>NW_027305494.1:0-1406000 GCF_039555335.1 Amphiura filiformis
TATTTTTCCTGCTATTTCCTTTTGCTTCTTTTGTCTGTTTGGCATGTTTTGGTACCTTTTTGTGATTTTATTTATTCTCTATGTTTGTTTTTGATGTTATTCATGTATAGGCATCCCTTCAATTTATTGCTTGTCAATATTGGGTTTAGCCTGGCGTTTCGCCGAATGTTATAAATAAAATTATAAATAAATAAACAAATTTAATTGTGCGTATATTGCTCTACTAGTCTGATGATAAAATATAAACTTTTAATGAATATTATGGAATATTTGGAGGGCACATAACACTTTTCAGAATAGAATATCAAATTATTCAAAATTTTTAAAATTTAAATTAATGGATATCAGCAATGGATTTACTATATCATCCAAAGTGACAGAATTTACCACTTTATAAGCCGATAAGGACAAAACTCAAAATCGTAGTAAAATTCCAATAAACTATAGGTTGGTAATTGATGTTAAGATTAATCACCCCTTTGACGGTGGACACGACTTAAATAGGACCAAGTTTAAAAATGGTGAAACGACTAAGCGGAAAGCATTTTTCAACTTTGGCGCCTCTTTATACGTTTAAACGTTTGTTTGGTAGATATAGATTGGCTTGAGATCATAGTGATTACATGGGAATAACCCTACATGGATTTTCCCATTATTTTTTTGTTCCGAACGCTTTATAATCCGAAGGGTCGTGTTCTATGAAAGGTCATAAATTCGAAAGGTTTTTGCTCCAAAAGGTCATTTGTTTGAAGGGTTTTTTGGTCCGAACATGTCGGCTGTTATTCGTAATTATTACTGTTCTGAAGGATTAATTCTCCGGCAGTTCGTTACTCCGCTTTGGGGCATTAGTCTGAGGATAGTATAATGGTTATTACTCCAAATCGTTTTTATTCCGAAGAGGCATTAGCCCAAAAGTGTTATAAGGATCATTACTCCGAAAGTTTTTTATTTAGTATTTTATTCCGAAGGGGCATTAATCCGTAATTAGAAAAGGGGACTCTCTTCCGAATAAATACTCTTCGAAACCAAACCATTCGGTATAATAACTTTTCGGGTTCATTTAAAATTGCTCTACTATTGATCAATTTGAAAATTTGTCATGAATTTTATGTAACGACTTGGTAGAGTGCTACCAAATTGATGACATAGTGCTAGTAAATTAATGAAAGAATAAGAGCCACATTGTTTTAATACTATGATTCTGGTAGGTAAGCTTTTTTGGCACGTCTTTTCCGCTCTTTTGCATTTTTTTCCCATCTTCTGGTTATATACTAGTACCACTAATAGGCCTGGGCGATACATGGCATAAAAAGGCTGCATTAAAATCGCTGAAATTGATCAAGTGACATTATTAGGGTTTGATGCTTCAAAATGGTATATTTTCTCTCATTATATGATATTTTTGTTGCAATAGTACCAAAATTCATACGCACGGCTTCGGTTTTAGTAAATATTCGCCCTACCATATTGTAACTTTCAGCTTCGAGGGCGCACTGCCATTTTAAGGTGTTTACGGTTCAGTGCATTAAAACAAGAAAATTCTCAGATCAACCTATGTTGAGTTTTTGATCATTTGGCATCTAAATCATATAGCTTCACCTGATATTAGTGGCATTTAATTGTGAGAGTTCCGATATCAGAAAATTCTACCCGAAATTAGCCATTTTTCCATTGAAACCCGTTTAATACATAATTTGTGGTATTTAACCTTCTGCATAATATATTATGTGACCCGATCAATCAAAATAATGACAAATCATGTTGTAGTCGAAATATTGGTGTTTTAATAATAAACATGATAAAGAACATGGGGATTGAAATGGGGGAAAATACTATGACAAAGAAAATTAATGCAGTCATGGTATAAGGTATGAGGAAGTTTAATTTAAATGCATATTCAGTGATTCGCTCATTCGGAAAATCGTACAAATCATAAAAAAATATTTGTTTACACCTTTTTTAGCTGCATTAACATACCCTATATAAATGATTAAGCCACAAGCTATTTAAAGACAAAATATGACATTTGACATAAAACTGGAAAAAATGTAGAAATGTATATTTGAATGGCCCACAACTTTGTCAAATTTTCATTTCAGAAATAGATAATAACAATTCTAATTACTTTTCCTTCACTTTTTAAGCATTTGTTTGCACTTTCGCTGGGATCATTGAATCGATAATTGAATGTACCTGCTTAACTTGTTTTTACTTGCATCAAATATATTTTCGCTTTCTTGTTACGAATAAAACCTGACAAAGACATACATTATATTATAAAAAAAATCAAATAATGGTTAGCTATTGTCAGCTTATTATTGTTGAAACACTATAAATTTTGACTAATAACTAAATTACTGAAATTGTCACAATAATCAGCTCGTCACTAGGGACCTTTCAAGGATATCAAAGAATACAGTTCGTAATAGTATACCGAAATGTCAAAAAAAAGCTAATAATTATTATAATTATAATGATAATTTTTTCATGAACTGGGTCGGGTTAAAAAGATAAAGAAACGATCCACCTTAGTACTTGGTCGAATCTCAATTGACTTTAACAAAATTTTAATAATGTACTTCTGTAATTGAGTAATAAGAGCGACACCTTAAGCATTAATGTAGCGTTTCATCATAACATGTATTTAAATTTGACGAATATATCATCCACGTGCGAGCCGAATCTTTATTTTTTATGAACTGGGTCAAGTCTAGGTAAAAAGAAACGATCCACCTACTTTGTCGAATCTCAATCGACTTTAACGACAGACATGACCCATAATCACGTACAATCGATAAAATGTTAATTAATGTCTACGTACAATCATTAACATGTTAATTAAATGTCTACATTCAATTATTAAAATATTAATTAATGTCTACGTGGTTGTTTGAAATTAAACCAAGACAATAATCAACAATGATCAACAATGAACAAGAGTATTCGTATACACCAAGATTGAGACATGGTTACTGGCACCTTTTTTTCACGAGACGAGACACTGTGAGACGAGACATTTTTGTTAGCGTGTATAACAAATTCAGTGTTTTGTAGTTATTTAGTTATTTAAAAAATGCTATAAAGTTCATTTCATAATTATTCTTATATGAAAATTTATGAAATAGCCTAAACATAATTATAAATTATTTTTTATGTTGGCGGGACTAATGCACGAGACGAGACGGAATCAACAGTTAAGAAAATAGCAGAAAAATGAGCTGGGTGTCAAATTAGAAACAAAAAGAAAAGGTAATTCGTCTTCAGCATCACCATCTGCTGTAGACGCCAGTCGAACTAGTGAAAACGTTCCAGGTGAGCGAAAAATAATGTAGTGTTGAGGTTAAACTCTTCAATTACCTTTTCTTGTTGTTTCTAATTTGACATGGGAAATGGTCGACATCCAAGTCCGCGCAATACGAATATTACCATGCTATTACATAGGAACACGTGACAATATTTTTTAGTTTGTCAATATAACGGTATTACACGCAATATAACGGTATTACACGCAAATCGATAGAGAAAAAAATTAATTGTGCACATTTCAAATCACATTATTAAGTATTATTGAGTATCGATTCGCGTGTAACACCTTTATTTTGACAAACTAAAAAATATTGTCACGTGTTCCTATGTAATAGCATGGTAATATTCGTATTGCGCGGACTTAGATGTCGACCTTTTCCCATGATACATCATGATACATCACGATTACATCGCAAACCGCTGGCGGCCCCCTTATTGCGAATAGCGAGAATTCAGAGAAAATCCAGAGCAAAAACACATTGGTCACTTTCGAAATAATGACCCCTCAGAATAATATAATTTCGGAGAAATGGACTTTTGGAGCGAAAACCTTTCAAATGAATTTTTTTGAGAAACAACTGACACTTCCCGCAAAAACCCGTCGGAGCAAAAAAAAAAAAACTTTTCGGAAAAATAACCTTTCGGAGAAAACACGTGTTTGTAAGATACCTTACCTCAGAGCAAAGACCGTTCAGAATAAGTACTTTCAGAACAAACTCCATTCGGAGCAAAAACACTTCGGGATATAGAAATGCAACCATACCTAGGATTGTAGGAGTAGATGGCTTGTATGTAGAATAGAGAATTAGCAATTTTTACATGAAACGTGAAACTTGAACTTAACGGCATTTGGTCCAAACTACGTTATATAGTATGCTATCTAGAAGGTGAAAGCTATTCCGAATCGGTCAATCGTAGAATTCTCGTACATCGGTCCTTTTTGATTATGACGAAGCGAAGTTGCACTTGTCATGACATCCATTTGTTTTATTAACATTTAGACGAATACATTGCAAATTTTATATTTTTACGACGCGGTTTCGAACGGGCAGATTGTCTCATTGCAGCGACAGGTATTAAACAAATAAATGTTACTGATTATGTTGATGTAAAACACTTATCATATAATAATAATAATAATAATAATAATAATAATAATAATAATAATAATAATAATAATAATAATAATATTAATAATAATAATAATAATAATAATAATAATAATAATAATAATAATAATAATAATCAGCATATCCGTAGATGTATTATATACACGGTCATTCCTTTTTATCTAATTTGATGAGTGGCTTAGTGCAAAAAGTTACGTCCGATGTCGCAACGTGAATCAGGCGTTGGAATGGTAATGCCGTCGCGAGTAAGCCGTACAGTTAGCCTCTTCGCAATCTCTCAAATAAATGTGACGTGTCATGTCAAAAGGAGACACTTTTGGGCAGGTTATAAATTTTGAGGTTTTTATCTATCTTAAATGTAGAGGTATTTTGCTCCACAACGCCATTTTCCCCCATTGAAATCGGACATTCATAAGCGAAGATATTATTGAGTTCCTAAGTTATGGTATTATAAAATTTGACATTGAGATATCGGCATAAAAATATTATATCGACAATGTTGAGAGTAAGAATTGCCGTGAAAAATGTCTCAAAAGAATCAAGATGCCAGTTATATTCTGGTCTGAAACTATCCGACGATATTTTTAACATTAATAACATCACAAATTCGCAACAAACCCACATTGTGAAAAAATCACCCCAGACAGATTTTTGGCTATTTCTCGATCCTGCCCAAAAGTGTCTCCTTTTGACATGACACGTCACAAATACTCCATAACCTACCTTGTGTGTCAGTATGTTGTACCACACATATAAAAATGCTCATTGTCAAAATGACATGGTAAGAGAGAGACATAAACAACATTTTGCACCACTAACTATCATGCTTCTGTTGCTGAAATTGTATACATTATATTATATCATAGGGGGACAGTAAATTCACGGTTTTTTTCTATATATTACCAACGTCAACCTATGACAAATTCCACTGGCTTGCGAGCGAGAAATCGAGATAAGTTATCGATCGGTTATGGATAATTCATATATCGACCCCTTCTTAAAACTATAATTAAGTTTATAATATCACAGTAGTTATAATGTTATATTGCAATAAGGTATTGCGACATACCAAAATGGCAACATACATGTGCGTGCCTATGTAGTCATTTCTTGGTTGTAGCTATAGATTAGTTTGGTATCGTATGTAGCAGATACTCCTGAATGATGCCTTTAAAGCATGGCGATAACGCTGATTTGCAATGAAATAAAATAAAATAAAATGGGTTAACAAAAGCCGCAAATGAAAGAGAAAAAAACCTGTCGCTTAAAAATGGAATTTAACCGTCACTAAAAAGTTGATTTTGTTATAAAAAAAACTGTTTAATAACCGTTATATACCTTAATATAACCCGACATTTAAACCTTTTCTAACCTTTTGCGAACATTGTCGAAAACGCTTGTGTTTGCTGGGAATTCCAGTGGCACCAAGAATCCTTTGGTCCTAAGTTTGTCTGGTATGTCTCTAATTAAGCTTAAACAACCTATTTATATCACCGATCGATGTTCATTTTGATTTTCTCGTTAGATTTTAATATCATACGGGGAAAGGCAAGTTATATTAAAATCAATGATTTGTTATTTAATTTTGAAATGTCGTCAACATGTACTAGCATGTCACTTCAATTTATTTATAATTAAATATATACATGAAATTTAATGGCTGAATCAACTTGCATCCAGTAAACCTAAAAAAATCACTGATTATTTGTCTAAAGTCTGAAATGGTTTGATTTAAAACCTACATATCGTATATACACATACAAACGTTTCTTAGAACACAAAGCAACATTGCTTTTACAAAAATAACATTAGTAAAAATACAAAAGCAACAACAATCAAAATCAAAATAATGGTCTTCTTAAAAGTTTGTTGAAAGTGTTGTAGATGAGACTCCTCTAATGTATTGTGGTAGACCATTCCATGTTTTGACAGCAACAATAGGAAACCTGCGTTCTCCAGCAACAGAGTTGAATATTTTGTGTCAATTGCAAGAGTGATTGATCATGAGCAGGCGAGCAGTAACATAAATTAATGAAAATTTGAGCAATATACCGTATGGAGGTAATTGATCATTAAAGTGCTTTGTACACAAGAAGCAAGATTTTAAAAAGTTATTCTATATGCCACAGGAAGCCAGTGCAGTTTGATATTAATGGCGCAGTATTCAGTTCGATGACCAGCAGCATAATACAACACGTGTTGTACATTACGTAGGGCCTATGCTTTCAGATTTATCCAATCAGACCGTCATACAGACTCATACATGTATATATTATACGAATTGAATATAACTCGTAGAAAACATAATGAAACGCAATGAAAAATAAAATATTGACCCGTTTGCAAGATCAGTTGTAGGAGTATCACATTTAAAAGTGAGTGAGTGAGTCACTGACTTACATGTTACATAATTAGGGCAAAATCATGGGCTACCTTGACATAAACCAGAATTTGAATCAGGGAGGTGTATAATGGCCATATTATTTTCTTGTCCATTAACAGTCCGGTCCGACTGCCTGCCCAGGAAACATTGCCGGGCCCGGCAGCATGTTGCCTGCGCAGGCAACATGGTGTCCCACAATTCAATGCTCTATTTCAAATAACGCATCATTATTTTTTGGTTTAGAGTAAAGACGTAGGTAAAATATAGAGATTGCGATTTTCAAACGTAGCATCGAACGTGCGTGGAATCTATTCAAAATCCCGTCACAGGAGAGTGGTTTTGAATAGATTCACGTTCGATACGTACGTTTGGAAATCGCAATCTCTCTATTATCAATGGATGTACAATCAGTGGTATATTTCATCAATTTAAATGATAATTTTAATAAAGGTAATTTCCATATCTAAATTAAATTTTCAAAACACCGTTAGAAATTGTTTTTATTATTTTCCTCCTGGTGACATTTTTTTTCGCCTGGTGAAAAATTGTTAAATTATACCACCGATCTTTGGTAAAATCACCATGAACAATTAGGGCATAGTCTGCCAAATTCGGAAGAGTTACCAAAGTTTTTGTTGCCTGTAGTGCGCAGGCAACACGCTGCCTGGCTCGGCAATGTTTCCTGGACAGGCAGTCGGACCGGACCGATTAAAGAAGGACAATGACTTGATCGCGAAACCTTTTAAATTTCAGATCTCAAATGAAATGTTACTTTCTATTTGTTTTGGGTGAACACGACTCTTTCTCTTTTAGTTGTGAATTGATGATCTTCTAATTGGTGAACATGTATATACCACTTTTGGTACACGTTTTGTTGCTCGTGTCAATGGCCGGCTGATTTTACCTACTTCGAGATCCACCTAAGTTATTATGGCGTGCTTTTTTAATCTTTTGTTTTTGTGAGTTTTTCTTTCTTACCTTCAATTATATACGTCCTAGTTCTTAATTGCCTTCCACACAAGATAATCAAAAATAAGTCAATACTAGTATTCGAAAGACAAAAACTAGAAAAGCGAGTTCGTGTTATTTTGTGTTTATTTTGAAGAAAACGTTGTGATGTTTCAAATATTTACATTATTATTTTAGTTTACAAAGTGAGATAAAATTGACATGAAGTATATAGTGTGCTTAGTGCTAAAACCGTTATATTTAGGGATTCAATCATGTAAGAATCATGAGAATAGACGCGTCCGGCGCGTCTGTGTGGTTCTTTAACCTGAATTTATACTCGATCGCCGAGTGATTGCGATTAAAAGCTTTTGGAAAGCGATGGGCAATCGCCGAATTTTGCGATGCATCGCCCGTCGCTTTTGCGTTTATAATTATCACGGCGATAGCGATTGCAGACGACAATTAAATTATTCTAAATGCCACAAAATATATTTTTAAAACATCAATTGTTGTCAATAATTATTGTTTTGAATTAATTCATCACCAAAATTTAATAATTGAGAAAGGTAAATTAGTTAGCAAAATAATAGAACCAGTTGGTTGTATATGATTGGTTGACGCATTCACGTGTCAAGCGATATCGCTGGGAAGTTGACATTTCTTCAACTTGCAAAAGCAACATCGTTTTTGCCTCAGCGATTTGAATTGATTGATCGGCTTGACGCTCTGGAAATGTAAGTAAACATTGAGCATGCGTGAGAATCGCTTTTCTGCAAAAGTGATCGAGTATAAATTTAGCATTAATCGGTGATGAACATCGGTGAAACATGATTGAATCCCTTTCAACAACAAAAACAAGCTAAATATCGTCTATTCTCATGAATATTCCATTCGGAATATCCGTTTGTTATTGCCACTCAACCATAACATCAGTAATTTCTATGTTGATAGCCTATGAGCAACAAAACAAAAGAATGAAGCGGTAATGTTCAGCTGCTACTTTAATAATATTAAGAAAGTGTTTACGCATTAAGTTCCAATCATGACGAATTTTACGCGCTCACACGTATGAATGTAACTTGTAAGGTTACACGTGTAAGATTGCATCTTACACGTGTAAGGTTGCATCTTACACGCGTAAGATTGCATCTTATACGTGTAAGAATGAAGCGGGATTTTTAAATTGACGAATCACAGAGTAAAAAATCACAAACAACCAATCATCTCATGCGTAACAAACTTCAACCAATAATATGTTAAGACGTTTTGTGATTTGTAACACCCACGACTTCTTATACGTGTAAGATTTGGATTTTAGTGATGATGATATTGGCGGCGTACCGAGGATAAGGAGAGCTCGTCACCAAACTCGTAAGCGAGCCTTTTTCTTAATTTGTATGAGTGCTACAAATGCCCTGTATTTTATAACGAATCTATGTCAGGTATTGTTCCGACTGATGGTCCGTCATGGCCACACCCTGATTTTCTCACTTTTTGGCTACTTTTTTTCAGTTATTTGGAGTCAATTAATACTCATATCAATTAAATTTCAAGAGGTGATGGTAAAATAATCACGTTTGCGAAAACTACCGCGGTGCAGATTGATATCGAGGGTGAGATTATTCGACACTCGTCCTACCAGTCAAATCGGAATACCGTCCATCCCTAATAGGCCATTCTTACGCGTATAAGAAGTGCTATGGCGAGATTTCATTGGTCGACGATAAATACGCGCAAGATGATAGGTTGTTTGAGGTTTACATAATGGGTTCTTTATATGATTCGTCAATTTAAGCATCCCGCTAGATTCTAAGACACGCATTACACGCATAAGATGCAATCTTACACGTGTAAGGTGGCATCTTACACGTGTAAGGTTTCGCGTATAATCTTACAAGTTTTTTGGTATACTTGGCCATTCATACACACGTAACGCGTACGCGTAACCCTGCGATCGCGTATACGCTACTGGAAAAGTGTGGATTCATCACGGATTAACAACGCTTGGCTCCTGTACAGAGGAATAGGAAGAATTGTTGAATATACCACTAATAGGCCTGGGCGATTTGAAAAAGCTATATATTTGTAGTAAAAAAAGAATTTAAACCGCATTCCGTATTCGGTTTTTAACTTGGGAACGGTTTTGAGACGATCTTTAAGATTAAAAATTAAGATGGCCTATTCACCGCGCATCATCAGCGCATAATACGTCTGTTGTCATCGACTCCGTGGAAAGGCTTGAAAATGAGGGAGTTTCTTAAATGAGGGAGTTCCAAAAAATCAGTTCCCGACGATACAGTTCTTTCAGGGACACCCTGTATAACACGAGATTGCCATATATACATTTGTAAACTACAAATGAGAACAAAAAGCGTTACTCTCCGTGGCAAATCGCTATATCTCAAACGTTAATGGCCCTACTTCCCAACGAACTTCTTGATAGAAGGGTAGAGAGGAATGAAGTGGAAATACGAAAGACAGTGCAGTTTATTTCCACATAGCCATGTGATAACGCTTGTAACGGAGAAAAATCCCACAGATATTTTTAAATGATATCTTTACAGCATGGTACCGATAAGGTATTGAATACTATAATTTAAAAAAGTACAATCTTGTAAAAAGCAATCGCGAGGTGCTTCATTTATTTCGAATTTTCAATTAAAATGTCCCAGTTCATGTACTTGTACTAATGGCAACTACAGTACAGCGCTTAAATAAACTAAACTATTAAACAATTAACAATGTCCATCAGAAACCCTCAGCGAAATGTTTTCTCTAAATCTGTAAACGTTTATAATACTTTATTACGTTATCTTTTCCAAAGTTCTTGCAAGATCTGATGTATAATCTTCACGGTAATAAGGCAAAATACGTTCACAGGTGATTTGCTTCAGCCGACACACGAAGAGTGACAAGACTTAGCCATCTCTGTATCATGCCCACATAATGGTTTTAAGTTTAGCCAAGTCATAATTGAGGGCTCAACACAATCTCAGTTTCGACTGGTACAGAAAGCCTTCGACATGTTTAATGACGTATTTAAAGCATGCCGATATCGCTGATTTAAAATAAAATAAATCAACGGATTAACAGCGGAATTAATCACCATGAAATTAAGAGAAAGTCCACTTAACACTGGACTTTGTCCGTCGTTAAAAAGACGTATTTCAAATAATGAGTATAGAGAATAATTAAGTATAACAAGAGCAAAAGTGGTAGAATACAAGCAAAATATCATGCCATTTACAATCACCATAATGGATGCTTGACGAATGGTTTTCTCCAAAGCTGCTGATGTTTGCAATACTGTATTACGCTTTCTTTTTATAAGTACTTCCAAGGTTCGAATATACATGAAACAGTTGCTCACTAAAACCAGTAGAATAATCAACGTGGCTAAAAGATCACAGAGTTTAACAAAAAAGCCACGATTTGGAGAATTGAATTCTGGCAGGTGTATTGAATTTGGGTAATCAATAAATTCAGGATCAGTTGGCCACAAAACACATGTTAGCGTTGCACCCAGATAATATTGTAATATCGGCAATGATGACCCGAGACTTACCACCAAGGCAACACAAATCAGTTTCAGCGTTCGCTTCAATCCTTTGATAAGATGGTGTCTTATTGGATGGCAAATTGCAAGATATCGTTCTAATGATACGAGTGTTACAAAAAATAAGGAACATAGGAAACAAAACCAAGTTAGGACCAAACCAATAATACTAGTAAAGGTGTTGATATTGCCGTAACGAATTGGATAGCTGAAAACATCAGGCAGGAAACTGATGCAGAGAGTCAGCAACAAGCTGAGGTCAGTACAAGCTAAACCGGCTAGGTATATGTATGTAGCTGTATGTAAAGACGGTACTCGTATCACAGTCCAAATGAATACGATGTTACCTGTAAAACCTATAAAGATTACGCATGGCCAGATAAATGTAAATAGGATGATTTCAGTTGGAAGATATATGAAGAGACTTAAAGTTGTTGCATTTCGCAGATCTTTTGTGGCCGTACACGTTGAATTCATGGCTTGGAGCTGTATACTGCAGTGACGCGAAGTCTGTCAATAGATACCATTCATCTATCACTTCCACTCATCCGTATTACTAGTTATTAAGAAGATGAGGAACATCGCGCATCTTCACAGTTCCTATACATCCGGGAAGCCGACATCTCTTCCAAGTTTCAAGATACCATCAAAATGTTGCTTTTCGCTTCTTTTACATATCCCTGTCAAAAATACACTTACATCTTCTAATACCTCTATCATGCGTGATTTGAGTAGAAATGAACATTGCTGAGGCGTGGCACCAAAATACGTGGGCGAGGAAAATGCCTACTGTATTGTCACTCATTTAAAAACATGATGCTAACTTGACAAAATTAAATACCGTTTTATAATATTTTGACAATCGTGTTTCAACTTAATTCAGTAGATCGATGTTTAATCAGAGTGCTGAGGATAACATCCAACTATTGGATAGTATCACCAGTATCCAATGATTACTATTAAATATCAACATGATTAGATACATGTGAAACTCATTTTCTAGACGAGAAACAAATTATTATGCCACCAAGGTCGTCGGACACGGTCGCCAGGCTACCATAAGCCAAATATAATAATAAGCTACTATTTCAATATTCACTCACACGCATTATGAACAATTCGTTCATATCCAATATAATTCATTTTAGCCAAGTTCTGTTAGTTTAACAGCTTTAAGGTTTGACACTATTTTAAAGTGTTGCGATTTGGTAGTTCACAACATCTTGCGAATGGTAGTCAGCTTTGGCAAAAATCGCATTGCTCATTTCATAGCGAGTGTGTAGAAGAATTCAAATATCACAGATATACTTTTGTAGGTCCTGTGGTTCTTAAGTTATATTGTAGGAGGGATGAAACACCTGCAACACTTACATAAACGTATATAACTCAAATCAAGTAAGGTTTGGAAGTATATGGTTTGTAGAATGAACTTTTGCAAAACATCAAAGTGTTATTTTTCAATAATATATTGATTTACATAATGAAAATCGATATTTTTTAGCTGTTTCGACTAACAGTACCTTGCCTACCCTTAAACCGTTTATTCTTGATTATCAACGTAATTTGTTGAAAGCATTTATCCATTCAGGCGAATAATTTCGTATTGAATTTCCAATAATTGCATAGCGCGCGTAAATATGTGTAGCACACCATGACACTATTAAAAATCAGGTTTACCATGATTACAGGTAGACGTCTGGACGAATAAATGTTCTCTGCATTTTATGAACTATCAAGAATGTTGGAAAGCGTTTTTGGAAGGTGCTTGGATATAATGTATGAATGGACAAGCTATATCCTGATTGGAATTGATAATAACTGTTATGAATTTATATTGCCTGTTGTAAAAGGAGCAGCACGGAATGAAACGGACAGGGGCATTTTGTTCGAAGCTCTAAGTCATGAATAGAACGCGTGTGACAACATTTGACCTTCGGAATGCAGCAAACGTATTTCACTTTGTAGCTCTTTGTTTACATACCAATTGAGATGATTTTATTCACAATCATCTGGCCATGTGCAATCTTTGTAGGGTTTACCGGTATCTTCATTTGGACAGTTATTAGAGTACATTCTCTACATACGTCTACATACATCTTTTTAGCGAGTTTAGCCTGTACGGATCTCGGCATTTTAATGGGTCTTTGCATCGATTTTTATCCGGATGTTTTTAGTCATCCAGTTCGATATCGCAAAATAGATACGTTACATGCTGTGGCAACATTTCTATCGTGGTTTGGTTTCCTCCTTGTTTCATGTGACCCCGGTGTGTTCAGTTTGTATTTAAAGGTAGGACGTATGACCGTTCCTACATTTGTAGCAATTTTACCCCCTATTTTGGGCGAAATCAAGGACAATTTACCCACAAATAATCCCCCTATTTTTATTATTTCGAGGACGCAGTTTCATTTCACCCCCTTATCATGGCGAATCAAGGACATTTTTTTTCTGACAAAAAACCCTTTTTTTACCATTTCAATGACGCTTTTGAATTTTGCCCCATATTTCACGGGGATATGAGGACATTTTTCCGAAAATATACCCTATCAATTTTGTGTGGAACTATAAAAAAAAACGGACAGAAAAAGTACAAAAAAACAAAAACTGTAGCGGTAAAACGCGAACGAAAGTCCTATAAATACACCCTATTTTTCATTTCAAGGACAATTTTGCTCCAAAACAACCCTAATTTGGATAATCGCGAACAATTTTGTCCTCGAAAATTTCTTGAAAAGTACCCCTAATTGGAACCATCATGCGTACACATTGTCAGTGGAGAGTGAACTCACCGGGCATGTGACACTCGTGTCATTAGAAAGATACCGGTACCTGGCAATTTGCCACCCAATAAGACATTACCTCTTGAAAGATTTAAAACGAACACGGAAATTGATTTGTACGGTATTAATACTAAGCATATGTTTCTCTATGCAGGCATTACTTTATCACCAGGATTATTCATCGGCGTGTATTTTGTGGCCAGCGGATCCTAAATTTTCAACTTATCCAAGTACACTAAGGGGCGCACCATTAGATTTCCAGGGGGGGGCATGGGAGTTTTTTGGAAAAAAAAACTTTGCCCACTAGTGAGAAAAAAAAAAAAAAACTTTGCCCACTAGTGAGACGAAAAAAAAAAATTTTGCCTCACTGATGAGTAAAAAAAAATTCCCCACCCAACTTTGTATAAAATGTACATTAAAATTGAAAAAAAATAACTTTGGTGCTCTTGGAGGCGAAAAAAAAAAATTCCGCCGCCTTCCGCGGCGAAAAAAAAAAATTCTGCCTGACCCAAACTCCCATGCCCCCCCTGAGAATCTAATGGTGCGTCCCTAAAAATGCCTGCACTCCATTCCCCACATCGCGGCATCTTCGTAAAAATGGCGGATTTTATTGCCGCTTTGATAATTATAATAGTATTAGTGAGCAATTATTTCATGTATATAAAAATCTTGCAAGCGCTTAGGAAAAGAAAGCGTAATAAAGTTTTGCAAACTTCGGCAAATTTAGAGAAAACCATTCGCCATGCATCCATTATGGTAATTGTCAATGATTTGGTATTTTATTCATGTTCTGCTGTCTATGCCGTTGCTATAATTAGTAATGTCCTGAACTCATTATTTGAAATTGATGTTTTCAATGACGCACAAAATTGGGCTTTACAAGATGCTACTTATTCGTTTGCTGTATTTAACGCATCTGTCAATCCATTGATTTATTTTTTCATCAATCAGCGTTATCGACATGCTCTTAAGACATTATTCAAAGATTTCTGCTGTAGAAGTTACCGAGCTAACTAAGTAAGAAATAACTATACAGAACAGGAATGTATCTTCGTTACCAAAATGACATGAGCGTAATCACACAACTATATTTCATGTGGAAATACCTATAGTTTGATCAGCTCGTAATCG
This sequence comes from Amphiura filiformis, assembly GCF_039555335.1. NCBI lineage: Eukaryota > Metazoa > Echinodermata > Ophiuroidea > Amphilepidida > Amphiuridae > Amphiura > Amphiura filiformis. Next base: position 15,238 of record NW_027305494.1, read on the forward strand.
GCGGGCCTTATAACATCGCGGATTAATATCGATATATTTTATTTTGAGAATTGCCTTGTGGCATCTCGCCAGAAACATTACAAATTATAAATTGAAGTCCTATACTTTGTCTACTTTACTTAACAAGCAAAATATAGATCAGACGGGTCAACTATATCACTCTTTGGATCTACTTTTCGGCGTATTGGTATTTCCCGCCGATTACGAGCTGATCAAAGTATAATACTGTCTTTGTCTTTCCCCTTCCTTCCTCCCTGACCTAATATCAATGTAATGACAATTGTTTGCACATCAACATTTGTGAGATGGCGATTTGCCATGGAAACCAACTCTTTCTTGTTTACGCCATTAAGGGTAGACGAGGTGTTGTTGGTCGAAGCAACCTAAAAATCGATTTTCATTATCTAGATCAACATATTATTGAAAATTAACACCTTGATGTTTTGCAAAAGTTCATTCTACAAATGGTATACTCTGCAAACTTGCTTAATTCATTGTTGTTAATTAGTTATGTACGTTTTACAAAAGTGTTGTTGTTTCAGCCCTCTTCACAACGTAACTCAAGAACCGCAGCACCTATAAAAGTATATCTGCGATATTTTGATTCTTCTACACGCTCGCTATGAATTGAGCAATGCAATTTTTGCCAAAGCTCACTACCATTCGTAAGACGCTGTGAACTACCAAATCACAACAGTTTAAAATAATTAATAACCTTAAAGGAGTGTTTCGTTATCCTAGCATCCTCTTTTTATGACATTTTTCAGTACATATCCACGAAAAAAGCCTATTTCCAAAATTTCAGTTGATTCCGATTTTGCGTTTGCGAGTTATGCATGATTATGTGTATTACACTGCTCCATAGACAATGCGTTGTAATTTCGTTCTGGTGCACCAGAACGAAATTCAAATTTCACGATATCTTTGCAAAACGAATTAATCTGCAAGAAATATTTTGTACATAAACATTATGTAGCCAGAGGTTTCCAGTGATATAAAAATCTCAACTTTTTTGAGAAAAGTGGGGGATGAGGCTGTGGATCACGAAGTGCCCCTTTAAGTAATAAAATCAGGTCACGACAGTGACTAATTTACTGTGTGGAGATCTCCATAAAAGTTTTTATTCCTACAGTCTCTCTCCTCTCAAAGATCAGAGATAAATATCACTTAGTACACAATAGAAGGCTAAAATTATTTTGAGTAATTTCCAAAAGAAAACCTGAAAGAATTTAGGGCACCCATAAATGAACCCATAAATTTTGCTTTACCCCAGAATTACCTTAACCCAACTCCCACGCTCTACCCTACCCCCACACCTTAACCCACCCCAAGCTACAGTATAACTGCTTTCCACCCTGTTCCTGCACTACACCACCACCATCTTCGCATATAATTATCTACCCAATGGTCTAACCGTAACTCGCCTAATGGCCTAACAGTAACTCGCCCAATGGTCTAACAGTAACTCGCTCAATGGTCTAACAGTAACTCGCCCATAACTTACCATCACTTAATTCGCCATTTATCCATCCCCTGTTAGCGCCCTTTTGCACGTTTTGTTGTATGGATTTTAAAAAAAGGCGGCCATTTTAGTTTCTGGTTTGGACAACCGTTCACATTTTTAAAACTGAATCAGTGTAAAAAATAGTGCACCAAAATGGTTTTTATTGGACCATCATTTTCAACTCAGACACACCATTTTGTGAAGCAAGCGCGACGCCATTCCATGAACGATTCTGGTCGAGATCCGCCTCTATCAACTCACCTCCCCCCCCCCACACACACACACAACAACAACAACAACAACAACAAACAGGTATTTAGGACGCTATTCACAAGGTACCATAGCGTTTACAACAAATAAATGAATTACAAAGTTCTTAAAATAGAAAAGTCTTAAGATTTCCTTGAAAATTTCTGTAGATCCAGCAGTCCGCAGTTGTCTCGGCAAAGAGTTCCAGGCATTTGCAGCGACAACTTTGAAACTTCGATCACCAACAGTGACCAATTCAGACATTGGTATCACAAGCCGATTTGTGTCCATGGCTGATCGAAGGGGCCGGGATGGAACATATACAGTAAATTGTTCAGCGATGTACTTAGGAGCTAAGTTGTTAAATGCCTTGTATACATACAAAAGGACTTTGAACAGAATTCTCTGCTCAACAGGCAGCCAGTGCAGTTTATGAATAAGTGGTTCAGCTTCGACTCGACGTCCAACCGCAAACACAAGACGTGCAGCACTATTTTGCAGTCGCTGTAAACGATCCTTGTCCCTGGCAGATAGTAAAGTGAAGACAGCATTACAATAGTCCAGCCTGGAAATAACTAGAGCACGAACTGCATGGTGACATGTTTCTTTGTCAATGAATCTACGTATGTGCCAGAGATTTTTGATGTGGAACAGGATTGTCTTGCGAAGATTGTTGACGTGAGCCGTGAGGGATAAGTTTACGTCAAGAAAACAGCCAAGATTCCGGATGACAGGGGAGAGCTTGATACTTGAGCCACCAATGACAAGTTCGGTGTTTTTAGTATCAACAAGTTTTAAGTTGTAGTTAGATCCAGTGATGAAAAACTCGGATTTTGAGTCATTGAGTTTAAGGTAATTTGCTGACAGCCATCTCCTGATTTCAGCGATACAGTTTGTTATATTGATGAGAGTGTTTTCCATATCTTTAGGAATGCGAGGATCAAAAGATGCGTAAATCTGGCAGTCATCAGCATAGATGTGATATCTTAATTGGTACGAGCGCACAATTTCCCCAACGGGGTTGGAATAACAAGTAAACAAAAGAGGGCCAAGCACTGACCCTTGTGGCACACCATAACTGAGAGTGACAGGTTCTGATAACGAGCCAGATATACACACCTTCGAAGCCCAGCCTTTAAGATAAGACTCAAACCATGCTTTGGCAGTACCAGTGATTGCATAGCTCTGTTCAAGACGGTCCAGTAGTATTTTGTGGTCAACAGTATCAAAAGCTGCACTCATGTCAAGAAGTACAACAAAAACAACCCGTCTTGAGTCAATATCAGATGTAATGTCAGACAGTACTTTGATCATAGCAGTCTCCGTACTGTGCTGAGCGCGGTACGCTGACTGCAATGGATCAGTAACACACACATCCCTCTTAACGCTTTGATTGATAACGGCAGCGTTTACAAAGTCCGTCCGGAAACTTTCCATTTGCCAGCGTGCAGTGACTTTTCCCCATTAAAATAGCCCCTGCATCACGACCTAGGGGAAAAACTCTCAATGTAAGTGCTATGAAGCAGCAGCGAACAGGCTTACGTTTACGTGGGGATAAATTTAATTTGGTCCCTTTAACTTAAAACTGGCGCCACATTTGTAATTTAAATTCTTTTTCATTAATTTTTTCACCAAATATTTTGAAAATAATGGTCTTTAAGAATTTGCAACAAACATTTAAAACAGTTTTTTCAACTTTGAGATATTAACCTTTTGAAATTGAGGTAGTAATTTAGATATTATTTTTGTACTTATCTCTTAACATAATGATGATCAGTACATAATGTACCGTATACATTTTCAGAACAGAAATGACGCAAGGAATCCATCTAGCATGACAGGTTCCTGCAATAATGAGCAGTTTTTAAGAAAATCACATAATGTTTATTTTACTTTACTGCCTCGAGGAAGGCAAGGAATATGGACTATAGCGAGTTGAGTTTATATGAATCTCAGCATGTTGGTGGGTCAATTTTTTCTTTTAGATATTTTCAGCCACTTAGTTCGTTGCGGCAATAACAACATTTCTCTCTTTTGTCGCGACACCGACTTTGTTCCCACAATTACTGTTCCTTACTTTTGTAACACTCATCTTTAGAAAGATGCCTTGCAATTTCCCACCCAATAGAGGTTATATTCTACAAGCTGCATATCCTATCAGCGACTGCTATACCTTGTTTAGGACTTTCAAAAGAAGTACCTGCATGTGCAACCATGATTGTTTCAAAACATCCCGCCAAAGTCATGCAGCTAACTCCGCGGTCGTGCATTGAATTGGTTTAAATGAGGAATACTACGGGAACCAGCGTCTTTTGTCAGAAGTCACACATGAGTAAAGTGGATAACCTCTATAAGACATCATCTCTGAAACTAAACCACGCGTGAACGCAATTTGCAATCAAGTTTTGGCAAGTTTTCAAGTATTGTATCACAAACAAATGAAAAAAAGCCAGTGCTGCAGTGAGTGTTAGCGGAACTTTAGAATTCAAAGACAAGCATAGATTTCAATATAACGCGGTTACGTTTTCTCCAATTCCGCCTGATATTTAATTAAAATATGAATTGGGTGATGTCAATTTGAAACACGATAGCTTATTCGTTTCACATCTTCAAATTGTAAGAGTCTTTTCAGTTTGTAGGCCCATTACATCAAACGCAATTGTTCAATCAACAGACTTGACAAGTACCACACCTTATTAAAGCACGCTCCAATCCAGGGCTCATACTTACATCAGTTTCACACATAATATACCTTTGTCAGGTGTTTGTGACATAAGTTTAGTTCGAATTGCACCTCGCTGGTATACAAGTGTCACATTCGGAGAGCTAGAAGGATAGATCTGATAGACTATCGAATATTTTTCATGGTTCTTGAATGTTGAAGGAGATTCTTTCTTAATGGTGACACCCCAAACAGTGTTCTATGTGCCCTACTCGATCTTTCATGGACATGATGGATTGGTTATATCAGATATTATCCATTAGAAGATCTTATTTTTCAATAACTACGCTCAAACCAAATTCATAAGAGTTCAAACTTATTACAGCTGGTTTCGTTTCTCGCCATGAATTTAACGTGTACAACAACAATTGATCTGCGAAATTCATCTAGTTTAATTCTCTTCATCTACCATCCTGCTGAAACAATAGTTTTCAAGTATATCTGGCCATGCATAATCTTTGTAGGCTTTACAGGTAATATACTATTCATCTGGACTGTGATACGGGTATCTATTCTACATACTTCTACATACATCTTTCTGGCTGCTTTAGCTTGTACGGATCTCGGCATGTTGGTAGGCGTAGCTATTAATTATTATCCGGATGTTTTCAGCTACCCAGTTCGTTATGGCAAAATCGATATTCTCAATATCATTTCCGGGGTACTATCATGGTTTTGTTTTACATGTTCCTTATTTTTTATAACACTTGTATCTTTAGAAAGATACCTTGCAATATGCCACCCAATAAAACACCGTCTGCTTAAAGGATTTAATTGTCCATGCCAGAGAGATCCAGGTGATATGACAAAATCTGGGAACATGAAGGTTGGCCAAATCGGTTCATACTTTGTAAGATTGATGTACTGGATGACATATTTCCACATGCCAGACTAGACCCACCTGACCCCCCTGGGTAGGGAGATATGGGTACCCCCTAATTTGGGGCTTTTGACACAGGAAAATTGCTGTGAAAACAATTGAAAAATTGCAAAGTTTATGAAGTTATTTTTCTATCAGCAACTTCTCAATTGGATTTTATTTTGAAATATTTGTCAAGAGCATAGTTTATTTGTAATACAGAACTTAAAATTGCAATGATTGGGGTCTTAGGTTTTCAGGAGGGGGTCATAAATGTTACCCTCTTTAGCACTTTTAAAAAATGTAAAAAAGGGTAATTTTTAAAGCCCTTTTATGAAAATATACATCTTAAATATTGATTTTTTTTAATGTCAACATTTTGAGGCTATATTGGTCTACTCCAAACAATAAATAGTAGATTCGGGCGGTGTAACGAATTTGCATAAAATTGGTGTTTCTAGACAGTATTTTCGCCTAATAAATTTCTTTTAAATGATATTGTAAGTCTAAAAATTGGAGGAAACTGAATGTGACAATTCTATTTTTAGTCTTAAAATGCTTAAAATGTTTTTATATGGTGACATTGTTTTAGATTTTTCTAAACAGAATCATGTCAAGTCTGCAGAAGTGTTTCTAAATACAAAACAATTCATATTTAGCTATCTGAGTAAAATGCAGAACAGAAATACTGAATACAAGACTACCTTGTGATAAACCATGATGAACAAAATTGCAATATAAATGTAGGTCCATTATGTAGGCCTATTGTGTATGCATTTTTTAATTATGTCATATATATTGTTTTTATATATTAATAAAATTATGCCTAAAAGCCCTCAATGTTATATGAGTAAGAGACTAGGATATTAGTTGGCTACTGTGATAATAGCTGATAACTAACATAAATCACAAGAGTCTATAAAGGAGTAAGTTAATCATTTCAAATAAATTGGATCACAGTTTACATTCACAAATAAATATTCTAGAAACACTATACTGCAAGTGCCCAAGAATCTTAGCCATAGGATGTAGTTCCAGTAGGCCTTTCTAGTAGCTGGGGTAGATAATGGTCTTTTATGATCGTCAATTTCATGCTATACTGCATGAACTGCAACTGCCTTATAAATCCTGAAGTATTCGCTAAATCAAAGCAGGATTTTATTCAATTATTACAATCTCAAATTTCCAATTTGCGATTGTACTGTTTTTGGTCAGTTCTTCTTTCATTCTTCTGTCAAACTTGTAATGAGCCATCATAGCAATATGCCTTAGATCAATGTAAGCATATTTGGTCACAAGGACCAATGGGTGGGGGCACAAATGTTACATGACCAACTCGGGGTCAAAGGTCATCCAAAGGTCATTATGGCCAAAATGTGATTTTCACTAAAAATGCTTCTTCCACAAATTACATAACACAATGACATCACTTGCATACCTGCATCGGATTTAGCCAATGTCTAAGTAAGGGTCAAAGGTCATTAAGGGGTTAAAATCTTACAATTGCATTATGTCGACATCCGTATGGGGTATGGGGCTCAAACTCGTTGACAACAAATCTCATGACCAGGGGAACAATTTACAGGGATCAGGTCAAAGGTCATGCAGAGGTCAAATTTTAGAAATGCATTTTCTGTACATCTGTAAGGGGTACGGGACTCAAACTCTGTGACAACAAACCTAATGACCAGGGGAATATTTTGGAACACTTTGCAGGGGTCAGGTCAAAGGTTATCTGGGGTCAAATCTTATAATTGCTTTTTCTGGACATCTATAAGGGGTATGGGGCTCAAACTCAGTGACAACAAATCTCATGACCAGGGGAACATTTTGCAGGAGGTCAGGTCAAAGGTCATGCAGAGGTCAAATGTTAGAAATGTATTTTTTGGACATCTGTCTGGAATGTAATTCATAGGCCTACGTTTACATGCGAGATATACAGGCTGTATCAAAACGATTGGTACCAATACATATTTTGTTTATTAAAAAGCAAACTTCTTGGAACATCATGATATCAGACATGTTGTGTTATTTGTTCCTGAGAATAAAATAACCTATAGATAACTTGCACAGTCATAAAGTGATCTTAGAATGCTTTTGCATGCATCTTTGAACTGGGAATAATATTACAGCAAGACATCATAAATACTTGAGAAGTAAAACATGTTTGATGTATATGATTGAATCAAAGTATCTATTCTGGCTGGAATACTTAGATTGTGCTTGAAATATGTGAGTTATAAAATGGTATACTTTTCAATAAAATATTGGATAAGTTGGGATGAGTTGTTCTATATTATCATGATTATCAGTATCAGAAATATCAATGGACGATTGAGAGTAAAATCCAAGAATCTTGTCTTATTTGCAATGTCCAACAAAAGTGACAGATTTCCATTTGAGATACCCAAATATTGCGAGTATCCTGCTTTGTTATTTTCTTTAGTGGTTACTTTGTAACTTGTTAATAGACATTTTCAACAATGCCACGATAATTGTATTTCAAACACCAGTATGAGGTAACAATATGTTTTCTTACATTATAATTATTATCTATAGGCTGATTGTTATATTTTGAAACAAAGCAAATAAGTGCACAGCCAATATACGTTGTGACAATTTGTAGATGGCTTAGAGGAATGTAACTTTGCACTTTCAGCTCCAAACAAGATCTTTAGATGTCAAGTCAACTCGAAAATAATGTTGACACTTGTTGCTGAAGCAAATGAACCTCAAGATCTACATAAGAATATTTATTCTTATGATACTATTCTTGCATAAGATTCTGGCATACATCATGTTCATTCGATTTTAGTATACATGCAACATGGCATAATGCATGAAAGACATACGATATCTTTCAGCTTTATGATTGTTTAATCAAATGAGATATAGAAACATCTACATTTTAAAGGTTTAGTATAATGTTTATTTTTCCATTTATTATCAGCTTGGTAACTTTAGTCAACTTTATAATGAAGAAATCCCTTAAAAGACATGTGCTTCCTTAACGGAGATTTTCAGTTTTGTGATCTTGCTAAAATACCATATAGAATTACACTGAATTTTCTATTAAACCAAGCAACATACACCATCCAAAGATAATCCGATTTGTTTCCCACAGGCTAGGCCTACAGCCAGAGGATGATTTAAGGAAGCCCCATCATGCACTGTAAATGTGTTATCACTAGAGTTTCAACTGCCACTTTACTTTTCAAATCCCATTGAACTCTGTGCAAAAGATGTTGTTTTAGAATTGCCCGTGTGTCGTCATTATTTGGTCGATTTCAGATCTAAAGTGATGTATGCATGAATGATAATTCACACCTTCTGTAGATAACATAAAATGTGAAATCGACCAACTTTTTGAAGGTGTATTTATTGTAAATATATCTGTCCAAATTCAAATTTAACCATGCACGTGTGTATGCAGTGGGCGGGCAGTGGTGTCATGTTTACGCACACAGCTGTGCTAACCGCAAGACTTGCTGGGAAGTGCTTAAATCATCCTCTGGCCTACAGCTGGTTGGTTCATTTGGAGGAAGATCAAAACAAAACAAAATTAGGATGTATATTCTATATATAGAATGCTTGTGAATTCATTTAATAAAAATGAAAATTTTAAAGAAGTTCTGAGGGAGGCCAAATGATAGGGGTTGCTTGAATTATTATTTGTTAGCTATAATGTTCACTAGAATGAATGAGGTATAATGAGGTAATAATTTTTGTATTACAATAATATTGTATATTACAATCGTTAAAAACAAAGCAAATAAGGCATGGTCTACGTTGTGACAATTTGAGAAGGCTCCGATCGTTATCAACATTTCCAAAAGCAGCGTGAAATCAACAATACATGGATTTTAATGTAGTGATTCCTCACAGCAATGTAAAACATTGCAATTTCAGTTCAATACAACTTCTTATGTGTAAGCTAGAATATCATTTTGACACTTGTCTGTCCTCAGCTACATGTAGTACAATTAGGCGTCGAAAAGAACGGTAACATGCAAAGTGTCATCATGTGTACTAATAAAAAAAACTGAATTGCTAGGTCTATAATAACTCATATTTATATGTTGATGCCAAGTAATGTTGTATGATCATGATTTAAATCCTAAGGGAGTGCTGCTTGAGTGTTTGACCAAGTATTTTAGGTTTTTCTCATTTTAGATCAAATAAAATCTAGAAACACTTAAATTTTAGTAACATTTTGCTTTTGTTATCCATGATATTAAAGTTTAAAACCTTACACAACTTAATAACCAGCTCTAAATAAAGTATGTAGTTGAAATAATCACATATTTCATTAATATTACAATATTTTCAGTTTGTAATATTGCTAAAAATACCACATAGAAACACTGTATTTTCTAAAAAAAGCAACACCGCCCCAAGATATTCTAATTTGTTTCTCACAGCCACATGTTGGGTCACTCTAGTGACACCAACAAAAATTCAAAATTTTGATGTATATTTTTTATATTTGCATTTGAATTCATCAACTAAAAATTCAATTTTTTAAGACATTTTGAGGGGGTATGTTTAGACACCCCTAGAGCCAAATGATAGGGGTTGGATGAATGTCAATTGTTCCCTGTAATGCCCGGGGTAGATGTTTCCTACAAATACTTAATTTACTTAAATAACTTCAACCACTTGTGAAAAAATGGGAATACAAAATTGGCTTAAATTCAGGAAAAATTCATCCATTTTTAAGGGTGTAGATTGTACCAAAACAAATAAGGGCTATAAACCCTTAACAAGGGGGGTCAGAATCCTGAAAAAGTTTCAGTGAGAATGTGTCATCAAACACCCCTACTACACCAAATATGGGCAAATTCGGACAACCTTGATGTTCCTGCCACTGCCTGGCTTTCTCCGGCATGATCAATTAAGCGAACTCTGAAACTAATTTGTGCAGTATTGGTAATAAGCTTTGGGTCATCATTAATCGCATTGCAATACTATCTGGATTATCCACTAGCATGCGTCTTATGGCCAACTGATACTACATTTTCACATTACCCACGTACAATACAACTGTCAGCGTACAATTCATCACAACGCGGAATTTTCATTAAAATAGGCGATCTTTGTTCTACCTTTATGATAATTCTAGTATCGGTAACAAACTATTTCATGTACATAAGAATCTTGCAAACATTTACGAAAAGAAAACGTAATCACGTATTGCAAACTTCAGCAGATATGGAGCGAATTCTCCACCAAGCATCCATTATGGTGATTGTAAATGGTTTGGTATTTAGTTTATGTTCTACCATTTTAGCCTTTAACATACTTAACAATGCATTCTTCTCATTTTTTCAAATAGCTCTTTTTAGCAACGAACGAAGTCCGATTTTATTGAATATTTCGTTTTCGTCCATGGTATTTAATGCTTCTGTTAACCCAGTGATTTATTTTATCATAAACCAACGTTATCGCCATGCTTTGCTGACATCACTCAAAGATATCTGCCACCGTAGATACCAAGCTAAGTAAGCTTAATCAAGAAGGAACAAGACATCACAAGAAATGATGTTCTCATGTTTCTTTATTACCACTCTGTGATCACCTACTCTTCATGTGTAATAACAACGTGGAAGACAATTTTTCCTCTCAGTTCTTCGCTATCTTCCTCGCTTTCTGAAATGTATTGAAAATAGGTCCCCAAAGAAGGACCCCAAGTTTTAATGGAACTCAATATGTATGATTTAGAATGATATAAAGAAGTTATATGTTTCTTTTAAGTGTAGATTAAAATAAAATTATTACGTTATGGTAGCGCGATCTTTTTTACTCATACGGACATTATAGACTTGACATTTAGTATGGTATATTTCTTCACGAAGTACCATGACTAAATACTAATTGGGGTGTGTCTGGAGATGGTGTATAATAATTGTTTGATAAGAAAATGTGCAAATTCACTACATTATAGTGCTCATAATGTACTGATTTTGCATAAATGGCGATTTAAGGAGGCTGAATTTGAGCATTGAAGGACACTATTTCGGACTTCATGCGACATTGGTTAGATTTTTGTTTGTCAAATCCAATAAATATATACTCACTGACTTGAGCATTCGCCATCCAGGCTGATGGCTTGATTACAAGTGATCTGGTCCACTGCATTTCCCGCGGTGTTTGGATGCAATCTCACTCCTTGGAATCAAAGTTTGTTTTAGCAGTGGATCATATACGTCGTACGTGACTCAGAGAGAACGAGCCGTCATCGCGGTTGATTGCTTGGCCCCCTTCTTGCGGATCTGAATTGATTCTCTGATTTTTCTTGATATGGCATTTGAGTCTTTGTCAAATATGCTGGTACCCTCGCAATTGACGCCATGATTTTCAATCATGAAAGCTCAAGTAAGTGAGTATATATTTATTGGATTTGACAAACAAAAATCTAACCAATATTATATACAATCCTCCTGATACATCTGTTTACGGAATTCATGCGACATTGTTATGTTATTATCAAATTTATTTTGGATTGAGGTGATATTTCCTAAAATGCGTCATTAAAAAAAGGAGGCGCTAAAAATAAGGGTGTTAAACGTTGTATGTACCCGTTACGTACTCAGAAAGTTTAATGGCCCCTTGGGATCAAATGTTATAAACTTACTGTACAAAAACAATTGTGTGGATTCCTGGTTGTCCAATGACTTCACGCTGTTTCTTTGTGTGCAGTTAGTTTATAACACTTGGCCCAGTGTGTTTCAATTCTAACCAACACTTATTGGTATTTAGGTTGCCCAAATTCAGAAATTTTATCCTCCACAAAACTTCTTAAGTCTCCTTAAGGGATCTAGAATGAGCGTTTATGGCGTTTCGACAGTATTTTTTGTGGGACATGAGAGCACCTCAGACGTATCGAATTGTATTCTGAATACGAAGCATGTCTTTCTGATATCAAATAATTTTCATTTTTTGAAATTCACGATATTATAGAAATTTTATGACAAATATTATTATTAAAATTTGATGTTTTTCAAATTATTGATATATAACAGTCCTCGAAATAAATTTTATAAATCTAATGATATATTCTTAAAGTGTATGTAGCTGGGAGGAAAAGCCGACGATCAATTGAAAATTTTGACCTTTTATATTGAAGATATGGATTTTTTCCCAAAAAGACCTATTTTTTGGTGTTTTGGGAAAATAAATCCATATCTTCAATACGAAAGGTCAACATTTTCAATTGATCGTCGGCTTTTCATCCCACCTACATACACTTTAAGTATAAATCATCAGATTTATAAAGTTTACTTCAAGTACTGTTAAATATCAAAAATATCAATTTTTAATGATTTGCCATAAAATGTGTATTACATTGCGAATTTCAAAAATCAAAATTATTTGATATCAGAAGGACATTCTTCGTATTCAGAATGCAATTCGATATGTCTGATGTGCTCTAATGTCCCACAATAAATACTGTCCAAACGTTCATACCCCTTCCTTAAGTCCGCCATGTTAGGTAAATTCCAGAGGATGATTTTTAAGCACTTCCCACCACGCCACTGTGTTGACTTGCGGTTAGCACAGCTGTGTGAGTGAACATGACACCACTGCGCGCACATTGCATTGACGGACATGGTTAAATTTGAATTTGGACTGATATATTTACAATAAAAACGCATTCACAATGCTGGTCGATTTCACATTTTATGTTACCTACAGAAGGTGTGAATTATCCTTCATGCATACATCACTTTAGATCTGAAATCGACTAAGTAATAATGACACACGCACAATTCTTAAACAACATCTTTTGCCCATAATTCAATGGGATTTGAAAAGTAAAGTGACAGTTGAAACTCTGGTGATAACACGTTTGCAGTGCATGATGGGGCTTCCTTTAATCATCCTCTGGGTAAATTCACTACATTAAAGCTCATATTATATCAAAAATTATTTCACATCATCACGTGACAAAATATTTACCCAGTGCGGTTTATGCAGAACCCTTACGCACTTGGCACTTCGTGAACGACGTTTATGAATTATCCGATTACGATACATTTTTAAAAATATGGGGTCTTTGGGTGACAGCGATGCTGAAAAAGGGGGTCTTAACAGCCCTGCATAGGCGTCACCTCCAAAGTTGGAGTGCCCCCCGGGGGTAATTGTAAATTATAGTATGTTCCTGTTCTACTTTGTATGTATGCATTTACTATTGTTAATAATGCCTTCTTCACATATCTGTTTAGTGACGGGCAGAAATTGGTTTCAGTTTGGTGTTTTAATGCTTTGTTAACCCATTGATTTAGTTAATCGTTAATCAGCGCTATCAGCACGCTTTGATGGCCTCACTCAAAGAAATCTGCCACCGAAGCTAATAAAGCTGCAATGGAGAAGGCGTGTTATCGTTTATTTTCGATTTTTTTTGTGGCTGTTATTCACTGACTAATGTGTAATATTTTCTTGTATTCTCCGTTATATTTACGACTAATAGCAATATTATTATTGAACGATTTAAAGCAAATTAAAGCCACGTGCTGCAATACGTGTCTGTGTGATTAAAAAAATTCAAAGGCAAGCATTGATTGTAATATAATGTGGTTTTCTTTTCCATCATTTCGCGTGATATTGGGTTCATATTAAAATATGGATTGTGGGATCTAAATTTGAAACACGTTTTGAATGTTCAAAATGTTTAGAAAAACAAAAATTCCGTTTCTACATCAAAGTCAATTTGTTGCACTTACAAGGCCTGACAAGTACCACACCTTGAGAGTGCTCCGAACCAGTGTTAATAGATTAAAAGCCCATTAAAAAGCATTCTGTAACTCATTAGTGTTTGTGGCAGTAAGGACAGTTTGAATTGTATCTCGCTAGTACGACAACGTCACATATGCAGATGTAAAAAATTCAGATTGCACATGCTATCTTCCTGGATTGATAGCTTAAATCCATTAGAAGAACTGATTATCGTCGAATTGGATAACTACGATCAAGGTTTGAGCTGGCAACCTCTTTAACTCAATTCCAAGCTGCATCGGTGTTAAAACCTTAATAATCTGATTATAGCAGGTTGTTGCTTCTAACCATGAATTCAACATGTGAGACAACTATTGACCTACGGAATTCATCAACTTTGATTCTCTTCATTTATTTCCCGGCTGAAACGATAGTGTACAGATATATCTGGCCATGCCTATTCTTTGCAGGCTTTACTGGTAATCTACTATTCATCTGGACTGTGTTAAGGGTATCATATCTACATACGTCTACATACATCTTTTTGGCTGGATTAGCTTGTACGGATGTCGGAATGTTGGTGGGTCTAGCCATCGATTTTTTTCCAGACGTTTTCAATAATCCAATTCGTTATGGCAAAGTCGATATCCTCAGTATTTTTGCCGCGATTCTAATTTGGTTTTGTTACACGTGTTCCATGTTTTTTGTAACACTTGTGTCATTAGAAAGATATCTTGCAATTTGCCACCCAATTAGACACTATCTTCTCAAAGGCTCACATCGAACTCTGAAACTGATTTGTGCGGTATTTGTCATAGGTTTTGGTGGATCATTGGTAATGTTACCGTATTATCTGGATTATCCATTAGCATGTGTCGTGTGGCCAGTAGATTCGAAGTTTTTAAATTATCCGAGTACATTACGACTTTCAGCGTTCAATTCGCCACATCGAGGAATTTTCATTAAAGTAGGTAATCTATCTGGGTTTTTTATGTTTATTATATTGTCAGTGAGCAACTATTTCATGTATATACGAATCTTACAAACACTGACAAAAAGAAAACGCAATAAAGTATTGCAAACTTCAGCAGAATTGGAGCGAACTCTCCACCAAGCATCCATTATGGTGATTGTAAATGGTTTAGCATTTTTTCTATGTTCTACTATTTATGCCGTTCATATAATTAATACTGTCTTCTACACATTATTTCAAATACCGCTATTAAGTGACGGGTATAGTGCGGTTTTACTAAGCATGTCCTTCTCTTTCATGGCGTTTAATGCCTCTGTTAACCCAGTGATTTATTTCATCGTAAACCAACGTTATCGGCATGCTTTGATGACATCACTTAAAGATATCTGCCACCGAAGATACCAAGCTAATTCAGCTGCAAGAGAAACAACTAAAGACTAGACTATATTTGACGTGGAATTACTACGTTTTATGTGTAAGATTATCTTTCCCCCTTTCGTCGCCTCCGTACAATTTATGTAAAGAGAGGAAGAACTATTTATCGTAGCTTCCCCATTATCCTGGGGAAGAAATTAGTAAAGAATGAGTGAGGTATTCCATCAAATTGACTAAGCCTGCATTCTTTCCCAGTTTTCAACATGTAGAAACATCGCAACTGTTTTTCTTTAGACTAGGGTATTAAAGTATATTTATTTTAACTGTGATTTTGATCTGGGAATCCCCTCCCTCCTTGGAGGAGAGACGCAGGTAAGCCCGCTTGACAACATTCTACAAGGCAATCAACAACCAAATAACCATACCAATTTCAGACTACATCAAACCAAGAAAACGTCCAACTCGTCAACAACATCAGCAAAAGTTCATGCGACTCAGTTCCAGCTCAGACAACTACAGGCAAATCTTCTTTCCAAGAACTCTGCGTAATTGGGATGCGCTCCCCTCTAACATCATTGAACTGCCTACAGTAGAGCAGTTCAAGGGAGCCATAAACGCCTACATCACCTAGGAGCCACCTTTTTAGCCGCCTTTATACTTGCACCGTTGTATATATGAAAGCACATCGCACAAGTGTCCAATGTTTGAGGCACCACACACATCCCTCGTCTAGTTGCTGAATAGGCGTCGACAAGTATTTGCATAGATGTAGATGTAGTGACACTGATGAACCAAACAATAATTTGCTCACCCAACAAGAAAAAAATCCACACAACACAAACTTCAATGTTCCCCTGAAAATCTGATGTTCGGAAGAACAACGTTATCGGCATGCTTTGATGACGTCACTTAAAGATATTTGCCTCAGAAGATGCTAAGCTAATTCAGCTGCAAGAGAAACAACTAAAGACTAGTTATTTTATGTGGAATAACTATGTTTTATGTGTAAGAAATTATATGTCCCCTTTTCCTCGCCTCCGTACGATTAATGTAAAGAGAGCAAGAACTATTTATTGTAGCTTCCCCATTATCTTGGGGAAGAAATTAGCAAAGAATGATGAGGTATTACATCCAATTGACTAAGCCTGCTTTCTTTCCCAGTTGTCAACATGTAGAAACATCGCAACTGTTTTTTCTTTAGACAAGTGTATAAAGGTTTGTGAATTTTTACTGTGAATTTTTAGTCACGTTTGAGCTCGACTTGTTTCCTTTTTATACTTCAACATCAACAAAACCTATCCTTTGTTTACTTAGAACGTAAGTATTATAATGTACAGCATGTCTCAAAAAAAATTGTGCAAGTAAAAAGCGCCCTCTTTGGCAATTAGAAAATACTGTTGTGACCTGATGCTTACATCAACGTCAAGGGCGCAGACTTAGCTCTCGAATGACGTTTGTTCTGTTCAATTTGCTTGTTTTAATCTCGAGATATGTTTAGTTAACAACGAAAGGGCAAAATCACAATTGTGCCACTTTTACTAGGGAAGAGGGCTGTACATGTAAATCAATGATAGCATCAGGTTTATCAAGAGTTCCTTCGTGAATCAAAAGAATGCATCAATAACACAACAATACAAAATTCTTTTTACTGTTTTATCATGATACAGGTATAATGATTCTCTTTTCCCACTTAAAACAGAATAAAAGATAAATACGTATTTCACATTCTGCTGCAAAATTAAATACGTGTACAATGTCAGTGATTTTATCATGCTAAATACTGTTCTCTTTGTCACTCAAGATATGTTAAAAGACAGACAAATATTGCACACTCTGTTGTAAAATTAAAATCATAGTCAACAAAATATTGCACATCATAATTATACGTTTGAAATTTTACACTAAAGATTTAAAATTTATGATGATTTTTATCAAATCATAAGCACATTTCAGAGTGCGCAGTAGCTGAATCCGACATTGCTTGAAATCAATCCATTTTACTGTTTGGTCTTTAACATTATTGTTCGTGTACATGGGTCACTCAGAGCCCCCTTCCTTCTGCGTGACCTTCACCTGTAGCAATGCATCTTGCTGCCCTCGTCTTCAATACGATTATACTGAAAAATTGTTATATAATCATTTCTAATCCTACAAATGAGTGTTCGTTTATTAACTGTACTGTACAGGAATTTAGATATAACATTCTATTCAATTTCCTTAAAAGTGGCACAAAAGGGTTTTCATACATTTGTGTTTAGTAAAGCAGATCTCTGGATTGCCGAAACCAAAATGAATAAAACAAACGGTATTTAAAAGCTACGACTGCTACCTTGACGTTGATGTAAGCATCATGCCACATCAGTATTTTCTAATTGCCAAAGAGGACGGTTTCCACTTGCACAATTTTTTTTGAGACAGGCTGTATATTTTTAAATATATATGTACGCAATGACCATAATTTTTTTAAAGAATTGTTTTGAAGCAAAAAAGTAGTATACAGATGCATACAGATAGGGCATGGAAGTTGCTCACTAGTGACACTGATGAATCAAACAATAATATCCCTCATCCAACTCTGTATAAAGGTATACTTAAAATTGACAAGAAAAAAATCCACCCAACACAAACTTCAATGTTCCCCTGAAAATCTTATGGTCGGAAGAATTAAAATGTGTCTACTATAAAGAGGGAGGCTTTTAATATTACCGCAAAACGATTTATACATTTCAAAGACAAGTTTAAAACTAGTCAACAACACTCACGTTTTTGTCCGAATAATTTCAGAGTAACCTTACTCCGTCATCAGCGGTGTGATACTGGTGAATGACTGATGTATGAACTTTACTTCCTGTTGACAATGTCCTTTTTTGACCTTTTGTCAGCAATTGCAGAGCACCACAAGCGCACATGACATGATGCTGACACTGACAACGTCGAAGTGCTCTGCAGAGAAGAAAAACTATTGCCAAGAAAAGTGAGAGAAGCCATTTTCATCAAGAAAGAGACCAGCCCCACCCTTAATAGGGACGGGGCCGAGAACTTTCCAAAATCTATGACACTTTACTTTTAGAAACACCTGACAAAAGGTCAAAAAAAGACATTGTCAACAGGAAGTAAAGTTCATACATCAGTCATTCACCAGTATCACATCGCTGATGGCGGAGTATGGTTACTCTGAAATTATTCGGACAAAAACGTGAGTGTTGTTGACATACTGCAGTTACTGTCCGTTTTCCTATACACAATACACAGTGCTCTCACCATTGACGCGTGACCTCTACAAATAGTGTATTGTTTCCTTGCGTTTTCCTTTATAATCGGTTACCCAACTGAAGCTGTATTATACCACATATGTATGATACCGCACATATAAAACAGACACATGTGCACAACCAGAGAAGATCCGATTTAATCAGTTGAGCTGTTTCAATGAGTGTTATCTTGGTTTAATAGCTTTTAATGGGGTTTAAGTCCTGCAAAGGTCGAGGTGAATTCTACTGTAGACATGACTGCATCATGACTAGTTTTAGACTTTTCTTTGATGTCTACTACCAACACGTATAAATCTCTACACTCTCGATTTATACATTCTGTAAATTCAGGAATTTCAAAAAACTGCAACAACAAAAAAAAACAGTCAAAGAAGACTGAATGACGATTGGCAATATGAAAGTGTCGATGACGTATAATTGAAAGTCATTCAGTTCTTCACAACGCTGTGTATTTCTTTCGAGTAGGAATTTCGAAGCCATCTGGATATTATTTGGACCTAAGTCCTCTCTTTTGTAGTAGTATTAAAAGATAATAATAATCTTCCACCCTTCAAGCTGATCGTACAAAAGATTGATACCTTATCATCCAATTCGTAATGTTGAATCGATAGGACTCGCTTGATGAAATAAACTGAAACTGCAATAGTGCAAATTAATGGTTTATGTGGGACTCCTTTTTTTTTACCTAATATTGTTTTCTTGTGCTGTGAGTTTATTTTCTTGAAATACAATGTGGGCATATAGGTGTAAAACTAGTACCTTGTCACTATAATTTATTCCATATCATATTGGATCTTTTGGAATAGGTTAAAAAGACATTGAACCTCACCTATTGTCCCAAGTAGGGAATAAACTCATTATTTTGGTAAAATCCTATTGTAATGAATAATGACCATTAACATTGTCAGAGTAAACAAACGAATCCAAGCTACTTGCAGAGCTTTGCAGTCAAGTTAGCTTAATCGACTATTGTGCGAGAGGTTGCGGGGTCGAACCCCGGTGCGGTAAGTTCGCTCTCATGTAAATAAAAAAAACCTTTTAAAGGGAGTGCCCAGACCATATGGAAGTCACATGACTGCCATGCCCCCCACCTTGGCTCCACATAGCTAGGAAGAAGTAGGCAATGTATATAAAACACAGGTCTTCTGATCAGCCAATGAGATGGTGATGTTACAACCAAAGAACTCCTACTCCACAACTAAAGGTCAGATTTTGAAACCTATGATTGCTGAATGAGGGTTATGAACTACCGGTATGCTACTATTGGGCTATTCCAGAAAATAAATGCACATACCCTATAGAGGAGTAACTTTTTAATCAAAGAAATGTCTGGATTTCCAGGTCTGCTTTCTGAAAACGTCGCTTGAAAAAACTTGGAAATCCTATTAAATGAAGGAAAAATCACGGAAATGTCTAAAATAAGCTTTCAAATTCAGGATTTCTGACTTTGAACTATTTTTCTGCTGGATTTTTTCGCCTTTGGACACTTTAAAAGTCTGGATTTCCAACCGTCACGAATGGACAAAAAGTCCGGAAATCCGAACTCCTCTATAGGGGGTGTGCATCTATTTTCTGGAATAGCCCATTGTCCGACTGCAGTCAGAGAAACATCACTCCCCATTGTTTCAGTTCTTTAACCCAACATGTTTGTATATTCATTAAAGTTCATGGATGTTTAAGAAGTTGACCTCAGACCATGTCAGCTAGCCAGCTATCCAAGTTCATGAATTAGTTACCATGGTAATTACTGATGATTTAGTGGCCTCTTTTTAACTTCCAGACATTCACCTGTCAACTTTCATATTGAAACATCATCCCTAGGTCAAAAATAACTTATCCATTGGCTACTGAACAGCTTTGTGAATATTTGTCATGGGGAATCAGGTTACTATTCCATCCATTCCCTGGGTAAAATAGAAGAGTTCACTGCTGAATACATTTTTATGAATTTTGTCATGGGGAGTGAGGTTACTTTAGTAGCCTACAGATCCACTTAAACATTATCCTACAAAATCATTTTAATGAGGATGAAGCAAATACATTTATTTCTGTAATATCACCCAGGTTGGTACCTGGGCGAAAAAAATTGCGTTAGCTTGAAATTCCCCTGCACAAGGAACTTACTGCTTATTATCTCGTTGTAAAACCGTACGAAACTAGTGCAGCTGATCCTGGCTGCGGAGGTTTATTGTGGAATGTCTAGGGCTGTCGCTTCTTAGTTCCTGTGTTGTTGGGTTTTTTTACCCCTATTTCCTGCTATCAATATTATGTCCACAATATTAATAAGACGAAGGGTAAAAAATGAATAGTGAAATCCTTAATTTTTTTAATGATAATATACAACTTGCAGTGGAGTACTCAGGCAGCTCCGAGGGGGGGGTGAAGAAAAGGTGAATTTTACCGCCCCTTCTTCAACAGCCCGAAAAAGTGAAGAGCAAAATAAAAAAAGAAAGAAATGAAAGAAAGAAAAGAAAGAAAAAAATAATTAATGAAACTTTTCACAATTTTCAACTCTTTTTCTTTAAAAACTTTTTTGCTGCCCTTATTCTTCTGCCTCCCCTTCCATTTTGCCACCCCTGATTTTACCTCCGTGCCTCCACAAACCAGAGTTAATGAACACTATCTCAATCTTAGAACTCACCATACGCTGTAAAAAAAACAATGGATATCACTTAATAAACCCACAAACGCGTATTTATTGATATTATCCACGTAAAAGTATGGGAGGCGTTGCATACGATTAACACTATAACACGTTTATAGAAGGATTTTTTGATGGATTAGTAACACCTGAACATGTTTATATCGGTGATATAAACGTGCTGGAGTGTTTATATTTTGATAACAAAAACCTCTATAAACGTGTTATGGCGTTAGTCGTATGCAACGCCTCCTATACTTTTACGTGTAAAATGTAAAAATAAACGTGTTTTAGTGTTTATTAAGTGTTATCAGTTGTATTTTTACAATGTATGGTGAGTTCTAAGATTGAGATTGTGTTCATTAACTCTGGTTTGTGGAAGCATAGACTCTGAAGACTGTCTTCAGTCTATGGTGGAAGGCTGATCACAGAATTCTTGAAATTGGATACGAGGTGCGGCATATAATTTACACAATCAATTGCAGTCCCAGAGGTCAAGAGTCAAGGGTTCCAGGAGTCCAAACATTGAGAGTTCACAGACCATCACTCACATTATATAATAAAAAAATAACAGTATATTATTCAGCGATTGCACATTATACTTACGACTTGATATTACATTATTGATTATTAAATGGACATGTCTAAAATGGTAAAACAATCACCAACAAACACTAATGATAAGCGTTTTACCAATAAAGTCACACGTAATTAATCGTAAATTAGCGTTTAATAAAATGCAAGCAGGCGAAAGAGGCCTTGGGTATCCTGGATGTTCTGATATAACTGTCCTATTGTTTTAGGTTCCTCTGTTTGTTCCTCTCCTAAATGTATTTGCCTAACACCACACACGACTAAGCGTAAAGCGACCTTCTTTGCTCAGTCGCAGTATCATTTATACTGTTTCTCTCCTAAATGTATTTGTCTAACACCACACACGACTAAGCGTAAAGCGACCTTCTTTGCTCAGTCGCAGTATCATTTATACTGTTTCTCTCCTAAATGTATTTGCCTAACACCACACACGACTAAGCGTAAAGAGGCCTTCGTTGCTTAGCTGCAGTATCATTTATACAGAGCCACATAAGCAATGATCACGAGGAATGAAGTGTTTGAGCACAACGAAACATGGAAGAGAAGCTGTCGAACTGAATGCAAAAGAAGAGCAAAACAAGTCATCATTTTTATTGTTTGCGGAAAATGTGCCTCGTATGAATATACACACGCTATTACAATTTGGCGTGTGAAAGATGGATAACAATTTGGAATGTGACGTGATAGATGGCAAGTAAATATTAGTTGGTATGCAAAAGATGGCAAGCGAATGCTCCTCAAATTCCTCTTATTGGACATGGGACCTTTCTAACGCTTCAAGTATCCCCGAAACTTTACTTTACACTGAAAAGGAATGGATTATCTATCAGATTATATGGCCGGCATTCATTACAATAGGATTTTGCAGTAACATATCATTTATTTGGACAGTTCTTCGTACACCGTCTTTACACACAAATACATTTCTTTACTTGGTAAACCTGGCAATCACAGACTTATTCTCTCTGCTGATGACAGGTATTCCTTCTGTTGTGGATTATCACAATAGTCCAATAAAATATGACGTTCCACCCGCACTTCTAACTGTGAGAGGTATATTCTTCTTGGCCTCCCTGGGGTTTGTTATTCTTGTTTCATCAGAGCGTTTTCTAGCAATATGTTATCCAATTAAACATCACATTTTAAAAGGTACACAACGAACAAGAAAACTCATATTTGCAGTTTGGTTGATTACTGCTGGTCTTGGATGTCTACTGATTCCTATGCAAGAAATAAGCGTACTATGCATTGTATGGCCAAGCGGAGGTGGTTATTCGGCTATCCCAGCACATACGATGTTTTATCCTATAAATGGAAAGCGGATTTGATCTTCTGCTTCCTTTTCTTAATTGTGTATAGTCTTTCAATAATATTGAATTTATACATGTATATAAGTATATATTATGTCCTGCGAAAGCGGTCACGTAGTCACTTGAGCACATCCACTGAGTTGGAAAACCAACTTCGTCAAATAGTTAAAATGTTGGCCATCAATGGAGTTTTATTTTTGCTGTGCTCTGGATTGCAAGCGTTGTTTTATTTTCTAAATATTTTTTTACATTTTAACATACAAGTTGCTTTCTCTACAAAGCAAGAACTAGCCATTGGCATTGTCTCAGCATCAGTGATTGGCTTCAACGCGTCTATCAATCCACTTGTTTATTTCATTTTTTATAAGCGATATAGAATGGCATTGAAAGCAGCATTGGTATGTTGTACTGCAAAACACAATGATGGCCAGAATACACAGGTTGCCATGGTTGCAGTGATTGACATGTCTAAGATATGACCAAAATGAACAATTCCTGCTTTCCACTCATAACTTTGAAATGGGCATGGACAATACCATACCGAACAAGATCTTCGAGGTGAATGTGTTGCAGTGGAAATGGATGAAAAACCTTATTTCGTATATTATGATCAATATATACCACTTAAATCAACTTATAAACTAACAAGAACTGTCTTTAAAAAGACAACAAAGTTTATGTTAAATTAATATTTGGTTAAAGCCATAGTGTGTGAATTGCTCCACAGCGACGCCCTCAAGTTTTCTCGAATTTCTACCTGTTGCATGATTCTAATGGCCAGTGGTGTACACAAATACCAAGTGAAAGGCTAAGCCTGAAGTGCTTTAATTACAGGGTAAAATGACACCATCTCCTCAAAAGATCGAAGCGAACTCTGAAAATAATATGTATGGTGTTTAAGCGCAGGTATATCAACGGAGGCATTGTTTTATTACCAGGACTATTCACCAGCATGCATTTTATGGCCACAGAACCCTGACTTTTCAACTTATCCAAATACAACATAAATCGCGACATTTTCATAACAATTAGTGATTTCACTGTTGTTTTTAACATTCATCATCGTTATAGTGAGTAACTTTTTCATGTATAAACGAATCTTGCAATATCTTACAAAACAAAAACAAAATTAAATTGTAAGCCTCGATAAATTTGAAGTAATTTTAAATGGTTCAATATTTTATTCGTGTGTTCTAGTATATTAGCTATATTGGCATTTTCTTGTATTCAATATGTCAAATTCGCCTTTTCAGTAGCAGACAAAGTTTTTTTTAAGATATTGCTTTAACTTTTTTGGTCTTGAATGCCTGTCAACCCATTTGATCGTAAATCAGCGGTATCGACGTAAAAGATACACTCGTATCACTCAGGGCTATCGTTAGAAAATGACTGTATGTATATACAGCATGATAATTCTTGTCATTTATCTGTTAAGCTCAATACTACAGCCTGTCTAAAAAATTGTGCAAGTGACAAGCGCCCTCTTTGGCAATTAGAAAATACCGTTGTGACATGATGCTTACGTACACCGTCTTTACACACAAGTACATTTCTTTACTTGGTAAACCTAGCAATCACAGACTTACTCGCTTTGTTGATGACAGGTATTCCTTCTGTTGTGGATTATCACAATAGTCCATTAAAATATGACGTTCCACCCAGATTTGGCCTCCCTAGGTTTTGTTATTCAGAGCGTTTTCTAGCAATATGTTATCCAATTAAACATCACATTTAAAAGGTACACAACGAACAAGAAAACTCATATTTGCAGTTTGGTTGATTACTGCTGGTCTTGTATGTCTACTGATTCCTTTGCAAGAAATAAGCGTACTATGCATTGTATGACCAAGCGGAGGTGGTTATTCGGGCAATCCCAGCACATACGATGTTTTATCCTATAAATGGAAAGCGGATTTGATCTTCTGCTTCCTTTTCTTAATTGTGTATAGTCTTTCAATAATATTGAATTTATACATGTATATAAGTATATATTATGTCCTGCGAAAGCGGTCACGTAGTCACTTGAGCACATCCACTGAGTTGGAAAACCAACTTCGTCAAATAGTTAAAATGTTGGCCATCAATGGAGTTTTATTTTGCTGTGCTCTGGATTGCAAGCGTTGTTTTATTTTCTAAATATTTTTTTACATTTTAACATACAAGTTGCTTTCTCTACAAAGCAAGAACTAGCCATTGGCATTGTCTCAGCATCAGTGATTGGCTTCAACGCATCTATCAATCCACTTGTTTATTTCATTTTTTATAAGCGATATAGAATGGCATTGAAAGCAGCATTGGTATGTTTTACTGCAAAACACAATGATGGCCAGAATACACAGGTTGCCATGGTTGCAGTGATTGACATGTCTAAGATATGACCAAAATGAACAATTCCTGCTTTCCACTCATAACTTTGAAATGGGCATGGACAATACCATACCGAACAAGATCTTCGAGGTGAATGTGTTGCAGTGGAAATGGATGAAAAACCTTATTTCGTATATTATGATCAATATATACCACTTAAATCAACTTATAAACTAACAAGAACTGTCTTTAAAAAGACAACAAAGTTTATGTTAAATTAATATTTGGTTAAAGCCATAGTGTGTGAATTGCTCCACAGCGACGCCCTCAAGTTTTCTCGAATTTCTACTTTTTGCATGATTCTAATGGCCAGTGGTGTACACAAATACCACGTGAAAGACTAAGCCTGAAGTGCTTTAATTACAGGGTAAAATGACACCATCTCCTCAAAAGATCGAAGCGAACTCTGAAACTAATATGTATGGCGTTTAAGCGCAGGTATATCAACGGAGGCATTGTTTTATTACTAGGATTATTCACCGGCTTGCATTCTGTGGCCAGAGAACCCTGACTTTTCATATTATCCAAATACAACATAAATCGCGAAATTTTCATAAAAATGGGTGATTTTCCTTTTGTTTTTTAACAATCATCATCGTTATGGTAATTATATCATGTATAAACGAATCTTGCAAGCTCTTGCAAAACAAAAACAAAATTAAATTGCAACCCTCGATAAATTTGAGGTGATTATAAATGGTGCAATATTTTATTCGTGTGTTCTAGTATATATTGGTACTTTCTTGTATTCAATTCGTCGAATTCGCCTTTTCAATGACAGACATATTTATTTATTTAAGATATTGCTTTTAATTTTTGGTCTTGAATGCCTCTGTCAACCCAGCGGTATCGACGTAAAAGATCACTCAGGGCTATTTACTGTATATACAGCACGAGAACTCTTATCATTTATCTGTTAAACTTGACTTTAGGTGAATGTGATATTCTATTTGAACTCTATACAGTAATACAACCTCTGTAGAAATCATGACCTTATCACTACAGAAGGGGTTTAGATTTATCAGTGGACTTCGGGTATATATATAAATGCGCATTTATAAATGCGCACGTGACATCTACAAGTCGCCATACCGTGTTCAACGATGTAAGGTACCCGGATGTGCACAAATTCCACACGCGAAAATGACAGGTTACAAGGAAAATTGGTTTTGCAAAATAGTGGCATTGATTGCAAAGGGTAAAATAATTTGACCCGAAACATAAACTCTTTATTTGGATTTTCCATTACGGAAAAAAAAATTGATGACGGAAAAGCTAGATATAGCTGATTTAAAAAATTATATTTCATTATTTCCGTGCTAAATGGGCGTGGCAATTGGCCATATTGATGACGAAATGTGATTCTTACTGGCATTAAGGTCAGAACTGGGTAGCTGCCGATGATGTTATTTGATAATGTTTGCAAGTAGGGAACATAGGGGGCTGTCATTTTCTTCGGAAGGAAGGGGTCATGGATTTATTTATTTGGGAGTCAAGATAAGTATCCCCCTCCCCCGTAGCGCCGCCAATGAACATAACTCTGACCCTAATTTTAACTCTAATTATAACGTAAATTGAGGAAACTATAACTTTAGCCCTTTTCGGTATAATGACCCTCTCAAACTAATAGGCTAGATGTCCCCACCCGACCTCCTCAATTATAATTTACTCATTCGCTCGCAAATGGACAAAAAACAAATTCAAAATGTGTTTTTAAGCACCTTTTTGTGTCCCCCATGCTAAATCGGTAATCTGTACACCCTTTGTCACCCTTTGACGTACAATTTAGAGTATAAACACGTAGATGACTGTACATGATCTAATCATCCCGGCTGGAAGATGTTGAGGAAGACTCGTATACTATACATCACGCTCATACGTTATATGACAATATGACGTACAATCACGTATGTGATGCATGGTTTGCGGTTTATTCAGCTAGTAAGTTAGATCTCGTCATACACATTATTGTCATGGTATATTGTAATTGTATACGTCAATTTTGTTCAGTTTGATTCAACCGGCTTATAAAGTTTTACTTTACGCGGAAGGGGAAAGTTAGCCAAAAAAAACCAATTAATTTATGAGTGTAAAATGGGGGAAGGGTGGTTTTGGGGGAAGGGGGGGGGGACAAATAATATTTATAAAATTATAAGTAAGGCGATAAAGAGAGAAACCCTGTTCTATGGGCGAACGGACCTTTCAAGTAGGGTCGGTCGGTCGGTTGGTATTTTTTTCAAATTTTTTTAAATAACCCAAAAAATCACAAAAATCTGTAAATAAATTTCAATTTGAGAAAATACAAAAAGAAATTGTCCTGAAATTTCCGAAATTTGGGATCGGCATTCATTTGTACAGGAAAAATTTGTTTCCCAATTTGTTCAAAATAGAACAGGGTTTTCGTTTTTCGTCGCATAAATAAATAAATAAATAAATAAATAAATAAATAAATAAATAAATAAATAAATAAATAAATAAATAAATAAATAGATAAACATTAGTTATGTTTGTACATGGGGGGGTGCTGTGCAATAATCCTGATCCTTTGATATCCATGATTTATCCTTGCAAATTTATAGCATCGAACCTCCAGCCAATGTTCCTTGCCAGTGCTAGCCACGAAACAAGGTCACAACTGTAGCCACTCCTTCAATGGTCGCCATTTCAGTGATTGACAGTGATGTAATGCAAATATGGCGCTGGCCATCTGGTCACGTGCGCATTTATAAAAGCGCATTTATATATACAACCGAAGTCTACTGTTTATGGATTCCACCTGTAATAGCTTAATTTCATGGAAAAGAAAATCTCTCCAAACGAGCTTCTTCTCGAATTATTTTAGCGCATAGGAACCCAATCAATTTAACGCCAGGGTGGTAGAAAATGGGAAATTACATGCTCATACGAGAAATATATACCCGTACGATATGGTCATTTATGTTAAGTGTCCCCTCCTCCCGGACCGCGATACTCATTGCAAGTCAAGAGGCTGGGAGTGCAAAGCCTTACTGTGACCTACCCATTTTGGGGAGTACCAAATGGACACTGCGTTAGTTCTGGGTCCAACTGACAATTAGCTATGAGAAGTTTGATAGTAATCCTTGATATTGCTGAATAGAATAAATCAATACTGATAGGTCTATTTATCTAATGTACGATGCTATTCAAATTGGCCTATAAACTAGGAATATAATGTGAAATGACTATCAATCGATCAATCAATCAAGTTGTCAAGTTATCAACAATCAATAATAAACCGACGTAGGCCTATCATGGAATATTACTAACTAGGCCTACTAACTAATATACCAAATAAATAAAATAAATAAATAAGTCAGTAAATAAATAAATAGGCATAGGCCTAAATAAATAAATAAATACATAATGCAGAATGCAGTTAGTATTTTAGTTGCAAAATTCAAACATTCTATTCACACATTCTATTATAATTTTCTGCTATACACGCAAAGGACCTGTGCCTTTAATATGTCCGCGCCTAATCAATAATGAGTCTTTCACCATGCTCACACACCATGTTAAACTATTGTATCCCTGGAGTATTATCTACTGACCAAGTCCTAACACCTCATTGAAATGGATGCTATAACGTACCCAATCAAGCGAACATAATAAAGGTCATATCAGGGCGTTATACAAAGAATGGTCAAAGGTCAACGTTTCCAAAGAAGTATAGTAATAGATGTAGACACAAGCTTTCGTGCGGGAAACATAAACACATAGTCGTCAGTCGTGTGGTTTTTATGAGATTTGATACGGCGCTGAAGTCTAATGGCTGTCCCAAAATCAGTACCAGACCTGGTTTCCAGACGGCAATGTGTGTGTTGTTACAAGGAAGGCAAACTCAAATTATCAATAAGTGAACCACATAGAGGAATACGACATCTATCGTGAGCCAATCTGCCTTCTGTTGCCTGCAAAAGCCGACGATCAGGTAAAAATTCTAAAAGCAGCGTGACTAGATATTTTCGTTAATTTCATGATACGTGTAAAACGCATTGAAAACGCCAAATTGCAGTCATAAAATATATAATATTAGTAAATCACCCAATCGAATGTTAACGTAGGTATGTGGAAAATAACTGCAATAACAATAACAAACTATGTGCCCAAAGAGTTGTCTTTGGCATGTCGCTTTTTGAAATATCACCAAAATATCAAATTTTGGAAAAACGCCCCAAAATTTAAAACAAACACGAACCTTCCAAAATAAATATATATTAGCACTCGGCGGCCCAGTCACTACCTGCCGCTGTGATTTGGGGTAACTCATTGCTTTCCCTCTCCAGATACCGGTACTTCAAGGTCGCTCATACCCCAGCCCTTAAGCAAACAAACAAACGAACATGCATGGAACACAGTTAATCTGTAATTATCTTCGTTCACCCATAAATATCGGCTATGCACACAAAACGGGGGTATATATCGGTCACCAGCTTCTTTTGTTATGCATAGTCGCGCTGAAAGCCGATCGATACATGTTGCAATCGGCACAATTCAGCGTTAATATACTCGGTCAAATGTAAAGCAATAATTTTTTACCTTCAGAAATGTCATTTAAAAACATAGTGCTTGGACATACATTTAAAAAAAATCATGGTGTTAAAACGTAGGCATGAAATTGTGTCTTTTAGTGTAAGATTTGTGATTTTTATAGGCTTTAACTTCGGTCGCGAGCTTTTTTCGGAATTCATTTTTTAGCGTTTCAAACTAATATAGTTTGCTAAAGAAAGATATTTCCCACCTCTGTTATAGTTTTGTCAGAATATTTCACCTTTTTTCACAAGTGACTGCCAAAATGTCCAACCAGTACTTCATTTCTTACTTCAGTACTTCATAACCAGCAGAAATAATCGATATTTCTATATTGACAAAATTGGTAGTCGGAATTGAAAAATGGGGCAAGTGCAATCAAAACGAACATTCTGACAAAACTATGATATATAGCTCAAAAGGTTGATCCACAAAAAGCTCGCGGGCCAACTGAATTTCACACCTAAGTTTAAAACAAATTCAGTATCAAGCATT
Source organism: Amphiura filiformis (assembly GCF_039555335.1). NCBI lineage: Eukaryota > Metazoa > Echinodermata > Ophiuroidea > Amphilepidida > Amphiuridae > Amphiura > Amphiura filiformis. Next base: position 45,865 of record NW_027305494.1, read on the forward strand.
ATAGTTTTTTCCTTACATTTACTGAAAAAATGAAAATTATTGCAAAGGTGTAACTCGAAATTTTGCTAATTTCAACACCAAATTCGATCGTTTGTATTGCCTCATTAAATGACTGAGTGACCTTGTACAATAATAGACATCGGTTGACCACCGTTGTGAGCAACGCACTGAAGAGTCTATTGTTCTATTGTGTCCGATTTGAGCGCTGACATATTGGAAAATGTTGCCAATCAATATTAATGAAGTCGTGCGATCGACACCTACAACTGTTCAATTGGGCGACTTTATTGTTAGGTGCTTTTATTCATACATTGGGCGTATCGAGCTGTATCGGTTGGTCCGCAATTATATTTAATATAGTATTATAGGCCTACAAGTATGATTTACTTTGCTTTATTGATTGATTCAGAAATAGTATGGCTATATGCTTCTCGAGTTATCAGCAAATATATCACATTTGAGGTCCAGGGTAGACTCCTATATACGCGATGCTCATGTAAAATACTATGGTAGGCCTATACATAATAAAACACGAAGTGGACCGCGGCTAATGTCCTTAAAAATACTACAGTAGGAGTGATATCATAATTAATTCAAATCCTTATATATAGACCTATTGGCAAACAATGTAGACAACTTACTTGTGTAGATTCTTATATCCGCCACACAGAGCGCACACTTTGCCTATGCTGCTGAACTGTCCGTATGGTAGAGCAAAGCGTGTTCACTGAGTATAATCAAATGAGCGCCCAAACCAATTTGGGCGCTGCAATAGGTTTGTATTGTAGGTGAACCTCTGTTTTGTGTGCATGCGACAACTCACGCACACCCTTGGGATGGACTAGTACAAAAGGTACCTCTCGTTCGTATAGGCGCTTTTACGTGACTTTCGTTTCATCACTTATATTGACAGTAGCCTGCCTATTATAGCGTTAATACGCTGGTCAGGTCAGTTACCGATTTAATGGCGGAAGCCCTTTGTCTCGAACAAAAGGTACCTCTCGATGAATAGCGTGTCGGGAACTCCAATTGGCACAAAGAACAATAAGCGTTACATAATCTATTTCTTCTCCTTCCTATATAAACTCCTTGGTTGTGAGTGTATGAACTCTCGCGCCCAAATGGGTTTCAGATATCAGAAATGGTTGAGTGACTTTTATTACCGAACTACGCTAGGATCAACTATTATACCTAGGGACTGATGTATGAAGACAAAACTGTAATAAATAGCTTTGTAATATAGTTAGTTATATCATGGAGGTATATAAATAAATGGAGAATGATCCAGCCAAGCCTCTTTTGTACTACGTTGGTTATGACCAATTATTGTTGAATAGGCAATTTCAGGTTTATATTGATTATGCTAAGCTGATTACATTGTGAAGTCTGTTTCACTGGCCATTGATTTCAATGGGGTAAAATGAAGTTTATACTTATTGGAAATTAAGTGCTCATGTTTCATAAAATTTTGATATCAAAATCTCATTTTCGCCAAAAATTGAGTGCTTAAATTGCATCAAGAAATCAGTCTTTTGAAAAAGAAACACCTTATCTGTTGTCATCTTGTGACTCCCTACATTTTGGTCATGAAAAATTGAATTATGACTTTTTTTTTCCAAAAGTTATGACCCCCGTATATTTGGAACCCCTCCTCCAAAGAAAATGATAGCCTCCTAATAATATTAATAATCATTTAGGCCTAAATACTGATAATTATTTATTATACAATGAGAAGTTTAATGATGATGATTTAGGCGGCCTATACGATTTCATGACAATAGGCCTACAGAATTAAAAGTTTAAAAAACATGACATATCCGTCATGGCACTCAATCAATTTGACCCGAAGCTTCAACCAAAATCACGATTATCATACACTAAACTATGAGAAACTGTTTAAACAAAGTATATAGGGCCTATACATTCCGTAAATCAATTTCTCTCTAGAAAAGATTGTCTGATCATCACTTTTGCTTGAATTCCGAAGTACTTCCGGTAAATTTTGCTCGCTCGTAACTCAAATGGCCCAAATTGGCCCAACATAATTGTTTCACAATCGGAAGGTAAAAACGTTTTGCTTTCATTTGCACTAAATTTGAACTCCCTCAGCCCCCTTAAAAGCTTGATATATGAACATGAAAACTAAGTATATTTGTCAAGTTACGGCACAACTAGTGTAGAAAACAGTTTCATAACTTGAGAACAGAACATCCGAATTTCGTCGGGTTTTCGCACGATCATACATTGAAACTATAAGCTATCAAAACTGGTGACTTTGAACTAGCTGATTGACTAGCTGACGTCATTATACAGTCTCTTTTACAAGGCTTCCGGTACGGGTCAATGTAGGGTCAATTCCTATGAGGAAATTTTGGGAGTGACAATCAATGAACCATGGTAGAGGCTCATAACCATCGTGGAGATCAATAGCTTGGCTGAAGTGGCTGGTCAATTCAAGTTTGGTGACTCATTGAATAGAGGTAACGGGATAATCTCCACTTAGGAGATTAGAATTCTGGCGATCATTCTCCATTTATTTATATACCTCCATGGTTATATAAGTTCAAAGTCGTCAAACAGGTTCAATTGTTGAATCGTATATGTAATTAGCCTCAAAACGTGCAGTGCATGGCCTCTTTGCTACAACTTAAATGACTGAATAACACATAGCCTGGTAACATCAGCTAACAATAAATTGCCAATATTTAAATATTCATGATACCATCTTCATTAGGTCAGAAAAACATACTAAATGTCTTCATAGTGTGCATTACATGATATAACTGAGGTAAGCTTGATTGAGTTAATAGCTGTAATATGATAAATTTATCGGATTGGCCGAATTACTGCCAATTCAGATTGATGAACTTCGCCTATATTGAGTTGCATGTTTTCACTAAGGGGGTCGCATTTAGTGTAAAGTGTCGTCAGCGCTATAATGCTCTGGCTTTGGCCGATATTAATTTATATCAGGCTTTTGAGTGATACAACAAAAGTGTGTATTGAACAGTTTTTGTCCGAATGCAAATTGCAATACAATATTGTTTTGACATCTGGATGGCACGGAGGGGGGTGCTGGAGAGCTTTGTTCCTCATCCAGTTTCTGACTTTTTTTAAATCACTCAATTTGGTGATATATTTTTGATCTCAGCCAGTGGCCTATAGATTTATTTTTTACATGGTGGGAATGGCCGTTGCTCGAGGTCGTTTTACAATCCATCAACTAAGTGGTGGGGAGCGTATTTATCAATGTGTCTAAACACTTCCTTAGCAAACTGTCCTTTTTATTCCGTTTCCTTTTGGTATCAAATAAATGGTCCACATTGTATTTGTTCTGGTTCACGACACATTTTATTCATTTTAAAAATACCTTACTTTTGATATTCTGGAACATCCTTCATCATGTTCATGCATTTATTATTTTTTATATCTATAATTAGGGGTAGGTTAAACAGCCTTTTAAAAAGGGTGATGTTTCATATTTCTTAGGGAACAGGCTTATTTGAAAGAGTATGATCTCCTGAGCATTTTGACACCATTTTCATCCAAACGGCCAAAAAATGAGTTGGTGCCGGCTAAAAGAAGTATTTAGACAGGGGGGGGGGTCTGTGGGGGGTCTGAAAATCAATATTTTCAACAACAATCATTATTATATGCCTAATTGAGTAATTCTGTTAAAGTTGGTGCTGATTTGTATGTAATTGATGTCTAGAATTCCATTGATGAAAATTGCATAAAAATTGGAGTTGTCGTTTTCTTAAAATGGCTGTTTTACGTCCAAATATGGATGTGAGGGCAACATCACAGGTCTAGGAAACTATCGTCCAATCTGTCTTCTATCCAATGTTTATAAGCTTTTCACCAAATTCATTACCAATTGGGTCACTGCTCAATTGGACTTCAACTAAGAACAAGCCGGATTTCGAAGCGGATTCTCTACCACACAGTGCCGCCGATAAGAGGGGATAACCGGTGCGTTACCCCGGGGCCCGGGGTCCTAGGGGGCCCGTAAAAATTGAAGAAAACACAAGATAGCTTGTAATTAAGGCATATTTTCTTTGCTTTACTATACGGGCCAACAAATGTCTCTTTTCTTGTCCATTAGGACTAAGGTATCTCTTCTTTGCTTTTTACGAGCTCTCCGAGGTCTATTTTTTTTCTTTTTATGGGTTCATTAAGGTATCTTTTCTTTGCTTATTAAGCTTTTTTACATACTCACTAAGGTCTCTTTTTTCTTCCTTTACGGGCCTATGGTATCTTTTCTTTTCCTTTTACAGGCCCACTGCGGTCTCTTTATTTTGCTCTTTTACGGCCCATAAAAAGCAAACAAAAGTAGCGGGCCCGTAAAAAACAAAGACAAGAGACGTGGATGTTTTACGCCACTGCTGCCATCAACAACCCCCCCCCCCACACACACACACACACACACACACAGTTAGAAGAAGAGTAAGAGCAGGATGGGGTGCTTTTGGAAACTTGAATGAGCTGATGCAGAGCAATTACCATTATGTCTTAAAATAAAAGTCTACAACCAGTATGTCCTCCCAGCCATGACATATGGCTCAGAAACTTGGACCATGACTCAGAAAATGGAGGAGAACTTGTGTGTGGCTCAACACAGTATGGAATTATATATTTTAAGCACGGATTTTTTATTCTCACTGCACAGATTTTTATTCCCACTGCACGAACGTGCTAAATTTTAATTTTCGTGTAATGGTTATTCTAGGCGCTTGCCATTCAAAATGAAAACCACCTTCACAAAGGAAATCAGTATAATGTTGTATATTTAATGATTAATTGTCAATGCAATGAACAGCTGCTCTGCCAAATGATTGCAATGTTGCACTCCAACAGTGATATTAAGAGTAGATATTACAAACAATTCAATTATTCATCGTTTTGTGACGAAGTTTGTTTGTAGTGTTTATAATTGCGATTTGTTAATAAGATATAAAAAGCACGTATACGTCTATATTGTGAAAGTATTGGAGAATATCTAATGTTAATACTTGCGAAATGACGACGGTATAGAGTTAAGGTGAATATTTTGATGTACTATAGTATTAAGATTTATGTCTTTCTCTATTGCTTCTCAGAAGTAACATCATATTTTGAGCCTGACAACATTATGGACAACATTTGCAACCAACAAGAAAACACCAAATCTGCATTACTGGCCATGTGGGCCATTTTCGTTCTTGAATCCGGGGTTATAAAATCATTTGGTGTCTTACTTCCTTTACTTGTAGAGCATTTTGGATCATATACAGAAACAATTGGACCCGTTGTTTCTTTAACTCTCTTTTCTGGTTATGTAGCAGGTAAGTGAATTGAGCTATCCCTTTTGCTAACTTACTACAGACAATTATTACATGTATACAGGATGTCCCAGAAAAAATTACCGGGCAAATGAATTTGGATGTAAGTCGAGAAATAAACCTCAAAATCCAAAAATCTAAACATCAGTGTGTAGCCCATTTTATTCTGCATCTTATAGGCCAATTTGACTGGAATCGGTTGATTGATTGCGAAGAAATAAGCAATTACATAACGCATGAGTCAATTCACTTCATTCCAAGTTTGAAAAAAAAAGATCATTCAACACAATGCGCACTAGTGGCTAACTGCTAATGTGCTTCATATTTTATCATCTTCGTTCTTTTTAAACAATCTGCTTCTTGCAAAACATTTAATTAGGTTTTGTTCAAATTTGAAAACCTGCACGATAATGGGAATGAAAACTTGCATGTAAGATGATGCTCGGTACTTGTAAATATCTTTGTTTCGTTAATTTTGACATAAATGTTGCATAAAGAATTATTGCATAAGAATTCCAGCTGGCTTAAAAACTTTCTCACACACAATGTTTTTGAAATATTTCCAAGAAATTGCAATGCAAAGTTTAAAAAAAATGCAACATCAATGTTGTATGGTATCAAAAATCACACGTAAAGCTGTAAGCACTTGATCATTGTCATTCTTGGCTCAAATGTTCTTTGGAAAGTTAAAATATAAGATGTTTGCACAACCTAAAGAATTTAAGTTGGAAAGCTTCCAATTGCAGAAATTAAAGTTTTCTTGGACAAACTGCTAGTCATCTTCAGTGAAAGCATGAATAACATAACACCGTTGGATTATAAGATAGATAATGTGGACTAAATTTAATGAGATACACAAACTTTAGAAAGCGGTGAGCGAGTATGAAAAAAGCGCATGTTGATCAAACTTTGAATGAACTGCATTGATGCGCGCATTATGTAATCGTTAATTTCTTCGCAACCAGTCACACGAATAAAATGAAATTTTCGTATGTGATGCACAATAAAACAGGCTATGCGATACAATTTTTAAAAAATGTATATTTCTCGACTTACGTTCAATTTTATTCACTCGGTAATTTTTTTTCTGGGACACCCTGTATAGCATAAAACATTCCCCCGTAGCAGATATGAAAGCTTAGAATTAAAAGTAGCTGCGGAAAATTGAGAAGCGTTGTTAAAAGCCAGGTCATCGTCGGACGTCTTTGAGGACGATTTACTTTTACGACAGATGTCGCATTTTAGGCTTCGTAGTGACTCTAGATTTTTCGCCCACGTGACTAGCTTTGCTTTAGGCTATGTTCTACTTTTCGACGTGTTATGCAGTGGAAGTCGCTCAGCCCAATTTTATTGGCTGCTGAAGACTCTGGGGGAAAATTAGCCACTGCGTCTGTCGCCAACAAGACGTCGTAGACCAGGTTAAAACTGAGCTAAGTACCACTTGGAGAACCAGAAATTCTCATATGGTTTATCTGGACCAGTTTTGCATGGGGAACAAGAATTTGTTGGGTAAAAAGCCCGTAACCTGAGAACTTTTCCGTGAGGGCGCTTTTTTTCAAAATGGCCGCCAAAATCCAATATAATGTGGTTAAATTAGTCACTTAAGGGCTGGGGTATGAACGTTTGGACAGTATTTATTTTGGGACATTAGAGCACATCAGACATATCGAATTGCATTTTGAATACGAAAATGTCATTCTGATATCAAATAATTTTGATTTTTGAATTTCGCAATTTAATACACATTTTATGGCAAATCATTAAAATTGATATTTTGATATTTAACAGTACTTGAAGTAAACTTTATAAATCTGATGATTTATACTTAAAGTGTATGTAGGTGGGATGAAAAGCCGACGATCAATTGAAAATTGTGACCTTTCGTATTGAAGATATGGATTTTTTTTCCCAAAACACCAAAAAAAATTAGGTCTTTTTTGGTAAAAAATCCATATCTTCAATATGAAAGGTCAAATTTTTCAATTGACCGTCGGCTTTCCTCCCTGCTACATACACTTTAAGAATATATCATTAGATTTATATAATTGACTTCGAGGACTGTTATATATCAAAAATTTGAAAAATATCAAATTTTTATAATTTGTCATAAAATTTGTATCATATTGTGATTTTCAAAAATGAAAATTATTTGATATCAGAAAGACATGCTTCGTATTCAGAATGCAATTCGATAGGTCTGAGGTGCTCTCATGTCCCACAAAAAATACTGTCGAAACGCAATAAACGCTCATTTTAGATCCCTTAAGGGCATATTTAACCAGATTTTGGATTTTTATTGATAGCAATAATGTACTACTAAGTCAGGTTATTAATATGAAGGTGACAGGAGGTCACAGCTGAGGACGCTTTTTTCAAAATGGCCGCCAAAATCAATGAAAAACATATATATGGTTAAATTAGTCACTTTAGGGCATATTTAACCAGATTTTGAATTTTATTGATAGCCATAATGTACTACTAATTCAGGTTATTAATATGAAGGTAACAGGAGGTCACAGCTGAGGCCGCTTTTTTTTTAATGGCGACCAAAATCAATGAAAAATATATATATGGTTAAATTAGTCACTTAAGTGGTATACTTCATCAGATTTTGGATGTTGTTATTGATAGCGGTAAAGTATTATACGAGGTCAGATTATTAATACGGAGGTAATAGGGTGTCACAGGCGAGGGTGCGTTTTTCAAAATGGCCGACAAAATTGAACTGGAAAGTATGATATCAACAAAAAGCGTCATGAATGTTACTTAAGTTGAAAAAAAGTAATAGTTGTCTTTGACTTTTTGAACTTATAATGAAGTGCGTCAGGGTGGTAAAGGTAGCTTCTGATTTAAAATGACTGCAATATAATGATGACTACCAGAATTGCCTTTATGTATTAAAGAAGACCCCAAAAGACAACTTGTACACTAGAATGCCGCAAAAGTGTTGCTTACAGTGTTATAAATTGTCCGTTTTTGTATGATTTCACTGACGCATTTCTCTTTGTTTTAATCCCCAATATCACTTAAATCGCTATTATCTGAAAAACCTTCATAGTCATTCTCTACCAATAGTTCTTGGACGTCCTCAGGCATTACCGTTTCAACCCACTTAGGTTCCATATTTTCGTTCCACCCATTGTCAACAATGTTTCCACCATCGTATACAGTGACATCTGCTGCTCTCCACTCTCTTGCAATGAAATTTGCGCGAAGAATATGAAGCGCCAGCGCCTGCTTACATTGTGGTAGTAAGGATATATCTGCAATATTTTTTATCTTTTGAAAACTTTCGATCAAAGATATCGTATCTTGCTTCGTTGACATCTTTGCCCTTCATTCCGTATAGAAATGAAACATACTCCTCTAGCTCTTTGCATAAACTTTCTGCCAGAAAATCTAATACTCCAATGCCTTCCTGTATTTGCCAGTGTTTGTGTCCAGAATTACTCTGTGTCCATCATGAATGAAATGGGATAAAGCAATGACTGCAACGTCTATGTCTCCCGCATGTGAACGGATGATTGCTATACCCTCGTTGTTATTCCTCACTGCATGCTTTACATGCAAGATGACCTTTGTGTCATCTTCTTCCTGATTACTGCTAAGATCAGGAATCAAAATAGCATCTTGTTTTGTGACACGAAGGCCTTTAAATTGAGCGATATTGACTTAACAGCAGCTCAGAAGTCATCCCTGATTGGATTTCATGCATTCACTGGCAATGATTACAACTCAGCTTTTTTTCGCAAGGGAAAACGTCAATGCTGAAAGCTTCTGGAGTCAAAGCCAAAATTTGTGGACACATTCTGCAACATTGGAGTATTAGATTTTCCATCAGAAAGTTTATGCAAAGAGCTAAAAGGAGTACGTTTCACTTCTATACGGAGTCAAGGGCAAAGATGTCAACGAAGCAAGATACGATATCTTTGATCGAACGTTTTCAAAAGATAAAAAGATTGCAGATATATCCTTACTACCACCATGTAAGCAGGCGCTGGCGCTTCATATCCTTCACGCAAATTTCATTGCAAGAGAGTGGAGAGCAGCAGATGACACTGTATACGATGGTGGAAACATTGTTGACAACGGGTGTGAACAAAAACATGGAAGTGGGTTGAAACCGTAATAATGCCCGAGGACATCCAAGAACTATTGGTAGAGAATGACTATGAAGATTTGTCAGAAAATAGCGATTTGAGTGATCCTGAGGATTAAAACACAAGAGAAATGCATCAGTGAAACCATGCAAAAACGGACAATTTATAGCACTGTACGCAACACTTTTGCGGCATTCTAGTGTACAAGTTGCCTTTTGGGGTCTTCTTTAATACATAAAAAGCAATTCTGGTAGTCATCATTGCAGTCATTTTAAATCAGAAGCTACCTTTACCACCCTGAAGTACTTCATCATAAGTTCAAAAAGTCAAAGACAGCTATTACTTTTTTTCAACTTCAGTAACATTTCCATTTTTCGTTGATATCATACTTTCCTTCAATTTTGTCGGCCATTTTGAAAATAAGCACCCTTGCCTGTGACATCCTATTACCTCCGTATTAATAATCTGACCTAGTAATGCTCTACCGCTATCAATAACAACATCCAAAATCTGATGAAGTATACCACTTAAGTTACTAATTTAACAATATGCTTTTCATTGATTTTGGCAGCCATTTTGAAAAAAGCGCCCACAACTATGACCTCCTGTTACCTTCATATTAATAACCTGACTTAGTAGTACATTATTGCTATCAATAAAAATCCAAAATCTGGTTAAATATGCCCCTAAAGTGACTAATTTAACCATAGATGTTTTTCATTGATTTTGGCGGCCATTTTGAAAAAAGTGCCCTCAGCTGTGACCTCCTGTTACCTTCATATTAATAACCTGACATAGTAGTACATTATTGCTCTCAATAAAATCAAAATCTGGTTAAATATGCCCTAAAGTGACTAATTTAACCATATATATTGGATTTTGGCATGTTTTTCATTGATTTTGGCGGCCATTTTGAAAAAAGCGCCCTCAGCTGTGACCTCCTGTCACCTTCATATTAATAACCTGACTTAGTAGTACATTATTGCTATCAATAAAATTCAAAATCTGGTTAAATATGCCCTTAAGTGACTAATTTAACCATATATATTGGATTTTGGCGGCCATTTTGAAAAAAGCGCCCTCACGGAAAAGTTCTCAGGTTACGGGCTTTTTACCCAACAAATTCTTGTTCCCCATGCAAAACTGGTCCAGATAAACCATATGAGAATTTCTGGTTCTCCAAGTGGTACTTAGCTCAGTTTTAACCTGGTCTATCGGAGTTTCACCTAGCTTTTATGGCCAGGATGTGACATGCGTTATGTCATTGAGACTGACGCAGCGTCTTACTCTGTAATAGTTTAATTGGAAATAACAGGAGGTTACTGCAGATACCTAAGAATCCTATAAATTCTTTCGTGGAGTTAGATAATTGCTCCCCCTCCCCACATTTCGCTCGTCACCCTATCCGGTGAACTTTATCTTTGAGCTTTACATCAAAACTTATACATCAATACTTATCTTTGATTGTCCAATGCTTTGACTTGTTATTTTCATAGGACTCTTTTCCCATTTACTAACAATGAAGTTTCAATCGCGAAATATCGTCATCAGTTGTGGCATTCTGTCAACATTTGGCATATTAATATGCGTCACTGCAACGACTATCCCTGTATTAGTTTTGGGAACGTGTTTAACAGGTAAGAGTTCAGCATTTAAATTGTATAGTACTCAAAATATTTAAAGGATCAGAAACTATCAATCCTGGTTTTCATTCTTTCTTTCTTTTCTCATGGTGCCGACGAAAGTATAATTTGGTGTCATGGGACATCGTAGCTGGAAGTGTTTTGTTGCCTAAATATTATTGAACGAAATCTGATTTATAATGTTACTCTTTTGAAAAGTACTATCTATTAAGTTTGTTCCTTTAATTTTTCGAGTATATAGTGTAATATTCTAAATAAAGCTGACCATACAGTTCAGGAATGCCGGCTTGATCCTAAACTATAACAAAGGTTTAATACACCACATCTAGGATTATAAACTAAATAAAAAACTTGAACTAATGTAACATGGTGTAGACTAATATTTACATACCATTTTTTACAAAAGTTCGTTGACAAAATGCCGTTGTTTACCATCATGCAGGTTTTGTTTGCATGGGTACAACAGTTACTGTTGGTCTGATGTCTACGTATTTTGCGACGGATTTCTACCGTGTCGCTGCCAATATTATCACCACTGGCTTCCCACTCGGTATCCTCGTCTTTTCAGCATTAACTCAACTACTCATTGATATCTACGGATGGCGAGGAGCTATGTTATTACTTGCAGGAATTAATTTTCACTCTGTAGCAGCTGCGTCTTTACTCAAACCTTTGAAACACAGCACTACTGATAACGCATTGTATCAGCGAGTGGATAACTTCCCAAATAACGAAGATCATAATCAGAATGTCATGATGTACTTGTATCAACAATACGTGTAATGCCTCCTTGTTTAAAAACAGACCTTTTATTATAATGATAATAGTTTTTATCGCTTGCGGATATTGTCATAACGGATGGGTAGTTTATTTGGTTTCCATTGTCCAAAATCAAGGCTTATCACCAAATGAAGCTGTCATTATGGCTACAATCAGTGGGGTGGGAGCATTTGTGATACGAATAATATTAGCAATCTTCCAAGGAAACACCTCACCCAGACTCCTATTATACGGGGGTTCGTTTATAACAGCAGGGGCGTATGCCGGATTGTATTATGCAAGTTCTTTTCAAACACTCTCTGTGGTGAGTTGTCTTCTTGGTGTCGGGCTGGGTGTAGTCGGCGCACAGGTTTATGTTGCTGCCAATGCAACAATTGAAAACGACCAAGCGATTAATGCAATGGCTTGGCTACACTTTGTTCTTGGTATTGGCTACATAATCAGTGGTTACGTCAACGGTAAGTTTATTTAGAGAATAAACGATAAGAATTTTTGTTTTTACTATCCTCTACCGTGTGATAGACGACAGGCGCTATAGTTAGAGATTAGTAAAAACAAAATTTCCTATCGTTTATTCTCATTCTTAGTCAGTTATTTTAATCAATGTTAACTATTTTTTAAAGCAAAAACTAAGTTACCGTCATAAAAACTCCCCTTATTATAAAATGAACGAAACTTGTTTACAACTTCACGTATTCTGTTGCGCGTGCTACAAGCGTGTTACGCGTTATCAACACTCATGATGACGTGGGGTCGTCTACGGCCTGATAGACGGCACCCGAAATCATGCGATTGTCCAATAAGATTATGTGTCTACGAACTAGACCACTCCCACTGACTAAGAATTTAAGGTATAATATCGTCCGGGAATTCTTCAAAAATATTTTTACGAGGATGTTGCATGCAGACGTTCAGATGCTGACTTTCTCTAAACTAATAGTGGGTGTGTAATATAAATGAAGAGCCCGGGGAGATTTTCAAACCGCGTACCAAAAATGCTTGCCCCCCTCTCGGCCTGCCAAAAATTGCTTGTCCCTCCTCTTAGCCTGCCCATCCCAATTAGTAAACCTTCAATGGTCTAGATATATATTATGAGAGCAGCGAGCAGGAAAATAAGCATATTTAAACGTTTCCTTGCTGTTTTCCTAAGCCTTTTTAGAGCGTTTTTTAAAGGCGCCCATGATTCAAAATACCTCCCAAAATAACTGCCATGCACCCCCCCCCCACCCCAAAAAAAAAAAAAAAAACACCAGAGCTCATAATTAATGCATAGTTCCTTACAAGTCGGAAAGACTCAAGGCCAAAACCCCGGGCCAAAACAGTTACATGTAGTACTCAGGTCACGCTCAGTGCGTGATTTGACCTCGATTTGTTTTCCATGGAGTCATTCGGGTTTTGAATTAGATCGAAAAGGTTGAAATAAACTTATATTTCGGTAGATTAACGACCACTGCGTCCATATATCATAATGTTATTATTAAAATTATAGCATTTAATGGTGAGTTTTGTCTTCTCGTCTAATCGTGACACTATTCTTAATGTTGTTTCTTCAGGTTTTCTCTTCGATGTAAGTGGTAATTTCAGACTGTCTTTGATTGGACTTTCCGCGACGAGTACATTTATTCCGATTACAATAGCAGCAGAAGATTTGTGGAACATTTTCACGAGACGTTAACGTAAAAACTGCATTGTTAAAAACAATAAGAGAAGTAAGAATAGACATGATAGATATACACAATACTATAGTCGGTGCTAATCTGGACAAAAGAAATGTTTTAATTTTATGTTTACAAATTCGCAATAAGTTGTACGGCTTCAATTGACTCGTGGCTCGTGAACATAGTCTAGCATTGAAATATATACTAACCAAGTTGCTAAGTAGTAAGCAAAAGTTGGTCATATTGGCGATGATAGGAGGGACTAAAATGGCCAAATGTCACCCAATTAAGCGTGTCAGTGGCGATATGGCAATCAGAGCCCGCAGGGCAAGAAAGCAAGGCGTATACCTTAAGTTATCGATTTTTGACCCCTTAATTTCCCTCGTTCTTCAGGCCCTGCTCTCTATCGGGGCTAATTTATAGTTTAAGCTTGATTGCTATTGGTTTTTTGGAGCTAAAGATATTGTCACCAATATTTTTTTTAAAGTTACATTTTACAGGTGTTACACCCCCTTAATACCCACATACCGTAAAGCAGTCGCCCTGTTGACATTCAAAAAGGTATACTTTCATTAATTTTCAATAATTTTTCGCCCTTTTTCCTTCATAATTATTCTTGCCGCCCCTTAAGTCCCGCCCTTTTTTTGTTACTCTTTTTGCCGCCCCTTGATCTTTCGCCGCCCCTTGATCTTTCGCCGCCCTTTCTTTTTGCCGCCCCCTACTTTTACCCCAGGGTGCTGGCGCCCCTAAAGCCCCCCCCAAAAATACGCGCATGATTTAGCAACGGGACACAAAAATGGTAAAATGGCTTAATTAGCAATCAGGATTCATGTTATAATAGCTAAAGGATGTGCTCAACTTCTTTTCAAAAAAGAATTAGGTCGAGGTCATGACTTTCATCGTGTTCCCTTAATATATTCAAACTACACTTTCTCGAGCATGGCATCTTTGATTTAAATTTCCAGATTGCCCGCTGGTTCATTGAGATACACAGTGGCGTAACCAGTGGGGGGCCGGGGGCAAGCTGCCCCCGGACACAAAAAAACTGGGAAGAAGAGCAAAAAAAATTGGGAAGGGAAAAGGGGGGAAGGAGAGAAAAGAGGGAAGAAAAAGGGAAGGAGAAGAGAAAAAGGGGAAAAAGAGGGAAGAAGAAAAGGGAAAAAGAAAAGAAAAAGAGGGAAGAAAAAGGGGAAGGAGAAGAGAAAAGGGAAGGAGAAGAGAAAGGGAAAGAAAGAGGAAGAAGATCTATACTACTTTCATTGTGAAATTTTGTACTCTGAACACTGGATTTTTAGCTTCTAATATGCCAAAAACCATGAGCTTCAGGGGGCTCCGCCCCCTTGACCCCCGCCGGGGCTTTGCCCCTGGACCCCACCCGTTTATCGCTTCGCGGCAAGCCGCTCGCGATGCGCACATAAATAATACAACTTTTGGTCAAAAATTGGGAAATTTTTCAATCTTGCCCCCCGGAGGTCAGGTCTGGTTACGCCCCTGGAGATACATTAAGAGTATATTGCTGGTATCCATCCAATTTTTAGACTTTTTAGTTCCTGGTTTCAAACGCATTCAATTTCTGCATATTTCCATACAATACTAACTTGCTTTTGTCAATTGAGTTGGGAAGACTATTGATGGAATAAATTGAAATTAATATTAAAACGAGAAGACTACCCGAAATCTGCCTGGAAGTACACTGATTGTAACCACAGATATTGGAACACAATATCTGTGCTGTAACAGGTCGTATGCCCACAGATACGGTTGTTTGCTTTCGGTCTTTATGATCATCAATCAGTTGTCATTTATAAATCACCAAAATCATAAAATATGCTCTAAGGCACTGTAACCAAAACAAAAATCCGCTTTGGATGTATGCTTATTAGATACCTGGTTGATATTATTAAAGGTAGTCCAAGACACTTCTGAATCATTACTTAGTTAAAGAATTTCCAAATCAATGTTGACCAGATCTTGTTGAAAGAGTCAAAAGTTTGACTAGAAACTTTGACCGGAAATTATGAAATTGCCCACGGGTGACAATTTTACATCCACCCGAACCTTATTTTGTACCACCCAGTAAGCAATAATCAGCAAAGAAATAAACTTTTACGTCGAAAAAGCATTTAACCCCCTTAAGTGTTAAATAACAGAAACCATTTATTGATTATTTAATGGAAATAAGTGTTAAAATGTCATTTGTGGCACATACAATGTAAATTTACCCTGTTTATTTAAAGTCTGTATGTTTACAATTCATTAATGATTCATTAGAAAGTATATTGACGAGCACGTATCGGGAGCAGGAGCCATTTTTAACATAAAAGCTAAGAAAGTTCCTCTTAATATTGATACATTGATCTTATAGAAAGTGAGTCAAGGAAGCCAATATTTACATTTGTATTGCAATAAGTCTGGCGGTTTTTGAGTTGAGACCAATAATGTATCAACACGAACATTTTGTTTGCGTTTTCTCCCTCCCGAGAAAGCCTATTGGTATTCTTAATAGAATCCAAACCATTCATCTTGTGTGTCAGCTTTATCCGTGTCAATCTTTGAGTACAAACACCGCCAGACCATGTTCTCCTCCTACATACCCACCTAAACAAGGTGAACCACTTTGTATCAATAGTATCAAATGACCACGTAGAACTAGAGTGTAGACCTATTGCTCAAAGGTTCTTTGCCGA
This sequence comes from Amphiura filiformis, assembly GCF_039555335.1. Taxonomy (NCBI): domain Eukaryota; kingdom Metazoa; phylum Echinodermata; class Ophiuroidea; order Amphilepidida; family Amphiuridae; genus Amphiura; species Amphiura filiformis. Next base: position 62,054 of record NW_027305494.1, read on the forward strand.
AAAACAGGAAAACCTGTTTGTTATCTCGTAGAATCTTGCTTTAATTTTACTATCCTTTACAAACACATCTTGATAAAACAGCAAATTATCTTAGTTTGTTCGACTTTTGCACTCACATTAAAGATTAATCTTACAAGTAATATATATGAAAATAATTTTTAATGCATTCTTATAACGGGCTTTTTTTGAAGAACCTTACTATCACCTTACTATTAATTAATCATAATTAGCGCAAATCTGAATATGCATGAAAACTTGTTTGTTTGTCCATTACCCATCAAACACAAAAATATATATTTTTACAAACATGTTATACTTTGGGGTTTGGTTTAGATAAAAACATCTTTATAACATCAAATGTCGTGTTTATAAAGGTCATGGAAACGTTTTAAAACGTTTTGTATGAAAACACACTACAGCAATATTTTAAAACTGTTTTAAAAATAATTATTATTATTAAATCATTTTTGCAAACATTTCTTGTCAAATATTTTGTCAACAATTAAATAAATAGAATATTTGCAGTAGGTTATCAACAAATGTTTTTGAATGTTATGAAAATGTTTTATTCCCTATTATGTCCTTTATAGAACCCAACATTTAAATGTTTTCTGGCAACATTTGCTAACCTTTTGCGAATGATGTCAAAAACGTTTTGTGTTTGCTGTGTACACAGGATTCGACCCAAAGTATTAACAAACACTTTGGGGGTCTCACCTTTTGAAGATCAGGACGTCAACCTAAAGAGTGTACACAAAGGTACTGAGGGCACGGTGGTTCAGTGGTTACGGCCTTGGACTCATAATCTGAGAGCTTGCTCGACGTGCTTGGGTTCGATTCCCCGTCCCACCACCGTGTTGCGCCCTTTGGCAAGGCGCTTTGCCTCGCTTGCCTCACCCCACCCAGGTGCAATGGGAAGCTGTTAGGGTAGTCACAGTCGTTGTACTGATGGACCCTGCGCCACTTGTAGGCTGCAAACGTGGTTCCGACATATTCTAATGACGGCGGAATAAATGTAAAGCGCTTAGAGGCTGTTTACGGCATAAAGCGCTATATAAATGTCTACATTTATTTATTTATTTATTTTAAAGGGTCGGTTTAAGTGTTTGATTTTTTCAGGTTGTTTTAGTTTTGTACTTCCTAATTCTATTCAATGTACGTAAGATCTGACAGACTCTATTATATTTCTCTGGAATGGTCCAATAAAGGGTATAGTATCTTGCGTATTTTTTTATCTTACATTGAGGTCCTCCCTCCATGCTTCCAAGCGTTGAGTTAATAAATTGCTTCAGCGGTTTAGATTCTAGAATCAAATAATGTATCGCAGTGGCCCATAGTGGTACACGACTCTCGGGTGGTATCACCACACTACCATGTTTTTTCATACTGTCAACGCGGACATTGTAGGCCTAACATTTCACTGGGTACCAAATCTGTATTTTGATGAGGTACAGTGGGGGAAGAGTCGTGAATTAATCGGGTCACACTCCTTTATTGTTGGAGACATCTTACGAACCTGTTATTATCACCAATCGATCAGCTTCTAAAGCCGTTGAACAAAGTTTTCTATAGTAAACATGCTCTAGAGATCAATGTCAGACATCCTCTGAGATCAACTTCGTTATGTACCTCCTTTCGGTGGCTCTACCATATCATGCTGGGTTCTTTGTGGTTAGTTTGAAGAATCATAAGGGGTGGTGCAAAAATTATGTGGACCCCGGGGTGGTGAATTATAGGGGGCAAAGATTTTTTGGCAGGCCAAAAACGGGCAAGCATTTTTTGGCAGGTCGAAAGGGGGGGTCAAGCGATTTTTGGCAGGTCAAAAGGGGGAGGCAAGCGATTTTTAACACAGATATTTTGGGCATCGTTTCTATATTATGCCCTAAAAAGGTGTAAGAAAACGTTAGGAACACGTTCAAATATGCAAAATTTCCTGCTCGCGCTCGCACTTTATTATAAGACAATTTAAAGTTTTAAATTCAGGTTCCCTAAAATCTTGTATGTGCAGGGAGGGGGCAAAGGTTTTTGGCATATCAAAGGGGGGAATGTTTTTGGCACGTCAAAGGGGGGGGGGCAAGCGATTTTTGCCAGATCATTTTGAGAATTCACCACCCGGGGATACACATAATTATTGCATTGCACAACCCCTAAGAACATTCCTTGGTGATTGATATATTTGTACATTATATATTCTAGCATTATGTTTTTTTTGTTTTCAATTTTAATGTATAACTTTATACAGAGTTGGGTGGGGTATTTCTTTTACTTTCCAGTGAGTTTTTTCTCAAAAACTTCCATGCCCGCTCCCCTGGAAATCAATTTGTGCGCCCTGAGGTATCTTGGTACAGTATTTCATGTCAATTATGTTTCATTCTCCTAAAATGTCCCCGGATGTTCATTTAGTTTATTGATCTTAGGATAGCGATGATTTTATTCCACCTAAAACATTGTAAAAAAAAACATTTCACATAAAATACAGTTATATGCCGTAAACGTTCGCCTAATGACGCTATTTGCTCCCTTAATATAACTGGAATTTTAGACACAAACTAAAAGTGCCCTCCCATAAAAATCCGACCAGCAAATTAGGGCACATACCATTAACTCTTGTTGAGATATCTAACAGGAGGGAGCTCTCTATTTGTACATGAAAGTTGCTCCAAGGCAAAGGAGCCCAGATGCGCCATTAGGCGAACGTTTACGGTATTTTAATGCTAAACGGATTGGCGACAACATTAAAAGACAATACGTATTCTTGCGCTGTTCAAGTACTCATTTCTTCATTGTAGTTTAGTTAGCTTGATATCTTCTTTGACAAATACCCCTGAATGATGATTTTAAAGCATGTCGATAACGCTGATTTACGATCAAATAAATCAATGGGTTAACAGAGGCATTCAAAACCATGAAAGAAAATGAAATGGTTACTAGAAAAGGAGTTCGTTCGTCGCTAAAATGTATATTTTAAATAATGAGTAGAGAGGCATTATTAATTATATTAAAGGCAAAAATTGTAGAACATAAACTAAATACCAAACCATTTACAATCACCATAATGGATGCCTGCCGGAGAGTTCGTTCCACTTCCGCCGAAGTTTGCAATACTTTGTTACGTTTTCTTTTTGTAAGTGTTCGCAAGATTCTTATATACATAAAATAGTTGCTCACCGACAGTATAATTATCATAAAGGTAGAAGAAAGATCAGCTATCTTAATGAATATTCCGCGATGTGAAGAATTGAGCGCTGACAGTTGTATTGTACTTGGATAATTTAAATACTTGAGATCTGTTGGCCACAAGACACAAGCTGATTGATAATCCAGATAGTATTGCAATGACACCAATGATCCTCCAAAGCCTAATACTAATACCGTACAAATCAGTTTTATGGTTCGCTTCAATCCTTTGAGGAGATGGTGTCTTATTGGGTGGCATATTGCAAGGTATCTTTCTAATGATACGAATGTTACGAAAAACAAGGAACATGTAAAGCAAGACCAAGATAGTATACCGGCAATAATACTGACGATGTCTCCTTTACCATAACGAACAGGATAAATGAAAACATCTGGATAAAAAATGATGGCTAGACCCACCAACATGCCGAGATCCGTACAAGCTAAGGCAGCCAGAAAGATGTATGTAGAAGTATGCAGGGAAGATACACGTGTCACAGTCCAGATAAATATTACATTACTTGTGAAGCCTACAAAGATTATGCATGGCCAGATAAATCTGGAAACTATTGTTTCAGCAGGAAGGTAAATGTAGAAAATCAAATTTGATGAATTACGTAGATCAATTGTTGTCACACACGTTGAATTCATGGTAAGATACTGGAGCCGGCTATAAGTTAAGTTATCTCCTTTTAGATATTTCTGAAATGATTCAATTTATTAATCTCTCCCTAACTCTCTTAATGTGAAACTGTCGTACTAGTGAAGTGCAATTCGAAATAAACTGATGCTACAAACAGGTATGCACTTGTTGGCGTTGGTGACTACAAAATTACAGAGAAAGACTATTCTTGTGAAGTTTATGTAGGTACGAAATACTGGGTCTTGAGCACGATTGATTAAGGTGTGGTACTTGCGACGTGGTAGTTACATTATTGATTATTAAATGGACATATCTCAAAGGATACAATAAACACTTACTAATGGTAAGCGTTTTGCCAATTAAGTCTTTTAATGGAATACAAGCAAGCTAAAGAGGCCTTGGATATTTATATGTATTCTGGATGTAGTAGTAGTAGTAATGTTTATTTTATTTCATATCGCAGCCCTAAGGCTGAATTACATGGAAACTTACCATTTTAAAACACATCAAAAATATATGATATTATATACAACAATCAAAATTACAATATTGCACTTGACACATTTCAAAACACAATATATCACACAGCAGTAAATGAAAAGTCATGCAAATAAAAATTATAAAAGGGGTAAAATTTCATAAAAGTCAACACAATGGCATATAAAAACAATGATGGGGGCTGAATGAATTAAGGGGCGCACCATTAGATTTCCAGGGGGGGCATGGGAGTTTTTTGAAAAAAAAAAACTTTGCCCACTAGTGAGACGAAAAAAAATTTTGCCTCACTGATGAGTAAAAAAAAAAGTTCCGCCACCCAACTTTGTATAAAAATGTACATTAAAATTGAAAAAAAATAACTTCGCCGCCGAAGGCGGCGAAAAATAATTAATTTGGTGCTCTTGGAGGCGAAAAAAAAAAATTCCGCCGCCTTCGGCGGCGAAAAAAAAAAAAATCTGCCTGACCCAAACTCCCATGCCCCCCCCCCCCCCGAGAATCTAATGGTGCGCCCCTAAGTTAGCAGGACAGTCCTGGGCAGGTAATATGAAAAACCGCTAATTATTCAATAAACTAATAAAAAAAGGGATGGGGCTACCCTGGAAGCGCGATGTTCTGACAAAAAGCTGGGACAATTTGTCAGCATTGCGTAGGTTGCGACCATGGACTCTGTCCCTGACAGGGGGAAGTAAATCATTTGTTCTGGAACTATTGGAGAGCCCTTCGGCAAACCTCAGATAATGATCCACCCTTTTGTCACAGAGAGAGTCCAGATCACAATCACTCAGTGCTTCAGAATAAGATGTGAAATTCCTGCCCAGGACTATCCTGCAAGCTCTTCTCTGCAGCTGTTCAAGTGATTTAGATTGGCCAGCAGTTAAAGATGAGTGCCATGCTATGTCAAAATACTCTAAAAGAGGTCTGATGTACCCTCTCTGATGTAATCGCCAACCCTGTGTCAATTGTCACTGTTTATACGCAACTTACCCCAGGGATTATTGTTCTCAACTGTTGTGGGAGGCACTCTTGTATCATGATTATTAGTTGTATTTTGTGTTGAAGAAAATTGGGTTGGGAGGTGTGTTTTTTTCTTTCAAGCATTTCAGAAAAAACGTTTTAATTCCTAATATTGAATTATGGGAGAGGGGGCAGATACAGGGTGTCCCAGGATGATTTATATCGGAAAAGATGGAATTTAGCTTTCTCAGATTTTTTAGATTTTAAAAATTGGACGTTTCTAGTAGAAGTTAGAGTGGATTGCGTAAAAATGGTGAATTCCAAGTTTTGACAAAGCAATCTATTTTGAAAATCTGTAAAATTACTAGCCGTTCAGCACAAAGTTATTGAAAAATGATATGAAGTATATGTGTTCTGTCCTGTTCTTAAATAGTCGATATCTATCGTTTATTTATGATGTTACGAGGCAATCCTTGCATGGAATAAAGGATTTGCTACGCTTGAGTGACCTTGAACTATTCTTTCTTTGGCGGCAGTTTTGAAGCCAATTATTGCGGTGTGTGAGTTTCATCATTTGACATGCCGGCAGAGATGGATTTTTCATAAAAGTATAGAGAAGGTTTGTCATTAGTGTCACAGCATGTATTTATGTCCACAGTATATTGGCAAACCCACAGCTACGTGACGAAGAAGATTAAAATTTACTGCGGATGCTGCTGTAATAATGACATTTTTGGGTAAAAATTGGGGGTAAAAATCACATAAAAAGTATGTTTTTCAACCTAAATATCTGGTGTCATATTGAAATGTTTAACTTAATCCCATATCAAGAATTATTTAGCATTGTAAGCTCCACATCTGTGCCAAAGTTGGTGTATTTCCTATAAAAGAATGTAGGATTTCTCCCATATATTGCACAGTGCGGCTGGACGATGGTGATCCATGTGTTATGATGCCTTTGCACTGTAAATTACACACATGCCGTTTTTGTCCATTTTCAGTAATAGCAATGTCACGCAAAAACGAATCAAGCTATTTCCATGAAAGTCACAGAATAAGTAGGAGACATATGTGGCATTGCATTGCACTTATTAAAATTAGATACACTGTTGACTATATATTTTTGATATTTTGTTCAAACACGGTATAAATCATTCTGGGACACTTTGTATATACCAAAAGAATGGCAAAGAGTGCCAACATTTTATTCCAGGATTGTCCGAGCCAAATCCCAAATATTGCATATGTTTTCCGTTTTTACTCAATAACTCTGAAACGGAATGATGTATTCACTTCATATTTCACACGAAAAAAGAAAAAAATGCAGGGCTTTATACTCACTGACCATACAAGTAATACAGTAGTTTATTTAGTAAATAAATATACTCACTGGTCATAAGCAGCACATTATTAGATTTCAAGGGGGCGTTGCATGAAAGTGTTTTGGGGAAAAACCTTCGCCCACTAGTGAGACTGATGAGCAAAAAAATATCATTTTACTCACTCAACTGTATAAAGGTAAACTTTCAAAAGGTCAAAAATTAAGCAAATTGCCACCGGAGCCGGTTACAAACAAATCCGCCCAACTCAAACTTCCATACCTCCTGAAAATAAAATGGTGCGCCACTAAAAATTGCAAAATACACTTGACGTGATCAAATACACTATTATTATGAAAGTAATAGAAAACATTGAATTTAAGAGAGATGGGCACTACGTCCTGTACAAAATGCAGGTTCGACTCCTTTACTTTTTTCAATTCAGTATTAATATCAGTTGAGTGATAATAAAGTTGAAACACGATATTCAAATCGTTTTGTTTATTCACGTGTTCAATTGTTTGATATCCCTTTGATGTTTAAAATCAAATCTATTTGTTGCAGTGACTAATAATGCGGGGACTAATTCGATGCACGCATATGTACGTAATATCAAATTAAACGACTGTGGTAAAAATCAATTCATCAAGAAACCCATTAGTCAGTTCGGATCAGGGTGAACACCTGATTTCAGGGAATAACCGGTTTACTGAGTTTATTCCAGTATTATACTGTATTTATATGCATCCAGGATGTACCAGTGTATTTTCCTTTTGTTATTCCTGCTTGTTCCTCTCCTAAATGTATTTGGCTTAAAACATCACCCACAACTATAGCGAAAAGAAACCTTCTATCATCAGTCGCAATATCATTTCTAATGAGCTATAATAAGCAATTACGGAGGAATTCAGTGTTTACACACAAACGAAACCCGGAAGAGAAGCTGGTGAACTGAATACAAAGGGCCTAACAACTAGTTACTTTTATCGGGTGCGGTAAATATAATGTGCTTCGTATGAACAGGTGCGTGAAAGATGAGGATAACATCGTTGCATTTTGGTATGTGATAGATGACAAGTGAATGCCTAACGCCGTTGGTATGCGAAAGATGGAAAATGAATGCACTTCAAATTCCTCTTACTGGACATGGGACCTTTCCAACGCTTCAAGTATTGCCGACAAGTTACTTTACACTGAAAATTAATTAGTTATCTACCAGATAATATGGCCGGCATTCATTACAATAGGATTTTGTAGTAACACATCATTTATTTGGACAGTTCTTCGTACACGCGCTTTACACACAGATACTTTCCTGTACTTGGTAAACCTGGCTATCACAGACTTATTCTCTTTGCTGATGGTAGGTGTTCCTTTTGTTGTGGATTATCACAATAGCAAATTGAAATATGACATTCCACCCGGATTTATAACTGTGAGAGGTCTCCTCTTCTTGGCCTCACTAGGTTTTGTTATTCTTGTTTCATCAGAGCGTTTTCTAGCAATATGTTATCCAATTAAACATCACATTTTAAAAGGTACACAACGAACAAGAAAACTCATATTTGCAGTTTGGATGATTGCTGCTGGTCTTGCATGTCTACTGTTTCCTATGCAAGAAATAAGCAAAATATGCATTGTATGGCCAAGCGGAGGTGGTTATTCGGGCTATCCCAGTACATATGATGTTTTATTTTATAAATGGAATGCGGATTTGATCTTCAGCTTCCTTTTGTTCATTGCGTTTATTTCTTCAATGATATTAAATTTATACATGTACATAAGCATATATTATGTCCTGCGAAAGCGGTCACGTAGTCACTTTAGCACATCCACTGAATTAGAAAAGCAGCTTCGACAAATAGTTAATATGGTGGCCTTTACTGGAGTTGTATTTTTGCTGTGCTCTGGTTTGCAAGCGTTTTTTAATCTTCTTAATATATTGTTAAATTTTAACATCGAAGTTGGCGTCTTTACAGTTCATAATTTAGCCCGTGACATTATCGCAGTATCAGTGGTTGGATTAAACGCGTCTATCAATCCATTTGTGTATTTCATTTTTTATAAGCGATATAGAATGGCACTGAAAGCAGCATTGGTTTGTTGTACTACAAAACACAATGACGACCAGAGCAAAACCGTTGCAGTGATTGACATGTCTAAGATATAACCAAACTGAACAATTCTTGCGTTCCACTGATAGACGTGGTCAGTACAAGCGAACAAAATTTGTTTTAGTTGAAATAAATCTTGTGTTCATTAATTAATTTTACCAATGGACCAAACGTTCCACTCATCATCCAAAACATAAGACCTGATAAATATGCATGAAGCTCTCACATCAGTGAATAAAAACCTATTGGATCCTATATGATCAATGAGAACGCTGCACCAATTAAACATTAAAGACTACAATATTTTGCGGTCGCATTTTGTCATTTATCACAGCCAACTAAGACAGGTATTGATGAAATGAATAGTAATACAAATTAATTTTATTTGGGATATTATGTGAACATCGATCAAAATGAAACATCTTGTATATTTATGAATCTTTTTCCTACTAACGTATTTCGTTCCTAACCTCAGAACCTTCATCAAACATGCGAAACAAAGCATCGTGAGTCTTGGATACAGTAATACCTCATTATTGGATGTCTTATATTCATGATATTTCTTATGGACACGTACATCGTTTTGTTTGAGTACATCCCCGGGGTACACCCATTATGTAAAAGCTTAAATGGTATTATGCTATTATTACCAAATATATCGCTACATACATCATATGTATCTATGCCTACGTATATAACCAAGCTACAGGAGTATGTATGGCATCATGGTATCAACTATCAAGAATCAGAAAAGAAAACGAGCAAGGTACACCAACTTGATGTGGGGAAACATGTAAAATACAGACTAGACAATATGCAGGTGGGGGGGGGGGGCAAAATTTAAATCAATTGATTTAAATCACGATATAAATCAACAGATTTTTTCAGTTTTATCATTTTTGATCAATTTAGGTTAATCTCTTTCTTGAATTGACTGTTTTACGTCATTTGTAATGCTTCTACACTTTTGGATACAATTAAACACCTAAAAACATTTTCAACAGGTTTTTATAGCATGATTTTACTCAGTTTTATGTTTGAAATTATCAAATGTGAAAACATGTTTTGATTTTTTTATATAAATATCTGATAGGATTGTGCATAATTCCTCTGGTATATTTTACTTTATCATGGGTATAGAAGTTATTAGAATAAAAAAAATCGATTAAAAAAATCCGATTTAATTCAAATAAATCGATTTTTTTTTTTTTTAATTAAAAAAAATCGGGGAAAAAAGCGCCAGCCCTGTGTCAATTTTCACTGTTTACACGCTACTTACCCCAGGGATTTTGACCAATTGTTCTCAACTGTTGTGGCAGGCACTCTTGTATCATGATTATTAGTTGTATTTTGTGTTGAAGAAAATTGGGTTGGGAGGTGTTTTTTTTTTCTCAAAAGCATATTAGGACAAATATTTATTCCTAACATTAAATTGTGGGAGCGGGGCAGAGATATACCAAAAGAATGGCAAAGAGTACCAACATTTTATTCCAGGGTTGTCCGAGTCAAATCCGAAATATTGCATATGTTTTCCGCTTTTAATCAATAACTCTGGAACGGAATGGTGTATTAACTTACTACAAGTAAAACAGTTAGCTTGATTTAGCAATTAAGGGCATACGATGTATTGTTGGTCGAAGCAGCCAAAAAAAGTAGTTCATAGCATCTTGCGAATTGTAGTGAGCTTTAGCAAAAATTGCATTGTTCAATTAGTAGCGAGCGTGTAGAAGAATTCAAATATCACAGATATACTTTTGTAAGTGCTGTGGTTCTTGTGTTATGTTGTAAAGAGGGTTGACACAACAACACTTTTGTAAAACGTACATAACTCATTAACAACAATAACTTAAGCAAGTTTTCAAAGTATATGATTTGTAGAATGAAATTTTGCAAAACACCAAAGTGTTATGTTTCAATAATATATTGATTCAGTTAATAAAAATCGAATTTTAACCCATTGATTTAATAAAAAAAACTCTTGTACACTCACTGGTTATAAGCAGCGCACCATTATAGGTTTCAAGGGGGCGTTGCATGAAAGTGTTTTTGGGGAAAACCTTCGCCCTCTAGTGAAACTGATGAGCAAAAAAATCACTCAACGCTGTATAAAGGTATACTTAAAATTAACAATTAAGCAAATTACCGCCGGAGCCGGTTAAAAACAAATCCGCCCAACCCAAATTTCCATACCATTCCATTCCATACTAAAAATTGCAAAATACTCTTAACATGATCAAATGCACTTGTAAATATGAAAGTAATAGAATACATTTTTTCAATTCAGTATAAATATCGGTTGAGTGATAATAAAGTTGAAACACGATATTCAAATCGTTTTGTTTATTCACGTGTCCAATTGTTTGATATCCCTTTGAGTTTCAAAATCAAATCTATTTGTTGCAGTGACTAATAATGCTGGGACTAATTAGTTGCACGCATGTACGTAATACATGTATCTAATTAAACGACTGTGGTAAAAATCAATTCATCAAGAAACCCATTGGTCAGTTCGGATCAGGGTGAACACCTGATTTCAGGCATCACCGGTTTACTGAGTTTATTCCAGTATTATACTGTATTTATATGTATCCAGGATGTTCTGATGTATTTTTCCTTTTGTTGTTCCTGTTTGTACCTCTCCTAAATGCAGTTGGCTTAAAAACATCCCACACAACTAAGCGTAAAGAAACCTTCTATCCTCAGTCGCAATATCGTTTATAATGAGCCACATGAGCAATTTATCACGGAGGAATTCAGTGTTTACGCACAAACGAAACCCAGATGAGAAGCTGGTGAACTGAATACAAAAGGCCAAACAACTAGTTACTTTTATCGGGTGCGGTAAATATATTGTGTCTCGTATGAACAGGCTATTACAATTTGGTGTGTGAAAGATGGGGATAACATCGTTATAATTTGGTATGTGATAGATGGCAAGCGAATGCCTAACGCCGTTGGTATGCGAAAGATGGAAAACGAATGCTCTTCAAATTCCTCTTACTGGACATTGGACCTTTCCAACGCTTCAAGTATTGCCGACACGTTACTTTACACTGAAAAGGATTGGATTATCTTCCAGATTATATGGCCGGCCTTCATTACAATAGGATTTTGCAGTAACATATCATTTATTTGGACAGTTCTACGAACACCGTCTTTACACACAAGTACATTTCTTTACTTGGTTAACCTGGCAATAACAGATTTATTCGCTTTGATGATGGTAGGTATTCCTTTTGTTGTGGATTATCAGAATAGCAAATTGAAATATGACATTCCACCCGGATTTATAACTGTGAGAGGTTTCCTCTTCTTGGCCTCCCTAGGTTTCGTTACTCTTGTTTCATCAGAGCGTTTTCTAGCAATATGTTATCCAATTAAACATCATGTTTTAAAAGGTACACAACGAACAAGAAAACTTATATTTGCAGTTTGGTTGATTGCTGCTGGTCTTGCATGTCTACTGTTTCCTATGCAAGAAATGAGAATAATATGTATTGTATGGCCCAGCGGCAGTGCTTATTCGGGCTATCCCAGTAGATATCATGTTTTATTTTATAAATGGAATGCGGATTTGATCTTCAGCTTCATTTTGTTCATTGCGTTTATTTCTTCAATGATATTAAATTTATACATGTACATAAGCATATATCATGTCCTGCGAAAGCGGTCACGTAGTCACTTGAGCACATCCACTGAATTAGAAAAGCAACTTCGTCAAATAGTTAATATGGTGGCCTTAACTGGAGTTGTATTTTTGCTGTGCTCTAGTGTGCAAGCGGTTTTTAGTCTTATTAATATTTTATTACATTTTAACATCGAAGTTGGCGTCTTTACAGTTGATAATTTAGCCCTTAACATTATCGCAGCATCAGTGTTTGGATTAAATACGTCTATCAATCCATTTGTGTATTTCATTTTTTATAAGCGATATAGAATGGCACTGAAAGCAGCATTGGTTTGTTGTACTGCAAAACACAATGACGGCCAGAGCAAAACCGTTGCAGTGATTGACATGTCTAAGATATAACTAAACTGAACAATTCTTGCTTTCCACGGATAGACATGGTCAGTACAGGCGAACAAAGTATATCTTGTATTCATTAATCAATTTTACCAATGGACCAAAAGTTCCATCATCATAAGACCTGATAAATATGCGTGAAGCTTTCACACTATGAATTAAAAAAACCTATTGGGCCCATGATCAATGAGAACGCTGTACCAATTAAAAATTAAAGACTATAATACTTTGCGGTCGTAAAATACAGCCAGCTCGGTCGCGTTTTGTCATTTATCACAGCCAACTAAGGCAGGTATTGATGGAATGAACAGTAATCCAAATTAGTTTCATTTGGGATATTATGTGAACATCGATGAAACACCTTGTATATTATGAATCTTTTTCCTACTAACGTATTTCGTTCCTAACCTCAGAACTTTCATCAAACATGCGAAACAAAGCATCATGAGTCTTGGATACCGTAATACCTCATTATCGGATGTCTTATCATGATATTTCTTATGGACATGTACATCGTTTTGTTTGAGATGTAACATTATGTAAAAGCGTAAATGGTATATGATATGTTACCAAATCTATCGCTACATACATCATTATGTATCTATGGCTACGTATATAACCAAGCTACAGGAGTATGTATGGCATCATGGTATCAACTATCAAGAATCAAAGATCAAAGTGGTCGAAGTCATTGAGCATAGACATGTACATCGTTTTGTTTGAGTATATCCATTATGTAAAAGCGTAAATGGTATTAGCTATATTACCAAATCTATCGCTACATATATCATATGTATCTATGTCTACGTATATAACCAGGCTACAGGAGTATGTATGGCATCATGGTATCAACTATCAAGAATCAAAGATCAAGGTGGTCGAAGTCATTGAGCAGAACCTTCAAATAAAAAGTACCTGATCTTTTCCAAGAATGCATGGACAAAGAATTCTAAGACAAAAAAAAATAATTCTGCCCTTACTTGTCAATTCATGGAAATCCTCCGAATGATAACCAAAACTGTATATTCATATTTCAGACATCTGGGTATGGTTCTTTCAAAGTTTAATTGTATGCACTTTATTTCTAGAACTTAAAACTTGGTCATTATTTAGGTCATATTTACTATAAAAAAAAGTAATTTAACAAAACTGTGTGACTAATACTCTTCACATTATGTATAATCAGAAAGACTTTAATTAGCAAACCGACGATCTAGTGGCACGGGTCTCTTAAGTTCCTCTCGAAGACGTCTCCAAAACAAATACTGTCCATATCCATCACCTGGCCATTTCAGGCATTGCACTTTACAGAGTAATTGTCTAAATAACAGAGTCTTTCTATTATTTGGAATCTCTTCCAAGATAACAAGAATCATCACATTCCGATTCTCTTCCAGGACTCTATAATGTGCCAACTCTAGTTCTTTATTACACCAGTTGTCTTCAAAAAATTGTGGTGAGAGTATAACAAGCACCTTGCGGCTTCTTTGCATGTGAAGAGATATTTCAACTAACTTTATTCTTCCAATACGCATGTCCCGACACCTTAGGAAAAGTCTGAAAGGTTCCTCTCCTTGCTCAATATTGGGTAGAAGCTCTCCATGTACCCAATCATCAGCACTACCTTCATGGTAGGGGACATAGGCATCATATCGAGGAATGCCATTCTCATCATCATCGATATGGTCAATATTTTCAATCAGACGGTGTTGTTGGTTTCTTCTTCTGTTGAAGAGCAGGAAAAATCTGTACTTAATGTGCCACCAATAATGCACTGTCAAAATGACTAACAGAATCAGAACTATGGCGCAAGCAATACTGATTGAAATATACTTCCATAAGTGGGATTCACAATCCAAATTGATCTCTGTGATGCTAATTCCCTTTGCTGTATCAGGGGAAAAACATTGAAAATAACCATATGATGAACCTTGAAGATGAACAACATCATCTGTAAGTATCCAGTTTCTAAATGGCTCCACATTACAATCACATTGAAATCTAATGTTCCTTAAATCCAACGTGCTCATAAAGGGATGATTAGATTGGGACAGCATTGCTTTGGGGATTGTATTTATAAAGTTTCCACCGAGAAACAATGTTCGTATGTTGCTCAAGGACTCTAGGGTGCTTATTGATGTCAGTCTGTTGTTGCTTAAATCCAGATATTCAAGGTGACTTAACCAAATACCTACTTTGTCCAAGACTCTAATGTAATTGTTACTTAGATCCAGATATGTTAGGTTGCTGAAAAATTTCCCAAGAACAGTATCAATTTCCAATATGCCATTGTCACTCATATAAAGATATTTTAAGTTAGGGGTTTTCAAGGCATTCAGAACCACATCATAGCCAGAATCCACACTGCTTAGCATATTGAGGTATAGCTCATGTAAAATAGGTAAGTGTATTTCAGCATTATCTGGATGTAACAAATTGCATTTGGAGAAAACTAAAGTAACAAGATTAGGGCAGACACAATTTGTTTGATAAAAGTCAACTGTGTTTGCAGTGAAGTCAAGAGATTCCAACTGTGTAGCAACCTGACATATATGAGGACTTAAAATCAATCCATTTGTTTTTTGGTATCCCATGTTAAACATTTTCAAATTAGGTGGAGAGCATGACCAGTGCATTAGTTTATCATCACTGTCAAAGTCATTACTTGATAGGTTTATGTATTGAAGAGATGAAATGTTACACAATGGATGCCAGAAAAAAGTAAAATTACCACTTAATTTAAAATCTGACAGATCTAATATGGATAAAGAGTTATACCTACTGAATATATTCAGAGCACCAGAAGGAAATATATCGGTTCTGGCATCTAATTTTAATTCAAGTAAACTTCTTAATCCTTTGAAAGCAGACCATGTGAGATAAGTGAGGTGTTTGATATTTAAAACTTGTAAATCAGTAAACCATTCAAAAGCTGCACCTTCCACCAACAAAATATTAGCGGAGTATGTAAACACCTGCAAGGATGCTTTCCAGTTACCCCATGATGCAAATGTTGTTGAATTTATGTAGACTTTCTTCGAATATGTAGGACTTAAGGTTAATAGTGATAGACTTTGAAGAGGTGAATCTAGTGAGTTCAAAGCTGATATTGCTGCATATATGTCATCTTCCATGATGAGGGTGAGATTAGTGAGATTACTTAGTACCTCAAATGCTGGAAGATTAGTACTTAAAGGAGCTTGCTGAAATGCAAGAAATGTCAAAGGAATCACTTTGCTACATTTATGACTTGCATTAAAGGGATGTGAATAGTTATTATATGATGAACAAAACATAATATGAGGACAGGATCCACCAACTGAGATGTCAAGGTGTTGTAGGTTGTGTAATCCAATAAATAGCCTGTAAGTGCCATAACAATCATAGATAAAGTTAGAAATGTACAATTCACGTAAAGATGAAAGTTGACCTAGAGGGATACCAGTGATGTTATCAGACCCATCATCAAATGACATCACCAGAGTTTGTAAGTTTTCCAATCCCGCAAGTGATGTAGTGCTGAGACTTGACAGGTTTTGCCAATTGAGTTTAAGTTTCTGTAGTGAGCATAGATCTTGAAAAGGGGAACCTGGTAAAGTCTTTGAGCCACTTAAGTCCAGAAAGGTAAGCTTATTGAGTGTACTGAAGGCCTTGTCACTTACAAAGGATACCTTATTGATACTCAAATCCAAAGTTAATAGTTCATGAAGTCCAATAAATGCACCATCATCCAATACTGAAATAAAGTTGCCTGAAAGATCCAAATGCTGCAACTTTGCAAGCGTATGAAACACACTGTCAGCGACAGCGATATCATTGAGTTGATTGTAACTTAGATCAAGTGAAATTATAGAAGCTGTATGATGTAATGGTGGAATACAGACTAGGTCTCTCCCGCTGCAATCCATATTGGTATAATTCCACATTTTACAAGCCAAACTTCCTTGTTGATAACATGAGTTTGTCTGTTCTCTTGGTTGTCTGTTTATGGGCTGAATACTAACAGAATACAAGATCTGATACACAAGAATAGTATACACACACTGTAATTGTATCAAAGCCATTGTAGAGCATGGAAATATGTTGTATTTGTATAGTTATACAGCACAAAATGAAGACAAGGTGAGGAAGTGTTTGAAACTTTCTATCACAATTTGCTGATTGATACCAAACTCTGAAAGAAATAGGATATTGCATTTGAAATTCATACACCCCATATTGGCAGACATGACTTTAATCTCCCACATAGGGGGTGTAGATTACAATTGGAGCCAGCTATTGACATTACCAACACTGAACTGAAAAAGAAACTGAAACTTAACTCCATTTGAATTCACACTCCCTGTGGGGTGAGTGGATCTTACCTGGAATAACCCAATGCTATTATACTATTATAAACTCTAGATTTCCTGTCATACACAAAGTTGCCACTTTACATTTTTGCAATTAGGCATAATATTGCTATCACACAATGCAGAGCGTATGGAAACCCATGCGATCTCAAAGACGACCATAACCGTTCACTTTCCTTCATATTTTGTTTTTCTCAATATTTGAAGGAAAAAAATGGTTCAAAATGGTTCTACAAGTCTGCATACATAAATCAACTACCTTAACAAGATTGAAAAGTAGCCCAATTCTTTATGCAAGGTGTAGTTTGGCAACGCTGATGGGAAAGTGTTTCTATTGGCCTCGTAATGTACTCTACTCTCGATAAGCATTTGTAATGCGCCTCTCATGCCAGAGGATACAAAGCGCAGAAAAAAACAAAAAAACCAATAAAAGCAACATCATGAGAAAAGGTATGTTTTGAGAAGGAATTTGTACCCGGTGACAGTTTGGGCACAACGGATATTTATTGAGGGATTGAGCACGCGTTGCTACACAGCTTGACCAGCGAATGAGGTGTCGATGTGATTCTTAACCTAATTTTCATATATCAATATGTAAAGCCCTTAAGGTAACATATACCACATAAAAATATGAGTACATTATAGTGTCAAAAACAAAAAGCAAAGATAGCCAACTCTAGTCCATCATAAAACAGGCTAACTTATAAATCATTTGGATGACATTTCCTGTAAATAAACCCCTCTTCACATTATGCATACATACTAATGTAGGAACAGATATAATTTTCTTTGTCTGCGAGTTTCACTTTGTAAATACTCTGATTGTGAATATCCAAACCGCATCCGGACGGCTTTGCATAGTTTCATAAAGTTTGTACATTTCATAAGTGGCTGTATTTTTCAGTGAAGATGATAAAAAGTAGCAACTAACACCCGCTCACTTGATGCATAACTAGCCAGTCTTTGTTCCAAACTTTAAAACAAGAGAATTGATCAAGTACTGTTTGGATTATACACAAATATCTTACTTTTTTGGAACCATTTATGTTACACATTAAGTGATTCTTAAAAGTTACCTGTTTTTGGTTCAATCTCTTATGCTGGAGCCCTATACCTTCATTTCGTTGGTCATTCCTTGAATGCTTCCGTTATCAAGACTCAACTTGCTGCAAGTGGACAGGTGAGGGACACCACCAACTGCAAGGACTTTGCAACAAATTCATCAGCATGCAGGGAACCAGCTTGACCAACAACAGAGACGAAAGGTAGTTGGAAGCAATCTCACATGAAGGAGAACCTATTCATTATTAAAAGACATTAAGCTACAACATTTATTTTAATTTAAACACTGAACCATGAAAAGTGTTTTTGAATGTGTAACACCAAAATCAGAAAAAGCTTCACTTAAATTATCAAATACTCACCTAAGGGGAAAAGTTGTCAAACTCAAATTGAAGCATAAAAAGCCTATGTAGAAAAATGCAACTTTTTTGGCAGAAATTTCATAAAAGGCTACTATTTCTCAATAAAGATGATAAAAAGTAGCAACAAAACCTCGCTCACTTAATGCATAACAGCACTAATCAGTCAAACTTTAAAACAAGAGAACTGATCAAGTAGTTTTTTGATTATACCAAAATGTCTTAAGAGGACTTACTTTTTGGAACCGTTTATGTATATGATAGTATGTCGATAGATACCATACCGAATTGCTAACGTATCGTTACACACATCCACTCACACACACCAAAAGACTAGTTTCAGCAAGGAAGGTTTCTTAAATTTAAAAATGTAGTTTATATATTTCTTTTTAAATTTTTGACATTGCCTTCAATCCTCGTTCAGACCTCGATGTTGTTGGTCTTAATGCGGTTTGGTGCGACCTGTTACTCCCGAAATCGAAACCCATTCTGTTAGGGACTTTTTACAATCCTCACAGAGACTCTGGCTTCAGTGATAGATTTGATCAAGTAATTTCTAATATTAATCCTACTCAAGAATCTTTCATATTAGGGGACAGTAATATCTGCACCGGTACAGATTATTGTACTTGTACTGAGACTTCTATTACCAAATCATACCTTAACATGCTCTCTGGTGCTGGCTTCGAGCAAATTATAGATAAACCCACTCGTGTCTGTGAATTATCCATTAGTCTAATTGATCACATCATCTGTAATTTCACCAACAAGGTGTCACAAAGTGGTGTTATAAATTCCCACAGGTCTTAGCGACCACTTCATGTTTTTTTGCACCAGAAAGCAGGTTAAGCTTACCTTCAAAGAACATAAGACAATTTCTATAAGGTCCATGAAACATTACAGTGCTGAACTTATCTTTGGTCTCTGGTACTTTTCCGGACGATATGAAGTCTGCCCAGATCATCCCTTTGTTGAAAAAGAAAAGCAGGCTTGATGTAGGGAATTATCGTCCAGTGAGCATATTGAGTGGGTGTTTCCAAAATCCTTGAAAAAAGTTTTTACATCCAAGTTGAAGAATATCTCTGTTCAGCAAATTTATTATATCAATACCAATCTGGTTTTCGCTCAGGGTACTCAACCGAATCTTGTCTAATTTACTTGACTGATTTGATTAGGTCTCAAATTTCTGAGGGAAAAATAGTAGGGATGCTATTGCTGGACGTACAAAAAGCGTTCGATAGCGTTAATCATTGTATCCTGTGTAAGAAACTTCAGGCTATGGGAATTCACCCCACTTGGTTCATTTCTTATTTATCAAACAGGCAGCAGCTTGTGTGCATCGATGGTATTAATTCCAGTCTTAGGCAGCTCTCCTGTGGTGTTCCACATGGGAGTTTGCTGGGACCATTGCTTTATCTCTGCTATAGCAACGACATGGAAACATCGGTGCACAATAAGCTTCTTTTGTACGCCGATGATAATGTGATCATTTCATCCCATAAGGACCCTGTGAAAGGTTCTTTCACTGATAACATTTATAACTGTTGTTGTTGTTTTTATTATTTATATTTGTTTTATAAGATTGTATGTGTGTAGACGTAAATGGCAGGTAAAGAAAAATGTATCGTTTGTAAAAAGAACATACAAAAGAAACATCAAATTTTCTCATGTAAAATATGTAAAAACTATGTGCATAAGAAATGTATGAACCTCAGTCGAAAGGAAATTTCGTTACTTAAAATAGATGAATATGTATGTAATAAATGTTCCAAAATCAATGATGTGAATATAGATAATGATGAGGATTCTGATGGCGATAATGACCTTATGAATGAATCTGGAGAAACAATCCATGTATCGGATATTAATATAGACAAATATGATAAAATGATGTTTAATCCAATTAGATTTCAAAATAATAACAAAAATGACGAATTTATTGAAATGAACAAAATACCAGAATGCAATTATTTAACACCGGAAGAATTCAGCCAAAAATATATTGATACCAATAGTGAACTCTCCATACTGAATGTTAACATTAGAAGTATCAAGAAAAATTTTGAAAAATTGAAAGAAAACATTAAGACCTTAAATCACGAATTTAACATCATTGGCCTATCTGAAACCCACTTAAAAGAATCGCCATCCGAATACTTCAACTTAAATGGTTATAATATGGAATATACAAACAGAACAGAAAGAGAAAATGGGGGTGTTTGTTTATATATTTCCACTTCAATCAAATATAAACTGAGATCTGATCTTTGTATTTCAAACTCTAATTTTGAATCTTGTTTTGTAGAAATAGAAAGAGAAAATACACGAAATATGTTAGTAGGTGCTATTTATCGTGCACATACGAAAATTGAGCATTTCATCAAAGATATTGGTCCTATTTTGGATCAAATAACTAAAGAAAATAAGGAATGCTATCTAATGGGGATTTTAATATAGACTTGTTAAAGGATGACTGTCACAAACAAACTCATGAGTATCTTAATCTTGTTTATTCATATTCGTTCATGCCAACAATTTACAAACCAACTAGAATAACTGAACATAGTGCAACCATTATTGATAATATACTTACAAATAATCACAACGATGTAAACTCAGAAATAATAGTTACTGATGTCAGTGATCATCTATTAACTATAGTACTCAAAAATCGGGCAGTAAGAAAAACATCGCCTGATGAAAGAAATTATTTTTATAAGAGGAATCATAATACTTGTAATATAAATAATTTGAAGCAAAAACTTTCCAATGTGAATTGGCATGCTGAACTGGATAATGAAGATGCAAATGATAGTTACAATAAGTTTATACGTATTTTCAATAATGTATATGATGAATGTGTGCCTTTGACAAAACACAAGAGTAATAATAAAAAAGAACCAAAATTTCCTTGGATAAGTAGAGGTCTTCTCAAAAGTATAAAAACTAAGAATAAGATGTATAAGAGGTATATACAAAAGCCATGTGATGAAACGCTTGAGTCATTCAAAACATATAGAAATAAGTTAAACACGTTAATACGAAAATCAAAAAGAGAGTATTATAAAAAGAAATTTGAATCTGTTAAACACAATCTACAAAAACTTGGAAAACAATAAATAGTATTATTGGACGTAACAACAAAAGAAATATGCAAGCTAAATTCAAAAATGATGAAGGCGAAACGGTGTCAGATCCCCAGAAAATTTCAAATGAATTTAATAAATATTTTGTTAACATCGGACCTAAATTAGCTTCCAAGATTACAACAAATGGCAAGAAGTACTATGATTATTTAAAGAGCCCATTAAGCAGTAGCATGTACATGAAACCAATTGTTGATGAAGACGTTATAAAAATAATACATAAATTTAATCAAAACAAGAGTGCTGGTCACGATACTATTGGTAATTACGTGGTAAAAAGGATTGCAAAGGAAATATCGATTCCATTAACTATTATATTCAACCTGTCTATTACTGCTGGTGTAGTACCAAATGAGTTAAAGATCGCAAAGGTAATTCCCATTTATAAGAATGAAAATCCAGAAGTTTTCTCAAACTATCGTCCAGTTTCTGTTCTGCCATGCTTTTCAAAAATACTTGAAAGGCTTGTGTTCAACAGATGCATACATTACATTGATAAATATGAAATTCTAAATGATAAGCAATTTGGCTTTAGATCTAAACATTCTACCTATATGGCTATCTTGGAATTTATTGACAAAATTAGTAATGCTGTCGAAAACAATGAGACAACTGTTGGGATTTTCTTAGATTTGTCAAAAGCCTTTGACACTATCGACCATAGTATTTTATTACATAAACTGGAACATTATGGTTTTAGAGGAAACGTTTTAAAATGGTTTAAAGATTACTTACATAATAGAAAACAGTATGTGTATTACAATTCTTGTAAATCTGAACATAAAGATATAATATGTGGAGTACCTCAAGGCTCCATCCTAGGCCCATTATTGTTCATTTTGTATGTTAATGATATCATAAATACTTCCACCATTCTAAAATTTGTCTTGTTTGCCGATGATACTACTATAACTTATTCACATAAGGACATTGTGTCCAAATACGATCTTATCAACAATGAATTAAAAGAAGTAAATATTTGGTTTAAGGCTAATAAGCTATCAGTGAATGCAAGCAAGACTAATTATATGGTGCTTGGTACAAATCACAAAACATCACACGTATTGTACAATGTTACTAAAAATATTATATTAGATAATGTAATCCTGGAAAGGTTGAATAAGACCAAATTTCTTGGAGTGACAATTGATGAGAATTTAACTTGGAAATTTCATATTACCAACATCTCAAAGAATATATCTAGAGGTGTTGGTGTAATAAACCAACTGAAACATTTTGTCCCCGAGCGAATAATGTATTCACTATATTGTACTTTAATACTTCCTTACATAAACTATGGTATCTTAGCATGGGGAAATACTTGTCAAAAATATTTGGAAAGGATTTTCAAACTTAAAAAAAAAGCCCTTAGAATGATATCGAATAGTCACTTTTTAAGTCACTCAGCCCCTATTTTCAAGAATTACAATTTGCTTAATGTTTATGATAGTTATGATCTCGAACTAAGCACTTTTATGTACAAGTATAATACCAATCAGTTACCAAAGGCCTTCAATAGTTATTTTGTTGAGCAGAGGAATCACCTCAGGTATCACACAAGAAACGCTGAAGATTACAAGATCTGTCTTACAAAAACAGAGTTTGCTAACAAAACAATAAGAACCGCCGGGCCAAGAAAATGGCATTCGATTGACAGATGCGCCAAAACGGCTACATCAGTAAAACTCTTTAGATCCCAAATTAAAACAAACCTTATAGAAATGTACACTTAATACCTCTTAGTTTGGATTTACTTATTTTTATTTTTCTCCCTTTTAAAACAAAAAATCGATTAAAATTAACTGATCTCTTAGCATTTATACTATATTCACAAAATGTCAGCTTTCTTGTGCGATATACGTACGTGAGCAAATGTTATGAAATCCTAATTTATATTCTGCATGTTCTTTATTCATCATTTTTTTCCTGCTTAGTTCGTTCTACATGAATGTATGAAAGAGGGTGGGGGGTGTTTGTATGTATGAAATTGTATTTTATTAGACAAATTAAGAAACTTAGGCTAAGGTTAAGGGGTGCTTGTTCAGGCCTTTTTGGCCTTCTGAGCATCTCCTCATTCAAATGTGTTGTTTTGCTGTTATTGTATTGTTGTATTTTGAATGAAATAAAGATTGATTGATTGATTGATTGAGGTCATTTCTCAAAGCCTGAGTTCTGATTTATCTTCTTGCAATAACTGGTTGATCAATAACAAGTTGTCTCTTCATGTGGGAAAAACTGAGTGCATTCTATTCGGGACCAGATCAAAATTGGGCAAGGTCGGTGATTTTCAGATTTCCTACAATAATCAAACTATCAAAGCTCAAACGTCCATCAAATACTTGGGAGTGACACTTGACCAATCTGGAGACATTATGGTTAGCTCTATAATTAACAAAGTTACTGGCAAACTCAAATTTCTTTACAGACATGTTAAAAATCTCTGCTCTGCTCTGTTACAATGCCATATAGACTATTGTTGCACATCATGGTATTCAGGCCTTAACAAACACTATCAACGCAAATTACAGATAATCCAAAATAAAATGGCTCGTTTCATTCTCAACTTGTCTCCCAGAGAGCATATTGGTCAGGTACACTTAGATTCCATTAAGCTTTTGAAAATCCATGATAGAGTCAAACAACTCAGACTCAATCACATGTTCAATGTTTTCTATGCAATGGGTCCCACTTACTTTGATCAATTTTTCACTAAAACCACTGTCACCCACACCCACCGTACCAGATCTAGCTCACATAAGGGGTGGTGCAATAATTATGTGTACCCCCGGGGTGGTGAATTATAGGGGGGGCAAAGATTTTTTGGCAAAAGGGGGGGCAAACATTTTTTGGCAGGTCGAAAGGGGGGTCAAGCGAATCGAAAGGGGGGCAAGCAATTTTTGGCACAGATATTTTGGGTACCGTTTCTATATTATGCCCTAAAAAGGCGTAGGAAAACGTTAGGAACATGTTCAAATATGCAAAATTTCTTGCTCGCTACGCTCGCATTATATGGTAAGACAATTTAAGGTTTTAAATTCGGGTTCCCCAAAATCTTGCATGGGTAAGGGTTTTTTGGCACGTCGAAAGGGGGGGGGGGGGCAAAGATTTTTGGCACGGCCAAAGGGGGGGCAAGCGATTTTTGGCAGACCATTTTGAGAATTGGAAATAAGTTGGCATATTTAGCCAACTTTATGGGTTATCCTGGCTCATTGACTTGGTTGTGTGTTTCTTGTGATGATGATTGATTGCTTATATTTGTTATTTTCTGTATTGTTGTCAATTTTGCCAAATAATAAATAAATAAATAAATAAACAAGTGGAGGACAAAAGTAAAATAAAGTAAGTTACATACCAAAATATATTTGATTAATTTTTCAGAAATAGGCGAAAAAGAGGGCGCAATGAGGGGCCTCTTTTTTGGGGGGACGCCCTGTACTTTTGTAGGTCCGGTGGTTCTTGAGTTATGGTGTAAAGAGGGCTGAACACTTTTGTAAAGCGTACAAAACTCATTAACAACATAAATCAAGCAAGTTTTCAAAGTATATGATTTGAAGAATTAACTTCTGCAAAACATTAAGGCGTTATTTTGGAATAATATATTGATATTGAAAATCGATCTTTTGGCTGCCTCGACCAACAATAATTAGTCAACCCTTAAGGTGTGGTACTTGCAACTTGGTAGTTTATATAGTATTGATTATTAAATGGACATGTCTAAAACGATACCACAAACACTTTTAGACATGGTAGTTTTGGTACTTACATTATTGATTATTAAATGGACGTTTTGCCAATTAAGTCACACCTTATTAATCATAAATCAACTTCTAATGAAGTGCAAGCAAGCTAAAGATGCCTTTTAAAGAGGTATTTATATTTATTTTCTGATGTAATTTTCCTTTTGTTTCGTGTTCCTCTGTTTGTTCCTCTTCGAAATGTATTTTGCTAACACCACAAACAACTGAGCATAAAGAGACCTTCTTTCCTCAGTCGCAATTCCATTTATGATGAGCCACATAAGCAATTTTTCAAGGGGAATTAAGTATTTGCACACAAACGAACCTAAATACAATTACAAAGGGCCAAACAACTGGTTACTTTTATCGGGTGCGGTAAATGCAGAAAAGCGAATCTCGGTATTAAAATGCAAAAAGCCAAATTACGTTACCACGATATAATTGCTTTATTCCGTGTGGTAGTAACTGCATAGTTGCCGTGCATAGTTGTCCAAGATTCTGCCCAATGCGCGGTAAATATAATGTGCCTCCGATCCGTATGAATATACTCACCCTGTTACAATTTGGTTAGCCTACTGTAGTAGACCATTTAAATTTATCATCCCTCTAATCCCACCATGGAAAATCCACCAATCCTGTTTTAACCCAACAGCTATCTATCCATGAGAAACATTTAAATTTATCATTCCTCTAATCCCACCATGGAAAATCCACCAATCCTATTCTGATCCAACAGCTATCTATCCATGAGAAAAATGGTCTACTGTATTTAGACTGTGCAATGAACTATGCACTCTAATACTGTGTATGATGCTATCTCATTAAAAATGCACAGACCCTGTGGTTTATGTTACCTGACCCAGATATAGAGCTACCCACCTGGACCACGTGGGTAGTTGGTTGGGTTAATAGGGACATGCATAAACATGTATGCTTGCCTATCTGTTATTGGTTAAGATTACCACCCACATTGATTTTTACTTCATTAACATTCATCTCAGATTCGAGATGAAAGAGGTTGAGTCTATGTGTTAAGATATAGTGGGTCATACAGGTCATATTCAACTAGTGCAGTCCTTTTTTCTCTGGGCAGGGCAGTCACTGGGGATGTGGATGTGTTGTGTTTTATGCATGGAATGGTATGAATTAAAAAAGGAATGCAATGCAGTCTACAATTTGGTGTGTGAAAGAAGGATAACGAATTTTGTGATAGATGACTAGTGAATGCGTAACATCGTTGGCGTGTAAAAGATGGAAAAATAATGCTCATCAAATTCATCTCACTCGGAGACTTTTCCAACCCTTCAAGTATTCCCGGCGGGTTACTTTACACTGAAAATGAATGGGTTCTCTTTCAGATTATATGGCCGGCATTCATTACAATAGGATTTTGCAGTAATATATCATTTATTTGGACAGTTCTACGTACACCGTTTTTACACACAAGTACTTTTCTGTACTTGGTAAACCTGGCAATCACAGACTTATTCTCTTTACTGATGGCAGGTATTCCTGCTGTTATGGATTATCATATACCCCGTTTACATTGAGCAAAAGTCGTAATCGAATTCACTAAAGTCGTAATAGACTTAAGTCGTATCATAAGTGTAAACAGGTACAGTCGTAATTAGTTGTAATTCAAAAGTCGTAATTCAAATGATGACTTGAATCATCATTCATTTCAAGTGAATTCGAATAAGTCGTCATTAATTACGACTTTTCGCTAATGTAAACGAACACGTTGTTGAATTCGTATTTATCTGCCGTAACCACTGGTAACAAACGAATTCGATATTCGTGAATGCGAATTTGGAATCGAATTCAGCCGATGTAGTGTAAACACCCACCAAACGATTTAATCTGCTGTCGTAATTCAAAATACATCTTAAGTCGATTACGACTTTTGCCCAATGTAAACGGGGTAATAATAGCCCATTGAAATATGACGTTCAACCCGGATTAAGAATAATGAGAAGTATCTTCTTCTTAGCCTTCTTGGGATCCGTTACTCTTGTTTCAGCAGAGCGTTTTCTAGCAATATGTTATCCAATTAAACATCACATTTTAAAAGGTACACAACGAACAAGAAAACTCATATTTGCAGTTTGGTTGATTGCTGCTGGTCTTGCATGTCTACTGATTCCTATGCAAGAAATAAGCGTACTATGCATTGTATGGCCAAGCGGCAGTGGTTATTCGGGCTATCCCAGCATATACGATGTTTTATCCTATAAATGGAATGCGGATTTGATCTCCAGCTTCCTTTTCTTAATTGTGTATAGTCTTTCAATAATATTGAATTTATACATGTATATAAGTATATATTATGTCCTGCGAAAGCGGTCACGTAGTCACTTGAGCACATCCACTGAGTTGGAAAACCAACTTCGTCAAATAGTTGAAATGTTGGCCATCAATGGAGTTTTATTTTTGCTGTGCTCTGGATTGCAAGCGTTTTTTTATGTTCTAAATATTTTTTTATATTTTAACATCCCAGTTGCTTTCTCTATAAAGCAAGAACTAGCCATCGGCATTGTCTCAGCATCAGTGATTGGCTTCAACGCATCTATCAATCCACTTGTGTATTTCATTTTTTATAAGCGATATAGAATGGCACTGAAAGCAGCATTGGTATGTTGTACTGCAAAACACAATGATGGCCAGAACACACAGGTTGCAGTGATTAACATGTCTAAGATATGACCAACATGAACAAATACTGCTTTCCACACATAACTTTGAAATGGGCATATGGACAATACCTTACCAAACAAAATGTCCAAGGTGAATATGTTGCAGTGAAAATTACAAAATAGTTCCACATAATTGATGAAAAATATTATTTCGTATTATGATCAATAAGAACCACTTAAATCCACTTAAGAACTAACAAGAACTGTCTTTAAAAAAGACAACACAGTTTATATCAAATTAATATTGGATTAACGCCATAATGTGTGAATTGCTCTACAGCGACGCCCTCAAGTTTTCTCGAATTTCTACTTTTTGTATGATTCTAATGCCCAGCGGTGTACAAAAATACCAAAAAAGATCGGAGCGAACTCTGAAACCAATATGTATGGCGTTTAAGCGCAGGTATATCAACGGAAGCATTGTTTTATTACCAGGATTGTTCACCAGCATGCATTTCGTGGCCAGCGAACCTTGACTTTTCAACTTATCCAAATACAACATAAATCGCGACATTTTCATAAAAATAAGTGATTTTACTTCAGTAACTAAAGTTCCCTGTATCTGATCCAATTATACACTAACTTGTGAACGTTTCAACAACTACTGTTGCCTTTGTCAACACTTGATGAGGAATGACTGCAGTTACAAGGAACTTTAGTTACTGATGTTACTCTACCGATCCTGATGAATTTGTTCAATCAAGTGATTTTACTGTTGTTTTTAACATTCATCATCGTTATAGTGAGTAACTGTTTCATGTATAAACGAATCTTGCAAGCTCTTACAAAACAAAAACAAAATTAAATTGCAACCCTCGATAAATTTGAGGTAATTATAAATGGTGCAATATTTTATTCGTGTGTTCTAGTATATTAGCTATTGGCATTTTCTTGTATTCAATATGTTAAATTTACCTTTTCAGTAGCAGACAAAGTTTTTTTAAAGATATTGCTTTTACTTTTTTTGGTCTTGAATGCCTGTCAACCCATTTGATCGTAAATCAGCGGTATCGACGTAAAAGATACACTCGTATCACTCAGGGCTATCGTTAGAAAATGACTGTATATAATATACAGCATGAGAGTTCTTGTCATTTATCTGTTAAGCTCAATGCTACAGCCTGTCTAAAAAATTGTGCAAGTGACAAGCGCCCTCTTTGGCAATTAGAAAATACCGTTGTGAAATGATGCTTACGTACACCGTCTTTACACACAAGTACATTTCTTTACTTGGTAAACCTAGCAATCACAGACTTACTCGCTTTGTTGATGACAGGTATTCCTCAGTTCTGTTGTGGATTATCACAATAGTCCATTAAAATATGACGTTCCACCCAGATTTGGCCTCCCTAGGTTTTGTTATTCTGGTTTCATCAGAGCGTTTTCTAGCAATATGTTATCCAATTAAACATCACATTTAAAAGGTACACAACGAACAAGAAAACTCATATTTGCAGTTTGGTTGATTACTGCTGGTCTTCCATGTCTACTGATTCCTTTGCAAGAAATAAGCGTACTATGCATTGTATGACCAAGCGGAGGTGGTTATTCGGGCAATCCCAGCACATACGATGTTTTATCCTATAAATGGAAAGCGGATTTGATCTCCAGCTTCCTTTTCTTAATTGTGTATTGTCTTTCAATAATATTGAATTTATACATGTATACATGTATATAAGTACATTATGTCCTGCGAAAGCGGTCACGTAGTCACTTGAGCACATCCGCTGAGTTGGAATTAAACCAACTTCGTCAAATAGTTTAATTGCGGATGCACCTAACTAGTTACCGTAGGCGTGATCGGTCAAAAAATAGATTTTGCTCTAACTTTTTTTGATGAAAGGTACTAGAACACTCTCACTCAGAGTGACAATGAAAAATTCAATTTGCCATGGTAACAACCCAAAATCAAAATTTCCATGTTTTCGCTCTTTTTTAGCAATTT
The DNA here is from genome assembly GCF_039555335.1 of Amphiura filiformis. Lineage (NCBI taxonomy): Eukaryota > Metazoa > Echinodermata > Ophiuroidea > Amphilepidida > Amphiuridae > Amphiura > Amphiura filiformis. Next base: position 92,077 of record NW_027305494.1, read on the forward strand.
TAAGGCTGAAAATGGGCACATTTGGATCAACTCCCATTCATACAATTCAAAAAGTACACCTATTTTTGTTTCCGATTAATAAACTTTCATCCTTTGGCTTTCTCATGCATGCAGAAGAATTAATCCCATGTGGCTATAAAGGGGTGTAAATACATCTGGAAACACTGTAGTTTTCAGTTTCTCTAAAAATGGCAAAATATGACACTTTTCACTCGCAAAAAAGGGGAATTGCCAGGGGTCTGAGAGAATTATCCTTCTTTGTGGTCATGCAGGACACATTGGCCTATAATAATCTGGTGTCAGAAGTTTGGGCAAAGGTACCTTGTTAAAGCAGTGTTGCCAGCTCGAAGCATAATTTTCAACTTTTTACGTTTAAGATTTTATTTGGTTTGTAGTTGAAGCTAATTCTAACATTCATTGTCAATCACAAGCATTATTTTTGTATCTTCCTAGTGCTAAATACTTGTGTACTTTCAATAAATATCAAGCAGTGTTGTCATGTATGGTAACAAATGAACAACACAGTGCAGGCATCCTTAACTGCATTTTAGGTTTGAGTAACATTTTGTCTCATATTAAACAGTCCAATACTGGTATTGCCAATTTGCCATTGGTACCCGATGTAGGTCATACCTGAACCGTAGGGCGCTTCTTGCAATGGTGACGTTCAAGACTGCATATTGAGGTCAAAGGTCATTTCAGTTTAAAATAAGCTGCAATGAAATAAGGGCCCTTTATAATAGGGTCCAAAACCTCAATTCCGTGACCATTCATTGGCTAGTAAGGTTTGACGATTGATTTGAATTCTATGAACCTTTTAGAAAAAAACAACAGCCTCCATGTCCCTTGCAAAAAAAATCCCAGCATTTTTCGCTAGAGGCAAAATCCAAGATGGCTGCCGGCGCCATTTTGAAAAATTAAGTTTTGAACTAGAGCACCTGTAATTATGTACAAAGGCACTTTTTAGGGTATGTCGAGCACAAGGAATCCGATTCTGACATTACGGCATCATTTTCAACCAGCAATCCAAGATGGCCGCCGGTGCCATCTTGAAAACTTTAGTTTTGAACCAGAGTTGTGTACAAATTGTGTACAAAGACACTTTGTCGGGTAAGTCGACCCCAAGAAATCCGAACCTGACATTTCTTTGAGGTTATACCATAATTTGTACAGTACAAAGACACTTTTTCGGATAAGTCGACCACAAGGATTTCAAATCTGACATTACTTTGACATTACGACTTAATTTTTACCCAGAATCCAAGATGGCGGCCGCCGGCGCCATCTTCAAAAAAGGTTTTGAACCAGAGTACCTAAAATTGTGTACAAAAACACTTTTTTGGGTACGTTGACCCAAAGAATTCCGAATCTGACATTAGTTTGACGTTATAACACAATTTTTGGCCAGAAATCCAAGATGGCCCCCATTTGGTAGATGGGAAACGAAACTTTTGAATGGGAAAACCTAGGATCATGAATTAACCCCTTTTTTGGCTAATTCTAAAATGGTCATGGATATGGAAGCATAAGTGTGTCATTTCTGCCTCATCTGAGGTTTACGTCACTTATACCCCGTTTACATTGGGCAAAAGTCGTAATCGACTTAAGATGTATTTTGAATTACGACAGCAGATTAAATCGTTTGGTGGGTGTTTACACTACATCGGCTGAATTCGATTCCAAATTCGCATTCACGAATATCGAATTCGTTTGTTACCAGTGGTTACGGCAGATAAATACGAATTCAACAACGTGTTCGTTTACATTAGCGAAAAGTCGTAATTAATGACGACTTATTCGAATTCACTTGAAATGAATGATGATTCAAGTCATCATTTGAATTACGACTTTTGAATTATAACTAATTACGACTGTACATGTTTACACTTATGATACGACTTAAAGACACACCCAGTTGACCAGGCAAACTTTCAAGGGCAACCAATTATGTAGGCTTAAAATATAATCAAGTCAATGTTCACCTCTATACTACCAAACTTTGCAGAGCTCCCAACTTAATGTGTTTTCCAGATATTTGGAACGGCCTTTAAGTCGATTACGACTTTAGTGAATTCGATTACGACTTTTGCTCAATGTAAACGGGGTATTAATCTGGGGTTTACGCACCTAATCTGAGTTTAAGGCACCTTATCTGGGGGTTTAGATGCCTTATCTGGGGTTTACGTTCCTTATCTGGAGTATTTGTGGTATAGACTGCCTTATCAGGTGTTTACGTCTCTTATGTGGGGTTAAGGTGCCTTATTTGGGTTTAGATGCTTTATCTGGGGTTTGGATGCCTTATCTGGGGTTTAGACTGCGTTATTTCCAGTTAACGTCCCTTATCTGGGGTTAAGGCACCTTATTTGGTGTTTAGAATGCATTAGCCTAGATTTATGTCCCTTACCTGGGTTTAAGGTGCCTTATCTGGAGTTTAGGCTGCTTTAATTACCTTGGGTTTACACCCCTTATCTGGTGTTAAGGCACCTTATGGGAATTAGATGCCTTATTTGGGATTTAGACTGTGTTATCCTAGGTTTACGTCCCTCATCTGAGGTTAAGGCGCCTTATCTGGGGTTTAGATGCCTTATCCAGGGTTTACGTTCCTTATCTGGGGATAAGGTGCCTTATCTGATCTGTAGTTTCGGTGCCATATCTTGGGTTTACGTCTCTTATCTGGGGTTATGGCCCCTTATCTGGGGCTTAGATGCCTAATCCTTGGTGTGGACTTACCCAAAAAAGTGTATTTGGCTAAAAATGATGTGGTAGTGTCAAAGTAATGTCAGATTTGAAATCCTTGTGGCCGACTTATCTGAAAAAGTGTCTTTGTACAAGATTATAGGTGCTCTGGTTCAAAACTTAATTTTTCAAAATGGCGCAGGCGGCCATCTTGGCTTTTGGGTGTTCATAAATTATCATTGAGTATATAATTCAGATGATATATGGTATATCATACAGTGTGCTCAAGAAGCATACATGTTTCATGTTAAGGTGAGTCAGATGGCAGGAGCTATATTTTTCCTGTTTAAGCCATTTAACTAGAAAACTGCAATGTAATTCTTAATATTAATACATCAATCTTATAGGAATTGAGTCCAGAAAGACTATATTACATAGGTCTTGAGGTTCTTAAGTTAAGGCCAATAATACATCAAAATGAAAGTTTGGGGCATTTTCCCCTTTCGAGAAAAATCATCTACATGGGGCGGAAATGTCATTCCTTATATCAAGCATATATACCATTCTTCTTGTGTGTTGAGCGTTATTTGTCTCAATATTTGAATGCAAATACGCTATGTCATGCTCTCCTCCGACCCGCCTTAACGCTAACTGACTTTGCGTAGAATTAGAAAAGAAAACCCAGACTTCTATCTTATTTCATGCCATGCCAAAAAAAGTCGTGTCTTTAAATTTCCACTGCTGACTTTTACACTTGTGGGCCCATTTTTGCCATTTACAGCTTATTGTATAGGTTGACCTCAAATGACCTTAGACATCAATAATTATGCAACCTGGAACATCATCATTACATTAAGCTTCTCACGGTTAAGGTATGACCCAAATTTAGTTGCAATTGCAATATATTCTGTTGATATTAGATACTAGCCAAACGTAAAATTTGCAGGTTTTACAGGCTAGATGCTGTATTGTGTTTATTGATGAGTTAGCCAATATGGCAACACTACCTGATATTTATTGAAGGTAGTCAAAGTACCTAAGTATTTAGCATTATAGAGACACAAATTTATTGTTTTTGATTGAATATATAATGTTAGAATCAGTTTTAGGTACAAAATATACTCAAAAACCTTTAAAATGTGACATTTTGTTATTTGGCAAAATATTGAAAATTGTGCTACTACCTAGCAACACTGCTTTAACAAGGTACCTTTGCCCAAAGTTCTAACACCGGATTACTGTGGGCTAATGTGTCTTGCATGCTCACAAAGATGGGCAACTCTCTCAGTCCCCTGGCAATTCCCCGTTTTTGTGAGTGAAAAGGGTCATATTTTGCCACTTTTGGCGAAACTGAAAACTACAGTGTTGCCGGATGCATTTACACCCCTTTATGGCCACCTGGGATTAAATATTTTGCATGTATTAAAAAGCCCATAGATCAAAGTTTATTTATCTAAAAACAAAATTTTATACCATTTAAATTGTCAGAATGGAAGCTGATCGAAATGTGGCAATTGTCAACATTAAAATTGCTAAAAACATGCCAAAACAAGGAAATTTGCTTTCTTGCCTGTTACCATGGCAACACGTGAACATTTATTTTTTCATTGCCACTCAAGGTGTTAGTGCCCAAGTACCTTTCATCAAAATAAGTTTGAGCAAAATCTATTTTTTTGAGCGATCACGCCGAGGGTAAATATTTAGGTGCACTAGCATTACTTAAAAGTAATGATGCAGAAGTGTCTTGGACTACGAGGTATCATCCAAAACGGATTTTGTTTAGCTCCAGTGCCTTAAAGCATGTTGATTTTGGCGATTTCTAAATGACAATATTGATTGATGATCTTAAAGGCCGAAAGCAAACAACGATAATTGTGACACGATCTGGTCCATGGGGGCCAAAGGCGGAAAATTTGAAATTGAGATAATATAAAGACAACAACTTACAATAAAATACATAAGAAAATAGACATCACAAAACTTCAAAACTTTAAAACCATGTATGATAGACCTTTGGTGTGTTCAATATTTAATAGCCTAATCTTTGTATAAGGCAGTAATTATAAAAGTCAATTGTCAAAAATGCCTCCTTTTGGCCCCCATGGAGTAGATCATCACACAATTGAGGCATACGACCTGTGCTTCAAGGCTCGATTTCGGGTACTCTGCTCTTTTTAATATTAATTTCATCAATACTAGTAGTCTTCCCAACTCAATAAAAAAAGCAAGTTAGTCTTGTATTCAGATGATCCAGCTGTTATTTATTAGTTGAAAAAAATATATTAGAAATTGAATGCGTTTGAAACCAGAAACTAAAAAGTCTTCAAATTGGATGGATAACTCTGAATGTATCTCAATGAACCAGCGGGTAATCTGGAAATTACATGTATAATCAAAGATGCCATGCTTGAGAAAGTGTAGTTTAAATATATATAAACTAGGCTGAAAAAGAAACTTTTCTTAATCGGGCGGAGTGTCTTTTTTTCACAAGGTCATATCTTAAAATCCTGTCCATAAAAATGTGCCAAATTTGCACACAGGATGACACAACAGCAAAATGCACTGACATGGAACAGCTTCATGGACCACATTCACAGCCCAATAACTGTCACCCAGCACAAGAATTCTGTGAGTAAGTGCAATAGTGTGGAACATGACCTGTTTCTTGAAGAAAGTGTGTGAAAAACAGAAGCAGCCCCGTTCCACACTATTCCACTGACTCTTTGGAAATAATCACCTGGGTACGGATCTTGTATGCATTCTCGCAGATTTCTTTTGCTGGGTGCCAATTATTCACCAGTGAATGTGGTCCAGAAATCTGTTCCGTGTTAGTGCATTTTGCTGTTGTGTCAGTTGAACAACTGCTTGGTTACTGACATGTGTTTAGAGTAGAGTAGTGAAGTAATCCTGTTTGTGATTTTGTAAAAGTTTTCTTATTTGAGCCCAGTTTATTAAGGGGACACGATGAAAGTAATAACCTTGACATGAGGAAAATAATTTTTTGACAAGAAGGCATACATATTCTTTATATAAAATAACATGAATCCGGAAAAGAAGTGCCAATAAGCCAATCGGTACTTCGAACCCTGAGATTGACAGTGATTTATAGTAGTCTCAGGTCCAGACTGCATTATCACGAACGATGAGGGTTAGGAACGACATAAACCAGCTGTGAAGGTGACTATCAGGTTGAAAAGTAGGTAAATGACTTCAAGGATTGAGTGGGTGCGTCTTGTAAAGAATTCACCCCGGGGGAGGCACTCCCTATCTGAAATGGCAGGGATGTGCCTCGGCCATGTTAAAAGTAGGGGGCATTCAGGTCAAATGTACAATTACAAAAATATGGGGTCATTCAGTACACAACCTGAATAAAAATGGGGTCATTCGGTATGAAACTTTGAAAAAGGATGGTCATTGGGGTAACAAAAGAAAAATGGGAGTCATTGAGTACAGGATTGCCAAAAGAGTATCATTAAGTACACATAAATTTGTGCCAAACTGCGTAAAAACAACTTGGCCACCTTGGAAATGTGAAAAATCTCATTATTTCTGGAGGAGAACACAAATACCACCTAAATTTGGGAATTAAAAGGGGGTCATTGGGTATAGCAGGAAATAGAAAAAGGGGTCATTGAGTACATGATTTTTTTTAAAGCGGTCATTGGGTAATAGGTAGGACCATAACACAAAAAAGGGGGTCATTGGATACAAGCCGGTTTGAAAAAGGGGGTCTATCCCGAGGCACATGATGCATATCTGTCATGGAAGTGTCCCCCCCCCCCGTTGGGTTTCAGGTATATAATATCACACAATAGTGGATAGTGATATAAGACAGCGTGGCGGCACGCTCGTTGCTCTTCAATGATCTCGCGATAATGCGTTCGCGTAATACACGTGCGCGTATAGATGGCGGATACCTTCTAAATACGCCTAACCTTACACGCCTATAGACGTCTAAGATGCCTAGTAGATGTCTAAGAATTTCGCGGTAGACTTGAATCAACGAATCACAGGGCCAGAAATTCCAAACAACCAAACATCTTAAGCGTTTTTAACTATTGACCAATGAAATCTTAGACGCCTAAGATTTTAGACGCGTAAGAATTTCTTACACGTCCAAGATTGATAATTAGTGGTAGACGGTATCGCAAATTTGAAAGATCACAAAAAGACCTTGACGACTATTAGCAGCTCGTAACCTATACTATGTGTATGTGTATGTATACTAATTACTATGTGTATCTGATAGGGTCTGTGATGTGATCGATAGAGAACGAAGGGCAAATAAAACCACCCAGACCTCTTTCCATGGACCACCTTTCTGTATTATTTTTCCCGGGTTTTATATCACCTAGAGAGTCATAATCATAATAATTTGAAACATAATCAGAAAATAACATCGGCAAACTACTAAATAAACCACCCATTGAAATACACGTAAAATAAGTTGATGTCTACCGGTGAGCAAAAAGATCTGATATTATAATTAAATAATATATCGAAAGATATTGAATTGCTCAATGTTCAGAGAATCAAATAGTGTAAAAAATGGTCAAAAAGTTGGCCCCGAAAATAATCCGGTCGTGCTCGGCTCTTTCTAGTCTTTAGGTCTCTCCCGCTCTTTTTCTCACTCTCACTCCCTCCCACTCTCACTTCTCCGTCAGTGTCACTGATTTTATTTTGTCTTTATGTTTCTTTGTCTTTATAATTATGAGGCTTCTTAATTTTTTGGCTGTTGTATTTTCACCCTCTCCTTTTTCTCAAGTATTTCAACCCTCATGCAAAATTTATCAGCTCTGCAAGAATAAACATTTAAAATAAACTCGGGTCTCGAATAAAGCCCAATCAATTATCATATTAGCAATTGCTATTCGCTGTCGAAGTGATGATGTAACAGGATTAATTACCATAGCAATAGATGAATACAATTTTTTGAATAGATCGCCCAGCACTACTACGTTCACGCGGTACCTATGCGTTGAACCATACATGCCAAAGAAATGCTAATCACTCGCACCTGTAAGATTAGAATTTTTGAAAAGAGCGGTATTGTATTCAATCTGTGATTGCAGACATACACAGGTGATAAGCACAGCGGCATTCGCCATACATCAATTCGCCCAGTCCCATTTCCCAAATATGAAATTTAAAAAAAAAGTGAATTTCAGAGGTGGGCCTCGAACCCATGCCGCACAGCTACATACAGACTCCCCAAGTCCAGCGCGATAATCCATTGGACCACATGAGTTGTTGGTAGCCAGATTGAATTTTAAACATAATAGGCTATAGGCAACTCCAACATTTCTCGGGTATAGAATAGAAATTCTGCGCACAATACATAATATCGATTTTGACTGCATTGTGCATGGTACAGCCTGTCTCAAAAAAAATTGTGCAAGTGAAAAGCGCCCTCTTTGGCAATTAGAAAATACCGTTGTGACATAATGCTTACATCAACGTCACGGGCATAGTCTTAGCTCTCAAATGCCGTTTGTTCTGTTCAATTTGCTTGTTCCAATTTCGAGATATGTTTATTTAACAACGAAAGGGTAAAATCACAATTGTGCCACTTTTACTAGGGAAGAGAGCTGTACATGTAAATCAATGATAGCTGATGTTGATGCGTCTAATGCCCTCCCCCTTTCGGGCGCATGCATTAGACGCATCAACATCAGCACGCGTGCATTATTTTGTCTAATATATCTCCCAACAAGTAATACGCGCTCATTAACTTATAACATGTATATGTGCGCAATATTATTTTGTTGTCTTAAGAGACTAAGAGAACAGTATTTACCGTAAAATCATTGACATGCACATGCAGAACAGCAGAATGTGAAATCCATTTTTACAGCAGAATGTGAAATATTTATTTATCTTTTAATCTCTTAAAGTGGAAAAAGAGAATCATCATTCCTGCATCATGATAAAACAGCAAAAACAGTCAAAAAAATTTTGTATTGTGTAATTGATGCATTCTTTTGATTTCACGAAGGAACTCTTGATAAACTTGATGCTATGACTGTTACATGTAAAGCCCTCTTCCCTAGTAAAAGTGGCACAATTGTGATTTTACCCTTTCGTCTTTAACTAAACATATCTCGAGATTAAAACAAGCAAATTGAACAGAACAAACGGCATTTTAGAGCTAAGACTACACCCTTGACGTTGATGTAAGCATTATTTCACAACGGTATTTTCTAATTGCCAGAGAGGGCGCTTTTCACTTGCACAATTTTTTTTGAGACAGGCTGTATATCGGTCCGTTTCTTGTAGGCCTGTATTCCCCAGGGGTATAGACGTTGGGTGTCCCCCCAGTTTATTCAAGATTTTCGCATAGAACCCCCCAAGATGTTTTTAGAAAATGGAAGATTAGATTACCGTAAAAACGATACAGTAATCTTTATCGGGGTTCTATGTAAAAATTACATAGATTTTTCATCATTTTTTGAGCGTACATTTTCACTAAATTCAAAATATATTTTGACGTATATAAAATTGAAATAAAATTCTCCCCCTCCTAAATAACACCAACTGTACCACAATTGGGTATCACGAATCGTTCTACATGTTGTGCAGTTAATATTCATAATTATATTCCTTTATACATAGGACGCTTCAGTATTTACACACAAAATATTTCAGCGAAAACCCGCCCACTCGGCTATTTTATAAAGATAATCAGACTTCCCTAGAAAATGCAATAATTAGCATTAAAACCAAGTTGTTTTTACGCATTTTTTACGCATACCAGATCTTTTTCGACATGCCTGGTTTTACTACCACCGGTGGCACTCTTCCTGTCAATGTCATAGTCTCAAAACTCCGTCCAGATATTGTTATAATCAACACTGAAAAGAAATATGCCCACTTGGTTGAGTTGACAGTTCCGTTTGAACAAAATATTAGTAAGGCTCATGAACGCAAAACTCAAAAATATACCGACCTCATATCAGATATTTCCGGCAATGGCTTTACCTGCAATCTCACCTGCATAGAAATCGGGTCACGTGGTTTGGTTACACCCGATACCACCAAAAGGATTTCCAATATCTTCTCCTTTGTCAAAGCCAAACCACCCAGGTCAATTAAAAAGGACCTAAGCAAACTTGCTATCCTCTCCAGTTACACTATCTGGAATGCCCGTCATGAACCGACATGGGGCTCATCTGATCAACCTCATCTCAAGCTTTAGGTGTTTTGCCGTTCAGTTGCCTCTTGCATTGTTGTATATATTGCCTTGTTTTGAATAGGCCTATGTTTTGTGTTTTAATTCGTTGTCTTGCGTGCAGCCCTGCACCGTATGTCCAGGGCATTTGTATATACAATCTTTGTTGTTTTGCCTGCTTGTATGTATTTTGCTTGCTGTGTTAATAAAGATTGATTCAACACTTTGGCCCGATGGCGAATGCCGCTGTGGGTGATAAGTGCAACCTGCTTGTAGTGCAGGGCGATCTATTCAAAAATTGTATTCATCTATTGCTATGGTAGTTATTCCGATTATTACATAACTTCGACAGCGAATTGTTACTAATGAATGGAATAAATTAACTTCACTTGAATGCAATTCTTTTGTAAGGCATGTTAATATATAACATGACTGCCATATCGCCACTTGCACGCTTAATTGGGCGACAGCTGGCCATTTGACTCCCTCGTATATGATCGACTTTTGCTTACTACTTGGTTAGTATATATTTCGATGCTAGATTATTTTCACGAGCCACTCCCGCCTATACACCGCACATCGTCATCATCCCTATATCTTCGTGTCAAAAATTGCCGTGATAGTACAGCGACTCCTCTCGTTTTTCAACAGCTACGCATCGCGATTTTGTTCGAGATAGGCCGAGCGACTCAGACTAAGCATACCATGACTATCATATGAGATACACACAGAGTTTCTATATTCTACACATTATTACGATTTGTGCATGCTCTAGTACCCCATATGATGTTTCTATTACAAGAAAATCGATTTGTTTTCAGGTAAAACCAGGGTTTTGTTTCCAGTACACTCACTCGAAAAGCAGTACACTATAATTAGCGGGGCCTTGCAGCTTGCTGTGGATATCTTTTACTGCATTTTCACCAGCCCATAGGGCTGGTACCTAATTCTGAGATGGGGTTTGTTTACACTAAAGATTAGCTATAAAGATTATAGCCTTCTTCTATTGGTATGAATTATTTTTTTACTTCTCGTGGTGGAAATGTTTTGATGTCTGCTAATTCGATTTGCAAGGAAAAGAAAGTATGTTTTGCCGTTTCAACGAACGAAAACGATTGAGTATTGCCAAAGTTATGTTTGAATTAATTATGACTTAAAAAGTTATCATAGGTTAGGCCTACACATATAAACATAACCTTGTTCAGCAATCAGCATATCAAAAAAAATGACATGGTCAAAGCGGGGAATGATCACGAGGTCATATCAGTGGACTACTGAGCATAGCATGATGTTTGGTTGCCTGTGAGTGCATAATTGATATGTTGATAACAGATCTAATAATGTTGTAGAATCAAAATCTTCATTATATGGACCACATTGAAGTCAAAGTAATTATCTATCCTATCCTGTATCGTTTTATGGATAAAATTGACTCAAAATGTTATTGATGATATTATTGCTATCTTTAACATCAGTTTTGTCTTTTCAACGGGAAAAATCCGATTGAAAATAAAGTTTTTAGGGGCTAGCTATAATATTGAACATGCTATATATCCCATATTTTGACATGCACTTATAGAAAATAAATAAATTATTGTCTTACTTTATAAATTATAAATACTGTAAAATGACACATAACTAAAGTGAGGCCAATTTCTATCTTTTTTATTTGATTCATAAAATTACATTCAACAAAATGATTGAAGACTGAGAAAACACACAATGCAGACTATTACAGAATGGAGTAGGTTAGATGCCATGTCCATAGCTTTGCAGGAGTTTCGGACTAACAATCAACACATTCAAAAAATACAGTTTAAAAGTGAAGATTGTAGTGAATGATCAGTCCTTTATCATGTGCTTGCCACTATCTACTTTATAGTAAACTATATATACATTGCGAAATAATATAAAATTATTTTAAAATAAAATGTGCATGTAAGTTGAGTTAACATAGCGAATTAACTAACAACTGCAGTGTATTACTTGATTTTAATAATAAGCATGGGTAAAAAGCAGTAAAGACAAAAATACAGAACAATTTGGAGTAATGAATTAAAGAGTTGACAGGAGTTATAGGAGTTAATGTTTTTGCTGTTTCAGTGTGCATGTTCTCACCATTGATGGTTTGGTGAACTGTCATGTAACATGGATGTAAGCGTGATCCTAAAAAATGCCTTTCACGGTGACCCAAATTATTTACAAGACCTCTTCTGCATTGAGGCTGGCCTTCCCTTTTAAAGGGAATTTTTATATAAGTAAGGATTTTGAAATCCAATGTAAAAATTGTGATATATTTAATTTTGAGAATTACAATTCTACTTTATAGGTATAAAGGAACACGTTTAGCTCATTCAATTAAGTTCCAGGTGCAAGCCCTATAACACAATGCATATGTCAACTTTCTTTATCTGTGTCAATAATAGAATATTGATTTCAACGGAGTATTGAGCTGTATGGAAAAAATATTTATAATACAGGGTGTTGACACTGTGCACCGAACACAAGTCAATTGAAGCCGTAGAACTTATCGCGAATTTAAGACCTAAAATTTAGACACCTCTTTTGTCTACATTCGTACCGACCATCTCATCTCAGTTTTCATGTCAGAAATTCAGAAATTAACATAACTCATCAAACCGAAAACCAAAATTCACTTCCTTCAACTTTTTAGTGAGCAACTAAAGACTAGAATAAAATGATTGTTCACACATACCGAGCTAACAAAATAACAATGTGATCTGAAACCGAAAACGAAAAAAGCAACCCAAACTGAAAAGATAAAAAGACCCTAATAACTCATGACTATAGTATTGTGTATAGCTATTCTTTCTTCTCTTATTGTTTTTAACAATGCAGTTTTTATGTTAACGTCTCGTGAAAATGTTCCATAACTCTTCTGCTGCTATTATAGTCGGGATAAATGTACTCGTAGCGGAAAGTCCAATCAAAGACAGTCTGAAATTACCACTTACATCGAAGAGAAAACCTAAAGAAACAACATTAAGAATAGTCTCACGATTAGACCAGAAAACAAAACTCACCATTAAATGCTATAATTTTAAGAATAACATTATGATATATATGGACGCAGTATGGACAACCGAAATATAAGTTTATTTCAACCTATTTGGTATTTCGGCAATGGATTTAATGCACATAGTAACCCCTTTTCGATCTAATTCAAAACCCGAATGACTCCATGGAAAACAAATCGAGGTCAAATCCAATCACACACTGAGCGTGACCCGGGGTTTTGGCCTTGAGTCTTTCCGACTCGTAAGGGACTATGCATTAATTGTGAGCTCTGGAGGAGGGTAAAATTTTGGGGGGGCATGGCAGTTAATTTTTGGAAAGCCGGAAGGTTTTTTGACACAATCATGGGGCGCCTTTAAAAAAACGTTATAAAAAGGCTTAGGAAAACAGCAAGGTAACGTTTAAATATGCTTATTTTCCTGCTCGCTGCTCTCATAATATATATCTAACCCATTGAAGGTTTGCAAATTGGGATTGGCATGTGCAGGTATGGGCAAATAATTTGTGGCAGGATAAGAGAAGGGACAAGTAATTTTTTTTCATTTATATTGCACGGCCCTTAATAGAAAGTCAGCAGTCTCGTTCATAGACACATAATCTGATTGGACAATCGCATGATTTCGGGTGCCGTCTATCAGGCCGTAGACGACTCCACGTCATCATGAGTGTTGATAACGCGTAACACGCTTATAGAGGTGCGCGTATGTATCGCGTTGTATGCGTAGACTAGTGCGGAATACGCACACGCGCTAGCAGTACGCGCAACAGAACACGTGAAGTTGTAAAAAAGTTTCGTTCATTTATAATAAGGGGAGTTTTTATGACGGTAACTTAATTTTCGCTTTAAAAAATAGTTTACATTTATTAAAACAATATTTAACCGACTAAGAATGAGAATAAATGGGAATTTTTGTTTTTATTATCCTCTACCTATCGTATCGTAGTGCTTGTCGTCTATCACACGGTAGAGGAGAGTAAAAAAAAATTCCTATCGTTTATTCTCTAAATAACCTTACCGTTGACGTAACCGCTGATTATGTAGCCAATACCAAGAACAAAGTGTAGCCATGCCATTGCATTAATCGCTTGGTCCTTTTCAATTGTTGCATTGGCAGCAATATAAACCTGTGAGCCGACTACGCCCAGCCCGACACCAAGAAGACAACTCACGAAAGCTAGTGTCAGAAAAGAACTTGCATAATACACTCCGGCATAGGCCCCTGCTGTTATAAAAGAACCCCCGCATAATAGGAGTCTGGGTGACGTGCCTCCTTGGAAGATTGCTAATATTATTCGTATCACAAATGCTCCTACCCCACTGATTGTAGCCATAATGGCGGCTTCATTTGGTGATAAGTCTTGACTTTGGGCAATGGAAACCAAATACACTACCCATCCGTTGTGAGAATATCCGCAAGCGATAAAAACTATTATCATTATAATAAAAGGTCCGTTTTTAAACAAGGAAGCATTGCACGTATCGTTGATACAAGTCCAAATGACATTTTGTTTATGATCTTCGTTATTTTGGAAGTTTTCCACTTCTTGATACACTGAGCTATCAGCAGTGCTAGTGCTGCGTTTCAAAGGTGTGAGTAAACACGCAGCTGCCACAGAGTGGAAATTAATTCCTGCAAGTAATAACATAGCTCCTCGCCATCCGTAGATATCAATGAGTAGTTGAGTTAACGCTGAAAAGGCGAGAATACCGAGTGGGAAGCCGGTGGTGATGATATTGGCAGCGACACGGTAGAAATCCGTCACAAAATACGTAGACATCAGACCAACAGTAACTGTTGTACCCATGCAGACAAAACCTGCATGATGTTAAACAACGGCATTTTGTCAACGCACTTTTGTAAAAAAATTGTATTGGTTTTATAATCCTAGATGTGGTGTTTATATATAGTTTAGAATCAAGCCGGCCACAAGGGTACATGTATTCCTGAACTGTATTGTTAATTTATAGCAGCTTTATTTAGAATATTACACTATGAACTCGGAAAAATTAAAGGAGTAGACATACTTTTCAAAAAAGCGGCAGCATTATAAATCAGATTTCGTTCAATAATATTTAGGCAACAAAATACCTGCACTACCGAATTACGATGTCCCATGACACCAAATTATACTTTCGTGGGCACGATGAGAAAAGAAAGAAACAATAAAAACCAGGATTGCCAGTTTCTGATCCTTTAAACATTGAGTACTGTCAGTGACTGTATAATTTAAATGTTGAACTCTTACCTGTTAAACACGTTCCCAAAACTAATACAGGGATAGTCGTTGCAGTGACGCATATTAGTATGCCAAAGGTTGACAGAATGCCACAAGTGATGATGATATTTCGCGATTGAAAGTTCGTTGTTAGTAAACGAGAAAAGAGTCCTATGAAAATAAAAAAATGTCAAAGCATTGGACAATCAATTGGTGTAATGCTCAAAAGATAAATATTAGGCCCCATGTCACAAGGGAAAAAACGGGAAATCGCCATAAACTTTGTGTTTTTTGTAAATATTTTAATGTATTTAAAAAATTTTTAAATATATTTATATTTCACTATTGTCATTTAATGCGATTTTATAATTAATTCTTGTAATTTTACAACATTTTTGCCGATTTTACAAAAATTTCGGTGATTTTACAAAAAATTTGGTGATTTTACAAAAATTGTCGTGATTTTACCAAAATTGTTGCGATTTTACATAAATTTTGATAATTTTACAAAAATTATGGCGATTTTACAAAAATTTTGGCGATTTTACAAAAATGTTGGCGATTTTACAAAAATGTTGGCGATTTTACAAAAATTTTTGGCGATTTTACAAAAAATTGGTGATTTTACAAACATTTTGGCAATTTTACAAAAATTTTGGTGAAGTTACCAACAATTTGGAGATTTTACACAATTTTTGGTGATTTTACAAAAATGTTGTTGATTTTACAAAAATTGCAGTGATTTTTGGCGATTTTACATGTTAATTTGACCAAAATTGAGACAATTTTACACAAATTGCAATGATTTTACTAAAATAATAGTGACTTTCTTTTTACAAAGTATCCTGTGTGGGGGTGTACGTGTACATGTATCTATTACTAGAGCAATTGTTTTGCCCATGTAGGGGTGTGTTCTGTAGCTTCAGATTGTCCTATTTTTCCTATCCAACATGTCCAAGATGACCATACAAGTATGTGAGCTATTGCCATTGGGTTATTCCAGTTGAAATCCACACACCCCCTAATATGGAAGACATGACCTTAAACCGCCCACACTGGGGTCTATAATTGAAGCACCCATTCAAGTCACCCGGTCACCCCAGTTGAATTTCACTCTCCTTGTGAGTTTGTGTATTTTCTCACCATTTTTAGTTATATTTCTTCTTTCAGGGGGGAAGAGTGTATGAATTGCACCCATCCCATAATACAATGAACTGCACATTTAGAAATGTGACCACCTAGGCCTAAATGGGATTAATTTATATAGATTTATAAAATACTAAAGACTACAGAAGCGCATTGAAAATTGCTTTGAAAATATGTGGTTCTCCTAATTGATGATATAACTTGGACAAAGAATGACTTTTATTAAATTTATCTATTGTACAGGTCCCCAGTCAAGTTGTCTGTGTTACAGACTGGGAATCTGATAACTACATGTACCTGTGAGCACAGATGTATCGTTCGAGTCCGGACTCGGACTCAAGTCCAGACTCAAGTGCACTTTTTGTCGGACTTGGACTCGACTCTAACATAAAAAGACTCGGCTCGGCTCGGACTCAAACACAAAAGGACTAGGACTCGAAGCCAAGTCCGGTCCGAGTCATGCAATTAGATCCATGTTTAAAAATGTGAACTGATTATACCTAAATATGTCAAAATAGATCTAAAATTTGATTTAAAATTTGTTGACTTCACTTTATTTGCCCTTTTTCCTAAAATTGGGGGCTGTCAAATAAGTCATCTGTCATGTATCCTACATATCCACCATATTATTTAGGTTAATATATGTGAATTAGCATAATCATATTATTGTTAGCATTAATGAAATAAACCAGTTTTATATGATTAATTATGCATAATTTTACTGTTTAAAAATATCTTAAACTTCTTTCATGAGCTTTCATGGAACTGTCTAGTTTCATGAAACTCAGTGAAAAAGAGAAAAAGTGCACACTGGACCATGCAGTATGCATGGCAGCTCATCCTAACATTGTGCTCCTCCTTACATACATGTACATGTATGGGTATGGGTATGGTTATTACATAGGGTATTTTACATTCTGTCGGTCGCTCACGATAGATTCGGCTATTCCATCTTGTGCCCTCAGACACAGGGGACACTTACTGTTGTACTCAATGGGGAAATCACAAAACATGTCATATGATATATACCTCTTTGTGAAACAATTTAAAAAGTTTGATTTCTTATCAGGGGAATACGCTCCGAATAATGAGTAATTACACAGGAAAATTAATGCACATTGATGTGTTCTATGCGGAGAAAATTGACTGGAAATCAAAGACCCTGTACAATCCAATAGGGATGTTGTGAGGGTGTCCCCTTTGACAGATGTGAGAAATGGGTAAGTGCACTAGATGGAACAACCCTGACCGAGATAATACATACATGTGTAGTTTGTATGTGTTCACTAGATTTGCTGCACATTTGTTCAGTTTTGAAAAGATATTTGGAACTATCAGGTACAAAGCATACCACATTCTTAAACTTTTGTTTGGTGACATCATAATCCACCCAGACTGACTGATAAAAGGGGGGGGGGGGATATGGACCCCACCCCTAACTGATTTGTATACATGTGTAGTTATTCCAAATCTTCAGGCTTGCTTTAATGAATATGGTAAAAAGATGTTTGCATACTGGTAACAAAATGCCAAACTGGGAAAACATTTCAACACATTTTCTTCTTGATATTTCTGAAGGCTGAATTTATATTATTATGATTATTATTATCATTTATTTTATTATTTAAATTATTATCATCATTGAATACATTGCTCTCCATGTACATTTATGCTGCACACAGCCTGGTGCCCCTTCCCTGTGGCCTGTGTACATCTGTGAGTTACATGCGACACGGGCATGTGACTAATGTGACATACACACAACAACACATCCACATTTACTGCTGTCTGATACATGTAGTTTTTAGAGAACTTCTAATACCTGTGACCCCCATCGTTTAAAATGTTTACCAACTTACCCCCTTTTCCTTTGTTTATCCCCAATGACCCACACCCACACTTTTTAGGCCCCTACTTCACTGATAAAAAGCTGATACACACATGCATGTCAGATATAAAGTTCAGTGCCCCACCCCAGGCATGGACTTGGGTCGATTTTTGTTGGACTCGGACTTGGCTCGGACTTGGCACCCCCGGACTTGGACTCGAGTCCGGACTCGGATACAAAAGCACTCGGACTTGGCTCGGACTCGGGTTCAACTGGACTCGGCTCAGCTCGGACTCGGACGAGCTGGACTCGGGTACAAGTCTGGATCCTGGATTGAGCTATTCCGGAAAATAGATGCACACCCCCTATAGAGGAGTTCCGAAAACTGGACTTTTTGTCCAGTCGTGACTGTTGGAAATCCAGACATTTAAAGTGCCCAAAGGCAAACAAATCAGGCAAAAAATAGTTTAAAATCAGCAATCCTCCATTTGAGAGCTTATTTTGGAGATTTCTGTGATTTTTCCTTCATTTAATTGGATTTCCAAGATTTATCAAGTGACATTGGCAACAGGAATTCCAGTGGTTTTCCGAAAGAATAATTGGAAATCCAGACATTTCTTTGATTGAAAAGTTACTCCTCTATATAGGGGTGTTCCTGAAATTTTGTGTTATTTTACATTATCTCCTGAAAATTTGCAGTTTTACTAAATGTTCTTAATTTTTTTTAAATTACAATTTTTTGTATTAAAACATTTTCTGAAAGTTTGTGTTTTTTTGTGTGTTTTTTTGTTTGTTTTTTCATCTTATTTTACATTTGTAAACAAATATTTTGGGTATAGTTTTTCATTGTTTACAATATTTTCTGAAATGTGTTTTTTTTTGCGATATTTTCATATATCTTTCTTTTTTTTATATTATGTTCATATACTAATATTTTGTGTTATTCTTAGTATTTTGACCCAATTAACGTTTCCATCTTGAATGGTTCACCTTAACCCACATATCCCATCTGTAAAGTGAGAACTGTGTATTGTAAACCTAATATTGGTCAATCAAATTTAGACCACTCTCGGTAAAATTAGGGATCGGGCCATACCCCTTTAACATATATCTAAATCTTACTAAAAATACATCCCCCTCATCAATTTCCATGGTGCTCAATTACAAGCATGAAAGAGGGGTGGGCAGTAAGTGAGTCATGGAAACTAACACAGGACAGACTGCTTAGTCATTCTTGCTATCTACTGAAGATAGCTTATTTTCATTGATTTGTCATGAAGTGAATGATAATAATATGCAATCAGAAATGCTCAAAACATAAACAGTTTCAAAACAGCTCTCAAATCTTATCTTTATCCACAGTAACTTTTGTTTTTGTTTTCCATAAGGCCATATAAAATTAATATTTTGGTTCTCGTCCAGAGGATTTTCATGAATTGATGAGGGAGGAGGTGTTTTTTTTTTTTTTTTTTTTTTTGTAAAATGTAAAATCAGCATTGTCAGTTGTTTTTGTTTTTTTTTTTTTTTGCTTGAGGAAACGATGAGGCACTTTTTTTTTCAAATGTGAGATTCTGAGGGATAAACCCCCTAGAGTACCACAAAAAGACTTGGAAGTGATCCGTGTTCTCTAATAAACTTATTTATATGTATGAAAAATTCATAAATCATTCCAAAGTCTAAAATAATTGAAAAATCTATAAAAAAAAAATCTGACAAATCCCAGAAATTGAGGAGGTAGGGAACGAGAACCAAAACATTAATTTTATACGGCCTAAACTCTTTGTTCTTCTCATGAAACATGTATATCACCAATATATTTAATTATTGCTTAATGTTTATATTTTTGATCTTTTGTGTTTTGCTTACTAGCGCTTTGAAACTTATCTCGAAAAGGTGCTTTATAAATGTTGTAGTAAATTGACTAGTAGTATGTATGTATTAAATGTCTGCCTTCCATGAATAGGGCTAGGATGTCTCAGTGGTTGTTCTGTGCTAATTATTCAGAGCACATTTTATACAATAGCTTTCAATTTTGAAGATGTTCACACACCCCGGCCTGTACATACACACAACCACCCTACACAGGAATAATAGTACTAAAGATTCAACCAAGCAATCCCCTCTTGTAGATGCTGCCAAGTGTGGAGGTGCGTTTGTAAATGGTTCTAACTGTGGAGGTGTGTGTGTTTTGTCACATTCACAATGTGGAGTCTGCTAACAACCGTGGAGCTCCACAGTTGGAGATAACCTCAAAAATGGGGTTTTTGAGCCATAGAGGGGGGTATACCACCTGTCACTTTCTGATTAGAGCAACCTCCACAGTATGGCGGTTGCTGTGAGATTTGTGTAAAAAAATTTCCCAGTTTGAATGTGGGTGTGTGAATCTCCCCAGTTGGAAAACATACACATTACCTCTAGTGGCGTAGCATCGTGCCCCCACAAATCAATTGTAAAATTTGAAAAATCCCATAGGAAAATATAGCCAAAAAAAACCCAACTTGTCCCCCAAACAGACCTGGTGCTCCCCAATCATGGTCGGTGCCCCCCAATATGATGACCCATGCTTACGCCACTGCAATAACTTGATCATGTTGATACAGCCACCCCAAAAACTCCTCTTTTGAAACTTCATACTTCAATACCCCAAAACTCTCTCTGTCTCTGCTTGGAAATCTATTGAACTTAGCATTCTCAGTAAATTCCATGAAAACACATCTCTCTTGTGGAGAGCAAATGCCCCTAAGGCCGTTCTTTCCTCTTTGAAAAACTGCCAGCTCTCTGAAACCATCAGGACTTGGTATATTTACAGGGATAAAATTAAGCACAATATGGGCCTGGGTGATTATCACTTACAGGATCTGCTGTGGTGGAATAAAGATATTCGTCTAAAACGCAGGAGCTTCTTTTGTTATCCTGAATGGATTGACGAGGGTATTTATACGGTTGCTGATCGACATTTGAGGATCTTGTGATCGAGTTTAATATTCCCATCAAACATAAGAGAAAGTATAATTCCCTTATGAATGGCATCCTTCTTGACTGGTTCTACAATCCTCTAATGTTGATGTGAATATATTTGATGAAATTGTTGAGGGCCTGATCAAAGCTGACAAGGCAACTCGTCATTGCTACTCTGTTCTAAAATCCTGTAGTAAAGCTGATCATGCTGAAAAATTTTGGACAGAATCCTGTGATGTAGCTGAGGACGACATTAATTGGTCCGATATTCATGCCAACAATTTCAAATGTTCTATGGATACTAAAATCAAGTCTTTTTACTTCAAAATATTCCATAGGGCTATTTGTACAAATGAATTCCTGCATAAGATAGGCCGAATTACATCTCCCAATTGCTTCTTTTGTGACAGGTCCACCGAAACCCTTGTGCATTTATTTTGTGAATGTACTATTATCACTCCTCTTTGGGATAATCTCTTGGTTTTCATCAATGATATCACTAAGGAGAATCAAACCTTTACCACTTTTGAGAGATTATTTGGAGTTACTAAGGACGTCTCTCCTCATAGTAATGGCATTAACTTTTTATTTCTCTTTCTTAAATTTTATATTCATAGATGCAAATTTCAACAGGTGGCTCCTTCTCTTCAGAATTTCCGCAATTTTGTTAAGCTT
Source organism: Amphiura filiformis (assembly GCF_039555335.1). Classification (NCBI taxonomy): domain Eukaryota; kingdom Metazoa; phylum Echinodermata; class Ophiuroidea; order Amphilepidida; family Amphiuridae; genus Amphiura; species Amphiura filiformis. The sequence continues at coordinate 113,781 of NW_027305494.1, forward strand.
AAATTCAATATTGAGTACAAAATTGCTGAGAAAAATGGCAATCTTGACAAGCACTTTAAAAAGTTTTCTTTCGACATCGATAAAATTTGATTGTGTTTTTTTTTTCAAGTAACTTTTATATTATGTATATATCATGGCCAGATTTTTTTTATGTGTGTGAGTAGAATATGAATCGTTTTTTCTTGTTTGTTTTCTGTCCTTTTGTATGTTTTGTATGAGTGTGAGTGTTCGTTGTCTTCGTCCATAGTCTTTGCCTCGTCTGTCTCTCTATGTACCTGTTGCTCAAAAAGAATATATTGATTATGTAATTATTGTTCATGTTCGTTGGGAACTGATGGCTCATTATGTATGTCTTTTCTCCCTCCATCAGTTCCAAGCACAGGGAATAATAATAATAAAAAAAAAAAACTGACCCCAAAACTAGAAGGCCCGTTTGACCACTGCAGTGGAAGGTTGGCTAGAAACATGATAAATCCATGTTATAATAAGCTACATGCCATATAATGTTATTGCATCAATTAGCAACCTGTCAAATTCATAGATAACCTTGAGAAAAGATAGAAATTATGCATGTATACTCATAGATTTTAATCTACCGGTATGGTATACTCTAGCAGTACTGGCAGTTGTTGGTGAAAGAAAGTTGACCATGTTGACTGGGTGAAATCTGAGTTGGTTGAGCACAAGGTTGAATATGAATGGATGAAGGGGCTCTTGTCAGTCCACAATGCATGCATTTTGTTGCGTAGAACTTTTACAATTCAAAACTTTTCAGTAATTAAACCACATTTTCAAATTCTGCATTTTCAAATTTTGAAAAGAAATAGATAACTAAATAGAAAGATTATTTTTTGGTCTGACTTCTGAAATTACATGAATTTTTCAATGCTTGCAAATTTTTCAGGCATTGAAAATATCTTACTTTACAGGCTTGTCCTTCACCTTATATTAGGTGCAGACGATGGTGGACTACATTATTCAATGTGGCAACAGCCAAAAGCGTAAACAAAACAGACAATATGACGGCAACACTGCCTGCACGATGGACGCAATTATTTTTTCCCGGAGCCAAGATTCGTTTCTAGAGCTATTGGCCGGGTGGCCCCATTACAGAAAAAAAATGCACAAAATATATTTCCCAGTGCAATATATACATTTTCACATGAAAATAAATAATTTTAAATTCAAAGAAAAAAGAAGAAGAAAAAATTTTATTCATCGCCGGGAGCTGCCGGGGATGGGAATCGATCTCGGGACCCTTTGCGTGGGAGTCGAGATCCGTAACCACTACACTACGTAAACTCATTGACACACGTGGGGGAAATTTTCAGTATATATCGTAACATATCGTGCGTTATTCACACATAAAAAAAATCAAAAAACAGTATTTTACAATGAGGTTCACTGGCGAACCTCAACGGATTTAGACTGATAAAATAGTGCTTAATAACATACGTACAGTTTTGGAATAATTTGAGACATTTTTGTGTTTACGTGTAAAACCAATGACAACGTCAAAATTGAGCCAATCTTGGCCGGCCCCCCCTGATTAGGTGAATGGTTTTGCAGGAAAGTACTTACTTTCTGAAAACACAGACATCAGAGAGCAGTCATGGTCATGTGCAGTGGTGTCCTGGAGTGGTGTTTGTGTGTGTGACATACTAGTACTAGACAGAACCCACATGTGGGCAGGAATCAGGGAAGTGTCACTTGATTCGTGCAGCATATACATCAGTATAGTATAGCCAAGATTCAGTGTGAGGAGGGAGCAAAGCCAAATGTTGGTCCCCATTAATTTTGTCAATAGTAATTTTAAGGACACTTTACTCTTTGATGTACCCATTTTATCCCTGAAAATTATTCATGGCAGGCAGCCCTGGGTCCCCTTAGCACACATACAAATACAGGAGGAATAAATTTTTAAAAATAACACCATTGTCAATATAATAAAAATTAAAGCCATATAAAGGCCCTTCACAATTGATTCATAGTTTCCTGTTTCTTACATTCATACGTGTGTATGGGTCGTTCATAAAAGACCCCCATTGAAAATCTACAGTGGTAGGGTATTCTAAAAGAAATCCCCTGTTTCATGGTTGAAAACAAGGGATGAGGTGACTTTTAATTATTAATTATCTATTATTTTGATTTTAAAACAAGCGGTCGCAACCTACATCTACATCAACCCGTTTTGACTAGGAGCATGGATTTAATTATTTTACAACTATGTTTAATTTTATACAGGAGTAATCGTACAGTTATGTTGTTAGTTTATTCATCATGATCAAAGTCAGAAAGTAGCAACTGGAAGTCATTAAAAGTTACTTTAAAGGAGTATTTCGTGATCCTAGCATCCTCTTTTTATGACATTTTTCAGAACATATCCACGAAAAAAGCATATTCCCAAAATTTCAGTTGATTCCGATTTTGCGTTTGCGAGTTATGCATGATTATGTGTATTACACTGCTCCATAGACAATATGTTGTAATTTCGTTCTGGTGCACCAGAACGAAATTCAAATTTCGCGATATCTTTGCTAAACGAATTAATCTGCAAGAAATATTTTGTACATAAACATTATGTAGCCAGAGTATTCCAGTGATATAAAAATCTCAACTTTTTTGAGAAAAGTGGGGATGAGGCTGTGGATCACGAAGTGCCCCTTTAAAAGAGAAAATCCAAAATAAAAATAAAATAATTAGGCCTAAATATTTTGCAATTCTCTACTTTGGATGCGGACGGGAAACAGGAAACTAAGAATTATTTGTAAAAGTCCTAATCTACGATCTTATTTTATGAAATTGGTTGATTTTTTTCAAACCTGATTTTTTGGCATATTTGTATAAATGTTTACACATGTCCCAACGTCCACCTAATTGGAATTGGCCAAATTTGTTGTGTTTGTAAGTCAAAGCAAAGTTTGACATGAAGTCATAATTCATAAAATTATGACTTTACGTCCTCCCATCGAACTGCATGTTAAACGGTCAAAATAACCGGTAGGGTTTTTTCACTTTAACTTTTATTTCAGCTCAAAACGAACAGAAACCCTTCCCTACAATAAGGCCAAAAAATAAATTGTTTGCTTGTCCATAGATCACTTTCAGAATTTGGGTCGGTCGGTCAGTCAGGAAAAGTTTATCACTAAAAAGCATAGCCTACTGTAAAGTACTTGCTTGTATGCAAAACACTCACTGACCGCAGAATTTCCACCAAAGACAAATTCAACTCCTCTACTTTATTTAACATGTAGGTCTGCATGTCTGACAGACTTAAAATATTGCATTTTTAAATTCACTTTTTACTGTATTGTGTAGACGCTGAGAATGATAAAATATCAGAACCCTCAGCCAGGTACGAATGGAGAAGGGAAACATGCAGGAAATTGTATTTTACACACCGGCGTGCCAGGATCTTTTCTGTGGGGGGCTCAGAGATTGCCAAAAAGTGGCTAATTTTACATGATTTTTAACAAAGTGTAGGGGGGCTTTAATTTGTTGAAAACTACACATGTATGTAACGGTAGAGATTTTTAGGGTAATTTTCTTTATGTTCAACTTTGGATCCAGGGGCTTACTCGGGCGATAATAGATGTCCAATACCGTTACACAAAATAAATAGACACACAGATGGAAGACTTGAAGATATATACGCTGTTATGCTCCGGCTTTAATATAATAATATGTAGAACCAATGAAGATGGATGCAATATAAATATATTTAATAAATATGATGAAGATTGAGTTGATGTTGACCAGTTGGAAGCTAAGATGGAATATTTGATGTGTTGATCAGTTCGTGGCTAAGATGGAAGTTAAGTTAAAATGATCAAGGGACAAATTCACCAGCAAAGCACTTGAAAACCAACTTAAGTACCATCTCTGTAACAGCATAAATAATAACCTTAACTAAGCATTTACTTTGACAAATCTTAACAATACATAACCTGATAAAGAGATAAAACTTTCTCATGAATAATTCATAAGTAGGTCACCTACCATCTCAAGCTAAAAGATAAGTGGCAATAATTTACACCACACTTAAGTTTTTAGGATAACAATACACACTCATATAAAAGGAATCACTTGCTAAAGTGCTCTTAAAACTTCTATGAATGGAGGACAATAAACAATGAAGACATAAACATTTTAAATACTCATAAACTTGAGAATCAAAGGATGCCTACATTTTCATACTCAATGAGGTGAATGACCTATTCAAATTAAAGATAAATAAACCATGATCTATTAAAAACAATTTCAAAGACAATAATGATTACGATGGAAAATAAGTTTACTTGATGATGATAATGATCGATTAATTACACAACAGATAGAAATATAATTTGATATGAAACCAAAAACCTATATTAATTAAGAATGACACAATCAAAATAAACAAAATAATAAACATGGTAAATAATGATAATACCTTAATCTTCCTATTATTTCAAACCCTACCCTTATTATTAAGACCAACCATTCCGATGCCGGTTACATGTAAATCAAGGATACAAGGTTCATGCGTGCGGTTTGCTTTGTCTGTGAACTGTGTGGGGTGGTTGTGTATATGTGGGGGTTGGGGGTGTGGGGCCGGCCGGGTGAAAGTGTACATCACAGGTGACCAGAAAAACACAAATTAGAATTATGCATCCTTTTCTGAGAATAAACATGAATCACACAAATCCTAGTAGGGTTTTGTTTTGCTCAAAAGAGCAAATCCTGTTCCCCCATATGTTTTAAAAATCTCTGGTCATGCATACCAGGGAGTGTTCTCTTTGGATAAAGTTAAAAAAGAAGAGAGACTGGCCACAGCATTACTGTTACTATTTGTTGCCTGTTTACTATGCTGCCTTTTCTTTGTTATTTAATATTACACTGCAAAAAGCGTATTAAGGAATTGCACCCAGGGCTGTTTTTAAACATATTTAAATGCTACACATGTTTAGAAACTTTGTGTAAGAAAAGTGTTTAGTTCCTAAAAACCAATGTCAAATTCCAATTTAGACATCATCATGTGAATTCTTTTACACAGCCTATCAAATTCCTTAAAGACATGGTGCAAGATATTGTTTAGAAAAGTGTTTAAAATTCCTATTGTAGTGTAGTGACCAGTGACAGCCAGGCCTGATATGTATACAGCTACTGATTGCTCCATCCCGGGGGCATTCAACTTGACAGAGCCAGGGGTGTGCGGACAGCAGTTCAAAACTATAGGGGTTTCGGAATCAAGCATGTTTAGAAACGTGGTTCAATAAAAGTGTGAAATCCTAAGCTTTAACAAACTTTTATCCTTCAATAGTGACTTCCATGGCAAATTTATGTAAAGTCATCAGTGGTGTAGATTTCTTTTCAACATTGTGTCTGTCTTAATTTAATTTAAAAAAACCCTAGCAGAAATTCTATACAGCAAGAAGTGTATCAAAAGTGTATCAAAGTGTATTAAAACTGTATCAAACAGCAATTTAATACAGTTTTGATATACAAAGCAGGGGGCTGACACTCACCTCATTTGCATGGCAAAATTACCCGTCTCCTCTGCAGCCAATTTGTTTTCGCTCCATCGAAATCAAGCTGGTCACGGAGGAGACTACCTTCCTTTGTGTTTGTTCATTTGTGTATGGAGAGCCCTTCTTGGAGTCCGTTTGGACTTAGGCTACGCTCTCAGCTAGAGTCCGACGCTGTATTGTACTAGAAACACCTTCTCTTTGAATTCGCTAGAGCAAGGAAAATAAAAACTGGTTTCATTACTATCTGTTTTTGAGCTTTTTTGCATGTCTGCGACCATGGTGTTACCACAACTGTCTTTGCGTCATTAACATGTGCTGAGTCTAGCACAGGTCAACCGAAGTCCCGGATTTTGCCGTCAACATGACATCGATCTGATCACATGCGGACACATGATGCGATCGGTGAGAAACGGCCACTGATGAGAATTTAATTTTCTCATTCTTCTTTTGGATGACAAAATAATAATGTTTATTTTGAGCTCAGCGGGGATTACCAATTTTCACCAGTTTTAATAAGACAATAATGATTGACACACACACCAGGAAGTTTCTCATCCAAAAGAATGAGAAAATTTAAATTCTCACCATTTTGGCCGTTTCTCATCAAAATGTCCGTTTTCTCATCCAAAACTTCCTTTAGTGTATTAAGTTAGCTTAGGCCTATTGATCCTAAATTTGCTGGTAGGGTAAAACTCGTTTTAGGGGTGTTTAAAAAGTCATGCGTTTAGGCCTACACTATCATACTTGAGTGCCCCCCCCACCCCCGGTGAAATTTGGGACTCATTTGGTCACCGTCCTAAGCGTCCTTGCCCACACGAGTCGCCCAGGAGTAGGCCCTACCCGGCATTATTAATTATTAGTGGTTAGCCCCTAAATACAGTCTCGTATCGTGTTGTCAATTATCGTTACTTGTGTCCATGGATATGACCCTATGTATAAGTAGTCTTCATAGAATTCACACAGTCTATGCCATGTCATTTACGGATACAAAGAGGATAATAATGTTGAGGGCGCCCACCAGGGATGCAAATTGTGCGGGAGCGGGGAGCACCGCTCCTAGGAAATGAGAGTCAAAATTGAGGAAATAATGCCTTGGGAAGAAAAAAGAAAGAGAGGAAAAAGGAGGGAGAGAGAAGAAAAGAAAAGAGAAGAAGAAGAGGGAAAAGAGGAAAGAAAATGAAGAATAGTGAGGTACATGTACATTGTACAAGATAAAAGGGGGAGGGCTGTGAGGAAGTGATGCTACTGAATGGAAGAGAGGAAATCTTTAAAGACACTGGTTGTGCAAAATTTGGAGGAATTCACACTATTGTTCCAAGAAATAAGAGCAAAAAAGATGAAGGTGTTGGTGTTAGAATATGGAAATGGGATAATATGAGAAAATTTACAATTCATCACCATAGGAGGTATTCAATGTAATTTAACAGGAAAAAAAGAAGTTGGATGAAGACAGGTGGAAACAGGGCTCATATCTGAGGAAATTTAGAGAGGCGGCAATCATATCTGAGGAAATTTATAGAGAGGCAGCAATGAGGATTTTATGGGAACAAAAGTCATGAAGGAATTCAGTGTATCAATACTAATGCCACTGAGAAGAGGACAAACTGGAAAATATTAGGAAATTTAAAAAGAAGAACCATAAAACAAGTTGTGTTCCTCTGACAAAAAATGAAAGAGGAATGAGGGTAAAGGAAAATAAAAGGGGAAAGGAGCCTCTGTCTGACCAAAATTAACCCCAAAGTAGTGTAAAATACCAATTTTTTGCGCGCTATGCACGCACATTGCCTTTGTACTGCCCTTTTGAAGCTCGAAGACCTAACGTACAGTCGCTCTAAAAATACACGCTATGTTAATATTCTCATCTTTTGAAGTGCAGAATAAAGCTATTATATTTTATGCATGGTATGATTGAGGAAATCTTGAGCCTAAAAACTTTGCTCCTGAGGAAGAAATCACAATTTGCACCCCTGGCGCCCACAAAATCTTACACCGTCTTACACAATGTTCCAAGGCAAAGTTCAGTTTAATATTTACTCATCGTACAAATACAGACGTTTTATTATGTTATGATGTTGTCTGGATGGGTGGACAGTTGTCACACTGTGGAAAAACAACAACCGGGAATCCGCATTCATTTACAAATAGCATTAAATTAGTATCACATAGTGGCCTCCGTGCAGTGGAAAACCTTAATTCTTTCATCAAAAAGAAATGAAAATGACCAAAAAACTGGATCCACCTGTACGCCTATAAAATGGGCACAGAAATTTGTCTCAAATATGAATGAATTTAAAGAAACATACGGGATATGATGAACCAATGACCTGACGCCATGATAGCAGGATCTATTAGTTGTTTTATATACAATGCATATACCGTGTTGTCATAATACCAATATTTGGCATAATATATAACGACTAATATTTAGTATTGTAAATATGCAGTTCATATGCACAAACGAACACTGATCTTTATGATATTCAGGTTGTTGTACATCTCATATAACATGTCATATAGGAGGTCATATGTGTTGACCTTCTCCTATTGTATTTGTTCATCTGTGTATGGAGAGGATTAGCGCCATTAAACGCCATTAAAACTCCATCAGTATTAGGGCGTAGTTCAGTGAACTCACCAGATTGCTATTCCAAGTACTTTGATAAATACAGATAATATGTATTGATGGGTCGAGGCGATTGCATTGAAAACCTAATACATTATTCATAACAGTTACGTAATCAATCGATAGTGCGGACACTTTTAATTTGCAAACCACCAAAATTCGTGATCTTTTAGCGTTGGAAAAGAAACCACGTGAATAGAGTGCCCTCTCAAGAATATCAACTCTCTGTACAAAGGGTGTATTGAAAATGTATCAACTGAAAATATAAGGTATCAAAACTGTATCAAATACCACCTAACTGTATCAAAAATGTATCAAAAGTGTATCAAATTTGAACTTAGTTAATTTTGGCCATGCTTGTGGTGTATCAAAAGTGTATCAAATTGAACTTTGCAGTTTTTCAGTGTATGTAAAGTGTATCAAAGTGAACTTTTTGGTGCTAGATGTATATCAAAAGTGTATCAAATTGGACTTAGTCAAATTCTGGCTGCATACAGTGTATCAAAAGTGTATTAAATTGGACTTTGCCTGTTTGTTAGTGTATGTAAAGTGTATCAAATTGAACTTAGTTAATTTTTGGTGTCTAGAGGTATATCAAAAGTGTATCAAATTGGACTTAGTCAAATTCTGGCTGCATACAGTGTATCAAAAGTGTATTAAATTGGACTTTGCCTGTTTTTAGTGTATCAAAAGCGTATTAAATTGGACTTAGTTTATTTTGGGTGGCTAGAGGTATATCAAAAGTGTATCAAATTGGGCTTTCATAAACTGACCTTTTGTAGTGTATCAAAACTGTATCAATAACTGATCACATGTCTAGATAATGACTCATCATTTTCAAATTTGCCCATGTGGCATGTATGCAGTTAACACCAGGATTTGCATTTGGAAATGTACTGTATTTTAGAGCAAATTATGGTGTTTTATTTATTATGATGACGATACAAACATGCTTGTAGACTGCACATTAGGTTACAATGTAGTTGTAATCAGGGACTGTGATTAAAGAGGAAATATCTGACTTTGTTCTGATAAGGTAAGCTTACTATATATTATATATAGGGCCTCAATGTATATGTATTAAGCATGAATATAGCACATGCCTGTATAGTAGATGTTATTGGTAGCCTTTTTGTCTCTTTATTGAGGGTAACAACTTCAGTGACAAGCACTGCATTCCAAGCAGGTCTTCTGATGTATGTATGTTCCATTTTGGTTGGGTTTTGCTTTTTTTTGCAAGACTTTCTCACACATTTATCCTATTGCGTTGTAATTTTGAACGTTGATAGGGGAAAGTGCATTGAGCTGCTCCGTGATGGGGGAAAGTGCTAGAGGTCAGCATTAGCAGTAGAGGGCAGTGTTGAATTTGAGCTTGATTAGACTAATTTCAAAATTTGACCTTTGACCCCTTCACTTTGGGGTCATTAATGTTTGCAAATATGTTTAGATCATGTACGGATAATTCTTGTTGAATTTGAGCTTGATTGGACCAATTTTGAAATTTGAAAAACTGTATCAAAAGTGTATAAAAAACTGTATCAAAAGTGTATCAAAAGTGTATCAAAAGTGTATAAAAAACTGTATCAAAAGTGTATCAAAAAACTATCAAAAGTGTATCAAAAAAACTATCAAAAGTGTATAAAAAACTGTATCAAAAAACTATATCAAAGGTGTATCAAATGGCATGTATCAAAAATAGGGCGGTCCAGCTGGCCAGCATTAGAATTGGAACGCTGATTTGATACAGTGACATATTTGATACACTTTTGATATAATTATGTATAAAATGTGTATAAAATGAAAGGATAAGAATTTCAATGCTAATTTGATACAGTTTAAATTGGCACGCTGATTTCATACAGTGACATATTTGATACACTTTTGATATAATTATGTATGAAATGTGTATGAAATGAAAGGATCAAAATTTCAACGCTAATTTGATACAGTTTAAATTGGAACGCTGATTTGATACAGTTACATATTTCATACACTTTTGATATAATTATGTATGAAATGTGTATGAAATGAAAGGATAAAAATTTCAACCCTAATTTGATACAGTTTAAATTGGAACCCTCATTTGATACAGTAACATATTCGATACACTTTTGATATAAATTATGTATGAAATGTGTATGAAATGAAAGGATAACAATTTGAACGCTAATTTGATACAGTTTAAATTGGAACCCTGATTTGATACAGTAACATATTCGATACACTTTTGATATAAATTATGTATGAAATGTGTATGAAATGAAAGGATAAAAATTTGAACGCAAATTTGATACAGTTTACATTGGAACCCTCATTTGATACAGTAACATATTCGATACACTTTTGATATAAATGATGTATGAAATGTGTATGAAATGAAAGGATAAAAATTTGAACGCAAATTTGATACAGTTTAAATTGGAACCCTCATTTGATACAGTAACATATTCGATACACTTTTGATATAAATTATGTATGAAATGTGTATGAAATGAAAGGATAAAAATTTGAATGTTAATTTGATAGTTTAAATTGGAACGCTGATTTGATACAGTTACATATTTAATACACTTTTGATATAATTATGTATGAAATATGTATGAAATGAAAGGATAAAAATTTCAACGCTAATTTGATACAGTTTAAATTGGAACCCTCAATTGATACAGTAACATATTCGATACACTTTTGATATAAATTATGTATGAAATGTGTATGAAATGAAAGGATAACAATTTGAACGCTAATTTGATACAGTTTAAATTGGAACCCTGATTTGATACAGTAACATATTCGATACACTTTTGATATAAATTATGTATGAAATGTGTATGAAATGAAAGGATAAAAATTTCAATGCTAATTTGATACAGTTTAAATTGGAACCCTCATTTGATACAGTAACATATTCGATACACTTTTGATATAAATGATGTATGAAATGTGTATGAAATGAAAGGATAAAAATTTGAACGCTAATTTGATACAGTTTAAATTGGAACCCTGATTTGATACAGTAACATATTCAATACACTTTTGATATAAATTATGAATGAAATGTGTATGAAATGAAAGGATAAAAATTTCAATGCTAATTTGATACAGTTTAAATTGGAACCCTCATTTGATACAGTAACATATTCGATACACTTTTGATATAAATTATGTATGAAATGTGTATGAAATGAAAGGATAAAAATTTGAACGCTAATTTGATACAGTTTAAATTGGAACCCTCATTTGATACAGTTACTTATTTGATACACTTTTGATATAATTATGTATCAAATATGTATGAAATGAAAGGATACATTTCATTTGATACTTTTTTGATACATTATCTTGGCATTTGATACACTTTTGATATGTATAAAATGTGTATGCAATGTTAATTTGATACAGTTTTGATACATAAAAGTGTATGAAATGAGGGTTCCAATTCAAAGCCTTTTATTTCATACATTTTTCATACGTATCAAAAGTGGTGTATCAAAAGTGTATCAAATTTCAGCCAGGGAAAGGATGATTGATCTTTGAAGCCCTCTGAAATATTTTTTTTTCCTGGTTTTCCATTTGGCAGGCCAATGGTACATGTATGTACATGACACTTGAACATGGCTGCAATGCTTGAGGTGTCATGGTTGTTTAGAGAGTAGGGATGATTGTTGATTGATGGTTTAAATTGTTGTGTGTTTGTTAATTTCCATTTTGCCCTGTGTATCATGGGGTTTGAGATTTCTTATGTTTGGTGATGTGGGGGTGTGTGTGTGGTGTTTTGTAATTAAAAAAAATTAATATTAATGTCAAAAAAATATTGTGGTGATGGACTTCCTGTAGCCTAAAGTGTTAAGTCCGTGATCAAGAGCAAAATGAATTATCTTTTGCTTCTGGCTATTGTGTGTGAAAAATTGTCATTTTCAAGTTTCAAGTTAAACTTTGGCAAATAGTACATAAAAGTGATAAAAAAACCTAGGCCTAGTTATGGCCATAAAACAGATTTGGACAAAAATAAATGTACTTAAAAAAGTATTGAAAAGGGAATAGAGCTAGCAACACCTGGGGAGCAGTTGAGGAAATGTCAAGAGAAATGTATAGTTTAATACTAGTACATAGGTACATTTTTACATAGGACCAGAGTGAAATTATATGATTGAGATAATTGAACATGTAGAAGACTTGCGCTGTAGGCCTCAGTTATCGAATTAGAGTAAATGTTGTTATGCCATATTAAAATATCCAACATTTTGGACAAATTTTTTTTTAAAATTCAAATTTTGACCTTTTTTGACCCATATTTTTAAAACGAAGAAAAAAATTCTAAAACTAATATCATCATAGTTTTTTGTCTTTTGAACACAAATATGCAATTTTCATCAACTTTGTTATTAAGAGAAAGTTGTTATGGTCAGAACAGAAATATTGACATGGAAAATCAAAATGTAGCTCTTTTCTCAAAAACTGCTCATTTCTGCCCACATCTGCTGTGCTTAGTGTTGGGAGACCTTGCATCATTTTCTTTCTGAAAATGTATACTTTATGTATATTAAAGACTTTTAGAACATTAAAGGCGCCCCATTAACCATGGTTAATGTGTGCCTAAAATTCCCCCTAGTTTTACCCTCGGGGCTCATAGTAATATTACATAGCCCCTAAATGGTCTAGATATATATTGCAAGTGCATGCAGCGATCTAGCAAGAAAAATTTGCATATTTAAGCGTTTCATTCCGTACTGTTTTTAGAGCGTTTTATTTAAATGTGTGCCAAAAAACGCTTGCCCTTAGTCCTCTCGGCTTGTGTCCTTTTGCTGCGATACCCAATTTCATTATTTGTCCATGTATTTTGAATGAGAGCACACAATGCACAATAAAAGCACCAGCTCTGAAACTAACTTTAACTTAATTAGGTTGATTTTTGCATTACTTTTAATTTTTTTCTGTTCAAACAAACTTTATAACATTACTTTAAGTCCTTCATACCTCACTCGACTCCAACTTCAGTTTTTTAACCCCAATATGTCCAACTTAATGGATATTTTGTAATTCACTCCACTTCAATTTGCGCGCATTTCATTTTGACATTTGAAAAACCCGCCTACAAATGTATACTATGTTTTTGATAGAGAAAAAAGTAAAGGGAAAATGAAAATAACAACAAATAATGTTTCTTCTCCTTAAAACAAGACCAAGGACAATAACACTTTGGGTGCTCCATTTTATTTCAATACAATGAGGTTAAGAAAATGGCAGTTGTTCCAAATCTACCTTACACAGAGTGGGCTGACATTCAAATTTTAGATGCCTCTTGGACAAACATTAAAATTGGGTATCGCTATAAAATGTGTCATAAAAACAAAACGGTTAATGCTAATTCCTTGATTTTTTCACACATGATCTCTAATGGATATGTTATGTATAAAATGTTTGAAAACCTAAAAGGTTCAACTCGGTTCTTAAATAAAAATGGATTCTTTTCTCTATTGTACTTTTTTGACTCACCCTGTACTAGAAAGAAAATTCAAGAATAATTGAACAAAACCAAAACAAACATTTGAAAAGTCAAGGCGACAGAAAAAACCTGAGCGGATAGACTTTTCAAGTATGGTAGGTTGGTCGAGATTTTTTTTCACTTTAATTTTTTCTGGAGGCTAAAATGACCCTAATTAATACTAGTCTCCGAAAGCTTGAAAATTTGGAAAAAAATTGATTTTTTTTCAAACATATTTTGAAAATGTTCGAAATGTTCAGTCAATTTTGACCAGTGCATGAATTAAGCAAAAGTAAAAAAATCTCCCCATCCCTCTCTCAAAAAAATCTCCCATTGTGTTCCAATATCTGTGGTTGGTCAAGCCTATATTTATACTAGGTTGCTTTTTCCTCCTTGAGAAATCTACAATCTTGAATAGAACTTAAACATAAAATACCCATTATTCTAGTCTATGAAATACCATGAGTGATTTGCTCATCTGGATGATCGAAAAATTCAAAAAAATTCAGATTTTGGTACCTTTGTCATTGTCATAAACGTGTATAGCCTAAAGCCTACTTATTACAAAAATAAGGAATTTACATGAATCTGTATTATCAGTTTCCTGTTAAAGATGTTGAAAAAGGGACAAGGTGACTTTTAATTATTAATTATCTTTTATTTTCTTTATTTAGTTTGAACTTACAAGCAATTATTGGCTCGTTTTGACTAGAGCGGGTATTTAGGGGAAACTGGGGTAATTGTGGCCCCCTTTTGCATTTTACCATGTAATTCTTTAAGTATGAACTGGAGAAGTAAAATTTCTGCATGAGTGGATAGAGGCAATGGGTACCTATAAGATGTGATAAATATAATTGAAAAATATATTACAATTTGCATAATAATTAACATAATGTTTTAGGGGCCACAATTACCCCAATTGTGGCCCCTGAACAAAATAAAGAATTTAAAGAGTATTGTGAATCCAGTTCTTCCTGATAACTATTAATAACATGTTTTATAGTCATTGCAATAATGCTAGGCCATTTGAACTGGTTTATTTTCCAGAAAAAGGCATTTTAAGGCATTTTGTAAAATACTTGTTATTATGCTAATTTTTGCATGCCGAAACTGCGGCCGGATCTGACTGTTCATTATACTTCCTTGTTTTTACTTGAAAACATATGTCTTTTTGTTTGTTTCAATAATGACCCCAAATGGCTAATTTGATTAACATAATTATAACAGATTAATGACCAAAATAGCTTTTTAGGGGGTCAGATGCAAGTAATTTGCATAATACATGAACAGGGGCCACATTTACCCCAAGCTGGGTATTACATAATATGCAAATTTAGCTCATTAAATAAACAATTTTTTTATAAAATTGTTATATCAATGGGAACTGTTATGATTACCTTTCATGTCAAACACATACAAAATAGTCAGTGATACAACCAATAAGTACCACCCCTATGAATAAAAAGTGGACTTGCCACTTTTTTAGAGCCATTTGCGATGTCGCTCCACTAATTAGACCCCCCTCATAAAATTTTTTATGCTATTTGAATAATGTTTTCACCAAACAGTAACATAAAGACCACTCTTTCATACAATACAAAGTTAAGTCACCTAGACCAATGCTTAGTATAAAGACACCCTGATAAAGACAAAGGGGCCACATTTACCCCGGGGCCACAATTACCCCAGTCTCCCCTAATTATTTCCCAACAATATTTGATTTTATAAATAAGTGAAGGTGGAGTTGTACTCTTTGTTCATTCATCATTATTGTTGATATTATTAAAGTCAGAAAATGGCAAGTAGAAGTAGTTGAAAGTTATTTTAAAGGAAAAAAATAATTAATTATTTTGAGATTTTCAAATTTGGAGGTGGGCGGTAAACAGGAAACTAGTAATCAAGTGCGAAGGGCCTAATTTATATACTGACAAGTGACAGTATATAAATTAGCTACATGTATTTGAATGGGGTTCCAACTTCGTCAGTACTGCTGAGTGCGGCAAGTCTATTTTGCATAACAGAAAGTGCATAACTGCATAATGGGATTTGCAGACTAAAAAGACAGAGGACTTGGGGAGTTATTCATCCCTATGAATTACAGTGTCTGTCAAAATAATCTCATCTCCTATGGCAAAGTTCATTAACACCATGCAATTAATATAGCTCAAAGTTGACCCCAGGTTAAAGAGTATGGGATTTTTTACCCAACAGACTCAAAGGTCATTCTATGCCTGTACAAGTGTATTGGGGTTAAAGAACTGAGTATGTGTTAGCTCATGTGGGTGTTATAATTTGGCCTCATGTTCCAAGGATGTCTGTGCAGGTCTGTGTTTATATTTCTCATTTCAGCTTGTCATATTATGTCTCAATAGAACTTGCCCCGTTCCACAAACCGCGACGCCTCTCGAATAGCGAGCGGAGCAAGCACTGAGCGTAGCGAGGGAACTAGTATTTCCACTGTTCATTTTATTACCCCTCAGAACAGCAGGATTTACACTCCCCACCAAGCAATTTGTCAATCACTTATCACATACCCAAATATCATGAGCCTGGAAATCACCTACTGTGTTTGGCATGCAACATTAATTAATACAATACACCAAAGGCTAGACCCAAGTTTCTAAACCAGACTCTAGTAGAACTTTCAGTACCAAAATAATTTGCTTTCAATGTTGGTAAAATGATGTGTTTTAAAGTTCATGTTATTTGGTGAAATAGCTTTTAATCAATCAAAAAAGATTTTAAAAAAATCACAAACACACGCAGGTATCTCTATTGTCTGACCAGTAGCCTATATTATAAAGTGCATGTCATTTCGTGATCCACAGCCTCATTTCCCAACTTTTCTCCAAAAAAAATGAGATTTTTATACCACTGGAAACCCCTGGCTACAGAATGTTTATGTACAAAAAATTTCTTGCAGATTAATTTTGTTTGCAATAATCGTGCGCAACTTGCAAGTACATAGTTTGAATCAACTGAAATTTTGAGCTTTTTTGGTGGATATCTATAATGAAAAATGTTATAAAAAGAGGATGCTAGGATCACGAAATACTCCTTTAAATGGTGATGCAATAGAATATAATAGAAAATATTATATGATTCTGATTATCTGGTATGACTTTCCATTTTGAATGCAGTAGGCCTAGTGTATAGTTTCTTTTTTTAATTAGCTTACATTTGCTCTACCATTTAGACTACGTCATGCATGCATCTTTTATAAAATGAAATTGGAACAATGGCATAGCTTCCAGGGGCTCTGGCAAAAATTGCATACCCACCCCCTCCACCTGCCAGTACAGGAACAAAAAAAGAAAGAACAATGTGGGAGAGAGGAAAAGATAGAGGGGATTAAGGGATCTAAAATGAGCGTTTATTGCGTTTCGACAGTATTTTTTGTGGGACATGAGAGCACCTCGGACCTATCGAATTGCATTCTGAATACGAAGCATGTCTTTCTGATATCAAATAATTTTCATTTTTGAAAATCACAATATAATACAAATTTTATAACAAATTATAAAAATTTGATATTTTTCAAATTTTTGATATAACAGTCCTCGAAGTAAATTATATAAATCTAATGACATATTCTTAAAGTGTATGTAGCAGGGATGAAAAGCCGACGGTCAATTGAAAATTTTGACCTTTCGTTGAAGATATGGATTTTTTTCCCAAATAGACCTAATTTTTTTTGGTGTTTTGGGAAAAAAAATCCATATCTTCAATACGAAAGGTCAAAATTTTCAATTGATCGTCGGCTTTTTATCCCACCTACATACACTTTAAGTATAAATCATCAGATTTATAAAGTTTACTTCAAGTACTGTTAAATATCAAAAATATCAATTTTTAATGATTTGCCATAAAATGTGTATTAAATTACGAATTTCAAAAAATCAAAATTATTTGATATCAGAATGACATTCTTCGTATTCAGAATGCAATTCAATATGTCTGATGTGCTCTAATGTCCCACAATAAATACTGTCCAAACGTTCATACCCCAGCCCTTAAGGGAAAGAGAAAGTACAGATCTGTACAAATATTCCATGAGATTTATCTTATCACTATATAGGCTACTCGTAGATCCAAGGATGGTGATTGTGGATGACAATATTTTAAGGAGCTTAAAGGGCTATCATTTTCTTCGGAAGGGAGGTCCCAAATATATTGGGAGTCATAAATTTTTGAAAAGAAAAATGAGGGAGGTCATAACATTTTTAATGACCAAAATGTAGGGAGTCACAAGATGACCACAGATAGTATGTTTATTTTATTGAAAAGACTGATTTCAATACAATTTTAGCCTGTTTAGGGGCAAGGTGTATCAGTGGTGGGGTGGGCATAAAATTTTTGTTGACAAAATGGGTGGGGTTGCAATTTTATTGACGGCAACTTTTTGTAAATTGGGAACACCCTTCTGAAGAAAATGATAGCCCCCTTAACAAGCTGAAGGCAAACAATAATTAATGATTCTTTCATTTCTTTATCCCCTCAAAAAAGTGCGTAACATCTACACAAACAGGCCTGTACATGACATGATGTTTTTGCAAGGAAGAAGTGCAGAATTTTCTACTTCATCTTGCTTCATCTATTAAAAGAATGTACTTTTGTTGGATATTTTGAACAGCTCAAGTTAGCATGAAAAGTGGTCCCTTTGTGAAATCTTCTTTTTACTTGGGACCTTCTTTGATAATTTTACTCTGAAAAGAGGAGTGACTTACTTGTTGATGTAGGGGTGTCGCACCACGACCCCCATACCACCCCTTTTTGGTGGATTTGGGCCCCCGCCCTACACAGGTTAACCCCTCTAGCAAAAATCTCAGCTATGCTATTGAATTGTTGTTCAATTACCTGAATCTAAGTTATTACCCGTAACTTTCTGGATATCTTGACTTCTCTATCACATTTCCATCCCTGATTTCACCAAAGATACTTCTAAAATTCTTCTCCTAATGTAAAATTAATGAAGATAGTTTGTGGAGTGCAAATTTTCACTGTGCATGTGTTTGGGCTGAGTAAAAATAAAAACATTTTTCTAGTCCGAGTTTTTAAAAAAAATGGAGGAGGGACTTTTTCAGAAATGAGACTTTTCTGACTTTTGTCGGAATTGCAACTTTTTTGTGTACACATATAATCCTTGAGACCCCCTCTCCCAAATACTAGTAAACTGATGCATTATTTCATCAAATTTGCGTTGTGTAATTTGGTAGGCCAATAACAATATTAGGCCTACTTTAGGCCTAGTATACGATATCCAAGACTGAGAATGAACTTAATGAAGAAGAAACAGAGTAATATTATAGGCCTATATGTTTTCTTATATCCACTATAAAACAAAAGAAATTGAAATGTGCATGGATTAGCTTTTCTGTGTCCATGATTTCGACTTTCCACTGCCCATATTAATCCACAAAAAACAATTGAAACAACACAAATCCTGTGAGGTACTACTTCCAGCTACATCATTGCTTGGAATGTTCTGGAGTTTTGAACCTCTCATTTTAATTTAATCTGGAAATGATATTATTGACATTAAGTTTACTTGACAACATTTTTTGTATAACATTCCCGGGGGGGGGGCCCTCAACTTAAATTTTGGTAGGGGTGTGCGGCGCGGAGCGCCAAACTTTGGGAACTGAGAACTGTTTTTCGGGCAAAATTGGGGCTTGAAGAACTGAAATTTGGGCCAAATTATAGGCTGTTGAGCTAAAAATTTCCAAATTTTTTCCAAATTTGAGCTTAAAGAGCTACAATTGTCAGAGTTTGAGGCTCAAAGAACTGGATTAGATTCAAATGTAGGGCTTAAGGAACTGCCGGAGAGCCTGAAAAAGGGACCCTTGACCGCCGCACATACCAGTATCACCTTAACATGTGAGTGCCCCCCCCCCCGGGTAACATTCATGTTATACAGATAGACTAAGATGACAAACATTAAACCATACCACACAATGCCCCACATAAATTAGCATGAACTTGCTATGTGTTCATTTTTGTTTTAATGCTAAACAGTACAATGAAAAGTCTACAGAACATTGCTTGGAAATCATTCGGGATCATGGAAATTATGTTTTGTTTTATATTATTGGCACCTACCTATTACCTATCCTATTTGCCAAGCCCATAAATAAGACCTTGCCTGCAGGATCTCACATCCTTGGGTATACAGAAACTCATACTCCACAACTTGAGTTTGCATTTTAAGCACTATACTGTTGTATGAGGCTATTGAACTATGTCATTGGAAATGAGGCTAGTTTGCTTCCAAAGACTTGAAACAAGTCTAACGCTTATCGAAGGAAAAAGTCTACTACCAGGATCACCATCACCATGATTAAGGCATAAAGCTCTACATAGCTCTACATAATTTTACTCAGTTAGCCTGAGAATCTTTGGCATTTTGGTATGCAGGTTTATGCAGTTTTATGCACAATCTGTTATGCAAAATGGGTATCTGTAAATCTAGTAACGTATCGAAACGTATGGAAACGTATGGAAATGGATGGAAATGGATGGAAATGGATGGAAATAGGACAGGAATGGATCGAAAAGGATGAAAATGGGTCGGAATAAAATAAAATATGACTCGAACATCTCAAAATGAGTACAATAAGAGCTAAAATTCGTCAAAATGTGTTTCACCCATCGGTCAAAATACAGAGCTCGTCTCCGAAGACTTCACCACTAGTGCTAGGCGATACGTGATTCGTGATACCAATTTAGCTTCTCGCATGCTTTCAGCGTCATGGAAACACTACCAAGTTTCTTCAACTTCATTTAATAAACTTTCTTTCTTTCTCTCTTTCTCAATGTTTTCTTTCTTTGTTTCTTTCTTTCTTTGTTTCTTTATTTTTTCTTTCTTTCTTTCTTTCTTTCTTTATTTCATTCTTTCTTTCTTTATTTATTTATTTCTTTCCTTCTTTTTTTTTTTTTCTTTCTCTTCTTTCTTTCTTTCTTGATTTCTTTTTCTTTTCTTTTCTTTTCTTCTTTTCTTTTCTTTTCTTTTCTTTTCTTTCTTTCTTTCTTTCTTTAATTTTTTATTTCTTTATTTCTTTATTTCTTTCTTTCTTGATTTCTTTATGTCTTATTTCTTTCTTTCTTTCTTTATTTCTTTATTTATTTCTCCTTTTTTTTTCTTTCTTTCTTTCTGTTCTTTCTTTCTTTTTTTCTTTCTTTGTTTGCCTTTCTTTTTTCTTTTTTTTTGTTTGTTTTTTATTTATTACTTTTTTTTTTATTTCTTTCTTTCTTTATTTCTTTCATGGGGTGGGTAATACCTACGTTAATTTCTTTCTCATTCTCTCTCTCTCTTATTAAATTTTTATTCTTATTGCTTTTTTTTTTTTTTGCCTTTCCTTTTTCTTTCTTTTCTTTCTTTTCGTGTCTTTTTTCTTATATTTGGTATTTTGTCTTTCATTTTTCGTGTTCTTTTCTTTTCTTATCCTGTGTCTTCATTTGTTTTCTTGTCTTCCCCTATTTTTGAATTTCTTTCTTTCTTGCTTTTTCTTTTCATGCAAATAAAATTCAAATAATGGAAGGAAAAAAGAACAATAAGAAACTTTTATGTTATTAAAATAGAAAGAAAGAAAGAAAGAAAGAATCAATTTTCTTTTAATTAATCAATTAACGCAAGAAGGAAAGAAAGAAAGAGCAATTCTTCTTTAACGCGGCTGTGTACTATAGCCATTGTTTCTTTCTCAAAATTGAGTTTTTATGATATGTTTGTACCTTGTTATGTTTTTTATAAATACAAGGAATGAAAATCCAGATTTGTAAACTCCAACTGCAATATTTTAAGGATTTTATTTCACTATTCCACTCGTGTTTGAAATTGAAAGGAAAGAAAATCTTTGTTGTACCAGCCCCAGACAAACAAGTTGATATGTCTATGGTACCAGCAAGGTACACGCGCGCAACAACTCATCGCGTTGCGTATCGCGCAATTTGTTAACGCACAAATACGCGACGCATATCGACGCTGCATGCGCGGCGCATCTTATAGAAACACCACGGAAGCACTGATTTCACAAAAACCTAGTGGTCAAATGGCTCCGTTTTAGGTGATAAAATGTGGGTTTTTTCAAGTTCTTTCCCCCGATTTAAATATCAAGTTATGAATGGATTTCGCTCAAACTTCTCAAGGGGCTGTGGATTTACCCGATGTTTACGTAATATAAGTTTCAAAAACGAAAACTGTCGCATTCTCCTGTGAGATTCGATGAAAGTGCAAAATGTGACCACTTTAAACTTCAACGGCCATTATTTCAATGTTCATTTTCTCGGTAAAATGACGATTTAGGTACACGATAACTCAATAAATACAACATCTATAGGTAAGCAAATATGATCATCGTAAAAAGCATGATCGACTCAAGAAAAGGTTTTCTCATTTTTTTATATTTTGGTCTATTTCCGATTTTGGGCATCATTTTGTGCAAATAGGCGTTTTTGAATTTTAAAAAGTTCATTTTGATGCCTTATATGGTCAATATCTCAAAAAATAAGGCCAATATCAAAAAAATAAAAAAACCGTTTTTGGAATGGAGCCTCAAGATTGAGCTAAAAACTAAATAAAATATTTTGGAAAGAGTGTTTTTTTGTTATGATGTACCTAACAAATATTGCCAAAAACTCACTTTTTGTGATTTTCTTCAAAATTGTTGTTTTTACCCCAAATCTGTATTTATATTAAGATTTATTGATGTCTTGCCTTCATAAAATGTATACTTTTATATGTTTTGCGCGAATAATTACAAAGTTATTGCACTTTTACTACATGCATGTCTGAGAGTACACAGCCACCTTAATTAAGAATAAATAAATTGATTTGTATTGATGTTTAGATTAATATTGAAAGATATCAATTAATTAAATAAACAGTTCTTCTTCATTTTTCTCAATGACATTACTTAATAGACCCCACGCATTCTTTTAACGCCCAAGTCTAAAATCATAAAATGATGACCTCGGTGACCTTAACCCACTAAGGGGCTGTGCAATAATTATTTTCCCCCGGGTAAAATTTCAAACGGCTCGCCAAAAACGCTTGCCCCCCTCTCGGCCCGCCAAAATACGCTTTTCGCCCCCCCCCCCCAAATCTTTGCCCCCCTTTGAACATGCCAATTTTTTTGGGATCCCAATTTGCAAACCTTAAATGGTCTAGATGTATGTTGCGAGCGCAGCGAGCAGGAAAATTTGCATATTTAAGTGTTTCCGTACTGTTTTCCTAAGCCTTTTTAGAGCGTTTTATTAAAAAGACGCCCCATGAATGTGTGCCAAAAATCGCTTGCCCCCCTCTCGCCTGGCCAAAATTGCTTGCCCCCCCTTTTGGCTCGCCAAAAATTTCTTGCCCCCCAATTTTACCCTCCCCCAGGGCTCATAATTATTGCACAGCCCCTAACCAAAACAAACTTTTGCATAATATAATGAAAATCCTCCGGTCAGAATCCACACACTCTCCTCCATGCAATTAGCTACATTACTGGATGCATAAACTTAGGGCTCAATGCTCTGTACTGCTTGGATGACGTGCTCTCCCTATGCGCCGCGCCGGTGATTTGAACATTTCTTCGTTTTAATATTTTGTACGTTTTTGCGAGTACCTTTGCATCAATTTCGATCCATGTTGGAATATTTTGACCCGTTTCCATCCATTCTTACCCGTTTCCATCCGTTCTTACCCATTTCCATCCTTTTTCATCCATTTCCACCCGTTTCCATACGTTTCGATACGTTACCAGATTTACAACTACCCTATGCAAAATAGACTTGCCACTGCTGAGTGCTGTTTTCTTTGTTGTTGTTTTTTGCCAAATTTCTCATTTCAAAAATACCATGACAATTTGAATGACTTATCATTCACTTCTAAGCATTATAATTTTTAATTTGTTTACAGGTTCGCTGGGATCACTCAATGGGTCCAGTTTTAATAATAACACTATAGAGTCTACAAACTAGACCCACTGACTAAGAATAAACTTTTGCCCAGCCAGATGATGCTGTCTGGTACTTTCTGCAATTTGCGAAAAATATACTGCCACAAACATTTACATGTCTGAAACTTTAAATAATCAGACAAACTTGAATAACATTACTATTACATAATACCTGGCCTTGTGCTCACAATTTTAACCAAATCACCATGCACATAATGATATGCTGATTTATCAGTGGGTATACACAATGGTAATTTTATGCAGTCATGCACATCACAATCATTCACTTGTCCACTCACTGGACTCAACATGCTGAGATAGCTCCATTGAAATATAATTATTGAAGTATTAAAAATCATAGATTAATTGGTAAAATGAATTAAGTTAGTTGCTGAATGACACTGACAGACCAGCACCTACCTTATAAAATTTCACTGGAGTACTTCCATGTCCTGGGCAAGTCAACAATATTTTTGGCAGCTTAAAAATTTGCCAGATTTTTCAGATATTTTTTTCATTTTCACCAGAAGAAACCATGAGGCTTACAAAAAATTATAGGCCTACACACAAAAAGTCAAAAAACAAGAGACATACTAAATAGAAAAGTGTGGATTTATTTAGATAAGGCCCTTTACAATTGATTCTGAGTTTATTGTTCAAGATTTTAAATATAGGACAAGGTGACTTTTAATTATTAATTATTAATTATCTATTATTTTCTTTATTTAGTACTATTAGTTATCACAACCAATTATCAGCCCGTTTTGCCTGGAGCCGGCATTTAATTATTTTATTACTATGCTTACTTTTACACATACACTGTAGTATAAGGTGCAGTTATGTTGTTTGTTTATTCATCATTATTGTTGATATGATTCATGTAAAAGTAAAAGTCATTAAAAGCAATTTTAAAGGACAAAACAATTAAATATTTTGCAATTTTCAATTTTGAACGTGGGCGGTTCACAATAAACTAAGAATTGATTGTGAAGAGCCTAAAAGTGTTTTTATTTTTTATGAAACAAAATCCACCTGCATACAGCTGCATAATAATTTAAGGGAAGCAAGAAATAAATCCCTACTTTTTTTATTTAGTATGTTTGATATTATTTTTGATGACAAATTTGCTAAGTGATGAAAAAATCTGGGATTTTTTTCATCACTTAGCAATTTGTGACAGGGCCAAAAGCCAAGGAGGCATTTTTGACAATTGAGTTACTATATTAAATTATATACCTCATCTAAAGATTCCCGTCATCTGATTGGTTAAAAGAGCGGGCATAGTTTTGACTATGCCCACTAAAGTAACTATTCCCCGGGCATAGTTCTGCGTGTGCTTTGTTCCTAGCGTAAAATGCTATTACGCACGCGTTAATGTTTTTGCGCGCTATAATTACGCGGAAATCGCAGATTGTAATCTGTGCCGTTCGCATTGAAACTTTTAATTTCTCTTCCCAAAACCGATGCTTTTAACCAAACAGATGACAAGAATCTTAAGATTCGGTATATAAAACAAATATTGACTGCTTAATATTCGGGACACAGTTTAAAATTATAGGCCCTCGGTGATGTCAAAACCATGACTATGCCCTCAGCTTCGCTTCGGGCATAGTCATGGTTTTGACATCACCTCGGGCCTATAATTTTAACTGTGCCCCTCATAGCAGTCAATATTTGTATATTATTTACCTTGTAGTAACATTAGGCTATCATTATACTGAAAACACCAAAAGTCTCGTATACTTGGTTCTAAAGTTATGAGGTTTTGTGATGTGCATTTTCTTATCTATTTTATTGTTTTTTACTCCATATTTTTGCCTTTATCTCAGTTTCAAATTTGCCACCTTTGGCCTCCATGGACCAGATCATGTTACATTTTAGATTTCTTATGGTTTAAAAAAATTATTTTGTGAGGAAAAAAAGTGAGGATTTTTTCAACACTCTGCAACTTTTTTTATTGTGTTTTTTATTATTTTGTGAGGAAAAAGGTGAGGATTTTTTTCATCGCTTAGCAAATTTTTGTTTACTTGTACATTATATAATATTTTATGAGGAAAAAGTAAGGAATTATGTTTTATATTATTTTATGAGCAAAAGTCAGAATTTGCACCACTTTCCAGTGTTTTTATTTCCTTTTGGGATTGTTTCCCAACTAAAAAACCCAGTGGAACTATTATTTTATTATTAAAATTATTTTATAAATCAGCAATTCTAAAAAAGTGATGAATTATAAAATTGCAAAAAATGAGGCCACTTTTGTTAGCCCCTAGGCATGGATAATTTAAGAAGAGAAATATAGGCTATATTTAAAAATAAAATGAAATTTTCTTATTTTGTGATATTGGCAATTAAAAACCTATCCCTGTAATAATTCAAATTGCTTATGTCAAAATCTAACCTTTTCTGATCATAAATATAGGCCTACACATAATTATAATCATTTTCAGTAAAGCAATATCCTGAGCAATATTCTGTGCAGAGCTTGCCACCTTAAAAATATGGTATGGCATGCTAAAATAATTTGAACAAAGACTATTTTCATATACTATTGCATTGACATGAAATTGCATTTCATAAAAAAAAACCCATTAGGCCAATGAAAGTCAATTCCGAGTTTATCGTCCCTTTTTTTCCCCATGTTGGTGAGGTGACTTTTTCATTTTCATTTTCATTATTTCATCAGATTTCATTATTGACCTGAAATGCATGTTGATTTAAAGCCAAACTCATACGTGTGAGTTATAAACATGTTTTTATATGGACAGGGACTAGAAAAGTTAGAAAAGAGCCTGGTTTTGCTTCCAAGTTATGAATTTATATGTTTTACAAACAAAAATATATGTTTCCAATTGCTAAAACTGGTGAAAACACTGATAATTTGAAAATAATGAATTATTTTGGCAGTTTTGAAAATTGGACACGGGTATTTTTGGTTTCCAAAAAGTGACGCGGGCGGGGGACGATAAACTCGGAATCGACTTTCATGCGCCTTACAATGTACATTAAAGGAGTATTTTGTGATCCTAGCATCTTCATTTTCAGTATATATCCATGAAAAAAGCTTATTCCCAAAATTACAGTTGATTCTGATTTTGCGTTTGCGAGTTCTGCATGATTACAGAGGAGGCTTTAAAGGCATTCCTACAATGCACTATGATTGGGAATTTTGATCAATATAACCTAATTTTAAAGACAAAGTCCCCATAATTGCCACACACACAAAATGGTAATTTTAAAACCGCAACCAATGAGCTCAATAGTTGAGACTTATAACTTATATTTGACTTTCTTACAGGAAACTTTCATATTGTCCCACTGCATTAATTTTATTCATAAAGTCACAATGTTTTGAATGTTAATTTAAATAAAAGGATGAAAACACCAGATATTTGCACACAACTGTAGGTCAACTGTACCACATGTGTACAAAAGCCAGACACCATATTATAGCCTTATATATAGTGTTATAATTTCGTACTGGTATACCAGAACGAAATTCAAATTTCACAATATCTTTGCTAAACGAATTAATCTGCAAGAAATTTTTTGTATAGCCTATACATTTATGTATAAAGCCAGAGGTTTCCAGTGATATAAAAATCTCACCTTTTTTGAGAAAAGTAGGGTGATGATGCTGTGGATCACAAAATGCCCTTAGGTCACAATCAAAATACTATTAAAGAATGTTGATTTTATATTGTCTGAGATGTAATTTGCACCAACCTAGATTGACCCACAGTCTCGGTTCGGTTCCATCTCTGGATAATGTAACAATAAATAATCACATTAATGCTCTATGAACAAATGTGACGTGTCATGTCAAAATCAAGGCAATCAAGGCAGGGGCGACGCTAGCGGGGGGGGGGCAAAATTGAATTTTGTCATCATTTGTGATTGTCGGCAAATGTAGTCAAAGCTATGTATGATTGTCGACAGATTGCAAGAGTCATCTAAAATATTAATTGTGCTGTTGTTACGTAATATAGTTATGGTTAATGTTACAGTAGTTACTCATTAATAAAATTTCGTCAAAATTTTTTTTTTACTCCTACGTTTTAGGGCTTTTAGGGCGCTAGCGCCCATAATCCTTTTTTTTTTTGCTTAACCAAAAGGAGGCCGGGGGGCACTCTCAAGTCATATATTGGTACACGCCATTAGACCTGTCAATAGACCTCTTTTTTGGGGAGGGGTAAATCTCCAAACTTCACCAAACATGAACACAGTACAGAAGTATTATGGAACACAACCAAAAAGAAACACAATACAAGTCTGACTGTACAAAAATTCTAGTAAATGGAACTTAACCAAAAGGAGGCCCGGGGGGGGGGGGGGCACTCCCATATACTGGTACACATCATTGGACCTGTCAATGGACCCCCTTTTTTGAGGCAAATCAGATTACACCTAATGACCCTCTGTATCGTATTTGTATAGAAATTTACACCAAATCTTTGCCCAACCTCCCTGCCCCCCCCCAAATCAAATGGTGCATCCCCTAGGCCTACTCATCAAACAGGAGTAATACAGACCTTCACTTAACAGGAACACACACAGTACAGCAGATCTGACTCTTGGCTCATCCAACAGAAGAAATCATAGAATATCCCACCCAAGTTCACCAAACATGAACACAGTACAGAAGTAGGTCTATTATTATGGAACGCAACCAAATAGAAACACAATACAGGACTGACTGTACAAAAATTCTAGTAATGGATCTTAAACAAAAGGAGGCACAGGGGGAAATGGCACTCCCATCCCATATATTGGTACACGTCATGTACCTGAGGCTGATATGTCAATAGACCCCCTTTTTTTGAGGCAAATCTCCCACCCAACTTCACCAAACACAGTATATAAGTATTATGGAACACAACCAAAAAGAGGCTCAATACAGGTCTAACTGTACAAAAATTCTAGTAAATGGAACTTAACCAAAAGGAGGTCGGGGGGGCACTCCTATATACTGGTACACATCATTAGACCTGTCAATGGACCCCCTTTTTTTAGGCAAATCAGCTTACACCTAATGACCCTCTGTATTTGTATAGAAATTTACACCAAATCTTTGTCCAACCTCCCTGCCCCCCCCCAAATCTAATGGTACATCCCCTAGGCCTACTCGTCAAACTGGAGTAATACAGACCTTCACTTAACAGGAGCACACACAGTACAGCAGATCTGACTCATGGCTCATCCAATAGAAGAAATTATAGTAATATCCCTACACATCATTACCTGGCAATAGACCCGTTTTCTAATGCAAATTTTCCACCAAACATGAACACAGTACATAGTATGGAACTCAGCCAAATAAAAACACAATACAGGACTGACTGTACAAAAATTCTAGTAAATGGAACTTTAACAAAATGAGGCACAGGGGGCACTCCCATATATTGGTACCGGTACACGTCATGAACCTGATATGTCAATATACCCCCTTTTTTGAGGCAAATATCCCATCCAACTTCACCAAACACATTAGGCCTACAGAAGTATTATGGAACACAACCAAAAACAAACACAATACAGGTCTGAATGAAACTTAAACAAAAGGAGGCACAGGGGGGCACTCCCATCCCATATATTGGTACACCGTCATGTACCTGAGGCTGAATAGACCCCCTATTTTGAGGCAAATCTCCCACCCAACTTCACCAAACACAGTATATAAGTATTATGGAACACAACCAAAAAGAGACTCAATACATGATCTAAAAGAAAAAAAATTCTAGTAAATGGATCTTAACCAAAAGGAGGCCGGGGGTGGGATCACTCCCTTAACCAAAAGGAGGCCGGGGGGTCACTCCCATATATTGGTACACATCATTAGACCTGGCAATAGACACGTTTTCTGATGCAAATTTCCCACCAAACATGAACACAGTACATATTATGAAACTCAGCCAAATAGAAACACAATACAGGACTTACTGTACAAAAATTCTAGTAAATGGAACTTTAACAAATTGAGGCACAGGGAGCACTCCCATATATTGGTACCGGTACACGTCATGAACCTGATATGTCAATAGACCCCCTTTTTGAGGCAAAACTCCTTCCAACTTCACCAAACACATTAGGCCTACAGAAGTATTATGGAACACAACCAAAAAGAAACACAATACAGGTCTGACTGTCAAATATTCAAGTAAATGGAATTTAACCAAAAGGATGCCCAGGGGGGGGGCACTCCATATACTGGTACACATCATTAGACCTGTCAATGGACCCCTTTTTGAGGCAAATCAGCTTACACCTAATGACCCTCTGTATTTGTATAGAAATTTACACCAAATCTTTGTCCAACCTCCCTGCCCCCCCAAAAAAATCAGATAGTGCATCCCCTAGGCCTACTCATCAAACAGGAGTAATACAGACCTTCACTTAACAGGAACACACACAGTTCAGCAGATCTGACTCTTGGCTCATTCAACAGAAGAAATCATAGAATATCCCACCCAAGTTCACCAAACATGAACACAGTACAGAAGTAGGTCTATTATTATGGAACGCAACCAAATAGAAACACAATACAGGACTGACTGTACAAAAAATTCTAGTAATGGATCTTAAACAAAAGGAGGCACAGGGGGAAATGGCACTCCCATCCCATATATTGGTACACGTCATGTACCTGAGGCTGATATGTCAATAGACCCCCTTTTTTTGAGGCAAATCTCCCACCCAACTTCACCAAACACAGTATAAACAATGTAAGTATTATGGAACACAACCAAAGAAACACAATACAGGACTAACTGTACAAAAATTCTAGTAAATGGAACTTAACCAAAAGGAGGCCCGGGGGGAGGGGGGCACTCCCATATATTGGTACACATCATTAGACCTGTCAATGGACCCCCTTTTTTTGAGGCAAATCAGCTTACACCTAATGACCCTCTGTATTTGTATAGAAATTTACATCAAATCTTTGTCCAACCTCCCTGCCCCACCCCCCACCCCAAAAAAAAATCTAATGGTGCATCCTAGGCCTACTCATCAAACAGGAGTAATACAGACCTTCACTTAACAGGAACACACACAGTACAGCAGATCTGACTCTTGGCTCATCCAACAGAAGAAATCATAGAATATCCCACCCAAGTTCACCAAACATGAACACAGTACAGAAGTAGGTCTATTATTATGGAACGCAACCAAATAGAAACACAATACAGGACTGACTGTACAAAAATTCTAGTAATGGAACTTAAACAAAAGGAGGCACAGGGCACACCGACATCGCCTGGCTAATAATTATTTGGTGCAGCAGAGACATTAAAATGAATACACGGATCGATACACGTGAATTGCTATGCACAATTTTGATATCAGACGAAAATCTTCGGATACTGAGTTAGAAAATGATGAATATCTCCCGTAAATGAATTTTTCTCAAGAAACCAGATGTGGTCTCATACACTTGAAAATACGTGTTGAACAGATATTATAGTCGTTAGCGTGCGCTTTGAAAATTGGCCGTGCGCTTTGAACTCAAAATTTGACCAAAACTCTCAATTTTATATTGCGTTGGTCCTGTAGGCCTATGGACTACAGCGCGCAGCAGGCTATAGCGGCACTCACTCAAGTGGAGACAGTATATTAACCATTGACCGCAATGTCGTATACAAGCATGTCACACAGGGAGAAATCAATTACCCCGTCTATTGTCATAGCCTTAGTCAGGTCACTTCGCTAGTAATATGCATCTCATAAGGTCCGAATAAAATAGCCATGTGTGGCTGTGGATTCAACCTACCATGGCGATTTCTACTATGAAGATATCGGGGCGATGTCACTGTGCAGGGGGCACTCCCATCCCATATATTGGTACACATCATGTAGGCCTACCTGAGGCTGATATGTCAATAGACCCCCTTTTTTGAGGCAAATCTACCACCCAACTTCACCAAACACAGTACATAAGTATTATGGAACAGAACCAAAAAGAGACTCAATACAGGTCTAACTGTACAAAAATTCTAGTAAATGGAACTTAACCAAAAGGAGGCTGGGGGGGATCACTCCCATATATTGGTACACGTCATTATACCTGGCAATAGACCCCTTTTCTGATGCAAATTTCCCACCAAACATGAACACAGTACATATTATGAAACTCAGCCAAATAGAAACACAATACAAGACTGACTGTACAAAAATTCTAGTAAATGGAACTTTAACAAAATGAGGCACAGGGGGCACTCCCATATATTGGTACCGGTACACGTCATGAACCTGATATGTCAACAGACCCCTTTTATGAGGCAAATCTCCTTCCAACTTCACCAAACACATTAGGCCTACAGAAGTATTATGGAACACAACCAAAAACAAACACAATACAGGTCTGACTGTCAAATATTCAAGTAAATGGAATTTAACCAAAAGGATGCCGGGGAGTACTCCCATATACTGGTACACATCAATAGACCTGTCAATGGACCCCCTTTTTTGAGGCAAATCAGCTTACACCTAATGACCCTCTGTATTTGTATAGAAATTTACACCAAATCTTTGTCCAACCTCCCTGCCCCCCCCAAAAAAATCTAATGGTGCATCCCCTAGGCCTACTCATCAAACAGGAGTAATACAGACCTTCACTTAACAGGAACACACACAGTACAGCAGATCTGACTCATGGCTCATCCAAGAGAAGAAATCATAGAATATCCCACCCAAGTTCACCAAACATGAACACAGTACAGAAGTAGGTCTATTATAATGGAACGCAACCAAATAGAAACACAATACAGGACTGACTGTACAAAAATTCTAATAATGGAACTTAAACAAAAGGAGACACAGGGGGGCACTCCCATCCCACATATTATTGGTACACGTCATGTCCTATGCGAAAAAGGCATGGTTGAACTATGGTCAACCATGGTCAACCATGGTTCAACCATGGGTTTTGACCATGGTCAAACCATGGTCAACCATGCTTTTGAAAAATGGCACCACGGCCAGAGACCATGGTCTATCTAAAGTGACCATGGTCAACCATGGTTAAAACTTAGCATGTTTGACCATGGTTGAACCATTGTCAACCATAGTTCAACAACCAGGGTTTTGACCATGGGTTTTGACCATGGTCAACCATGTTTTTGACCATGGTCAACCATGTTTTTGAAAAATGGCACCACGGCCAGAGACCATGGTCAACCATGGTCTATCTAAAGTGACCATGGTCAACCATGGTCAAAAATTTGCATGTTTGACCATGGTTAAGAAACAATAGCAATCAAGGAAGAAACAATAGAAAGAAACAATAGCAATCAAGCTTAAACTTTAAATTAGCACCCGATAGAGGGCAGGGCCTGAAGAATGAGGGAAATTATGGGGTAAATATTTAACGGAAACTGCATAATCATATTATTTAGATTTATTCCGTTAAAAATCTTATTTTAACTTATGGTGTCGAATATTTATTCACAACGTTGTAAATACGCATTAAATACGATTAATAACAACAGAGGGTGCTTTTTCTCATTCACTACCCAGAGTCAACCATGGTCAGTTGAGGTGATGACCATGGCTGACAATGCTCAGCCATGCTAAAGCATGGTCGACCATGGTATACTTAAAAGTGACCATGGTCAGGTGAGGTGATGACCATGGCTGACCATGCTCAGCCATGCTAAAGCATGGTTGACCATGGTATACTTGAAGTAACCATGGTCAACCATGGTCAGGTGAGGTGATGACCATGGCTGACCATGCTCACACATGCTAAAGCATGGTTGACCATGGTATACTTGAAGTGACCATGGTCAGGTGAGGTGATGACCATGGCTGACCATGCTCACCCATGCTAAAGCATGATTGACCATGGTATACTTGAAGTGACCATGGTCAACCATGGTCAAGTGAGGTGATGAACATGGCTGACCATGCTCACCCATGATAAAGCATGGTTGACCATGGTATACTTAAAAGTGACCATGGTCAACCATGGTCAAGTGAGGTGAAGACCATGGCTGACCATGCTCGGCCATGCTAAAGCATGGTCGACCATGGTATACCATGGTGACCATGGCAACCATAGTTGACCATGGTCAAGCCACCATGGCTGATCATCGCTGACCATAGTTAACCATGGTCAACCATGTTTTGACCATGGTTGACCATGCTAGCACGGTTGCATTTCGCCTAGGGTACCTTATATGTCAATAGACCCCCTTTTTTGAGGCAAATCTCCCACCCAACTTCACCAAACACAGTACATAAGTATTATGGAACTCAACCAAAAATAGACTCAATACAGGTCTAACTGTACAAAAATTCTAGTAAATGGAATTTGACCAAAAGGAGGCAGGGGGGGTCACTCCCATATATTGGTACACATCATTAGACCTGGCAATAGACCCTTTTTTTATGCAAATTTCCCACCAAACATGAACACGGCAGTACATATCATGGAACTCAGCCAAATAGAAACACAATACAGGACTATCTGTACAAATATTCTAGTAAATGGAACTTTAACAAAATGAGGCACAGGGGAGCACTCCCATATATTGGTACCGGTACACGTCATTAACCTGATATGTCAATAGACCCCCCCTTTTTTGAGGCAAATCGCCCATTCAACTTCACCAAACACAGTAGGCCTACAGAATTATTATGGAACACAACCAAAAAGAAAAACACAATACAGGTAATTGGAATTTAACCAAAAGGAGGCCAGGGGAGGGGGGCTCTCCCATATATTGGTACACATCATTAGACCTGTCAATAGACCCCTTTTTTGAGGCAAATTTCCCACCCAACGTCACCAAACATGAACACAGTACATATTATGGAACTCAACGAAATATATCGAAACACAATACAGGTCTGGTAGCTTCTGGTCTGACTACAAAAATTCTATAGTTAATGTGTACAAAAGTGAAAAGTTAAAGTACAAAATAGACACTTTCATTAATTTTCAGTGCTTTGAAATTTATGGGGGTAAAAATATAGCTGATTTTGAATATATTATTTTTCACCCCCCCCCATGTACCCCCTTCTCATTTGGGCAATTCTCAATTTTTGCTCATTGAGGATCTCTTGCTTATGCATGTGAATTTACATATAAAATCACCTGGCAGGCAGGGTGGGAGTTTTTTGCTGTATTCTGTTACACATATTGACATATTGACCGACCACACACGCTTGAGGAACCCACTTCAATTTGAATTTTATCGCTTTTTTATTATCTCCAAGTCCAAAAGTAATATGTTATTCCGATTCCAAAAATCAAAATAAGAAATATGGCCGATTTCGAACATGTTATTTTGTCACCCCCTCCGAAAAACCAACCCACCATGCACCTCCCCCACCCCTCATTTCGGCAATTGTCAGTTTTTACTCATTGAGGAGTTCTTGCTTGAAATATGTGTGTGAATTTACATGTAAAATACACATATTGACCAACCACACACACTTGAGGAACTCACTTCGATTAGGCGCTATATTAAATTTGTCTTTATTATTATTTATTATATTACATTAAAAATTTTCAATAATGAAAAATAGTCACTATTTTCATCACAAAATAACTTGATAATCTTATCTCTATCCATTAGGCTACCACCTCCCACTGATAAATGGTGGAAAACTCGGTCTAATGTAAGCAGTTATAAGCAGACATTGTATGTAACTTTGAAAGCTCCCTCCTTTTTGCCCAGTGACTTGCAATGGATATTACAATTGGAAAGACATATTTATCAGTCAGTCCTCGAATTGATCCCAAATTACTGGTCAAAACCTTTCAATCCCTTTTTTCTGTGCATTTTTAGCAGTGGTGTAGTGTCATAGGGGCATGGGGGGCAAAATTGAAAAAATCCCATAGGAAAATAGCAGAAAAACGGCTTCCCCCAATCAGACAGTGCTCCAAATAAGATGGCCCATGCTACGCCACTGATTTTCAGTGGGGTGGTAAAGTCCCAGGTAAAGTGTTACCTGAAATAATAATGGTGCCAATTCTGACAATAATTTTAAACACAATGGTCTTCATTGCTGGTCTAAGTTGCCAGGTAATCAAGTTTGGTGAATATACACATGATACAAGTCAAGTATACAATGAATTTGTATACAGCTTGACTGGTTACCAGGGCCGATATTCATAAAGCCTTGCTAAATTAGCAACCAACTAGTGCTTAGCAAGATGCTAAATCCACTAGTTGATAGCTACGTAACAAGCAACTAATTTCTTATTCATAAAACCTTGCTAAACACTTTTGCTAACTAGCTATCAACTAGAAATATTTAGCTGATAACTTATTTGGGTGTTTTGGGTGCTATGGCCTTCAACAGTTGTGTAACATCTAATACAATAGGCTTATAATACATGTCTATTATACTTGAGCTCTGAACCACAGTCAAAATGATCAAAATGTAATGACTCATTGCTGATGGTCTTCATTGAGATTTCGTTAATAAAATTACATGTGTATTTTGTAAGCTATATAGGCCTACAAGGTTGTTACGGCAAATTAAATTAAAAAGATACTCTGAACAAGTAAAGTTCATATACATGTTAAGTCCTTGGTTTGTTGTAAAAACATACTATACATACTATATTGCTTCATCAAATAGAAAACAACATGCATCCACTTAACGCTGCTCATTTAGCTTCATGAGCAACACTGTGTAAATAATATTTATAATTTAATAGCATATGATATATCTTGCTTGTTGTCCTGACAAAAGCCAAGCATGATTTATCTTTATCAAATTGACATATAATTTGTTATTGAAAATAAGTCATGCATCTTTACCAAAGAGAACATTGGTAACATGTCTCAAAAATATATATTTTACGTATCAAACAATTGAACAGAATTGCTTCGATTGAACATATCTGCTTAACTAAAGATTACTTGCTATATCATAATCATTTTTCTTGTGCAAATTTGGTTAAACAATACTGGCTTAGTTCAATGTTTATTCATTCACCCTAAATTTGTTGTGTGCTTTTAAGACAGTTTCTTATGTGTAAAACACACTGAAGACCTCAGAAACAGAATATTCTGAGAACATTATTTTTCATAATTGACAACAGTTAATATGAAATTAAAACAATAAATCATGTCAAACTTAGTTCAAAATCATTAAGACTAGTTGTCAACTAGTGACTTAGCGCTGCCCCAGATCAACTCTAAGTTTTGGCAAAATTTTAGAATGTTGCTAACTCTAACTGGGTTTTATGAATAAGAATTAGCAATCAGCTAGGCTTAGCAGCTTGCTAAAGTCAATTTTAGCTGTCAACTAGGCCTAGCGTGGTTTTATGAATATCAGCCCAGGTAGTCAGATAGCTAGTCAAACCAGGTGGATACACTAGTCAAGCAGGAACTTGACTAATTTGGATGTTGCTTAACTAGGGAATTAGGTTAGTCGAACTAGTGTCAATTTTGACAAGAGCTTATTACAACATCTCACTCAGTCAGCACATTTTAAAATTAGTGGGTCATTCTTCGGTAAGTTGCTTATTTGAAGGTTTAAAAAATAGACATTTCAAAATGAATTTTCTATTTATTTTTACAGATTAAGAATGTGAGATATGTCTCCAATGAAAAAGTGTTTGGTTCAATTGATATCTTTTTCAGCAACTTCATATATTTTTTTGGCTTATTCTGCAGCTGATATCATCTCCATCACGGTCATCATCTGTGTCACAATTGTCACGAAGATCCACTATAGCAAAAATGTGTCGCACATTGAACATTTCTTTTTTACCTTCGATAGAGGAAAGGAGTATATAACCAAGATTATGCAACATATCATTACAATTCCATTTGACTATTTTTAAGGTCAAAACCGGGCATTTTCTGTAGAGTGACGGAGATGATGTCAATAATGGAGATGCTGCTTTATCATCTCATTCATGTGACAGAAATGATACTCTCATTACTGAATTCATCTTTGCACGTCATAGCTGTCACAAAATTGTGATGGATATGATGTGATAGTATTATATATTACGAAATAAACAAACCTATGACCCTAGTAGTAAAACTGTAACGTACACATGATCAATAGAAGAGGCGAGTAGAAATAAACTTAAACTGTAATTTTGAAAAAAGCAATATAAATAATGCGAAAATTTTAGTGATCAGAAGCGTTCAGAGATAAAGGTACCCACCTGTATGCACCGGCGTGTCCAGGATCTTTTCCTGCGGGGGGCTTTCAGAGTTATGCGGGGGGGGGGCTTAATGGCTAAAATCGCCAAAAACGGCTAATTTTACATGATTTTTAACAAAGTGCGGGAAGCTTCAGCACCCAAAGCCCTCCCCTGGACACGCCACTGTGTGTGAGTGAAGAAATGTTTAGTTTTGATGAATTCATTGCGCCAACACAAGGGCAAAATATGTCCAAATGAATTGAGCTTGTTCTCTCCAAATGAAATATATGACTTTGTAACAAAGTTGGTCTTCTTCTCAGAGCGCTTTCAATTTTTTGTGATGGTAAATGATGCAAATTTCTGGACAGGAAATTTTAGACATAAAGAGTGAAATTATTTTCACTCTTATTTTCAGTCTTTGCTGTTGCTATGCAAGATGTGTTGCAATAACATTTTCCACAATCATTGATAGGCAACGAATAGTTTGTTATTCCCGGTGTTTTTTACGCTGCTGAAATTAACCACTAAGAGATATAAGCATCAAAAGTTTTGATGATCCCAATCGGGACATGAGATTTTTGGGGTTGTGACACCCTGTAGAAGCTATTTTCTCGAAAATAAGAACTTCATCCAGTGTTTTGATGCTTTAAGATATGAAATTTCAATATTCAACATTTCTGAAAAAATAAAAGAAATCCTGTTACATATTATAGCTATAACCCCTGAAAGTGGGGGGGCTGCAAATAGGCACCTTACCAAAGAATGACCCCAGTACTATCTCTGATTAACATGATTAAGGCAAATGATTCAAAAAGACTCAGGTGATTATAAAGTAAGTACAAATAATATTAAATGTTATGTGGATTAAAGAGCATGTATTGAGCTTTAGTTGTTTTGTTTTGCTCATGTAAGCTTACCTATACTTCATAAGCTTATACCTACATGAGTAAAACAAAACAACTGAATAAGCTAAAATACATGCTCCTTTTAATCCATCGAAGTTGTACTTCATTGTATAGGCTACTCACCTGATTTCTGGGAAATTTCATTCATCTTTTTATGTAGACAAATTCTATGGCTATATCTTGTCATAAATGTGTTTACGCAGTCTGCTGTCAATTTTTTAGCTAAACCCTTGGGTTCATCGGGGTCTCAAACAACATCAGTTCCCATTCTACTGGTCAGGCTTCAGAACATTGTATAAGTAGGGCGAGAATGACGAACGACTTGAGAAGGGGTTTGTTAATTTAAGTCATCTGGACAAACTTACTTATACATGTAGTCATGGCTAAGAATTACAGGTACACCCTGTCAGTCCAAAACCCCCGTCAGTCTGAACCAACGCTAACCCTAAACCTAACCCTAACCTTTCCCTAAACGTAACCCTAAAAATTCGGACTAGCGGTGGTTCGGACTGATGGTGTTTCGGACTGACGGGATGTGATGTGAGTGCAATGTTTAGAAGCTTTCTACTGAAGATAGCAATATGGGTGACTTGTAACTTGATAGGCCTATGAGAGAACCTAGACATAATTATATATTAACAGACATATAATGCTATACATGCAGGGCAGGGGCATGCACTAGGGGTATAATGACTTGTGACTTGATATAGAGAACTATAGGCATAGGCCTACAGACATGTCTATCTAATAAAGAAACAGCAATGTATGCTTTTGACTTTCATGCGAGGTTGCTTAAACCAAGCTGGACATTCAGTGCTCGGAAAACTATCTTCTGAAGCAATTAAGTGACTGGTTACATGACTTGCTATGAAAGACCCTCAAAATTATAAGTATGATGTCATGTATTGTTTGGTTACATTAATTATACCAAACTGACATGCAGTGCTATCTACTGAAGATAGTATGTACATGTATGGCTTGTGACTTGTTGTGAGAGAACCTTTACCAATCATGTCATGCTAGTTTTTAAAAATAAACCCAACTTGACAAGTAGTGCTTTAGTGCTATCTACTGAAGATAGCCAAATGTGACTTTAAATCATAGATGAAATTTTTGATTCATAGGATGAACACTTACTATTGAAATATTCAATAACAGATCTTAACATTAAAAAAAGCATTTAGTACAAGTGTAAAAAAGCATTTGGTACAAATCATATGAAATCATAAGGGATTCTTATTTTAAAGGTGTTTTATATATGGAAGTCTATTCAATGGATACAATCACTGTTTAACTTGAGCGTACAGTTCTGTTATCAAATGTTGCACAGCTGACAGCCAGACTTGTACATGTAGTACCCGTACTCGAGTCCCAATTTTCGTACCCGTACCTGTACCCATGGCTCTGTACCCATACCCGTACCCATGACTCCGTACCCGTACCGGTACCCGTACTCCGGGCCAGTACTCACACCTTATTTTGGCTTAGGACCCATACCCGTGGCTTCGGACCCGTACCCGTACGCATGGAATGGGACCCGTACCCGTACTCATGGCCCGGGACCAGCACCCGTACCCATGGGTACGGGTACCATACAGTACATGGCTAAATGCATGCAGGAAAGTGAGAGTCAGAGCTAGCTCTACTCTTACTTCCCACCCATGAATCCCACTGCACTGTGAGCCCCACATATATGTTAAAACAAATCTAGGTTAGGGATGGGATGGGGTTAGGTGGGGAGTAACACATTAAGCCAGATAGCCAGTGCCCTAAATTTTAGCCTGGCCCAGGGCCATGAAAAAGGTAAATATGGTCCTGGCTACACAAAATGTGTATGCTACATATTACAGTGTAGATTCCTACATTGTGACAGCCTCCAGACTGATGTGCACACTTTATGCTACCCATATACATACAAATTACATGTCGCATTCACACTCTGACAGCTTCTGACTGATACAGAAAAAAGCAGCAAACTGGACAAACATTTCAAGAAATTGTGTTTTTGTGGTGAATTTCAAGTTATCGTGTTCATAGCTTTTATTCATCATTTTAATATTCCCCATCTGAATACACTCTCCTATAGGCCCACATGAACAAGTGCACACATGAAGAACTACCAGGGTACATTATGACTGGTGTGAGCAGTGAACACTTTCCGCCATGTACTTGGGATCATAGGTTCTGTGTTGGAGTGTGGTAGTGTATCTGAATAGAGAGTTCCTTTACCTGTAAACACTTGAGAAATTTATGATTTATAGTAGCTTATAGGCAAAGTATTAATAAATCTTGGATATAATTATCCCGATGTACATAATTAATGATAATGATTATATTAAGCTAATTGGATAATCTGGTATGTGTGGCAGGATGTGTGGATGTGCATGAAAGCTAGGCTCCACTTATTTGGAAAATTGACAATTAATTTTTAAAAGTCTACCAAAATTGGATCAAATTTGAGATCCAATTGATGTTTTGAGATAAATAATAACTTGAATGCTATATCACTGCTAAATGGGCTATTCCAGATAATAAAAGACCCCCCCTTATAGAGGGCAAATGTTTTTTTTGGAAAAAATTCTGGAATTCCAAATTTGTTTTGCAAAAAATATCTGGAATTCCAGACCAAATCTCCACAAAAAGTATGGAATTCCCGGCACATTCCACCAAAACCGTATAGAGGGCAAACTATTTTTTTGAAAAAAAGTCTGGAATTCCAGATTCATTTTGGAAAAAATATCTGGAATTTCAGACCCAATCTCCGCAAAAAGTATGGAATTCCATGCACATTCCACCAAAACTCTATAGAGGGCAAACTATTTTTTGAAAAAAGTCTGAATTCCAAATTCATTTTGGAAAAAATATCTGGAATTTCAGACCCAATCCCGCAAAAAGTATGGAATTCCGGGCATATTCCACCAGAACCCCTACAGAGGGCAAACTTTTTTGGGGAAAAAAGTCTGGAATTCCAAATTCATTTTTAAGTAATTTATTTTAATTTTTATTTTAATATGTTTATTGCACAAGAAACAAATAAACAAACATCGACAAGATGTGTTGTGCAAAAAAGGCATTAAGGCCCACGGTTGGACCTTTTAATACACATCAGGGAAGTATACTAGTATAGGCCTACAATTTTCATGCGAGACAAACACATTTGCAAATAAGAAATAGGTTATGTTCAAATTGACAAATTTCCTAAACCAGAAATTTACTATTCATACATCAAACATACTATTTGAAATTGTGTCCTATCAACTTTTATAAAACGAGCAGGATTTTTCACTGTTTTATGGAAAATTGTATACACATTGTTTAAGCTATATACACCTAGTATTATAAATATTGAATAATATATTAACAATATAAAACTAAAAGATGATGAACACAACCTTTAACATGTTTAAACAGATATGGCTGATTTTTTGGTACTAGTAAGCGAATGATTGATTTTGCCACTTGTTGCATTTATTTTAATAGTATTAAAGACTACTCCATAGTATTTTAATCATGCCTATGTTTAAGACTCATATTATTCACTGCTATTATCTTATCAAATGTGTTTAATATACTCCAACCAGGCCAGTGAGCCTTTAATCACAGTACAAGAATGCTCCAAACGTCATAAAGCATGTTAGCCTCTTGCCCCTAGCTCGCCCTATTTGACCTTTGTAATATAGTGGTAGGTTTGAATTCACTGTGGTTTGAATTGGTAATAGCTCTACTTGACATATTTGCTCTGGTATTACAGTATAACCAAAATACGTATTTACTGAATGGAATATTTTAAATAAACTTAAACATGAATAAAAGTGTCATAACAAATACTCATATTTTATAAATGAAATAATTATATAGGCCTTATTTGATAAGTAAAATATAAAAGTAATATACAAATCTACAAAGAACCTAGTGATATAATACTAATTACTATATATGGTACACTCAGTGAATTAGAAATACATGCATGTACTTCTATACTTCTAAAATATTAGAACCAAGCCTAAGACAGTAGTTACGTACGTCATTATAATATAATATTTGTGTACATTATATAACACTTTTCAAACACTAGTAGCAAATTAGCACATGAAAGTATGAGTAATGAGTTGCTTTTTAATGAAAATTGTTAATGTTAAGGGAACTGGAATGAGCGTTTTGAGCGTTTCGACAGCATTTTTGTGGGACATGAGAGCACATCAGACCTATCAATTGCATTCTGAATACGAAGAATGTCTTTCTGATATCAAATAATTTTCATTTTATGAAATTCACGATATAATACAATTTCAATTTTATGACAAATTATTAAAATTTGATATTTTTCACATTTTGGAGATATAACAGTCCTCGAAGTAAATTTTATAAATTTAATTATATAGTCTTAAAGTGTATGTAGCTGGGAGGAAAAGCCGACGATCAATTGAAAATGTTGACCTTTCATATTGAAGATATGGATTTTTTCCCAAAAAGACCTAATTTTTTTGGGGTGTTTTTAATTGGGAAAAAAAATCCATATCTTCAATA
This sequence comes from Amphiura filiformis, assembly GCF_039555335.1. Taxonomy (NCBI): domain Eukaryota; kingdom Metazoa; phylum Echinodermata; class Ophiuroidea; order Amphilepidida; family Amphiuridae; genus Amphiura; species Amphiura filiformis. The sequence goes on from NW_027305494.1 coordinate 156,879, forward strand.
CGAAAGGTCAAAATTTTCAATTGATCGTCGGCTTTTCATCCCACCTACATACACTTTAGGTAGAAATCATCAGATTTATAAAGTTTACTTCGAGTACTGTTAAATATAAAAAATATCAATTTTTAATGATTTGCCATAAAATGTGTAATAAATTGCGAATTTCAAAAAATCAAAATTATTTGATATCAGAAGGCCATTCTTCGTATTCAGAATGCAATTCGATATGTATGATGTGCTCTAATGTCCCACAATAAATACTGTCCAAACGTTCATACCCCAGCCCTTAATTTAATACTTTAGTGTTGTTGTTGTGTTGTGACTGACTTCCTGCAAAGTGTCATTTGCTGTTTAGTTTTCGTTGTTTTTGGTATTAATCTTGGTAGGCCTATTATGAGTGTAGGCTATATTGGTGGCCTATAAACTTTTCTTATTTGCAGACATATTCAAATTAGGATATAAATGCATTTCAGACTCGAATTTTACGGCGACAATTTAGGCCTACATGTTTAATATTTATCTCAATAGAATTATTTAGTATTTAACAGAATGCAGGAAGGATCACTTTATTTGGGCAGTTTTTGAATTAATATTAATCACCATCTCTTCAAAAGTAACAAGGTTAACATACCGGCATGAGCTGTCATGATAGTATTAAAAGACAAAGATAAATGCAATCAGATTTTGGAAAAATCATGTGCATAGTTTTTTTTGAAAAATAATTTTCAGAGCTTTTAGACCTTCTTAGCGGGCCTGAATAGCCCCTGAAAATGTGGTTCATTTTCCAACAAACAAACAAAAATTACCATAATATTGTGTAATTGAACTGAAGTTGAGCTTGAGCCTGTAAAGGCCAGGGCCATACATACACAGATTTTTTTGGGGGGAAGGAATTCCAAAAAGCGGACTTTCAAATGATAGGCCTAACTGTACTTTGGCAGATTTGTGTACCCAAAACCCTCTACAAATTGCCCTAGACTGTGTAAATGCCTTATCCCCTTTTTAAAATTTGTTCTCCCACATTTGGACCTTTTTATTGGAAAAATAGCAAAACCGGACCCTTTTGGGGGTGGTGCTGCCGCTCCCCTGCATACGGACTTGACGAAGGCCAAAGATACGAATTTAAAACTTAATGTGTGATTTGCACCACAGCGACGCCTTCAATCAGGGCGCAGTCTTTTACTGTGGAGGCCAAATTTTTGTCCCCGTTTGTCCATTTTTGTCCCATTTTTAGTCATTTTAATGACACTTTACTCTTTGCCGTCCCCATTTTTTCTGTTGCCACCATACCCCCGGCTCTATTTGCATTGACGATAAGCGCTGGAATGAAATAGCAATTTTCTCTGTAAAAAGTGCTTTACCTCATTTGTTAATTTTTGGCTTGAAATTAAATGGGGACATAGTGTGATCAGTGAAAACTAACATTTTGTGGAAAACAAATAAGAATCTACTCTTTGTTGAAATCGCACATTATTGCTTTAAAAATGTAGTTTATTTTTAGCACTGTATTAATTTTATCCCAGAAAGTGAAAACTTTTGAATACATTATCCTGTTTTGCCAAATAAATCATTGCCAAATCCCCTACCAATTCTAAGAATTGCATTTATTTTGTATAAAAATTCCGTATATGGGGTTCCTTAGTATAGTTCCATTTTTTTCATTGATAATATCACCATTCTTTTCCAAAGTGATTCCAGATACATTGGTGTAACAAAAATTGTTTTCTGTAACCCATTCATTCATAAACTGTTCTTTTTGTTTCAAAATATAAAATTTGATATAGCTTGTTTGCAAGAAGCAAAATGAAATTAATAACAATTAATGAGTAATGTGTAGGCCCATTCCCCCCAAAAAATTACAATATCAATCAAAATTAACCAGGCCTCAGTGCTGTATAAACTTAATTTTTGCATTTTAAACACTACCTATTTTATAAACACCAGTTTTATTTTTTAATAAATATTATAAATAAATAAATAAATAAATAAATAAATAAATAAATAAATAAGTAAATAAGTAAATAAGTAAATAAATAAATAAATAAATAAATAAATAAATAAATAAATAAATAAATAAATAAATAAATAAATAGATAGACTATATACTAAACAGGGCCTAAATGTTAAGAATAATAGATCAAGAATAAAAAGCAAATAAAATCAATTAAAAAATAAGCAAGAATGTATGTATGTATTTCTAAACTAGGCCTAGTATATTTTTCTGAAATCCTTAGTTAAATCCTGGCATTACAATAATTAATGTTTCAATACAAATTCCTCGCAATTATTGCTATTTTGCAGGGCAACACTTGCAAGCAAATCGTGCCCATTGTACTAAATAAAATGGATGCATGGGACAATCAAAAATTCAACAAAAAAATGGTACCTGAAAATCTACAGCTTTTTCGAAAATATAGCGGTATTGAGGGATGGGGTATGAACGTTTGGACAGTATTTATTGTGGGACATTAGAGCACATCAGACATATCGAATTGCATTCTGAATACGAAGAATGTCCTTCTGATATCAAATTTTTTTTGATTTTTTGAAATTCGCAATGTAATACACATGTTATGGCAAATGATTAAAAATTGATATTTTTGATATTTAACAGTATTCGAAGTAAACTTTATAAACCTGATGATTTATACTTGAAGTGTATGTAGGTGGGATGAAAAGCCGACGATCAATTGAAAATTTTGACCTTTCGTATTAAAGATATGGATTTTTTTCCCAAAACACCAGAAAAAATTAGGTCTTTTTGGGAAAAAAATCCATATCTTCAATATGAAAGGTCAAAATTTTCAATTGATCGTCGGCTTTTCCTCCCAGCTATATACACTTTAAGAATATATCATTAGATTTATAAAATTTACTTCGAGGACTGTTTTATATCAAAAATGTGAAAAATATCAAATTTTCATAATTTGTCATAAAATTTGTATTATATCGTGAATTTCAAAAAATGAAAATTATTTGATATCAATATCTCCGTATTCAGAATGCAATTCGATATGTCTGATGTGCTCTGATGTGCTCTCATGTCCCACAAAAAATACTGTCGAAACGCTCAAAACGCTCATTCCAGATCCCTTAATTTTAAATCATGATTTTCCACTTATATTGTCGCATTGTCAAATATTGAATAAAAGTTAATTTAAGACATAATAATTCTTTAACTGGACTTAACTGGCAATAAAAGTCCAATTTTAATATTTGCCAATATTTTTTTTATAACTTTATAAGGGCCAAAAACAGTCCTTTCTGAAAGGTGAAAACAGATGGAGTTGGGACCGGGGGTTGAAAAATAACTCAATAAATATTAGAATGGCTAAAAATTTAAAAGCAAGCCGAGTACAGACTTCAAATTTGTTTCAGAGATTACGTCACATGCATTTAAAAAATAATATCCATGAAAAAATATTGCATGTTATGCATACCTTGATGTATAATTTGGTGTAAAATGCATTATTTTTCTGATTTTGTTCAATTCAGAACAGTCCATCAGCTGAATGTGGTACCTATAGCATTTTGATTTTATACATAAATATAGTCATTTCTTTTTATATATATCAAAAGCATCATGTACATTGTATTCTACAAAGAAAGGTTTATTAAGGGTACCTAATGTTTTTGCGTAGAGAGTAGTGTAGAGGGCCGTGAGGATTCACTTCATACATAATAAAAATAAGTATTTAAAGAAATCGAAGACGTTTTGGAGTTAACATTTTAGTGTAATATGAATGACTGATGTAATTTTAAACAAAAAACAGACCTTCCATGAATTGTAAATTTAACCTAAGTACAACCAAAATGGTTTAAAAACGTGTACCATGCATCTTTTTTTTTAAAATGTGCGCCCTCCTAAAAACCATGTTGAGTGATTGTTTTCTCCTTTTTGTATTTTGCTACTAACCTATAAGGTCGCCATTAATCAGAACCAGTACCGATTACATTTTAGAAGTCCATTTAGAGGTGAACATTTGACATGACAAAAAACTGTTTTGTTATCACCGTCCTTCTAGTTTCAGCTGTAGTTTTTTTATATAAAGAGAGTAGTTATCCAATTCCATTATTTATCAAATTTTGCTCATTTGGAATCGCTTACCAAGAAGACGCAGCATCTATAATAAATTACTGAGTTTGGCGAATTGGTAAGGCTAAAAACTTTTACGGTTTACATTATTGTTTTAGATTTTTTTTACGTTAAGTGGGTCAAATTAAGTTAACTAGGCGGTTACCCGTATTTCGCGGTTTTCGGCTATCATGGTTATTGGCTTTTGCAGATCTCAAAATCCTTTTGGAGAGATCTCAAAATCAGGGCGTGTCCTTTGGCTGGGATCACGTTCCTCACAGCTGAGCTCAATTGTAGCTTTTGCAAATTTGACCTGACCTTCGCCTTCAATTTGAAATTTGACTTGACCTTTGACCACGGATGACCTAACAAAGGCAAACCTGAGCTTCCTTCGCCAAAGTTACAACCATCCACAAAGTTTGAGCTCCATTAAAATGAGCAACCCGGATGAGCAATTTGAAATTTCTACCTTTTTTGATCTATGACCTCTTAACTGTAGGTCTGATGAAAAGGTCACCGTGGAAACTTTTATTTGTTAGTCCACGGTCAACACACCCACCAAGTTTGAGCTCCATAGGAGTAATTTGAAATTAGACTTCAATTGCTCTTTAACCTTAAAAATATAAACTCGTTCTTCCTCATATCAAGCTGCACCCACCCACCAAGTTTGAGGAACGTGCGACCCCTCCCTGGTCTCCGAGAAATGAAGCGGACAGACAGACAGATTATACAATGTAGTAAGATTAGTTTAAAAAGCACTGAAAGGGCCTTTCGGACTAAAATAAGGTTGTCATATTTTTCACTCGCATACTACTTTTTTGTCTCATCGAATGTCATATTATTCACTCGCATACTACTTTTTTGTTTTATACTAGGGATGACCAATGAACCATCAACTTGATTAGAACACTCCCATAGACATGCAGGGAGCTCAACTGTGCACTGCTTGCACAGAGACATTTCTAAATTGAGCTCATTCTTTTATTTTTCATAATTTTTCTGTAAAAATTGGAGATGTTAATGCCAATTGTGTTTTGTAACTATCCTGCAAATTACAGCATCATAACTTATTTGGTTTTTCTGTAAGTGTGAGTCAAAATTGGTCCATCGCCACAGTGCGCTTAATTGCCAGTGGCCCAGTGCAGCACTGCTCAGAATGGCACAAAATATTCAGATGAATAAGATCAGGTGAACACCTTGACCTACTGAGCTGTAATTTGGCAGAGTTGTTGTTATTACCTCTATCATACCCTCTGTAAAAAGGAAAAAAAACGGACAAGTAGATCTCGAGTTAAAAATTAAATCACCAGCTTCCCTTTTGAATTTCCAAACACCTTTCGAATCATGTTAAAAAAACACCTGTCTGAACATAAATGTGAAGTTTCATGCTCATTTGTTGTATTATTCACCTGATCTCAACCTACACGATCTCAACCCTAAACATTTTCTTATTTTTATACCATCTGCACTGACTTGCTGCTATACACGCACAGGAGCTGTACTTTTAAAATACGCGCCTAATCAATAATGAGTCTTTCACTCCATTGTTAAAGTACTGTGCTCCCTGTAGCATATGGAGTGACCAGGCCCTGGAGTGTGATGGTTTTGTAGCACATGACAGTATTCATTCAAGCCTATCAAGGTCAGTTATTAGCCACTTGCTGAATGGCTGGGCATTATCAGCTATCAAAGAGATACCTTATGCTGCTGCCAATCACAATAGAGGTTAAACATTTTGTTAAAACCCCGAAGTGATATCAGGACAAAGCTGTGCATGTTGGTACTTGATTGTTTGGATTCCTATGTTGAAAATCCCTTGTAGTACATTAGTATTTTTCTTATGTGTAGTGTATATTGTTGTGGAAAAAAAGTTCACCTGGACTTTTGATTTTGTGCCACTTGGCCATTATGGATGATTTTTGGCAAATGTTTTCTAAAAGCATGATTTCAGTGCCTCGGTTTGAAGAAATACTTCATGCTATTGACTAGTAAAGTGCCATTTCATAAGAAACCCCTTTGATACTTTCACAATATGCTTGTTTCATGTTTGCATATATATTAAAATAAAGAAATATAAAAAGGTAAATATGGTCGCATGTCATAAGTTGGGTACAATTTCCATTACATGGTCAAAAATGACAAAAAATGTATTTTTGGATATGTTGTATATATTGACAACATCTAATAATTAACACCATTTTAACCTTATCACATGCTTAATTTTTGAGATAATGCTTAATTACTAATTAATTAATACACAGGTGTCTATGTAAATCTCAATTTTCAAATGCGTTTTTCTCAAATCGGACCTCAATTACAAAAATGACTGTAAAATTTTTATTTTATGCAAGAATGTCATCAGATTTGGAGGATATGGTCTCAATACATTAATGCTTCAAATGAACTATTTAAAATAATTGTACGTATGTTAATTACATTGTGAAGGTCAATGACCTTTTTACGAGTAATTAGCGAGACGGTTATTCTATTATTAAGGAAATGAATATCAAGAAGAGAAATGTACATTAGCATATTGCTAAAAATACTGAAATTCAACTAGGATTTCATTAAAAATTAAAAAAAATGGAACATTAAAACCATTTAAGGTGGTACTACACTCCTTGTTGAATTTGTGACTATTTTTGCATTTCTCTCATTCTCTCAAAAAATAATAACACATTGGTAACAAAAGTTATGTAAATTATAGGATTATTAGGAATCAAGTTACTACACTGGAATTTCAGTGACTCGAGACAAGCGGTATACTTTATTTATGATAAAAGAGGTACCGCTAGAATGTACCTCATTTTTTAAACTTATATAATGAACCCCTTTGTCTTGAATCACTGCAATTTCGGTGAAGTATATTGGATTCCTTGCCCCAATAATATACATAACTTTTGTTACCAGTGTGTACACAAAATGTAGTAATTTTGTAGTTACTTTTTGAGAAAAATGCAAAATTAGTCACAAAATTTATCAGGGGGTGTAGTACCACCTTAAGTAGTCAGTAATTGTTTTAGTTGTACAAATTCAACATTCAAATCTGTCAATACATCAAACCCTCACTAGATTTGAAAAAATAACCAGTAGTTATGACATGCTGACATGTGAAATTTCACATAGGCCCTATTGCACACTCCCGCATCCGCCTGCTCCACATCCGCCTGCTCCTCCACCGCTGGCATTTTTCATTTCAACTGATGTGATTTTTTTACTGAATAATGTATAATTATATGCTTCAGTAGATTGAAAGAGTATAAAATTAGGCTTAAAATGAGGTATCAACCACTGCTGTAGGATATGGGGTTACGGAAAGCCAATCAAATTTGTATCACAATTTTCAGAAAAGTGTAATCCCTCCACCCTTTTTGCATACCCAACTTATGACATGCGACCATATATGCTTATACCAATTTTGCTCACATTGCTATATTTAGACTTTGTCAATTTATTTCGTTCCAACAATGACCGGTCAGAATGGGAAACTTTGAAAATTCATAATTCGAAAAGTTTTTGACCGATTTTGACCATTTAACCACCAAAATACTTCTGTTGATGAGTTCTTTCCAGAAAACAATCTTTTGTAGCAAAAGGGCAACATGAAATTATGATGGTCATCCCTACTTATACTCCGGTCACTGCATCAACTATTATATTAAAAGGACATCAGAATTTTTTATTTAACATAAGGCCAAAAACACACAAAACATGATTGTTTTCTGTAGCAAGTAAAAAAAAGTCAAATGCGAAATGCGTTTTGTTGTTGTTGTTGTTTTTTAATCTAGTCTTGAAATGAAAAAAAATACATGAAAAAATATTTCGTATAGGCCCCTCACGAAAACTATAGTGCATTGCATTCGTACCTGCTCAATTAGCATTTTGTGCAAAGTTGCCGTTCTTTTTTTATGGACCTTTTCATTTTACATGTAAAGTCTATGGAGATTAATATTAGAGAAGGTTGGAAAATGCACTATAGGCCGTTTTAGGCACTTAAATACTCATAAAAAAGAACGGCAACAAATGTGTAATAAAATTTGCACAAAATGCTACTTGAGCAAGTACAAATATAATTAAATACTTCTGGAAAGGGGCTATAGCTAAAACAAAAATGTCCTATACCTTAGTGGTTATGAAACAAAGGTGTACAGGAAACAAAACAACAAAAATATTTAGGCCTTACAGCAATATTTTTGTTTTCATTTTTTTGTAAACATAATAAAATATACCACGAAAAAACACTTTCTATTGGTATAACAAATATTGATGGTATTCAGATAAAAAGAAAGTAAATCGAGGGTGGGGGCTGATCTACCATGAATTAGTTATTTGTATATAGTAGGCCTAGATTTCTCCACAACGAAAAAAACAACAACAAAACCATTTTTTAAACTTTTTGCTAAAATCATGTACAGGCCAAAATTTGATTGATTTTGAACAGTTTTGAAAAAAAATCAGAACATTTTCAAAATATGTTTGCCAAAAAATCATCAAATTTAGTTGCCAAATATTCAAGCTTTTAGTGATATTTGATGGTCATTTTAGCCTCCAAAAGATTTAAAAAATAGATTAGATATCTCATACCGGGTAACTTTTTCCAAGTATCGGTGGGGGGCCATTATGTATCATTAGCCCTGGGCACCACAACCTCTAGCTACGCCACTGCTGAGTGGGTCTTTAAACGGTCAAAATCCTTGATATTTCAGCTTAAGATGGACAGAACCCCTTCCTAGCAGGTATTACTAATTTCTGCGTTTTCGGTAATTTGAATAACAAAATTGACAGAAATCTTACATTATGGCTGAATGTTCAATAATATTCTAAAAATTACAAAGTGGAATGTGTAAAAGAGTTTAAAACTCTCATATTAACAACATGTCCAACACGAATGATGATAAAACACCCCGGGCATCATACGAAATAAATGGGTATATTTGGGTAATGCAGTATTACATTATGAGCCCTAGACGAGGGTAAAATGGGGGGGGGGGGGAGCAGGATTTTGTTTTTACCAGCTGAAAGGGGAGCAATTATTGGCTAGACAGGGAGAGGCCAATTTTGGCATACATAGGCCATCTTTTAAATAAAACGCAGTACGGAAACACTTAAATTGGCAAATTTTCCTACTCCCTGCGCTCTTGACCATTTACGGTTTGTAAATTGGGATCCCAAAAATTTGGCATGTGAAAAGGGAGGAGGCCAGGTGGTGGTCGCCGTGCATTCTCTAAATTTTCATCGTCAACCGTGTAATTGAATGGGATTATTTTAAAATTTTAAAACGCTTGAAATATCACGAACAAATAGGCCTATGTTAATAAATAATATAAACACAAGCTAAAACCGTTGGGGTTCGATAATGAACCCCACAAAACTAACCGAGTATATGGAAAATGCCAAACGGCCGGGCGGTTTCACAAGTTGCCGGCTCTATCATGCCACTCGCCGCCTGGAGGAGGCAAAGGTTTCTTGGCAGGCCGGGGGGGGGGATGGCAGTCCAACGGCCTCTATAGATTTCGAGTATGACTTTGAAGGTGTTTCATGGGGGGAAGACAGTCTGAAGTCCAGTCCACTGGATGTTGGGGGGGGGGTCTGGAATTCCAACGCGTCGTTCGAGAAAAAAAGTCTGGAATTCCGATGCCCTCTATAGTTTGGAGTACATGACTTTGAAGTCTGGAATTCCGACGCATTGGGAAAAAAAGGAGTAAAAAAAGTCTGGAATTCTGATGCCGCTGGGGGAATAAAAGTCTGGAATTCCGACGCGTTGGGGGAAAAAAAGCCTGGAATTCCGACGCCCTCTATAGGTTTGGATTATATGATGTGAAGGAATTTGGGTGAAAAAAGTCTGGAATTCCGACGCATTGGGAAAAAAGGAATAAAAAAAGTCTGGAATTCTGATGCCGCTGGGGGAATAAAAGTCTGGAATTCCGACACAATGGGGGAAAAAGCCTGGAATTCCGACGCCCTCTATAGGTTTGGATTATATGATGTGAAGGAATTTGGGTGAAAAAAGTCTGGAATTCCAGACCAGAATACATACAAAAAGAGTATGGAATTCCAGTGCCCTCTATAGGGGGGGATTGATTATTATCTGGAACAGCCCAATGTATGTTGAAATTAGTATTGCACAGTGTGTGTGTCCATACAAAAACATAGTTTTTTCATTTGCATGAAATTTGCATCCCAAAATATGCCACCTTTAAGCTAGATTCACTAACACCATTAATATTACATCTGTTTTTGTACTTGATTAATTCCTAAAACCAGTTCTGCAACTTTCTGTAAATGAGAGTACTTCTTTGCAAATAAAAATGTCTCGGCAACTCATGGCACACATACAACTTAAAATGTATGTTGTATGATTATGACGTAATAAATTTCTGTAATTTTTTTGGAGCAGACTGTAGTTTTATTCATTTGTTGTGGCATAAATGACATCAAGGAGTGTATTTACAGCATGGTATTGCTAATAAATTAATGTTTACACCAATAACAAGTACCCGTACGCATGGCCCCTACCTGTACCCTTACTGGGACCCGTACCCGTACTCGAGTCCCAATTTCCGTACCCCGTACTCATGGCTCCGGACCCGTACCCGTACTGGCACCCTATTTTGGGTTCGGACCCGCACCCGTACCTGTACTCATGGCTTGGGACCCGTACCTGTACCCATGGCCTGGGACCTATACCCGTACCCATGGTCTGGGGCCCGTACCCATACTCATGGTTTGGGACCCGTACCCGTACTCATGACGGGTCCCAATACTACAAGGCTGCTGGCAGCAGAGTAGCTACAGTTCAGAAAGCCAGGTGTATCATCAAAACCTAAATGTTCCATACTCAATGTTTACGAAACAAAGGTGAACCAACATCAGCACCAGCTAACATGCCCCCATCGATTTGAAAATTTAGAAAATCCCATAGAAAAATGTCAGAAAAATAGCCTGTGCCCTCCCCATGGTTGGTGCTCTCCTACCAATAGGATAGCCCATGTTACGTCACACGGCTTTCCTGGGAAGTTATTAAATAAAGTGATTGAAATTCAATATTTTACAGAAAATGCCATCTGGGAACAAAATATTAATATTAATGTTCTGCTCACTGGTGAAAACTGATTGCTCATCAGACAAAAATTGTCAGAAAGATACAATGATGATACCCCTGCTAGTGCTATGGGAGGGCATTCATTCACATGTAATTCAGCAGCTAAGTTTGTTCCTACATGTACATGTATATCCTCAAAAATATTTTGCTTTATTTGACATTTTGCTTGTGACTTTTTGGGGCGCCCTCTACGGAGGCGGCCCACAATATAGGCATGAACTTGTGAGAAGCTTCTAATTTCACTCTTACTAGATTTACTCCGCAATTGTTTTGCTAAAATTATGCCCTTGCTCTGAAATAAAACCACAATATGCTTGGATTTTATTTTATTATTGTTTTCTGTTATGCACAGGATAAAATGGTGTGCGTATATTCTTTGTTTAAAAGACAAAATTAATGGATTTGTAAAAACACCAAATAAATCGAGACCTTTGACCTTTGTAACCACTTTGACCTTTGTAACCAGTTTACCGCCTCTTAGAACCCGTAGACGGTGACCAACACTATAGACAACAATAGCCTAATCTGAATGGCATAGTCCAATAACCTCAAATAAACAATCATAGTGCAAAATTTGACCTAACTTGCAGAGTATGAGTTTTTGTACCCAAAGTTTCAAAGTCAGGCATCTTATCAAGATCAAGATAGTGATATAGTGACATAACAATTAACATGCTTATCTTACCAAGGTCTTATCTATCTGCATGGGGTAATTGGAAATTATGGTGTAGCCTGTTTGTTTTAAGGATGAAGCAACTGGCTCCTTTTGCATGGAAATTAGAACAAATTACTATACAAGCTGTATCAAAAAGTTTGGTACCCAGCAGTTTTTATAGTAATTGAAAAGCCTGGTTCTTCCAAATGCAATATCGGGTCCGCCTTAAAATGATAAAATGATCAGACCATAAATCTTTTGTGACTGTTTATGACATTAATCAACAAATTATGCGGATCCTAGATGTGTCGAGGATGTTATGTTTATGAACAAAACGTTACGTTTGTATTTTCAACATTGTTAATCATTGCTACGTGTATGTTAACAAATGAAAGTTCTGTAATTTTTTTAATTCTTCAATGCTAAGTTAGTAAGTTTTCTTTTGGATATCATCAAATTCTCTAGTCAGATTTTCAGTGTGTTAACAACTATGTATCAAAGATGTTACCTTCATGTACAAAACATTAACGTTCTTATCTTGTAAACATTGTATACCCATATAGCTACTTTTATGAAGAATGAATGTTCTGTAATTGTTTTTTATCCTTCATCTCTATTAGATTTTCAGTGTATTAGCAAGTAGATGATGTAGGCTATATGTATCACAGACGTTATGATGTATATGTATCACAGACGTTATACATTCATAAAAACTTTTCTTTTGGTCAACATAGATATTTTGCCAGGGGGAGCTTACTTATTTGTGTCTTCTATACTATCCATCATATACCCCCTGCATAACGAAATTCAACAATATTCAATATCCAAAGCAATATCATCACTACAATATGCCCCAAAATTGAACTCCCCCACCCCACATAATTGCAAATTGACACGACAGCTTCATTCCAATTCAATTTATTTCATCCAAAACGGTCCTGTGATACACCTTCCCCAATCAAACACATTTCTCTTGCATTTGATCATCTTCTACTATTCCCTAGAAAAAATCATTATGATACCAAATCCCCGGGACCAAATCTAAACACCATGCCATGGAATTCACCATATCACGTCCAAGCTCACATTGGGCGCCCCATTCCTTTTTTAAAGGAATTTTTATTGTGTTATTGCTTGATGTGCACCACATAATACCATGAATACAGTTGGTTTAATTGTGATGTGTGTATATAATTGTGAGTCTACTGTGTGCTTATAATTAATTTTTCACCAATGTGTGAAGGGGCAAGGGCGCCGAGCGAAGGCTCCATGCAGGCAATGAGAAGTAAGGTGCATTTTTGATACAGTTTGTGTGGCTCAGTGGGTGTGTGTATTTTTATGATGGGAAAAGTTGCTAATGAGCAGTGGCGGTGCCACCAGGGGGGAGGGGCATTTCAAAGACTCAACTCAACTCAACCACTGACCAACCGTACACAAAGATCATACCCATGAACAGGTAACTCCTGAAGGTGAAAACTGTATGTACAGGGATGTATCAGACCATTTGTATCAGACATCAGTCATGTGGGGGTATTTGTGTGTGTGGCCATGTCTTCAGAGTCTATGGTGTGGCCCCGGGGGTGTGGCACACTACATGTAAACTCACAGTTAACTTGCGCCCGGGCTTGCGTCCAGGGACTGGAGAAGTGTCACTATAGTCTGTCCGCTTAGAAGTACAAACCAAATCTGTGGCATTGGGGGTCGATGCTTTGCGTCACACGCGAGCGTGATGCGTAAAGAGCGTGGTTAACAAATCGCGCAGCAGTTGGCGCGCCAAAGAAGCATTGCACTGAAATAATTATTCTCATACCTCCAGTTTCCGAGGTCTATTTACTTTGAACTTCTATGTGGACAGACTGTAGGCTGCGTGCAGCATACAGGATAATGAATTGCAATATATTCAAATACCTACGTACATTATAGAAAAATAACATCATCATCAATCATCATCATTATCATCATCGTTATCATCATCGTCATAATAATGATAATACTAACAGAAATTCACCTTTAATTCTAAACATCTTTTCAAAATTGTCCCACACAATGTGCACTTAGTAGTGTGCACACACAAACTACAGACACCTTATAGCCCTATGGAAGAGTACCAGTTTACTGAGTGGGAGCTGATATGTATGGTCCAGTGTGCATGTTTCTCTCTTTCAAGAGTATTTAATGGATTGGAAAGTTCCAGAACTCCAAGATATTATTATATGCCCAAATATTTTTTTAAATTATACATTTAATTAATTATCAATTATTTCATTAATGATTTACAATAGTTTACAATAATATGATTCTGCTCAGTGACAGATAAATCTCAATAATTTGGTGGATATTTAGGATTATATGACAGATCACTGATTTGAGAGCCCCCAATTAATTTGGAAAATGGCCAAATAAGTAAAGTCAACAAATTTGAGATCTATTTTGACATTTTTCGATAATCATTTTACATGGATTTAATTGGACAGGACTCGGACCGGACTTGGCTTTCTTATTGTTATTAACACATGTTTTGACAATAATATTTGGCAGTTTTATAGAATTGTTGACTATTTTATCTAAAAACTTGGTGATTTTGACAAAATATAGGCGATGTTAGCCAAATTTTGGTGATTTTACCAAAATTTTGACGATTTCACAAAATTTTTTGCGATTTTACCAACATGTTGGCGATTTTACAAAAATTTTGGCGATTATACAAAAATTATGACGATTTTACAAAAAATTTGGCAAATTTACTAAAATTTTGGCGATTTTATAAAAATAACGGCGATTTTACCAAAATTATGGCGATTTTACAAAAATTACGGCGATTTTACAAAAAGTTTGGCGATTTTACCAAAAATTTGGCGATTTTACCAAAATTTCGTCGATTTTACAAAAATTATGGTGATTTTACAAAAGTTTGGCGATTTTACAAAAAATTGGGTGATTTTAGAAATATTTAGGTGATTTAACAAAACATTTGGCGTTTTTATGCGAGTCTGCGATTTTAGGCGAATTCCCGCGTTTTCCCTTGTGACATGGGGCCTAATATTTGGTGTATACGTGCACCGGATAGCGTGACGAGCGAAATGTGTTGGGGAGGAGGGGGGAGTTAACTCCACGAAAGATTTTACTGTGTTTCTGGTTGTCCGCAGTGACTTTCTAATATTTCCGCTCAAATTATAAGCTTTGCTCGGAGCAAGACGCTGCGTTTATCTCAATGGCATAACGCCATGATACGCCGGAGTACACTCTGGCCATAAAGGCTAGGTGATACTCGGACGTCTTGTTTCGTTGCGACATACGCAGTGTTTAATTTTCCACCAGAGTCTTCAGCAACCACTAAAATTGGACTCAGCGACTTCCGCTGCAAGTATAATAAAGCCCATAACAAAGCTAATCACTTGAGGTTATACACCACTAATAGGCCTGGGCGATGCATGGAAATACGACGAGTAACTATTTGTTTGCATGGCATCTGAAAGGACTGCTTTAAAATCACTGAAATTGGCCAAGTTGAATAGCTAAAAAAGTACATTTTAGGGTTTAAAGCTTCAAAATGGTATCTTTTCTCTCATTATATGACATTTTTGTTGTAATATTACCAAAATCCATACGCACAGTATTGGTTTTTAATAAATATTCGCCTTATGATATTGTAGCTTTCAGCTTCGAGGGCGCTCTGCCATTTCAAGGTGTTTACGGTTCAGTGAGTTAAAACAAGAAAAGTCTCAGGTCTACCTATGTTGAGTTTTTGATCATTTGGCATCTAAATCATATATATTAGTGGCATTTAACTGTGAGAGTTCTGAATATGAGAAAATTCCACCCGAAATTAGCCATTTTCCCATTAAAACCCGTGTAATAGGGTAATAGATAATTAATGGTGTTGAACCTTGAGCGGAAAACCAAAGCCGAGCATCTAGAGTCGCTGCGGAGCCTGATACTTGTTACGGAAGAATGTTTTATGCTATATGTGAGTGGACACTACGAATGAGCCGTAAACTCGGCAAATTGTATTCTGAGATACAGTGCAAAATGTGCGTGCAGGTGGTATTCATAGTTGTCACAATTAGGCGCGACATGTTTCCCATTTGATAGCGTTTAAACCAATCAATAATCCTATTGCTGAAGAGGATAATAATCTAATCATTAGATAGTCTTTGTTTGCTTTGGCTAAATCCTTTTCAAGTGGTGGGTTATAATTGCATTGTATTTTGTCTAGGTACTCGTATGTATAACCAACAATTACAATGAGAGGACATTCCTGAACCTTGTTGACTTGGGGATGGGGATGATTTGTAATGACCGCCAATTATGACTTTATTACCAGTAATGTGGAAAATGAGACACACGTAGAACCGAAAAAAGTTACCATTTTGTTTGAGCAGAGTTCAACAAACCATAACCCCGCTTCTGGATATCGTTTGAAGTCAAATGATATACTATTTTAAAGCTTATAATATATATTTTCTAAACACGAAATAAAACAAAATTGACCGGGGCCGACTTTACGGCTGATTCGTAGTGTCCAGTCACATATACCTGTATGTAGTGTGTTTGCAAAAGGAGATATACTGACCTGCCACATAACCAGAAAAGAGAGTTAAAGAAACAACGGATCCAATCGTCTGTGTATATGATCCAAAATACTCCACAAGTACCGGAAGTAAGACACCAAACGACTTTATGACACCTGATTCTAGAAAGTAAATGATCCACATCGCCAGCAAGGCAGATATGGTGTTTACTTGTTGGTTGCAAATTTTGTCCATAATGTTGTCAGGCTCAAAATATGATGTTACTTCTGAGAAGCAATAGAGGAAGACATAAATCTTAATACATCAAAATACTCACATTATCGTTTGTGGGTATAATTGTTCCTCTGTCGCTCCAAATCTATCGAAATCCACCATTTTATTCTATTCTATAAAATTGGAAATTGAGATATCGGCCTTTAAAAATATTATTGACAATGTTGAGAGTGGGAATTAATTTGAACAATGTCTCAAAAAATACAAGATGCCAGTTATATTCTGGTCTGCAACTATCAGTCAATATTTTTAACATTAATAACATCACAAATTCGCAACAAACCCAAATTATGAAAAAATCATCCACCTGTAGATTTTTGGCTATTTCTCCATTTACGATCCTGCCCAAAAGTGTCTCCTTTTGACATGACATACGTATTTATTAGTAGGTCCTATAAAGAGACAAGTACGGTACCGTATATCTTGTGTATGCGCTTAATTCCGTAATCAATAAATATAATGAACAAAATCATTTCTGGCAGAACTACTCATAGCATAGTAGCATAGCTCCTGTACTATGATGGATCCAGAGGTTGTGGGTTATGAACCCTGGCAGAATATTAATTCTAATAAATTTATTTTTCTTTCGTTAAGGTGGTATTACACCCCTTGATAAATTTGTGAATATTTTTGCATTTTTCTCAAAAATGTATAACACACTAGTAACAAAAGTTATGTATATTATAGGGGCAAGGTATCCAGTTACTACACTGGAATATCAGTGACTCAAGACAAGCGGTACGTTATTTATGATAAGAAAAGAGGTACCGCTAGAATGTACCTCATTTCTTAACATATATAATGAACCCCTTGTCTTGAATCACTGAAATTGCAGTGAAGTAATTGGATTCCTTGCTCCTATAATATACATAACTTTTGTTACCAGTGTGTAGTTATGTTTTGAGAAAAATGCAAAGTTAGTCACACAATTTATCAGGGGGTGTAGTTAGTACCACCATAGAAGATATAATAATTAAACCCGTCTTATAAAACTAAACACAGTGGAATCTAGCCTCATGTAAATCATGTATGTGTTATTAGAGAAGATCTTCTCTGCATTACAATATCAAAAGAAGTTTGACATTTGGCAAGCAAGTTTCTAAGTGTGCCCCTAATCGTGGTTTTGTATAGCATGGATGGCTATTGCTTTGTTTGCTTTGTAACCAATGTCAGAGCCGCTACGATAAAAAGTTTATTACGAGACAAAATAGATGTGTGGTGATGTGACCATGGTGACACAAGATGTCGTACAATATTCAAAACAATAATGTATTGCATCAGGGTATTTGCAAAAACTGTTCAGTACACAGTTTGTATCACTCAAAAGCCTGATGTAATTGATACTGGTCAATATTGGCCCACTTTTACACTAACCGCCCCCCCCGGTGATAACATGCGACTCAAAATCCAAAGGTGACCTAAATATGATCGGATATACACTACCATAATTACAGCTATTACCTCAACCAAGCTTACCTCAATTATTTCCAAACTGTCCAAGGAAGGCAAACTGTGAAGATATTTACATGTAGGACTACTGATACTGTTAGCTGACCAGGATATGTGTTATCAGGGATATCAGCCATTTGCGTTGTAGCAAATAGGCTATGCCACTACATGTTTTGAGGTTAAGTTACAGTTCAACAGTGTTGAACGTGTTTGTTGACTTTGAACTTACGTATTAAAACAGTTCTATATTGCTAAGTTATTCATTACAGTTTTGTCGTCATAGCCCGGCGTCATAGGTCAGTCCCTATCCCTACTATATTTGATTGTGGCGTAGTTCGATAATAAAGTCACTCAACCATTTAGGGGCTGTGCAATAATTATGAGCCCCCCCACCCCCCCTCCGGGTAAAATTTCCAAACTTAAAATGGAATGATCATGTTAACAACGTTTGCCGAAAGGTATGTAATGGTCTTGGTATCATGAGGAGAAATTAAGGGGGTACTACACGGCTACACCCATGCCCAATTTTGTGCCTATTTTTGCATTTTTCTCAGAAATTATAGCGCAATGGTGACAAGTAAGATATGTATATTATAGGGGCAAGGACTACAACTACTGCACTGGAATTTTATTTCAGCACAGACAACTGTTGTGGAGTTATAGTCAAAAATGAGGGAAAACCAATATTTGATCAATAAATCGATAACTACTTGCCTTGAGTTGCTGAATTTTCAGTGCAGTAGTTGTAGTCCTTGCCCCTATAATATACATATCTTAGTTGTCACCAATGTGCTATAATTTTTAAGAAAAATGCAAATATAGGCACAAAATTGGCCAGTGGTGTAGTACCCCCTTAAGCCATTTGTGCCAAAGAGTTCCCTTATCACGATTTATAACACATTGGTACTTCCCCATATCCAAAAATGAGACCTTTCCGGATAACTTCCCGATAGTCACCGGGTAGACACCGGCAAATTTCACATGCAAATTAGATAGGTAGCGGGTGACTACCCGATGAATTTTTGGGAAACCATAGTGGATACCTTTCAGGTAATAGGTACCAGATGACTACCCGATGACTTTTTTGGGAAACTAGCGGGTAAGTATCCGATGACTTTTTTTGGGAACTAGCGGATAACTACCCGATAACTTTTCGGGGACCTAGCGGATAACTTTTGGTGACAATATACCTGGTGACCTCTTTGAAGACTCCCTGTTGACCTTTTGGGGAATGCAGAAATACAAATTCATGAGTATGCAAAAATTTATTAGACAATTATTTGAATTGTAGTTTTTGGAGAAATACAACTCTGCAGGCATGGCAGTTGAAAATATTCTTCTGATGTAATTTGGTTCACACCTTTATAAGGTGCATACCTTTCAATTAATGTACAACCAATTGTTATGATATAGCATATATACATGTATTACCAGACGACGATGGACTACATTATTCAATGTGGCAACAGCCAAAAGCGTAAACAAAACAGACAATATGACGGCAACACTGCCTGCACGATGGACGCAATTATTTTTTCCCGGAGCCAAGATCCGTTTTTAGCTCTATTGGCCGGGTGGCCCCATTACAGAAAAAAAATGCACAAAATATATTTCCCAGTGCAATATATACATTTTCACATGAAAATAAATAATTTTAAATTCAAAGAAAAGAGAAGAAGAAAAATTTTTAATCGTCGCCGGGGATGGGAATCGATCTCGGGACCCTTTGCGTGGGGGGCGAGATCCGTAACCACTACACCACGTAAACTCGCTGATACACGTGGAGGAAATTTTCAGTATATATCGTAACATATCGTGCGTTATTCATACAAAAAAATCAAAAAAACAGTACTTACAATGAGGTTCACTGGCGAACCTCAACGGATTTAGACTGATAAAATAGTGCTTAATAACATACGTACAGTTTTGGAATAATTTGAGACATTTTTGTGTTTACGTGTAAAACCAATGACAACGTCAAAATTGAGCCAATCTTGGCCGCCCCCCCCCCCCCTGTGTATTACAGTACCTAAATGTGATGACACAGCCTATAATTTTTTATATCAAATGTTATAATTTATTTACAACAAATAGCTTAATATAAAGCTTATACATGTATTAGTTAATTGACACATTAGCTGATGATTAGTAATTTAATTGACATTAATTTACTGTCAAAATCATGTATGATTTACTAGAAAAGATATAAACTAAAACATTCAAATGTGTCATATAATTATTAGGTACATGTATAAAGACTGCATCAATATACAAATCACTTCATAAGCTTTCATACAAATTTTCCTACCTGCATTATCATATGAAATCAAGCATTCAATGCTTTACAATTCCTACAGCATGTTCCAGATTAATTAGTAAACATCTTGTAATGTCCTACATCTAAATCCATATATTTTGGACCACAAATAACTTGAATATTCTGCACAAATATATTCCAACTGCCAACAGCTAGCTGCTCCATTTTGAATTCATTCAGTGACCTTTGACCATATACCCACCCACAATGCATTCTTAAGATGCTTTATGCTATTTTCAAGGTCAAATTAAAAGCGGATAACCACCGGGTAACTCCTGCAAAGAATCTAAGTTTCTGGGAACTTGCTGGGTAACTCATTTGAAATATTTGAGTTTTTGGGAGACTTCCGGATGTCTACCCGAAACCTTTTGGATAACTTAATTAGGTATCCGCAAGGTATCCGATAGCGGGCACTTTCGGATAACTCTGGAAAAGGTACCCGAAAGGTTTCTGATGACCACCGAATGGTCATCGGGTGGTCACCGGGAAACTTTTCTTTTTGCTATGGGCTCACTTTGATTATGGAATGGTTGTCTGGAGTAGTTGTACTGATACTAATATAATTAGGCTTCAAAAACTCCAGAATACTCCCATGAGAATCATTTTATGTATGCCATTCCGTACACACATCAAAGATATGTTAATGACTCTAGGCTTCGTGGATATTCGTAGTCGAATTTTATATAATAATGGGTGTATGATGTACAAAGTTTTAAATGATATGGCACCTGTTTATTACCTTAATGATTTATTTCATGAAATTAGTTCTATTCATTTTGTACATACACGAACAAGCAAAGCTGGAAATCTTTACATGCCTAGTTTTAATACTTATTACGGTAAAAGTACGTTTCAATATCAAGGATGTATTACATGGAATCTTATTTCAAAGGATATCCGAGATGCAAAATCAGTCTCGTCTTTTAAAACGGCTTTTAAAAAAGATCTGAAATTATGTTAATGTATCTTGTCATTTATGAGTGTCATCATCTTGCTCTGTATTCTTAAATTATTTTTACAATTTCAACAGATTTTTTAGCATCTCAATCAATAATTCGTATGTATTTTTCTAATGTTTTTTTACCAATTATTCAATTTATGTCTATATATAATGTCTTTTACATTAGCATGTCTCTTAATATTATGGTTCGATTTTATATTTATGTCATTATTTATATTCTTATGTAATTCTTATGAAGTTTCTAATGTTTAAATATTTAATTTATGTATATACAAATCTTTTATGTCTTTTACGTCAACGTGTCTCTTAATCATGGTTTTTATGGATAGATATTATGTTTATGTAAATGTCTATATTATTTTAACATGTAAAACTGTGTTTTATACGTTAAGCAGGGCCCTGCTGAAAATCAATTTTTATTGAGCAGGTTACCCTGTTGAAATATGTGAAATAAATAAATAAATACTAAATTTTTACAACTGCATTATCGGCATATGTTTATACTAAAGGTCTATCTAAATAAGAAGCACTTCAGGAAAGTTTTGTGATCAGTAGAGGGGCCAAACCTACCAGAAAAATAAAATTAAAAAGGCCTCCTCCTTTTTCCAACATTTTTCATCATTTTTCCAACAAAAAAGCCCCGCCCCCTTCCTTTTCTTTCAAAAATCTGGACGCTAAACATGTATTTTTTTATTCGGCCTTATGTAATGTTCAATTCTAGACATGAACAGTACCAACAGATATCACACTAATATACGTGTATATTTTGTTGGCTATATTTAACATAGATTTTCGCTTCTTTATCAAATTATTCATCTTTTTCTGCCTTTTTGTGGTAATTTTTATTCTATAAACTGGAAATTTGTGTACAAATGAGGGCGCTATTTACATATATTTTAAATTTAAATTAGCCAAATAATATAATTTATTCCTTACATTTTATGATAAAAAGTTTTTGCCTGATGTTCTAATACCATTATACAAGTGTCTATAACCCTTTTAAAGATGCAAACAAGATTTAAGATAAATAACTACATTTTAATGCCATCAAACAATATAATTCTTCAAACTAACCAAAAGAGGAAAAGAGGATGTCTGACATTCATTTCTAGAAATAAGAACATGTTTACTATAGAAACCTTTGTTCAACGGCTTTTGAAGCTGATCGATTGGGGATAGTTCGCATTAAGATGTCTCCAACATTAAAGGAGTGTCATCCGATTGACAGCCTCCCCCACTGTATCCCATCAAAACACAGATACCCAGTATCAACAAAAGCAAGGTAGTCGTGCATCAATATGGGCCACTGTGATGCATTTGATTTGATTCTAGATGTTTCTGTGACAACCCCTCTCTCTATATATATAGCGTAGGGTGATGAAGTTGGAAAAAAATCTTGTATAATGAAGTATAATGAATCCAGCAACTTTTGGCGACATAATAAGTTTATGGTAAAAATGCGCGTGAGGCGCGTGAAAAATTTCGGCATATTGAAGCTTAACTAATAAAATATGGTGCAAAAGTGGAATAAGTTCGCTTGAAGCGCGCAAAAATTGTCCCATTTGGGGCTAAAATTACGGTGTCTGATCTCCGCCAAATTCCCCCTTTTTTTATTAATTCCCCGATTTTACTTACCCCCCACCTTTTTACAAATAATTCCCCCTTTTAATTCCCCTGTTTGCAAATAGTTCCCCTTTTTTGTAAATAGTTCCCCCTTTTTATTTTTACCCATTTTGTAAATAGTTCCCCCTTTTAACAAATAATTCCCCGTTTTAAATTTCCCCCTTTTTACTTTCACCCGTTTTGTAAATAGCTCCCCTTTTTTAATAAATAATTCCTTTTAAATTTCCCTTTTTTTACAAATAGTTCCCCCTTTTGAAAATAGTTGTTCCTTTTTTACTTTCCCCTTTTTTGTAAATAGTTCCCCTTTTAATACTCACCCCCTTAGTGTAAATAGTTTTTTTTTTTACACTCAAGAATGGTTTATCCCATTTTTACATTCTCCCTTTTCAAATTCGATTCCCCGATTTGTTTTTTCTCCCCGCTTTTTGATGTGCGTATGGCTGTGTTTTATAGGCTTTATAGAATCGCGCCTCTAACCACGTGGAGTGCCAGCCTTCATGCTTCGATCGTGCATACATGTACTTCGATCAGGCGGCATAGGAAGCGCAACAGTGACGTACGAGGCTGGCGAAGATACAGGGCTGACAGCCCCATTCAAACTACACGGTTAGCAATTACAAATGGAAAATTAACATACTTGCAATGTGGTACACGGTCGTACCCCGACGGTTTTAGAGTAAGATAATTTTGCTTTGACACCACATAACAAATTTAGAATTGTTTATGAAGATTTCATGATTATGTGTTAATCCAATGGCGACCTCAAAATTGGCGATATCGCTTCCATCACCGCCTGCTTCGATATTGAAATAGGTCCAGCCTACACGTTGAAAGCACGTGATTGTCTGATACAAATTCTTGAGCTATAAAATAAAATGAATAAAATGATACTTATTATGTAATTTATGAATTCTATAGGATATAGATCTACATTTAAGAAAAATCATAATCTGAATTATATCATGCAACTAAATATAGACCCAGGAAAAGGCCAGGAGATTGGAATTCGAATCAATTAGATTGGCTTATTAATCGTTATTATTTTGGACTTGTCTCGACTTTTAAAAAGACTAGGCTTAATTGCTACTTAATTCTTCATCTAACATATAGGGCCTACTAATTCTTTTTGGATTTTTGAGGCGTGCACCACTGACCGAAGTCCCTGGTTCATTTGTCTGGAATAATGCCATAGAGCCTTTGATTAGAAAGCACATTTTTATTGTTAACGGGATTGTTGACAAACAAAGAATAGCGAAAATTACTCGGAACTGGCTTAAAAATAAAGTTGCATAAAATCACACAGCCACACTTGTCATAAATATGCAATGCCCATTTTGTCCAGGCCCGTTTTATAAATGTATGCTTTTATTGTCATTTCACTGTTAAGACCGCTTGTTTTAAACTTTGGTGCTAACTTTAAAAAAAACCTTTTGAATATATAGCACAAACAATTCTTATTATCTAGGCTTCTGTAACAATGGCAGCCAGTTGTTTGTTGTCTCTGACATATCCCTGTTTATAGACAAGTATTTCAAACATCATTGCTATGAATTTGACCAGCATAAATATTTATGCATGCCATTTCTCCCGTTTAACATTCTGAACATCATTTGGTCCGGGCATTTGGTTTATCAATCATATCGGATTTGCTCTTTGTACAGCCCCTCTATAAACGTGCATAAAAGTTGACGGATCCCTAACCCATTGAATTTAGCGGGCGCTTGCACAACAGGCTATAAATCTACCTACGTTGGTATCCAAATTCATGTAGAACGCCTTTCCAATAATGGATGTAGCGGAATGAGCTCTAGTGAGTGCACGGTACTCTCCAGGGTCCAGGCTTACTGGTAAAGCCTACGCACGGAAAACAGGGAGTACCCAAACAAAAGGGAGTATTAAAAACAAAAAGGGAGTATTATTTAATTAGGGAGAAACTATTTAAAATGGGAATCTATTTGTGAAAAGCGGGAGGAAAGTTAAAGGGATTATTTGTAAAAGGGGAACTATTTACAAAATGGGTGAAAATAAAAGGGTATTATTTGTAAAGGGGTAATTCGAAAACGGGGAACTATTTGAAAAGGGGGAAATTAAAAAGGGGAAACTATTTGAAAAGGGGGGATTCGAAAAGGGGAAACTATATGAAAAGGGGAAAGTCGAAAAGGGGAAACTATTTGAAAAGGGGAAAGTCGAAAAGGAGAAACTATTTGAAAAGGGGAAAGTCGAAAAGGGGAAACTATTTGAAAAGGGGTAAGTCGAAAAGGGGGAAACTATTTGAAAAGGGGGAAAGTCGAAAAGGGGGGAAACTATTTGAAAACGGGGAAAGTTAAAAAGGGGGAAATATTTGAAAAAGGGGAAAGCATTTCGCAAAAAGGGGGAAAACTAAAAATTTGGGGATATGAATTATAAAAGGGGGAGTTTGGCGGAGATCAGACACCGTATTAAATGGTCAAATATGAGGTTAATTTGGTAGGTAAGTCACATACAGGCGTCAATATTTATTTATTTATTTATTTATTTATTTATTTATTTATTTATTTATTTATTTATTTATTTATTTATTTATTTATTTTTTTTTTATTTTTATTTTTTTTTTAATTTATTCTTTAACCTGGGACATGCGATCAGTAACCAGCACTGTTCTTCCTTGCTGCCCAGGATGCAACACAGAAAAACAACCCCCTTATCCACCCCCTCCCCCGATCTACACTTATGAAATGGTGGCATTTTTGTTTTTCAAAACTTTTTGAACATTTAAAACGTTTTTCAAATAAGGTCCCACAATCCATATTTTAATATGAAACCAATACATGCAAAATGATGGAAAAAGAAAAACCGCGTGATATTGCAATCAATGCTTGCCTTTGAATTACAAAATTCAACAAACACGTACTGCAGTACGTGGCTTCTGTTTGTTCATAAAACAATTCATTTCATTTCATTTCATTTCATTCGGCTGCGTGCGAAGCAGGCGACTACAAAGTTTCTCCATGTACTACGATATGAAACCAAGGTGGTAATGGCATCTGGCAGTAAAAAGTTGTCGAAATCCCCCCCAACAGATTTTGCACATAAGACATCTTTGCCTTCCAGGTCTTCTTTTACCATGTGATGGGGGTGTAGAGTGGATATCTTCTGCATGGTTCATCTTCCTGCATCCTCAGGATGTGTCCCAGGAATCGTAGTTGTCGTGATCTGACAGAGTTGATAAGAGGCACAGTGTTGGTATTGGTAGACCCTATTATCCTGTAACATGGTGTACCAAAAGCGTTGATCTTATTTTCCATGTCAATACCTAAAACAATACCTAAATTTTTTGCCACAAAACCGTTTTATAATTGCTATTACCAATAAAACAGAAAACAGGAAAATACACACGCAACTTATATTGCCTGATTTTGTCTTCATTGGTCAAGTAAAGACGTGACGCGACGGAAGTAAGAGCTTCAAAGAGCCTTGGAGGGAGACAGTTGCGCCCATGACCTGAGTAATGTTAAACACGTACTGTAAAGTCTGAAGTTACATGGGCATCTAGTTGGAAGTAAATATAACTTATTACTTTACTTTGGATATATTTTTATTACTTCCCTTATTATTTTTGACAACGCAGTTTTTACGTTAACGTCTCATGAAAATGTTCCACAAATCTTCTGCTGCTATTGTAATCGGAATAAATGCAGTCGTCGCGGAAAGTCCAATCAAAGACAGACCGAAATTACCACTTACGTCGAAGAGAAAACCTAAAAAAATAACATAAAGTAGAGTCTTACGATTAGACGTACGAATAACGACAGTTTCAGTAACAATGATATTATCAATGTAGAGCATAAGCAATCGTATATATTGAATACAAACTTTGTGATAATTCGAATGAACATAAACGAAATACGATATTTCCGGAGAGTTATCTATACTTTGGGTTTTCTATGCTCCACGGCTTTGGGGTACCTTTCAGTGATGTTGGTATATATGATTGAGTTTTCAGTGAAGACTATTATTGCACCCAATTCGCATTTGGGCAAACGTGCACTTTATAGCACCCAATTGGGGCGAAATTTGGGTACTATTTGGGTATTTGCTGTGAAAAATTGATATACTGATGGGTTGCCAAAACAGCAAATAGATAAATTGATATCCTGATGGGTTCCCAAAACAGCAAATAGAAAAATTGATATACAGATGGGTTGCCAAAAGAGCAAATATTAGAGAGATTGTGAAATTTACGTGAAACGTGATACAGGAACGCCAACGGCAAGCTACATTAGTCCAGATGATGGTGGATGCGATATCGCTATTTTTGAAGTCGCCATTGGATTAACACATAATCATGAAATCTTCACAAACAATTCTAAATTTGTTATGTGGTGTCAAAGCAAAATTATCTTACTCTAAAACCGTTGGGGTTCTGCAAAGTACCCCCACTGCAAGTATGTTAATTGTCCATTTATAATCGCTAACCGTGTATTGTGAATGGGGCTGTCAGCCCTGTATCTTCGCCAGCCTCGTACGTCCGTGTTGCGTGTCCTATGCCGCCAGATTAGTCGAAATTCGGTTAGTATGCCCTCTAGAGGGTGAAATCTATTGTGAATTGGTCAATCGTGGAATTACAGTAAGGCGATTACGTTGCGGTTGGTAGCAAAAAATGACGTTCCAAAATGACAACAAAAAAAACGCATTATAAAATGCAGAAAATTGTTATGTTTGTCGTGTTATGAAGCAAATCAAAGTATCCAAATAGAACAAGTAGAGTCCGACATGTAATATAATCCATTTTGGGGGTTACAATTTGACCTAGTATAGACAAGAAGAAGTGACTAAATTTAGATTTTTTTGGCGCGAATTCGAACGGGAAGATTCATTTGTGTGTGGAAAATGCCGTCCAAAAATCAGCTTGCGAAGAGGCGTTTTAGGCAAGATCGTGACGTCTTACGACATAATGCGGCAGAATTGTCTGTTTGGGGTGACAGCAGTTCGTGCAACGTCATTTTTCGCCATTGCTATTTCGTTGCATTAAACAACTGTCAAAGTGTTTTGCTTATGGATACTATTCAGCAAACACCAAAATGTTCTTAAAACATGATAATGCATTATGTTTTTGGTTTTAGTTTAAACAGTTTGATAACATATCAATATCAGTTTATATAAAAATCATGAAAACTCTTTTTTTAAACGTGTACTTGTGTTAGAATGTTTTCCAACAAGTTTTGGACAAAATGTTTTTTGAATGTTAAAACCTTTTTATACCCTTTACCCCCACATACCCGACTTTTAACGTGTTCTGTAATCATGGTAATATATTTGTGTTTGCTGGGTAGTAATCGAACTAGGCACATTAGATTATCTATTTTCATTTTGCTTTAAAAAGTAAACAGGGTACTATTTATATGATAATGGAGTTTGTTTCTTTTTATTCGAATATATAGGCCTACACCATAACGACTTCCTAGGCATCCAACACCAAACTCTGTTTAGGTTATTTAGACAAATATCATGCACGTGTGAACATAGGCCTATACTCATTTTCCAATAGCTCTCAAAACTCAAATATCGCTAATCTGGACTGAATGCTCAGAGCAATTATAGATACAGCCAGTCGTATTTGCATATCAATAGGGCCTACCGAGGAAAGTGGGTTTGATGAGAGAAGATAATCCTCTCTGGTTCGATGCACCCAAGGTGAATCAATGTATGCTCCCTATATCTTTAGATATATTTGTCTCAGCATAGCGCCACCATGAGCTTTTACATGTAGTCTTGGTTCAGACTCTATGCAGCTATCACAAACATACTACGAACGACGAGCGTTAGGACCGACACAAACTGGCTGTGTAGGAGGCTAGTTTGGATGTGAACGGCATTATCACGTTCTACCGCATAATGCCGTAATCCGTATCCCGTATGGCGTTTGCAGTGAACGCCTCTTCGCAATCTCTCTACTGATGTGCCTTGAGTAACTTTACATTTCAAAGCCATTAAATGAATGGAAAATCTCTTTCAAGTACTCGTGAGTGAAAGTAACGTCATTTTGAGTGAACCAAGGATGTATATTGCCGTGGAATTACAACAAGAAGAAGATTGCCCAGTCAAATTATGAAATCACCCACCACTAATTGCAACAGAGTCTATTTCACGTGCGTCCATCTCCCCAAAACTCCCTAAAATATATCAAAAGTCCTGGAAAATCCAAGTAGTGGAATAGTGCTTAATTAGCATAAATCAAAAAATGGCCGCTTATGTAGCGGGTAAAATTTTAAAGTTGGGCAATTAGTTGTGGGCTAGTCTCTTTTCAACATTTTAAATCAGTGAATTTTGTTGATTGTAATTGAGTGTATGCATTCATATTTATATACAAGAATATTGTCGAATCAAACTCTGCTTTTCATTAAAGATTTTATAGTTTGTTAACTTATACAAACCGTATATTCTTGTTGTGATAACTGGTAAATGATGTTTTAGCTTTGAGGCTTTCCGACTCGTAAAAGGACTATGCAATAATTATGAGGCCTGGGAAAGGGCAAAATTAAAGGGCAGGACCATTATTTAAGGGGCAGGACAATTGTTGCATTGGCAGCAAGATAAACCTCTGATCAACAGCCTTGGCCTTATGCTACTCTAGTGCTGAATATGCCTGCCCAGTGTGGGGAAGATCAACTCATGCCAAGAAGGTGGACCCAGCACTCAACTCATGCTGTCGACTTATCACTGGATGCCTCCGATCAACACCTACGGATAGTCTCTACAGATGTACGCCGACAAGTGACCAGCATGCACGAGCGTGAGCGTCAGACCACTGATATAAAGCACCCCATGTTCAACCAGACTGCTGCACCCAAACGCCTTAGATCCAGAGGAAGCTTCCTAAGCAAAGTTCATCCTCTTGGGACAGTCTCCAAGGAAGCGGAAAGACTCACCCTGTGGAAAGAGAGATCTCCCAATTCACCAGCTATGGGACTGCAACCCAGTGAGCAGCTACCACCTGGAGCTGATTCCACATGGCCTAAGTGGCGGTGTCTCAACAGACTAAGATCAGGGGTCGGAAGGTGCAAGGTCGCTTTGCAGAAATGGGGATACCTACCAGAAGGACAAAACACTACCTGTGAGTGTGGAACGGTTCCACAGACTATGGAACACCTGTTGGTCTGTCCACAGATGGGGCAACATTGCACACATGAGGACCTAGCTGAATTCAACGATTCTGCTCGTCACTGCATCAGCTATTGGCTCGGGCGCTTTTGACCCTGCGCTTAGACACGCTAAGAAGAAGAAGGGGAAGGTCAGCCGTGGGGAGTGGCAGTTAATGTTTGGCAAGCCGGGAGGAGGCCTTTTAAACAAAACCCTCTAAAAAAGGCTTTATAGAAAAAACTGGCAGGCCGAGAAAAGGGAAAGCATTCTTTGGAACGCCGTCTGGATATTGTACCCACCCCCGCTCTTAGTTTATATTGCACAGCACCTAACACTTTAGAAAAAGTCAGCATCTGAAAGTCTGCGTGGCACATCCTCGTACAATTTTTTTAGAACCCCGGACGATATTGTACCTTAAAATAAACTTACTGTTGATGTAACCGCTAATTATGTAGCCAATACCAAGAACAAAGTGTAGCCATGCCATTGCATTAATCGCTTGGTCCTTTTCAATTGTTGCATTGGCAGCAATATAAACCTCTGATCCGACTACACCCAGCCCAATACCAAGAAGAAAACTCACCACAGAGAGTGTTTGAAAAGAACTTGCAAAATACAATCCAGCATATGCCCCTGCTGTTATAAACGAACCCCCGCATAATAGGAGTCTGGGTGACGTGCCTCCTTGGAAGATTGCTAATATTATTCGTATCACAAATGCTCCTACCCCACTGATTGTAGCCATAATGGCAGCTTCATTTGGTGATAAGTCTTGACTTTGGGCAATGGAAACCAAATACACTACCCATCCGTTATGACAATATCCGCAAGCGATAAAAACTATTATCATTATAATAAAAGGTCCGTTCTTAAATAAGGAAGTATTACACGTATCGTTGACACAAGTACATATGACATTCTCATTATGAACTTCGTTAGTTTGGAAGTTTTCCACTCGTTGATACTCTGAGTTATCAGCATTGCTGTGTTTCAAAGGTTTGAGTAAAGACGCAGTTGCTACAGAGTGAAAATTAATTCCTGCAAGTAATAACATTGCTCCTCGCCATCCATAGATATCAATGAGTAGTTGAGTTAACGCTGAAAAGGCGAGAATACCGAGTGGGAAGCCAGTGGTGATGATATTAGCAGCAACACGGTAAAAATCGGTCGCAAAATACGTAGACATCAGACCATTACGTTTGGGAATTGGAAAGAACCTTCTGATAAATCATGCATGACTCAATTACAAATCTCTACATTCCTTTCTTCTTGTCTATTGATATTTTGAATAGTGTTTATCTTTCCCTAATAGATAGCGCCCTGATCGATTCTTCCTGCATATCAATATGCTTCATTTACATTACATTACAGAGATCGGACACTAATCCCTACCATAACAAACCATGTATAGACTCTACATGCAAATACAGGTGATATAACAGGTCTATATTACAGGATTAGATTAGTAAACTATGATTTTTTTTCAAGTATTATATTGATTGAGCAGGAAAGATTTGATATATTTTTTGTATAGTAGTCTAGTTGCCGGCGTGCGTTATTTCTTTCTGCAACCATAATGGGCCACAATGCGATAACACATAGTACATACATGTAATTAATAGGCCTATGAGGCTAGATATAACACGAGTTTATTACCATTATTATTTCCTCTTACTTAATAAAATAAAAAGAAATCGATAGAATTAAAATTCTATAACGGTTTACCTGGGGTTCGAACCCACAACCTTTGTATCCATAGTCTAATGCCTACACGACTGTGCTATGATTCGTTGTGCCAGAAAGGTGTTTGTTTATGATACTTATTGATTACGGAATAAACTGCATACACACAATATACTATTACTAGTATAATAAATACGAATATAATCCTAACCCTAACCCTAATCCCTAACCCTAACCCTTACCTAACCCTTACCCTAACCCTAACCCTAACCCTAACCCTAACCCTAACCCTAACCCTAACCCTAACCCTAACCCTAACCCTAACCCTAACCCTAACCCTAACCCCTAACCCTAACCCTAACCATAAGACCCTAACCCTAAGACCCTAACCCTGACAATAATGAACCTTGCCTCGGACTATGCGGTTAGTGATATATTGCGGCCCATTATGGTTGCAGAAAGAAATTATTTATGTCCTCTTTTGCACAATTACTGTATTTTTTGTGGGACCTGAATTTCAAATTTTTATGATGATGACATAGACTCGCTTGCCAGTCCTATATACGCCGTACCTATGTATATTGAGGACTGGCTTACGCCATTTTGGATGTCAATGGGAAATACACACTTAACGATTTGCGCCGGTTAGAAACTTGAAAAAAATCTTTAAAATTTCATCAATGTATATAAATGTGGTACCAACTGTATTGTGCTTGATAATTTAAGACTCGGTTGAAACAAAATTAAGGATCGAAAGCATTTAAGTGTCCAAAAAGGCAAAATTATCGTCAAAGTTCTGCCAAAATCGGCACCCTTGCGAAGGGTTCAGAATTCGAATCGGGAACGAAAATATCCGATCTTTGCGATCAAAAACACAAAATTACAACTTTAAACATACTATTGGCAAAAGACATTATTACCAAACAATATAGAATAGAAAATTTGACATCATTTTCTCAAAATAATGAAAAAATTTGCTCACTAGACATCGAAAAAGTACGCAATCCAATTCCCGTTCAAACGCGTGGGAAACTGAAAGTGCATAATCGTGACTAATGATGACATGTATGATGCAAACTCATAGGTGTTGTGCGTTTGGCAAGTTGGGAGGGTGGGGGTTCAAAATGACCCCATAGGATTATAAAATTGCTCAAATACCTCTTTCAAATATATCAAATTATTTACATAAATAAACAAAAACAAATAAATAAATAAATAAATAAATAAATAAATAAATAAATAAATAAATAAATAAATAAATAAATAAATAAACGAAAAAATTGAACAAATTTTAGCGTAGCATTAAAATCATAAATATAACCATTGCTGGCAGGAGGACTCGAACCAACGATATTGATATCAGCAGTCTGATGCTCTACCATTGAGCTAAATGACAGCATCTAGTGATGAGCGTCGAGTTTTTAGCTTATACAGTGTTTGTCTGTGATAATGTCGCCTCGTGAAAGAAAGAAATATAAAATCTCAATTTGTAATTTAAATTTATTTGATAATTTTCTAACCTATATTTTCTTTCGAGCAGGGACAAATATTTCCCCTTTTATCTAATTTGACCGCTATATAAGAATCTATTTCTTTTATTACTGATTTAATTCCGCGATTTGTTCCATTAAGCAATATCAAAGATTAATGTCACACATCTCACAACAGATATTTAGTTGGTCTAGTGGTCTTTCACAGTGCTGTTTAACCGGGAGGTACCGAGATCGATTCCCACCTCTGCCTGCAATTTTTTTTAAAGACTGGGAAATAATAACCTGACATTCGCCGCTGACATTCGTACTTCAGTAGCGGAGTTATAACTTGTTAAACTTTGCTCCTTCCGTAAAAGGGTACATTATTTTGGCACTACATTATTTCTTTCTTTTTTTCACATTGCTGGTATTAAATATCAAATGGTCATAATTGGCGGTCACTTCAAATCATCCCCAACTGAACTAGGTTCAGGAATGTCCTCTCATTGTTAACTGTTGGTTAACCCACCACTTGAGAATAAAGGACTATGATAGGTGCAACAGGATTACCTACGGGATTATCTCAAGGATATAATTCTGTTCTCCATCCTTTTCTTACATCTTCTCTGATATGTGCTAGTGTCAATGGTTATTGTTAAAAGGCAATAAGGTGTGTAATTGCAATATTTCCTCTGAATAGGAAAGACTCTCTACATCGAGTTATGTATGCTGGTGGTTCGCAATACTGTTATTTAAGAGAAGGTATCTTCCAAATCCAAATTCAAATGCCAACAGTAACTGTTGTACCCATGCAAACAAAACCTGCATGATGTTAAACAACGGCATTTTATCAACTCACTTTTGTGACAATTATAAATTATACAAATCGTATTATATAAGATCGAACCGGAAACAAAGGTATTACTGAACTGTATGGTTAGCTTTATTTACTATATTACACTACTCGAAAAATTTAAGGATCAGGCCTACTAAATAGCATTTTTTCAATAAAGCAGTAACATTAAATCAGATACGTGTAATTTCATTCAATAATGTTTAGACAACAAAACACTTTGTCCCATGACACCAAATAATAATTTCTATGAAGTCCCATGACACCAAATAATAATTTCTATGAAGTCCCATGACACCAAATAATAATTTCTATGAAGTCCCATGACACCAAATAATAATTTCTATGAAGTCCCATGACACCAAATAATAATTTCTATGAAGTCCCATGACACCAAATAATAATTTCTATGAAGTCCCATGACACCAAGTAATAATTTCTATGAAGTCCCATGACACCAAATAATACTTTCGTCGGCACCATGAGAAGTATCTGATCCTTTAAATATTTTGAGTATTGTTCAATTTAAATGTTGAACTCTTACCTGTTAAACACGTTCCCAAAACTAATACAGGGATAGTGGTTGCAGTGACGCATATTAATATGCCAAAGGTTGACAGAATGCCACAACTGATGATGATATTTCGCGATTGAAACTTCATCGTTAGGAAATGGGAAAAGAGTCCTATGAGAACAGAAAGTCAAAGCATTGGACAATCAATTAGTGTGAAGCTCAAAGATAAAGTTTTGATGTATGCAATACCGGATAGCGTGCCAAGTAAAATGTGGATGTGTGTGTGTGTGTGTGTGGGGGGGGTTAACTCCACTGTCTCAATAGTGTAACGCCGGAGTACATCCTGGCCAAAAATGCTAGGTCATACTCCGTAGTCTTTTGGGTGATTTTTCGAAGCGACATACATTGTGGCTAATTTTCCGCCAGAGTATTCAGCACCCACTGAAATTGGACTTCGAAAAATAGAACATAGCCCAAAACAATGCTAATCAAAGCCGAGTCGCTTCGAAGCCTTAAACGTGACATCTGTCGCAACAGAAAATCGTCCTCAAAGACGTCCGACGATGACCTGCTTTTAACGACGCTTTTCAGTTTTAAGCAGCTACTTTTAATTCCAGGCCTTCATATCTGCTACGGAGGAATGTTTTATGCTACAGGGTGAGTCAAAAAAAGTGCAATAGAGAAAAGAATCCATTTTTATTTAAAAACCGAGTTGAACTTTTTAGGTTTTAAAACATTTTATAAATAACATATCCATTAGTGATATTGTGAGAAGAAATCAAGGAATTTGCATTTACCGTTTTGTTTTATGACACATTTTATAGCGATACCCAATTTTAATGTTTGTCCAAGAGATATCTAAAATTTGAATGCCAGGTCACTCTCCCGGTAACTCTGTGTAAGGTAGATTTGGAACAACTGCCATTTTCTTAACCTTATTGGCATTGAAATAAAATGGAGCACCCAAAGCGTTATTTAAGGAGAAGAAACATTATTTGTTGTTATTTTCATTTTCCCTTTACTTTAAAGATGTTTATTCTCTATCAAAAATATATACATTTGTAGGCGGGGTTTTCAAATGTCGAAATGAAATGCGCGCAAATTGAAGTGGCGTGAATTACAAAATATCCAGTAAGTTGGACATATTGGGGTTAAAAAAACTGGAGTTGGAGTCGAATGAGGTATGAAGGACTTAAAGTAATGTTAGAAAGTTTGTTTGAACAGAAAAAAAGAAATTGAAGTAACGCAAAAATCAACCTTATTTAAGTTAAAGCCAGTTTCAGAGCTGGTGCCTTTATCGTGCATTGTGTGCTCTCATTCAAAATACATGGTACCTCGTGGACAAATAATGAAATTGGGTATCGCAGCAAAAGGACTCATAAAATTTAAATGGTAGTAGCGAGTCACTTCAGTTTTTCACAGAAGGTGACTATTGAGTGTGGCATTTATAACAACTTTCAATAATGGGAAAGTTCAACTTGGTTCTTACATAAATATCGATTCTTTGCTCTATTGCACTTTTTTTGACTCACCTTGTATATACATGTAATACTTGTCTGTAGTAAGTTAGCAAAAGGGATAGCTCAATTCACTTACCTGCTACATAACCAGAAAAGAGAGTTAAAGAAACAACGGATCCAATCGTCTGTGTATATGATCCAAAATGATCTACAAGTACCGGAAGTAAGACACCAAATGACTTTATAACACCTGATTCTAGAAAGTAAATGACCCACATGGCCAGTAGTGCAGATATGGTGTTTTCTTGTTGGTTGCAAATGTTGCCCATAATGTTGTCAGGCTCAAAATATGATGTTACTTCTGAGAAGCAATAGAGAAAGACATTAATCTTAATACTAGTACATCAAAATATTCACTTTAACCCTACCGTCGTCATTTCGCATTTGTTAAAATTACATATTCTCCAATACTTTTACAATATAGACGTATACGTGCTTTTTATATCTTGTTAACAAATCGCAATTATAAACACTACAAACAAACTTCGTCACAAAACGATGAATAATTTTGTTTGTGTTTGTGATATCTACTCTTAATATCGGAGTGCAATATTGCATTCATTTGGCAGGGCAGCTGTTTATTGCATTAACAATTGATCATTAAAAAATACATCATAATATACGGAGTTAAATGGAATCATTTCTGTCTGCCGGTTGCTAGAGCAATTTCCTGTTGTGAAGGTAGTTTTTATTTTGAATGATAAGCACTTAGAATGACCATTACAAGAAAATTAAAATTTGACAGGGTAATTTAGAAACCTGCTTCGCTCGCTTTCACAAAAAACACATTTGGTATGCAGTAAATAAGGGCACTATAACCGATGTTTATCAGAAAGCAGTAATAAATCTTGGTATTGGCCCTATTTTTAAACTCAAAACCGAGAGAAAATATCTTACCCTTCCCAAAATCATTTGCAACATAATACATCCCCTCATTTCAACAAATGACGCTCCCATTACTTTGTACAGGTTTCCTTTGTTTTCATTTTTAGAATGGACTGGCTGAACTTGGGTTGCTAGTCAAGAAATATTTTGTAAGATCTGTATGTGATTTGTTCACTGAGGTATATTTCGCCACTATCGACCTAAGAGCTTAGAGTTGCAAAACGTACTAAGTCCACCTGAGGTCGAAATTTTATTTTATTTTTTGTATGAACTACACCCCTGGCCAATTTTGTGCTTATTTTTGAATTTTTCTCAAAAATTATAGCACATTGGTGACAAGTAAGATCTGTATATTATAGGGGCAAGGACTAAAACTACTGTACTGAAAATTTAGCAACTCAAAGCAAGTAGTTATTGATTTATTGATCAAATATTCGTTTTCCCTCATTTTTGACTGTAACTCCACAAATGTTGCCTGTGCTGAAATACAATTTCCAATGCAGTAGTTGTAGTCCTTGCCCCTATAATATAGATATCTAGGCCAAAATAGGCACAAAATTGGGCAGGGGTGTAGTACCCCCTTAAACACATTGCCGAGATATTCAAATTATTGATTTCCAGAAATCTTCGTTACTTTCCGGAAAATGGGGGGGGGGAATTTGAATAAAAACAGCTATAAGAGACCAATAAACTCACATTTTAATGGGTTTTTTTTGGTTGAATTAAGTTACAAAGTCTGACACACTAAAATAAGATTATAAAAAACGGTAAAAAGGGGGTTTCTAGAAAGGGGGTCAATCTGTTTAGTGACAAAATGCGCTTAGTCCAATATCTTTTTTTACAAAAGATGTAATAAAAACGAAGTTGAAAAAATTAAAATAAACCCATGATTTTGGTTCACTATGACGATACCTTAATCCACAAGCAATATCAACAAAATCAACCAAACTAAAATTGCCATATCAGAAAAACGTGTTTTTCTCAGAACTGCACTTTGTGGACTTAGTACGTTTTGCAACTAAACTCTTCAAATAACAGTGGCACAACATAGGAAATCAGTACAAGAAATTTAAATGGTAGAAATTCACTATGGAAAGTGTAAGGTACGTTCTCTGCTCCAAGCCTTATAACTTATTATATTATTAAAGTTGTTCCCTGTTACGCAAATGAGACATTTAACGCTCGGAATTTCGGAGTTGCTTTTGTTATGTTCCCTATTCATTTCCACATATTTGAATGGCATCGGCATTAATAACCTATCCATGTTGTGCAATTAATTTGGGGGGGGGGGGGTTACGCCACTTGAATAAAACGGGAGATAAAAATACTGCTTTGTGTCACGTGTTTTAGACTAGTCAATTTCGCGTTTGAGCTAGACAAATTTGGGACACCAATCTTTTTGCTTGCTAGTGACTCTTAACACCCTCATATTCAAAAAGGATAATTGTATTCCTCTCATTGTTAGGATTCAGAAAAAGTATAGTTTGACGTATCTAAGATGTACAGTTCTTGAGTTATAGGCATAAAGTTAAAATCGCAAATTTTAGGCAAAAAAATAAAAAATGCTCCTATTTTGATCAAAGTGGTCTCAAATTGTTCCGCTTGGAACTACATTTAAAACAAATATTAGTTTGCTAAATCTCAGGTGTTTTGTTACCTGGGTAACATCACAAAATAGGTCAAAGTTAACATGATCAAATTTGTCTCCATAATTGTTTACAGGGGTAAAAATATTGTTCCGCTTGCATGGAAAAACATTTTAACCACAGAATAGTTTGCCATATCTCAGGTGTTTTGTTACCTGGGTAACATCACAAAATAGGTCAAGGTTAACATGATCAAATTTGTCTCCATAATTGTTTACAGGGGTAAAAATATTGTTCCGCTTGCATGGAAAAACATTTTAACCACAGAATAGTTTGCTATATCTCAGGTGTTTTGTTACCTGGGTAACATCACAAAATAGGTCAAGGTTAACATGATCAAATGGGCTCAGGTCTTTTGGCCCTGTTATCCAGGTAACGAAACACCTGAGATGTGGCAAACTATTCTATGGTTACAATGTTTTTCCATACAAGCGGGATAATTTGAGACCGCTTCGATTAAAATCGGAGCATTTTTGATTTTTTTTACCCCTGTGAACAATTATGGAGACACATTTGACCTTTATGCCTATAACTCAAGAACTGTACAACGGAGATATGCCAAGCTATACTTTTTCTGAATCCTAATAATGAGAGAAATACAATTAGATAATTTTTTTATCCATATTTTGAAATTTGAGCTTTGCATTAGCGGTCATTTTTGAAATATGGAAATTACCAAGCGGATGCGCAACAGGCGTCGGGCAAATTGGTAAAATGTGTGTTATGTATTTGCAACTTGGTGAAGTTTTTAATCGCTTTTGCATTCTTATTAACATTTGTAAACCATAATACCATTTAACTCGATATCGGTAAACCAGCCGCAGTGTACTTTCATCGCGATACAGCTAGTTACAAAACAATACAATTCAATTATTAAATGGACTGAAATATTTAAAATGAAAATTTAAAAATGAAAATCTATCTTTCTAAATAAAACCAAAGATTTATTTTCTGATTAACATTTTACTGCCGAGATTGTAATGTTATGAAATTGTAGGCAATGAGTGTATTTTATGCAACTTTGCACAGTTTTTATTCGTTTTTGCATTCCGATTAACATTTTGTAATTGATAAAGGCCCATTCAGTAATCCTTAGAATCGTATAAATCATCAAAATTCAGATTTTGTTAGTGTCATAGATGTGGTAATGATAGCCTGCTAGTGGTGAACCCGAAAGCCATGTATATTTTAAGACAAAATAAGACATTTTACATGAATCTGTAATTTCTCCACTTAAGGTTAGCAACTATTTTAAACTGTTGCGATTTGGTAGTTCACAGCATCTTGCGAAGGGTAGTGAGCTTTCGCAAAAATTGCATTAATCATTTCATAGCGAGCGTGTATAAGAATTCAAATATCACAGATATACTTTTGTAGGTCCTGTGGTTCTTGAGTTATGTTGTAAAGAGAGCTGAAACAACAACACTTTTGTAAAATGTATATAACTCATTAACAACAATAAAGTTTTCAAAGTATATGATTTGTAGAATGAGCTTTTACAAAACATCAAAGTGTCATTTTTAATAATATATTGATTTAGACAATGAAAATCGATTTTGTTTTTGGTTGCTTCGATCAACAAAAGATCGCGTCGCCTTAAGTAGAGACATTAGCTATATATGTATTTCAATGGGGCTTCAATTTTGTCAATAATGCTGCTTCCTTGTTTGTTTGTTAGTTAGTTGTTGTTTTTTGGCCCAAATGTTTCATTTCAGGCATAATGACAATTTTTTTATACGTTCGCTGGGATCACTGAATGGGACTTTAACTAGGCTTTAATGAACCAGGTGTGTACTTTCATCAAGCTGTAGCTAATTAAAAATAATGACAGGTCAATTTAAGGGATTTACATTTTATTATAGAAAACATACCCTTCTAAATAACTGATTTACATTTTTACAGAGATTGTAATTTTATGAAATTGTAGACACCAGCTGTGTGCAATTTGCAAAGTGTGTTTTTATCCGTTTTTGTATTCTGATTAACATTTTTAATCGTTAACTTGGCATTAGTGAGCCAGGTGTGTACTTTCATCAAGTTCTAGCTATAGGTTTAAAAAATGACAACAAGAATCGGGTCATAAGTATGCACTTTCAAAGATTATACATGTTATGATAGCTATCCCAAAATAGTGACAATGTCTAACGACAAGCAGTTTGGTTCACATGTTTATCATTTGAAATAATCTTAAACGTGTAACCAATCGTGGAAAATATTCTTAGAAACAACAATATATTATTGTCTTTACGATGATTTTACGCAAACATTAGGTAAAATTGTAAATGTTAATATAATGTTAAATTTTAAAATATAAATTGTGATGTACCCCAAGGGTAAGTTCTTGGATCTCTATTATTATAGTATACTAGCGGTCACCCGTCTTTCGCGATCACTGTCTTTCGCGGTCACCGTATCTCGCGGTTGGTAAATGGTCTCTTGTGGGATGCTGACCGCCAGGATATTTAAGATTTGTATGCATTTTTTACACAGCACTGTTTAGCCCATTTAGGACATATCTGTTATTTTTTAGCCCATATTTAACTATTCCCATCAAAGTTCCCCCACCCCCCCGCCCTTGAAATGTACCTTCCCCCTCCCCTAAAAAAAACTCCCTCAGTCCTGGCTACATCACTGAGAAGATGAATACATATTTTCCACAATTCCTTTTTGCCCCCCCCCCCTGTGGGATCATGGCCGGTCTGATACTAAAGATTTGTATGTATTTGTTGTACTTTTTATTTTTTAGCCATATTTGTTGTATTTTTGAACACATTTTTTACAATTGTTGTCAAAGTTTTCACCCACCTGCTTCAATTCCCCCCTCCGAAAAAACTGATAACACACATGTATGATTACCACAAAGCAGGGTAGGTCTATTTAGTGACTTGATGTCATGACCACACACTCCAGTGAACACACTGAGGTCAAAATCATTGACAGCATTATGTAAATGAGATAATGGCCACTATAATGGGGTAATATTACTATAGACTCATTCACACCACTCCACGCCATACATAAATTCTGCCAGTCACATTTCCCCAATATGAAATTTTTTAAAGTAAAATTTTAATTTTACTTCAGTAAAGTTTGGCGGAGGCGGGGTTCGAACTCACGGCGGCGGACTGCTTTGGACACACTATAATGAACCCAGCGCCTTAGACCACTCGGCCACTTGTCTTGCTGGAATTCATTTGAAACTTATTTGAAGATATAATCGCAACTTCAACATAGGCCTACCACGTGACAAGCAAAGGCAGAAAACGTACCATATTTTGGAATTTTATTTGCCTAAAAACATTTATGTGTATTATTAGCGCTCAATTATTGTTAACTGCGTGTTTTATACAAAAAAAATCCAATGATAAACATGATAACTGGGCGTCTATATGGACAATACATTATATCGATTTTGACACGTGCTTGTGTCTCAGTACATTTCCATGGTCAGTAAAATACTATAGAGGAAAACCTACCATTATCTTGTATACACGTTCGATGTTTTGATCAAGTATGTGAATATTCGACATTAGACCCAAAATGTTTTTTCAGGAAATAAAAGATCAGATTACCATAAAAACGAAATAGTAATCTTTGGTTGGGTCTAATGTAATATTCACATAGGATTTTCAACGTTTTTTCTATCCTTATTCTTGCTCAATTAAAAAAATATTTTGGCGTATATAAAATTGAAATAAAATTCTCTGCTTCTTAAACAACATCAAATGTGCCACAATTGGGTATCACGATATATATGATGTGCAGTTAATATTCATATTTTCTTTTATACAGAGGATGCTTCAGTTTTGACAGGAAAAATATTTTCTTGAAAACCCTCTCACTCGGTTATTTTAAAAGGTAACCACGCTTCCCTAGAATGTGCAATAAATTAGCATTAAAATTTTTCTTATTCTAACAGCAAGCGTTTCTAGAATGTATTATGGCGAAATGTGGTGTAAGACTCATTGGATCACATACATTGTACATGTTCCAAGATGTGTGGCAGGTCAACATTGTGGTCATTATTATGTAAATGAGATGTTCACAGTCTTGAGTTGCCAGTTGCAGCGACTAGTGGCAGCTTTTCACAGGCTCTCTATTTCTCAAGTTAAATTTTCCTGTTCTAATGTATATTTGAATATAACATTTCTTCTGGTGTCTTGGTTACATACATGGATCACCTTTATGTATGAAACTAGCAGAACGAGGCCCAATTTTCCATGTTTTGCTTGGATTTTGGGTTTTCTTATCTTACTACTGGGACAAGACTGTAACTGTGAGTATAGTAGACCTAATAGCACTGAACATTGGCCTACACATCTCCTGTGCATTGACCAGGGGTTTCAAGTAGAGTAGTAGGCCTACCTCTCAACTTATTGACTGGATCTACTCATGTAATTCTTCCCGATCTACTCAAGTACTCTTCAAGTATGGACAGTGATCATCATACTTTCAACTCATCTCAGTCATCCATGTCATTGGCCTTCAAATGTATTCAGTATTCAGCTATATTTTACATGGTTTATGTACTGAACACACTACATGTCCACTATCAGCAGAAACTTGCCAACATTTAGATTCACTCAATCTTCTTCGTCAACCCTGCATGATCCACCATTATGATATACTTCTTATTGGATACAAAAAGTCTGAAAGGAAACGTTGGCGTCACCACCCAAACGTGGTGAAAAAAAAGCCTAACCTTCCAAAAATGTTACCAACAGTATTTATGACTAAAGCTCAATCTATAGTTAATAAGATGGATGAAGTGGATATTATCTGGCGCCAAGAACAGATTGATATTGGTATCATTAGCGAATCCTGGTTCACCCCTGAACTATCCCCATGCCAAGTAAACATCTCGGGTTTCTCCTTGTACTCCCAAAATAGAGAAGATTGCCGTGGTGGTGGTGTGGCCATCTATGTTAAGAACGAGATGCCCTCAAAATTACTTGACATCCAGGTACCTGAGGAGCTGGAATGTTTGTGGGTTGAAGTTAGGCCATACCGATTACCAAAAGGAGTATCTGCTATAACTTTTTGTTTTATTTACATAGTAACTGATTCCTCTTTCCAACCTATTCTCGAGAAGCACCTTATCGAAACGACTGACCATCTTTGCACTCGTTACCCTGAAATGGGGTTCTGTATTTCTGGTGATTTTTACCGAATGAACATAAATGCTATAACCCGTGATTGATCTTAATCAGATAATCACATTTCCTACTCGAGGCCAGGCAACCCTGGATCTCATTCTAACTAATATCCAAACACATTATTTACCACCATCTGCTCTCAATTGGTAAAAGTGATCATGCATGTGTTCTATGGAAGCCTAAAAACACCACTGCTAAGAACACAGATAAGTCCAGGATTATCCGGCCTTTTTGTGATGATAATATCAGAGCATTTGGTAGATGGATTCGATGATAAACCGTGGATCACTCCACGTATAAAGAAAACTTCAAAATCAAGTGGCCCGGATGGAATTCCTTCCAAAATCATAAAGGAATTTGCTTATGAACTGAGTGGCCCTTTAACAGATGTGCTGAATTCGTCGACAGAGTGCTACACTCTCGTAAGTGCAGTTTGGACAATTTTACAGGAGGAGCATATTTGTGTTTTGCGTAGCCGTTTGGTTCCAAGTAGTCAGA
Source organism: Amphiura filiformis (assembly GCF_039555335.1). Classification (NCBI taxonomy): domain Eukaryota; kingdom Metazoa; phylum Echinodermata; class Ophiuroidea; order Amphilepidida; family Amphiuridae; genus Amphiura; species Amphiura filiformis. The sequence goes on from NW_027305494.1 coordinate 201,209, forward strand.
AAATGACATTGGAATCTAAAACAATTTAATTTTTATAATATAAACTATATAAATGGTGTTAAAGTTAATAAATAGATGAATTATTTACTGATTTAGATGTCATAAGTGCCACATACGATAGTATTGCACTCAAATATAAATTAGCGTAGAGTGCAACACTATCGTACGTATGTGCCACATACGATAGTTTAGCATTGACTGCTAAATTAGGATATGCGTAATATCGTCTCAAATTTCCAATATCTGTCATTTTATGTTACTTTTAAGTTGTTAAAACAATTGTTAATTTATTTCGGCACATAATATCTACAATAGCATGACACCTTTTGTCCTAATGTTATCTCTCTGGTTTTTTCTCTGGTATATCTGCCTATGCATGTTATGTTTCCATTTGTAAATGAATGTTTAAATGTGCTAGTGTGCGATGCGTAATTCTTCTTTCCCTGTATATTGATATATTAAGAATAACGATTAAGCATCATTAATTTGATCTCGTGCGCTAGTTGTAATGTTTCAATGTTTCCATGTTCCAGTGTATGATGCGTAAGCCTCTTCCTCTGTTTGTATGATTATATTAGGCCGGCGGGTAAGCATCATTAATTGGTCTCGTACACTGGTATGTAATGTGTTGTTTGTACTGTTCACCCTTGACTGCTCATATCCATAAGACTTGAGTCCTGTTTATCAGGGACAGTCTGTGTAGCTCAGTGGTTAGAGCGATCGCCCGACAAGCGAGAGGTCTGGGGTTCAAGTCCCCGCACAGGCAGGTATGCCCGGCAGGTATGTCCGGAGTTTTTTCTCTGGTATATCTGCCTATGCATGTTATGTTTCCATTTGTAAATTCATGTTTAAATGTGCTAGTGTGCGATGCGTAATTCTTCTTTCCCCTGACTATTTTAATACTTAAAAGTATGTTTGTTATACGGTAATGGGGAGGGGGGTCAAAAAAGTTTTGTCTGTCAAAAGAGGGGGGGGGGGTCAAAAAAGTTTAGCGGTCCATTGAGGGGGGTCAAAAAAGTTTTCGAGCGAAAAATTTGAGGAAGACCAGCCCCCCCTACCAAAGTATTAATGAACACTCCCTTAGGACTATTAATGAATTAAGATGCACGGGCAGGTATGTCCGGAGTTTTTTCTCTGGTATATCTGCCTATGCATGTTATGTTTCCATTTGTAAATTCATGTTTAAATGTGCTAGTGTGCGATGCGTAATTCTTCTTTCCCCTGACTATTTTAATACTTAAATGTATGTTTGTTATACGCTAATGGGGAGGGGGGGGTCAAAAAAGTTTTGTCTGTCAAAAGAGGGGGGGGGGTCAAAAAAGTTTAGCGGTCCATTGAGGGGGTCAAAAAGTTTTCGAGCGAAAAATTTGAGGAAGACCAGCCCCCCCTACCAAAGTATTAATGAACACTCCCTTAGGACTATTAATGAATCAAGATGTTAAAAAAAGCATACTTGTCTCAAAATGAAACATAAGGGAGCTATCTCAAATGGCACAAATAACACAAATGGCTGTCTTGTTCTGTCTTTATTGTGTAATTGTGAAATTGCTAAAATATTCATAACTTTCCTATTTGTGCTAACTTTGACCTGTTAGGCAGATAATACTATATACCGACTTGAGATCACACACTTGCATCTAGACCTTGCTCAATTTGATGAGACAACACACACAGGCCTGATGAGGGTAGCCTTGTTCAAGGCCTTCTAAGATTTCCTCCCTGCTTGAACTATTTTTGGGCTCGTGAAGTCAGTGAGGGCCACAGATTACAGCTATTAATGACCGTGCGTATGCTGAAAAATTGAACTTGGGCTCAGTCTACGAACCGCCAAACGGCCTTGTCTCGCCATACGGGCTCGCAGGCTCAACCCGAGTTTGATTGTTCAACTTAATACACATGATTATAAGCAGCCACAGTCTGTGACCGTCATATCATGGTCTGGACTTGCCAAGCCCAAAAGTTGTGATAGGATTCAAGTGCTGGTCATGAGGGAGGAAACTTAGAGGGCCTTGAACAAGGCTAGCCAGAGGGCTTAGGTTCTTCAAATCTTGAGATTGGATATCTTCGATTGGCACTCGCAGGAAATCAGAGCTGAGTTTTACTCCACGCTCAACACCATCATACCATTGAGGGCATTAATGTCATTGAGTGATGCTTTGGTACATGTATGCTTCAGAGTCTCAACATTCTGGGGGAAAGGAAGTCAGGACCATATTGTGTGAGTGTGATCCAAGGATCATGCACATGCACAGCTAGATCAGCAAGGGCTGCATATGGAGTCGTTTATGTAGACACTGATGAGGGTTTCCCAAATCCAGTTCCAATAAGGCATATGTGTCATGATCATTTACGTCATTCTGCTTCATACTTTGTCTTTCATCTGGCCTAGCATCTACAATTTTCTACATCTACTGAGTTTGCTCACCACTACCTACTGCAATGCAATTCACAACTTCACGATATAAACCATCTCCGCTGAGAACTCCCATCTGAAGATTTGAAGAACCTCAGCCTCCATTCTTTTAACATATTGGGTGATGTGACTGCTGTCTCATCAAATTGAGCAAGGTCTATAAATGTGCAAGTGTGCGATCACTCTTCTGTAGTAGTATCAGCCTAACAGGTCAAAGTTGGCACGAAAACAGTAAAGTTATGTATTCACAATTACACAGTAAAGACAGCAAATGGCAGCCAATTTTGTTTACATAAACTTGGCCTTGTTATTTTTTGAGTAAGACTGTTATTTTGATCATCTTTTATTCATTGACATGAACAAAATGCAATCTAACTCTTCTTTCCTTTCAGTTTTAGAAGAGAATATGTCGATATCAATATATTTTTCAAGTGCAATCTGGGATTATATGACATCAATCTAGATGATTATGTAGTTTTTAATGGTAGTGACAAAGTCCGCCCCACCACCAGATTTTCTTCTTACCCTTTGCTGCTGAAAAATCAGCTTTCTAAAACTGAGTGCCACAAGATGGGCTTTTTTCTGCGTATGAGGGGGGGGGGGCGCATCCCAGTCACGCAGAGTTCTTGGAAAGAAGCTTTGCCTGTGACGAGTTGCCTGTGATCGCCTTGTAATATGTGGTCAAGCGGGCTTGCCTGTGTCTCTCCTCCAAGGTGGGGATTCCCAGAAATAATCTCATTGTGGTGACCCTGACTTCACGTTGGTAATTTCCGCATATGAAACGGACTGCCTGACGTTGAACCTGTTCAAGTTAATCTATTTGGTTTTGTCTATATGGGTCCCAAATAGTGGAGGCATATTCTAGTTGGGATCTTACCAAAAAATGTATGCCGGGTGTTTCACGGATGATGAGCATTTTCCAAGGTTAAACATATATATTTAAAACTATACATTATAATACTTTTTAAAAAAAGTTAATATTAATACGGTACCATTGTCTAACGAAAAACAGTTGCAATGTTTCTACATGTTGACAACTGGGACAGAAGGCAGGCTTAGTCAATTTGATGAAATACTTCACCATTCTTTACGAAATTCTTCCCCAAGATAATGGGAAGCCACAATAAATAGTTCTTCCTCTTTTTACATTAATAGAGGGAAAGATAACCGTACACATACAACATAGTCAATCCACATAAAATATAGTCTAGTCTTTAGTTGTTTCTCTTGCAGCTGAATTAGCTTGGTATCTTCGGTGGCAGATATCTTTAAGTGATGTCATCAAAGCATGCCGATAACGTTGATTTACGATGAAATAAATCACTGGGTTAACAGAGGCATTAAACGCCATGAAAGAAAAGGACATGCTTAGTAAAACCGCACTATACCCGTCACTTAACAGCGGTATTTGAAATAATGTGTAGAAGACAGTATTAATTATATGAACGGCATAAATAGTAGAACATAGAAAAAATGCCAAACCATTTACAATCACCATAATGGATGCTTGGTGGAGAGTTCGCTCCAATTCTGCTGAAGTTTGCAATACTTTATTGCGTTTTCTTTTTGTCAGTGTTTGTAAGATTCGTATATACATGAAATAGTTGCTCGCAGACAATATAATAAACATAAAAAATCCAGATAGATTACCTACTTTAATGAAAATTCCTCGATGTGGCGAATTGAACGCTGAAAGTCGTATTGTACTTGGATAATTTAAAAACTTCGAATCTATTGGCCACACCATACATGCTAATGGATAATCCAGATAATACGGTAACATCACCAATGATCCACCAAAACCTATAACAAATACCGCACAAATCAGTTTCAGAGTTCGATGTGATCCTTTGAGAAGATGGTGCCTGAATGGGTGGCAAATTGCAAGATATCGTTCTGATGACACGAGTGTTACAAAAAACATGGAACACGTATAACAAAACCAAATTAGAATCGCGGCAAAAATACTGAGGATATCGACTTTGCCATAACGAATTGGATTATTGAAAACGTCTGGAAAAAAATCGATGGCTAGACCCACCAACATTCCGACATCCGTACAAGCTAAACCAGCCAAAAAGATGTATGTAGACGTATGTAGATAGGATACCCTTAACACAGTCCAGATGAAGAGTAGATTACCAGTAAAGCCTGCAAAAGAATAGGCATGGCCAAATATACCTGTAAACTATCGTTTCAACTGGAAGATAAGTGAAGAGAATCAAAGTTGATGAATTTCGTAGGTCAATTGTTGTCGCACATGTTGAATTCATGATTAGAAGCTACAACCTGCTATAATCAGATTATTAAGGTTTTAACACCGATGCAGCTTGGAATTGAGTTAAAGAGGTTGCCAACTCAAACCTTGATCGTAGTTATCCAATTCGACGATAATCAGTTCTTCTAATGGATTTAAGCTATCAATCCAGGAAGATTGTATGTGCAATCTGAATTTTTACATCTGCATATGTGACGTTGTCGTACTAGCGAGATACAATTCAAACTGTCCCCAGTGCCACAAACACTAATGAGTTACAGAATGCTTTTTAATGGGAAACTATAAACGCATCTATTAACACTGGTTCGGAGCACTCTCAAGTTGTGGTACTTGTCAGGCCTTGTAAGTGCAACAAATTGACTTAGAAACGGAATTGTTGTTTTTCTAAACATTTTGAACATTCAAAACGTGTTTCCAATTTAGATACCACAATCCATATTTTAATATGAACCCAATATCATGCGAAATTATGGAAAAGAAAACCACATTAGGCCAATTACAATTGATTCTTAGTTTCCTGTTTCCCGCCCGCATCCAAAGTAGAGAATTGCAAAATATTTAATTATTTTATTTATATTTTGGATTTTCTCTTTAAAAATAACTTTTAATGACTACCATTTGCTACTTTCTGACTTTGATCATATCATCTATAATGATGAATAAACATAGAACCTAATTGTACCATTACTTATGTATAAAATCAAACATAGTAGTAAAATAATTAAATGCATGCTCCTTGTCAAAATGGCTTGATGTAGGTTGCGACCACTTATTTTAAAATAAAGAAAATAAAAGATAATTAATAATTAATAATTAAAAGTCGCCTCATCCCTGGTTTTCAACCATGAAACAGGAAACTAAGATTTAATTGTGAAGGGCCTTATATTACAATCAATGCTTGCCTTTGAATTTTTTAATCACACAGACACGTATTGCAGCCCGTGGTTTTAATTTGCTCACTGAATCGTTCAATAATAATATTGCAATTAGTCGTAAATATAACGGAGAATACAAGAGAATATGACACATTAGTTAGTGAATAACAGCCACAAAAAATCGAAAATAAACGATAACACGCCTTCTTGTAATATCTTTATAGTTCTTTCTCCATTGCAGCGTTATTAGCTTCGGTGGCAGATATCTTTGAGTGAGGCCATCAAAGCGTGCTGATAACTGATTAACAATTAAATAAATCAATGGGTTAACAAAGCATTAAAACACCAAACTAAAACCAATTTCTGCCCGTCACTAAACAGATATGTGAAGAAGGCATTATTAACAATAGTAAATGCATACGTACAAAGTAGAACAGGAATATACTATAATTTACAATTACCCCGGGAGGTGACGCGTATGTAGGGCGGTTAAGACCCCACTTTTCAGCATCGCTGTCACCCAAAGACCCCATAATATTATTTTTTACGAACACATGTTCTGTCACCCGAAGACCCCCTATTTTTCCCATTTGATCTGTCACCCAAAGACCCGCTACAAGTTCAATTTGAACAGCAACTTTCATTTCACTGATTTTGTTACTTAATTTGAAAAAACAATGAAATTTGAAGCCATTTAGAACTAGAAATTCGATTTTCGAGGTTTTTGTGGCGCTGTTTCGGCTCTGGCTCGCACCCAAATATACCATTTAAAAAAAGTCATGTTCTTACCCAATGACCCCATATTTTTTTACATTTTGCTCTCACCGAATGCCAAAAATCATGCTCTCACCCAATGACCCCATATTTTTTACATTTTGCTCAACCGAATGCCCCTTAGTGCGAAAGTGCCAGCCCTACACCTATATCCATTTCATATTGAAGTGCCCCCCCCCGGCAATTACCATAACGAGTTCGCGCCAGTTCGCGCCAACACTATAATTATTATATAAAGGTAGAAGAAATATCGCCACTCTAATAAAAATTCCGCAAGGTGAGGAATTTGAACGCTAAAAATGTATTGTATTCGGATAATTCATAAACGTCGTTCACGAAGTACCAAGTGTGTAAGGGTTCTGCATAAACCGCACTGGGTAAATATTTTGTCAAGTGATGATGTGAAATAATTTTTGATATAATATGAGCTTTCCATAAATTTATAATATGGTGCTCATAATGTAGTGAATTTACCTAACATGGCGGACTTAAGGAGACTTAAGGAGTTTTGTGGAGGATAACATTTCTGAATTTGGGCAACCTAAATACCAATAAGTGTTGGTTAGAATTGAAACACACTGGGCCAAATGTTATAAACTAACTGCACACAAAGAAACAGCGTGAAGTCATTGGACAACCAGGAATCCACACAATTGTTTTTGTACAGTAAGTTTATAACATTTGATCCCAAGGGGGCCATTAAACTTTCTGAGTACGTAACGGGTACATACAACGTTTAACACCCTTATTTTTAGCGCCTCCTTTTTATTAATGACGAATTTTAGGAAATATCACCTCAATCCAAAATAAATTTGATAATAACATAACAATGTCGCATGAATTCCGTAAACAGATGTATCAGTAGGATTGTAGATAATATTGGTTAGATTTTTGTTTGTCAAATCCAATAAATATATACTCACTGACTTGAGCTTTCATGATTGAAAATCATGGCATCAATTGGGAAGGTACCAGCATATTAGACAAAGACTCAAATGCCATATCAAGATGAATCAAAGAATCAATTCAGATCCGCAAAAAGGGGCCCAAGCAATCAACCGCGATGACGGCTCGTTCTCTCTGAGTCACGTATATGATCCAGTGCTAAAACAAACTTTGATCCCGAGGAGTGAGATTGCATCCAAACACCGCGGGAAATGCAGTGGACCAGATCACTTGTGATCAAGCCATCAGCCTGGATGGCGGAAGCTCAAGTCAGTGAGTAACCAGTGTCGCATGAAGTCCGAAATAATGTCCTTCAATTCTCAAATTCAGCATCTTTAAATCGCCATTTATGCTAATTCACTACATTATGAACACTATAATGCAGTGAATGTGCACATTTTCTTATCAAACAATTATTTTACACCATATCCAGACACACCCCAATTACTATTTAGTCATGGTACTTCTTGAAGAAATATACCATACTAAATGTCAAGTCTGTAATTTCCGTAATGAGTAAAAAAGATCGCATTACCTAACTATATGCAGATTGAAGTCAATGATACCTGTAAATCGATAATACCTTTAAAATATATTACAGAAATACGGAACCGTGTGTGACTTGCCTTGAACCATTAATTGTGTAATACACCAGTAGAAGAGTAGTGAAACTAAGATCAATTTATTTCCCATCGCAACTGTATGTCAATGATTTGTCACAATCAAATTGAAATTTGTCAAAATAGTGTTTGGGGTTGCTTCTACAAAATACAGGTATTTTTTCTAAGCAGGTTTTGTCCAATGTTAATAGCCGCATGGCTACCATAACGTAATAATTTTATTTTAATCTACACTTAAAAGAAACATATAACTTCTTTATATCATTCTAAATCATACATATTGAGTTCCATTAAAACTTGGGGTCCTTCTTTGGGGACCTATTTTCAATACATTTCAGAAAGCGAGGAAGATAGCGAAGAACTGAGAGGAAAAATTGTCTTCCACGTTGTTATTACACATGAAGAGTAGGTGATCACAGAGTGGTAATAAAGAAACATGAGAACATCATTTCTTGTGATGTCTTGTTCCTTCTTGATTAAGCTTACTTAGCTTGGTATCTACGGTGGCAGATATCTTTGAGTGATGTCATCAAAGCATGTCGATAACGTTGATTTACGATAAAATAAATCACTGGGTTAACAGAAGCATTAAATACCATGGACGAAAACGAAATATTCAATAAAATCGGACTTCGTTCGTTGCTAAAAAGAGCTATTTGAAAAAATGAGAAGAATGCATTGTTAAGTATATTAAAGGCTAAAATGGTAGAACATAAACTAAATACCAAACCATTTACAATCACCATAATGGATGCTTGGCGGAGAATTCGCTCCATATCTGCTGAAGGTTGCAATACGTTATTACGCTTTCTTTTCCTAAATGTTTGCAAGATTCTTATGTACATGACATAGTTTGTTACCGATACTAGAATTATCATAAAGGTAGAACAAAGATCGCCTATTTTAATGAAAATTCCACGTTGTGATGAATTGTACGCTGACAGTTGTATTGTACGTGGGTATTGTGAAAATGTAGTATCAGTTGGCCATAAGACACATGCTAATGGATAATCCAGATAGTATTGCAATGCGATTAATGATGACCCAAAGCTTATTACTAATACCGCACAAATTAGTTTCATAGTTCGTTTCAATCCTTTAAGAAGATGGTGTCTTATTGGGTGGCAAATTGCAAGATATCTTTCTAATGATACGAGTGTTACAAAAAATAAGGAACACGTAAAACAAAACCAAGACAGTACCGCGGAAATTATATTGAGAATATCTACTTTACCATAACGAACTGGGTAGCTGAAAACATCTGGATAAAAATTGATAGCTACACCTACCAACATACCGAGATCCGTACAAGCTAAAGCAGCCAGAAAGATGTATGTAGAAGTATTGTTACGAGTCGTACTTGACTCAAGGCCAAAATCACCTTTTCCCCGAACTCACACGAATGCACAACACAAATACACTGTTTGTTTAAGCTAACAAAATCTAAGTCTTTAATTGAAAACAGAGTATGATTGGTACATATAATAACAATATCGCATATACAATAAAATCACACAATGACAGTTTTACTATATCAGTACTTAACCAGCTGTCTTCTTGTTGGTGATCCTAGAGTTCTTGCAATGTTCTGGACGACTGATGTAATATATCCTTATTCACTTGTCCTGCGAAAATCAGCGAAGTCCATAGTACACTTGCATTTATAAATCCTTGCGTATAAAATCCTCATACGAAAATGATGATGCTTCCTCCAATCTCCTTTGCGCTGCTATCTCCACAAATATCTCCTTGCACTGCTTTCTCCACAAATATATCTCCTTGCGCTGCTTTCTCCAAAAATGGTGTTTCTTTCACCAATCACTCTTCTTCCAGGGAACAGGTTTCTTTAACACAGCTCCGCTGTTTTTTTGACAGATGCGTGGCCTTCACAAACCCAGCAAACTCCAGCAATTTGACAGAAGAACTTTTAATCCTTTGATGAGGAAGAGCACTTTTGTGTGCTCGCTGTCTTCTTCGTTGTTGTATTAAAATTAGCTCAATTATTGGCTATATAAACTGGTTAAAATGTACTTCTTTTTTTGAAGCACGAAGACCATCACACACACATGTGGAGTTTCTCAATCTCCCACGGCATTCTGTAAAGTCCCAACAAAAACCTCCAGCTTTTTATATCAGTACTCATGCAAAAAACCCATCATCTATTAATAAACCATTACTTCAATCACATTTTCACAACATTGCTGCAATCTTGGGATTTCCCAAGATTAATTATACACATTCACATTACATCACTTCCTGGGGGTTTTCCTGATGGTGCAATAATGAACTGGGGCTTTCCAAGTTCCAAACATAGCTCTGACTTTGTTTACAATAATTTGGGGAATTCCAAAATACAAGGGGTTTCCCATCTCATGAAATACTTTCAGCTTGTAAACAAAGTTAAATAATTAAATTAAATTAAATTACTCAGGGCACATCACACCTCCCCTTAAAAGAAGAAAGTTCGAATGTAATGAAAACTTTCTTAAATGTTTTCTTCTTTTACATCAACTTCAACATATTATCAACTTTGAGTATTTAACTCATCATACACAGTGACTACTTGTCACATACAACTTCCCTTTTAAAGGAAATTTTTGTTTGTCAGGTTTTCTTATGCAATTCTGGACAGGGCATCAGCCATTACATTGTCTTTTCCCTTAATATGTTTGATGTCCAGATTGTACTCTTGCAAGGTCAAACTCCACCTCACCAGTCTTTGGTTTTGTTCTTCATCCTGTTGATGAAGGTGAGGGGATTGTGATCTGTGAAAACAAGCACAGGGTATACTGTGGTACCCAAATACACATCAAAATGTAGCAATGCTAATAGCAATGCTAAACACTCCTTCTCAATTGTGGAGTAATTTCTCTGGTGCTTGTTGAATTTCCTTGAAAAGTAACAAATGGGGTGATCTATTTGATCTTCACCTTCTTGCATCACAACACCTCCACAGCCTATGTCACTGGCATCAACAGTCAACTTGAACTGCTTCTGAAAATCAGGTGCAGTAAGCACTGGTGAACTCATGAGTATAGATTTGACTCTGTGAAAAGCATTTTCACACTGTTCTGACCAAATGAATTTTGCATCTTTCTTCAACAAATCAGTCAAAGGACTTGCTATCTCTGAAAAGTTTGGACAGAACTTTCTATAATAGCCAACCATTCCTAGAAATCTCATGAGTGCCTTCTTGTTTACAGGTGTGGGGTATTGCTCAATTGCTTCAACTTTGGCTTTGATAGGTTTCACCTGACCTTGACCTACAACATATCCTAAGTATGTGACTGTGGCATGGCAAAACTCACTTTTTACCAGGTTGACTGTCAATTGTACTTCTGACAGCTTCTCAAACAATTGATGGAGTTGTTCCATGTGTTGTTCCCAAGTTTGACTGTAAACAATCAAATCATCTACATACGCTTCACATCCCTCTATGTCTGCCACAATTTGATTTACCATTCTCTGAAAGGTTGCGGGTGCATTTTTCAACCCAAATGGCATAACTTTGTATTGGTAAAGACCAAATGGTGTACAAAAGGCAGAAATCTCTTTGGCACGGTCTGTGAGTGGAACCTGCCAGTACCCTTTCAAAAGATCAAATTTGCTAACAAATTTTGCATTCCCAATTTTGTCAATGCAATCATCAATTCTTGGAATTGGGTACGAGTCTGTCTTTGAATGAACATTTGCAGCTCTCATGTCTGCGACCAATCGGTATGAACCATCAGGCTTGGGAACAAGAATACATGGTGAACTCCACTCACTACTACTTGGTTCTATGATATCATTGTCTAGCATATAATTAATCTCATTTTTGAGATGTTCCATTTTCAATGGATTGACTCTGTAAGGATGCTGCTTGATTGGTTTTGTATCACCAACATCTACATCATGAAATGCAGCATTTGTTCTACTTGGCGTATCAGGAAATATATTGTCAAATTTGTGAATCAAATTTGCAATTTGACTTTGTTGATCTTGAGAAAGATGACCTAACTTTGAGTCCAAATTAGTGAGCACATCAGAATTGTTCAATTTTACATTATACTCTTTGTGCTCCAGCTCTTTATCCTGGTCAAATGTGACATCAGAATTGTCATCTTTACTCTTGTCTACATTGGCGATTTTGTCTACATCGGCATGTTTGTCTACATTATCAGCATGTTTTACTGTACACACAGGTTTTGGAATGCCACTGTCACTTCTTTCAACATACTCTTTGAGCATATTTATGTGGCATAACTGCCTGCTCTTGCGTCTACCAGGAGTCTTGATAATATAATCTACTTCACCCACTTTTGACTCTACATCACATGGGCCATGATATCTGGCTTGTAATGGGTGTCCTGGAATTGGAAACAGTACTAGAACTTTGTCACCTGCTTTGAACACTCTCTCTTTGGCATGTTTATCATACCATTGTTTCATTTTGGCCTGACCCTGTTTCAAGTTTTCTTTGGCGATATCAGTTACTCTGTTAAGCCTATGCTTAAAATTGGAGACATAATCCAACAAATTGATATCTGATTTTCATTGAGCCACTTTTCTTTCAACAACTTTAAGGGTCCGCGTACTGTGTGTCCAAACACTAACTCAAAAGGACTAAATCCTAAAGTTTCCTGAACAGCTTCCCTAGCAGCAAACAACAACAAGTGTACTCCCTCATCCCAGTCCCTCTGAAATTCCAAACAGTATGTCCTGATCATGTTTTTCAAAGTTTGGTGGAACCTTTCTAGTGCACCTTGTGATTCTGGATGGTAAGCACTTGAGGTATACTGTTCTATACCTAATTGATACATGACCTGCTGAAATACTCCAGAAGTAAAGTTTGATCCTTGATCTGACTGTATGGACTTGGGGAGCCCCACAAATGTGAAGAACTTAGTTAAAGCTTTCACTATAGTCACTGCTTTAATATTTCTCAAGGGTATGGCTTCAGGAAAGCGTGTTGACGCGCACATAATTGTCAGAAGGTATTGATTACCTGACTTAGTCTTTGGTAGGGGGCCTACACAATCAATAATAACCCTACTAAATGGTTCATCAAAGGCTGGAATTGGCTTTAATGGAGCAGGAGGTATTTTCTGATTTGGCTTCCCTACTACTTGGCATATGTGACATGTTTTGCAATATTCAGAAACATCTTTTCTGAGAGTGGCCACCAGAAATGTCTCAGAATTCTTTCATGAGTTTTCTTAACACCCAAATGCCCTGCCATGGGACTATCATGTGCTATGTTAATAACTTCAGTGTGGTAGACTTTTGGTACCACAATTTGGTGCACTACCTTCCACTCTTCATCGGCAGGCACATCAGGTGGGCGCCATTTTCTCATTAGCACTCCATCTTGTTTGTAAAACAGACAGAATTTTGTTCTGCTTCCTCTAGGTTCAATGCCCTTTGATTGATCTCTTTGAGTTCTGGGTCATTTTGTTGCTCCAGAATCAGCTTGTCATGACTTAATGGGTCTCTCATGGTTTCCCTAATTTGTTCATGCTCAGAGGCTGTGTCATTTTGAGGGGTCTTCTTATCCCCTGGAGAAGGAAGTTTATCTTCTTTCTCATTCAACTGTGACACAAATGTGTCTTCCAAATTGTAGCCTAAATCATCAATTTGGTTGTCCTCAATTGTTTCTAATGAGGCTCTCTTACTCATTGCCCGTGTCACTGCACATGCAGGAAATATCTCCTCTTCCTCACTATTATCATCCTGTATACAGGGCTTATCTGTGACTATTGGGTCAGGAAAAACCTTCCCCCCTGCCAAATCATTTCCTAGCAACATGGACACTCCTTTGACTGGCAATTCATGTCTAACTCCTATGGTTACATGACCAGAAACTAAGTCAGATGTCAAGTTAATTTTGTGGAGAGGTACACTAATTATTTCCATCCCAATACCCTGGATCAAAGCATTACCTGCTGAACTATCCTCATTAAAGGGCAAAGTTCCTTCCAGAATCATAGACCGTGCACAACACGTATCTCGCACAATCTTGATGGGCTTTGGACTACCATTCTCACCAAGTGATACTACTCCCTCCAACACAAATGGTTCAAATTCTTCACACACCTTGTCTGTCTCACCTCCCTTTTGTGGGAATTCTTGTTTCTTGATTTGACTGACTTGTTTCTTTGACTCAAGTGACACTGCACATCCTACAGTATTACTAGCAGTTTGCTGCTGTTTTTGTGCGTCTTGTCTGCCTTTTAAGAAATAACACTGGGTCATCGTATGCCCTGGTCTCTTACAATGAGTACAAGTTACTTTGGCTTTAAATTCAGTCCCAAATTTTGCTCTGTTACCTGAACTCCCTGGGGTCCCTCTACCACCAGCACTATGCTGTGAATTAGACTGAGATCTCCCTTCTTGTGTACCACCCTGATTTGTTCTAGGTTGATTATGGCTGAACCTGTTTGAATAACTTCTGTTATGACCAAATCTACTCCCATTCAATTTGTGAGTTAAGCCATAGTCGTCCGCCATTGTCGCCGCCTCATTTAGCGTCTTAATTTTGCTAGCGCTTTCATCCAAATGGGTTTTAATGTCAACGTGGACACATTTCTTGAACTCTTCTATAAGAACCAATTGCTTAAGTTGGCCGAAATCATCTTTGACTTCTTTTGAACCAAGCCACCTGTCAAACATTTGTTCTTTTACTCTAGCAAATTCTACATGGGTTTGATCTGATTGCTTTCTTGAATCTCTGAACTTTTGTCTGTATGCTTCAGGCACCAATTCATAGGCCTTGAGAACTGCCTGTTTGACTTCTTCATAATCATTACACTTCTCTATTGGTAGAGCTGAGTAAGTTTCCTGGCCTTCCCCACAAAACTACTTTGTAACAGTAGGGTCCAATGCTCTGGAGGCCATTTCAAATTTGTAGCTACCTTTTCAAAATGTTGAAAGTACTCGTCAACTTCTTTCTCTTTGAATTTAGGCACAAGCTTTACATACTTTGTAACATCAAAGCCTGACTTTGACTTTGAGGAGAAACTTGTCACCTAGTTTAGCCAACTTCTCTTGTTCAAACTCAATTTCTTTTTCTTTCAAATGTGCTTCCATTTGAATTTTTGCTAGTTTTTCCTTTTCTTCCATTTCTAACTTGTGGTGCTCAAGCGCCATCTTTTCTTGGCGTGCTTTTTCTTCCATTGCTAGTTTTTGTTTTTCAATGTCTAGCCGTTCGTGTTTTTCTTTATTTTCATTCTCTAACTTGATCATTTCCAGTTTTTCTTTTTGGTCCATTTCTATTTTCTTTTGGTCCATTTCCATTTTCCTCAGTTCTAATTGAATTTCCAACTCTTTCAATTTAAATGCTGAGTCCCCACCAATTTCAGTTTCTACGTCAAGTTTCTCTGCCAAATAGGATTCATCAAAAATGTCCTCCCCGACCAAAACATCAATCAATGCATTTTTGATTATTTGCTTTCTTGTAGCTTGCTTTACTTTCAAGTTATAATGTTTGGCAAATGCTAATAAATCAGGCTTCTTCAACTCATCAAACTTCTCCCAATTTATAGTTTCAAGAAACTCTTCTGCTTTAAACTCTGCCATACTGTACTTTCACGTTCAAGACTTTAGTAAATTAATGTTAACTTTTTTACAGTGTATTTCCCGGACAAGCCCCCAATTTTGTTACGAGTCGTACTTGACTCAAGGCCAAAATCACCTTTTCCCCGAACTCACACGAATGCACAACACAAATACACTGTTTGTTTAAGCTAACAAAATCTAAGTCTTTAATTGAAAACAGAGTATGATTGGTACATATAATAACAATATCGCATATACAATAAAATCACACAATGACAGTTTTACTATATCAGTACTTAACCAGCTGTCTTCTTGTTGGTGATCCTAGAGTTCTTGCAATGTTCTGGACGACTGATGTAATATATCCTTATTCACTTGTCCTGCGAAAATCAGCGAAGTCCATAGTACACTTGCATTTATAAATCCTTGCGTATAAAATCCTCATACGAAAATGATGATGCTTCCTCCAATCTCCTTTGCGCTGCTATCTCCACAAATATCTCCTTGCACTGCTTTCTCCACAAATATATCTCCTTGCGCTGCTTTCTCCAAAAATGGTGTTTCTTTCACCAATCACTCTTCTTCCAGGGAACAGGTTTCTTTAACACAGCTCCGCTGTTTTTTTGACAGATGCGTGGCCTTCACAAACCCAGCAAACTCCAGCAATTTGACAGAAGAACTTTTAATCCTTTGATGAGGAAGAGCACTTTTGTGTGCTCGCTGTCTTCTTCGTTGTTGTATTAAAATTAGCTCAATTATTGGCTATAAATACTGGTTAAAATGTACTTCTTTTTGAAGCACGAAGACCATCACACACACATGTGGAGTTTCTCAATCTCCCACGGCATTCTGTAAAGTCCCAACAAAACCTCCAGCTTTTTATATCAGTACTCATGCAAAAAACCCATCATCTATTAATAAACCATTACTTCAATCACATTTTCACAACATTGCTGCAATCTTGGGATTTCCCAAGATTAATTATACACATTCACATTACATCACTTCCTGGGGGGTTTTCCTGATGGTGCAATAATGAACTGGGGCTTTCCAAGTTCCAAACATAGCTCTGACTTTGTTTACAATAATTTTGGGGAATTCCAAAATACAAGGGGTTTCCCATCTCATGAAATACTTTCAGCTTGTAAACAAAGTTAAATAATTAAATTAAATTAAATTACTCAGGGCACATCACAGTATGTAGAATTGATACCCGTATCACAGTCCAGATGAAAAGTATATTACCTGTAAATCCTACAAAGAATATGCATGGCCAGATATACTTGAAAACTATTGCTTCAGCAGAATGGTAGATGAAGAGAATTAAACTAGATGAATTTCGCAGATCAATTGTTGTTGCACACGTTAAATTCATGGTGAGAAACGAAACCAGCTATAATAAGTTTTAACTCTTATGTAATTGGCTCAAAGTTTGAGCGTAGTTATTGAAAAATAAAATCTTCTAGTGGATAATATCTAACATAACCAATCCATGACAGATCCGAGTAGGGCGCATAGAGGGCACTGTTTGTGGTTTCATCATTAAGAAAGAATCTCCTTCAACATTTAAGAACCATGGAAAATATTTGATAGTTTAATTATGACATCTATCCTTCTAGCTCTCCTAATGTGACACTGACGTACCAGCGAGGTGCAATTCGAGCTAAATTTATGCCACAAACACTTTACCATGTTTACAAAGGTATATTATGTGTGAAACCGATGTAAGTATGAGCACTGGATGGGAGCGTGCTTTAATAAGGTGTGATACTTGTCAAGTCTGGTGATTGAACAATTGCGTTTGATGTAATGGGCCTACAAACTGAAAAGAATCTTACAATTTGAAGATGTGAAACGAATAAGCTATCGTGTTTCAAATTGACATCACCCAATTCATATTTTAATTAAATATCAGGCGGAATTGGAGAAAACGTAACCGCGTTATATTGAAATCTATGCTTGTCTTTGAATTCTAAAGTTCCACTAACACGTACTGCAGCACTGGCTTTATTCATTTGTTTATGATACAATACTTGAAAACTTGCAAAAACAGTTTAGCTAGCAACGCAGAATTCATCACATATAAATAAATACATTAAATATCAGTAGCATTCAAACTCAATTCGGATCTTGCCTTCCATGCTCTTTTTACGAAGGATTTGCAGAATTTATCAAATGTGTGGTAGAAAT
The DNA here is from genome assembly GCF_039555335.1 of Amphiura filiformis. Taxonomy (NCBI): domain Eukaryota; kingdom Metazoa; phylum Echinodermata; class Ophiuroidea; order Amphilepidida; family Amphiuridae; genus Amphiura; species Amphiura filiformis. The sequence goes on from NW_027305494.1 coordinate 218,840, forward strand.
CTTCTGCCTTACTTATATTATCAAACAATTTTACACTTCCAAGGGTCATATTATACTTTACGTCTAAGTTACCAGAGATGAATAATTCCCAAATATCTATACCATTTAAATTAATTAGCTCTTTCTCAAGTTTACTGTATTCATCAGCCCTGATTGTGTTAAGTGAGTGACATGTGAAAAGGAAGTGTTTCACATCCTCGCGATCAATATTACATAATTTACAAATACCATCATTGTCTGGTGTCCATTTACAAATTTTACTGTCTAACGGGAGAGTGTTAGAGCGAATTTTGAATTTCAACGAGGCGCCATGAAAGTCAGTTGCATCTAAAAGATATGTCTCCATATATGGAACGTCTTTAATTGCTAAGTAATCAACGAGTGAAGATTTAGTTTGAGCGTCCTCTTTCCATTTGTTATTAAAGATGTTATAAATACTACCTTTAATCGAATTCACCCAATGTGGATTACGAGGAGGTTTTCCGACCTTTGCGCAGGCGATGACGTCATCTAAATCACATTCGTTTAAGATATTTTGGACACTATTTAGGAATTTGTAACGCAGCTTGTTAGGCTCGATGTTTAAGCTCATCATCGTGTTCAAAAGCAATTTTGGCCAGCGATGGGATTCCAAATCAATAACACGAGCAAAATATTTTACTCTGAAAGAATTCTGAATCGTGGAAATAGGGACCCATCCCAAATCGCCATAGAGCGCTGCACGTGGTGTATTGCGGGGGGCTTTGAGAATGTGACGCGCCATCTGAAGCTGAAGATTTTCAAGCTTATCAATATCGGATTGACTACTGGGAATCCACACTGCACTAGCATAATTAATTGATGGGAGCGCTATTGTTCTCCATAATATATCACCATAATAAAAACGATTAAAATTGTCGAAATTATCTATTACAGACTTGATATATGCAATAATTCTATTACCTTTTATTTGTTACCTCTTGAACGTGACCATGATCTGAGAGATTACGAGATATGGTAACACCTAGATACTTATAAGAGTCTACTTCTGATATGAATTTATCGCCTAATTTCCACAACTTATTTGCATCAGTACGTTGGCCTATTATTAACACATTAGATTTGTCATAATTAAAGCTTAGTTTCCATTCATCAGCAAATGCTGCTGCTAAACTTAACATTCTGTTCAACTTGTGTTCATTGTCGGCTAATAACACTACATCGTCGGCCCAAAAAAGGCTACCGACACATACGTTATAAATCCTTACACCAATTTCATGCTTTTTAAGCAATTTAGTAAATTCATGTATGAAAATACAGAATAATACAGGTGACAATACACAGCCTTGTTTAACACCTTCAGAGACTTCGAAAAAATCAGTTTTAATATTACCAAATTTAACTTGAGCTTGAACATTGTCATAAAGCGCATCAATTAATCTCCACATTCGTCCCCTTAACCCCGAGTTCCAGGCTGCCAAAAGAAGACCCTCCCTCCACACCGTATCAAATGCTTTACGGAAATCTAAGAATGCCATGAATGTTTTCTTCCCCTCCGCCGAACGACATGCGGCAATGCTTTTAAGTGCGAATATGTGATCATCACATCTATGGTCAGGGCGGAATCCTCCTTGAACTTCCGAAAGCGTATTTTAATTCTCTAAAAATTTTGAAATGCTCATCGCAATAATTTATTTATTTTTCCACATCATCTACATTCACAACAACGTTAAACAACAAGCAAGAATATATAAAAACACGAAAAGACAAAAAAAGACGAGTAAAATGACATGGAGGAGATGATCAAAAGGCCATGAAGGCCAAAGTGATCATCCCCTAAGACATAATATAAACAAACATGATTTAAATAATGTTTATGTCACCACAGTGAATATAACATCATTGAAATGACATAAGCATCAGCATGATTAATGAATAAATATAGAATTGGCATACACAATTTGTAGATAAATTAAGACATTAATCGCTCTAAAGAAGCATGTACATGAAATTACAACCAAGTTTGATTTAATAAATATTTTTTAAATTGATTTCTGAAAGTTTTAACATTCATAGCATTTTTTAATTTGAGAGGAAGGTCATTCCAAAGGGAAGGCCCTGATGTCCTGACACCTTTGCTCGCAAAGTTTGTTTTTCTTTTCTGAATATCATAATCATCGTTTTTCCTAGTTTTGTGGCTATGAATTTCATGTCTTTTACAAAAGTATTCCTTAAATATGTTTGGCAAGTCATCATTAATATGTTTGTACATAAGTACACCAAGTTCCAATTTATAAGATTCATATACATTCAATATATTTAGATCAATGAATAATGGTCTGCTATGGTGCCTAAAACTAGTTTTACATATATTCCTAACAGCACGTTTTTGAAGTTTAAAATTCGATCCAAATGTGTTTTACATGCGTTTCCCCACGCTATAATGCCATAGTTTACATATGGTAGAACAAGTGTACAATAAAGGGTATACAATACATGTCTTGGTACAAAATGTTTCAGTTTATTAATAATTCCAATATTTCTGGATATTGTCATTGAAACTCCCCCTATTTGGTCCTTCCATGTTAAGTTTTCATCAATTTGAACTCCAAGAAATTTGGTTTTATTTACTCTTGTTAAGCTTGTTCCATCCAGTTCAATATTTAGTGCTTCAAATGGTCTATTTGTTTGGTGTTGAGTTCCAAGTACCATATAGTTTGTTTTGCTCGCATTCAGCGAGAGCTTATTAGCTCGAAACCAATTTGTAACTTCCCTTAATTCGGAATTGATCAGATTTACTTTGGAGTTAATGTTTTTATGTGAAAAAAGGATAGTAGTGTCGTCCGCAAAAAGTACGAAATCCAAAATTGATGAAGTATAAATAATATCATTGATGTACAAGATAAATAACAATGGCCCCAATATTGACCCTTGAGGAACACCGCACCTTATTTCTTTGAGTTCGGAGCTATGAGCGTTGTAATTAACAAATTGTTTCCTATTTGACAAATAGCTTCTAAACCAATCAAGTACAATTCCTCTGAAGCCATAATGTTCCAGCTTATAAAGTAATATGTGATGGTCTATCGTGTCAAATGCTTTTGACAAATCTAGATAAATACCAACTGTAGTTTTGGAGCTTTCTACTGCACTGTTTATTTTGTCAACAAGTTCAGTAATAGCCATACCAGTTGAATGGTTTTTTCTAAAACCAAATTGTTTGTCATTTAGTATATTGTTTTTATCCATATAATTGACACATCTATTAAAAATAACTCTTTCCAAAATTTTGGAAAAACACGGAAGAATTGACACAGGTCGATAATTTGAATATAATTCTGGGTCTTCTTTTTTATAAATGGGTATTACCTTTGCAATCTTTAAATGATCAGGGACTATACCAGTGGTTATTGATAAGTTCATAATCATAGCAAGAGGTGTACTAACTTCCTTTGCAACCTTCTTTATAATAAAATTTCCAATGTCATCATAGCCAGGACTTTTTGATTGATCAAATTGGTTGATGATTTTGATAATTTCTTCCTCTAGTACAGGAGGTAAGTATACGCTGTTTTGTTCTGGATTCTCTAGATATTCATAGAAATGTTTACCATCATGTTTTATATCAGACGCAAGTTCTGGTCCAATATTAACAAAAAAATCATTAAATTTATTAGCTATGGTTTTGGGGTCAGTCGTTATATCGTTTGAGCAGTTTTTGAAGCATGACTGAACTTTAGAGATCTTTTTTCGACCTAGTATATTATTAATAGTTGTCCAAGTTTTTTTAATATTGTCTTTCGCCTTCAGAAACTTATCATCATAATAATTTCTCTTAGAGTTCCTTACCAAGGTATGCAATTTATTTCTGTATTCTTTAAATTTGGTGAACTTTCTCTCATTAGGACACCTCTTGTATTCTTTATACAGTTTGTTTTTAACATTTATACTCTTTAATAATCCTTTTGTTATCCATGGGGACAATGGATCCTTCCTCCTATTTGGAGTGTATTTCGTAAGAGGAAGACACTCATCATATAAGTTTTTAAAAATATTAATACATTTGTCATAATCATCATTTACATCAATACCATCAAACTCTTCATGCCATTTCACTTGAGACAGTTTATGTTTAAACAATCTAATATTTCCGTCACTGAAGTTGTACTTGACTGTTTCTTATGATTAGTTTTTTGATTGAATTTCGAAACTAAAACAGTGGGAAAATGGTCACTTATGTCCGTTATAAGAATAGCTGAATTGACCGCATCTTGATTGTTAGTTAAGATATTGTCAATTATTGTTGCCGTTTCATTTGTTATTCTGGTTGGCTTAAAAATTGTGGGGATGAATGAATAGGAAAACACCATATGATATAATCACGTGTAGGCCTACAAGTGTCTTCTTTCAATAAATCAATATTAAAATCTCCCATCACATAGCATGTTTTATTCTCATTTGCAATTTTCTCAAAAGTTGGATTTATGTCTTGAATAAAACTGTCGATTGACGTATGCGCTCTGTACAAAACTCCAACAATAATATTTTTGTCATTTTCTTGATCAATTTCTATGAAGCAAGCTTCATAGTTGGAAGTTGCATTTGACAAATCTTTTCGCAGCTTATATTTTACATTTTCAGATACATATAAACAAACACCGCCTTTTTCACGATATCTATTCTGTTAACATATTCTGTATTGTAACCAGGTAACTTATAATAATCATGTGGTTTGTTTTTAAAATGGGTTTCTGATAATCCAATTATCGTGAAATCGTGTTTAGTTGATTTAATACACTCTTTTAGCTTTTCAAAATTTTTACTTAGACTTCTAGTATTGACGTTTAATATAGAGAAGTTATTATTTTTAGATGCTAGGGTACTTGTGCTAAATTGATCAGGCATCATATAAGTACACGTTCTACATTTAAATTCATCCCCATCTGAATCATCAATAACATCGTTTTGATATTTAAGAAGGTCAAATATCATCTTATCAAATCTTGATAGGTTTTAGATCAGTTGTACAATTGGCACCAATACCTTTGTTAACAGTATCTTTACATTTCGTACATTTAGTTATGTTGTGATTAACATGGCCCTTCTTTGAGCAAGATAAACAAAAATCAACAGAATTACTAGACATATCAACAATTTATAATACAAGTCTTAAATATACAATACAATTCATTATGTGGTAGTTATGAGTTAATCCTATTGAAAACTTTTGAAACGCACGAAGTGAGTGAAATACCCCTATAATTATTCAAATCTTTACGATCACCCTTCTTGAAAATAGGAACGATGATCCCGCGATTCCATTCTTTAGGAGTTTTTTTTTTGAATAATTATAATAAATTAACAAATATACTATTTTAGCAATTTCGGCCAATCTGCAGAAAAATTAAATCAAAAAAAAATTTCAGCTATTTAATATGCAAAATTGATGCCAATAGAAAACCGTACATGTAAAGGTGCGGGGTTTTTTTTGCACACATATGTATACAAAGTTCTTTCAATTGATAACAAAAAATACACAAAAAGTAATTAATTATGCAAATTAGGTAATTACAGCTAATTATGTATTTATGATATTATTATGCAAATTAGGCATGAGTAATTTTGGGTTGTTTTTTCAATATTTAATGAACGTCTGTTCATTCATCATAAATTTTTTAAGTATGATCCTGTTATGAGGTTGAATAAATGAACTGCAGTTAATTATTTAAAAACAATACAAAAAAAATAAAAAGTTTGACATTTTGACGGTGTCTGAATATAATTTTCATTTTTACTGTAAACATGGTATGTGTCACCATTACTTAAAGCCAAGTCCGAAAAGTAAAAATAAAAATTCAGTTGCAATGAGACTTTAAATTAACATTTTGTCATCTGGATTAACATGGGAGGACAATCGGTAAAAGGAACAGCCATTCTACTGTACCGCGTATACAAAAATAGTATGGCCTTGGACACACACAATGGCTTAGAGCTATTGTGGTTTGGAAAATTACTCCCTTAAAATATCATTGATTAATGTTTTGCTTCAACTAGTTTTAGGCACGGGTTTCATTTGTTGTCGACGGAAATAATTTACATGCTAAGAAAGATTAGTATTTCAGCTAAATGGTGGTAGGTCCCTTTACTTCAATAGGCCTGTATTTACTGATTTATGAGCGATCTTCAAAAATCCATAAAAACAGGCAGTAGCTCTTAAACAAAACAATTTTTAATTTTTCGGAAAGGCTTCACACACATATATTAAAAATGTAAACAATTTGGATAAATAAAGCATATGAGGAAATTCATTTATCGACATGGATGTTTTCTAAAATTGGCCAAATTTGAAGCGCGCCCTTTTCAATTAACTGTTATGCTTGCATGCACAGTGTAGCAGAATTATTGTGCAGCCACTGTGACATACCTACTATAAGCGTATTTATAAAAGCTGCGTTACTTTTTGTGCATACTTTAGGTCAACGCATACCACAAACCGGTTAACACCATCAGATCTTTTCTTGTCCATCACAAGACAAAACCCCGGACGCTAATAAATGTGGAGTTATATACAAAATCAGTTGCCCCGAATGCATGGACACTTATGTTGGAGAGACAACAAGAGCCCTCGCCACCAGCATGACCAGGGTCAAAGAACATACAAGAGCCACAGCCCCGCTGACAGCGGTTGGTGAACATAAATCCAATCACAAACATGACATCAGTTTGGACAATGTAGAAGTTATCGGTAGTGAGGATAACTTCTGGAATCGTAAGATCAGAGAAGCCTTAGAGATCAAGACCCAAAGACTTACACTCAACAGGGATGCCGGATGCGTAATTACTTTCTGCAACCATATGCCGGATGCGTAATTACTTTGTGCAACCATATGGGGCCGCAATAGCTTGTAATTACTAATATGAGTCATATATATGTTAATTATATACGCTAATTTAAATATACTGAATATTCATACGATGATCTGCTGACACTTGACCACCCACCGGGTGGTCAGGTGACTGGAGGAGTGTAATCACTACGCTGAATGAAAACGCCGTGATGGCGCCGCAAGCTACGGGCTTATTCCCCGATAAAGTGTTCAAGTTTGGTCTCTGGAATGACAAAATGCCAACCACGAAGAATTCATAAAAATCATTCAGAATCGTAAACTTTGATAGTTTCAGAACACAAAACAATGCATGGGTGATTTTTCAACAATACATAATTTTTGAGCAATATTACTTGTAAAAACTAACCGACTTAATATCCTTCCTTGATCAGTCATCACCTAATGTACTAAAGTTTGGTATGGTATTTGGCTTCATTTATCGCGGCGTTTTATCAGAGGGGAGTAGAATATAGGTAACGTATCTGTGACGACATGAACGTAACCCATTAATAGACCTGATTTATTTTACTATGAAACCATTGTGTTATGTACCATATATATAATATATCTATGGAACCTGCTTGATCCATCACATATGAGAACAATCATCTAGCCAATTATTTTGACAGATTGTTATCCATTAGAAATATGGTAACGTATCTGTGAACAATATTGGCGACATAGTCTCAAAGAAAAATTTAATAACCCGTGTTGTGATGTTTTATACTTTATAATCAGGGCGTGATATCAGCTAATGAAAAGTACCTATAATCCACATTATACGGGACGCACTTTGGCTGGCGACATGGAGGAAAACAATGGATATGCATAATCAGCTTTAATGATTTATACTTTCTAGGCATGTTAAAACCTCTAGCCTCACACATTTTAGAAAGCAACTCCTAAGTATTACTTTATTAAAAAAAGGTCATTTCTTTCTGACGAAACAAGTCTGAATACGACTTGAAACTATGGGCGACACAGATTTGGCATTTTGAACACTTTATCGGAGAATGTGCCTACGTCTTTGCTCTACTCAGACTCTGAAAAGGTAACTTTTTAAGCTTTTACAAAACCTTGAATGCAAATTGCGTCCACGCGTGATTTGGTTTCAGAGTTCAGTCGGTTCAATCCTTTCTGCAGATGATTGGGTGGGAAATTGCAAGGCATCTTTCTAAAGATAAAGAGTGTTGCAAAAAATTTAGGAACAGTAATTGTGGAAAAAGGTTGGTGTCGCGACAAGAAGAGTGAAATGTTGTTATTGCTGTTTCCCCCAAGGTCGTGATGGTACGCAGACACGTTGACGTTTTCACATGGAATTCCGCACCGGACGTAAATGGCTTGTTAGAAGTGCTGCAAATAACTTCAAAAACAGCTACAAGGAAATGCAGCTAATCTCATGCGTATTGAGGTCAAAGGTTACAGAAGAGAAAAAAATATATTCCGTTATTTTGGGGAAATTCTATACACGCGTACCCACACACAATACCAAAACCCTATTTCATGTTGTTTAATTCACACTGCATTCCCTAACTTGGCACATCACTATAATTTGTTAATATTCACTAGACCTTCTATGCTTGGGCATAATTAATGCTATAACAGTATTTTGTTTTCTTATTTCTAAAATACATATACAAATGCATGTTTTATGGCAAAATACACAGAGGATTCTCGCAACGACTCTCTTAAACTTAGTTTGCGAGAATCAAAATCGGTTCTCTAATAGCACCCAACCTCTCATCTCAAGGTTTTATGTCAAAAATTAACATAACTTACCAAAACGAAAACTGAAATTCACGAGCTTCAAATTATTAGTAACTAACAAAAGGCTAGAATAAAAGATTGGTCACACCTGGGAGGCTACCACTTCAGAATAACAATGACTTACAAAACCGGATACGGATACGGAAACAGAAACTGAAAAGATAAAACGACGGATAGTATAGGTTACGAGCTGCTAATAGTCGTCAAGGTCATTTTGTGATCTTTCAAATTTGCGATACCGTCTACCACTAATTATCAATCTTGGACGTGTAAGAAATTCTTACGCGTCTAAAATCTTAGGCGTCTAAGATGTCATTGGTCAATAGTTAAAAACGCTTAAGATGTTTGGTTGTTTGGAATTTCTGGCCCTGTGATTCGTTGATTCAAGTCTACCGCGAAATTCTTAGACATCTACTAGGCACCTTAGACGTCTATAGGCGTGTAAGGTTAGGCGTATTTAGAAGGTATCCGCCATCTATACGCGCACGTGTATTACGCATTATCGCGAGATCATTGAAGAGCAACAAGCGTGCCGCCGTTGCGTGGCGGAGCGCACGCTGTCTTATATCACTATCTACTATTGTGTGATAATATATACCTGAAACCCAATCAAGTTGGGTGAATTCTTTACAAGACGCACCCACTCAATAAGAATCCTTGAAGTCATTGGCTTACTTTTCAACCTGATAGTCACCTTCACATCTGGTTTATGTCGTTCCTAACCCTCATCGTTCGTGATAATGCAGTCTGGACCTGAGACTACTATAAATCACTGTCAATCTCAGGGTTCGAAGTACCGATTGGCAGCTGTTGTCATTAGCAAAGGGAGAAAAAAATGGGAAAATGGCTTATTGGCACTTCTTTTCCGGATTCATGTTATTTTATATAAAGAATATGTATGCCTTCTTGTCAAAAAAGTAATAAATTATTTTCCTCATGTCAAGGTTATTACTTTCATCGTGTCCCCTTAATAAACTGGGCTCAAAAAAGAAACTTTTACAAAATCACAAACAGGATTACTTCACTACTCTACTCTAAACACATGTCAGTAACCAAGCAGTTGTTCAACTGACACAACAGCAAAATGCACTAACATGGAACAGCTTTCTGGACCACATTCACAGGTGAATAATTGGCACCCAGCAAAAGAAATCTGCGAGAATGCATACAAGATCCTTACCCAGGTGATTATTTCAGTGGAATAGTGTGGATCGGGGCTGCTTCTGCTTTTCACACACTTTCTTCAAGAAACAGGTCATGTTCCACACTATTGCACTTACTCACAGAATTCTTGTGTTGGGTGCCAATTATTGGGCTGTGAATGTGTTCCAGGAAGCTGTTCCATGTCAGTGCATTTTGCTGTTGTGTCATCCTGTGTGCAATTTTGGCACATTTTTATGGACAGGATTTTAAGATATGACCTTGTGAAAAACAATGACACTCCGCCCGGATTAAGAAAAGTTTCTTTTTGAGCCCAGTTTATATATATTCAAACTACACTTTCTCAAGCATGGCATCTTTGATTATACATGTAATTTCCAGATTACCCGCTGGTTCATTGAGATACATTCAGAGTTATCCATCCAATTTGAAGACTTTTTAGTTTCTGGTTCCAAACGCATTCAATTTCTAATATTTTTTTCAACTAATAAATAACAGCTGTATCATCTGAATACAAGACTAACTTGCTTTTGATATTGAGTTGGGAAGACTACTAGTATTGATGAAATTAATATTAAAAAGAGCAGAGTACCCGAAATCGAGCCTTGATGCACAGTGACTGTAACAGGTCGTATGCCTCAATTGTGACATGATCTGCTCCATGGGGGCCAAAAGGAGGCATTTTGAAAATTGACTTATTATAATTACTGCCTTATACAAAGATTAGGCTATTAAATATTGAACACACCAAAGGTCTATCATACATGGTTCTAAAGTTTTGAAGTTTTGTGATGTCTATTTTCTTATGTATTTTATTGTAAGTTTTACTCAATATTTTTGCCTTTATTTCAATTTCAAATTTGCCGCCTTTGGCCCCCATGGACCAGATCGTGTCACAATTATCGTTGTTTGCTTTCGGCCTTTAAGATCATCAATCAATATTGTCATTTAGAAATCGCAAAAAACAACATACTTTAAGGCACTGGAGCTAAACAAAATCCGCTTTGGATGTGATACCTCGTAGTCCAAGACACTTCTGCATCATTACTTAAATACTTAAATAAAGACTCTCCAAATTATTAATGTTGACCAGATCTTGTTGAAAGAGTCAAAAGTTTGACTAGAAACTTGACCGGAAATTATAAAATTGCCCACGGGTGACAATTTTACACCCACCCGAACCTTATTTTGTACCACCCATAAAGCAATATTCAGCAAAGAAATAAACTTTTTTTAAAGTTAAAACTCGAAAAAGCATTTAACCCCCTTAAGATCTCCTCCAATACTTTCGCTTACAATCTAGTGGTGCTGTCATGATGGCTTCTTTCTCTATCCACTCTACATGCTCTATGAAATGAAAAGATTAGCCACGATTGCGCTGACCGGACTTCCCATGGCTGCACCGAAGATCTGGCGAAATATTTGTCCACGAAAGCTGAAATACGTGGTTGTGAGGATAAATTGTAAGAGCTCAATAATGTCTTCAGTATTTAATTTTGTTCTGTCTTTGAGGGTTTTGCCGTCCCTTGATGATGTCAAGACATTTTTTCTATGGGATTGTTAGTAAATAGAGAAACGACATCATGTGAATTAAAAATATCACCATCGTCGATGCATATCCCCGTCATCTCCTCCGCTAGAGACTTTGAATTTACCACATGGTGGTCCGTTGTTTCATGGTTTCATTGCAGCTAGTTTAGTTAGCTTGATATATTCTGTGGCAAATATCCCTGAATGATGCTTTTAAAGCATGTCGATAACGCTGATTTACGATAAAATAAATCAATGGGTTAACAGAGGCATTCAAAACCATGAATGAAAATGCAATGATTACTAGAAAAGGAGTTCGTTCGTCGCTAAAAATATATATTTTAAATAATGAATAGAAGGCATTATTTATTATATTGAAGGCAAAAATAGTAGAACATAAACTAAATACCAAACCATTTACAATCACCATAATGGATGCTTGCCGGAGAGTTCGTTCAAATTCAGCCGAAGTTTGTAATACTTTGTTACGTTTTCTTTTTGTAAGTGTTCGCAAGATTCTTATATACATGAAATAGTTGCTCACCGACAGTATAATTATCATAAAGGTAGAAGAAAGATCAGCTATCTTAATGAAAATTCCGCGATGTGAAGAATTGAGCGCTGAGAGTTGTATTGTACTTGGGTAATTTAAATACTTGAGATCTGTTGGCCACAAGACACACGCTGATTGATAATCCAGATAGTATTGCAGTGAGACCAATGATCCTCCAAAGCCTAATACTAATACCGTATAAATCAGTTTCATAGTTCGCTTCAATCCTTTAAGGAGATGGTGTCTTATTGGGTGGCAAATTGCAAGATATCTTTCTAAAGATACGAGTGTTACAAAAAACAAGGAACATGTAAAGCAAGACCAAGAGAGTATACCTGCAATAATACTGACGATGTCTCCTTTACCATAACGAACAGGATAGATGAAAACATCTGGATAAAAAATGATTGCTAGACCCACCAACATGCCGAGATCTGTACAAGCTAAAGCAGCCAGAAAGATGTATGTAGAAGTATGTAGGGAAGATACCCGTGTCACAGTCCAGATGAATATCACATTACTTGTGAAGCCTACAAAGATTATGCCTGGCCAGATAAATCTGCAAACTATTGTTTCAGCAGGATGGTAAATGTAAAATATCAAATTTGACGAATTTCGTAGATCAATTGTTGTCGCACACGTTGAATTCATGGTAAGATACTGAAACTGGCTATAACTCTCTTAATGTGAAACTGTCGTAGCACTAGTAGTGAGAAGCAATTCGAAATAAACTGATGCTACAAACAGACATACACTAGTTGGCGTTGGTGACTATAAATTTACAGAGAAAGACTATTCTTGTGAAGTTTATGTAGGTACGAAATACTGGGTCTTGAGCACGATTAATTAAGGTGTGGTACTTGCGACGTGGTAGTAACATTATTGATTATTAAATGGACATATCTCAAAGGATACAACAAACACTTACTAATGGTAAGCGTTTTGCCAATTAAGTCACACGTAATTAATCATAAATTAACTTTTAATGGAATACAAGCAAGCTAAAGAGGCCTTGGATATTTATATGTATTCTGGATGTTCTGATGTAATTTTTTTTGTTCCTCTCCTAAATGTAATTGGAAATTAGCACACTTAGAACAATTGCTTACCAGGAAGATGCAAAAGTTGTAATTTTATTCAGTTGCGGCCATTTTTAAATCTTAATTTGGCGACCAACTTGGAGGGAAATAATTTAATTTTGGCCCTTGCTCCAGATTTGTTCAATACATAAAAAGCTACAACTAAGCCAAATTTGCTGCTTTTCCGGAAAATTGTACAATACTTTTATGCTGACGGGTCTCGTTTACAGCTAGCAGCGTCCGCTATATAAGACCTTGCGGAATGAAGTTACTTTAACTTTAACTTTAACGTCTAGATTATAGAGGATTATATATTCAAAACCACTCTGCCATTAAAGCCGCTTGAAGTTAAAGTTAACGCGAGAATCTATAGTGTGCCGTAAATTATGATGAAATACGTCATACTTTAGAACAATAGTTTGCCTATTTCCTCATAGACTACATAATTACCACTTATGTATTATCTAGTTAATAGACCAATTATTGGAAATCTAATTTGGTTTGGGTAAAAAACATGCTCCATTTTGCTGAAAATTACTGATTGAATTAAATCAAAATAAATTTTGTTCCAAACGTCACACTTGATATATAATTTTGTGTGTGCTCATGACGTACACCAAATCAGCTTGCGGAACCAAGTTTTTGGCTTGACTTCAACGCCAAGGGGATTAAGTTCCCGTAAAATGGTCTGGTTTTACTTGAGCCAGCAGTGTACGATATTTCTGGAAGAGTAAAGCAGGTGCATAACATTTTTATATATAACATGTCATAGGTTGTGCCTGGTAAGAGAGAGAGAGAGAGAGAGGGGGGGTAGGGAGGAGGAGAGGGAGGGCATTGGAAGTGGACAGGGAGGTGCTTTGCTGGTAGCCAAGGGGGGGGGGGGGCTCCCCGTGGGACATCTTCTCTTCCTTCTTGACCCTTCCCTTTTGGATGCTGGCCGCCGTGATATTTTACGCTTTTAGGCCTTTTTCTGCCATTTTAAGCCCATTTTTGTAAAAACGTTTCCCTTTGAGAATCGGCCCACGCCCTCCTAACAGAAAAACCCTGACAAAATCACTGGCGAGGGGGAAACAGGAGTGCGAGTGGGTAATTATAGGAGGGTCAAGTTTGAGAGAGCGAGTACAGATAGAGGGAGAAGGAGGGAAAATAAGGAGAATGTAGGGAAGGGGAAACAGGAGGGAAGGGGAGAGAGATTCAGAAGGAGGGAAAGAAATAAAGAATATGTATTTCATTAGGCTTTGCGAAGTAAATTGGAATATGGAATTGACAAAGCTGACGAGCCTTTATTAAATAATATTATATATATATAGGCCTATAACTATCGTAAGAATATTAATTGAAACGTATAGGGCCTAGCTAGTTTCAAAATAATATGATAAGGAGATTAACGCTGGGTCCCGACATAATCCATCTCGAGTTCATTCATGTTTACTCAAACGAAGCTCTTAAGGTAGAGTCTTTTGTCTTGAAGTGGGACTAATAACCATTTGACTAAACAAAAGAGAGACATTTGGATGTAGTTGGTAACAAGCTCTTACACATGCCCTTCTTTTGAACGCACATTGATACACATGTCCCGAGTTTAAGCAACAAGACGCTGTTGGTACAGAAACCAATCTGACGTTCGCGTTGAAGTGAATTTGAGCAAGAAATCCAATCAATATTTTTGAAGTTGCCGTTAAAGTTCCAGTAACTTCATTCCGCAAACTCTCTAATGTATTGAAACGAACTCTGAACTATATAATATTTTTCATTAAAAAAATAGCGATTTTGTTGCTGTTTTAACAAAATATCATCGATATAGTAAGCAACTCATTTACATACGATTTGAGACATGCATTGACCTAAGCTGGTGAACAAAACAAAATATCCGATTTGGGGTCAAAGGTCATTAAGGGGTCGAAAACAAAAATGGAAGTTTTGCAAACTACCGTAAATTTTATGGTATGACAACAATAATGGTACTTAAAGCACTTTTATTATTATCTTTATATCTCTCCGCCTTTTGGAAATTGAATAAGCAGGGTTGACATGATTTAAATCAATTATTTAAATCAATTGATTTAAATCACGATTTAAATCAACAGATTTTTTTTTTTAATCACCGATTTTTACAGTTTTTATCATTTTTGATCAATTTAGGTTAATCACTTTCTTGAATTGACTGTTTTACGTCATTTGTAATGCTTCTACACTTTTGGATACAATTTTTTTTATATATAAATATCTGATAGGATTGTGCATAATTCCTCTGGTCTATTTTACTTTATCATGGGTATAGAAGTTCTTGGAATAAAAAAAATCGATTAAAAAAATCCGATTTAATTCAAATAAATCGATTTTTTTTTTTTAAATTAAAAAAAATCGGGGAAAAAAGCGCCAGCCCTGTGTCAATTTTCACTGTTTACACGCTACTTACCCCAGGGATTTTGACCAATTGTTCTCAACTGTTGTGGCAGGCACTCTTGTATCATGATTATTAGTTGTATTATTAGTTTGTTTTTTTCTCAAAAGCATATTAGGACAAATATTTATTCCTAACATTAAATTGTGGGAGCGGGGCAGAGATATACCAAAAGAATGGCAAAGAGTACCAACATTTTATTCCAGGATTGTCCGAGTCAAATCCCAAATATTGCATATGTTTTCTGTTTTTACTCAATAACTCTGGAACGGAATGGTGTATTAACTTACTACAAGTAAAACAGTTAGCTTGATTTAGCAATTAAGGGCATACGATGTATTGTTGGTCGAAGCAGCCAAAAAAAAGTAGTTCATAGCATCTTGCGAATTGTAGGGAGCTTTAGCAAAAATTGCATTGTTCAATTAGTAGCGAGCGTGTAGAAGAATTCAAATATCACAGATATACTTTTGTAAGTGCTGTGGTTCTTGTGTTATGTTGTAAAGAGGGTTGACACAACAACACTTTTGTAAAACTTACATAACTCATTAACAACAATAACTTAAGCAAGTTTTCAAAGTATATGATTTGTAGAATGAAATTTTGCAAAACACCAAAGTGTTATTTTTCAATAATATATTGATTCAGTTAATAAAAATCGAATTTTAACCCATTGATTTAATAAAAAAACTCTTGTACACTCACTGGTCATAAGCAGCGCACCATTATAGGTTTCAAGGAGGCGTTGCATGAAAGTGTTTTGGGGGAAAACCTTCGCCCTCTAGTGAGACTGATGAGCAAAAAAAAATCAGTTTACTCACTCAACGCTGTATAAAGGTATACTTAAAATTAACAATTAAGCAAATTACCGCCGGAGCCGGTTAAAAACAAATCCGCCCAATCCAAATTTCCATACCATACCATTCCATACTAAAAATTGCAAAAATACTCTTAACGTGATCAAATGCACTTGTAAATATGAAAGTAATAGAATACATTTTTTCAATTCAGTATAAATATCAGTTGAGTGATAATTAAGTTGAAACACGATATTCAAATCGTTTTGTTTATTCACGTGTTCAATTGTTTGATATCCCTTTGATGTTTAAAATCAAATCTTTTTGTTGCAGTGACTAATAATGCTGGGACTAATTAGTTGCACGCATGTACGTAATATCAAATTAAACGACTGTGGTAAAAATCAATTCATCAAGAAACCCATTGGTCAGTTCGGATCAGGGTGAACACCTGATTTCAGGCATCACCGGTTTACTGAGTTTATTCCAGTATTATACTGTATTTATATGTATTCAGGATGTTCTGATGTATTTTTCCTTTTGTTGTTCCTGTTTGTACCTCTCCTAAATGCAGTTGGCTTAAAAACATCCCGCACAACTAAGCGTAAAGGAACCTTCTATCCTCAGTCGCAATATCGTTTATAATGAGCCACATAAGCAATTTATCACGGAGGATTTCAGAGTTTACGCACAAACGAAACCCGGAAGAGACGCTGGCGAACTGAATACAAAGGGCCAAACAACTGGTTACTTTTATCGGGTGCGGTAAATATAATGTGCTTCGTATGTACGGGCTATTATAATTTGGTGTGTGAAAGATGAGGATAACATTGTTGCAATTTGGTATGTGATAGATGGCAAGTAAATACCTAACGCCGTTGGTATGCAAAAGATGGCAAATGAATGCTCTTCAAATTCCTCTTATTGGACATGGGACCTTTCCAACGCTTCAAGTATTGCCGACACGTTGCTTTACACTGAAAAGGATTGGATTATCTTCCAGATTATATGGCCGGCTTTCATTACAATAGGATTTTGCAGTAACATATCATTTATTTGGACAGTTCTTCGTACACCCGCTTTACACACAGATACTTTCATGTACTTGGTAAACCTGGCAAGCATAGACTTATTCTCTTTGCTGATGGTAGGTGTTCCTTTTGTTGTGGATTATCAGAATAGCAAATTGAAATACGACGTTCCACCCGGATTTATTACTGTGAGAGGTTTTCTCTTCTTGGCCTCCCTAGGTTTCGTTACTCTTGTTTCATCAGAGCGTTTTCTAGCAATGTGTTATCCAATTAAACATCATGTTTTAAAAGGTACACAACGAACAAGAAAACTTATATTTGCAGTTTGGTTGATTGCTGCTGGTCTTGCATGTCTTCTGTTTCCTATGCAAGAAATGAGAATAATATGTATTGTATGGCCAAGCGGCAGTGCTTATTCGGGCTATCCCAGTACATATCATGTTTTATTTTATAAATGGAATGCGGATTTGATCTTCAGCTTCATTTTGTTCATTGCGTTTATTTCTTCAATGATATTAAATTTATACATGTACATAAGTATATATTATGTCCTGCGAAAGCGGTCACGTAGTCACTTGAGCACATCCACTGAGTTAGAAAAGCAGCTTCGTCAAATAGTTAATATGGTGGCCTTAACTGGAGTTGTATTTTTGCTGTGCTCTAGTGTGCAAGCGGTTTTTAATCTTATTAATATTTTGTTACATTTTAACATCGAAGTTGGCGTCTTTACAGTTGATAATTTAGCCCTTAACATTATCGCAGCATCAGTGTTTGGATTAAATACGTCTATCAATCCATTTGTGTATTTCATTTTTTATAAGCGATATAGAATGGCACTGAAAGCAGCATTGGTTTGTTGTACTACAAAACACAATGACGGCCAGAGCAAAACCGTTGCAGTGATTGACATGTCTAAGATATAACTAAACTGAACAATTCTTGCTTTCAACGGATAGACATGGTCAGTACAGGCGAACAAAGTAAACCTTGTATTCATTAATCAATTTTACCAATGGACCGAAAGTTTCACTCATCATAAGACCTGATAAATATGCGTGAAGCTTTCACACAATGAATAAAAACCTATTGGGCCCATGATCAATGAGAACGCTGCACCAATTTCAAATTAAAGACTATAGGCTAATATTTTGCGGTCGTAAACTACAGCCAGACCGGTCGCGTTTTGTCATTTCTCACAGCCAACTAAGGCAGGTATTGATGGAATGAAACGTAATCCAAGTTATTTTCATTTTGGATATTAATGTGAACATCGATCAAAATAAAACACCTTGTATATTTTATGAATCCTTTTCCTACTAACGTATTTCGTTCCTAACCTCAGAACTTTCATCAAACATGCGAAACAAAGCATCATGAGTCTTGGATACCGTACCAGATAGCCAGACAACGTTGGCCCAACGTTGGCAATGGTCGGCATGGTCGCGGTCGGTAAGCCGACGCCAAGCCAACGTTGGACCAAAGTGTTATTTTTCAATAATATATTGATTCAGTTAATGAAAATCGACCAACAATACCTGGTATACCCTTAACCCTTGTTCACTCACTGGTCATAAGCAGCGCACCATTATAGGTTTCAAGGGGGAGTTGCATGAAAGTGTTTTTGGAGAAAAACCTTCGCCCACTAGTGAGACTGATGAGCAAAAAAATATCATTTTACTGACTTAACTCTGTATAAAGGTAAACTTAAAATCAAAAATTAAGCAAATTACCGCCGGTGCCTGTTAAAAACAAATCCGCCAACCCAAACTTCCATACCTCCTGAAAATAAAATGGTGCGCCACTAAAAATTGCAAAATACACTTGACGTGATCAAATACACTATTATATGAAAGTAATAGAAGACATTGAATTTAAGAGAGATTGGGACTTCGTCCTGTACAAAATGCCGGTTTGATACGTTTTTTTTAAAATTCAGTATAAATATCAGTTCAGTGATAATTAAGTTGAAACACGATATTCAAATTGTTTTGTTTATTCACGTGTCCAATTGTTTGATATCCCTTTGAGTTTCAAAATCAAATCTATTTGTTGCAGTGACTAATAATGCAGAGACTAATTAGTTGCACGCATATGTACGTAATATCAAATTAAACTACTGTTGTAAAAATCAATTCATCAAGAAACCCATTAGTCAGTTCGGATGAGGGTGAACACCTGATTTCAGGGAATAACCGGTTTACTGAGTTTATTCCAGTATTATACTGTATTTATATGTATCCAAGATGTTCTGATGGGTTTTTTTTCCTTTTTTTGTTCCTGTTTGTTCCAGTCTCAAATGTATTTGGCTTAAAAACATCACATACATCTATCAGATTATAGCGGAAAGAGACCTTCATTCCTCAATCGCAATATCATTTCTAATGGGCTATAATAAGCAATTTATTACGGAGGAATTCAGTGTTTACACACAAACGAAACCCGGAAGAGAAGCTGGTGAACTGAATACAAAGGGCCAAACAACTAGTTACTTTTATCGGGTGCGGTAAATATAATGTGCTTCGTATGAACAGGTGTGTGAAAGATGAGGATAACATCGTTGCATTTTGGTATGTGATAGGTGACAAGTGAATGCCTAACGCCGTTGGTATGCGAAAGATGGAAAATGAATGCACTTCAAATTCCTCTTACTGGACATGGGACCTTTCCAACGCTTCAAGTATTGCCGACAAGTTACTTTACACTGAAAATGAATTAGTTATCTACCAGATAATATGGCCGGCATTCATTACAATAGGATTTTGCAGTAACATATCATTTATTTGGACAGTTCTTCGTACACGCGCTTTACACACAGATACTTTCCTGTACTTGGTAAACCTGGCTATCACAGACTTATTCTCTTTGCTGATTGTAGGTGTTCCTTTTGTTGTGGATTATCAGAATAGCAAATTGAAATATGACATTCCACCAGGATTTATTACTGTGAGAGGTCTCCTCTTCTTGGCCTCCCTAGGTTTTGTTATTCTTGTTTCATCAGAGCGTTTTCTAGCTATATGTTATCCAATTAAACATCACATTTTAAAAGGTACACAACGAACAAGAAAACTCATATTAGCAGTTTGGATGATTACTGCTGGTCTTGCATGTCTTCTGTTTCCTTTGCAAGAAATAAGCAAAATATGCATTGTATGGCCCAGCGGCAGTGGCTATTCGGGCTATCCCAGTACATATGATGTTTTATTTTATAAATGGAATGCGGATTTGATCTTCAGCTTCCTTTTGTTCATTGCGTTTATTTCTTCAATGATATTAAATTTATACATGTACATAAGCATATATTATGTCCTGCGAAAGCGGTCACGAAGTCACTTCAGCACATCCACTGAGTTAGAAAAGCAACTTCGACAAATAGTTAATATGGTGGCCTTTACTGGAGTTGTATTTTTGCTGTGCGCTGGTTTGCAAGCGTTTTTTAATCTTCTTAATATATTGTTAAATTTTAACATCGAAGTTGGCGTCTTTACAGTTCATAATTTAGCCCGTGACATTATCGCAGTATCAGTGGTTGGATTAAACGCGTCTATCAATCCATTTGTGTATTTCATTTTTTATAAGCGATATAGAATGGCATTGAAAGCAGCATTGCTTTGTTGTACTGCAAAACACAATGACGGCCAGAACAAAACAGTTGCAGTGATTGACATGCCTAAGATATAACTAAACTGAGCAATTCTTGCTTTCAACGGATAGACATGGTCAGTACAGGCGAACAAAGTAAACCTTGTATTCATTAATCAATTTTACCAATGGACCAAAAGTTCCACTCATCATAAGACCTGATAAATATGCGTGAAGCTTTCACACAATGAATAAAAACCTATTGGGCCCATGATCAATGAGAACGCTGCACCAATTAAAAATTAAAGACTATAATATTTTGCGGTCGTAAACTACAGCCAGCTCGGTCGCGTTTTGTCATTTATCACAGCCAACTAAGGCAGGTATTGATGGAATGAACAGTAATTCAAATTATTTTCATTTGGGATATTATGTGAACATCGATCAAAATGAAACACTTTGTATATTTATGAATCTTTTTCCTACTAACGTATTTCGTTCCTAACCTCAGATCCTTCATCAAACATGCGAAACAAATTATACGAGTCTTGGATACCGTAATACCTCATTATCGGATGTCTTATATTCATGATATTTCTTATGGACATGTACATCGTTTTGTTTGAGTACATCCATTATGTAAAAGCTTAAAATGGTATATGCTATATTACCAAATCTATCGCTACATATATCATATGTATCTATGCCTACGTATATAACCAAGCTATAGGAGTATGTATGGCATCATGGAATCAACTATCAAGAATCAAAGATCAAAGTGGTCGAAGTCATTGAGCATGGACATGTACATCGTTTTGTTCGAGTACATCCATTATGTAAAAGCGTACATGGCGTGGTATTAGCTATATCACCAAATCTATCGCTACATACATCATCATATGTATCTATGCCTACGTATATAACCAGGCTACAGGAGTATGTATGGCATCATGGTATCAACTATCAAGAATCAAAGATCAAGGTGGTCGAAGTCATTGAGCAGAACCTTCAAGTAAAAAGTACCTGATCTTTTCCAAGAATGCATGGACAAAGAATTCTATAGCAAAGAAAAATAAATAAAAAAAAAATTCTGCCCTTACTTGTCAATTCATGGAAATCCTCCAAGTGATAACCAAAACTGTATATTCATATTTCTGACATCTGGGTATGGTTCTTTCAAAGTTTAATTGTATGCACTTTATTTCTTGAACTTAAAACTTGGTCATTATTAGGTCATATTTACTATATAAAAAAGTAATTTAACAAAACTGTGTGACTAATACTCTTCACATTATGTATAATCAGAAAGACTTTAATTAGCAAACCGACGATCTAGTGGCACAGGTCTCTTAAGTTCCTCTCGAAGACGTCTCCAAAACAAATACTGTCCATATCCATCACCTGGCCATTTTAGGCACTGCACTTTACAGAGTAATTGTCTAAATAACAGAGTCTTTCTATTATTTGGTATCTCTTCCAAGATAACAAGAATCATCACATTGCGATTCTCTTCCAGGACTCTATAATGTGCCAACTCTAATTCTTTATTACACCAGTTGTCTTCAAAAAATTGTGGTGAGAGTATAACAAGCACCTTGCGGCTTCTTTGCATGTGAAGAGATATTTCAACTAACTTTATTCTTCCAATATGCATGTCCCGACTCCTTAGGAAAAGTCTGAAAGGTTCTTCTCCTTGCTCAATATTGGGTAGAAGCTCTCCATGTACCCAATCATCAGCACTACCTTCATGGTAGGGGACATAGGCATCATATCGAGGAATGCCATTCTCATCATCATCGATATGGTCAATATTTTCAATCAGACGGTGTTGTTGGTTTCTTCTTCTGTTGAAGAGCAGGAAAAATCTGTACTTAATGTGCCACCAATAATGCACTGTCAAAATGATTAACAGAATCAGAACTATGGCGCAAGCAATACTGATTGAAATATACTTCCATAAGTGGGATTCACAATCCAAATTGATCTCTGTGATGCTAATTCCCTTTGCTGTATCAGGGGAAAAACATTGAAAATAACTGAGTTCTGATTTATCTTCTTGCAATAACTGGTTGATCAATAACAAGTTGTCTCTTCATGTGGGAAAAACTGAGTGCATTCTATTCGGGACCAGATCAAAATTGGGCAAGGTCGGTGATTTTCAGATTTCCTACAATAATCAAACTATCAAAGCTCAAACGTCCATCAAATACTTGGGAGTGACACTTGACCAATACCTCCCTGGAGACATTATGGTTAGCTCTATAATTAACAAAGTTACTGGCAAACTCAAATTTCTTTACAAACATGTTCAATACCTCAATCAGAATTTACGGAAAAATCTCTGCTCTGCTCTGTTACAATGCCATATAGACTATTGTTGCACACCATGGTATTCAGGCCTTAACAAACACTATCAACGCAAATTACAGATTATCCAAAATAAAATGGCTCGTTTCATTTTCAACTTGTCTCCCAGAGAGCATATTGGTCAGGTACACTTAGATTCCATTAAGCTTTTGAAAATCCATGATAGAGTCAAACAACTCAGACTCAATCACATGTTCAATGTTTTCTATGCAATGGGTCCCACTTATTTTGATCAATTTTTCACTAACCACTGTCACCCACACTCACCGTACCAGATCTAGCTCACATAATTTCCATGTCCCTAGAGTCAGTGGCCTTGCTTCGAACTCCTTCTTTTACCAGGGTACCCTTGACTGGAATTCTTTGCCTATTCACATCAGGTCTATCACCAACAAGAATTCCTTCAAATTCCATGTCAAAACCCATTTATCTTCAACCTCAATGAACCAGGAACTGGCTGAATATATTTAACTTATTTCTCGTTTGTCCCCTCTTTTGTGGCTCTGTTTTCATCTCCCTTTTGCAGGCACCTTTTCATTTTGGACCCCATTGGAAATAAGTTGGCATATTTAGCCAACTTTATGGGTTATCCTGGCTCTTTGACTTGGTTGTGTGTTTCTTGTGATGATGATTGATTGCTTATATTTGTTATTTTCTGTATTGTTGTCAATTTTGCCAAATAATAAATAAATAAATAAATAAATAAATAAATAAATAAATAAATAAATAAATAAATAAATAAATAAATAAATAAATAAATAAATAAATAAATAAATTAATTAATTAATTAATAAATAAATAAATAAATAAACAAGTGGAGGACAAAAGTAAAGTAAAGTAAGTTACATACCAAAATATATTTGATCAATTTTTCAGAAATATGCGAAAAAGAGGGCGCAATGAGGGGCCTCTTTTTTTTGGGGGGGGACACCCTGTACTTTTTTAGGTCCGGTGGTTCTTGAGTTATGGTGTAAAGAGGGCTGAACACTTTTATAAAGCGTACATAACTCATTAACAACATAAATCAAGCAAGTTTTCAAAGTATATGATTTTAAGAATTAACTTCTGCAAAACATCAAGGCGTTATTTTGGAATAACATATTGATTTATCGACCAACAATAATTAGTCAACCTAAGGTGTGGTATTTGCGACTTGGTAGTTTATATAGTATTGATTATTAAATGGATATGTCTAAAACGATACAACAAACACTTTTAGACATGGTAGTTTTGGTACTTACATTATTGATTATTAAATGGACGTTTTGCCAATTAAGTCACACCTTATTAATCATAAATCAACTTCTAATGAAGTGCAAGCAAGCTAAAGAGGCCTTTTAAAGAGGTAGTTATATTTATTTTCTGATGTAACTTTCCTTTTGTTTCGTGTTCCTCTGTTTGTTCCTCTTCGAAATGCTAACACCACAAACAACTAAGCATAAAGAGACTTTCTTTCCTCAGTCGCAATTCCATTTATGATGAGCCACATAAGCAATTTATCAAGGGGAATTAAGTATTTGCACACAAACGAACTGAATACAATTACAAAGGACCAAACAACTCGTTACTTTTATCGGGTGCGGTAAATGCAGAAAAGCGAATCTCGGTAAATGCAGAAAGCCAAATTACGTTACCACGATATAATTGCTTTATTCCGTGTGGTAGTAACTGCATAGTTGCCGGGCATAGTTGTCCAAGATTCTGCCCAATGCGCGGTAAATATAATGTGCCTCCGATCCGTATGAATATACTCACCCTGTTACAATTTAGTTTGTGAAAGAAGGATAACGAATTTTGTGATAGATGACTAGTGAATGCGTAACATCGTTGGCGTGTGAAAGATGGAAAAATAATGCTCATCAAATTCATCTTACTGGGACTTTTCCAACCCTTCAAGTATACCCGGCGGGTTACTTCACAATGAAAATGAATGCGTTCTCTTTCAGATTATATGGCCAGCATTCATTACAATAGGATTTTGCAGTAACATATCATTTATTTGGACAGTTCTACATACACCGTCTTTACACACAAGTACTTTCCTGTACTTGGTAAACCTGGCAATCACAGACTTATTCTCTTTGCTGATGGCAGGTATTCCTGCTGTTATGGATTATCATAATAGCCCATTGAAATATGACGTTCAACCCGGATTAAGAATATAATGAGAAGTATCCTCTTCTTAGCCTCCTTGGGATCCGTTACTCTTGTTTCATCAGAGCGCTTTCTAGCAATATGTTATCCAATTAAACATCACGTTTTAAAAGGTACACAACGAACAAGAAAACTCATATGTGACCATCCAGCACAACTGAGCCCTGAAGTCGCCAATCATCATTTTTGAGAATAAGTAGTGAAAATCAATAAAACAGTCAATAAATCCTTTGTTTCCTATTGTTTATTGTTAAGTTCAATGGAGCATATCTCTATAGTGGCACTGGCGACATCCGGGCTCAGTTGTGGTGGATGGTCACATATTTGTGGTTTGGTTGATTGCTGCTGGTCTTGCATGTCTACTGTTTCCTCTGCAAGAAATAAGCAAAATATGCTTTGTATGGCCAAGCAGCAGTAGTTATTCCGGTTATCCCAGTACATATGATGTTTCATCTTATAAAAGAAAATGCTGATTTGATCTTTCTCTTCATTTTGTTCATTGCGTTTATTTCTTCAATGATATTAAATTTATACATGTACATAAGCATATATTACTAGATTTCGCGGTTCTCGGGTTGGGCGGTTCTCGTGATAGGCTTATCTCTAATTACCCAACACCCGTTACCCATAATTCTTGTCGTGACCTTTCAAACTACTACGATATACGTCTCTCAATGATTAAGACACAACTATCAACTCTGTTTTGTAGCTGTGACGCTTACTTCGGAACCCAT
This sequence comes from Amphiura filiformis, assembly GCF_039555335.1. Classification (NCBI taxonomy): domain Eukaryota; kingdom Metazoa; phylum Echinodermata; class Ophiuroidea; order Amphilepidida; family Amphiuridae; genus Amphiura; species Amphiura filiformis. The sequence continues at coordinate 244,859 of NW_027305494.1, forward strand.
ACTCTGAAAACCCATCGTTCGCCTCTTCCAAGCCCTGTCCTGCTACCACATCGGAGGACCCAAAAATACCCCGAAATTATAGTAGTGTCTGGATAGAGGCCGTCAATACAATCGGGAGAAATGTGAATGGTTATTAAGGCCTTGCCATAACTGATGATTTTTATGTTAATCATGTCTTTAAAATAGGCTATTGGTCCTATGAGATACACCTGTTAGTCACACTGTAATGCTTTCCGATGCGCACACCCCCGTTGATACTCCGCGATAGCACACCGCCGCGAGCACGCGATACGCACCGCGGGTACGCGATATCGTAACGCGCGAACGCGATATCACTCTGTGATTAGTATTATGATGTCCTGCGAAAGCGGTCAAGTAGTCACTTGAGCACGTCCACTGAGTTAGAAAAGCAACTTCGTCAAATAGTTACTATGGTGGTTTATACTGGAGTTGTATTTTTGCTGTGCTCTGGTGTGCAAGCGTTTTTTAATCTCCTTGACATTTTGTTAAATCTTAACATTGAACTTGGTGTCTTTGAATTTGATAATTTAGCCTCAATCATTTTCACAGTATTAGTGTTTGGATTAAACGCGTCTATCAATCCATTTGTGTATTTCATTTTTTATGAGCGATATAGAATGGCATTGAAAGCAGCATTGGTATGTTGTACTGCAAAACACAATGATGGCCCGGATGCCAAAAACATTACAGTCGGGTAGAACTTTGCTTGTGAGTGTTAAGTTGGATATGACTGACATATTTTGTTTAAATGTTGTCATCTAAGGTATAATGAATAAGAATATCGTAGAGCATTCCGAGAATTTCAGGGTCAAAGTTTACGCAGGCGTCAAAACTCCAACTTGTGTCAATTTGGTCAAATCTAATTCCAAAATATTCAAGGATTCAGAAAACATGTAGTTTGACCTACCTACAGCCAATCAGTCTTGAGTTATTGGTGATAAGGGCAAATGTTGGAATTTGGGCTACATAACAGGAGTCAAAGATTTTTAAAAAAATGGTCGCACAATGTTTATATTGTTATAATAATTCAGAAAAGAAACAGTTTGCACTAACTACGATGTCCCGTTACCATGGTAACACAGCAAAGGAGTTGCTTGCCATATGGAGTCCGATTGATGTTGACGCATTTTCCCGCGTTACTTAGGTAACGAAATGTTGCATATTTATAGTGAAAGCTATTCTTTTTCTTAATTATTATAATAAGACACACAGTTTGAGATAATTCTTATCGAAATCGTATAATTTTGTGTGTGTTTGACCAATGTTGACCAAATTTCCACCTCTTGCTATTTGCTATTATAGGCCATTGTAGGTCAAACTACATTATTTTCTGAATCATTGTGCCCTTAGGACTATTTTTGTATAGCTTTTAACCAAATCGGAGCGATTTTGAGTTTTAACCATATATAACCTTTGACCTCATATTTCTTTTATTGCTAAGGGTGCTCACTCGTCACCTGTCATTTTTGATCTCTCAAAATATTAGGAATTAACTTTAAACAAGAAAATGTTTGTCATACCCAACTTTACACTAAAATCAGACCTCTTCTCATGTCCCTGTCAGGTCAAATTGGGTTGGCATTACTTTAATGTAGTAGCCTCTGAGGACAATTGTTTTTTGCCTGGCTTCGGCCGAATAAAAAAGAAAGAAAGAAATGAAAGGAAGAAAAAAATACCCCCACATCCACCCCACCCACCCCCATGCACTACTAAAAGCCAGCTCATCAGTGTCGTGTTTGTATGATACACGCAACTATAAGGCAAGCATTGATTAAATGAATCGTGATCCAAATTATTTCCATTTGGCATTTTATGTGATCATCGATCGAAATGAAACACCCTGTATATAATTATGCATCTTTTCCCTACCAACGTATTTTGTTTCTAATAAACCTGAATCAAACATACCAAACAAAGCGTTGCGAGTCTTGGATACCGTAATACCTCATATCGAATTTCTTATATTTATAAATTCTGATATTTGTTAAGGACACGTACAACCAATATGTAAAATATATTCTGGTATCCTAGTATATTACCAGCTCATGCGTCAAATTTATCTATGACTACGTATACTAGCAGGCTATTGGAGGCCGTATGACATCAAGATATCAACTATCAATAATCAAGACACCGTTGATAAGTTGTATGAACGGATGGGTTGTTTCTTGGTCAGAACTGGATCTTTGTAACGTTTTTCAATGTGTTATCATATATTCTTTTAGTAAAAGAGAAACGATGGAAATAAGTAATACATTATTTTGATTCTGGAAAAAACAAGACGTCTTTTTTCCCTGTGACAGGGTCGACGGCTAAATACATCTCTGCTGACAGCTCTTGATCAACATGAATACAACGTGTGTGACAACGATTGATCTACGAAATGCAACGAATATATTTCACTTTGTATACCTACCAAGTGAAATAATCTTGTTCACATTTATATGGCCATTTGTTATATTTGTAGGTTTTATCGGTAACCTGATATTCATCTGGACTGTGATATGTGTATCTTCTCTTCACACGTCTACATATATTTTTCTAGCGAGTTTAGCCGGTACGGATCTTGTCATGTTGATGGGTCTCGTTATGGATTTTTATCCAGATATTTTCAGTCACCCGCTCCGTAATGGGAAAACAGACACGTTTAATGTTTTTGCCGGGACGCTATCTTGGTTTAGTTTTATTACTTCATTGTTCTTCGTAACACTCGTATCATTGGAAAGATATCTTGCAATTTGCCATCCAATAAGACACCATCTTCTCAAAGGATTGAAGAGAACGCTGAAACTGATTTGTATAGCGTTAGTTATAAGCGCAGGTATATCAACGGAGGCATTGTTTTATTATCAGGACTATTCACCAGCATGCATTTTATGGCCAGAGAACCCTGACTTTTCAAATTATCCAAATACAATACAAATACCAGCATTAAATCGCGGCATTTTCATAAAAATTACCGATTTTATTGCTGTTTTAACAATCATCATCGTTATAGTGAGCAACTGTTTCATGTATATACGAATATTTCAAGCACTTGCAAAACGAAAACGAAATAAAGTTTTGCAAACTTCAGTAAATTTGGAGAAAAACATTCGCCATGTATGTATGATGGTAATTATTAATGGTTTGATATTTTATGTGTGTTCTACTATATTTGCCATTAGTATCATTAGTACCTTCTTGTATTCAACTCTTCAAATTCATCTTTTCAGTGGCAGCCAGAGTTGGTTTTTTAAAGATATTACTTTTTCAATTTTAGTCTTGAATGCCTCTGTCAACCCATTGATTTATTTGATCGTAAATCAGCGTTATCGACATGCTTTAAAGATATCACTCAGAGTTATTTGTCACAGAAGATACCAAACTAACTAAGCTATGATTAGAAAATGACTGTATATATAGTAAAAGAATTCTTGTTATTTATCTGTTAAGCTTGATATTTTATTTTAAATGAAATGGACTATGTCGTTTACAATCCATGAAGTCACCCATTCAGGTAACCCCATTCGATATTCACAATCCCTCTGTGGATGGCTAAGGTCATTTGTTCCATGGATTTCAACTGTATATATAAAAACGTGTAAGATTATTATCCGTCTAACCTTACACGCGTAAGATTTCATCTTACACGTGTAAGATTGCATCTTATACGTATAAGATCGCATCTTATACGTCTTAGAATCTAGCGGGATGCTTAAATTGGCGAATCATATAATACAGAATCCATATTTAAACCCCAGACAACCTATCATTTTACGTGTATTCATCTTCGACCAATGAAATCTCGCCATAGCATTTACTTATACCCGTAGGAATTTTATTAGGGATAAAAGGGATGGACGGTATTCCAATTTGACTGGTACGACGAGCGCCGAATAATCTCAGCCTCGATATCGATATGTACCGCGGTAGTTATCGTAAAGATGATTATTTTACTTCCACATCTTGAAATTATACGTATAAGATGCAATCTTACGCGTAAAAGATGCAATCTTATACGCGTCAGATGCAAGTAATCTTACACGTTTATCTTACATTTTTGAACCATTTGGCCATTCATTGTAATAGCCCAATGTGTTTAGTAACTCTCTCCAATCGAGTTTCTTCCCGAATTACTTTTAGCACATAGGGGCCGATCAATTTAACGCCAGGGTGGTAGGAAATGGGAAATTAAAGAAATGTTCAGACGATCAATAGCACAATTTATCCATCTTGAGTTCACTCAAACAATCTGTACTCACACTATTTCTCACATACATTTCTTCAATACTTAAAGAAGTACATGTAGGATTTGATCTGACCGGTGTTTGTGAAATAACTATCAGCATTTTTCAGTGTTTGATTCATATTCGTATTAAAATGTTTCTATATTCAAATTTCATGTTCGCCTGTTTTTCGTGAAAATATTCTTTGTATTTCTGTTCCCACCCATCTCTTCTGGCGTAGTATACATTTTATCGTTGAAATAAACAAACAAACAAACGAACTCTTTCGAAGGTGATTTTGATTTGTAAGGTAATTTCAAAAGTGGAACCTTAAGAACTAATTTTTTTTCTGGAAGAAGTTGTTGTTTTCGTAAAAAGTTGATTTTAAGATGAAATAGACAAGCAATTAAATGATGACTTTTGAAATAAAGAAGAATGTTGTTTGTTCAACTGTATAGAGCAGAAAATTATGGACCACAAAAAAACAATTGCGGATACAGGTCGGAATCTAAAATGCAAGTGTGCCATAATACTTATGAAGAAATAGGGTTAGGGTTTGGATACGGTGTAGCAATATGTAGATAAGGAGAGGACCCAGTTTGGATCCTATAAAGAATGCTTTTGAAAAAGGCACTGTCGGTTGTTACCAAGGGATTAGCACAGCGTTTTTGCACGCGTTTTCTGTTTTGACTTGCAAATTTTCAACTTCAATAATTATATGTGGTGTGGACTCTGTTCTGCTTTCCAACAATTAAATTTGTCGGTGAGGTATATTTTTGCCGCCAAATTTCCCGCAATACACTGTGTTTGGTGCACTGTCAAAACACGATAAAAACGTGAAGCTATTATACTGACCTCAGTGACCTGCCAAGTATAAAATTATAAGACAAGGCTATTAACAGTGCACTTCGGTTATATTTATAAATGCGCTTTTATAAATACGCGTGTGACCACCTCCGAGCTGCCATAACAGATTATAGACAGTAAGTCTCGAAGTGACCTCCTACATAGCGAGTGGTCTTCCTGTGTGTTTCAATGCAAAGGCGGAACAACATGAGACTGCTGTGCAGCAAGTTTGTCTATTTTGTTGAACTTTGTGATTATATTGTAAACGTTTCCGTCGTTTAATTTGTTTCCGTCGTCAAATACTTTCAAAATGTTGTTTTTGATAACATATTACAAATTCGGAATTGCAAAATGTGTAATAATTTTGCAATTCAATTAATACTTAAATTTGATGATATTTATCTACAGAGTTCCTATCCCTTTCTGTATAGTGGTCAATGCATGAGGATTTGGTCACGCTTGCTGGTCTCGGTATGTCGTGCCCGTGGGTCACGTGCGTATTTATAAAAGCGCATTTATAAATATAACCGAAGTACACTGATTAAAGAAATAATCTCAGAATATATTTGAATAGTTCATCTCAATATGATGACGACAGATTAGTAATTAGGTTTATAATTAAAGACAGAGATAAAAACAATTTATCGCGTCTGACGTCACTGTCAATTACGATCCTTGATTGGTTTACACAGGTTAATCAGCGCGTAAAAGGAAGACCGATCTATCTGGTGCTGATCGGAGAAAAGGAATAGCAGCAAATGGCGAAAAAGTTCGTACTTTTACAAGGCAACAAGCAGCTTTTCTAGGCATTGTGGACATGGTGCCTTCACCAAAGAAAGTTTCCTAGTATAAAGACCTAACTTTTGAGATGGTTTGCATGTCGAAAGGTGCAAAATCAACAATAAGGCGCCCGGTTATAAATCCGCGTTCAGCAAGTCATCATCACGACACTTGTAAACAAACCGTGCTCGAGTTTGATTGACAGATGACGTCAGACGCGATAAATTGTCTTTATCTTTGTCTTTCATTATAGTAATAAAATTCGGTTTAGTTGTTTACAAGTTACGCATACCTTAATTTTAAGTGCTACTTTTCTTGATAAACCTGCGATAATAAACGTGGCAAATTGACGCCACGAGTGGGTACGTGTTGGTGAAATTTCAAAGACAAACAATATTAGTCAATAGTAAGCTTTTAACTTCTTTTGAAATAAAATTCGGAATAAATATCGATCGAGTGATGTAAAGTTGGTGCACGATTTTCAAATCGTTTTGTATATTCGTGTCCAATTGTTTGATAACCCTTTGAGTTTCCCAATTAAATGTATTTGCCGCAATCAAGAAGAGTTGTTAGTGCCACAACTCAACTAATAATCTGGGCTAATTAGTTGCACGCAAATTTATAAGTGAACGAGTCTGGTAACAAATTAATTCACGAATAAACCTATTAGTTCGGATCAGGGTGAACACTTGATTTCAGGCAACACCGCTATACTGATTTTTATTCCAGGCTTATACCGCGGAGATATGCTGATGGTGTGTGCTCCATCCTCGCTTTCTACTTTCTGACATTGTAATATATAAGTATAACTGCAAATCAATCTAGATAAACAGAATAGATGGATGCAATCAATAAGATCACATTAAAAAGAGACTTTTGACACTGCACCAGATACAAAGACGTTAATAACAGCAGCGGTAAGCAGGTGAGGTTACAACCATGAATACAACGTGTGTGACGACAATTGATTTACGAAACACAACTACCTTAGTTCTCTTCGTCTATCTTCCAAGTGAAATAATATTTTTCAAATTTGTCTGGCCATGTATAATCTTTATAGGTTTTACTGGTAACATATTGTTCATCTGGACTGTGAAAAGCGTATCTTCTCTACATACGTCCACATACTTGTGTCTTGTAAGTTTGGCTTGTACGGATCTCGGCACATTGATAGGTCTTGGTATCGACTTTATACCAAACGTTTTCAGTCAATCAGTTCGTCTTGGCAAACTCAACACCCTAAAGATATTTGCCGCGACACTTACATGGTTTTGTTTCACGTGCTCTTTGTTATTTGTAACACTCGTGTCATTCGAAAGATACCTTGCTATTTGCCACCCGATAAAACACCACCTTCTAAAAGGACTAAAGCGAACTTTTAAACTGATTTGTACTATCCTAGTATTGAACTTTGCAGGATCATTGGTGACATTGCAATATTATATGGATTCTTCACGAGCATGTGTTTTGTGGCCAACAGATCCTGAATTTACCAATTACCCAAATACAATTCAACTGTCAGCGCTCAATAATCAACATCGTGGAATTTTCGTTCAAATAGGGGATGTTGCTTCAATACTTCTAATTATGACACTCTCAATTTGCAACAGTTTCATGTACATAAGAATCATGCAAGTACTATGGAAAAGATCACGCAATAAAGTATTACAAACCTCCGCAGGTTTAGAAAAAATCATCCGCCAAGCATCTGTAATGGTAACTGTAAATGGTTCGATATTTTGTTCGTGTTCTACTGTCTATGCCATTACTACATTAGAGAGGGCATTTTATTCATTATTTCAAATTAGAATTTTTAATGACAGACAAAGTTCATTCATGAGAGATATTTCTTTTTCTGTCATTCTCTTTAATGCGGCTGTCAACCCATTAGTGTATTTTATCATAAATCAGCGTTATCGGCATGCTTTAAAGACAACATTGTATAATATCTGCTATAGACGATAACGAGTTAGCTACAAACCAGGATAAGTTGAATGGGTTGCCATATCCCCTGACTACCTGTGGCTCCCGGTCCCCGCACTCCGTGCATCCGCGAGTATTCATGCTCGTCGAAAATTTCGCGAAATAAGGGGTGTATTCAGATGAAGAAACGCGATTCGCGAAACACAAAAAAGGGGTATTTTTTCAAACCACGTGTTCGCGAAATTAAAAAAAAAGGGTATTTCCACCGAGCAGCCGCGACGCGTTTCTGCCAGAAAAGAGTTTATTAGAAATATCATTCGCGTTTTAGTGAAAATAGGGGTATTGTCGAAGGGCACATAATTCGCGAAATCGCTAAAAAAAGGGGTGTTTTCCCCTAAAAACTTCGCGAAATGAGATGCAAAAGGGGGTGTTTTTAAAGTTCACCGACAAGCATGAATACCCGCGGATGCACGGAGCGCGGGGACCGGGCTGTGGCTATACCACTGCTGTCGTACTAGTAGAGTGCAATTCAAATTAAACTGATAGCTTCAAACAGAAAAGCACTTGTTGGCGTTGGTACCCACACAATTACAGAGAAAGTCTAGTTTTGAGAAGTTGATGTAAGTATGAGCACTGGGTCTAGAGCACGATTGAGGCGTGGTTCTTAGTGACTTGGTAGTTACATTATTGATTATCAAATGGACATATCTCAAAGGATACAACAAACACTGACTAATGGTAAGCGTTTTGCCAATTAAGTCACACGTAATTCATCGATTAGCTTTTAATGAAGTCATCCAAAGAGGCCTTGGGTATTGTATCCTATCTGTTCTAATGTATTAATTAACTTCTGTTTGTTTATCATCTGGTTGTTCCTCTGCCCCGTCCTCTGCTAAATGTATTTGGCTAACACCACACACAACTAAACGTAAAGAGGGCTTCTTTCCTCAGTCTGAATTCCATTTACAATGAGCCGCATAGGCAATTTATCAAGGGGTGTTAAGTAACTGCACACAACGAAGCCCGGAAGAGAAACTGCAGCTGAAGCCAGTGAACTGAATGCACAGGGCCAAGCAACTGGCTATATTTATCGGGTACAGTAAATGTGTAAATGTGTATGTCTCATATGAATATACACACGCTATTACAATTTGGTGTGTGAAAGATGGATAACGAATTTGTGATGTATGACAAGTGAATGCGTAACGCCCGGGGCGTAACGCCGTTGCTATGTAAAAGATGGCAAATGAATGCTCTTCAAATTCCTCTTACTGGACATGGGACCTTTCCAACGCTTCAAGTATCCCCGACACTTTGCTTTTCACTACAAAGGAATGGGTTATCTATCAGATTATATGGCCGGTGTTCATTACAATAGGATTTTGCAGTAACATATCATTTATTTGGACAGTTCTTCGTACACCATTTTTACACACAAGTACTTTTCTGTACTTGGTAAACCTGGCAATCACAGACTTATTATCTTTGCTGATGGCAGGTATTCCTTCTGTTATGGATTATCACAATAGCCTAATGAAATATGACATTCCACCCGGATTTACAACTGTAAGAAGAATCTTCTTCTTAGCCTCCTTAGGATGCGTTACCCTTGTTTCATCAGAGCGTTTTCTAGCAATATGTTACCCAATTAAGCATCACATTTTAAAAGGTACACAACGAACAAGAAAACTCATATTTGTGGTTTGGTTAGTAGTTGCCGGTATTGCATGTATTCTGTTTCCTTTGCAAGAAATAAGCAAAATATGCATTGTATGGCCAAGCAGCAGTAGTTATTCCGGCTATCCCAGTACATATGATGTTTCATCTTATAAATGGAATGCGAATTTGATCTTCAGCTTCATTTTGCTCATTGCGTTTATTTCTTCAATGATATTAAATTTGTACATGTACATAAGCATATATTATGTCCTGCGAAAGCGGTCACGTAGTCAGTTGAGCACATCCACGGAGTTAGAAAAGCAGCTTCGTCAAATAGTTAATATGGTGGCCTTTACTGGAGTTGTATTTTTGCTGTGTTCTGGTGTGCAAGCGTATTATCATCTTCTTACTATTTTGTTAAATTTTAACATCGAAGTTAGCGTCTTTACAGTTCATAATTTAGCCCGTGACATTTTCGGAGTATCAGTGGTTGGATTAAACGCGTCTACCAATCCATTTGTGTATTTCATTTTTTATGAGCGATATAGAATGGCATTGAAAGCAGCATTGGTATGTTGTACTGCAAAACAAACGGACGGCCTGGATGCCAAAAACATTGTAGCCGGGTAGAAGAAATGGGAAAGAACAAAAGGCGTCACAAAATAAAGAAATGGGAAAGAACAAAAGGCGTCACAAAATATCACCCCAACACACAGCGTCATGTTCTAAAATCAAGTTTAGTCTCGTCATATCTGTATCGTCGGAAACTTATTGGTATTTTAACACATAAACCAAACATAACTAAATAACTGACGTGGTTGAAGAATATATCAGCTATCACATAATTTTGAGAATTAACTGCTCCGTTTTTGAAATAACAGAATTTTACGAAACTACCTCATTTTCAGCCCGTTCGGAGTCAAATATCTGTCAATGACAATAGATGCCTCATGCGCTGATGATGCGCAGTGATTAGCACTCCGAATACAGATCATCCATTGATATTTGAAACCGTAGAAATGTTTGAAAATAAGGGACTTTCGTACAATTCTTATATTTCACAAACGGTGTTAACAATTGTCGCAATTAAAAAAGTATGTGATAGCTGATTTATTCATCAATCACACCGGTTATTTTTTCTTATGTTTAGTAGTGGCATTAAAATTACCCAAACAATTAAGTTTCCGACGATACAGTACTTTCAGGCTCACCTTGTACAGGCAACTAAGGCAACTAAGGCAATGAACCGTGATCCAAATTAATTCCATTTGGCATTTTATGTGATCATCGATCGGAATGAAAAACCACGTATATAATTATGAATCTTTTCCCTACTATTTTGTGCGTATCGTAACAGACGACAAAAATAGAGCAAAACCTTAACCAAACTCCATACCAAACAGAGCATCGCAAGTCTTGGATACCGTAATACCTCATTGTCGGATTTTGCATATTTATGAAAGCGGCACGCTTTGTCTGTAATGCCTACAAGCGTGAAACCAGTGTTATTCATATCCTCCGTGAACTAGAATAAGAAAACTTGGCCACAAGACGCCAAAAACCTCGTCTCACCATCATCTTCAAAGAATTCAACTCATTGGCACCATCAAATATTACCAGCCGCAAGCTCACACTTAAAGACCAAATTGGCAGATCAACCAGAAACAATCACCCAAAAAATCTCAAGAGAATCAATGTCAACAAAGACTGTTATAAACATGCACTCTACCCATACACCATTCCGGAATGGAACCTCTTACCCGCTGACGTGAAGACAACAGAAAACCTGAAGTATTTCAGATCTCAACTTGACAATATTGACCTCGAAGAACTCTCTAGGAAGGCTCACTTTAATAAGTCAGCTGCATGCATGACAACGCTGCATGTTTAGATAGCCACACCAGGCGTTTTCGTGCAGGATAAGCATTCTGAAGGTTCTGAAGGTATATTACCAACTCCATCGCTCCATACACCATATGTCTTTATGACTACGTAATAGATCAGACTATAGGAGAACATATGGCATCATGGTGTTAACTATCAAGAATAATCAGAAAACTCTAAATAGTTGCTTGTGACACCGTAGATAAGTTGTATGAACAAGTTGTTTCTTGATCGGAACTTGCCACGGGACCATTCTGACCAATGTGTTATCATATAGTTTTTTAGTAAAAGAGACACGATGGAAATAAGTAATATTTTGATCCTGGCAATATTTCGACTTAAGGCACGTCTTTGTTCCTATGACAGGGTCGACGGCTAACTACATATCTGCAGACATTTCTTAATCAACATGAATAGAGGTTGTGCATATGACGTATCATACCGTAAATATGGCGGACTTCTCAAATGCATTCAACAAAAGCATGATTGCAATCTACAGCGAGAGTTCGTCTCACACACATATCAAAATGCACTACGATCAAATAGGTTGATGACAACATTTGATTGAATGGACTGCACTGCGCCATGATTACGGTGAAGGACACAGGTTCAAATCCTTTGTTTGGAGCCAAAAGACATGATAAACACAGCCAAATCAAAAGTCTCCAGTAGCTCCATCCCCATTTACTCAGAGTCTGATGAGTTTATGGCAAAATCATTTTTATAACAATTTTCTATACACTTTCCTTCGAAGGTTGATACCAAGTTTAATCATCGTGAGCAGAGGAACCTTTGTTTGGAAATTCGTGCAATTTTAAAAATGACACAGGGAATTGTATCACGTAGCGGAACTAGCGTGAGTGACAAGAATTACGTCGCCTGAATAGGCCGGCAGGTTAAAGGTATACCCATGCATGTCAAAATGCAAACCAAATACCCCGCTCTCTCAATTGCGCGCAGGTAAGTGTACAATGATTCCTGTACGGGTTGCTTCAGGCCACATAATAAGCTGATACCATGCATTGACTTTTGCGTGGTCAATTCGTAATTTGTCATTTTTGAAATTGCACGAATTTCCAAACCGGCTCCTATGCTCACAATGATTAAACTTTTGATATCAAATTTGGTATCAACCTTCGAAGGAAAGTGTATAGAAAATTATTATACAAATTATCTTGCCATAAACTCATCAGACTCTGATTAAATGGGGCGGAACTACTGGAGACTTTTTAATTTGGCTGTGTTTAGATAAAAGCATGCAGGGCTTCCTATATCAGTTCGGGGGCACTCATAATTCGCGGACGTCTCTGATATCAAATACTCTTGAAGCGTCATGTCACATAACAGTATCATATTTCAGAGACGTTTCATATATCACATACTCCCTAGTTTCAAAACCCAGTCGCAAACGATATTAGTAATTCTGGTTAACGTGCCGGTGCAGTGGGAATAATTTTGTGAGTAGGCCTTATCAGGTTGTAGCTAGCCCAAGTTGAGTGCCTGCTAATTTTACTATCCAATTCATGAATTTGAGCGCATGCTCGGGTACTCTTGGGATTTTTTTTTACTTCAAAACATTTTATTTTGGCCATTGCAATCTTAGTGTGTTCTGGGACCATTTGTCAGAATTTGCACAGATAGATATAATTTTTGCACATATTTGCTAAACATAGGGAAGCTTATTCTAATACACTCAGCTTCGTTCCGATGTGCTGCATCGAGTGCCCAGCTGTCAAAAAAGCTCGACGTATATCACAGACTCCCCGTATGTGAAATCACCGACCCGTCTTTGAAATCAGAGACGTCCGTGAATTACTAGTGCCCCCGAACTGATATACAACGTGTGTGACAACAATTGACCTACGAAATGCAACGAATGCATTTCACTATGTATATCTACCAAGTGAAATAATCTTGTTCACATTTATCTGGCCGAAGTTGGTTTTAAAAAATATTACTTTTTCCATTATGGTCTTGAATACCTCTATTAACCCATTGATCACCAAATCATGCCTATTTATGACCAACCACCGCAAAGTACTGCACACTCCGGAATGAGAGTAGGAGTGCCGCCAGCCCACAACGCAATGACGTCCCCCGATCGGAAGATGAGACGTCCAAAACGCGAGCAAACTACCGGACCCGCAAAACAAAATTCACCAATACTATTACATGTATAAGCACTACATATCGTCACCCTCACAACAAAACTGCCCAAGTCACTCCCACATGCCTCCCACTCGCAATCCTGACCCTCCGAGCAACAAACCCATAACCAATCAAACCCCCAGCCACCCTCCTCATCAACCCGTGGAACACATCTCTGTGATATATTCCACAAGTCAATGAAGAATGCGGCCGGAAACCCGATCAATCACGGGTCCATCACTCAGAAGATCAATACCGCAAATGAGAAACATTAAAAAATTACCCAGGCAGCCCTGTTATGAGGTTGACGATATGGAAATTGAGCAGCATGGCCTGTTGGGCAGATAGCACCCTCGGGAGGGTGGGTCGGAGCAGCAAAATTGACAGAACTAGGCGGAAAACAAGAGAACCCTGGCAGGGAAAGCCAAACAGTGACAAGAAGTCACTTTTCAAAGTGGCTAACCGTATGGCTCTCTACAAACACAAAACAACAAAAGGCCTGAAGGACCCCCCCGGACGAAAGAGCACAACTCCAACCAGGCCAGGCAGCTCATATGAACATCTAAAAATTTAAATAAAAAATTATGTAAATTATAAAAAGAACATCTTGTGTTCGCTCAAACAATCTGTACTCACACTATTTCTAGCTCACATGTATGTTTTAAATGCTTGTGCATGTACATGTAGGATTTGATTTGACCGGTATTTATTAAATATCTACAAGCATTTTTCAGTATTTGTTTTTGATATATATTCTCATTAGAATATTTATGTATTCAACATATTAAAATTTCATGTTCGACTATTTTTCCTGAAAAGCTTCCGTTTCATATGTGAACTTGATGTTGCCGGTTTCATCGATTTGGTTGATTTGCGCGGTTAATTTCTCTGCCTCAGGGGAGGATAACAAATCGGCAATAACGGATCATGTCTCCGAAGAAAACCATGTTATTTGATGGGACCAGTCAGAAATTAAGGACAGAGACAGAATAGAAAGAAAAGATATATCAAAGAAGCCATCTGGATAAGAAAGAAGGGGGCCAAAACACTCAACAGAGACGAAGGGAACCACTTTCTTCCGCACAAAGAGCTCTAAAACAAACAACCCAGCTATCCGTAACACTACGCTGTAATAATGGGCCGCAATATATCACTAACCGCATCGTCCGAGGCAAGGTTCATTATTGTCAGGGTTAGGGGTTATGGTTAGGGTCTTATGGTTATGGTTATGGTTTATGGGTTATGGGTTATGGGTTATGGGTTAGGGGTTAGGGTTAGGGTTAGGGTTAGGGTTAGGGTTAGGGTTTAGGGGTTAGGGTTTAGGGGTTAGGGTTAGGGTTTAGGGTTAGTGTTAGGGTTAGGGTTAGGGTTAGGGTTAGGGTTAGGGTTAGGGTTAGGGTTAGGGATTAGGTTCATTTGTTCATTAGTTCATTTGTTCATTTGTTCATTAGTTCATTTGTTTAGATCTTTACTCCACTAACATATTGGATATTAACGATGAATACAATTTTACAGACTAGCACAATTATACGCATTTGGTGGGAAAAGCCCGCTTATTCTTTTCACAATGACACACCATTAGACAATGTCGGCAAAATTTTTGGAAATGATTTACTAAAAAAAAAGATGAAAATTGTGCACTTTTTTTTAGATAGTTTTGGAAAAAAAAACCTTTTAAAACCAGTTTGTCATGAAATTTGGGCAATCAATAAACCAAAATTGAAGAAAATACACCCCGATTCTAAACTAAATTCTAAACTAACATCAACGTATCGTCATTTCCACTACCCACCCCGGACAGAACGTCATTTAGACTTTTAGACTCATTTATGCCGGATACACATTGACTACGCTTTACAAGTCGTCACTATACAATAGTTTCAAACCATTGAAATTTATTAAATACACTTATTATTTGTGCATCGTTATCAATTTTGTGGAAATTTATAGCTTTTGAACTGCTTTGGTCATGGTAAGTGTATCACGCGTTTCAGGTTGGGCAGAAAGTTTCTCTCTTAGATCAGTAATTAAAGATGCCAATGTATATAAATATGGGTTAATAGCTGAATTGATAGGTATTATAAACACTACGGACCAAATGTAAGCTTCTAATGGAATCACTACGAGACCCGTTTGTGAGAGCACGCTCATAATGATTACAGGAACCCAGCATAGAAAATCAGTCCCAACAATCAAAGCCATATTCTTAGCTAATCTAATTTCGTAATCGCTGTTCCCTTTTCGTCCAACTCGCCTGGCAGATTTTCTCACTTGAATGAATAGAAATACATAACAAATTAGCATTGCAATGAAGCACGTTAAATTGACACCAAGGAATATTACAATAGAAAAATACCAAGCAGGTTTTGTATCTTTTGCAACTGGCAGATAGAATGACACTTGACCAGTATCTTCTCTTTCCTCGAAATCATATCCAGCTGGTCTTGTAATGAGAGGAAGACCTACACATACGTCAGAAAGATCGTACAGATCGGAATCAGGACCTGCTTTTAAAATGGCCCAAAAACTAAAAGCTATGGTTACAGACCAAATAATGAAGGATACGATTTTGGTTGACATCAATGTTAATCTTCTCTTTATACTTAAAGGGAACCCTGCCCCAAGAAGCCTATCAAAACTGATTACTGACAAGAAAAATACCGATGCCTCACTAGATACCAAACAGAGAAACCCTGCAAATCTACAGATAACCCCGGACCGCCACGCGTCAGAATAAATGAAATATTCGTCACCAAAATACACATCGGCACTAGCTATTAACAACATGAATACACCCATCATGAGGTCAGAAAAGGCTAAATTACCAATCAGTAAATTTTGTATCGATGCAACAGTGTTAGTTTTCTTAACATTTAGCCGCCAGATTATGACAAATAGGTTACCGAAGAGGGCGCTAATGCCTAGAATCCACATAAATACTCTTAGAAGTGTATTTTGCATCATACTTCCACAGTTAAAGAGCGGTGGCTGCGGCGACAGGACAGTGCAACTTTTGAGATTGTCAAAATTGCAGCATATGCGATGATCGTCCACAAACCTGAAAAATCATTTAAAATCAAATGAACAATTTTAACCTATATTTGAAATTGTTTTTCATTAATATTTTGGGTAATAGTTTAACGATATTTTTTATTTATTTAAATTTTAAATATACACCTCTATGATGTTACGATACAAATAATAGAAATAATTTTATTGGAAAACCAAGAACCACATTCGCCTGTTACATGACACGTTAAAGGTAAGTATATCATTTTCCATGAAACTTACATAATCTCTAATGTAGTAAGTCCATCAAATGAATCGATTTCAAATGCCAAGCGGTTTTTTACTCCTATTACAAGAACGCTAAATTGGATAAACAAAATCAAACATAACGTCAAAATGCAGTCAAGATTAAAAATAATTTAAAGTAAACACGTCAAATAAAAAAATTCCGCAGTTATTTGATATTACGAGTGCATCGTTTTGTTTAGCAACTTTTGAAAATGGACCAACTTTTTATTATACTGGTATCAATCTTTCCCAATTTAGAGTGTTTGGTAGCAAATGTGGTATCAAATTGGAGCTAACACGATTTTGCACACACTCTTATTAAATAAATTGTCATAACAAGATCAGGTTTTGGTGTAGGACGTGTTACATAACTTCGGACTTTCTTTATTTGAATTGAAATGTTTATAAGATTTCTAAGAAGACATTAAATCCAGTGTATGCAGAAATCCTTTTACACAAAAATTATCATTAATCTGTCATTGCCAACGCGCACTTATCGACAGCCCGCATGTATAATATGCGCACTGACGATGACGTAGTATTGATTTCTCTGCAAGGGTCAATTGTCAATTCAAATATCATTGTCAGTGTTTGTACTGGTATTTACAATATAGTATTAGTATAAGTATTAGCATTAGTATTATTTTGAGAAATTAATAGTATTACTTTCGTTTAATGTCATCTTGTGTATTTTTTAACTTTTACCTGTCAATAACTGCGATTCATATTAACATTCTATAATTCAAACTTTCAAGCCATCAAAGATAGGTTCTTCAAGAGGGAGAGCTATAACCAATGCATTGCCCGGATGCATTGCTCACAACGCCAAACCAAAATTTGAAATAATTTCGTTCAGAATTTAATTATAGGTTAATAACTGCGCATTAGTTATTTGGAGGGCATTGTGAAAAATCTAAATCATTGTGAAAAATCTAAACATTTTGCCTTTGGAACCGAGGAATATAATAATAATTACACTTTATACTTGTGAAAAGCTAAACTTTAATCAAGAAATAAACTTACAGAGTGTGGATATTCTGCAATCCCAGGAATGCTCCACTCTTTATTACCTTAAGAGGCACGTCAGACAGAAAGCTATAAAAAGTATAAATACGTTGAGATAGTGAATTTCCGATGGCACTATCCAAAGACACATTACATTATTAGCCTTGTATCTGTACACATGGGACAACTATTAATCCCATCAAAACTTTTAAAGGATTTAGAACGAATTTGTTCTTAAATTTGACGTTACAATTTCATTTCATTTCACATAATAACTTACAGTTTTTGAAGCGCTACCATTTCAAAGAAAGTCTTTTCCCCAAGAGTTTCGATTGGATTATGAGATAGATCCCTGAATCGGACGAGAGCAAACATCATCAACAAGAAAGGTTAGATATGAAAAACAAAATGAAATCATTGCAAAAATAATTTTACAGCTATTACCTGTATGCTTTCATAAGAATTTAAACTATACATTACGTAATGAGGATAATCTACCTTGTTAACACCAGTCTGCAATAGACATACCAACTGTGATGATATTTTCTTGAAGATGTTCATCAGGACAGTTCAATATACTTAAATTTGTATAGCCCCTCATTTTTGTACATTGTAGTGCCCAGTTCCGGATGAAAATACCACTCTCTTTGCTAACAGTCTTTGCCTCAACTCAATCACATAATTATTACCCACAACTATGACAACATAATAAGTTATAGTTATCGCATACCTGAATTCCTATTGTATATACTGTCCCAGAAACATTACCGGGTAAATTAATCACCAATCTTATTCTGCATCTTATACATAATTTTATTTGAATCAGTTGACTGGTTGCGAAGAAATGAGTGATTACACAACGCATGCGTCAATTCACACACTCAACACTAGTTGTTAACATGCCAATGTACTTTATATTTTGTTTGCTGAAATCCTTTTGTTCTCCTTAAACAATATGTTTCTTGCAAAACATTAAATTAGGTTTTGTTTAAATGTGAAACACAATATTAAAAATTAAAGCCTGACAAAAACATTATAGAGTGAAAACTTTTACTTTTAGCCATTACCGATTTGTTTTCTTGGATACATTGCATGCAATTTGAGATCGTTACATATTTTTTAAAGTTAACCCTACCCTGAACCGCTTAATGGGAAAACTAAGTTCAAATACTGTCAATGATCACTAAAAACATATTTATCTATATGCAACTCGCAAAAAAGAAATAAAATTGTTCACAATCTTGGACGCGCAGTCCAAATATGCTTTTCCTGATACACACGCATGAAATCAGCAAATAATGTTGGTATTTTCATTGTTTACTGAATACCTTAAAAGCAACATAAGTATTGCAATAAAAACTTACAACCATGTAATTGATTCTAATCCCTGAAATGACAGCTGTTTAATAGCGACGATATTGTTCCGTAAAAGTGATCTGCATTGAAAACATAAAACAAAACAAAAGACAATTCATTAATAATTATTAATAGGATTGGCTTTTTGCAATGAGATGGAATAACAACAGCTACTTACAATTTAGAAAGCAAATTTATACTTCTACGCTACTCAAATTTGGTACACTCACCGGAGCGCTTTCACCGGGTCAACCGGCGTCTTCAGCGGATGTTATTTCTCTGAAGATTGTTGTTGCTAGTGATGTAGTACTAGGACACCTCCGATGACGTCACAGATGTTGATGACGTCAAACTTGAAGATGTTGCTAGTACTACATCACTAGCAACAACAATCTTCAGAGCAATAACATCCGCTGAAGACGCCGGTTGACCCGGTGAAAGCGCTCCGGTGAGTGTACCAAATTTGAGTAGCGTAGAAGTATAAATTTGCTTTCTATTTACGTTTACCGCTACGTATGAATATACATCATTATACTTACAATTTGTTTGTTCTCCCTTAAACACTGTGATGTACGGGCAAGTGTAGCTTAAGTTATTGCTACCACGATCTCGTATCTTAAAATGTATCCTAAGTAAATCTAACCCTTCGTTTACCCCTAAAATAATACAAAATGAATATACATCATTATACTTACGTATGAATATACATCATTATACTTACAATTTGTTTGTTCTCCCTTAAACACTGTGATGTACGGGCAAGTGTAGCTTAAGTTATTGCTACCACGATCTCGTATCTTAAAATGTATCCTAAGTAAATCTAACCCTTCGTTTACCCCTAAAATAATACAAAAGTAAAAGATAACTACGTGCTTGTTTTTTTTTTTCTCTCTCTTTTTCATTTACTGTGATATACTTACAATGCATTTAGGTTCCGGAAGGACTTCAAAACACCAGGCTCGAGTGATGACACATTACCACCTTCCAAGTTTCTGAATAATTAAATTATTGGTGTCAATATTTCTGTTGTTTCCTTCAACAAATGCTAATATCATACATGCATACTAACTATCATGCATATTGTAAGTTACTCGGGTCTATTTACATCCTCTGCATAATTATAGTTAAATTCTTTATCTGCTTTAACAAACAAATTGACAAAATATATCATTTTTAGCATAAAGGGTGTCTGAAACTGGTTGTTGAACAGAGTTGTGAGAGTTCACTTAAATAATCAAAACAAAATGACATAATACAAGCTTACAATGATTTGGAAATTGGTGGAACATCTGCCAATGCCACCTTTTCCCATCCATCAGCACAATCCACTTTAAAATACTCAAAAGAAGCATAGGTACATGCACAATCATCGGGACATCGCTTTTTGTCTGAAAAAAATTAATCAAATCGTTTATCAAGTAAAATCAATTTCCGGGTTTTTTTTTATTTTACAATGTTTACGTATTTATATACCGCTGACCTGTTATTAAAAGGGAGACATTTATGACACAAACACGTCATGCAAAGACTTCTTTGTTCAATTGACAAGATTAGTTTTAATTATTGGTTAATTGTGTAGTTACGCCATCATCAGTGTTAAGCGTTGTGTTTGTAAGAATTGCATGTCAAGTACCTTACACTCCATTTTCACTCTATCTCTATCTCATTCTTCATCTCTATATTCACTGCATTTGATTACGTCGCATAACATATTGTCAGTAAAATGTCCATTTGACATTATACTGATGTCACACGTTATTGTACAGCACCCACTAATACAGTTCAAACTCTATCATCCCCTGACATTGCCTGAATATCCTAATCTGTATCCCGCTAATTCTGAATGCTCCTAACTATATGCTCATGGAGACGGCTATCCGACGATTAAGCTTATAGACATGGACCTGTAATGTATCGTGGATACAATTTCGTTTCGTTTAAAACTTATTATGTCAAATATCTTAAACAAAGTCAATTGCTTTACCACAATGAGTTTCATCGTCACCATCGTAGCAATCCACATTCCCATCGCAAACTCGATTTAATGACACACACATAGCTACATTGGATAATTGCGATTCATCACAAAGATATGCCGTAGGACAGGTTACGTAAGCTGTGATGAAGTAAAACACCGTAGAGTATTTATTGACGATAATTAGTGTGATATTAACACAATCTCGTTCTGCAAGCAGACACAAACTGACTCTCTCAGTATTGCTATCTTTTTAAAGGACCTCTCCTCCTCCTAAAGTCATCGTTATCATCATCATCATGATCATCATGATCATCATCATCATCATCATCATCATCATCATCATTATCATCATCATCATCATCATCATCATCATCATCATCATCATCATCATCATCATCATCATCATATCATCATCATCATCATCATTATCATCATCATCATCATCAATCATTTATTGATCCCTATCTCTAGAAAGCGCTTACCACAATGCTTCTCCTCGGCTAAATTTAGACAGTCATTGAAACCATCACATTTAGCATCAGGGTCAATACAGATGCCTTGACCACAATCATAATCATCAGGGTCACATTGACCTTAGCAAAGAAATAAATGAATAAACAAAGGAAGATGAGTTAACCACTAAATGATAAATCCATATTTAAAAGCAATTAACTTGTTGAAGATCATAAAAAACGGTGCATTATATATTTGTTTGTGGCTGTGAATGCCCACTTTATGTCTACATTATCATGATTATATCGACAGGTCTCGAAAATGAAAGTACGTAGTTACCACAACCCAAACACTCAAAATGATTCCCCATGATTTTCCGTATTCAAAATCTGCTCCGGATCGGAATCATTTGTGTACGGTGCCACAACTTATGTCTCTTACCCAAGAGCCCATCCACTTGCATAAACATTAGTAAAAATCCGACGTCAACACCCGATCTATCTGTTTTCATCTGGAGCCACGCGTCATCATTGTAAACTACAATTGTACGGATCTTCACTTGTCCAGTTAGAGCTACAATTTGCGATTCGGGTCTTACTAGTTTGCCTCTTCCAATTTTCAGAACATCAAATCCATCTTCCATACTGAATTCAATCACATCAATCTTTACTAGTCTGAGGTTTGTAGCAGACACAATCCATAGGCAGGATAAATCGTTTGGATACATCAGAGGAAACCCTGGAGACTTGAAGGTGACTAGTTCTATATCTGATCCAATATGAAAAGATGTGGGACCACATATTCCTTCCAATAAAGAACACAAACAGTACAGTTCAATTTATTTTATATACTTCAAATACATTTGATTATATTGGTTTGTGTATTACTGCATCTAATACGAATATATGTATACTACGCACAAAAAGTATCCGTGTACTTGAAGACACTAAACTTAAATTACCAAATAAAGTAATCACTAGATGGATGATTTTGTTCTGCATAGTTTGCCACCTCACAAATATGCGACTTTATTCCCTCAGGTGTTGATACCAAATTGATTGGGAAAATAGAGCATTCCAAAAATGACATATTTCTTCCTTCAGGGTGATTCCCATTGGCTTTTGTAAAGGGCTCATTGAAGCGTGACAGGCAACCCTCACTCGCAGTGCTCGATCTTTGTCACTTTTGAAATGCTCTAACTTGGGGAAATAAATTCGCAAAGTGCCGAATGAGGTATCACAAAATGCAAACCCAAATGACCATCATATTGATTCCTTTATTTGATAATTTAAGTTGATTGACTTTGAAATATTCCTTTTGATTTACGGATACTTTTTGTATGCAGTATACATGAATCAAGTAGCGTATTGTTCATCTCGTAGAATCCTTACCGCATTCTCGCTCATCAGACCCATCAGGACAAAGTTCCTTCCCATCACATCTTTGGTATCCATGTAAACAGATCAGAGCAGAGGATGTGTTTTGACACGTGAACTCACCAGCCTGACATGAAACTTGATGTAAAAATACACAGGATAAACAATGAGCATGATGAGTAAATGTATAAAACCGCAATTTATGATTAAATATTTTTGACATTTCCATGAAATGTTCATACACTTAACTTGGATTGCGAAGATCTGACAGGGGGTTCGTGCCTCTCTTCTCCCACTGATTGGGCTATTATACTAATCTAAACAAATCCAATATTTGAAGTTGTATATATCAATAACAGTTTTGTGCTTGCTGCCGGCGAAGTGCAGGAAGTGGACACGTGGTCATTCAATTTGAGAAAGTGTTACCACGAAACTGTCATTGATCGAAGTAATGTAACATCAAATATTGGATTTGTTTAGACGAATTCTTAATATATATTAACAAGTAATTTCAAAAACAAATCCTTACCATTTTGTGGAGACGATATCATTTCGAACCAAAATCCTCTAAGATGCTCAAAGCTGTAACTCCACGAGTCAAATATTATCAGTACACTGGATGCATTAGCTGTTATTGAACTCGGCGCTGTTTCACCGGTCACAGTCATTATTGTTTCTTCGGTAATAGTGTTAAACGAAACGAAATCGTATCCATGATATAGGTCTATGTCTGTAAGCTTAATCGTCGGATAGCCGTCTTCATGAGCATATACAGTCCAGGAGCATTCAGAATTAGCAGGATACGGATTAGGATAGTCAGGGGATGATAGCGATTGGACTGTATCTGAATTTAAATTATAATCTTGTTCACCACAAACATCTGCAACATGAATTGTTTTGCAATACTGTAATTAGGATAACAAAATACGACTGGGTAGGACTTGACCTGACCTCATCCTCGTTCAGATTTGTGTTTTGTTTAATAATTGCAGATTTTGAGGGATTTGTGTTTAATGTTCCGTTTCCCGTCAGGGTATAAATGTTTAATACAGATAATCGAAGCTCAACAACATTAAGTAACTTTTTAGCTGAACTCGTCTCTGTCTTACAAACATCAATAGAAACCTGAGATATTGAAAAACATAATTAGCTTCAATAGAATATTAAACATTTGAGGACAGGGTCCATGACGTCAATTTATGTGTATATACTTATGATCCCAAGGTTGCGGGTTCGAGCCTCCGGGTCTGACAATGCCATCGTTGTGCGCACCTAAATTGTCATTACCTCGCTATTTTTATGTCTGAAATGGTCCCGATATATGTGCTGGGAACAGGTAAACAAGACTCATTGGCGAGCCAACACAAAAAGTTCTACAGAGGAGTTGGCCCAAAAGTCATGGGAAAAGACATGATCACTTCGGACTTAATTATTATTACCTACCGCATCCTCTCTCATCCGAGCCATGCAAACACTGACGTTGATTATCACATAGAAGTTGTCTATCCAGACAACCATAGCCAGATTCGCACATAAATTCTTCTGAACTACACGGCACTGTTGATTTTAGAAAAAAAATAAGAACATCACAGCTACCATGATTAAAACAGCGATAATACTGATAATACTCATCGTCATCTTCATCATATTTTCACAATTCAATTGAAATAGTAGTTTTATGATGCTAACCTAAAAGAAATTCACAAGGATTTTGAGCATCATATAGTCTGTCAGACGTGTTTAATATCCATATTAGCTCCACAATATTTACTTGACCTTGTTCAATGCATTCGGACCTTTTAACAAAACTCTAAAATTGAATGTAATATATCATAATCAATTAGTAGAAACCAAGGTTTGGTAAAATCAATACAAGGTGAGGTACAATTCATCTAAAAATTATCACATTAAATCATTACAAGAAGAATGCTCACCCCATGTTAACGATGCTTCAAATTTAATAACTATACCCCACCAGTCACCAACAGGTGCAACGAGGTTTAACCACATCGTAGAGGAATTTATAGTTAGAGTGTTTGGTGCTGTGAATCCAGTTACGTCAAAAACTTTGCTATTAGAAGAGATGTTATGTCCATAACCAATATATAGAAAATCTTCGTTAGTCACAAGGTCAATGAGAATGAAATGCACGATGATGTTAGGACTATCTATCGCCGTGATAAACCACTGACATTGCATTTTTGGGTAGTTATATGGGAATGCTGGATAGGTCTGTATTAAAGCTCCTTGGGAAGTACTGACGCTTACTTCGTCTTGGCCGCAGAAGTCTGCAATGATAAGAGAAGGAATGATTGATTTATAATGCAGTGGTTTAATTATAGAACTATGTCCAGATATGCCAGAGGGAGGGGAAGGGAAATGCGAACCTGCAGCCTGAACATTTACCATTATTAGAGAGATTGCGATGTTCCACGTACGTTAATACGGTGTTAAACACCAGAGAGCTCTGTGTATTGTGTATAGGAAAACGGACAGTAACTGCTGTATGCTTCAAAAATAGCTAAATACGTGACCTCGCTTCGATACAGGAGAGTGGTTTTGAATAGATCAACGTACGTCCGATGTCTACGTTTGGAAATCGCAATGTCTCTATTATGTCCTAAAGGACCTGACAGTCTAGTCTGTACATTATTCTACTCAGCTTGTCTTATGTCAGTTTGAATATTCTGTTAAAGCCTTAATGTACGATCTTTTTAAATTTTTAGATTTTTCTTTTTTCTTCCAAAATGATAATATGCAATCATTATGAAAGTTCCCAATACATTTGGACGCGAAAAACATTGGGAATTTGCAAAGAAGCAACATCATAAATTTCGCCTCTATCACTCGTAACATCTCGCACTATTTGGATTAGGACAGCGAATGCGTCCTCAGAGTTAGTCTCCTACGCGGCCAGTTTGGTTACGCTCCCTCCACATGTGGAGGTAGCGTAACCAAAGTAGTTTTGTAGGAGACTACGGTTTGCGATCGTGGCGGACATAAAATCATAATCTAAAAAATTATGATTTTATGTCGGACCAACAGAAAATCATCCTGTTTTACTACAAATAGGGCGAATTTGACAGTTTGCTCATAGATTTAAGTTAGAACATGTGTAAGTATTACAAATATGCCAAAAAATCGGGTTTGAAAAAATAAAGGTAAATTCTGAAAAAAGATCGTACATTAAGGCTTTAAAGGAAAGCACCGCTCCAGCTCCATGGCGAACCAATGCATGATCAAACGCTATTAGAAATCGATAGATAGATCGGGTGTTTACGTCGGACAAGCATCCTGTACCTGTTATCTAACATTTTATAGTAAAGCCAAGAATTCTCCGCGTTGCGGAAATTCCGCGAAAATCGCGGAATTCGGAGGTAAAGCGGAAAACGCATTTCTGAGAAAAAAATAAAAAAATAAGCAAAAATGACCTAGAAAAAGAAAAAAAATACAATTGAAAAGAAATAAATAAAATAGTAAATGAAATGGGTCTTCAAAATTCATCAAAATAAAGTAAAATCCGTCATAGATTTACCGTACAACGCCTGTCCTACCTCCCATTGCAGCCATGATGCCCGATCAGTTTATTCTTGGTAAGATTCTTGTGAAATTTTATTATCTCAGAAATGTACTAAAATTACAAAGCGGAGAAAAGCGGAATTTAGCATTTGTAAAGCAGAAAATTCTTGGCTTTATTTTATAGTTTCTAATAAGTGCACATCTTCATTATAGCATAAGCCTGCTTTGAGCTTACCGCAATTAACCTCATCCGAGCCATCAATACAATCTTCGTAAGTATTACAAACAAGATAATGGTCTAAACATACGTTGGTTGAATGACACTTAAAGTTCCAAGGATCACATCTCGCTAAAGAAGGATAAACGAAATAATTGAAATTATTATATAAATGCATTTATACTGGAAATAATTTATAATTTAAAACCAGGTCCACGTTTCTTCTACCATTCTTTGTTTGATTGTTTTCAAGCTATTTGACGCCCGGGTTTGACGTCACTTAACATGGCAAATACAACTTTCTTAAAATACAATGCTGTCTTGCATTTACGGTAATACCTACGACGACTTCAGACACTACGAATTAATCATTAATGATTATACTTTTGCTCAGACCCGTATGCAGGATTTCATTTGGGGGTGCTGATTTTGAAAAAGTGGACTTTTTTCCAAAGGGGGGAGGGCGATTTTGTGAAAAGTGTACCTTTTTTGTCCAAAAAGCGTAAAACACCTGATTTTTTGGCTCGCTACGTTCGCAAATTCTGACATTTTGGGACATTTTGTATACTTTTCCAAATTTGGGGGGGGGGGGGGGGGGGGGGCGCACCCCCCCACCCCCCCCTGCGTACGGGCCTGCGGTTGCTGCATTCGTTTGTTGGTTACTTCGTTTGTTTATGGGTAGGGTGTGTTTCTCACCTATTTCATTCACACATTTGATTTGTATGTTAATTCCTCGTAACACCCAAGGATCGTCATTCGACTCAAATCTTATCCACATTAGACGGTGAGGTACAGCCACCGAAACTGGGACATATATATTTGAATACCTCCTGATAATGTTTTCTTGTATCATATTATGAGTTTTGCCGATAGTGATATAATCCAACGGTACCAGCCATTGTTGGATGAAATCTATAGAATATACATTATTGATGTCCGAGGCCGTGAAATACCACGTGCAGTTCATGTTTGCTTCGTAGTAGTCGGGGTAAAAAGGTGTAGTGAGATATATAACTTCGCCAGCCGCCATATTAATCCATTTTTGGTCGCATTGTTCTGAAACTTTATAACAAATTATGATAATGTTAAGGGTACATGCCCATGAGTTTCATTCAGGGGCGTGTTTGTAAAACGGCACAGCGCATTAGTAAAAAGAATAAAAAATACTAAAATTTTCACCGGGGTTCGAACCACTGCCAATTTCACTGAATGCTAAAGATGCCTATGCTGTGCCACGGTGACTGTGGTTAACATTCGGCGATTTTCAAAGATATACATATCAACACGTTTCTAGTGTATTGAAAATCATTTTGATTTTGATTTTGGTAGGAATACGGTCATAGAAAGACATATGACTCTACTTGTCTGTTTGTTTTTCATTTAATACAAATTAATTTTGATGAATTGAACTGGTACAACTCTTAGCACTCGTGATAAACGACGATTAATTTAGTAATAATAAAATGAAAACGCTGGGTCATTCAGGACATCATTTGTAATTTATGTCAAAACCCGGGGAGGACCACACACATCCGTGCTGCATGTATACGTGCTCAATCGATACTCAATGATCCAGACAATAGCGTTTGAATATACCGCCCTGCTTGACACATCTTGTCACTTGCGGGAAGATATACTATAGGCCTACCCTAATAGCTTACAATAGATACCCCACCGTAAATAGCTCTGTTCGTTATCTCGCTGTGCTAGTTTATACACGCAGCGTACGGACTTTTGAACCATATTTTGTTCAAAAATGATAGGAAGGGACTGTTTTCAGCTAAAATGTTGGTTATCAGCAGATGCTTAATGATACCGGGAAGTGTTGCAGAAAGGTAAGCGTACTCTTTATCTATTCAAAATATGTATATCAATAAATTTAAATTTGAAATCCAAAAAGTAAATGTCAGGTCAAAATTCTCACCTTAGAATTATTGTGAAATAAAATCAAACCAAACTTAGGCTCCGCAAACAACGTCCAATTATTCCCATTGGTGTTTGCTACACGTGCATATAATAAATTATGATTTGGGGCTAATTTGAGAAGAGTTAATGCCTCGAGTTTCAAAATACACCGAGTGATGTTTTTTGATCAAAAACATCGACAATTCAAGACTCTGTAAAAACAAATCAAGAATTTTCTGGGATAAATGCAACTAAGTGCAATGAAAGTTATGATCTAAGCTACCAGATGCATCATTAATTTCCTGACTATGATATTTAGTTGTGGGAAAAGATTACTTTAATGTTTTGGCGGGATTATTTCCCGCCAAAAATTTCAACCAAAAAGAGCATGTAGCCTTAAGTACTCTTAAAGGGCAGGTCTATTGCAAAAACAAGTTTATCTCTATTCGAAGAGAATAATTATTACATTACAAATTGACACTTGTTGCAATTTTTTGTGCGTATTTCTCCTGAAAAGGGAGAAATTGTGTGGTACGTTTGAAGCGTACGTGTTCTCCCCCCGTTTGGCTGATGACGTAGGTAAATGAAGCGGGCACTTTATCATGCTCTCATCATACAATCACAATCACTTTAACAGGTTTGACATTAGCGACAATGAGTTGTACTATCACTTACCATAACAATGCTGCATAACAATATGCACACTATTGTTCTCATTTCGGGAACAACAGTATTGTCACTATGCGTTTGCTTTGTAGTACTTCATCCAACTGAAACTATAGCATTGTAATATACAGGGAAATCAGATACATGAGTTTGTGGACTTAACACGGTTTATATGCTAGTCTCAGATGAAATTCTAAGCTCAAATTATGTATTTTTTTAGGCCTAATATTTCTCATGATATTGATATACATATGAATTGTAATATCACAACTGTCTAATATATATATATTAAAAAAAAGAAGCGGCTGATTTTATCCATATGTTTAAAAACCATTAAATTTGTAATACTTAATTTGGGGTTTTTTCTGTGAACAACAACAGTATACGTTCTGTCCATTGAGAGCGTTTATAGTCCCTTTTCTCAAAGCGGGCACATCTCCTTTCATGACGTCACCGTTTTTCTAGGCCAAATCTGTCTCGTTCGAAGGAACTCACCGCTTAAGTTGGTTTTTGCAGAATATCAATTTTAAACGTCTTATTTTCTCAAAAAAGGAGTCATTTTCATTGTCCTCATTAGCTTGCCAATGATATGATGTTGTTTTTGCAATAGACCCGCCCTTTAAGTTTCACAATAGTTTAACTTTAATTAACGGTTATGACAAGATGTTGTGACACGGACATTTTTTTTTGACGAGTTGTCAGACATTAAGCCTTTATTATAGAGAAAAACACATATTCGACAACATTGTGACGCGGACTTGCCATACATTTGGTGACCTTTCAAGCACATCAGCATGTCAGCAATATATAACGTGCTTCACTTTTTTCAAGTCAGAAGAAAATATTTATGTTTTAGATGTATATAATGGACATCATGAATTATACATGTACTCACAGCATCCCCACTCATCAGACCCATCTATGCATTGCCACTGACCATCGCAGACCATGGACTGATCAACGCATCCAGATCCATACTTAGCACACCAGAAATCGTCGTTGGTACATATAACTGAACGAAAGGTTACAAACAATTGAATACATGAATACAAAACCCACCCAAGTCCATGGGAAGTGATTTTGAGAGAAAAACATGTGTATCATTTTAATTCCTTAAGTTAGATTTACCTGGTCAATATGGTAAGTTTTACGTGCAAATGAGTGGATTAAACTGTATAAAGTATGACGATTAGCATTTCAGGGACTTTGAAGGGTTCATTTTCAATTTTGGACTTGGGTGGTTTTTGAATCATATACAAAAACAACAACGTGTATCAGTAAATTGCAGGGGACAGATGGTAGCGTCATAACTGGTAACGATGCAATTTTAGAAGAAGAAGTTAATTTTTATTCTAATTTATATGCTAGTTGTAATGAACATGGTAATGAAAATATTCTTCATAAAATTGGAATCACTGAAAATGATATTCCCAAAGTGTCCAACCAGGATTCAAAAATGTGTGAAGGTATTATTTCATATGGTGAGTGTATGAACGCTATCAAATCTATGCCTAATGGGAAAAGCCCAGGATCTGATGGGTACCCCATTGAATTTTATAAAGTGTTTTGGAACCAAATTGGGTCTGTTTTAGTCAAATCCTTTAATTATTCTTTTAATTTAGGGCAATTATCTGTTAGCCACAGAAGGGGTATAATTTCACTGATTCCAAAAGATGGTAAAGATGAACTTTTGTTGAAGAATTGGAGGCCAATTTCTCTCTTAAATGTAGACTATAAAATTGCTGCTAAGATAATAGCAAATAGATTGAAAAAGGTTTTGAGCTCTGTAATTTCAAGTGACCAAACAGGGTTTTTGCCAGACAGATACATCGGTGAAAATGTCAGATTAATTCTAGACATTATTGAGCATACTGATACAAATGATATACCAAGCACACTTTTCTTTATTGATTTTGAGAAAGCGTATGATAAATTAGAGTGGAATTATGTGCAAAAGTGCCTTGATTATTTTGGCTTTGGTAATGATTTGAAAAGATGGATTAAATTATTCTATACACAAATAAGCAGCTGTGTAATAAATAATGGTTATGTTTCAAAATATTTTCAGTTGTCCCGTGGCGTTCGTCAAGGATGCCCATTGAGCTGCTATATTTTTATTTTATGCGCGGAACTGATGGGTATTGCCATCAGATCCAACGACAACATTAAAGGTATCCAAATTGGTGATGGTAACTGTGTAACAATTTCCCAATTTGCTGATGATACCACTCTTGTCTTAGATGGTTCAAATGAATCCCTTATGAATGCTATTAATGTTATTGAAAATTTTGGCTCAATTTCTGGTTTAAAATTGAATGCTTCCAAATCTGTTATTTTGAAGATTGGCTCATTACAGAATGATCAAGATCATATGCTTCCAGATAAGACCTATCAATATACAAAAGGTCCTGTAAAATTTCTTGGTATTATGATTTCACTCAACAAGGATGAGCTTATTAACATTAATTTTGAGCCTCAGTTAAAACAGTTAAGTACAATTCTTGATATATGGTCTCAGCGTGATCTTACTCCAATAGGCCGAATCACTATAATTAAGTCTTTAGCTTTGTCACAGCTGACTTACCTCTTCTTTTCCGTCTTACCGACTCCACCGAATACATTCATTAAAAAGATTGAGCAAATTTTATTTAAATTTATTTGGAATGGTAAGCCAGACAAAGTTAATAGAAATGTGTTGTACTGTAAAATAGAGGATGGTGGTATGAATATGACTAATATTTATAACTTCATTGATGCCTTAAAATGTGCTTGGGTTAAAAGGTTTTTAGATGATGAGAATAAAAGTAGTTGGAAATATTTGTTTTCAAATGAATTGTTAAAAGTTGGTGGGGATTGGATTTGGTTGTGTAATCCCAAAAGTCATATTAACTTCAGCTATGACAAAATTTGTAACACCTTTTGTGTGATGTGTTGAAATCTTGGTTTAAATTAAGGAATATGGATCATGAAAAAACAGATGAAGTTTTATGGTACAATTGTAACATAAGAATTAACCGAAAAACTTTATATTTTAAGTCCTGGAGTAGTAAAGGTGTCAATTTTGTATCTGATTTAATTATTGATGGGCATTGGATGTCATATGAAAATTTCAAAGATAAATATGATATCAAATGTAATTTCTTAAAGTATCTGAGTGTGATAAATATTATTTCAAAAGCCTTTAAAAGTCAGCTGTTGGAAAGTAAACACAACCGTGAGCTA
Source organism: Amphiura filiformis (assembly GCF_039555335.1). Taxonomy (NCBI): domain Eukaryota; kingdom Metazoa; phylum Echinodermata; class Ophiuroidea; order Amphilepidida; family Amphiuridae; genus Amphiura; species Amphiura filiformis. The sequence continues at coordinate 277,322 of NW_027305494.1, forward strand.
CAGCTGATGTCCCAAATCAAGAATGCAAAGAAAGTTACCTCATTTGCATATCAATTACTTTGTCATACAGTTCATCACCCAATCCCTAAAGCACAACAGAAGTGGAAGGTTGAATTTGAGGTCAATGATATGAATTGGAATTTGATTTATGCTATGCCATATAGATGTACATTGGATACCAAAACACGGTATTTACAATTTCGTTTTATTCATAGAATCCTTCCAACAAATAAGTTTCTCTATAAAATTGGCTTAATTAATGAGTATAAATGCTCCTTTTGTAAAGAGGAAGAAGAAACCATGAAGCATTTGATGTGGTCATGTAAATTTGCCAAAGCAATGTGGAGTGATATTTTGGCTGGTTGAGAGAATTAAGTATTACTGTGAATATTACCTATCGGGAAGTATGTTTTGGTACTTATGATGACAAATATGCCACTTTTTTGAACTTGATTCTATTATTGACGAAAAGATTTATTTATAAATGTAGAGTTCAAGAAATTAACCCTATCTTTAATGATTTTAAAAACTGTTTTTTTTTCATTGAAAAAGTAGAGAAGGAAATTGCAAATAAAAAAGATACTTATGGTTATCATGTAAAGAAATGGGAGCCATTATTAATATTAAGATGAGTTCTGTCCAAAAGATGTCAGAAAAAAAGGTGTTTGTAATAATTTTGGTATCGTGTTTGATGGTTGTTTGTAAACTTGTGTGTTTTATTTTATTTTGTATGCAAATAGAAATATTAAGGTACATTGTATTTACTTTATGATATTATTGCATTTGCATTTTATGTAATGTTTGTGAGTTAAAAAATAAAATAAAGACCCTCACGGGCTTTGAAAGACAAAAAAAAAAAAAAAACGTTGGAATGAGATTACCACTAGTCAGATAATACAAAATAAAGCACACAGGTATGTATAATGTTGATAAGCATTCTGCCATGTAATATAAACCACACACGTTCCTTTATTAAACCCATTTTTTTTTTCAAAAGTCACTCTCCAGCAATAAATGTGTTACAAGTGGACTTTTATACATACTGGATTTCAATCAATGTGTTACAAGACTCAAATCACGGAATTGGGTGGTTCTTTCATACATGCTATTTCTCACATGCTCAATAGACACAGATGATGAATTTGAGTTGTTCTTTCATACATATGACAGGCCTATGTATAGCAACAATTTCCCATGCTTAACTCAATTTTGCCAACGTATGGACTTGGGTGGGTTTTGTATTCATATATTCAATTATATTTACGACTTTTAGCTGAGGAGAGGAGTGGATATACTTCATTTATCTTTTGGTTTTTATAATTTAATCAATTAGAAATATCGCATTTTCTTGACCAGAGTGGTTAAACAGACGCATAGTCCGTCTCATGATCAAACTTGCGCGATACTCACCGCAACTGTGATTGCCCAAGGCACAATTTTGAGTGCATCTGAAAACTCCATCTATGCAAGCAATTCCACTTGTGCATAGAAAATTATCAGAATTACACGGAGCTGTATAAATTATAGTTAGTATAGTAAAATAAAATATTATGAATAATGTATTGCTTCTTTGATAAAAAGTTTTTGATAAATCACTTGTGTGTCAAGAGGAACGTTGTTTGTTTGATATTGAGAATGCATATTGTACCTCATCAATATCATTAATTTAATAGACTTCGTTATTTTCGTAAACAATACTAAGACATCGACAGGTTTTAAGATTTTGTTTAATGCATATGATTAGTTTGAATTGTATATCTCAGAGTGTATCGTACAATGAAATGCTTGGTGGATGATTTGATGCGTTTCTAATAAGCAAGACTTACGATTTAATGCAAGCATTTCTACTTGTATCATGAAACCTCTCTGGCGATACACGCGATCTGTTACGAACTCCATCCATATGTGTCGTTCTTCTAATGCAAACATACTACCGGATGGTAGGATACTATTTCCAAACCATACCCTCTCATCACGTGTCACATTCGGCCCTCTTCCGAAGCGGAAAACATCTCCCGTTTTCGGAAACACGATAAAGTCAAAGAAAGTTATAACAAAACTACCATCTCCATGCGACGTGAAGAACCACAGACACTGCAGGTTGTCGCTGTAGTACCTCGGATACCCTGGTGATGACATGTTTCCTGATTCTCCTGGGGCTAAGTTGAAACGTTCGGTCTTACATACTGTCAAAAGTGAATTGGAATATTAAAGTATAAGATAATCTCTAATCGAATATGTGTTCGCATCTCAACAAGAGTGCAATAAAATTAATCCTGACATGTATTATTCGGATCTGAACCACACTATCCAGTGATAGGATACAGGGTGTGTCACAAACAAATGTTACATTCGAAATTTTTTTTCAAAAACTAAAACCAGTTTAGCGTAATATCATTTCTTTATTTGATCAAGGAGAGAAACCAGTCACAGACTAACTCCTTACCAGCATGACCAGCAGCGTAGCAAGGATTTAAGTGTGTGGGGGCAAAGACAATTTTCGTTCCGATTTTTTAATTTTTTGTCCTATTTTTAGGCATTTTAAGGACACTCTACTCTTGGCCATCCTAATTTCATCCCTGAAAATTTTCTATTGCCCCTGCTCCCTACTTATTTCTTAACTGAAGGACGAAGTGCTCTCATGGATCTTACAGCCGATTCTAAATATACCACAGGGAAAGCTAGCGGAACTCTGAAATAAATCTACATTATGTTGTCAATTGAATTTACACTTTTCAATACAATATAATACAATACAATACAACACAATACAATATAAGTCGCCACCAAGAGCGAGTACTCTAAACATTGCGCAATAGTCCCAACGAAAATTGAACACTGTACACTTCTTCAGCACATGTCTTTATTTGAACATACATAAAGATGCCTGATACAATACAAGTCGCCACCAACAGCGAGTACTCTAAACATTGCGCAATAGTCCCAACGAAAATTACTCACTGTACACTTCTTCAGCACATGTCTTTATTTGAACATACATAAAGATGCCTGAAAGGCAAGATAACTTACCGCAATTTTGATCATCGGATTTATCAATACATTGTTCAAATCCATCGTATCCATGTAAATAACTAGCAAATTCACATTGAGCGCTCCAATGGACGCACTGATTGCCTGTATCACAAGCATGCTCTCCATTCTCACATGTTGACGCTGGAAGAAGGGGGAAAAATTGGTTGTTCTTTGTCAATTCTATTGAATTGAAAATTTTGAGTATAGACGAATCCAATTTCACGCATTCCTACACCTCAATGGCAGCCATTAGCCGGGTCCCCGTCGGCTCTGTCTCACCTAAAATGTGAAATGATGCGGCCTTGGAGGGTATTTTAAACTGTATTCTATCACCCGTGTTACACGTAGACAAAAGAATGATGACAGTTTACAGCACAAAGGAATTTAACGTCGAATTTACAGCGGGTTTAATCCACCCAATTGGGCACTCACAACACCTGTTTGGTGCATGCGGGGATCCAAAAATGGCCGACCAAATCCTGACCATGACTTGGCTCGTTGGATTCGTCTATACATTTCTTTACACCAATGTGCACACACAACTGAATTCAAATATCATGAAAGAGTCATATTGATTTTAACACAAAATCTGAGCCTACCATCAAGCGGTCGAAGTGTCTCAAATACTGCGCAAAGGATGACAAGCATTACTTTCAACGTCTCCATTACAATATCCAATAGACCCTTACACTATGGAGTCACCCATTTAATTGAAGCAGTATGTCTACAAGAAAGACAAAGTAATATAGGCTAACACGTATGACGACAGTGTAAAATTGCCTAGTAAAAAAATCAGAAGGGATGCACTAGCAATACAATTTATTTATTATCCAACGGAAGCACTGGGTGACTTCATACATCTGTACATGAGAGCGGAATCCATGTTAAAATGCATCAATGCGTGATCCGCATTCTGGAAATGACCGCGTAGTCATCGCGTTGTTTTTTGTTTGTTTTTTATAATGAAAGACAGAGATAAAAAGACTTCTTCGCGTCTGACGTCAGGGCAAAGGCGCGCTGTGATTGGTTGCCTCCATGCGCAGTACGGCATTTTCTGTCAGACGCGAACTATATGTGACCGTCCACGGCGAATGAGCCGTAAATTCCTCCCCGCTCAATTTTGTTTTATTTCGTGTTTAAAAAATAAACATCATAAACTTAAAAATGGTATATCATTTGACTTCAAACGATATCCAGAAGTGGGGTTATGGTTTGTTAAACTTTGCTCCTTCAACAAAATTATAGTTTTTTTCATTTCTACGTGTGTCTCTATTTCCACATTGCTGGCAATAAATATCAAACAGTCATAATTGGCGGTCATTTCAAATCATCCCCAAGTCAACGAGGTTTAAGAAGGTTCTCTCATTGTTAATTGTTGGTTATGCATACCTATACAAATAACCCACCACTTGAAAAGGATTTAGCAAAAGCAAACAAAGACCAGAGTTATTAAAAGTTCTATAGCCATCTAAGGTAGAAGCTTATTATCCACTTCAATAATAGGATTATTGATTGGTGTTGTGACTATCAAAATAAGACAGATGTCGCCGCCAGCTTTAGTGACCGATGAATACGACCTTCGTACACATTTTACACCATAACTCTGAATACAATTTAGGGAATTTACGGCTCGTTTGTGCTGCCGGGTCACATATAGTCTATATATCTACCTCGAGTCACCTTCACTAGCTTTGAAGTTTAGTGTGTTCTGCGTTAGCTTAGCAGTGATTGCCCGTAGATGTGCTGTATTCAGGAGAGTGTTTTCGCCAGCCCATTCGGGGCTGGATCTGTTTCAGGTTTGGGGTCAGTTTACTCAAGAGATTATATTTTAGTGGTATTGGAATGATTTTTTTTTTTTACTTTTTGTGGTTAAATTTTTTTAAATATTTTAATTCGATTTGTTAGGAAAAGTAAGTATGTTTTGCCGTTTCAACGAACGAAAACGAGTGAGTATTTCCAAAGTTATATTTGAATTATTTATGGCTTAAATATTATACGTTTATGCCTAAATGTAAGGATATCGTCCATGTTATACAGCATATCACCAATGACCATGATGACGTGAAAGCCTTGCACGATGAAGCTATGGCGATTGTGACGTATTAGGGAACAATCATAAAGTTGAATGACGATGTTTTATGTACGAAGGTGTTTTTGTTTATTTTGGTTTAGATTTTAATATTACACGTGTTAGGGAAGAATTTATAGTAAGCATTGTTGTTATTGGACGTCGTCGAATTGATGGTTGGTTTTAAACAATTGATGTTCGAGGCAAGTTTTTGTCCGAGGTAAGTTTTTCCTAGTCCTTCAAGAATGACTCTCGGCTTGAGAAGTTTAAAACTATACTAGTATTGAGGCAAAGCCGAGAGTCCTTCAACTTCCACATAAAACCCCCTGCTGTGAGCATCACTTCATAATCAGTGACCATCCAAAGTCAGATTTGACAAATGATGTATTACATACCAAATTTGGTCATTCTAAAATCAAACCCCGCCCTGTCTAGTGCCTGGGAACTTCTTAGACACCCCTGCTGTGAATGGCAACACACAATTGGTAGATACTGTGAACTGATGAGTGATGACCAATTATAAATGTTACAACCAAACTGAAGGTCAATAATACTACAACTTAAAAATATGATCCCTGCTAAAACGGTTTATGGAAGTAGAATTGTGAATAAATATAAAATGAAGAATTTTATTGAATATCTCTTCTTCCCGTCACAGAAACCAAACGCAAATTTATATTATTTATGTTGTAATTGTACTTTTGGAAATATCCCCCTATTTGCCCATTCATTTGCCCCCTCATGCCCCCCGTCAGAACTCTTTGCCCCTGTTTCCCCAGTAAAAAACCCTAATTACGAAAATTTCACCTTATTGCGGTAATTTGGCCCAAAATGTGTTGATTTCCCCCCTGAAATTACATTGCCCCTCAATGCCCCCCCAGAAAAAATCCTGGCACCTTAACATTTTCCGAAAGTCAGCTAGGTGCGTGCCGGGGGGGGGGGGGGCTTGAGGGCTCGAGTCCACTGTCTCCAAACTTGGAGACAGAGAGAGAAAAAAGAGGAGGAAAAAGAAAGAGTGAGATGAAAAAAATAGGAAAGAAAAAGGAGAGAAAGAAAAGAGGTAAAAAAAAAATATTGGTAATAAAATTCCTTTAAAAGGGAAAGCCAGCCTCAATGTAGAAGAGGTCTTGTAATTAGTTTTGGTCAATGTGAAAGGCATTTTTAGGATCACGGCTTACTACATCCATGTTACATGACAGTCCACCAAACCATCAACGGTGAGAAGATGTACACTGAAACTGCAGAAAACATTAACTCCTAATCTCCTGTCAACTCTTTAATTCATTATTGTTCATTATTATTAATTCATTATTGTTCTCTAAATTGTTCTGTTCTGGTTTTATTTGTCTTTTCAGCTTTTTACCCACGATATTTCAATTTCCAATTTTTAATACCATAACTTACGAACTCAATTTCTTCGCTTAGGAATGTCCGATTTTATTGGGGAAAACGGCGTTGTGGAGCAAAATAGCTCTTTATGTGAAAGCCTCCAAATTTATAAGCTGTCCAAAAGATGTCTGTTTTTGACATGATACGCCACATTTCTTAAAGACCCATTCAGTGATCTCAGTGCAAGAGTAAAAAAATTAAAATTGTTTATAAATTGCTTAAAAGAGAAGGATAGGCCTAAGTCATTCAAATTGTCATTTGGTATTTTTGAAATGCCAAATTTGAAAAAAAATGAAGAAAACAGCAGTACTGACGAAGTTCAAGCCCCGCCATTCAAATACTTGTAGCTAATTTTAGATACTGGCAGTGTCAGTATCTAAAAATACAGATTCGTGTAAAATGTCTTATTTTGTCTTAAATAGGCCTACACGGCTTTTGGCTGAACCATTCGCAGACTTAGCACATCTATGTAATAACAAAGGTACGGTACCAAAATTTTGATGATTTTACGATCGTCCGGATGAGCAAATCACTGAATGGGCCTTTAATATTAATAATAGATAAGCTGCCTTTAAAAATATTATTGACAATGTTGAGAGTAGGAATTACCTTGAAAAATGTCTCAAAAATACAACATGCCAGTTATATTCCGGTCAGACAATATTTTAAACATTAATAACATCATAAACCCAAATCGTGAAAAAATCACCCCGGGTAGATTTTTGGCTATTTCTCCATTTACGATCCTGCCCAAAAGTGTCTGCTTTCGATATACCACGTCACAAATACTACACTGCACTGACTGCAGGTTTTATTTAAAAGGGCATTTCGTGATCCACAGCATCATCCCTAACTTTTCTCAAAAAAGTTGAGATTTTTATATCACTGGAAACCTCTGGCTACATAATGTTTATGTACAAAATATTTCTTGCAGATTAATTCGTTAGCAAAGTAATCGTGAAATTTGAATTTCGTTCTGGTATACCAGAACAAAATTGCAACACATTGTGTACACATAACCATGCATAACTCGTAAAGGCAAAATCGGCATCAACTGAAATTTTTTAGAATAAGCTTTTTTGTGGATATCTACTGAAAAATGTCATAAAAGAGGATGCTAGGATCACGAAATACTCCTTAAATTCGCCATATAACATAATATAAACTCACCTTACATGTACATTTTTTATTTTAAAATAATTTGATATTAATTCGCAATGTATAGTTTACTATATGATAGATGGTGGCAAGAACATTTATAAAGGACTGATTACTCACTGCAATCTTCACTCTTGTGTGTTTTGACTGTAAGTTTATGAATCAAATAAAAAAGATAGAAAGTAGCTTCACTTATGTTATGTGTCATTTTATTTATAACATAGAAGTTATTAAATTAATAAAGTAAGACAATTTATTTATCTATAAGTGCATGTCAAATGGGTACATTGTTCAATACTATAGGCCTACATGCATAAATTATGCCCATATTATAGTTAGGCCCTAAAAACTTTATTTTGCATCGGATTTTTCCCGTTGAAAAGGCAAAACTGATGTTCATGATAGCAACTATTTCATCAATAGCATTTTGAGTCATTTTTATCCATAAAACGACACAGGATAGGATAGATAATTCCTTAATATCATGTGCTTGCCACTATCTACTTTATAGTAAACTATATACATTGCGAAATAATATAAAATTATTTTAAAATAAAATGTGCATGTAAGTTGAGTTAACATAGCGAATTAACTAACAACTGCAGTGTATTTCTTGATTTTAATAATAAGCATGGGTAAAAAGCAGTAAAGACAAAAATACAGAACAATTTGGAGTAATGAATTAAAGAGTTGACAGGAGTTATAGGAGTTAATATTTTTTGCTGTTTCAGTGTGCATGTTCTCACCATTGATGGTTTGGTGAACTGTCATGTAACATGGATGTAAGCGTGATCCTAAAAATGCCTTTCACGGTGACCCAAACTATTTACAAGACCTCTTCTGCATTGAGGCTGGCCTTCCCTTTTAAAGGGAATTTTTATTAAATACATGTACACAGCAAAAAGAATGCGTTAAAATTTCTCACCTTTGTCAGTCAGAAACAGCATTGTAACATTACACTTATAATTGCGTTATGTTTTCATTACTCCCATGTCGTCATACGGTATTTCTAGTTTGTACATTAGTTTTCAAATAATTATTATATTAGATTAGGCTACCTGGCAAAAATTTAAATGAATTTCAAATTAAAATCGAAAAAATGTCTCAATAACTTGACAACAGAAAAACACTGAAATTTGCTTTCACAATATACTGGTAAATGTGAGATATGTACCAGTTCGATGTACTGAAGGTAAAATTTTAAACTAATGTGGCTCACGCAACTTATCGTCAAAAGGGATCAAAATATATTTGAAAAATATTTACGTTCATTGGGTTCTGTTTTCTTTGGTCCAAAATATAAACGACAATGATCCCATATTAATAGCGATGCCCAGGTAAAAACAAACTTGGAAGAACGACGACAACGACAACGACGATGATGATATGATGATGATAAAACTTACTTGTTAAGTTAGTTGCAAACTCACGAAACACTCTATATCGCAATAATCACAATTAAGAGCTTCGTATTTTATGATATTTAATTTCAAAATACACGGGATTTCTACATGTTGATAAATATCTTTTATGGCTAAATTGTGTAAATTGAGGAAGCATAATTGAGGAAGCACATCATAATGAAGCATAATGCATCACATCATAATGTGATTTTACAGATTATGATTTTTATGCCGTTAATTGTTAGATCCAATCACAAATCATTCATTGAGTTTGAGAAAGTTTTAGCACTTAATGTCACATTGAAATGGACACTAAAATTTACCTGATATTATTTTTACTTTTATATTTTATTTTGTACCATTGAGTTAATTAATTATTAATGAACTAGAAATATGAAATTAATCAACAGATGTTCAGCTATAATTCAGTCTTTTTTCCCTAGTCCATACCCCCAAAAAGTCGCCACTACCGGGGATTGAACCCGGCGGGACCTCATTTTAATGACTTATCCTTATGCCGAGGATCACTGATACTAGTAGTTCCTATAGACGAATCCATTTTCACGCCTTCCTACACCTCAATGGCAGCCATAGCTGGGTCCCCCCTTAGGTCTATCCCACCTAAAATGTGAATTGATGTGGCCTTGGCGTATCCAGGATTTTTGAACCGAGGGGGGGGCATAACTTGTAAATGTAACGACGGAAATATTTTTTGCCGACAGCAGTTGTAATTTGTTGACCCAATTTTGTTTTGCATGGTAAAAAAAAGGATAATACGCAATACCAACATAAAAACAAACAATTTTTATGTAAAATTCAATTTCATTCACAATTTTTCATCATTTTGTTGATAATTCTCCCCTTTTTCCTGTCACATTCACATCTCTCATACCACATTATTAAAATATTAAAATTGTAATATTAATATTGGTATCTCAATTGTAAATTATTTGGCATTGAATTGTTACTAATTTATTACAAAATGTTTTTTTCTATATCATGTTATTTATGTGTATGCTATATTATACATTATGTATATTATATGTGTGTTGAGATGAAAATAAAACTGAACTGAACTGTCCCCCTGGGTGAATAATAGCCTATTGTTAACCTTTTTTCACCGACACCTTCCGTCTACCTACGGCCTTACATGAACCGACGGCCATGACGAGCGGGGGAACCGCCCTCCCCCCTGCCCCCCACTGGCTACGCCATTACTTGGCGGGGATATTAAACTGCATTCCATCACCCGTGTTACACGTAGACAAAAGAATGATGAAAGTTTACAACACAATACAATTCAACATCGATTTTAAGTGGATTTAATCCACGCAGTAACAACACCACCAGTTTGGTGCAGACAGGACCCAGTAATGGCCGACTGAATTCTGACCATCACTTGGCTCGTTGGATTCGTCTATAGAAGATTATTCCAACCAATGACGTAAGAGTAGTGCATTTCCAAATTACCTAAATCTAATTTCAGACTTACCAATTACATTCATTATTGGCATTATAAGTACCAACATACCTTGAACTGAGTTCAGTGACTCTTCGGATGGTCCATGGTATCGCTAGAAACAAGACATTGTAGAGTAGAAAACTAGCCAACTTGAAGGATTTACGTGTCGAGGCGACTCGTCTACAGGTGCAATATCATCACTGTGTGATTGTTATACAACTTGCAAGTTAAGGCTTTATATGGCGTAAAAATCAAATCGATAGAGGGCTTTGAACTTGAGAATATGATAGTTAGATGTTGTTCTGAGGAACTAAAATTATGTGCATTACACAATAATATTTCTACATCATCATCATGAGTCGGCTGCGGAGCAGGCGACTACAAGCTTTCTCCAATTTTTGCGATCTTGGGCAAGCGAAACAATTTTGTTTGGCTGCAGCATCCCTTCAGTATCTCCCAGGAGGTGCTGGACATACTGTAAGTACAGTGTGCGCGGCAGTCTCGGTTTCCTCTTCCGTGTGGTGGAATATAAAGGGCAATTAATATTCTTTTACATGCTCGTCATCTTCAAGACGCAGTATATGGCCGAGAAATTTGAGTTGATGAATCTTGACTCTGGCAACCAGTGGAGTGGTGTTGGTCAGATTGTAGATGGTTTCATTTGGAATCCGATCCACACGCTTGATGTTTAACATGACTCCTTGTAATATTTCTACAAGGCAGAGGCAATTTGGGGGAAATTAAAAGGTACGAAAATGTAAAATCGTTAAAGAACATACCATGATTGCGGCCACTTGATGAAAACCTGACACATTTTGCCATAGATATTAATTTTTAGACAAGATATAGCACTCAATTCAAATTAAATTTATATTTCATGTTTGCCTCTTATTTTACATTGTCATTTTCTTTGTCTTTTTCATTTGCTTTTTTTTACTCGTTTCCGTTAATCACTTTTGCTTACCAACGCAATTGAAGACCTGAGCGCAAGAAGAACGTAAGTCCACTTGACATGAAACTAGGCCAACATGAATCTCTATTACAACAAAATACCTTTACAATCTTGTTCCACCCATTAATTAACTTCCACTTTCTAAAGTGCTGAGATAATTTCTCTCTATTGTGTTTGGTTATGACTTACAACATTATTTGTACAAGTCACCAAATCGCAATAATAATTGTTTTTACAGAATTACTCTGACACCTTAGACAAATATAGTATTAAAATAATTGGCATTAGATATATTTGTAGCTTAATTAATGTTATCAAGGAACTGTACATTCTTATTACGTGTTTACATTCACAAAGGCTCATTGGTCTAATCATTTTTAATAATTATTATTTTTTTACAAATTTATCGCATGCAATAAATGTACAAATAACTGTAAAATATCACGAAGGCGTTAACAACTGATCAGACGAATAGATCTTATTTAACATTTACATAAGTGGTGTCGATTTGAGGAACTATTCTATCCTCATAAGCCGCAACTTGTTTCTTTTGATCAATGTTAACATAGTCGTGAGTTGGTTGATCTACCACAGTCTCGTGATTGACAGATGTTGCATTCAGGGTAGCATATTCTGATTGCTTTACTTCATCAAGATTGAGGTCTGCATAGGAATCCGTCCCATTGGCAGATGTGATATTTTGAGTGTCTGAAACTTGGTTGGTGTTTTGCAAAGAGGCGTACTCCTGAGATCCAATATCACGCTTGTTCAATCCAATGTAAACATCTTGGACTGTCGAATTGTCATTCTTAGTTGTCACTTGATCATTGTCATTCGTATTATTCCGTTTAAATTTGCGATAACAGAATATACCACCACATATACCGAGCAAAAATGCTATGGTAAATACGCCAACTCCTACTCCAATGACTGTGCCGATAATCGAAGCGCTCGCTTTTTCATTTTCCTCTCCTATATCTGTCACAGAGCCAATATTGTTTGTTGAAGAGACAGTAAAATATAACTTCCTTGTATGTGATGATTTTGTTGGGGCAATATTATCTGGGGTAGTGGATGAAGCATGCAGATCTTCTGAAACTTGTGTGATTGAATTTGTAGTAATCTCGAGTGGAATAACAATGAGCAGAATGTGATCTCGGATGTCATATCCTATATCAGTTATTATACAGGTTACCTGCGTGCCATTGTCGCTCATTTGCACATTTGTGATTCTTAGTAGATTTGGCTCAGGATAACCTAGTCGTGAAGGTTGAATCGCAGGGTTAGTTATCCACGTAATGCTGTGTTGTAAACCTGCAGCGCAATTTATAACAACATGAGTTCCTTCTAATACCTTGAAATGATCTTTTTGAAACAGTTTGAGATTAAGGTTACCAAAGTTGCAATGTCTTGATCTACTGTTGGAATCAATTATCTGGCATTGATAGAAATGACCTTGGTCAAAAGCCGTAACGGTAAATGCATGAATACCTTCAATTAAACTACCATTCGCATGAGATATCGCATTTGAAAGCACAAAGCCATCACGGAACAGTCTGATTGTCACGATTGGGCTTCCAGGAGTTGAAACACATTTTATGGTTGTATTGGTGAATATCAGTAGCCTAAGGTTGCCTTCTTGTGGATAACACTTCGGCCATTCCTGACTAGGAAAGTAACCAGGAGTAACAGTCCCATCTATGTTAATATATATAACTGCAGACGACACTTCAACATAATTCATAATATCACCTTGTGCAATGAGACACTTGTAAAGACCATTATGTCGGCTAGTAAAATAAGCGGTATTAAGATAAAAATGGCCATTTCCATTAGAATTAATACTATAATAGTCTCTCTCCATGTAAAATTACCTGTCATATCCAAATCAGTATATAGTCCGTTTTGGTTCCATACTATGACTCGATTCTCAAGCTTCCACAGAATACCATAGTCACGGGTAAGACGAAAACCAGTAATTACACAATCCAGTTGGAAGGGGTTGCCTTCCGTTGGAGTTGACGGTGTCACTGTGGTAATGGTTACTGATAGCTGTCCAAATGTCAACGGGAAGCGTCCGGTACAAATAAGAAATGAAATTATACCAACTCTTACTGTTACCAGAAATACGTTTCTTAGAATCATCTTGAAGCCGTTTGACTATTCGATAAAATAAGAACGATGTGGCAAATCTGCTCGACGATGTGGTTAAATTAATTTTAAAATGTCATACTCGTATAATAATATAAAAAAATGCTTCATATTTATGAACAACAAAATTAATCACCCAGTTGAAACTACATACAATTCATGCGATACCATGTCAATACAACTGAGTTTATTCATCCATTTAATGTACATTTCTTAAACTATTGAACTTTTACGATTGCCTTTCACATGTAAATATTTGTTAGTTTCCTAGGTCAAAAAAGGAAGAATTAATATTAGTTATGTACAGTTTAGGATTTGTCGTTTTGGTTTTGTTATAATAGATAGGGCCTATAGTACGTTTAAGGGACCCTTGGACTATGTTTGCCAGAAGAGAGGTAGAAGGTTAGATTTGAGGTGCATGTGCTTGGTTAGAATGTTAAATGAAAGTTTATACATGGCCTAGCACCTACGGACATGCGCAGACGTGTGACAATGTTAACCTTGCGTGCATGCTTCATTATCATACCTAATTCGTTTATTTACACACACCACATGAGAAGCATATTCGAAAGGCTAGCTTCGAGCGACGTCGCAATAGATGCTAGTAGATGCAAGTATGAATACAATATCATCCAAGAGTATAATCTCTTATCTTTAGGTCCGAGAAGTACTAAAGTTTGTTAATGATGTTCTATACACGTCAGTGGGGAATTATGCTATGCCACCGCATCCGCAGTAGGCATATATGGTACAATGTCATTAAACACTCGGACAAGTATTCAGAATCAAAGGTCTTTTGACAGCAACGGTTGAGTACGCAATCTCTAAACGCTGCATAACTATGATAGAAAGATTTGCACTACAGACCTTTAGTTCAGGCAACGCACACAGAATAATTTGTTTACTCCCCAACAGGCATTACAAACGCAGTTAATTAAACATGTTTAACGCCAATTGGAAAAATCACACAAGTACTAACCAATACTTTGTAATTCAGAACATGTTCAGAAGCACATACTGCATTAACTCTAACTTGTTCCCACAAAGTATTCTTCACACAATTGATATATTTCCCCCCGGGATTTCCCCATGCTATTATAGTTGATATCAGAGCCTTCATCAACCATCACACAGGTATTTCGTATCTTTAAACATGACAGCGAAAATATCTGTGACATTATTTCCCGCTTGAAAACTTTCTTTGATAAAGAAAAGGTGGAGGGAATCCCCATTTTGTTTTAGACTATATTTTCACTGATACAAGTTATAGGCCTATGATGTAAGGTATTAAAAGAAAAGAAATAAGTATAATATTGATCAAATCAAGAAGAAATCAGAGATTTTTTTCCTACTCGCTCATTACACACGAGGCAGGCCTGTGTTATATGATTGTAAGGCCTACGATAAAAAAAAAGATAATATGCTAGTTACGCTAAACAAGAGACTTTTCGTGCTTGGCTGATCCTCACTTGATGAAGGTCATATTGATTTATCGTCTACAAAGATGCCTCCTCTCCAGGCCAATGGTACGTTCAAATCGATCGGTTGGACGTCCAAAGGTCCCATGAACGTATTATAGTAGCGATTAGAACTACTAGTCTTGTTCTGGTGGGTTTGAGAAAAGCACTTTATGCCACATTTGAACGGTGAATAAAATGCCAGGTACTGAAGTGCTATCTGATATTTTTACTTTTATATTTGTTTATATATACACCATTGAAATGAGTTTCGATTGAATTTGTTTTATGATGATCAGTCACGTGTGCAATCTGTATAGGGAGTCTTGGTTATAAGAGGGCCGAAACTCCCCAAGACAGGTAGCAATCAACTTAAAAATCCAAAAAATTGATCTTAGTGGTAATTTATTAAACGTCGAAGTGCCTTCTTTCATTTCTGAAATTGTCAACAAAACCCACCAATCCCTTAAAAACGCTATCCGTGATGTGCTAAATCTAACAAATCATCGAAAATCAGATTTTGAATAACTGAATAATTAAGACCTAATAAACATGATAAAGGTAGCAGTGGCGTACCGTGGCCGCCAAAACCCCGGGGGCTGAAGAAAATTCAATTTTGCCGCCTCTTCCTCAAAAGCCCGAAAAGGTTGACCCAATTTTTTTTCTCGGTTGTTTGAAAAAGTGAAGAGCAAAAAAAAAAAAAAAGTTTCAGGCGCTAGCGCCCTAAAAGCAGCGTATTTTGATGTATAGTACCATTTTTTCACAAATTGTTATGCTTTATCAAATTTTTCCGCCCTTTTTTATTTACTAATTCATTTTGCCGCCCCCTTCATTTTGGCCCCCCTATTTTGGCTGCCCTTCTTCTTCCGCCGCCCTTCATTTTGGCCGCCCCTGCTTTTTATTCCAGGGGCTGGCGCCCCAAAGCCCCCCCAAAAAAAAATACGCGCATGGGTAGAAGGTCGCATTTCAGCCACCTTTTGAGGCGTTTGTTAGTACGGATACATTTTGCTACAATGCAAGCAATAGAATAGTGAATAGAGCGTCAAATTTATCAACACTTACGTTTTCTTCCCTTTTGCTAAAAGGAAATCATGATTTAGGGCACTTGATGAATATAACAAATTTTGTCATAGACATGTGATAACAACGAATGCCAATTATTGAAGAACTATCCAATCCAGGATAGCCTTCAATGCAAATTGAATTAATGTTATATGTTTGTATCTTCTTTTCCCCTTTCTTTTTCTTTTTCTCTTTCTTTTGCTTTTTCTTCTTCTGTTTCTTTGTCATTTGCCTCGTCTTTTCCATTTGCTTTTACATTTTGTCTTTCATTGTTCTGCGTCTTGTTCTTCGTCATTTGTCTTCTTCCTCTTCTTTTCTTCTTTTTCTTCTTTACTTTTTATATATTACTATTTTATTGCAATTGTACTTATTGCTATTCATTGAAACTGAAAGCGAGAATGTTTCCACTTTAAGCATTATCTTTATCAATATGACTGATATCATTTAATGATAAAAATCATAACTTTATGAATTGCCAGTACGGGTGGCTCGTATAATCAAAACAGCATTGATAAAAGAAGAAAATAATACACATAGGCCTATATTTTGCTATACTGATGTCATAAATGTTATTTTGTAATTGTTTCTACCGTATTAAACCATTGCTGTGACGTCAGTCTATTCAATAAACTGTAGATTATTTTCTACGAATCAACACTTTTCTGCACGAATCTACAGTTAAGTGTGGATTCGTACAGAGAAGTGTGGATTCGTACAAAACATGTAATCTACAGTTTATTGAATAGAATTACGGCTGTTTCTAAATTAAGTGATAGGAAAAGGAACATTATCATAATATCATGAACAAATAAAATAAAATGAACGACATTAAGTTAAGGGGGTACTACACCCCTGTGGTAAATTTGTGACTATTTTTGCATTTTTCTCAAACAATAATAACACACTAGTAACAAAAGTTATGTATATTATTGGGGCAAGGAATCCAATTACTACACTGAAATTTCAGTGACTCAAGACAAGCGGTTCAGTATATATAATAGGAAACGAGGTACATCCTGGCGGTACCTTATTTCTTATCATAAATAACAAACCGCTTGACGTGGGTCACTGAAATTCCAGTGTAGTAATTGATTCCTTGCCCCTATAATATACATAACTTTTGTTACCACTGTGTTATTAGTTTTTGAGAAAAATGCAAAAATAGACACAAATTTATCGATGGGTGTAACGTGTTAAGGAAATTATGAAACCATTTTACACTAAAAAATACAATCAATACAATACTTTATTTGTACATGCGCTGAACTTATGTTTTTCCAAAATTATATAATAGGCCTACCGAGCTTTTATAATTGTATAGGCCTACAAAATTTGTATGTAAAATAATAACGCAAATTGTGCATTTTGAGTGTAATTCGGCCATTACACTTTCATTTGTGTCATAAATATATTATTCCGCCAAGATTTGCCTAGACCTATGTTCTTCTTTTTCAACTTATTATATATTATCTTTTGTCGTTTTTTTTTTCTTTTCTGTTCTTTTTTCTTTTTCTTTCTTTTTTTATTTCAGTCGCGTACGTATTTTTTATTTAGGAAACTTTGCTACATAATAAACATTCTGTATCAATGCATTTAGGCCTATCTGTTTATTTATTTGTTTGTTTTGTGCATGTTTATTAATGATATTAGCCACCGTATATCTTTTTTCTGTTTAATTATTTATTTGTCTTTCGTGTACAAACAAACTACATTTTGTTTCATCTGGTGGTATTTTGGCATGCTTGAATATTTACCCATATCGATCAGTAGCCAGTAGGCCTATCTGATAATTAAATATTATAATGATTAAATATTATAAATATTTATTATAATTACATATTTTAATAATATGATGAGTATCATTTATTATGAAATGTAAAGCTTTGGATACTCTGAGACAGGTTTTTCTGTCTGATATTAAGTCTATTTAGAATACCACAAACTTAAGTAGGGTAGGCATAACTATGATATTTTTATTGGTATTTATGGGTGGCTGGAAGTTGAGATCGGGGCTTTTTTCCGCGTCGAAGTTTTGTTGTGGTTTCTTTTTTATTTGTTTGTTTGTTTTTTGCCGCTTAAGTTCAGGGACATGTAGGTATTATGGTTCAGACCAACCAAATAAAACGGATTCTTCCTCTGTTTACACATTTAAAATGGGACACATGCTTACCTTTGTTCGACTAATATAGAATCATGTTTTAGGTCCTTTTCCCTTTTCGAAAGACATCTTCAAAACAAATCCCGTGAATCAACAATATCCTTTGAATGATTCCATCGAATAATTGCAATTATCCAAATTGCATTTCAACGAAGATAACAAATAATTTCCATAATTGCATGGTTGTTCCTAAACCGAACACTCGATTCACGGAGAAGAGTTTCATTGCTTTGTATCCTTACTTCTGAGTAGTTTCGATAATTTCCGTATATGGCAAATAAAACAAATCATCATGAAGATCTCCAATAAAATCGTGTGTAGTAATATACAGAACGCAACACAGGTCTAGCTACCTTCAGGTGCAACGAACGCCGTAATGATTTGTTATTGACCATTTGATATGAACCCGTGACTATTATGGCAATTTTCCTTGTTATGCAAAATAGAGACCTATTAAACGCATCAGAAGTGCATGGCTATTGATTGTATAATCACTTGAAGGACATTAAAATTATTTACGAATCTACAGATATAGAAATTACAGGTATGTCCAGTCTTGCGTGCGTGAGATACCTTGTAAATGTAAATATCAATAATACGAATCAACAGATAAAGAAATTACAAATGTGGAACAATGTAATGTTTGCTTTCTCCATTTATTATTACTAGTAACTTACGAATTCACAGCTTTAGAGAATATTATTGTTAGTATAAAGCAATGGTTTAAGTCAGAGAATACACTCGAAACTGTTGATTCTTGAAAATAATCAACTCGCTCCGCTCGTTGATTATTTTTCAAGAATCAACAGTTCCTCGTGTATTCTCCTTAACTGAGGGTCATTTGTCTGCTATTTTCCTGTACATTTTTGCATTTTGATATTCATTCACCGATTTTACTCCTTTATCCCGTTCATTTACTTTGGATTCATAAATCTATAGTATTCAAAATATCCTACATACGTTAATGATATTCTCGTTTCCGTTAACGAATTATTAAATTATAGTTTTAAAATGTCTGATATTTACCAGTCCTCGAAGTAAAGCTACAATGTATAAAGCTAATGATATGTTTTTAAAGTGTATGTAGCTGGGATGAAAAGCCGATGATCAATTAAAAAATTTGCCTTTTTATATTGATGATACACATTTTCCCCCAAAAGACCTACCATAGATCTTTTTGTTGCTTTTGGGGGAAAATCCATATCTTCAATACTAAAGGTCGAAATTTTCAATTGATCATCAGCTTTTCATCCCAGCTACATAGTACATACACTTTAAGTATATATCATTACATTTATAAATACGAAATTTGGCTGATTCCAATTATGTGCAAATTGCAACATTTTAAATAATACTGAAGTTAAATTAATATTTAAAAAGATTGTAAATAGGTTTCTCTATTGTCCAAGTACCTTCCTGTGGGGTTTTTATGCAGTGGTCAATGGGGATTTGCTATTTTTTTTGTTTTTATAAATTGTAGGAAAACTGGGCATATTAGGCAAAAAAAACATGTTTGTTTCCTGCAGCAGGTCAAAAAAGTCAAATGCGAAATGCGGTTCTTTATTTTTATTTTGTTTTATAATCCATGTCTTCAAATGAAAAAAAAAACCTTTTTTGCTGCAAATTGGAATGGAAATTTATAGTGGGTCTCTCCGACACAAAAAAATCATATTTCTTCATATTCAAGAATATTTATGATCCCCTTTCAACCTGCATATTAAAAAAGGATTAAAAAAATTAGTGATGTTTTCTCCAGTACTTTTTCACTAAGCTCGTTTGTTGTGTGATGTGTAAATGTTTACTCCAATAGTGTTTTGTATTATTTTTTGCGATTGTTTCCGGGTTTTTTTGTTGTTGTTTTTTTCAAAAGTGAAAAAAAAATCTAAATGCGCAAAGAAGCCGTCAAAAACGAAATACGCGCGTGCTACAGGAAACAAACTTGTTTTTTTGGCCTTATATTACTATAGGAAACTAAATATTTGGATGGAATCCTTGCATCGAGATACATAATTTGTATTTTATTTATGTATTTTGACCCGATCGGTGGATGTAGAAAAATTTGACCTATTCAAAAGTTTGTTGATCTTTGACTTGTTTCAACGATATCTCCAAAACTAAACGGCTCAGATTATTGAAATGATTGACTTTTTCTATCAGGAGGAACATTTTGAGGTAATATTGACTTGATTTAAAGCAAATTCTTATATACTGTGTCCTCCATGGGACCCCTTTGGGCATATTTTGTTTTAATTGGAATTTCTTAACATGTTCTCCAGACTCGTACAAGTTAAAAACAATATCAA
Source organism: Amphiura filiformis (assembly GCF_039555335.1). NCBI lineage: Eukaryota > Metazoa > Echinodermata > Ophiuroidea > Amphilepidida > Amphiuridae > Amphiura > Amphiura filiformis. Next base: position 297,918 of record NW_027305494.1, read on the forward strand.
ATATAAAGTGGGCACCATTTTCCATTTGAGCATAAGTCTGAGAGTGACTAGATCTTCATTCGCTGCATTGTCTTTTTTAAAGGGAGTTTTTGTTTATTTTTGCCAATTATACCCTTGTTCAACTTGAAAGGAGTATACTATTTAGTGATTCTAGCATGCTTTTATTAGGCTAAAAAAATAACCTATAAAATTGTTATGTCTCAAAGCCGCTGCATGTGTTCGTTTTTCTTTTCATGTCAGCTGAAACGGCAAGTTCATTTTTTATTTCCCTTTCTTGTTATATTTTTTGCCGCAAAATCATGAAATTCTGATATAAAATTGGATGGTTTGAACCCAATACACAAATTTATTGGTCGAGCTATAGCGAGACCAATAAATTTTGTATTGGGTGAAAAAACCATCCAATTTTATCATTATTATGTTTTCAGAATCTTTTCTTGGTCAAAAACATGACTTTTGGTAAAAAAATGTAATTTTTGGGTCAAAAATGTGATTTTTGGTCAAAAATGTGATATTTGGTCAAAAATGTGATTTTTGGCCAAAAAATTGTGGAAAACAAAATTTTTGGGTCCAAAGTTTTGAGTCCAAGTGTTGATTATATTGGACTCTTCAACTCTGTACAAAGTATAGGAAGGAATATTCTGAGAACATAATAATGAGACAAAGTCGGAAGAAAAGTTACTTGAGTGTTTTCAATGACAGAAGAATTATAAAGAAAACTAGTGCATATGTATGATGTTGATCCCTGTCAAAACCAACATATGACAATTAATAACTTCAATATGGGGAGTCACACATAGGTCTAACAATACTTTATCGGAATCCTTATTATTGGCAAAAGCTTGTTATGTTCCTGGAATTGGGTTACAATATCATCTTTCTGGGAAAGTGTCAAATACTCGGGTATGGTGTTCCCATTACTGTACGGTGTTGATTTTCTTCACTCTTCACAAATTCCGCTACACCAGGACGGTGGCTCATCCTGTCATACCACGCCTTCAATATTTTGAAGTTGTCGAGAGCAGTAGGCAACAGCTTAAATTGGACATTGATGAGGTGAAACATGTTGTAGTCCGCAAAGGAAATCTGAAAAGTTGGGTAAAATGCATTTTAAAGGATGTCTCCGGCAATCATAACATTATGTCTTATAATGTTAGAAAGATAATTATCAAGCACAAATCACATGGTTTTATTTAAAACAAACTCATATTTACCATAAAAACAGCCGGGTCTCAACACGCGAATTTCAAAATTCCCGCGCCGAAATTGTCTAGTAAGCAGGCAACAATACTAGTGCTGCAAATCGTCAAAATGTTATTTCCTATAAACTTACCGCTTCAGATGCAATAAAAGACTTCCCATCGTTGACTTTCTTCAAACAATTCTATTGGTGTACACAAACCAATTTTGATTAGTATCCAATATAGGAGAATAACTTATAGTTTTATAGTACATGTACAACCTACCCTGATACTAACCCTCAAAATCCATTTACCCCGTATGAACTCTTACAACTCCTACAGGTAGGCCTGTCAACCCGAATGGTTAAGCTATTAGATATTATAGTCACGTGTAGTTTATACAAATCATTGGAAATTAGCTTTAAAACAGCCTAAAAAAAACCGGTCATTTGTATGGTCCCAGGTTTCAATTCAGATTCTAAGCCCGTAACAAATGCTGTTTCTTGTGAAGAACCACATACTCATACTGCTTATATTTAACATTCATAAATGATACAACTAATAATAACTCCAAACAAAAATTTCCTTCAATCATGCATGTATGATATTCATATTGTGTTAAGTGGCGTCACTAGGATTTCATCGGGAGGGGGACAAGGAATATCTCTAGAGTGGTTAAAAATCCGAAAATTTGTCTAAAATTAGTCATTCTCTTTGCCTAAAATATTAAAATGTACTAATTTCTTATTTTTGCTGGGGAGAGTGGGCACTTTATCGCTACTGCATATGCAAGCTGTATCAAAATGATTGGTACCCATCTGTTTTCATTGATATAATGGATGATACTGCCACATCAAAATTCAACATAAGATCCAAATAATTTGTAGGTTAATTATATAACATGTCATAAACTATACATTCTGGACATTTCAAGAGTATCCAACATTGTATTTGGTAGAGACAGGCTTTTCAAAATTGACGGGTACAAATCATTTTGATACACCCTGTATAGATGATGGATTCTCAATAATTTACCACGTACTAACCTCATAAAAGCCCATCCACAATGGGATTTTCTTGATGTACTCCTCTTTGCCCGTTTCCTGTATAATAAAGAATGATATAGGTTCCTCTATCAGATACAAATAAATTGCATATTTTAATAATCCCTCATCATTAGTGATATTTGCTTAAAAACGCGGCTCGTTTGATGAAATAGTTTTGGAAATATGACCTTGGATGTAAAAATTGAGACATGTATCTTAAAAGGAAAATTTCTTACCAATATTAACATTTCCATTTTGATATTCTATCAGTGCTTTCTAATTCTTATCATTAGAACTTCAAATTAAAATGGTGACAACTTCAATATCTGTTGTCAATTAATTTCAACTTAGAATGTCTGCAAGAGACCTCCCTCATTCCTGAAGGCAATCCATCCATCCAATCTTGGTATCTTTACATAGTTAAAGCCTTAATGTACGATCTTTTTTAATTTTTAGATTTTTCTTTTTTCTTCCAAAATGAAAAAATAGTTAATATGCAATCATTATAAAAGGTCCCAATACATTTGGACATTTGGAAACAACATCATAAACTTCACATCACCATGATCACTCGAAATATCTCGCACTTTTTGGATTAGGACGGCGAGTGCGGCCTCAGAGCTAGTCTCCTACGGAGCCAGTTTGGTTATGCGACATCTACACATGTGGCTCCGTAGGAAACTACGATTTGCGATCGTTCCGACATATTATCATAACCTGAGAATTTATGATAATATGTCGGACCAACAGAAAATCATCCTGTTTTACTACAAATAGGGCGAATTTGACAGTTTGCTCATGGATTTTTGAAAAAAATAAAGGTATATTCTGAAAAAAGTTCGAACATTAAGGCTTTAAAGAGAACTGGGGAAAGGGAGGATGATTCAGTATGATGTTTCTGGAATTCTCGCATCAAGCGATATTGTTACAGCACTTACCCAATTGTCCCAGGCAAGCCGAACTACTGCTTCAAACAAATCCTGTACTCCATCATTAACCATATCAATATACGCAGCCTCCTTTGGACTGCTGCCGTATAGACCTGCCAATATAATATGTGGTGCTGTTTAAGCTTGTGTAATTCTCGTCTCATCAGTCTACTTAATACGCACAAAAAGTCAGTGGCATAACTTTGGGTCAGGGTGCCCGGGGTCGAAAGTAGATCGGGTGCCCTGACCAAGGGTGTGCATGGTGCAGAGCAAATCAATTTAGGTATTGAAAGCCAAAGACCTATCGGAATAACTTACAAATAGTGTTTCAGATCAAATTTGTTTCATGTTTCAATGAACTTCATATTATTTTTTTTTAATTGCCCAATACCATTAGAAAATTACACAATACCACTGGGTAAAGGCATTGTACTAATATATCCAACAAATGGACAAAAAGTACCCAATAATGTAGTAAAATAATTGTACCCAATATCATTTGGTGAAATATTTTACCCAACAAATTGGTTTGTTTTTCTGGCGTTATTTTGATCCTCAAAATGACCCAATAATATGTTTAGGCAGATGTCAATAATTAAACTCAAAATCATATTAAATTATCTGTTTGGTCGTAAGGATCACAAAAAATATATAAGTTTGTGCGGGCAAATAAATAAATGTTGATATTTTTATAGCGCTTTATGCCGTAAACAGCCTCAAAGCGCGTTACATTTATTCCGCCGTCATTAGAATATGTCGGAACCACGTTTGCAGCCTACAAATAGCGCAGGGTTCATCAATACAACGACTGTGACTACTCCTACAACTTCCCATTGCACCTGGGTGGGGTGAGGCAAGCGAGGCAAAGTGCCTTGCCCAAGGGCACAACACGGTGGTGGGACGGGAACTCGAACGGTTGTTTGATGGGATCATTTATTAGTTTTTCAAACAAAACATAATGTATCATCCAAATTTTAGGCTTAAACAGCTAAAAGCGATATCATGCTAATGTATACCGATGCTTTTGAGTCATTCGCAACTTTGATTTCCCTCTTTTACAAAATTATTCACGTTTATAGCATTTTTAAAAGCTTTTTCGGATATAAAATGTGCCTATTAATGACAAAATTGGTGGCGCTATTTAGTTACTGGAAATTACAAATACAATACAAATAATTCCTTTTATAGTTTGATCAAATATGTTTATAAAATGTCCTTGTTGCTTGTTTCACCTATTCCAGCTGTTTTAATGGCAGTATTAATCACCTACCTCTTTCAAATAGAGAAATATGATTTAGGATACATAGCGCCATCATTAGTTTGCATTTATTTAATAATGAAGCCAATTCTATATACATCAAACAACCGTGCGTCGATGCACGGTACGCCTCTAGCCCTGATAACGTACCGTGTTTTCGTCCAAGGTATCTCAAGATTGCATTGGACTGCACAAGCATGAAGTCTCCGTCATAAAACATCGGCAGCTGCTGGAAAGGCTGATACAAAATTATTAATATTAATATTAAAATGGGCAGAAGCTGGTGTTGTTCGAGACTATGATGTTTGTTTGTTCGCTGTAATTGATCCTCCCAAAGGCACTCGCGAACAATCCCATGGGTATAAGGAAAATAAATTTGTTGCTGTTTATTTCTAGTGTATTATTCAGAGGGAAATTTCAAGTATCCCTGTATAGTCCTACCCGCAGAAGATTATTATAAAAATAATTATTACTATCTGCTGAAAACAGTAATTATGTACGTAACTTGCTCTTTTCTATCTATCGAAGACCGTGAATAATTAGGCACTTTTATATTGTTGTCTACAGAAGCAGTGGCGTAGATTTCTTTTTGACACTGGGGGATGGGTTGGAAAAAATTTCTTGAACTATAGTAAATCCGGCATAAGTTTATGATACAAATGCGCGCGAAAAATGGGCTTTGGGGGCTAAAATGGCCAAATATGAGGTTAATTTAGTCATAAACCCACATACAGGTGTCAACATTGGGGGGGTGATTTTATGGACCATCCCCCTGGTAAAATATGGGGGAGATAAATACCCCATCCCCGGATCTACGCCTATGTACAGAAGAGAGTAATCATGTAATGTATTATTGTTATCCACTGAAGACAGTATTATCTAAATTACTATTTATACTATCTACTGAAGACATTAATTATTGCTATCTACGTACATCAGATGTCAATTAAATATTTAATTTTATATTGCTATCTACCAAAGATAATAATTGTATAATATTTCTATCTGGTGGAGACAATCATTATAAAATGTAGTACTTTTGTAGTAGTAATAATATAAATTAAGTATATAATTTGTCATTGCTATCTACTGAAGACACTAATTATGATGTAAATATTGCTATCTACTGAAGACAGTAATTATATAATTTTATTACTGTCTACTGAAAACAGTAAAATTTATTAATACTATCTACTGAAGATATCAATCATAAAAGCAAATTCAAATCCTTAATCGAAAAAAAAATACCCAAAACTCACAAATCAAAAGCAATATATATTTGTAACAAACAGAAAATGTGCCAAGGTCATTATTCAAACACATGAGTTGGTAGGTTGGTTCAGGCGGTGTCGGCACCAAAGCATTAGCGCCAATCCGGCTTGAAATGTGTATGGGGTGCACCCGGTCAAAATTGTTTAAAAAGTGGCTGAAAAGTATGGATGGCGGATACCTTCTTAATACGCCTAAGATAATGCGCCTAACCTTAGACGTCTAAGATGCAATCTTAGACGTCTATTGCATCTTAGACGTCTAAGGTTAGGCGTATTATCTTAGGCGTATTTAGAAGGTTTCCGCCATCATGGCGGATACCTTCAAAATGCCTAAGATAATACGCCTAACCTTAGACGTCTAAGATGCAATCTTAGGCGTCTAAGAATTTCGCGGTAGACTTAAATCAACGAATCACATGACCAGAAATCCCAAACAGTCAATCATCTTAAGCGTATTCAATTATTGACCAATGAAATCTTAGACGCCTAAGATTTTACACGCCTAAGATTTCTTACACGTCTAAGATTGATATGTTCGTGATGGACGGTATCACCAATGTGATAGCACGCCTAGCTCGCAAAGCACCCTGGAAGACAGATACCATGCGCAGTGATCGATCATAAAGTACGGCGGGATAATCAGTTCAGTTCAGTTTATGTACAGGCTTTATCAAAATGATTGGTACCCATCAGTTTTGATGGTTATTTAGAGGCCTGCTTCTTTGAAATGCAACATAGGGTCTTCTTAAAATGACCATAGTTTCTAGTTATATGACTGTTTATGACATTAATCAACAAATTATGTGAATCCTAGGTTGCATTTGATATGGTAGTCATGTCTATATCTCTGGTAACTGATGTGTACCAATCATTTTGATACAGCCTCTATAGGCCCAAGTTTCAAATATTTTATTCACTGTTATCAGGGAAGTGCCATTAAAATCCGACAGAATTATGGCATATCGCCGCCCCATTTTGTATCAGATAGTAGATTAGGTTGACCAAATAACACGACCGCCAACCACAGGCGCTATGATTGAATTTGCGATACCGTCCATCACTAGTCACGGTCAAATGGTCAATCTTGGACGTCTAAGAAAAATCTTAGTCGTGTAAAATCTTAGGCGTCTAAGATTTCATTGGTTAATAATTGAATACGCCTAAGATGATTGGTTGTTTGGGATTTCTGGTCCTGCCATTCGTTGATTTAAGTATACCGCGAAATTCTTAGACGCCTAAAATTGCATCTTAGACGTCTAAGGTTAGGCGTATTATCTTAGGCGTATTTTGAAGGTATCCGCCATCATGGCGGAAACCTTCTAAATACGCCTAAGATAAAACGTCTAACCTTACACGTCTAAGGTTAGGCGTATTATCTTAGGTGTATTTTGAAGGTATCCGCCATCCATAGAAAAGAACAAAAAACGGTTCATTTTGCCGAAAGGTAGGGGGACACATCCCCCTCCCCCGGATTGACGCCCGTGCACCAAAGGATGATGTGGGGATATTTACATGGGTTTGCGGCAAATTTTGCAGCAACAGTCGGTTGATACCGTGACGTGAGACAGTGAAATTGATCTTCGAACTTTTTTAATATTGTGTGTTATGTTTAGATCTATAATTTCTAGAACATACCAAAGTTGGCTTTAGTTCTCTCCATCTTGCACTGTCGATCGTCGGCAAATATATAACGGATTCTTCCTGATAAGACAGCCCTTGGTCTTCTAACAATAATCTGATGGCTTGAGCTCGACCTAATTATGTAAATATATACGTGTATCCAGGGTGATAAGCAAATATGAGGTCAGTTGCTTGTCACTGGATACATGCTAGCAGAACGGTAAACTGCATATCCGTCTTTACACGCTTTTCAATGGGAAATGAACTTTGCTGCTTGGATGATGTCACGAGAGGTTAGCCTTATTGAAAAGCGTGATTTCAAGACTGCCAGGATCACCCCTCTGTACAAAAAGAAAAGTAAACTGGATGTTGGTAACTACCGCCCAGTGAGTGTTCTAAATTGTGTTTCAAAGATCTTGGAAAAGAGTGTTTATGTACAGGTTAAGGATTATTTGACACATAAAGATCTTATTTATCAGTATCAGTCTGGTTTTAGATCAGGATTTTCAACAGAGACTTGCCTTATATACTTAACCGACTTTGTCAAATACCAAATTTCTCAAGGAAATTATGTTGGAATGATGTTACTGGATGTCCAGAAAGCATTCGATAGTGTCAACCATAGTATATTATGTGATAAGCTTGAAGCTATGGGCATCAGCTCTGGTTGGTTTCAGTCATATCTGTATAACAGAAAGCAACTTGTCTGCATTGATGGACTAAAATCCTCTCTCCACACTATAACTTGTGGCGTCCCTCAGGGTAGCCTGCTGGGCCCCTTGTTGTATTTGTGTTACAGCAACGACATGGAGATTTCAGTGCAGAACAAGTTGCTACTTTATGCTGACGACAGTGTTATCATTGCATATGACAAAGACCCCAAGGCTGTTGCTGATATGCTTGGCTCTGATCTTAAATCATGCAATCAGTGGTTAGTCGATAATAAACTGTCTCTTCATGTTGGCAAGACAGAATGTATTCTCTTTGGCACCAAAGCTAAGTTAAAGAAAGTTCCTGACTTCTGTGTTGCCTATGATGATCATGTTATCAAATCTCAGGAGAGTATCAAGTATCTTGGTGTTTCAATAAACAATACACTGTCTGGTGAAAGCATGGTTAACTCTGTCATCAAAAAGGCTTCAGGTCGCCTTAAGTTCCTCTACCGGCATTCTCACATTCTCAATCAAACTTTGCGTAAAAATCTTAGTTCTGCATTGATTCAGTGCCACATGGATTACTGTTGCACATCTTGGTATAGTGGCCTCACTCAGAACCACAAAAATAAACTGCAAATTACTCAAAATAAGGTTGCTCGTTACATCTTGAAACTTTCTCCCAGAGATCACATTGGGCAACATGAGCTAAACCTTGTGAATCTCTTGAAAATTTGTGACAGAGTTAAACAGCTGAGGCTTAACCATGTCTTTAACATCTACCATTGTCAAGGTGCACTTTATCTTAATCAGAATTTCACTAGAACATCAAGTGCTCACTCTTATGGAACCAGATCAAGTGAATCCAATTTCATTGTTCCTAGGGTAAAAGGTATCGCCTCAAACACATTCTACTACAAAGCCATTTTGGACTGGAATGATCTCCCATCAAACATCAAGGGATTGCCTACCAAGTCTGCATTTAAACAAAGTGTCAAACAACATCTAGCCAGCAACTCTCTCAGTCAAGAGATGTCTGATTTCACTGTGTAGGCATTTTTTTTTGGTTTCCCAGTTGTTCTCTCATCTTTTCTTGGGACCCCATCGGAAATAAGCTTGCCTTTTCTGCGGGCTTAATGGGTTATCCTGGCTTGTCATTTTTTTTGTCCGTGTGCCTTGTTCCTAAATGGCTTTGTGGCTGATTAATTTAAGCTTTAAATAATTTGTCACATTGATGTACTTTGTAATGATTTTTCTGTCTCTATAATTTGTTTTTGTATTCTAATGATATTGCCTAATAAAAAACAAACAAACAAACAGTAACGACGGATATGCAGTCGACCGGCCTCCTAGAGTCATATAGCGTATTATAAAAGGTTTATCAATCAACTGCAGGTGGTCCCAGTATGGGGTCAAAGGTTACTTGGGGTCAAATGCCAATTTCAAGATAGTCGAGTCCATTCATGTTTAATCAAACAAAGCGCCCAAGGTAGAGCTTTTTGTCTTGATATCCGGGTTTGATGTGACCAACAACCCACTTGACCAAATAAGCGGGAAACATTTTGCGGTAGTCGCTTACACATGCCCTTCTTTGATCGCCCATTGATACACATGTCCTGAGTTTAAACGACAACCCACTTGACCAAATAAGCGGGAGACATTTTGCGGCAGTCGCTTACACATGCCCTTCTTTTGATCGCCCATTGATTCACATGTCCTGAGTTTAAGAGACAAGACGCTGTTGGTGCAATAACCAATCAGACGTTCACGTTGAAGTAGATCTGAGTAAGAAATCCAATCAATATATGTGAAGTTGCCATAGAAGTTGAAGTAGATTTACAAACTTCATTTGGAAACTCTCTGTTAACAAAAAAACTCGACAAAAAATGCGAACAAAATTAACTTTCTCATCACTTCAGCCTAAATAAAAGATACACGTTCATTTAATAATTTATTGAGCTATTCCAGAAAGAAATACACACGCCCTACAGCGGAGTAAACTTTTCAATTGCAAAGAAATGTCTGGGTATCCAGATTTTCTTTCTGAAAACACCTGAAATTCCAGTTGCCAATGTTACTGCAAAAACCTTGGATATGCAATTAACATTATTAAATGAAAGTTTTTAGGTTTATTTTATCAATTTCAAGTGAAGGAACACATATTAGTGTTTTTAAGTATCAACAAATCTCTATTCAGGCTTGGACGAAAGTGCCTCTCATGTCTAGTGTACTTCGGTTATATTTATAAATGAGCTTTTATAAATACGCATGTGACTCATGTGCACGACATACCACATGTACCAAGACCAGCAAGCGTGACCAAATCCTCATGCATTGACCACTATACAGAAAAGGGTAGAAACTCTGTAGATAAATATAATCGAATTTAAGTATTAATTGAATAGCAAAATTATTACACATGGGGGGATTCCGAATTTGTAATATGTTATCAAAAACAACATTTTATAAGTATTTGACGACAGAAAAAAATATTCAACGACGGAAACGTTTACAATATAATCATAAAGTTGAACAAAATAGACAATTATGCTGCATCATGCACAGTAGTCTCATGTTGTTCCGCCTTTATGCATTCAAATGTATAGGAAACCCACCCGCTATGTAGAAAGTCACTGCCTACACGCTGTTATGGCAGCGCGGAGGTGGTCACGTGCGTATTTATAAAGCGCTGTTTTGTGTTTACAAATATAACCGGAGTACACTGATTACTCGGACTATAACGTACCTCTTACATCGAAGTAGATGAGTTTGTACGGCTCTGCCACTGCATAAATAGAAAATATTTAGTTATTGCTACGATATGTATATGAATGAAATTTATATATAAGACTGTTTCTCTGATTTTGTTAAAATTGTAATAACGTTTCAAATTTACATTTAGCTCGAGCTCTCATTAAAAACCAATACTTACTAGTTTTATGTTAATTTCAAAAATTACACTAAGAATGGATATGCAGGCTACCGCAACAAGTGCAATTCCTCCGACGTACGTGTTTACATTATCCTCCAATTCGATAAAGAAATTATATTATTTATATGATTAGTTTGATTCAAACAATAACCTTTGTACACTGTTTTCAGTAACTTGATAACTCAATATTTACAGAGGGTCACTATCGGTGGTCAAAACCACTATCTGTGGTCAAACCCGGGTGTCAAACCACTATCTGTGGTCAAACCCGGGGGTCAACCACTTCCAAACCAAAAGGTTTGTTAAAAAGTATAAACAACATGAAGCGGTATAGGCGTACTATAAATAAAAGTTACGGGTATTCGAGTTAAGGTTACAGTAACCAAATGAAAAGGGGTAAAGAATGAAGAAGGAAAGAAAGAAACTAATTAGGAAATGTAAGAAAAAGGAAGCTAAAATAAAAACTAATCAGGAAAAATAAGAAAAAAGGAAGCTAAATAGAATTAATTAAATAACATGGAAACGGGAAATCACAACCTAAGCAGCAAATATAAAAGATGGGAACAAAGTATATAGAAAAAACAAAGAAAGAAGCTAAAAGGGAAATAAAAGAACGGACAGATTAAAAAAAATAATGGGAACGAGGCCGGTTAAATAAAGAATTAACATGGAAACGGGAATCACAAGCTAAGCAGCAAATATAAAAATGAGAACAAAAAAAATGAAACAAAAAAGAAAAGAAAGAAGCTTAAAAGGAAATAAGAAGGGACAGATTTAGATAAATAGAATTTACCTTTAAAAAAAATTCTACCTGTTCAGAAATTCGTTTCTCTGAGGGTAGGGGGTCTTAATCGTGATCATTATATGGTACAGAACATATAGAGTATTCAATACGTAATGCAATACGCAGAGATGTATCGTTCGAGTCCGGACTCGGACTCGAGTCCGACTCGAGTCCACTTTTGTTGGACTCGGACTTGGCTCGGACTCGGACACAAAAAGACTCGGCTCGGCTCGGACTCGGACACAAAGGGACTCGGACTCGAAGCCGAGTCCGGTCCGAGTCCTGTCCATTAAATCCATGTAAAATGTGAAATGATAAATCTAAAAATGTCAAAATAGATCTCATATTTGTTGACCATTGTGAACATTTTCCAAATTAATTGGGGGCTGTCAAATCTGTGATCTGCCATATATCCTCAGCCCATATCCAGCAAATTATTTAGATTTATCTGTCACTTAGCAGAATCATAATTATTATTGTTATCATTAATTTAGTAATGAAATAATTGATAATTAATTAAATGCATAATTTGAATATTTGGACTATAAAAAATATCTAAGAGTTTTTTCATGGAACTTTCCAATCCATTAAAATTTAAGAGAGAAACATGCACATGCACTGGACCCTACATCTCAGCTCCCACTCAGTAAATTGGTAGGTCCATGACAGGGCTACGGTGTCTGTAGTTTGTGTGTGCTCACTACTCACAGCACATTTGTGTGGGACAATTTTGAAAAGATGTTTAGAATTAAAGGTGAATTTCTGTTAGTATGATTATTATGATGATGATATGATAAAGATGATGACGATGATGATGCAGAGATGCCAACATTAACATCCAGAAAATAGAGAGGATTCAAACAAAAATAGGGAGACTTTCAAAATTACATGCAACTTCAAGGGCACAAAATTTGCCAGAAATAGGGAGGTTGCCAAATTTGGGTGTCAAAATGGATAAATATGTTTACAATAATATGGAGCCTCCCTCTAAAATGTATTTGAATACATTGCAATTCATTTACACATCTTTATGCTTCACACAGCCTAGTGAATTTCTCTAGTCCTGAGTTTACATGTAGTGTGCCACACACACACAAATACCCCCACATGACTGCTGTCTGATACAGGTGGTCTGATACATGTAGATTTTACCTTCAGGAGTTACATGTAGCTGCTCATGGGTATGGGTCTTTGAAGTATTGTGTGCACCATGTATACGGTTGGTTGACCTGGGTTGAGTCTTTGAAATGTCAACTGTGTGGGGAGGGGTGGGTGGTGTTTGGTAGGGTGGGTGTGTATAGGGAGTGCGGTGTGTGGTGTGGTGTAGTGAGTGACCTTTGACCAATGACCTTCTCTTTCTGCAATTTATCATCAAAATGCCTTTAAATTATGCGGAAACTTTGAAATTGTCTTTTTTTCAGCAAATTTGTATTGTAAATTTTCAAATTAGAAACAAAATGTAAAATTTTGCTCCATTATTTGGAATAATGACCCATTTTTTCAAAATTTTATACAAAATGACCACCTTCTTTCAAATTTTTATACCCAATTACACTAGCTTTTTCATTTTGTTATACCCAATGACCCATTTTTATACAAATTCCTACTAAGCAATGCCAGTAGGCAGATACAGGTCACATTCAAGTTGAATGACCCCCCCCCCCACCTCCGGTCATGGACTCTGACCGAGTCCGGACTCGAGCCGGACTCGAGTCCGGACTCGGTCTTATTTTTGTTGGACTCGGACTTGGCTCGGACTCGGCACCCCGGACTTGGACTCGAGTCCGGACTCGGACACAAAAGGACTCGGACTTGGCTCGGACTCGGATACAAATGGACTCGGCTCGGCTCGGACTCGGACAAGCTGGACTCGGGTACAAGTCTGGCAATACGTGGCACTATTAAGAGAGCTCAATTATGACCCTACCCTCAGATATGTGAGGGGCCGGGAGATCATCTTTTATGCGGTTACATTAATGACTTTCCCAAACTCCCGGGATACATTGAGGACATCTATACTCACTAATGTGACGTATAGACCCAAAACACATCACGTATACAAACCCATCTCAATATGTAACTTTTTTAATAACATTTCTGGTTTACTGGTGGACACACGATAGATCGCCCAATAAAGACAGTTCCAACCAAAAAATGCGTAACTACAGGCCCTATGGAAACAACAAGTCCTTTTGTGACACGTCCATTAACCCATATAATAATAGTAATCAATGAACTAAATATCCACCACAACAGTCAGTTATCGGGTCATACGGTTTGAATAGATTGACCTTGATTTCCTTTTCACAGGACTCGCTAGTATTTTGGAGATGGCTGAAAATGGGTCTTTCAAATATTACATTTTTTTTTGTCTTTGAATGACAAATTGGTTGAAAGACCTACATGTTTCAGCAGGTAAAGGACCATTACATCTACTAGAATGCTAGCTACATCCTTACAAAATCAATTCTCGAGCTCTGCATATGACTACACTACCTGCAGCTAGTGCTACGGTACTGTGGTAGATTCGCATTGACATGATTGTGACTTGGGCAGCTCTCTTTTTGACTTATGGCTGAAGAATTTGACATGCACTAGGCTATCAACAATTCAAACCTTGAATCAGAACTTGATAATCAATCTTTTCAGATATTAATGACGTTGATTCCACACAGAATAAGGAAGTTTCAATTGTTTAAAAGATCGCTTTGACGTATAACTGCCGAATTCGACACCCGTGTCATTTCGCAAATTCACAAAGAAAACACTGCATATGAATCATTGGCAGTTCCGTTTATACTAATTTTCGATGTGTACGTAGGCCTAACTTGATAACATGAAATTCATTTTGCGCATATTCGTTTGCAGCTCACATATCTAAAAAGTACTAAAACATAGGCCTACTCACGTTTCTGAAACTGATGTTCACCACAAACGTTTGTTTATATTCTTCCTACACAATCTGCCTCGCCTTCAGTTTTCCGTTCCGCTAAATTGGAATTAGCCGAGCCATCAACGCCATCAACGGCAAAAAGGTGCCAATTATAAGAATCGTCTATAGGGCAAAGAAGCGACTGAGCAAGCGCGATAAACCAAGTTAAACTTTGTTGTTAAGTTTCTATCAAACTTATAAATGCTACATTCAATGGTCGTCACCTTATGAATCATATCGTAAAAAAGGTAAAGATAAATAAAGGAGGCGAACCTGTATAAAAACAGTGAACGGAGCGGAGTGCCCATCTTTCTTTCATTGCGATTGGGCCAAACTCCTCCATGTAATATTGCTGTAAGGGGATCGCTACACCTCCTCCACAGCGAATCTACCTTCCCGGCATTAAAGAATGCCGATACCCATTTATACACATGGGTGGAGAGGAGTAATTGAGATCAAGTACCTTTCTCAAGGGCACAACACAATGGCGTCGCCGGGGCTCGAACCCGCAACCTTCCAATTATGAGTTGGAGCCCGTTCCGCTTGGCCACCGTAGGCCTACTCCATCATGCAGTTATTTTGTGCATTTTCAACGATGTATCTACGTCGATTTCGCACGTGGACTATCTTCAAAAATAGCTAAATTTTGAATACTTCAACGTACGTCCGATGTCTACGTTTTGAAATCGCAATGTCTCTATTGTTGTCACGAAACGGTGAATACAAAGTTCATCATGCAGTTATTGGTAACTACATGTATGCACACAACACAGTGGCACTCACAATATAGGCAATTGACCCCTACTGGTAGCGCTGTGTTGTAGATATAGGATAAAAATCTTTATCGTTTCGATTTTTGCAACAAGAAATACCATATTACTTTCGGACTTGTTAATGTTATCTTAGAATATCTACCTATCTTGTTGACTTTCAAACTTTTGAAGAAAAAACACTGAAATATAAAGTCATTCCAGACATAAAAGATGAAAATTAGTTACATGATCATTTATTTGTGTCATGATTAACACTTTTATTCAGCCATTTACACAAAATATCGGTTAATACGCCATTTAGGGTACAGTTTTGGTTAAACGCCATTTAGGGGGTGATTTTGGTTAATCACGCCATTAAGGGGGTACTACACCCCTGCCCAATTTTGTGCCTATTTTTTGCATTTTTCTCAAAAATTATAGAGCATTGATGACAAGTAAGTTATGTATATTATAGGGGCAAGGACTGCAACTACTGCACTGGAAATTTTATTTCAGCACAGACAACAGTTGTGGAGTTACAGTCAAAAGCTACTTGAGCTACAGATAGGACAAACTATACTTTATCGAAATCCGGAATCCTTGTTAATAGCAAAATTTTGCTATGCATGTTTCTGGAAACGGGTAACAAAAGTATGATATCTTCCTTGGAGAGTGTCAAATGGTCGGATATGGTGTTCCCGTTACCCTACGGCGTTGATTTTCTTCACTCTTAACGAATTGCGCTAAACCAGGACGGTGGCTCATCCTGTCATACCACGCCTTCAATATTTTGAAGTTGTCGAGAGCAGTAGGCAACAGCTTAAAAAGGACATTGATGAGGTGGAACATGTTGTAGTCCGCAAAGGAAATCTGAAAAGTTGGGTAAAATGCATTTTAATTGTAATGTTAAAATTGTAGTGTATAGGTTAAGCCTGTATTATCATGCGACCCAGGAAAATGCCTGTTTGTATATAGGTAAAATTGTTTATTATTTTATTTATTTTACCATTTTTATATGCGCCAATACAATCAGTGGCGTAGCCAGTGTGTGTGTGTACGGGGGTGACCCCCTCTTCCTAGCCGCCGGTTCTTCTAAGGCCGTTGATACACGAAGGGTGTTGGTGAAAAAATTGAGTCCAACATTAGCCCAAATACAAAAAATATTTCCGTCGGTAGGCCTACATTTACAATTACGGTGTTCCCTTTCGGTTCCCAAAACCTGGCTACACCACTACATATGATCCAGGGTAGTTATGGGGTGTATGTGAGGGGGGGGGGGGTGAGTTCGATATCCCGAAGTATAAAAATGAGAAAGAGTGAGGGGAGACTGAAAAAGAAGGGAATCGAGTGTCATGTAGGGCTTAGGCCTATAACATTTTTGATCAGTAAGTAGGCAACAAGTGCTACAAATCGTCAAAATGCAATTTAATTATTATATTATTTCGTTAACCATGTTATCTTACCGTTTCAGATGCGATAAAAGACTTCCCATCGTTCACTTTCTTCAAACAATTCTATGGAATTAATACACGGTTTAGTAGAGTCATTACTACACACAAAACAATTCTGATTTAATATCCAATTGCACATAATTGTAATTATATAGTAGAAGACTTACTAGAAGTAGAATTATGTTACAACCTTTACATTGGCCTATACTGTATAGCTAACTTTATACCATCGGAACGGACTTCTATTCGCTACTTGCACGGTTCCGCCATTATGCACTATGTGCGGGGAGAGCCTCGAACTGGCAGCATACATGAATGGGAATTGAACTAGTCATAACGTTCTGTGTAAGGTTACATAATTCTTCCTTTCATGTATGCTGCCAGTTCGAGGCTCTCCCGCACATAGTGCATAATGGCGGAACCGTGCAAGTAGCGAATAGTCCACTCGCCCATCGAGCATGTAAGCTCATGTAGCTATCAAGAAACCCCCATGTATCAATTTGTGCACAAAAGGGGTTGTACATCCTGCGGGAAATGGGGGTACAGCCCTTTGGTAGCGCCACTGCAGCTGCACTGATAGGCCTATAGATGATGTGTCTCAGATTCTCAATAAAACACCACATACTACTCACCTCATAAAAGCCCATCCACAATGGGATTTTCTTGATGTACTCCTCTTTGCCCGTATCCTGTATAATGCATGAATAAAGATATAGAACCACTAAATTTACTTACGAAATTAAAAGATCAGATTATCATAACAACGAAACGGTAAATCTTGGTGGGGTTCTATGTAAACTTAACATAAAATTTTACTCTCTTTTCAGTCTTCATTTTCATTTTTTTTTAAATGTTTTTAAATGGCGTATGAAAAATTTAAATAGATACTCTACTCTTCTGTACTAAATCAATTGTGAACCAAGTGGGTATCAAAAAAAATCATAAATATTTAATTATTCCTTTACCTATCTGACATTACAGTTTTTACACAAAAAGTATTTATTTGAAAAACCTAACACTCGACTATTTTCCGGAGAGGTCACAGGACTACCGTGACCGGTGCAATAATTAGCATTAAGTCAAGTGTTTTTTTACGTATTTTAGAAACACTTGGCCAATGGCGAATGTGATAGAGCTCAGTCTTCAAATTATAGTCATATAACGACCAACACAAGTTGTAACAAAATATATTTATACAATTTAGAAAAAAAAAAACAATTATAGGCAAACATGTCACTCATTGTAAATTGTAATTATATAATATTTATTGTTACAGTGTGATGTGCCCTGAGTAATTTAATTTAATTATTTAACTTTGACACGCTGAAAGTATTTCATGAGATGGGAAACCCCCTTGCACTTGTAAGAGTTGGTCTGTAAAGTCATTCTGGGATTCCCCTTAAATTATTGTAAACAAAGTCAGATCTATGTTTGGAACTTGAAAATCCCCAGTTCAGTGTATTGCACCCGTAGTATCCCCCCCCCCCCGGATTTAATGTGAAAAGTTAATGTGTATAATTAACCTTGGGAAATCCCTTGGATTGTGAAATGGAGATCATTTTGGAAATTCCCCCAGGAAGTAAATGTGACAGAATGGTCTATTAATAGATTGGGAGTATAAAATGTGAGAGCTTGAGTTTGCTGATTACAGAATGTCATGGGAGATTGTAAAACTCCACATGTGTGTGGTGGTCTTCGTGCTTAAAAAAAGAGTACATTTTAACCAGTTTACATAGCCAATAATTGAGCTATTTTTAATACAGCAACGAAGGAGATTTCGGGTACACAAATGTGCTCTTCCTCATCAAAGGATTAAAGTTCTTCTGTCGAATTGCTGGAGTTTGCTGGATTTATGAAAACCACATATCTGTCAAATACAGCGGAGCAGTGTTAAAAAATCCTGTTCCCTGGAGAAAGAGTGATTGGTGAAAGAAACACCATTTTTGGAGAAAGCAGCGCAAGGAGATAAATATTTGGAGAAAGCGGCGCAAGGAGATATATTTTTGGAGAAAGCAGCGCAAGAGGATTTCATACGCAAGGATAATTATAAACGCATGTGTACAATGGACTTCACTGATATTCGCAGGACAAGTGAATAAGGATATACACATCAGTCGTCCAGAACATTGCAAGAACTCTAGGATCACCAACAAGAAGACCGCTGGTTAAGTACTGATAGAATAAAACTGTGATTGTGTGGTTTTATTGTATATGCAATTGTTGTTACATGTACCAATCATACTTTGTTTTCAATTAAAGACTTAGGTTTTGTTCGCTTAAAGGAAATCTGTACCATAAACTAATCAATGGCTATATAGTTGCAGTAATAATAAAAACGACAAACAGTAAAAGTCCCAAGCTTATATACGTCCAAATAAAGGAGAAATTCTTAATTCCTTACGACAATCAGCGATCAGTTTGTAATCCATGGTGGCGGCCATATTGATACCCGATGTATTTTATTACGCTGTAACGGTACCCCGATTTTGAAACCAGCGAAATCCGTGCCACCAGCCTCGTCCCTCGTGAACTTTGGTGACACGAAGCGAATACTACCAAAGTTCAGATTCAACATTCGTTCAAAAGAAAACGCGACAATTTTTACCCATAAAACTACAGAAGAACATAAAAAAATGTATTTTAAGTAATATTTATGATCAACAATGTCTTTTGAGAACGAAAAGTAAAAACAGCACTAAAAACCAAAATTCGCTGTGGGGGTCGCGAATGCCATAGCAACACACGCTCGCCGGCGCGGGTCTGTGTGAAAGGTTACACTACCGCTTGTGGCAGAAAGGATTCGCAAGCAGCTATCATGGCGGCTTCCATGAATCGCAGAAACGAAGGATTAAAAGTGTTTTTTCTTTGTTAGGAATATTCCGAAATTCATTATAGACCGTCTGGTATGTTTAATTTAGGGGTATATAACTATATTAGCCATTGATTAGTTTATGGTACAGATTTCCTTTAATCAAACAGTGTATTTGTGTTGTGCATTCGTGTGAGTTCGGGTAAAAGGTGATTTTTTGAGTCCGTACGACTCGTAACAACAGTCTGTAGATAAATGACTATCATCATTGAAGACTGTGTTTCGCAGTCTACATGCACGAGATCTCCCGCAGTCCTGATGTGAATCCATTCAGTCTAGGGCTCTTGGTATTTTTACTTTGAAAAACTAGGGAAAGAAAGGGTGTCTCCTTAGTCTATGTTTCTCAGGTGATACTGACTTACCCAATTGTCCCAGGCAAGCCGAATAACTGATTCAAGCCTATCCTGTACTCCATCATTAACCATATCAATATACGCAGCTTCCTTTGGGTTGCAACCGTATAGACCTGCCAATATAATATAGTGATGTGTGTTTTAGGAGTGTAAATGTGCTCCTTTCATTCTACGGGTGTGTGGGTGGGATGTGTGTGTGTGTGGGGGGGGGGTGGGGTGGGGGGTTGTATTGTTGACCCATTTTAAAGTTAAATTTGGCAACGCTCCCAGTAAATAAAAGTAGCGGGTCAGCGGGACGTTTAGTTACCCCCCCCCCCCCTCCCCGTCACTTCACTCTCTGGCCCCGGCATATGGGGAAGGGGGACAATTGGTCTGAATGGTCAAAAAGCGTATGAAAAGAACAACAAATGGGCCATTTATTTGCTGAAAGGTGGGAGACACGTCCCCCTGTCCCTATACCCCTGGATTAACGCCCATGAGCCCTGGTACGCCTAGCCCTGATAACATACCGTGTTTTTGTCCAAGGTATCTCAAGATTGCATTGGACTGCACTAGCATGAAGTCTCCGTCATAAAACATCGGCAACTGCTGGAAAGGCTGAAAGAATCCACAAGGCTGTTCATGATACTTGATAGCTATCATCATGTGAATGAAGTTGAAGATTTGAACTGAATTTCATAAACTATACGAATTTGTATTACAATATTGAACCATAACAAGTACATGAAGAAGGAAATACAAACCGGCCGGCCAGCGCGGCGGCTTAGACTTGAAATGCTATAGTATTAATTACTAATTTATCAATGTTCATCGAAATTTGCTAGTGGTATTGTTCACGCAAATATTGATGAACTATTTTAGCCCCAATCAAGTCTGAGCCCGCGAAAAGTTTCAATTTCATACTATTTTAACCAAAAATCAAGGTATAATACCGAATTATTGCCTATATTTTTACAGTAAGCCAACTTAGACCAGGGAAGTATTTGCTGAAACGTGTGTGTAGGGGTGTGTGGGGTGGGTGTGGCACACCGACATCGCCTGGTTAATAATTACTTGGTACAGCAGAAACACTAAAATCAATACCCGGGATCGATACACGTGGATGTGCTATGCACGATTTGATATTCAGACGATAAATCTTTGGTAGAAAATGGTGAATATTTCCCGTAAGTTTTTTTATTCTAATTCTATTTTTCCTTGCACTTGAATATATGTGTTGAAAGGATATGATAGTCGTTAGCTTGCGTATTGCGAAAGAACCGTGCGTATTGAGCTCAAAGACTGACAAAAATTCTGATTTTATATGTGCCGAACTATAGCGCAGCGTAGGCCACTCTTGGAGGCAGTCTAAAAGCAGATGACCTTATGGCGCATACCATGCTCACTCACACAAAGAGAGGTCAGTCACCGGGCTATTGTCATTAGCCTTAGTCGGATGTCCCTCAGCCCATTATGCATCTCAAAACTATTAAACAGGTCGGAACAAAATGGCCATGCGTGGCTGTGGATTCAACCTACCGTGGCGATTCCTGCCTTGAAGATATCGGGGCGATGACACTGTGTGGGGTGTGTGGGGGTGACATTTGATATTGTGTCCCCCATCCCAAAATGTGGAGAGGACATGCCCCCACCCTCGATTGACGCTCACGCTTATCATTAATAATACCACAAATAAAACGGATAAACATCACGATCAAGGTCAAGGACGTTCATCACTCGGTCAGCGATATTTGATAATTTACCATTTCGTTCTTTAAGATATACGAATTTTACGAAAATGACTCATTTTCAATCCGGTCCGTTCCACAGATTGAAATATCGACCAATACGCCTGATACGCAGTACCCCTAGCCGAAATATACAGCAAAAAGTGTATCAAAAGTGTATCAAAGTGTATTAGAACTGTATCAACTGGCAATTTGATACAGTTTTGATATACAAAGGCTGTATTGAAAATGTATCAACTACTTGGTGGTTGTACTGGCCAACACTCCTGAAAATGTATCAACTACTTGGTGGTTGTACTGGCCAACACTCCTGGCTGGAGTCAGACGGTCAGGGTGGTGTCTGCGCTTGTAGTTTTGCTTATTGGTCTTGCTTGATTGCTTGATTTCTTGTGATGCCGATACCGTAGTGTTCCTGTAATGCCGATTTGAAGACTTCTGGTTTTATGATGTTAGTGATGGGTTCTGGCAAAGAGTTCCAGCCAGCTATTGTCTTTTCGAATATTATCTTGTGTTAATTTGGTTGTCCCCCCTGTTATCAGGTATTTCAAACTTTTTCAGCAGCTGGTCTGCTCAGTGCAATTTTTTCTGTGATAGCTACTTCATTTTCATTTTTATCTATTTTTTTCAAATATTTAAATCCAATCTTCTTGCAAGCAGCTGGTCTGCTCATTATGTATTCCCCCATTTTTAAATTAAGCCCTTTTAAAACAGCTGGTATGTTCTGTGTAATCCCCATGGTCTCATTTTTGTTTGGTATTAATAATTATTTCTAATGTGCAATATTTGATGTTTTTTATGATTTAAAAATGTTTCTCGTGTGCAATTATTCTAAATGTAATTTGGTGTTTTTACAATTTCTAAATGTGTCTTTAAAATGTTATTTGATGTTTTTATACTATTTAAATCATATTGTTAAGGGCTGGGGTATGAACGTTTGGACAGTATCTATGTTGGGACATCAGAGCACATCAGACATATCGGATTGCATTCTGAATACGAAGAATGTCATTCTGATATCAAATAATTTTGATTTTTGAAATTCGCAATTTAATACACATTTTATGGCAAATCATTAAAATTGATATTTTTGATATTTAACAGTACTTGAAGTAAACTTTATAAATCTGATGATTAATACTTAAAGTGTATGTAGGTGGGATGAAAAGCCGACGATCAATTGAAAATTTTGACCTTTCGTATTGAAGATATGGATTTTTTTCCCAAAACACCAAAAAAATTAGGTCTTTTTGGGAAAAAATCCATATCTTCAATATAAAAGGTCAACATTTTCAATTGACCGTCGGCTTTTCCTCCCTGCTACATTCACTTTAAGAATATATCATTAGATTTATATAATTTACTTCGAGGACTGTTATATATATCAAAAATTTGAAAAATATCAAATTTTTATAATTTGTCATAAAATTGGTATTATATTGTGATTTTCAAAAAATGAAAATTATTTGATATCAGAAAGACATGCTTCGTATTCAGAATGCAATTCGATAGGTCCGAGGTGCTCTCATGTCCCAAAAAATACTGTCGAAACGCAATAAACGCTCATTTTAGATCCCTTAAATTCATGTAATTCAGCCATTTGGCTGCAATGTGTTTTTTTAATAAATATACTATACTATTTATATTTGTCTTAGGCACATATGAATATTTATAACAGTCTTTGCGGGTTTGTAATTTAGAGTAGAAATTTGGATGTTGGTGCCGGGAGAGACGCTGGACAGGCTGCAGGAGATTTCCGATGGGCAGAGATAGGTGACCTTGTCTTGCTTGCTGGAAAATGCATAAACGCCTGATTTTTCTTCTTGATGATAGCTCCTCGAGTGAGAGATCTTTAAGCATTTGTGTGACACATCCTCTCTGTTTGAGTAATCGCCTACTATAAAACGCGCAGCTCTTCTTTGCACGGATTCAAGTTGGTTGATGTTTTTGTTGGTATAATTCAAAGGATCCCAAACTGAAGAGGCGTACTCTGTCAATGGACGAACAAATCAACTGAAAATATAGGGTATCAAAAGTGTATCAAATTGAACGTTGTCAGTTTTTTAGTGTAGGCTATGCAAAGTGTATCAAATTGAACTTTTTGGGTAGCTAAATTTTTAGATGTATATCAAGAGTGTGCATCGTCACGCAGGTCAGACGTGTTCGTGTTTCTCTCTGGCGAAAAATCACTTTATCTCATTTCCCGGAGATATTTCACGGGCTTTTCAACCTTCTGTTTGAAAGTTTGCTGATCATCAACTACTGTGAGGTCAACTTTGAAGTTTGGAACCTCATTTTTATGCACTTTTGGACCAAAATATCATCACCTGGGTGCCGCCCATGTTGTGATACTGCCGAATTCAGAAACCTTCTGCATTGTACACCGTCAACACCAGTAGGCGTGACAACAGTACAAGTAGGCCTACCATTGATTTCTACTGTGCATGTACCAGTGTGTGTGACAACGAAGTTATCATTAGCCGGCCATCGTACCATCAAAAAAAGCACGAAATTCATCTAGCTAAAAGGTGAGATCTTTCTAATTTTATTTTCATAAAAATCCGGTGGTCATAATTGCTTCAAGAAACAAAAGTATAGTTGTTGTTGGGAGGACAGAAATTAAGTCTACGGCACACACCGTCGACGTCCTATACGATAAATATAAATTTAATACTCCGTTGGTGAGCGACGGGCGAGTGGTAGTGAGCGACAGGCGAGTGGTATTTCACTGAACGCAAGAAAAGGAGTTCTATCTGATTGGCTAGCAATCGATCGCATAGGTCGCTCAGTAGTCAACTACAAACTCATGCATTCAATTCGATTGAAATCGATTATTCTATTATTGACGAAGATAAAGAGCGTGATAGTGTGTCAATAATGTACATTGTATTGCACCTGGTTTTACCAGCATTCCTTTATAAAATAATTTTCTCAAAGAGTTGAATATTATCAAAATTTTTACTCAGGATTTCAAATTTTTTACCCGCAAATTGCAGTTAAACATATCCACAGCAAAATACCGGTCCTCACTAATTAGTACATTTAATTTCCAGTTAGTACATTTAAACGAAACCTGTGATTTACGTGACAACAAATAAAATTTTCTTACAATAGAAATATCATATGGGATACTGATATGGTAGGCCGCAACCGCCACAACGTGGAGCTGCTACGCGTAGCTGACTTTTTTTGTTCCGTGGAGCCAAATTGACCAATCATGTTAGAGTTTTTCATTACTCGGAGGTAAAACTGACCAATCAAGTACGACTTACTCATTACGTGAAGCGAATTTAGTCATTAAGAATTTGCCAGACGAGCTTCACGTAGTTGCAAGATATCCTCGGTCACGATAGTTATGATTCAAAAAGTAATTTATGAAAAGTACGAACCGACTTATTATTAAGATGGACATGCACTCACAAGAAACTCATACAGTATTGTACACAACTATATAGCTAGGCAGAGTGGTGGTAAACCATGCACACAATTCTGCGATCTGCAGTGTATCGCCGGGAGCTGATTTGTACATCTTGCGCGGCGTGGCCTGCGGAATTCGACCTTCAGCAAACCAGTTCGGATTTACTTTATATACTAGTAGTAGGCCATACATACTGTAGTTACGGTACTGCCCGTTTTCCTATACACAATACTCAGTGCGCTCACCATTGACGCGTGACCTAGTGTATGTTAGAAGTATTATGCCATTGCCTATATGACGTCACTGTGTA
Organism: Amphiura filiformis; assembly: GCF_039555335.1. NCBI lineage: Eukaryota > Metazoa > Echinodermata > Ophiuroidea > Amphilepidida > Amphiuridae > Amphiura > Amphiura filiformis. The sequence goes on from NW_027305494.1 coordinate 323,401, forward strand.
AAAAATAACCAGTCAATATTTAAAGTATTCTCTGAAATTCTAGAAAATATAGTTTTGTAACATTTCCTAAATTTTAGCTAATTTAGGTGTTTGGAAATATTGGTACTTTTGTGTTTTAGGAAGGATATGTAAACGACAGATAACACCAAAAATATGAACAAATTATTTCTAAACCGTGTTAAGTCTGCAAACCATTATGCTTCTCATTTTCAAGAACGCTGGTTAACAATAAGCAGACTATTGTCTCATTTCGTAAACAAAAGCCCAGACAGTATTGTTACCTTGCGTTCGCTTTATAATCATTCACCCAACTGAAACTATAATACCAGCTCATTGTTCATTGCACAGGTAAAACAGACACAAGTGCAGTGTGTATTTAACCAGAGAAGATCTGATGTAACATAGTTGAGCTGTTTTCATTGAGTGTTATCTTGGTTTAATAGCTTTTAATGGGGTTTAAGTCCTTCAAAGGTCGTGGTGAATTCTACTGTAGACATGACTGCATCATGATTATTTTAAAGTCAACAACATTCAACAATATGATCACCGTGATAGTATGACAGTATCAGTACCGTGGGTGTCAGTGATCCTGGCCTGACACAGTAGACAAACAAACAAACACGCCACACACATGGCACATGCATGCAAGGTAACATTGACTATACACTAATCAAACAATGGTATTGATCCTGTACAACTGTTTGTGGTTTATTTACATTCGATTCATTTAAAATCCACATAGTAAACATTAATTTTGGCAAGAGTTTTCTCTCTGGAACGATGATGCATCAACTGGCTCCGCGTAATGAAAAGATCTAACATGATTGGTCAATTTAGCTCCGCGAAGCGAAAAGTAAGCTACGCGTAGCAGCTCCACGTTGTGGCGGTTACGGTCAGCCATATACTGATCATGCGAAAATCGTAAAACATAGAATAGAAACAGTGTGGCCGGCTCTCAAAATCTCAAATTGTATGCATAGCCTGAGTCGCACGGCCTATCTCGAACAAAATAGCTCAAAATCACCATGCGTAGTTGTTGAAAAACGTGAGGATTTATCGTACTACCACGGCAATTTTTAACACGAAGATATAGGGATGATGACGGTGTGCGGCATCACGGATGTACCAGTCCCGTACCAGTGCGTAAAGAGGCAGACAGATATCCACCAGCAAGAAAGAAATCATCTTCCAACCAGCTTATCACAGTGCGTACCAGGCAGATAGCCACTAGCAAGAAACAACCCATCTTCCAGCCAGCTTATCAGCAAAAAAGCACGATATTCATCTAGTTAACAGGTGAGATCTTTCTAATTTTATTTTTAAGAAACTTCGAAGGACTCGAACCCAAGTCTACACCATAACAAACAATTTACGTGTACGTGATTGAATATATCAGTTCACCAAGTAGTCTACCAATTCAGCATCAAAGTGGTTACGTAATTCTCTTGGTTACCGGATCACGCTATTTTGGTATGCCTTCGAGTGCCATATACTTTGTGTGGTGATCGTTTCGATCGTGGTTCATTACTCAAGAGCGTGATCCCGTTGACATAGCAACATTACGTAACTTCGATACTGAATACAAATCAAGAAGGACTATTGATCTCTATTATCAGTGTGTGGCAGTCAGACAACCAACACAATGGGAATTGGAATTGGCTTGTGGCGTGCAAGAATAGGCTGTTTTATGTATCGCGGGAAAGCTAAGTCCATCTATTTTGGCATATTAGTCAACCATGACCGAGTCACGCTTGCATTACGCTTATGCACATTCTTTCTTTTGTGTGTTGCAATGGACGTAGAATCTAACCCAGGACCTATTACTGAATTGCGTAGCCGTAATACTACAGACATCGGAGATACTATCCTGAAAGAGTTGCGTGAATTTAGAGGTTCAACCGAAGCATCGGTAGCCACAATCAATAAGAAAATTGACGGCTTAACGGGTGACCTTAACAAATTGAAAAAAGATGTAAAGGACGCCAAAGATGAAGCGGCAGCTGCTTATGAGGAAGCCGACAGATTGCGAGAAGACGTTGAGAAACTTCGTAGCAAGGTTGACCAGCTGGAGGGCAATCCAGAAGAGAAACCTGATCTTCCACGGTGTGGAAGGAGATAAAAACGAGAGCTGGGATACTTCAGAAAACAAAGTAAGGGGTATCATAACGGACAATCTGGGCTTAGATGGCAAGGACATATCAATAGAAAGGGCACATAGACTAAAAACAAAAAAACAAAATGCACCAATAATTGTGAAATTCAGTTTTTATCCGGATAGGAACATGGTGCTCGGCGCGGCAAGCAACTTGAAGGGTAGCGTCATTTCAATACAAGAAGACTATACTACAAGGGTAAGGGATATACGCCGCAACCTGCTACCATTCTTAACAGAAGCAAAAACTGCAAAGAAAAAAGCAAAGTTAGCCTTTGATAAATTAGTTATTGATAGTCAGGTTTACAGATGGGATGAAGGTACCAAGAGACCCGTAGCCATGGAAACAGCATAGGATGCTGGCCAAAGCCCGAAGAACATGAACAATGATCATAGTTGCCAAATTTGCGCTGACAATTCTCAGTTTGATGATATGTTGTTATTTGATTCATTGTCAAACTACAGCGAAGTTAAAAAGAAAAAAAGTGTTAAAAATGATATGAAAGATGAATTGTGGGAATATAAGATGAAAGATGAGTGTGATACATGTGATGTAGAAACTGGCAGTGAGGTAAATGGGATGAAAGTAGGTGGTGAAAAAGAAATGAACGATGAGAGTAGTGGATACAATAGTGAAAATGAAGAAAGTACTGAACCATCCATTTTTTCAGCTTGTGATAAGGTTAATTGTCATGATCAAAGTGATAGTAAACAGAAGGAAAATGACACTGATCAAACCAAAGCTTCTGAGGGTGATAATAACAACAATACAGGGGATACAGGTCAGAATCTTAGTGATAATAATAATGACAATGAGACAACTGATCAAAGTAATGGTTGTAATAGCAACGTGAGTGGTGTTACAGATAATAGTGATGCTACAAGCTTCATAAAATCTCATTTTATTTTTTGGAATATCAATGGTATGTCATCAAATATTGGCGATTATGATTTTGAAGCATTTTTGCAAACGTTTGACTTTTTATGCTTTGTTGAAACATGGGCATCAATAATCAATGAATTTGATATTACAGGTTTCGACCAGGTTAGCACTATTCGAAAGAAAGCAAACAATGCAATTAGGAATTCAGGTGGAATATCATTTTATTACAGAGCTAACTTGGATATTGCTGTAGAAAAATTATCTAGTAGCTCAGATAATATCCTCTGGGTCAAAATATCATCAAATGATGGTATTGCTTTAATTGTGTGTATTGTTTACAGGTCACCCCATAACTCCCCATTTACTGTTAATGAAGATATTTATGACATTCTCGAATCTGAATACTCTAATTACCAGTCTCGTTTCAGTGAATTCAAGTTCATTATAGTCGGTGATGTTAATGGTAGAACAGGTAATGAGGACGACTTTATTGAAGGAGATGAATGCCCTGATGGTTGGCTCCCAGAGACATATGAAGAGGATGAAGAAATGTGTAAGAGAAAAAATTCTGACAGCACAATCAACAGTTTTGGTAAAGATTTGTTAAATTTTGCAAAGGAACTGGCTTCAGAATTGTGAATGGAAGAATTAATAGCCAAGCTTCCGGATTATTCACTTTTATTAGTCATCAAGGCAAGAGTGTCGTCGACTATTTACTTACCAAACCAACTATTTTCCCGCTTATTACTGATGTTGCCATTTACAACAGAATTGAGTCAGATCATATGCCCATTGTATTTAACATGCATTCTGAGAACCATTTGGACAATGAGAATGTTAACATTTCAGATAAAGAAGATGATGATGAGGCAGGCACCACCATGAATAACTTATTGAAGCGCTTTGTTTGAATACCAATTGCCTGCATTCATTTATGAAAAGATGGAAACATCCAGACTTCATCAACATGAATAACAGGTTTAGAAAGGTTTTGCGTGAACTTCATATTGACCAGGCAGTTTCAATTCTTGGTGACATGTTCTACTTTGTTGGAAAAAGTATGTTCCGACAACAAAAGCAAGTTAGAACTACTGCAAAGAAACAAGACAGCTGGTTTGATGCCGAGTGTTTGCAGCTTAAAAATACGGTTCAGCGAAAACTTAACAGGTTTAGATTGAGTCGCTCAGAAGAGGCTTTGTCAGAATATAAGATCATTAAACAGCAGTATAAAATTCTTTTAAAGAAAAAGAAATATTTATTCAGGAAAGAGAAGCAACAGGCTCTTCTTGATTCCCTCAACAGTAATGATATCAAAACTTTCTGGGCACAAATAAAGTCACCTCCTAAAAGTGTATCTGATCGTATATCAACCAATCAGTGGCTGCATCATTTTAGAAATCTTTTTATCCCAGAGAAAGATGATGCCAGTGATGATGATATTGAAATCATCGAAAGTGAGTGTCCTCCTGATAACCACTCCGAGGAGGCCAATAAAAGTGACACCGAATGGGATACGTTTCTTAACACTGAAGTAACTGAGGATGAGGTAGCTAATTCTGTGAACTCTTTGAAACAGGGCAAAGCGACTGGTATTGATGGCATACCTGCTGAATTTCTTAAACATTCGCCAAAAGTTTTGCTCGATATGCTTGTAAGTTTATTCAATGCAATATTAAGCTCTGGTTGCTTTCCCTTGCAGTGGGCCACTGGGCTGATTGTCCCCATTTTTAAAAAAGGTAAACGTGATGAGCCCAGTAATTATCGGGGAATATCACTTATTTCAGTTCTGTGTAAAGTTTTCTCGGGAGTTCTCCTGAATAGATTGAACTTCTGGGCAGACGCAGTGAATTTCTTTTGCCAAGAACAAGCTGGTTTTAGAAAAGGTTATCGCACAACAGATAATGTTTTTATTATGTATACAGTAATTAATAGATACTTGTCTCGTAAAAAGGTCGATTATATATTGCTTTCGTAGATTTTCGTAAAGCTTTTGATTCTGTGAATCACCAACTGCTCATTTCTAAACTAAAAGATGCTGGAATTACAGGTAACATCCTTGAAGTGTTGCGTTCCATGTATATGCAATTAAATGCACATGTTAAAACTCCTTATGGAGTCACAAATTCTTTTCCTTGTTTATCAGGTGTTCAGCAAGGGTCTGTATTATCACCATTTCTTTGTTCCTCAACAGCTTGAGTCAACAGCTGAATTCTGCTGACATCCAGGAAATCCAACTTGGCGACGCATATATAAACCACTTACTCTATGCTGATGATCTAGCACTGATCAGTGATACAGTATTTGGACTGCAACGACAAATAAATATTCTTGCTAACTACTGTAAAGTATGGGGTCTATCAGTCAATACTGAGAAAACAAAAATCATTGTTTTTCGTCGTGGTGGTGTATTAAAGAGATATGAAAAATGGTATTATTTAGACGAGCAAATAGACACTGTTAATTCATTTAAGTACTTAGGAGTTACATTCAGTTCGTCTGGATCATGGATCAAATCACAAGAGTATTTAAGACTAGGGGTCTGTTACCGTCAAGCAAAATTTTAAATATGTGGACAAACTCAAAAAAATAGAAATCCTTGATTCTTTTAGCATGGAAAGGGTTTAGGGGGGACATTTTAAAAATGACATTTAAAAAGTTGCATTTGGCCTGTTGGCATGGTAACGGACAAAACAAATATTAGTCGAAAATGAACAAAATTTACAATTTTCATTTTTGAAAAACGGCAAAGTTTGGTCGAATGCCACAAATATATAAGATGTGATATAATTTTTTAATTTTTTTCTTCAGATAGGAGCATGCTTTGGTAGTCCTTGCAAATGAAGAAAGAGCTTGTCACTCTTTTAAAAGATCCTTTAATTTTAAGTAGAAAAAACACATTTTTGGGCAAAAATTGTAAATGTCATTTTACCCCAACATTAAAGGGGTGTAACTGTAAAGAAGAAGTTGATATTTTGTAATTGTATGGTGGCATAGCTAGAGTGAACCCTTGCTGACAGATATATAGTTTCAAAAAATTGGGGTCTCAACTTCTAAAGAAGTTCTGGCTTTTAAAAGTACCAAGTTTTTGAAAAAATGTGTATTTTTAAGGGAATTTATGGCAAAAAAGACAAGTTTCGCTTAAAAGGATTGTGTTTAAATAACCGTAATGAAATAATTATTGAATATATTTCTATTGATGAAAAGATTAAGTGACTTCTTAAATTTGAGTCTCAGTTTTAAATGGTACAAAAAAACTATATTATACATACAGGCCTTTTAAGCATGTTAAGCAGATTAGACAGATCGCAGCGCTATTCAAATACAGATGGCAGCGCTTGGAAGACATGTTGCTTTTAGCATCAGACAGCTAGCTACCCAGTACAAACAACAGAGTTCACCAACTTTACGAGAACACCAATTAGGGGCTGTGCAATAATGATAAGCCCTGTAGGAAGGGTGAATATGGGTGGGGGAGGGGGTGTCCAAGACTTTTGGCAACCCCAAAAGGGGGGGGAGCAATTTTGGCAGGTCAAAGGGGTCAGGGGTCTAGTACATGAACCTATACCATGGTTCCTAGCCGTCGCAGAGGAGCTCATAGGGTAGTGTCAATATACCGGTAAACGACATATCTGATTTGCCCAGGTTTTTGTAAGTTTGCCACTGCTTTTAGCATCAGACAGCTAGATACCCGGTACAAACAACAGAGTTCACCAACTCTACGAGAACACCAATCAGGGGCTGTGCAATAATGATTTGCCCAGATTTTTGTTTGCCACTGCAAGCTAGGTGGTGGCAATGGACATTGGAGCACATTTACGGGGCAGACTATACTACAGACACGCTCTGATAAGGGCTTAGAAAAACAGTGCAGAAATGTTCAAATATGCCAAATTCTTTGCTCACTACGCTTGCATTATACAATGTATAATATACATGTACATCTAGACCATTATTATAAGGTTTGCAAATTGGGAACTCAAGCATATGTCATGTGCGGGGGGGGGGGGCAAAGATTTGTTGGCAGGCCGGAAGGGGCAAGCAATTCTTTTTGGCACGCCGTTTGGAAGTTTTAAGCCTAGCCCTCAACATCAGGACGCATGTAAAGTTTCATCTCCAGCAGATGGATCTTCAGGGAATTCAACATCAGAAAATGTAACCAAGAAACATTTGAAAATCATCAACATCATGAACTATGTGCTGCTTTTAACATCAGGCAGCTAATATTGCTAACCCAGTAGAATCAGCGGTGGACACCAATTCTACGAGAACACCAATCAGCAATAGGAAGTATGTGAAGCGTTATCTTCAGTAGATGAATCTACTAGCTACGGTGGATTCAAGAGGTATTGCAAATGCTATTCAGTTACCCAAGGAAACATGTACATCGACATACATAAAGCATTGAAGCATTGACGCTAGTAGCTCACATTCAGTCAGGAAAATATGACAAAATTACAAACATCAAAATTAAAAAGCCTTCTAGCCAAGATAAGAGGAAATACAAACGGACAGCAATGCATTCTTTCTGAATCAGAGATATGATTAGGTCATGAATTGGCCCTAAAGGTTATATACCACTAATAGGCCTGGGCGATACATGAAAATACGACGAGTAACTATTTGTTTGCATGGCATCTGAAAAGACTGCTTTAAAATCGCTGAAATTGACCAAGTAATATAGCCAAAAAAGTACTTTTTAGGGTTTGATGCTTCAAAATGGTATATTTTCTCTCATTATATGACATTTTTGTTGTAATAGTACCAAAATTCATACGCACGGCTACGGTTTTAGTAAATATTCGCCCTACCATATTGTTACTTTCAGCTTCGAGTGCGCACTGCCATTTTGAGGTGTTTACGGTTCAGTGCGTTAAAACAAGAAAAGTCTCAGGTCAACCTATGTTGAGTTTTTGATCATTTGGCATCTAAATCACATAGTTTCACCTGATATTAGTGGCATTTAACTGTGAGAGTTCTGAATATGAGAAACGTCCACCCGAAATTAGCCATTTTGCCATTGAAACCCGTGTAATACATAATTAGTGGTATTTAACCTATAGTCAGCAAGAAACAAACAAACCCAATTTCCAAGAAGCAGAAAGAATTTATTATTGATGGGTATGAGCATGGAGAGGTCACTGGGAATCCGGGCTGGGAATAGAGAGACCCTTCTGCTGTTGCTAAGCAAATGCGTTTTTTGGCGGATGTAAAATAGCAACAAGAGGGCATTTAGCATGTTTAGCAGGCCTACATCTGAGACGAGTATCTGACCCCACAACACACAAGTAGTTTTTTTCCGAGAGATCAATGATGAACTTGCAGATCCTGCAGATACAATGGTATATCAAGAGTGCCTAAAGGAAGCGGTGCAGAAACCAGAACTTTATCATCCCATTACTCCTATTACTTTGGGGACAAATAGATTATTTAGAGTACAAGATGACAAACTTAGCAGTGTCAGCATCAAAACTCTCACAGACATCTGTCAGGCACTGTTCATGATCTCATTAGAAAATCCCACACATGAGCGACTCTGTTTATAATTCTAACAATCTACACAAAGTATAGACTTGAGCATCACTTTATGATGGGTTGGCAATGGCTTCACCATGTCCACATTTAACTTTTAAAAAAAAACCTGTGACATTGCATTTTAAAAACAATAATTCAAGTGCATTGTCCAGTCCCCCATGTTTTTATAAACATTTTTCTATTGTTTTGTACAATGTTTGATCTTTCTTACATTTGAGATTTGTTTTCAGTATCATGCAGTCTTAGAACTAAATTTATAGATAACATTGTATAAAACAAAGAAAAATGTTACTTGGTATGTCAGTTGCTGTTGTTGCTATAAACCCCAGATAAGGTAGAAACAACTGGTAAAAAGGACTTTAATATTATAAATCCACAAAATTATCACATTCTCATTATGTTTAAACCATATTTAGATTATTGGTGAGGTATTTCAGATAAAGTCAATCAATGAGTCCAGTAGTGAATATAGACCTAAATAAGAAGTAGAAATGATTATTATACATGGAAAACCCCTAGCCTACTCCAGAGTAGTGACCAACTGAAATATAATGTGTTTTATTTGGTTTCAATAGTTATAATCGATTTATCCATTGTTTAGGAAGAGTAGAGATTATAAAAGACAGATAACCACCACCAAGAAATTAATGCCCATGGTAACCATTTTGCGCCCAACTTTGCACATGTTTCATACATTAAACCATATGGCTGGGGGAGGGGTCACTGGCAGTTTACTAAGTGAAAATTACTTAAATAAATGATAACCAATGGTTATGATGGGTCAATGAACTATTCTGGGTATGTTATTTGCAAATCACAAGCCAATAAAGGATTTTTTATACTGTGAAAGTGCTATGTAATTAGCTCATTTTATCGAAAATAGCGAACTTTCTTCAAAGTAAAACTTCGTTATGGGGTAAAGACCCCAATTTTTTTATTGGTTGGTTGATCATCCCCATTCATAGTCATTCTCATCCAACCCCTGACTTTAATCAGCAAACTTCTTCTTGAGAGTTATTGAATTTCAAAGTTATACCACTTTTACTAATGAAAAAATTGCAAAAAGAGGGATTTTGCATTGCATATTACACAATATTCTAGGTGGGTGAGAAAACTGGCAATACTATTTTTGTAATGTCTAATACATAGGTATTTATCAGCAGCAATTTAAATTGTTCCATACTTCTAGCAATTTCATTAGTGCTAGCTAGAAAAATGTGTCTTTTTCGAACTGTAAAATTGAAAAAATGAACTTTCCCTGTGGCAATCTTCAAAGAACCGTTACCATGGCAACAAGGGATTTTCGAATTTTTGATCAAGTTACAAAATCATTAGACCCAAATACCTTTCCTATCACAAGATTTAGGCAAATTCCATGAACCTTTATTTTTGGCTTTGTCCGCATATTGCTGAATTGATCCAGACCCCCAGTCTTAAGTGTACAGGCTAAGAAAGCCCTTTTTAGTGTTAAAAGCATTGCCAGTAAATTTGGTCGCCTACCTCCTGATGTAATGTGCAAAATTTTTGATACTAAAATTGCCCCAATTATGTTTTATGGCTGCGAATTATGGGGAACAGATGAATCAATGTTAATTGAAAGAGTACATTTAAGTTTCTGCAGGTACCTACTCAACATACCAAAAACAACTTCTAGTGATGGTGTGCGAGGTGAATTGGGCAGATATCCTTTGTTTATTCAAACTCTGATGAGAGTTATCAAGTATTGGCTATATATTCTTGAATTAAGTCATAAGAGAACATTATTTCAGTGCTATAAATTTCAGTACAACAAAGCCGAACGTGGCCAGGAGTGTTGGGCACTAGCTGTCAAAAACATTTTGTTTTCTAGAGGATTTGGTCACGTTTGGATTGCACAAAGTGTTGCCAATAAAAATGTTTTTATTTCACTTTTTAAGCAACGTTGTACAGACGTAGAACTACAACGTTTTGATGAGTCTATGCGTACTAATTCTAAGTTAAAATATTATTCAATCTTTAAGACTGATATCATATGTGAAAAGTATTTATTTATAATTGAAAATGTTATGATGAAGATTTTGTTGACTAAACTCCGACTGGGTAGTTTGAATTTGGAAGTAGTTTTAGGAAGATATGAAGGTATACCACGCGATGAACGTCTCTGTAAATTATGTGAGTCTGGATTGGTCGAAGATGAACTGCATTTTGTTCTAGTGTGTGATTATTTTAGGAATGAGCGGCAACGTTTTATACCTAGATACTATCGTGAAAACCCAACTGAACTGAAGTATTGCCAATTCATGCAGACTTCTGATAGCAGGATCTTGAAAAATCTGTGTAAATATCTATTTAATGCATGTAAGAAGAGAGATATATACTTTCGTCAGTAGATGTATACGTTAATATTGTTTATGTAATTTACAATGTATTTTAGGGCCGGAGGCCTTTATATACTGAATAAATTTCCCTCATTTGAGGGAATTGAATTGAATTGAATTGAATTGTGTATCAAATTGGACTTCGTCAAATGGATTTAGTTCATTTTGAGTGGCTAGAGGTGTATCAAAAGTGTATTTAATTGGACTTGCATAACTGACTTTTTGTTGTGTATCAAAAGTTTATCAAAAATGTATCAAAAGTGTATCAAATTGAAAAAATAACTGATCACATGACTAGATCATGACTCATCATTTTCAAATTTGTGGTACCAGGAGTTGCATTTGGAAGTATGCTGTATTTTAGAGCAAATTACGGTATTTTATTTATCATGACGAAAGATACATCAGGGCCTATGTTACAATGTAACTGCAATCAGGGACTGTGATCAAAAAGGAAATTTTATTAATTTTGTTCTGATACAGTAACATAATTGATATGCTTTTGATATATGCATCAAATATGTATCAAATGAAAGAATAAGAATTAGAACGCTAATTTGATACAGTGCCATATTTGATACACTTTTGATATAATTATGTATCAAATATGTATGAAATGAAAGGATAAGAATTGGAACGATGTTTTGATACATTTCATTACATACATGTATTGTGTATGAAATGAAAGGATAAGAATTGCAATGCTAATTTGATACAGTTTTAATATAATTTTGACACATAAAAGTGTATCAAATGAGTGTTCCAATCCAATTCAAATACATTTTATTTGATACATTTTTGATACGTATCTAAAATGACGTATCCAAAGTGTATTAAATTTCAGCCCGGGACTCCAGATACAGGTACGCATGGGCGTTTCCCCTCCCACATTTTGTGATGGGGACACAATATCAAATGCCCCCCCCCCCCCCCACGTTTCGGCAAATACTTCCTTGGTCTAAGTAGGCTTTATACTGTAAAAGAAACACGCAATATTCAGTATTATACCTTGATTTTTGGCTACAATAGTATGAAATTGTTTTCACCCGCAACGCTCGCCAAGTTGACCTTTTTGGCCGCCCCAGTACCCCATCCCTTTACAACTACGCCCCTGAGCAGAATCCTGGCAAATTGTATCAACAGTGGTTATGACGTTAGACAGTGTAACTGATCTTCAAACATTTTAAAATAACAATATTATTATTATTATTATTATTGGATTATGTTTACATCTATAATTTTTAAAACATACCAAAGTTGGCAGTAGTTCTCTCCATTTGGGAGTATCGAACGTCGGCAAATATGCGTAGGATTCTTCCTGATAAGACAGTCCTTGATCTTTTAGCAATAATCTGATGGCTTGACCTCGACCTAGCATGTAATGTATGTAAAAATCACTGACAATATAAAGTATTCATTAGCTATTTTGCTGAACCTATAGATGAGTTAACCTCAAAGATTATCAACAAAGGCAAGGGACTGGTATATCTATATGCTTGAGTGAATCCCGGTTGCTTAATGTATATAGAATTGGCTTCATTATCCTAAATCATATTTCTTTATTTGCAAGAGGTAGGTGATTAATACTGCCATTAAAACACCTGGAATAGGTGAAACAAGCAACAAGGAAATTTTATCAACATATTTTATCAAACAATAAAAGGAATTATTTGTAATAAAAGCTTGAAAGAGTAATTTCCAGTAATTAAATAGCGCCACCAATTTTGTTATTGATAGGCACATTTTGTATACGAAAAAGCTTTAAAAAATGCTATAAAAGTGAATAATTTTTTTAAAGAGGGGAAAATAAAGTTGCGAATGACTCAAAATCATTTGTATACATTAGCATGATATCGCTTTTAGCTGTTTAAGCCTAAAATTTGGTTGTACATTATGTTTTGTTTGAAAAACTAATAAATGATCCCATCAAACAACCGTTATATATTACCACTGCACTGTTCAATAGCCTCATTGTGATGTGGCGGGAGTTTTAAAAACACGAGCCCTAAACAAAATATGATGCGCGCGCATACTGTCAGGCAAAAAACAAAAGAAATTGTGATGATGCGTGCGCATACTGCCATTGACGTCAGAAGTCAACTCATATCTACTAGGGCCTACAGTATAAAAATAAAATGCTTATTAATCATGAAAGTAGATTGTAAACCATCAAAATGAGGTAGACTACAGTGTATTTTCAAGTAGTGCACCAGTATGCCTATATTGGAACTCTGTGCCCGTGGAAGTTCACAAAATATAGGGGTGGTGCAATAATTATGTGTACCCCCTGGATGGTGAATTATAGGGGGGGGCAAATATTTTGGCAGGCCAAAAGGGGGGGGCAAGCATTTTTTGGCAAGTAGAAAGGGGGGGGTCAAGCGATTTTTGGCAGGTCGAAAGGGGGGAGGCAAGTGATTTTTGGCACAGATCTCTTTGGCACCGTTCTCAGTTCTATATATCCCTAAAAATCGCTTGTCCCGCCTTTCGACATGCCAAAAATGCTCCCCCCGTGTTTTGACCTGCCACCCCCCTAATTCGTGGATACACAAAAATCATGTTATCTAGCGAAAGTGCCAAAAAATTGAAATTGTTTATAAATTGTCTAAAAGTGAAGGCTATTATATTGCCATTAGGTATTCTTAATAGCAGTCAAGTTAGCTCAATCGATAAGGCGTTCGACTGTGGTGCGAGAGGTTGCGGGTTCGAACCCTGGCGGTGCCTAGTACGCTCACGTGGAAAAATTGAGTTAGCTTGAAATTCCCCTGAACAAGGAACTCACTGCTAATTTGTAACCCGTACGAAACTCGGGGAGCTGATCCTGGTTGCGAAGGTTATTTGTGGAATGTATAGGGTGTGCGCTCTTGAAGCAGCAAAGTCCCTGATTTGTTGTTTAATGGTTTGTGGAATGATGTGGGGCCGTAGTGGTCAGCGACAACCTGTAAATTGTGCTGAGGCTTGTGGATCAACGTCTACTGCGCTTTTTTTTTTTTTTTTTAATGAAAAAAAAAAATAGCAAAATGAGAAAACAGCAAAGTTGAGGCACCAATCAAATACGTGTAGCTAATTTATATACTGTCAGTATATAAATTACAGATTCATGTAAATTGCCTTATTTTGTCTTAACAATTCTTAAATACACAGCTTTCGGCTGAACCACTATAAAGCAGGCTATATGTCGGCACATATCTATGACAATTGTACTAAAATCTGAATTTCTTAGATCGTCGGGATGAGCAAATCACTGAATGTTCCAATTTTGGAGTTCCATATAAATAGCGTGGTCTCATTGAAGAATTAGGGGCACAACATATTTTCACCTTTCCTTTCAATATGTTTCCATACCTTTTACATCGAAGTAGATAAGTTTGTACGACTCTGCCACTGCAAAAAATAGAACATGCAATATTTAGTAATATAGTTGTATATACAACGTTTCAAGTTTACATTTAAAGGGGCATTTCGTGATCCACAGCCTCATCCCCCACTTTTCTCAAAAAAAGTTGAGATTTTTATATCACTGGAAACCTCTGGCTACATAATGTTTATGTACAAAATATTTCTTGCAGATTAATTCGTTTAGCAAAGATATCGTGAAATTTGAATTTCGTTCTGGTGCACCAGAACGAAATTACTGGGAGCAGTGAATACACATAATCATGCATAACTCGCGAACGCAAAATCGGAATCAACTGAAATTTTGGGAATAGGTTTTTTCGTGGATATCTAATGAAAAATGACATAAATAGAGGATGCTAGGATCACGAAATACTCCTTTAAGTCCTCTCATCAAAGTATTCTAGCTAATACTTACTATTTTTATGTTATAATCTCAAAAATGATTGCGATGCATATATGTACCGCGTATAATACCGCTACAAGGTTAATTAAGTGCATTCCTCTCACGTAACGAACCATTCACGAATCGTGTGATAAGGGAGTGTTCATAATATTTTGGTGGGGTGAAAAAATTGGAACCTCGGATATCAAAAAAATAATGATCACCCTAAATAAAAATTCCTTTAAAAAAGGAATGGGGCGCCCAATGTGAGCTTGGTCGTGATGTGGTGAATTTCATGGTGTTTAGATTTGGTATTATTATCTCTTGCAAACCCGGTGACAATCACCCTAAAAAAGGACGGATTTTCTTCTGATCCCCCTTTTTACGGTCTAACATTTTTTGAACCATTATTCATATCCTAAAGAGGAAACCAACATATACGAGGGTTATTCAAAATGTTATGTTTTCACCCTAATATCTCAGCTTTTGCAAATAGTAGCCATTTCATATTTTCCATGATTATAACCTAGAACCTTATCTAGTTATTGAGGAAAGGTTTGTTTTAATTTCTGTTTCTATTTGTTTTTGGCGATTAAACCAGGATTCGGTGTCGCGAAAATGGAGAAAATCTGTACATATTTAGACAGAACAGAAGCAGGTCCGTAGCCCCCAGCCCCCAAAAACAAAATTTGATGTTTTATTGGGATGCGGTTAACCTTATTCTTCGCATCGCAAAAATCCGAAAAATCAGTAATTTATTATAGATGACCAAAAAAAAAAAAAAAAAGCGGCTTCCCCACAACAAAGGCCGTTGTTTTTTAACAAAGAAACGATAACAGCAATTAAGAACTGACTGCCACCCTGTCCGCCACCAGACCGTTTGGAGTTTCTTATTCATGTTATTATGAATGTATAAACTATAATGTTTACAAGTGTATGTGTATCATGGTATAGAAAAAACTGTATAGGGGCCTAATGTGCGCACATTTTGAGCTATTTTGTTGATTTGAAGCTTTATACCTACTTTTACCCTTGTTTTGATCTGCGATTTGATCCCCTCTCAGGGACTGAATTTTATTACCCCCTCCAGTGGCTCCGGAACCGGGGGAGGGCCCCGGGTAGACTTCTCCGTAGTCCACTTGCCAATTGTGCACTACTCTGGCTATTACATTTAAGCTTAAAACTCTGATTTATTTAATGAGTGCACAATTGATAGATTTTCACAACTGATCTTTTCAGTCACCGTACGCCCTCTGTTTGTTAGCTTCCCAAGTGGTTTTTCGGATAATAAACTGGCAGATTCTAAAATTAGAATTGTTCAGTATTGAAGTGTCATTATAATTATGCCATTATGATGTGTTGCATTCAATAATATAAGCCTACGTAGGGCCTATACTTTACTTTTACTGTCACAAATATAATTATATAGCCTAAACTTTTTCATAACCATTTTATACTAGTATTTTGATGTAGGCCTACTAAATATCAGTATAATTTCGAGTTCAACTGAATGCGTTCATCATGATTAATAACATTTTATTTATCAAAAATCGACTATGGCATAGTCTAGGCCACGGGGGAGGGCGGGGCAATAATTTTGGTCAAGCTATATAAGGACCCACAATGTTTTGACCCTCCTGAATTTTCTAACCCAAGATTATTTGAACACTCCCTAACATGCCTAAAGTAATTATTTTGAGTAACCCCATGCTATATTGTACTTTGTACTCAATTCATGATTCAATTCATGATATTCACAGAGTGAGAACAGAACCGTTGACCGGAGAACCCTCCACTCACTAGGATCCACAACATGCTCATCTATCAAGGCACAGTTCTTTAACCCCAATACATTTGTACATTCATTGAACATGTTGAATGACCTTTGAACATTTGAGTTCAAAAACTCACACTCTGCAACTTGAGGTCAAATTTTGCACCATGATTGTTTAATTGAGGTTATTGAACTATGCCATTGGGATGAGGCCATTGTGGTCCATAATGACTGTATGGTAGTCTTGGTTAAGTAAACCAACCCGGCAACACAGTACCTGATTATATTTTGACCTTTAACTAGCATGGACTTGTCAACCACATGCTCTGGCTAGGTTATAATACCACATACACATTATGATAGTCCTATACTAGACGGACTATCCTAAATCGAATCCCAAATATTTGGCATATATGTAGTGGGGCAAAGACCGTTTTTTCTGCCTCCGCAGGAGGTAGTATGCTTTGAAATTTACACCTAAAATGCCGCACATTGCGCGGCATGTAGGCCGATTGTACAAATTTATATTCTGACAAGTACTCTAATTTCCGCCCAATATCGAGAGCCCAATATATATCCCCACCTCTTTGCGCCATACATAAATTCGCCTATCGCCATTTCCGAATGTTCAAAAAGGTAATCACGCTTCCTCAGCATGTGCAATAAATAAGCATTAAAATTAATCTTATTCTATAGGGATTCTAGAAACGCCTAGCACGTGGCGCCAATGGCGTGGGTCTATCAAGTTAATGAATTATGCATTAGAATATTTTCAAACTCATATGTTGTATAATTGAAGACCGAATTAAAAAAGACTAGCTTGCGTATGCCGTCCTGTAAACCAGACCAAAATGCCATACTGCGCAGGTCAGCAACCAATCACGGCGCGCCTTTGTCATGACGTCAGACGCAAACTAGTCTTTTTTAATTCGGTCTTTAATTATAGGTTGTAGCCTCAGCGCTCATCAGCAGCCACACCACCTCAATGCCTTCGGTGTGATCAGCAGCTTTATCGTTGAAGACAAGTTGGAAAACCGTTATGCTGTGGCAATGGGAATACACCTCAAACAAGGTTTAATTTCATGATTACATGAAACCTGATTATTAATGCAAAAACTTTGGCTGGAGAAGTTGAAGCTGACGTTCATGGCGACACTTTGGATGTGATAATTTGACATCATGGATTGTTTTGTGCAAAATTGGAGGTATTTTTGTGCCACGGCGAGTCAGCAGACCGACTGGCATGCATGCTAGGCTCGACTAGGCCACAATCATGATCCGATGCATTTGAACTGCAATGTATGGTGTGATACGCCTAGCCGCGCCTATGGCCGGCTTCATTGCTGCCCGGGCATTGCTGTTCAAATACATGTACTAAAGTATTGCAATTTTATTGCGTTGATATAATTCGGAATAATTCGTTTTAAAGTATTTGCTTCCCCAATTCCCATGCGTGGTTGTGTTTTATGTTCTACTGAGTACTGTTGCAATATTTTTGCATGCATACCCATGACCGTTTCAAGACTTTGACTGAGAAATTTGCGTTTTGTTTGTTAAGATAAAAATAAAAATAAAATGCAAGAATCATCTTTCCCCACACAATACTTCTTACAAACAAGGTGTTGATATTGGCCCTTTCGATGCAAGACAAAGCACAAATGAAGGAAACAAAACAAAACAATAATGTTTTTGATTTTTATTCAATTACACATACAAAAGAGTAATGACCTATAAAAAGACCCCCTAAATATAATAATATTAATATTATTTTAGTCCTGAATACAAAATATAATAAACAAGCATTAAAAAAATCTGAAACGTTACAATCGTAATTTTCAGTCAAAAAATCCACGAGAAATGACTCTTGATACAACTTGGGCATATATGCATTTAAAAAACAGAAACGGCTGCCTGCATCTGGAACTCTTCATATCTGAAAGTTTGAAGGTCTTATTTCATACATCAGAATTATCTGCAAGATTGCAAGATGGCTTTAGGTGACCGTGGCCCTATTGGCTAATGCACAAATTTAGATTTTCTTTCTATTTAAATAATATGTTAAAGCTTATGCCCTGTAGATTACATTCGGTTCTTGAGATATGGCCTGTCAAAATGGTGCGAACCCAAAACAAAAAATTGGCAACAACTTTCTTTTTATTTTCTATATTTTGACAAGTCCAGTTGCCAGATGATTTTCTAATTACATGTATGAATTATGCAAAGTAAAGATTTCAGATACAATTAAAAGAGCTATAGTAGGCCTACTGAGGCATGGTACATGGGTAGAACACACACTGTAGACCTACTACAAAATTACGGTTGCGTTTTGGCAAATTTCAATTTGCATAATTAATTTGGGCCACTTATTAGAAAAGTTGATTAGGGCCCTAATTAATTATGCAAATGGAAATTTGCATGGAAAAAGGCATTCATGGGTTTTATATCTTATTTTGTAGCCGATCTGAACATTGGGCTATTCCAGAAAATAGATGCACACCCCCTATAGAGGAGTTCGGATATCCGGACTTTTTGTCCAGTCGTGACTGTTGGAAATCCAGACTTTTAAAGTGCCCAAAGGCAAAAAATCCGGCAGAAAAATAGTTTAAAATCAGAAATCCTCAATTTGAGAGCTCATTTTCAACATTTCCGTGATTTTTCCTTCATTTTATTGGATTTCCAAGCTTTTTCCAGTAACATTGGCAACTGGAAATCCAGTTGTTTTCAGAAAGCAGACTTGGAAATCCAGACATTTCTTTGATTGAAAAGTTACTCCTCTATAGGGGTGTGCACCTATTTTCTGAATAGCCCATTCTACTTTGTACAATTCTTGCATATATAATTAGAAAATAAGGCCTACCTGACATCATTGCATATCAAAAATAAAAGAAATTTGTTGCCAACTTCTTGGTTTCGCGCCATTTTGACAGGCCATATATTTTGGTAACCGAATATCCGATTAAAATAAAATTTTCAGTCTTGTAATCAGGAGAGAATGGACTCACATATTTCAATCAGACAAAAATCTATATCCAATAGCGTTACCTTAAAGCTAGCATTATAAGTGTCTCCTTAACTAATAACAAAAGGTGCCCACTGGTATCTTGGAGGCATTGTCTTTTTTAAAGACATTTCTTGTTTCAAGCAATTTTTTTCCAGGCCTTGTTGAGGTTGTCGCCTCCGTTCACTAGTATTACAAACGCATTTGCGATGAATTGCTTTGCGATGCCGATATATCGATTACTTTTTGCCGCAACTCAACGCAACTCGTCGCATTTCCAAGTTAAGGTCCGTTCATACTACCACCGCATTTGCGATGCGTTGCTTTGCGATGCGGTGCGTTGTCGCACCGCATCTGCTGCATTGCGATATCGCAATAAAGTTAAATACATTTTAAAGGTTCGTTCATACTACCACCGCATTTGCGATGCGTTGCTTTGCGATGCGGTGCGTTGTCGCATTGCATCATACTGCAAGTACTGCATTGCGATATCGCAATAAAGTTAAATACATTTTAACTTGTAAATGCGACGAGTTGCGTTGAGTTGCGGCAAAAGTAATCGATATATCGGCATCGCAAAGCAACGCATCGCAAATGCGGTGGTAGTATGAACGAACCTTCCTACGTGTTCGGGGCCTACATGTTGGGGTTCATACCCAGGCTACTGTCAATAAGTGATCAAACGAAAGTCGCGTGAAAGCGCCTACTGAAACGAAAAGTACCTGTTGTTACCATAAAACCCAAGGGTGTGATTGAGTAGCCGTAAGCACAAAAGGCACACATTAGCCGCTGATGTACAGTTCGTTGTCGCCCCACTGACTTTAGGTGCTTCAAGTCGTGTTCACACGGTCGGACTTAAGTCACTTAATTCCGGTAATAAGTCACTATTACCAGTTGTAAGTCGCTTATTACCGGTAATAACTCACTTATATATCCGACTGTGTGAACACTACTTCATTTAAATAAATTGAATGCGCTTGCTGAATGATTACACATCAAGGCTGTCATGTCTGCATGTCTATAGTAGCTACTATGTAATGGTAATAGCTACGTATACATGTAACATTATAATAAGTATACCGGTATAGGCCTATATATTTTATTTTAAGAAGGAGAATGTCATAAACAGTGGCGTACTGAAAGGCAGCTCTTCTGTGAGAGGTCTTGGGGGATGAGGGAGGAAGAGGTGGAGGAGGGGATATGAAGAATGAGAGGAGTGGAGGAAGAGGGAAAGAGGAAGAAATGAAGAGAAATAAATAAATAGAACATGATGCAGTCATGTCTACAGTAGAATTCACCACGACCTTTGCAGGACTTAAACCCCATTAAAAGCTATTAAACCAAGATAACACTCATTGAAAACAGCTCAACTGATTAAATCAGATCTTCTCTGGTTAAATCCACACTACACATGTTTCTGTTTTACCTGTGCAATGAGCAATGAGCTGGTATTATAGTTTCAGTTGGGTGAACGATTATAAAGCAAACGCAAGGTTACATTGGGAACAATTTGTTTACGAAATGAAACAATAGTCTGCTTATTGTTAACCAGCATTCTTGAAAATGAGAAGCATAATGGTTGCAGACTTAACACGGTTTGGGAATAATTTCTTCATATTTTTTGGTGTTATCTGTCGTTTACATATCCTTCCTAAAACACAAAAGTGCGAATATTTCCAAACACCTAAATTAGCTAAGAATTTAGGACATGTTACAAAACTATATTTTCTAGAATTTCAGAGAATACTTTAAATATTGGCCGGTTATTTTTCACAAAGTGCCGTTAACTAGGCAATTGCCTATACTTCTAACATTCACTATTTGTAGAGGTCACGCATCAATGGTGAGAGCACTGTGTATTGTGTATAGGAAACGGACAGTAACTGCAGTATGAGTAAATAAATAGAAAGGTAAGGAAAATGATAGGAATGAGAGGGGACAAAAAGTAAGAGGGGATGGAGAAGGGAAGGGAGATAAGAAGAGGGAGTGATACTTTAGCAAGGAAAGAATAAGTACAGAGAAAGGAAAAGAAAGGAATGACAAATAAATGTAGGCCTTATAATAATTATTATAGAAACAAAACACAGCCCCCACATAGGCCTAACACTAACAGCACTATAGGCAGCCATTCGACGATGTCAATGCCTTTATGCGTTACGTATTTAAAACGCCCAGTCAGATGTATTTTACACCTGCCAAGCACAAGTCACCCAATTTCGAAAATTGGACGTTGAATGTACACTCTCATGAATATTGATTGGCAACATTTTCCAATATGTTAGCGCTCAAATCGGACACAATAGAACAATAGACCATTCAGTGCGTTGCCTGTACGGCTTGCGGGGCATGTACGGCTTCCTGCATTCCATTTGAACCCGCCGGGCTATTCAGTTCCTGTTTTCCTCGAGTCGAGACGTCCATTGTTAAACACGCATTTGCGTAACACCAAGGAGAATGATTCCAAGAAGCATATGTTTGATGTGCCTCCAAGTGGTTCCAATTCAGTACCTGTAGATGATGCTGATTTTCAATCAGCTCCACAACGATCTAAACGATCCCATAAAGTGCCTACATTCTGGGATTGGAAGCTTTGGGCAGTTGTGTGTCTGTAGCAGATACCCATGAATCTAAGGGTAGTTCAGTTTACACTCAATCTCGTATTGATTTGGACAAAAGACAATCCCGTCAGAAGTGCCTTGAAGAACTTATTGCATTAAGGAAGTACCGAAATGACTTTGTTGAAAGTCAATACCAGAAAGCTCGTATTTTCAATGGTTACATAGACGCCACCGACTTGGACAAGAATCGCTCGCATCAAGAACGGCCAGCAATCTTGAACTCGACAAAACAAGTGCAACTAAAGCAGACTATGGTACTTTTGAAGTGAGATGACGTCAACAGGAGAACTTTGTTGAGTCTGAACAGGTGTATAGTTCGTGCCAGAAAGTTCATTCTAGACAACACCGACTTGGTCAAGAATCAATCGCATCAAGAAAAGTCGGCAATTTCAGACTTGACTATAGACAGCCCCATCTGGAGCAGGATTATGGTATTTCGGAAGTTGGAAGGTGTCATCAGGAGTACACCACCTAGTTTGAAGTTGTGTACAGTTCTCATCCGAAAATTCATCCTGTTATCTCCAACAATACCAATTTAGCCATGAATCAGTCGCATCAAGAAAGACAGGTAATGTTGAATTCACCAAGATAACCCCAAATGGAACAGAATTATAGCACCTCTGACGTAAGACGGTGTCATTCCTTCATTTCTAATGGTGATGTAGACAACGCCAATGGTGGAAAAAGAAATAAGGATATTCAGAAGTATTTTTAGGCCAGGCCAGCCTCCGATGCCAACAGCGACGCTGCCACGACAAACAAGCTGCCTGCAAGCTACAGTGAAGTCACCAAGTTGAAAATGGTACGTGTGAGATCGTGAGAAAAGCCGTGCCAACAGACAAAGTCAATACTCTGTTCTCAAATTGCAGCAAAGTCACCCTGTCGAATGAAGGCGGTGCTGTTACCCCCGGGGGGGGGCACTTCAATATGAAATGGATATAGGTGTAGGGCTGGCACTTTCGCACTAAGGGGCATTCGGTGAGAGCAAAACGTAAAAAATATGGGGTCATTGGGTGAGAGCATGATTTTTGGCATTCGGTGAGAGCAAAATGTAAAAAATATGGGGTCATTGGGTGAGAACATGACCTTTTTTCAAATGGAATCTTTGGGTGAGAGCCGAAACAGCGCCGCAAAAACCTCGAAAATCGAATTTCTAGTTCTAAATGGCTTCAAATTTCATTGTTTTTTCAAAATAAGTAACAAAATCAGTGATAAATGAAAGTTGCTGTTCAAATTGAACTTGTAAGGGTCTTTGGGTGACAGATCAAATGGAAAAATATGGGGTCTTCGGGTGACAGAGCATGTGTTCGTAAAAAATATGGGGTCTTTGGGTGACAGCGATGCTGAAAAGGGGGTCTTAACAGCCCTACATACGCGTCACCTCCAAAGTTGGAGTGCCCCCGGGCTGTTACCACGTTGAGTGAGATGAGAGCAGTGAAAGTCATCATGTTGTAACTATAAGTATTATCATGCATGTAAACTTATGTACCAACGAGAGGGAAGTGCAATGTAAAGGTAAAACTGTAGCTGATGTAGATGTTACACCTGATATAGCTCTTGATATTTCTGAAAACGATAGCTTCTATGATGGAATAGTATCACCAACAAAGGCTGCAACACTAAATACGCATCCAGATCACCATCGTTTTTATGGATGACAAGCCTCTGCAAGGATCGTTGGAAAGAACAAGGGGAGCGACCCAAGATGCATCGCATATCAGAATTGCAACAATAAATATCCAAAATGGCACCGGCAACATGGTCTGCCTTATTGATCTGCTTGGGGAGCATGATGTGTATGTGTACAGGAACACTGGCAATTTGAGGATTGAATCCCATAAGGGCTGTGCAATAATTATGAGCCCCACTTCGGGGTAAAATTTCCGAACGGCTCGCCAAAAATCGCTTGCCCCCCCACTCTACTCTAAACACATGTCAGTAACCAAGCAGTTGTCCAACTGACACAACAGCAAAATGCACTGACATGGAACATCTTCCGGGACCACATTCACAAGTAGAGTATCGAAGTAATCCTGTGTGCAATTTTTGTTCATTTTTATGGAGAGGATTTTAAGATATGACCTTTCTTTTTGAGGCCAGTTTATGTTACGAGCACAGCGAGCAGGAAAATTTGCATATTTAAGCGTTTCCGTAGTGTTTTCCTAAGCCTTTTTAGAGCGATTTATTTAAAAGGCACCCCATGAATGTGTGCCAAAAATCGCTTGCCCCCCTCTCAGCTTGCCAAAAATTGCTTGCCCGCCCCTTTCGGCTCGCCAAAATTTCTTGCCCCCCCAATTTTACCCTCCCCAAGGCTCATAATTATTGCACAGCCCCTAAGTGTTTTGCAAAATGTGTTGACAGCAATGATCCTATTGACCCCTCAAAACGTCCTAGGGGACATGGTGGTGTGGCCATCTGCATGGGATAGCATAGTAACAAAGCAACCTGATGGTGACTGGAGGTTTGCTGTGATTACAATCAAGGGTAAAAGAGCAAACCTCTGTATAATCTGTGCATACATGCCTTGCAGAGGAAAAGGCCACGCAAGTGCTGAAAATGAACACTACCTTGATATGCTGTGGGCAATCATCAGCAAGTACAGCTCCAAATACATTGTCATTATCTGTGGAGATCTTAATGCAAATCCTGTCAACCTTAAGGACTCGCGTGATAAGGCCCTTGCTGGCTTCTGCGGTGATCATGGCTTGGTTACCACCAAGGACTACTATTATAATAGTGGCAACTCATTTGTGCATAAATGTGGCCAGGGGGAGTCAAAAATCGATCATTTCCTTAGTCTTGCATGGCAATTAAGAGGATGTTATTGACTACGTGTATAAGGCCAACTATCCATCAAACACTTTGGACCACCAACCTATAGTTGCCATACAACGCTATGAATGGGACAAAATTGACTTGGCCAAATACAGGTGCCTTCAGGAAGAGCTCAGCGAAATCTAGGACTTACTCCTAAACACAACTAGTGAGATTGAAAGCCTTTTGATGCATGTTACAAATGCAATCAAGAAGGCAGCTGATGTGCAGAAGAGGCATAAACACAGAGTCTGGTCACCTGAAATCTCCAAATGTGTGAAGGAAAACAAAGTTGTTTTCTGGGAATTGAAGAATACCAAGACTGAAGCTGACAAAATACTTCTGAAGGCAAAGTACAAGGAGGCTAAGAGTAGACTATGTAGTGCACAGCGTAAAGAACATGCCCTGCAAAAGATTGATGATTATAACACAATCATGAAAGCGTCTTCAGAAGATGAAATACTTATGTACAAGATGATCAGAAGACATAGAAATTCAGCGAAGACTATGCAGTCTGATTTGATGGTTGATGGAGAACTTGTCACCAATCCTGATGAAGTGAGATCTGTATGGGCTAATCACTTGGCTACCCCATCACTGGATGATGCAGCTTTACAAATTCAAATCTGAGACAGATAGCAGTGTTGCTGCCATCATCATCATAGTCATTAGTACTTACTTGGCTGGGGAGACTACTACACCCTTTTCTACTGCTGAAGTTACGTCTGCTGTTTCAAAACTAGAGGAAGAAAGCGTCCGATTTAGAAAACTTGTGTGCTGAGCATATCATCATGGGAGCACACAGCGCGACTCCAGTCCGAGTTGTGCTTTTTAACTCAATCCTGGAGCTGTCTTACATCCCAACAAGCTTCAAAGAAGGAGTGGTTGTTCCAGTACCAAAGAAAGGAAATGACCATCGTCTCACGGATAATTACAGGGGTATAACCATCACATCTATCATCGGAAAAGTTCTTGAGCATGCAATCCAGCATCGTCTACGAGGGCAGATAGAACACAAGCAGAGTAAACAACAAAGAGGGTTCACCAAGGGTTTATCGTCCACTAATGCTGCTCTTATCTTGTCTAAAGCCATCGCTGAAGCAAAAGATAACAACAATGAGCTGTTTGTCGCTTCACTGGACGCCAAGAAAGCGTTTGTTGTGGTCTACCAGAATGTAATGCTACACAAGCTCTTCTTTGAAGGTTTGGACCCCAGTCTATGGAACCTGATGTATAATCAATACCAAGATGCATCAAGTAGAGTCAAGTGGAATGGTTCTTCTGTCTAGAGCCTTCAACCTGGAGCAGGGTGTAAGGCAAGGTAGTGTTCTCTCTACAGACTGTTATAAGGTTTTCATTGATGGTCTACTCAAGGCACTCGAGAAGTCTAGTGTGGGTGCAAAGATAGGCAATATAATGTGTTGGTTCTCCAACCTGTGCCGACGATGTTCTCCTCATTGCAGAGTGTATGTCTGATCTACAGTTTATGCTGCAAGTTGTGAATAATGTAAGAGCACTGCCTTGATCTACAACTCCAAGACCCCATTGAGTGTGTGGCAGAAATCGCAGCCCTTTAGACTCGGTGATAAACCCCTTGAAATCTCTACTAGCTACACTCATCTTGGAATTCTTCGCTCGACAGAGAAAGAAAACCTCCAGTTTGTCGAGGAACGTATCCAGCTGGCAAGACGAACTTCGTACGCTCTGATGGGAGTAGGCCTGCATGGTAACAATGGAGTTCCTCTCCTTTCAGCCATTAAGCTTTTGACCATCTATGTTGCTCCAAGATATCCGCATGACCTTGAAGCAGTAAACATCCACCAAGGTGACATCGCCAAGCTAGAAAAATATTATAAACGCATCCTTAAGCAGATCCAGCACTTGCCAGGCCGCACGGCAGTATACTGCTCGGCTCGCCCTGTTTGGAGCAGTAGCCAGTGGCAACAGTATCGAAAGAGAAATTTTTGCCTACAGACAGATCAGTACAAAAGACGTTAAATCTAGGCAGTTGGTTCATCATGGTCAACTCTGTTCTCTCCCGATATGGGCTTCCGGATGGTTATACTATTCTTTCCAACCCTCCAAGTAAAAATGTGTGGAAGGAAGCTTGCATCAGTGCAATAGAATCTTACTGGTATAACAAGCTTATTGAGGGTTCGAAGCACATAACATCTTTGCGTTACATCAGTTGGGATCCCAAGAGTTGCCTTAAACCCCATCATGTCGATCTGGACAACTGTAGTTCCAAACACCAAGGACGTCCAACGAGCTGCCATCAAAGCCAGGCTAATAACAAGGACGTATACCCTTCAAGAGCAGAAGGCCAGGTTACCAGGAACAGGATGCTACATGTCCTCTTTGTGAGGAGGAACCTGAATCTACCGAGCTTACAAGCCACCAGGCAAGTACATCTTCAACAAGTGCGTGAAGCAGTATCCGCCGTTATGCAGATGTACAGGGTGTCCCCCAAAAAAGAGGCCCCTCATTGCACCCTCTTTTTCTCCTGTTTCAGAAAAGTTGATCAAGTATATGTTGGTATGTAAAGAAGCCTTTACCTGTTAGCATTAATAAATCGAAACAATTATTTCAATCGGCTCATCACTTTTGCAGATATGCCCTTTTAAAGAAATATATCAGTTTTTCACTCTGTCCACGGAGGAGGTTTAGCTACTTCAAAGATTGAAAAGTACATATACCATGCATGAAAATATTCCTCGATGATAACTTTGTAAAATAACAACTTTTTTTTAGGGAATGGGCTTTACCGGTGGGCTTATGGTTATGTATTTTGTTAAGTGTCATTAATTTGGGCGCAATTGATGTGGGATGGGACCTCTTTGGCTATACTTGCAATTACTTATGTTTTTCTTGGTTATTTTATGCCTTTTTGTTTTATTATGTTTCTTACTTTCTTACTTGTTTCTTTTTATTGACAACATAAGTCATTTCTCTTTTTGGAATAAAAGGTAGCCCTGAAAAGGGCTGTTTAGTTTGTCTTTGGTTCTTTTGAAGTGAGTTTACTGTGCTGCTCTACCCTCTACCTGGTTGCCTCCTTGACGAATACAGGTTTCAGCCCTAGTCCTCATTGCATCAATTGTGTTGCGTAGCAACCTTGTGCGGCGGATACTTGCGAATATAGCAGTAATACGTTTGCAAAGATCTTGGATTTTGCCACAAATGAAGAAATCAAGTGATGTGAGGTCTGGTGATCTTGCAGGCCACTCCACAGCATGACCCATCCCAACCACTCTGTTTGCTATCCGTGGACAGAGTAAAAAACGGGTACTTGTGTTTAAAAGGACATATCTTCAAAAGTTGTGAGCTGATTGAAATAATTGATTTGGTTTATTAAAGCTAACAATTAAAGGTTTCTTTACATACCAAAATATGTTTGATCAACTTTTCAGAAATAGGCGAAAAAGAGAGCGCAATGTGGGGCCTCTTTTTTTGGGACACCCTGTAGTATGGAACACTAGTGCATGCAGACACATGACACCCTACAGCTGATCCTAGATTGCACTTTCCTAGGAGCACTGCCAACACCACCCAGCGGTACTGTCCTGAAAAGTATTGAGTGTGCAAAAAATTAACCATGAGGTTGTGCTTTACCCTGCACCACTCGCGTGAGGAGATCATGAAAGGACAGTAACATTGTCGTCGCCTATTTTGGACATATATTTTTGGCGCTTGGGTCGGCGTATATATATTGGTTTTTTTCGTCAAGCAGATGAACTTTTTTGTTGATGGACTTTTATGTTTGATGTTTCTTCGCCCAACCAATCCCCCCATCTACCATGGCAACATGGGCGCGTCTACAATAGACGGGATTTACGTGAAGATTTGAAGCAGGCGAGAGTGTCGGCTGAAATTAATTCGGGATGGCGCTGTTCAGGAGTTCGTATCTCTCAAGTTTGATATAAAATTGGATCGATTGAGCCCATATTTATTGGTCGAGCTATGAGATTTCGAATATTTCAAAACTCATAGCGAGACCAATAAATATTGGGCGTAAAGCATCCAATTTTATCATTATTATGTGTTGGATCCAATATTTTCACACACTTGGACTCATCAAAGCATAATAGTGTCTTAACTTGTCCCAAAAAATCATATTTAAATAAAAATGTAATCTTTATTAAATACACTTTGTTCGATCAAAATATTAAAAATATTGTTACATGGGGTAGAAAAACAAACTTACTTTCTTATATCTTCCCCCCCATTTTTGGGGTATGTTCCCCCGGCATTTTGAGGTGGCGGGTCTTTGGGAGCTGATGGCGTACCGGTACGGTCTTTTGGAGCTGCATACCGGGCTGCGAACAAGTAAAATGGGGTCTTTTTGAGCTGCGAACAGTCAAAATCAAGGGTCTTTCTTGACTTTTGGTTGAAAATCGCCTGAAAAAATAGAAATATGAGGATCGGAAATTTTAGGGTCTATACTTACTTGGTATACTTATACTTACTTGATATACTTGGTTGTCTAGTCCTTTATTCCTGTTGGGAGGACTCCCATGATTCTCTTAAAAGATTCCACAGTGGATGCAGAAACAGCTTGATCTGGTAACTTATTCCAATGCTTAACCACTCTATTGGAGTAGAAGTGGTTAGCAAGCTGAGTTCTGGAGCGCCTTTGGAACAGTTTCATGGAGTGACCTCTAAGATTTTTTTGGGGAGAGAGAAAAACTTGTCTGCATCAGTCTTATATAGTCCATGAAGGAACTTATATATATGTGTCAATCAAGTCAGTCTTCAATCTTCTGCTCTCCAGAGACCCCATGTAAATGTCGTTCTTACAAAGACGTAAGCATTTAGTCTGCACCTTTTCGATAGCCTCATAGGGGACTCCACACGATGCATATTCCAGCGCTGGTCGCACGAGAGACTGGTACAGGATTGAGACTTTCTTCTCATCTAGACCAGTGAAGCAGCGGCGAAACATAGCAATCTTCCTGCGGGCCTTTTTGACAATATCTTGCACATGTGTAGAAGGGGTTAGGTTATTACAAACAGTGATCCCAAGGTCTTTCTGACTTTCCACTTCCTGCAGATATACTCCGTTGAGGGAGTACTGCTAACTCAAGGCTGCTTTGATGCGAAGAACCACACATTTTGCAAACTCCAGCAACCACAGCTTGGACCATGCAGCAAGAGCATTGAGATCACTTTGTAGTGCGTCGCAATCGGCTTTAGTGTCAATACAGTTGTACACCTTGGTGTCGTCAGCAAACATTTTGGCGATGGAGGATGAGATCATATCAGGAATGTCGTTTACATACAGGAGGAAGAGCACCGGCCCCAGTATGGAACCCTGTGGTACGCCACTGGTGACTTTTTTCCAGCTGGACGCTCCATTTCTTAAAATCACTCGCTGTCTCCTACAACTCAAAAAACCTCTGATCCAGGATAAAAGGTGCCCCCGGCCACCAAGGTGCTGCAATTTATATAATAGGCCTAGGCGGGCATGAGGAAAAGGTGTCGAATGCTTTTCGAGAATCTAAATAGATAGCATCAACTCCAGTATCTTCGTCGTGTACGCTTTAGTCCAATCAAATAGGCACTCCAATAATTGGGTGACACACGAACAACGCTTTTGAAAACCATACTGATGACAAGAGATCAGGCCATTGTTCTGAATATTATCCATTATCTGATCATATATGATCCGCTCCGAAAGCTTGACTACTTGGCTGGTTTAATAAAGAAATTGGACGATAGTTTTTTTGTATTTCTGTTTTTATTGCCCTGTAAAACTGGACGATACCGGTAGTTGTTTATAGGGCTCAATCGATGATCCTTTTTCGAAGAGAGGGGTGATATTCGCATCCTTCCAATCTTGCGGAATCAGTCCAGATTTCATGGAGGAGTTGAAAAGCATGCTGAGCGGTACGTCAAAATCTAACACATTTTTAAGAATGTTCACATGGAAACCGCTTTGTTCAAGTGAAGTTTTATTTATTTAGTGGTGTGCACCCATAAGACCAGCCTTGCCCATGGTGCAGTGAGCCCTTAATTAATAGTAATCTGGATGACGAGCTATATTTACAGCATTTGAAGTTTGGGGAAGAAAATTTGCTGTTTTGTCACAATATTCTCTGGCTGTTTTGTATGCAGTTAATTTAAGGTAATTAATAACAAGAATTAGTCAATTAGATGCCTGTAGTAAATAAGGCATACTCATAATGCGAAGTACCCGTACGTATTCCTTCTAATAACGTTCGCTGTTCGTATCTTTGCACTGCTAGTCTTCTTAGTACGTTAGTTCTAGTAACTATGTCCGTAGATGTCATTATGTTTATGATAAAGACTGAAGTCTTGCTGGCAAGACTACTTAGTACGTATGCCTGCCACATCCACATACTTGTGCATAATACGGAAGGCCTGGTCGATTTGTCATTGTGCCCATTTAATGTTTAGGCCTATATGTTAAACTGTATGTTATACAAATTGTACAGCTATCATTTCTACCCTATGACGAACCGACATACCTGTAAATCAAATTGCCTGCAAAAAACTGGTCATCGCTGGTATTTTTCATAAAGAAAAACGACACTTTTTCAAAAGACGTACAAGCCTCCCCACGCATGTACATAAACAAGCCGTGATCATTGTTTAATTGTCACCTGCAGCTGTTACAAGAAAACTTTCTGCATAAAATTACCTGGGGTTATCAGGCCTGAGACACACTGGCGCTAGTTTGAGGACAGTTACAGTGAGTTACTAATGTCATGCAGAAAATGTGTGATGGGTCGCCATTTTGTGACTCGTGCAAGCTAACACAAACAAATTATTGGACTTAATAATCTTTTCAAGTTTTAATAAAACGTGCATCTATCATGATAATATTACATTTTATTATTTGAATTACATAAGCTATGTCAATTTTGTGTTCATGTTAAAGCTCCACCTAGTATCAAGGTCTTCTTCTGCGCATTGGTTGTGCGCATTAACTAGCCTCTAGCACAAATCCTGTGCACACGATGGTTGGATGGGCGGTTTACACAATAGGAATTGCGATGCATCCTAAACTGGATCGTTTCCGTGTATTCGCATTGCATGGTGGGTAATCGCCTGCCAGTTTGCGTAGCTCCACGTTCACAACAGTTTAAATTCAACACAGGTAAATCCATATAAAAATTAACATGAACACAAAATTGACATAGCTTATGTAATTCAAATATTGGGCGTAAAGCATCCAATTTTATCATTAGGGATCCAATATTTTCACACACTTGGATCCATCAAAACATAATAATGGTTAAAATTGGACTGAAAAATCCGGTGAAAGATTGGTGGCAATTTAGTATTTATAATGCATGATTACAGGACCCGTGATTGCTGGCATCGCATCACAGTGTGCTACACAAACCAGCATTGTTGCGATACAAATTGCTACACTGTATCGCACGCTTGCGATGCAAATATTTGACTGTAAAATGCTGTAATATAGGCCTAACTTTTCTGTTCAATTAAATTCACTTGCCACTTTCCAGCAACAGCACAAGAAACTTCATATAATTTCTCAAATCTTCAATATTCCAATAGCGGTCTTCGTTCGTTTCCATGTTTTGCTGTGCATGAAAATATGTAAACATGCCGGCATGCGGCAGTGCATATTTTCCATGGTATGCTCATGAGCGTGTTGCATCGTGCATGTACGATTAACTTTCACCTCCGTCCTACGTCACCTGACCTCATCTAGACTTCTGCATTTGTCGCTACAGGGGTGGCATTGCAACATTACGACTGTTTGTCAGCTAATTTGTTTATTTTCCTGTTGCTTTCTAAATATTCTGTTACCACAATAACCATAGCTTTTCGAAATTATGTGAAAAGTACTTCTAATCTAATAATATTTTCCTAAATTTTCTCGGAAGTTCTCGCTGTTTCTTTCCAAAGTTAAAATAATCTCATACCTTCAGTAGTTGGTACAAACACCCAACCTGGGTCTGTACATGCACGCTATGTCTGCTACACCTGTTATCGCTGCATAAATTATAATCATAATGAGATGTTCGACAGTTCTAAGTAATTTGAGTTTTTTGACGGCTTTTATCTTGTGGGAAAGTAGTTCGACAACAAGTCAATAACACCAATTTAATGATGATTTATGGACTTTATGATTACTTGTTGGTTAGTGTTACTATTGGTAAGACAATGACTAACATTTTTTCACATTTTTCGCAGTTTATATGTTAGTATTTGGTTGGTTTTGGTGCGAATAACTAGCACTTTTAAAGTAATTTTTTAACACAAAAATATACTTGCATTAGTCGACTTTTGGTTTTCAATAGTCGTAGTCGCGACTATCAGTAATAGTCGCGACTAACGACTATTGGCGACTTAGTCGCCCAACTCTAGTAAATAGGCAGGCCGTTATGCTAAACTGTCCATCTTAACTGTAAGTTCGGCGATGAACTGGACACATCACACAGTGACGTGTGATGTGTCCAGCCTGGATATATCTTCTTAGGTGCACTGTAGGCCTATGTGCATAGTACAACAAGTCATACCTACATTGTAGAATATTTTCTCAATTTGAATTTTATCCTTTCTAGGTATGACTGCTTTTACCGATCATGATATGTGCGCCATGTTTTTTAGGTTCTGCGATTGCCGATTACATAGGAGAGCAACTGGTAACCAGCGATCTAGCGAACCTTTGCAGTATCTGGCCCGAGGGGGGGGGGGGAGCACTTCAATATGAAAATGTGAAAAATATGGGGTCATTGGGTGAGAACATGATTTTGGGCATTCGGTGAGAGCAAAATGTTAAAAATATGGGGTCATTGGGTGAGAACATGACCTTTTTTTAAATGGAATCTTTGGGTGAGAGCCGAAACAGCGCCACAAAAACCTCTAAAATCGAATTTCTAGTTCTAAATGGCTTCAAATTTCATTGTTTTTTCAAAATAAGTACCGGTAACAAAATTAGTGAAAAATGAAAGTTGCTGTTCAAATTGAACTTGTAAGGGTCTTTGACTTTGGGTGACAGATCAAATGGAAAAATAGGGGGTCTTCGGGTGACAGAGCATGTGTTTGTAAAAAAATATTGGGTCTTTGGGTGACAGCGATGCTGAAAAGGGGTCTTAACAGCCCTACATACACGTCACCTCCAAAGTTGGAGTGCCCCGGGTATCGGGCTGCTATTCAATAAAAGATTAAAGATACATGTATGTCCATTTCAGACCAAAAGGTTAGTCAGTCTGTAAATAAGTAAGATACACTATATGTAGGCTGATACCATTTCATGGTTCAGCAAATACCATTTCATGGCCCCTGTGTGGCAAAAAAAACTGACCACCGCCCAAAATTTGACCTTTTTGCTTATAACTAAAAGAACGGTATGTTGCAGGTAGGTCAAACTATACTTTTTATGAATCCTTGCAATGAGAGGAATAATTTGGTGTGCTTGTTTATGAGATTTGAGCAACTTTGAAATTTGACCACTGTGTTGACCTTTAACCTTGAATATGGCGGGAGTGCCGAGAAATATTTTTTGTTAACATCTTGTATGTGTTATAGGACCATAAAAGGAAGCTAAAAAAGTTGGTTTGGTAGAGTCCTGGGGGGGATGCACATTAAAACCTGGTAGATAAACCGACTAAAGGGTGTCAGATATAGGCATACGTGTCAATTCACACTGATCACGTGTGCGATCAGTTTTCTGCAAAAGCGATTGAGTATAAATCCCTAGGCTAAAGGCATCTTTAGAAATGACCGACAATTGTGTTTTCTCAAGTGGATTTTATTAGCGACCTGACACACATTTGTATTGGTTCGATCAAGCATTGAAATACTTTCAACTTTTTCAAGTTTTTCAATGTAAGCAGGAATAATAGACAAAGGGATAGGCATCCTAGTCTGCTGCCCTCTTTCGAAATATGTATCCTAGGTCTCACAATAGGCGGATTAGCGGCCATTTTGTCTTCGACATGATTTTATTCATGTGTCCTTATATTTTAGTACACAAATATATAAGTTAACAGGTTTACTATTTTAAAATTATATTTTGAGTATATTCTGTAGTAAATAGATCAAATGACGATGATTGTTTAGGTATTATATGCTTGATAGAATTAAACTGTTTGACCAGCTAGTATTCTCCTCCGCCGTCAGTGTGATTCCAGTCACTCCACGTACAGTGTTGCGAAGGTGGAGGAGTCTAAAGCTGTATTGACGAACACGCATGCGTTAAAAAATATGTAGCCTAGGTCGAACAATAGCGTGACGTAGTTTCCGGCATTGTTCCTATGCACTTTCACCCTCCTGATGTAAGTGCCTGTGGCCTCTGGCCTAGTAGAAGTAAAAATGGATACTATGGCCAGATTTCTAGGGCTACCCGTACTCAAGTCCCAACTTCAGTAACAGCATTTATCATGTTTGTCATGAAACATCGATGATTGACGTCGTTCATGGCTGTAGCCCTAGAACTCTGGCCGGGCCATGATATATATGTCCTACTAACCGTTTTTTACTTTTACTAAGTCTAAAGTCAGAGACACTTTACATTTAAAAACTGGTAGAGCATGCTTGAACAATCCAGTACAAAAGTAAGTACGGTACTTCAATGCTTGATCAAACCAAATCAACCAATACAAATACAAATGTGTGCCAGGTCGCTAGTAATAATACATATAAATAAAACCCACTTGAAATTGAGAACATGCAATCGTCTGTCATATCTAGAAATTCACAGAATCGCATGCATGATCAGTGACAAAATCGCCGGCAAAGAATGATAAATGATAAAAACATTGAACGTCTATGCAAGAAAAATGGTAGGTCCTTATGCTGACCTACATGTATACAAGTAGCATGTGTAGCCCAGCATTTAGTGTTATGATACACATTAATGTTTATAAAACCTCGTCTACAAGCATATAGTGTGTTTTTGATGAAAGCTAGATTAAAACGAGACAGCCGTAAATATGCCAATACAATAGATTGGTCTTACAATAGTATTTGTTTGTATATGTTTATATCGATAATTAATTTGCTCAAACTCCATAATAATTTTGTCGATGGTTGGCGTCTGGATTAATTTATCTTTCATCAAAAGCACTCTATATGCTTGTAGACAAGGTTTTACGGTATTCCAAAATGTGGTACGTTGTCTGTCTATGCTTGTCATGCGGTATTTTGAAGTTGCATATTATAATAATTGTTCACATGGATACCAACAAGTTAGGTGAGTGACTGGTCTAAGGTCCTGTATCCATAGGCTCAATATGCTCAATCCATGATACTGCGGCATGGGTTCGAGGCCCACCTCTTCCAAATTCAATTTCCTTTTTTTTTAAATTTCATATTAGGGAAATGGGGCTGGGGGTATTTATGTATGGCGTAGGGAGGAGTGAGCGTGAAGTGAGAAAAAAGATGATTGAATAAATACACATAAATAAAAAATTCCTGGGAACAAATACAAAATGTACAATGTAGGTGTACTATGTGATATTTTGTTCCCATGATGGACAAACCTCTTACCAGTGTATGCAAATAAAAAGTTATCAATCCTAGATGTGTATGATCCATCACATTAAGGGCTCATATTGAAATTCCCTTACACAGGAAGGTGTGCGGCGCTGTGCGCCATCCTGCAGCTTTCCTGTGCTAACCTTCTTTTGTTAAAATCCTGGGCAGGGTGTATCACTGATGCATATAATCCATCCGTTTTATGACCGAGCTTTCCTGAGGCGCGCGCTTAGCGAGGGGAATCCTGTCTTCTTTCTGTGTGAAAACGTGGTAGGGTATTTCAATATGAGCCCTAAGAAATAATACTGATTGGTGGATAGGGGCAACAGGTACCAACAGCCATTTTCAAAATTTGATTGGGGGCATATCCTCTAGAGCTATAGCTGGACTAAGCTGGTGTATGTACCCCAAAGATGTTACGCATATTTTGCATTCCCAATACTTTTCCCCTACTAATTAGTTTCCAGCAACAAACTATTTTATCATGGTTAAGATCAAAGGTGGGATAAAGGTATGCTACTTGTAATTTTGGACTGCCTATATAAGCTCATATAATTATTGCAGTAAATTTTGATTTCTGTTTCAGATATTTTAACATCCAGTGATCTGCTCTTTTCACGGTTACCACAAGCAATACATATTATTACAGAGCTATACAGCTAGACACCAGTGTACCTGCTATTTCAATTGAGAACATTTAGAGCAACTGATTTATTTTCCATGGTGGTTTCTAAGCGAGTACAGAGACTTCCCTTCCAAAGCTCCAAAAAAACCTGGAATACATTTTTGTGCTGATTGTATGCTTTCGTGTAAGCTCAACTATAGCGGAAAAAAATGTACGATGGAAATCAGACAAACAAATATGAAACCGTTCAAATGCAAATTTTGTACTATCAACCTTCATTCACTTGACAGATCAAAAACTCACGTTGACAGACATATGATCAAATATGTACATGCTCATATAGGTAAAAGCTGTGTTTATTGTCAAAGAAGTTTGTCAAAAAATGGTGTTCTTCAAAGACATTTGAAAATTCACGAGATGGATGGTGACTACCAGAATGTTTCATGTGCTCCTAGTCAAATAGGTGCCAGCAAAAAGAAACTGTATCGGTGTGTGTATTGTCAGAAATGTTTTGCACAAAACAGTAATCTCTCAAATCACATTAAATCTCACACCGAAGACCTGGCACAAAAAGAGAAATCTTACCATTGTGAATATTGTCACAAATATTTTGCAACTATTAGCAGACTTAAAAGACACATCAGAAATCACACCAAGGAAAAACCAATGTGAGTATTGTCAGAAATGTTTTGGACGGAACGATAACCTCAGAGAACACAAGAGAGTCCACACCAAAGAGAAACCTTACCAATGTGAATATTGTCATAAATATTTTAGAACTGTTAGTACATTTAAAATGCACATTAGAACTCACACCAAAGAGAAACCTTATCAATGTGAGTATTGCCAGAAATGGTTTGCTGATAATAGTATACTTAAAATACACATTAGAATTCACACCAATGAGAAACCTTATCAGTGTGAGTATTGTCAGAAATGTTTTGCACAACACGGTAACTTCACAAGGCACATCAGAACACACACCAAAAAGAAACCATATCAGTGTGAATTGTGTCAGAAACATTTTGCAGATAATAGTTCACTTACAAGACACATTAGAACTCACACCAAAGAGAAACCTTACCAATGTCAATATTGTGAGAAACATTTTGCTGATAATAGTTCACTTACAAAACACATTAGAACTCACACCAAAGAGAAACCTTACCAATGTCAATATTGTGAGAAACATTTTGCGGATAATAGTTCACTTACAAGACACATTAGAACTCACACCAAAGAGAAACCTTACCAATGTCAATATTGTGAGAAACATTTTGCTGATAATAGTTCACTTACAAAACACATTAGAACTCACACCAAAGAGAAACCTTACCAATGTCAATATTGTGAGAAATATTTTGCTGTTAATAGTTCACTTATAAGACACATTAGAAGAACTCACACCAAAGAGAAACCTTACCAATGTCAATATTGCCAAAAATGTTTTGCTGAAAACGCTAGCCTCACAAAACACATTAGAACTCACACCAAAG
Organism: Amphiura filiformis; assembly: GCF_039555335.1. Lineage (NCBI taxonomy): Eukaryota > Metazoa > Echinodermata > Ophiuroidea > Amphilepidida > Amphiuridae > Amphiura > Amphiura filiformis. The sequence continues at coordinate 361,900 of NW_027305494.1, forward strand.
AGAGACCTTTTAAGTGTGATTATTGCCAAAAATGTTATGCACGAAACGATGGCCTCACAAAACATATTGCAACTCATCATACGAAAGAGAAACCCTATCGGTGTTAGAACTCACACCAAAGAGAAACCTTATCAAGACTATTGTCAGAAATGTATTTGTGAAAAAAATGCTACATGAAGCTAATTCTCAATACACATCAGAACTCACACCATCAAAAATTGGATATTGCAGTTGTAATCCTGTGTAGATGATCAATGACACCTGTTCCATCTCATTCCAACTGGAATAGCCAAATATGCTATATACACACAAAGAGTAATTAAACTCAAAATATACATAACAAGAAATGTCTTTAAAAAAGACAATGCCTCCAAGATACCAGTGGGCACCTTTTGTTATTAGTTAAGGAGACACTTATAATGCTAGCTTTAAGGTAACGCTATTGGATATAGATTTTTGTTTGATTGAAATATGTGAGTCCATTCTCTCCTGCTTACAAGACTGAAAATTTTATTTTAATCGGATATATGGCCTGTCAAAATGGCACGAAACCAAGAAGTTGGCAACAAATTTCTTTCATTTTTGTTATGCAATGTTGTCAGGTAGGCCTTATTTTCTAATTATATATGCAAGAATTATACAAAGTAAAATGTTCAGATCGGCTACAAAGTAAGATATAAAACCCATGCCGCCTTTTTCCATGCAAATTTCCATTTGCATAATTAATTAGGGCCCTAATCAACTTTTCTAATAAGTGGCCCTAATTAATTATGCAAATGGAAATTTGCCAAAACGCAACCGTAATTTTGTAGTATAGTGTGTGTTCTACCCATGTACCATGCCTCAATAGGCCTACCATAGCTCTTTTAATTGTATCTGAAATCTTTACTTTGCATAATTCATGCATGTAATTAGAAATTCATCTGGCAACTGGACTTGTCAAAAATATAGAAAATAAAAAGAAAGTTGTTGCCAATTTTTTGTTTTGGTTTCGCGCCATTTTGACATGCCATATCTCAAGAACCGAATGTAATCTACAGGGCATAAGCTTTAACAAATTATTTAAATAGAAAGAAAATCTAAATTTGTGCATTAGCCAATAGGGCCACGGTCACCTAAAGCCATCTTGCAATCTTGCAATCTTGCAGATAATTCTGATGTATGAAATAAGACCTTCAAACTTTCAGATATGAAGATGTCCAGATGCAGGCAGCCGTTTCTGTTTTTTAAATATAGGCCTAAGTTGTATCAAGAGTCATTTCTCGTGGATTTTTTGACTTAAAATTACGATTGTAACGTTTCAGAGTAACAAATTTTCGTATCAGATTTTTTTATGCTTGTTTATTATATTTTGTATTCAGGACTAAAATAATATTAATACTATTATATTTAGGGGGGTCTTTTCATAGGCCATTACTCTTTTGTATGTGTAATTGAATAAAAAATCAAAAACATTATTGTTTTGTTTTGTTTCCTTCATTTGTGCTTTGCATCGAAAGGGCCAATATCAACACCTTGTTTGTAAGAAGTACTGTGTGGGGAAAGATGATTCTTGCATTTTATTTTTATTTTTATCTTAACATACAAAAAGCAAAATTCTCAGTCAAAGTCTTGAAACGGTCATGGGTATGCATGCAAAAATATTGCAACAGTACTCAGTAGAATGTAAAAAACTGACATATATACATACCACCAACGTGACCAACCACGCATGGGAATTGGGGAAGCAAATAGGCCTACTTTAAAACGAATTATTCCGAATTATATCAACGCAATAAAATTGCAATACTTTAGTACATGTATGTATTTGAACAGCAATGAAGCCGGCCATAGGCGCGGCTAGGCGTATCATACCATACATTGCAGTTCAAATGCATCATGATCATGATTGTGGCCTAGTCGAGCCTAGCATGCATGCCAGTCGGTCTGCTGACTCGCCATGCGGCACAAAAATACCTCCAATTTTGCACAAAACAATGCATGATGTCAAATTATCACATCCAAAGTGTCGCCATGAACGTCAGCTTCAACTTCTCCAGCCAAAGTTTTGCATTGATAATCAGGTTTCATGTAATCATGAAATTAAACCTTGTTTGATGTGTATTCCCATTGCCACACAGCATAACGGTTTTCCAACTTGTCTTCTACGATAATGCTGCTGATGAGCGGCGCTCATTGAGTGCTGAGGCTACAACCTATAATTAAAGACCAAATTAAAAAAAGACTAGTTTGCGTCTGACGTCATGACAAAGGCGCGCCGTGATTGGTTGCTGACCTGCGCAGTATGGCATTTTTGGTCTGGTTGACAGGACGGCATACGCAAGTTAGTCTTTTTTAATTCGGTCTTCAATTATACTACTTATGAGTTTGAAAATATTCTAATGCATAATTCATTAACTTGATAGACCCACACCATTGGCGCCACGTGCTAGGTGTTTCTAGAATCCCTATAGAATAAGATTAATTTTAATGCTAATTTATTGCACATGCTGAGGAAGCGTGATTACCTTTTTGAACATTCGGAAATGGCGATAGGCTAATTTATGTATGGCGATAGAGGTGGGGGATATATATTGGGCTCTCAATATTGGGCTAAAATTAGAGTACTTGTCAGAATATAAATTTGTATAATCGGCCTACATGCCGCGCAATGTGCGGCATTTTAGGTGTCAATTTCAAAGCAAACTACCTCCTGCGGAGGCAGAAAAACTCACATCACACAGAAACCTGGTCAGTAGTATAAGAAATGTGATATGATCTTATAGGACACAAAATCATGTCACACCCAAAAGACCAGCCGCTATCATGGATAGAGTGTACTTCCAGCGCCTTGTTAGACACACACTTGGGTCCTTATGGGACCAGGCTCAAGCAAACTGCTCAAGCCAATCTTAAAAGCTTATTATAAGCATGCTGGCCTGTATGAAGAATAAACTGAAAGAAACAGAACTAGACATTGTGCTCATAGAGCACAGCCATTAGCCAGTGATGTTGATCTTTTTATGACCTTTGACCCAGATTTGTTCATGTGACATTTGTACCACCAGCCTGTCGTACATGGCTATTTCCTGTTCAAGACATCCACACATGACGGATCTATAGTATTTGAAACATGATCAAATTGTGGATAATAGCTCAAATTGTGTAAAATAGATATACAAGTTGCATATAATTTTACCCCTCTTGATCCACTCTACTAGATTCAGTGGCGGCACCACAGGGGGGAAAATGACCCCCAGTCAGAACCCTTGCCCCCCCTGTTACAATAAATTACAATAAATACCACTTTTTGTGTCAGTTTGCGCAAAAAAAACCCTGGCGCCGCCACAACTAGATTTATTATAGTTAAGTACATGTAATTAAATATTACCATGAATAAGAAAAAGTTGAACAAGCTCAATACGATTTTGTCAAAGATCTTTTATTATTGGACTTTTACTGTGAAAGTATTTTGCCATATAGTGCTCTTGCTCTATGAAAAAGGACATTAAAACAAAATAAAAGCACTGGCACCGAAGTATGTGCTCAGTGGAAAAGAAAAAAAAAGGATATTTACCAATTACTAGTAATCACCCCCTTTTCCCCAATTTCACTCCCAGCTGGACAAGCCCATCCCATGATTAACCACAGTAGACAAGTTAAAAAAAAGAATTATTATGTAATAATGGTATATGGAATCTATTGGCACACTTTTCACACCATGCTGATAGCTCTATAATAGGGTATCAGCAGGGGATAATTCAGCTGATAATTGGAGGGATTAGTGGTTTTGATAGTTATTCCTTTTTTATAGAGCAATCAGACTATATAAATTATTGTAAATGTGCGGCTATGTGCCTAAATTTTTTAATCAGCTAGAACCACAAATGTCAGGTGGTGGCTTCTCAGTGGCGTAGGGTCATAGGGGCACGGGGGCCATTGCAAAATTTAGAAAATCCCAAAGGAAAATTGCCGAAAAATGGCTTGTGCTCCCCAATCAGACCTGGTGCCCCCCATCATGGTCGGTGCTCCCCATCATGGTCGGTGCCCCCCCAATATGATGACCCATGCTTATGCCACTGTGGCTTCTGATTTTAATGACCTATGGATGGCATGCATTTGACCCCAACCATTTAACAATTTATTAAGTAATCTCAATTAGTTGTTTTTGCATGATATGACCAATTATGGTCGTGCAATCGGGCAAACTTACACAACCTTTGACCTCCGATGACCGCATTAAGGTAGCTGCCTCGGATACAACCCGGGGTACTCAAGTTTGGTTTTGGTAGGGACGTGCGCTGAGATTTTGGAAGTAGACCCATAAATATACCAATTTTTCAAGAAATTTGGACCCATTGATATACCAAAAGTCAAAATTTTCAGACGAAATTACCCAAAATTGTCTTAGTTTTTACAAATTTTCCCAAAATTTTGGGACAATTTTGGCTAGATTAAGGAAAAATTGGGCTGTTTTCGGAAAAAAATTGGCGAAAATTTTGAAAAAAGGACCCATTCATATACCAAAATAGGCTTTGAAAAAGGGGTCATTGATATACCAGAAGGCTGAAAATGCTACCCATGTTTATGTGCACGTCCCGTATGGTCATTTGTACTGAGTACCCCTTCCGGGATACAACACCCTTGCAGAAAAATAGCTCCTGTGTCTGATCAATCAGGTCTATTCATTTAAATCTTTAACATAACAAAGAAAAGTATTTTCCCCACCTATTTTAAGAGTCTTATAAGAATTGTAACAATTCTTATGTTTTTCTTTATTTTTGAAAATTCCTTAATTTTGACAGTTTTTGATTTTTTTTTGCCCACTTAGGAAGGAGCTATGGTTACCAAACTTTCAGGGATAGTAAATAAGCTTAATATCTAAATTCTCTTGTCAGTTTTTTTGGGTAAAGTGTTTACTTTTTGAAAAAAAATATTTTTTCCATTTTTAATTTTAGGGAATGTTCAAAACACTGTAACTTAAAATAGAAACACTTAATTGGAAAAAACTGACGAGATAATTTAGATATTAATCTTATTTACCATCCCTGAAAGTTTGGTAACCATAGCACCCTTCCCTGTTGGCTAAAAAAATCCTAGAATTTAGGTAATTTAGTGTTTCTAGAAAAAATCAAAAAATCATAAAAAAGTACCAACATTTCTGTTAAATATATACTTAGGTAACACTAAGTTAGAAAACAAACTTGGTTTGTATTATTCTGTGATATATTGGCAGCAAAATGAAACTTAAAACTTAAATATACAACTGCTATAAAGGAGAGAAAAATCAGTTTTAATAAAATCTTTGTTTTCAAAAATGTTGCTATTTTGAGAAATTGGCAAAGTGCCAAAAGCCCTTCCCTGTAGTAATTCAATGGGATTTTGAGATGACAAAAAATTGCGTAACTCAAAAACGCTTTGTTGGAAAAAATTAGAACTTGGCAAGTAAGGTTTTCTCATCAATACACACATCCTATATCATTTTCAAGGAGTTCTGAGCATGACACCGTAGCCGATACAGCCACCTTAAGTGTAGTTTTTTTCATGTTCCCCCTGCGAAGGATTATTTTCACCAATTTTGGGCAAACATTAACACTTGACATCAGTATATCTCAGATAACCTTGGATTTATTTTTTCATGCTTCACTTATAATGATAATTTGCATTTTGCACCAAGTGTAGGCCCAATCAGCCAAATTTTGACATATGACCCCCATATAACATTTGACCTTAGAATTGAATTGAATTGCTTTTTTCATGTTAATGCTGGTTGTATCAAGGATTTTTTGCACCAAGTTTAAGCCTGTGAAATGCATAGCTGGACACACAGAAATGGATACAAACAAGTTCTGTATTAAGCCAAATTAAAAAAAAAAAGGTTTGTCTCAATTAAAGCTCCCGCGTGCATTAGTAAAAAAAAAATCTTCTTTTTTTTTCAGAAAAAGTAAAAAATATGATCGAAATCTTGTTTTGACAATTTTAGACACCTGCTCTTAGATTACTTCACTTCATTACAATAGCAGCATCACTTTATTGTTCAATACAAAGTATAGGACTTTGAGGTTTTTTCACATTTGAACAAAATCTGTGGAAAGAAAACAACGCGCCACATTTCGTATTGGTTTTTCAGAGTTGGAGAGTTAAAAAAAAAGGAAGGTTTTATTTCAAACTCTAATGGTGACCCGCAAGTCAAATTGCTAGAATTGTACATTAAACACAACTAAACAGACACAATGCAATTTGCAGGCAGCAGCTTAATCAGCGCCAATATTGCAACATTGAAACAAACAACTATACAAACATCCAATTCAACCCAACCCCATCCCCCAGAAGGCAATGAGGATAAAGTGCCTTGCCCAAGGACACAACAACACGTTGGCACGAGCGGGGCTCGAACTCGCAACCTATGGATTATGATTTGGGCGCCTTATCCACTCGGCCACACGTGCTCCTACAGTTGTGAGACAAACCTTTTTTTTTAAATTTAGCCTTACCAAGAAGTATGATCGTGCCGTCAGTTGAAACAAGCATTCACTAGTCCAATAAATTTGTGATAACGGTATTTAAAACCAATTTAAATAGCGCTGATCAGCCCAGTACTTAAAATCAAAGTTGCTGCCAACAAATTTATGAAGTACAAATGTTTACATAAAATTATGTTTGATCAGCATAGCAAATATTTGTGAAAATTGTGATTGGGTCCCTCCACTTTGGAGGAAAATTGAACAAGTTACCATCGACTAGTATCTAATTACAAAATTGTCAAGGCTTTTGTCCAAACTTGACATACAGTACATGGTGTGTTTATGGGATGTATGCAGGCGGTGGGGGGGGTGCCTGCTCTAGATGGTCGTTTTATTGCAAGGAAACCCAAAACGTGGGTCCTGAATTTTTGACATAAAAATGATCCCTCAACATGGGTCCCGATTTGAAAAAAAATCGTCACAAACTGTAGAATCAGCTGTTTTTAACAAAAAATCCCTAGACACATGGGTCCCGATTTGAAAAAAATCTGTTAAATCAGAAATTATGAAATGGGATATTTAATATTTTTCATATGGCCCATATGGGCCTACTAAAGAGAATAATGCCCGGGGAATAATGATCAAATGGAAAGGGCCGAAGTCTTGTAAGACTAGTTAAGCCTCAATACTACTTGTTTATTTCACTAACAAGGAGTGGTTTCGAGTAAGCAAAATAAAAAAAGCCCTTGAAATCGCTCCCTGTAAGCGAAATAACAAGTAGTGTTGAAGTTTTTTCATTATTGTGTATGCTGTGTAGTCGGGATAGGGCGACGCTAAGGTATTTTGTTAATAAGGGGCAATGTAAATGTGAAGATTATAATCAGGGGCGTGACTAGACTCAATTTTTTTGAGCCAGGGCGCTCAAGAATCTATAAATTAGGGGAGGTTTAAAGTAGTAACTATACTCAGGGCGTAAGGCCACAAAAAAAGGTTTGTCTCAAAGCTCATGACGCTCATTTGTAAAATCGTGAGATTTGGAAAAAATGAAATGCGGAATTTGTTTTTATTACATAATTTTTTTTTTTTTTAGTTTTTCCAGAAAAATTCGGCGAATAAAAAAAAAAAATCGCATTTCACATTTATTTTCAAACCACTCGTAAGCTTTGAGACAAACCATTATTTTTTTTTTTGGCCTAACTAGACCTGACCTTCCGGGGAGATTGAAAAATTTCCCAATTTCTGATCAAAAATTGTAGTATTTATGTGCGAGTGGCTTGCCGCGAAGCGTTAAACGGGTGGGGTCCATTTTACAGGCAGAAAAATAATGAATAATGAAAAAGTTACCTCACTTGTTTTCAGAAATTATGTGATGGGAAACTCAAAATTGACTGTTAGGGGCCTTATCATTACTCCCGGGGGTGCACTTAACTTTAGAAGTGACGGGGATGTGCGGACAGCAGTTCGAAAATAGGGGTCTTTCGGTGAGAGACTAGACACCAAGAAAGGGGGTCTTTTGGTGAGAAGCTCCTCAAAAAGGGGGTCTTCCAGCGAGACTGGGGAAAATCTTACCAAAAAAGGGGGTCTTTCTGTGAGACTGGGTAAAATTTGGGGTCAAAATATAAAAGTTGATACAAGAGAAAGTCATCAAAATTTGAATTTTTTTTAAATATGGAGAAAAATAATTTAAAAACGACGACCTGTCATGGAAATCACACACATCCCATGTTACAAAAATTGTCTCGAAATACAATGGTATCATTAGGAAGGTTAGACCCTTTCTTCCCCCTGATTCTTTGATCACTCTCTACAATACTCTTGTTTTCCCCTCTCTTAATTACTGTGCCATGATCTGGGCTGACAAAAACAATTCCCATCTCCATATATTTTTTTGATGCAGAAGAAAATTTTCAGAACATGTACCTATTCAGTTTGGCTCGCCCACACCGACCCCTTATTCAAGTCTCTCAGAACGCTTAAAATCCAAGACCTCTACATTTTCCAAACTGCCCAATTTATGTTCAATTACCTTCATGACCAACTACCATCTCATACTACTGACCCAGACTATTTTATAACCAACAAAGACATCCGCATCCATGGCACCCGTTTTTCGAATGACCTTAATGTAAGCCTTACCAATACCAGGCTGGCTGAAAATATCCTTCGGATTCAGGGTGCCCTGCTCTGGAACTACCTCGACCAATCATTGAAACAGTCTCCAACATTGGCTATTTTCAAACATAGACTTAAAGATTATTTAATCGAATCTTATACCACAACTGATTAAGGGTATTTTCAAACTTTCCATCTCTCTTGGGTCTGTCCCGTTCTGTCCTGTCTTGTATTGTTCAGTCTGTCCATACCCCATTAATTTATTTGGCACAATATATTTGATCCCGATCTTGTCCAAATTATCTTTATGTGAAGGAATCATACGCTTCTCCTTTCATTCAGCTTTGTGTCAAAATATGTGATTTATTATATATTTTTTTATTATTGTACTTTTGAATATCTGATTTAATGATTCCGTTAAATTAAATTTCATTTATTCTTATTTCGGCCACATGATATCATCATTGTAGTACATATTAATATTGTAGCGTAAGTTAAATTTCCATCTTGTTCAGATTGGGTGCCACAAGCTTCACGCTCCGCGTCTTTGCGGCATCCACATCTCTTCACTTCTCATGTCCTTATATTGTATTTATCATTAAAGGAGAATTTCGTGATCCTAGCATCCTCTTTTTATGACATTTTTCAGTAGATATCCACGAATAAAACTTATTTCCAAAATTTCAGTTGATTCCGATTTTGTGTTTGCGAGTTATGCATGATTATGTCTATTACACTGCTCCATAGACAATGTGCACCAGAACGAAATTCAAATTTGGCGATATTTTTGCTAAACGAATTAATCTGCAAGAAATATTTGGTACATAAACATTATGTAGCCAGAGGTATCCAGTGGTGTAAAAATCTCAACTTTTTTGGGAAAAGTGGGGGATGAGGCTGTGGATCACTTAAATGCCCTTTAAGTATTTCTTATCTTGCATTTCCATTTCTATAACTTTTTGTGAATTGAGATGAAAACAAATAAAACTTGAACTTGAACTTGAAACAGGGTCATTCAATGAGAGATTATTAGAAATTTGTCAAAAATTCTTAGGGGGTCTTTTGGTGACAGGAAAACAAAAACGGGAGTCATTGGGAGTTCAGTCAAACAAAAAAGGGGGTAATTGAGTGAGAGGGAGTTGAAAAATGGGGGTCAATGTGAAACAGGGTCATTCAATGAGAGATTATTAGAAATTTGTCAAAAATTCTTAGGGGCGGGCTTTTGGTGACAGGAAAACAAAAAAGGGGGTCATTGGGAGTTCAGTCAAACCAAAAAAGGGGGTCATTGAGTGAGAGGGAGTTGAAAAATGGGGGTCAATGTGGCCGTTAGTGAGTGCCCTCCCCGGGTCATTACTCACCACTTCCTTAATTTATATCAGTACCAGTATATATAGGTGATGAAATTTAGACATTTTTACCATGCAGCTTTGTACTACAACTGATTCCTATAGGCCTATTTCTGAAAAATGTCTTTCCAGGGGATGGAGCATATTTACATAGTCATTTGTGTTAAGTGTCTCCCCTACCCCCCGATGTAGTGATGAATTTTCAAACTGCGATTAGGGCAGATTCCTTAAGATGCTACACCTATTTTCAATCCACAAAATACATATTTATACTTTCCACCAACATGACCAATGCAGTTTAAGGTATTTTGCTAGTCTTGGAAGCAATTAATTAAATTTTGGTTTAATAATTAATCACTAAAATAATTAAAATGCTAATAAACAAAATATAAAATCAAGTCTCTTACAACATATTATGTTATTGCATCGATATGACAATGTATATTTTCCACCAATACATCAGTTTTAAGCAACAAGCTCTATATTATGGGTGTAAGATGTGTAACTAATTTAATTGTAACATTTTAGACTGTCTGATAATAAAGCCTGCTCATATAATTATTGTTGAAATTTTATTTTTTATTTCAGATACTTGTAAACATCCAGGGATCTTGCTATATATTTATGGTTACCAAGCACAACATGGATAAATAAGCTAGAAACCCTGCACGAATTGCTTTGCCTACTAAGTACTTGAATAAATGGAGAGCATTCAGAGGAACTGATTTTTTGTCTACACCTTTTAATATCTTGACACTTCCTCATTTGCTCCCCCTGTTCCTTTTTAAAGGAATTTTTTTGTGGTGGATTTGAGGTGGGCACAATTTACTTCAACCTTGTGCTTATGTTTTTAAGAATGGTTTTTGAATCTTGAGAACCAAAATGATGGAAGCCAGACATACCTATATAAAACCGTTCAATTGTAAATTTTGTACCATCAAGCTACATTCATTTGACAGATGGAAAACTCATGTCGACAGACATATCATCAAATATGTACATGCTCATAATGGCAAAAGCTGTACATTTTGTCAAAGAAGCTTGTCAAATAATGGTGTTCTTCAGAGACATTTGAAAATCCACAAAATGGATGACTTTTTAAACCACAGTATTACATGTGCTCGCAGTAATTTAGCAGATGCCATCAAAAACAAACTGTATCAGTGTGTGTATTGTCAGAAATGTTTTGCACAAAAGAATATGCTCGAAATGCATATCAGAACTCACATTGAAGAGAAACCATATCAGTGTGATTTTTGTCAGGAATGTTTTGCACGAAGCCAAAATCTCAAAACCCACATCAGAACGCACACGACAGATAAACCTTTTCAGTGTGAGCATTGTCAGAAATGTTTTGCAAAAAGATATGTCCTTAAAATACACATCAGAACACACATCAAAGAGAAACCTTATCAATGTGAATATTGTCAGACATGTTTTGCCCAAAACATTGACCTGAAAAGACACATCACAACTCACAATAAAGAGAAACTTTATCAATGTGAGTACTGTCAGAAATGTTTCAGCCCTAAAGCAAAATCTCAAAACCCACATCAGAACTCACACCAAAGAGAAACCTTATCAATGTGAATATTGTCAAAAAGTGTTTGCACAAAGTACTCAACTCAAAATCCACATCAGAACGCACACTAAAGAGAAACCTTATCAATGTGAATATTGTCAGAAATGTTTTGCAGTAAGGAGTAAACTCACAAATCACATCAGAACTCACACCAAAGAGAAACCTTATCAATGTGAATATTGTGAGAACTGCTTTGCACAAAATGATACTCTCAAAGCCCACATCAGAACGCACACCAAAGAGAAACCTTATCAGTGTGAATATTGTCAGAAATGTTTTGCACAAAAGAGTGACATCACAAGACACATCAAAACTCACACCAAAGTGAAACCTCATCAATGTGAATATTGTAAGAAATGTTTTTCTCAGAGTGGTCATCTCAAAACCCACATCAGAACGCACACAAAAGAGAAACCTTATCGGTGTGACTATTGTCAGGAATGTTTTGCATATAATAGGGACCTTAAAGTACACATCATAAGTCACACAAAAAAGACGCGGCATCAGTGTGAATATTGTCAGAAATGTTTTGCACACAAGGGTGAACTCAAAACACACATCAGAACTCACACCAAAGAGAAACCATATCAGTGTGAATATTGTAAGAAATGTTTTTCACAAAAGGGTAGCCTCGCAAGACACATGGCAAATCACACCAAAGAGAAAACTTATCGGTGTGAATATTGTGAGAAATGTTTTTCACAAAGTAGTAATCTCAAATCCCACATCAGTATGCACACAAAAGAGGAACCTTACCAGTCTGACAAAAAGACGCAGCATCAATGTGAATATTGTCAGAAATGTTTTGCATATAAGGGTACACTCAAAGACCACATCAGAACACACACCAAAGAGAAACCGTATCAGTGTGAATATTGTGCTAAATGTTTTGCACATAACACTGCCCTCACATTACACATCAGAACTCACACCAAAGAGAAACCGTATCAGTGTGAATATTGTGCTAAATGTTTTGCACGTAACACTGCCCTCACATTACACATCAGAACTCACACCAAAGAGAAACCGTATCAGTGTGAATATTGTGAGAAATGTTTTGCACGTAATACTGCCCTCATAAGACACATGATAACTCACACCAAAGAGAAACCTTTTCAATGTGAATATTGTCAGACATGTTTTGCTGAAAGGAATCAACTCCAAAACCACATCAGAACGCACACCAAAGAGAAATTTTATCAATGTGAATATTGTGAGAAATGTTTTGCACAAAGGGGCGACCTCACAAGACACATCAGAACACACACCAAAGAAAAACCTTATCAATGTGAATATTGTCAGATGCGTTTTGCAGAAAGGGGTATACTCAAAAGACACATCAGAACGCATACAAAAGAGAAGCCTTATCAGTGTGAATATTGTCAGAAATGTTTTGCACGAAAGGATTATCTCATCACCCACATCAGAACTCACACAAAGGAAATCGTGCAAGTGGGAGTGTAATCGTTAGAAGTGTTTTACACAAAATGGTGCCCTTAAAGGCTTAATGTACGATTTCCTTCAAATTTTAAATTTGTCATTATATACTCAAAATGCTGAAATAAAACTATTAATAATGATCGGGAATGGTTTCTGCCCATTTTGAGCTGAAATAACGAGGTAACGTGAAAGAAACACTGCTTGTTATTTTGGCTGTTTAACACGCAGTTCTATGGGCGGACATAAAGTCATAATTTTGAATTATGACTTTATGTCGAACTTTGCTCTGTTTACAGTACAAACACAACACATTTGGCTGATTCCATTTAGGTGCAAGTTGTGACATGTGTAAACATTACAAATATGCAAAAAAATCAGGTTTGAAAAAAAAAACCAAATTCATATTATAAGATCGTACATTATGACTTTAAGGTGCACATTAGGAACTCACACAAAAGAAAAACCATACCATTGTGGGTATTGTCAGAAATGTTTTAAATGCCCTGACCTCGGGAGACACATCAGAACTCACACCAAAGAAAAGCCTCAGAAAAAAAGTGAATGTCAGGAATATTTTGCAAAAAGATATCATATTCATGAAAATGCATACCAAAGAGAAACCTTATGATAGACTGATTCTATTTTGGAAAAATAGTGTTCCTAGCAGCAAGTTTGTGTAAAAGTTGGCAACCAGCTTATTTTTGTTAATTTAGGTATGCTGACCTTGAATCTGCTGTCTGCCAAGCAATATTTTGAGCAATAATGTATGATCTTATAATATTGACATATTTATAATGTACATGTCCCAACTTACACCTAAATGGAATCAGCCAAATTTGTTGTGTTTGTAGGTCAACAGAGCAAAGAATTATGACATTTAAATTATGTCCTCCTATAGAACTGCATGTTAAATGGCCAAATTAACCATTTCTTTCACTTAACCTTGTTATTTCAGCTCAAAATGAACAGAAACCATTCCCGATAATTATTACTAGCATTTTGAGTGTATAATAAATTTAAAATCTGAAGGAAATCATACATTAAGGCTTAATGTGATGTTTGTGCGTTTACGACCTATCATTAAGAAGTTATAAGGCACATAAGGTCACAGGTCGATTTGCTTAATGTGTATGGGTCAGAAGTTTTTTGTAAAAGTTGAGGCAAATTGTTTCGCCTATAGCTTAAAGGTTTCAGTGGGGGTTTTTGGAGTCAAGAGGTTTTAATATAGCTTGCAAATTTGGCAGACAAAATTCTTGAATACAGCATCCCGAATTAACCAAAATAATTTGGTTGCCAGTTTTTACGCGAACTTGTGCTGCTTGATGTTTTATATGTTCCAAAATAGACCAATATGTGACATGATCAAGGGGAATGAGTCACATGTCGGCCCTTTTCGAAAATGAGTTTTACACTTGTTTTTAAAGAGGACATTTAGAGCTTTCAGAAACTGAAAATCCCATGTTGATACGACTTTTCTTTGTGAAGTTACATCAATTTATCAGTCGCTGAAAACAATATAAAACAAAAGAATTGTAACACTTTCTTTGCCAATATCTCAAAATCAATATTAGCGACATCCGACTCATTTCCCTTGATCGTGTCACATATATAGATGGTCGCATGTCATAAGTTGGGTACAATTTCCATTACATGATCAAAAATGACAAAAAATGTATTTTTTGATATGTTGTATATATTGACAACATCTAACATTTACCACCACTTTTAACCTTAGCACATGCTTAATTTTTGAGATTAATACACAGGCGTCTATGTAAATCTCAATTTTCAAATGCATTTTTCTCAAATCGGACCTCAATTACGAAAATGACTAAAATTTTTATTTTACGCAAGAATGTCATCAGATTTGGAGGATATGTTCTCAATACATTACTGCTTGAAATGAACCATTTAAAATAATTGTACGTATGTTAATTACGTTGCGGAGGTCAATGACCTTTTTACGAGTAATTAGCGAGATGGTTATTCTATTATTGAGGAAATTAATATCAAGAAGAGAAATGTAGTTAGCATATTGCTAAAAATACTGAAATTCAACTATGGTTTCATTAAAAATGAAAAAAATTGAACATATAACCCTTTAAGGTGGTACTACACCCTTGATAAATTTAGTGAATATTTTTGCATTTTTTCTCAAAAAATGATATCACACTGGTAACAAAAGTTATGTACATATTATAGGGGTAAGGAATCCAGTTACTACACTGGAATTTCAGTGACTCAAGACAAGCTGTACGTTATTTATGATAAGAAAAGAGGTACCGGTACCGCTAGAATGTACCTCATTTCTTATGAACCCCTTGTCTTGAATCACTGAAATTTCAGTGAAGTAATTGGATTCCGTGCCTCTATATAATATAATATAACTTTTGTTACCAGTGTGTAGTTACTTATTTGAGAAAAATGCAAAATTAGTCACAACTCACAAAATTTATCAGGGGGTGTAGTACCACCTTAAGTAGTCAGTAATTGTTTTAGTTGTACAAATTCAACATTCAGAGCTGTCAATACATCATACCCTCACTAGATTTGAAAAAGTAACCAGTAGTTTTGACATGCTGCCATGTGAATTTTCACATAGGCCCTATTGCACACTCCTGCATCCGCCTGCTCTACATCTGCCTGCTCCTCCACCCCTGGCATTTTTCATTTCAACTGATGTGATTTTTTTACTGAATGATGTATATAATTATATGCTTCAGTAGACTATAACATTAGGCTTAAAATGAGGTATCAGTCACTGCTGTAGGATATGGGGTTACGGAAAGCCAATCAAATTTGTATCACAATTTTCAGAAAAGTGTAATCCCTCCACCCTTTTTGCATACCCAACTTATGACATGCGACCAGATATAATTCTTTGTATTTATGCATGACCCATTGAATTTAGTAATATATAGCTTGCATTAATGACAAAATAATGAGCACATCCTTCAGAAGCATTCTGTGTTCATTTATAGTGAAATCATATAAGGGCTCATATTGAAATACCCTACCACGCTTTCACACAGAAAGAAGGCAGGATTCCCCTCACTAAGCGCGTGCCTGAGGAAAGCTCGGTCATAAAACGGATTATAAAGATGGATTATATGCATCAGTGATACACCCTGCCTTTTGAAGTGGTCCAGGACGAATGGGAAGAAAACAAACTGACTATGGCTCCATGCACAACCCAGGAAAGCGCGCTCCTAATTTAAGTGGCTAATTGCAGTGTTATAATCACACAGGATTTAACAAAAGGCGGCTAGCATAGGAAAGCTGCAGGATGGCGCACACCTTCCTGTGTAAGGGAATTTCAATATGAGCCCTAAATGAATGAAGAAATGAGAATACTATATAACTGTATTTGATTCGCAATAACCTCATGAATAAATACGATGCGCGTGATCCAATCATATATTTTCAAACACAGACGGTTGCAGGTTATTGAAATTTGATATAATGACAGTATCTCATGATGTATGATACATTCATACACTTTGTGACATGTTATGCACTCTGCTTGCCATTATATCATGCACCTGTGACAGTATATGGTGATTTGACCCCCAAATGACTTTGGCATTTTTGTCTCGCTTCAGGGATCAAATCGTCGCTGTTTGGGCATAGTGTCGTATGACGATTTTTGGGCAAAATGAGTTATATAAACTTTTAAACTCTATGAATGAAACTATATATATTCACAAAGGTTTGAGACCTAAATGTAATTAGTTAATGACGTTTGGCATTAATTTAATAGTATGATACAACATGTTTTTTATGTAACACCCCCCTAAATCCTCATTCTGTGTTTTGGCACACAGTCGTATCATAGTCGTATCATGATACGTCGCGATAGGCCACCGTGTATCTGCAGTTTCCTACTGTTTCGGCATACTGTTGTATCACATGGCGAATCATATATTTTTACATCTAGGTTGTCAAATTGTGCATATTTTGGCATACTGCCATATGACTGAGTTTGCAGATTAATTACTTCTAATTAGTGAATGAATAAATAGTTTGTATTATGTTGGGAACAAAGGCAAATATATTATTCATTATATTTTTTGATAATAATAAACATATTTTACTTTGGTGCTCTCCAGTGGGTCTTCAAAAATTGGACAAACTTTAAATGCGATTTTCTCAAAACTGCATTTTTCGTCATAAGACAGTATGCCAAAACAGCGACGAAATGTTCCTGCCCACTGTGCTCGCAATGTACATCTAGACCATAAGGTTTGCAAATTGGAATCATAAAAATTTGGCATGTGATGCAACGAGGGGCTGGAAAAGGCATACAAACCAGGGGCAAGTTTCCCACGGCTCAAAATACTGTGACAAAAATTGACCAAAATTTGTAGTTTTTAATATCTTCCCGTTTTAGGCTACTTATTCTAATTTTTTTGGCCCATTTTAGCGTTAAAATTGACAATTTTTGGTGTGATTCATGCATATTTGTCCTTTTAATAGCAGGACAGAGGAACGATTTGGAAGTCTTACTCGACCTGGTTCATCCCTGGGTGAAACTCATACTAATTTGCTCATGCATATGTACATGTACACTAATCATCCTATAGTGGGAATTCCAATTGAATGAACGCATCTTTCAATAGCGCGACGATTTTTGCGTATAGACCACTTGACATCATTGTTTATCAACAAAGGCGAGGGATTGGTCTGTCGATATGCTCGAACGAATCGCTTCACTGTTCAATGGCTTTCTTGTACTATGAAATGTGGTGGGAGATTTAAAATACACATGCCCTGAGCAAACTGCGATGCGCACGCACACTGCAGGGCAAAGAACAATGGAAAGTGCCATAATGTGTGCGCATACTGCCGGGCAATGACGTCACATGTCAAGTGGTCTATACTGCGCAATGTATGCTAGCATGTGCGACTGTGCGTGAGTAAGGTCTTGCGTTCGTGTTGTTGTTTGAAATACGCGATATACGACCACATTTGGATCAGGTACAGCTGCGTTCATTCAATTGCAATTCCGACTGTAAATGTAGCCTTGGTTCAAGGCATCTGGCCTCTTGGATGGTGTTTTTTTTGTTTTTTTGTTTAAGAACTTTACAGTGTTGTGAGTATGACATAAAACTGGTTAGAAACCCAGAGCCCAGACGCCTCAAACCGAGGCTATCCTAAGTGACGCATGACAAGGAACTATTTTGACTACATCAACTAAAAACACAACTGACAACATAATCCTTTCGTTGTATGGTATATTTTTATTTTTGTTGTGGTATTGACAAATATGTTTTTGAATTTTACAAAAAGAAATCTACTGATAAGATAATGAGGGATACAAACTAACAAAAAAAAATCAAAACTCAACAGGATGGCTTTTGAATACAACTTCCCCACTCCCTCTGTAAATGAAGTGATATTGATGTTTGGAGCTCAATTTTCAAAGTAAATAAATAATAACAATATTGTACTACAATGGTCTTTGGGATTTTGTAAAGTGGAGGACTTTTGAAACCACACTCTTCCGAGGATGAATTCAGTATCTAAGAAGCCCGGGGCAGGGGGTACTCAGCACAAATGACCATATGGGGACGTGCCACACATTATGTATTACATTTTCAGGCTTCTTGTATATCAATGTCCCAAAAGGAGGTTCATTTTGCAAATTGTTCACCAAAAGAAGGTTAATTTTTCAAATTGTTCACCAGAAAAAAACCCAATTTCACCTAATTGAATTTCAAATTTTGTATAAACTTTTGTTAAAATGTGTTGAATGAGGCCAAACATCTAGCCTCGGACATAAAAATATGTCAAATTTACTTGGAAACTTGGTACAATTATGGGGTCAATGTTCAGATTCTTGGAAGTACATCCTACCCAATCCAAACTTGAGTCCCCCATGGGTGCTGTTAGTACCATGAAATAGAGAGATTCACCAATTTGATGGAGGCCAACCTCCCTTCCTTTCAGTTAAAGTGTAAAACAAAATTGTGTAAAAATTGCTTTAAAAAAGTAATTAGGCAAAAACAAGGTATTGAAGCCCTGTTCAAAAGCTAATTTCTCTACATAAATCAAGAAATTACAGATTCATGTAAAATGTCTTTTGCCTTTAATACACAGCTTTTGACTTAACCAATGTATCAGCCAAAGGAGCCAACATCTGAATTTCGATGATATGTACGATCCTCCAGATTAGCAAATCACTGAATAGCCCTTTAATACTAAATTGAGTTCAAGCAAATGAGGGTGTGGGTGAATCAATATTAACCCCATGAGAACTACCTGCTAATCAGCCAAAAAGAAGTTTTCATTATAGATTGGACCAATCAGCAACATTGTTAGAATAATTTCACCACGCAAAAAAATAAATAAAATTGGGGTGAATTATTTGCAAAACTCCATTCTGATTGGTCATTAAAGTGAAGATATCACATAATTGACCAATCGGAGGCAATGTTAGATCGGCAGGTAGTGCTCAGGGGGTTAAGCCATCTTTGTCATCAGAAAAATTTCCAAGCTCATTTTACAAAATAGCACTTCCTGTCAATCTGTCTCAATACCAGTATTTATTTGCAATGTGTAACATTGACTTGTTAAAAAACACAAGGATTTTAATTATCAAATTCAGTCAGGCATTATTATAAAATGTTTCTTTGTACAATGCTATATACACATTGTTTATACATTATTAATTTCTTAAATTCCCTTTTTTGTCTTTCAATCATACATACATGATTATAAATAATACTAAAGGTAATTGCAAGGAAAGGGTTTAGTGAATTTCAGTGAAAAATAAGTCTGAAAAATATGGGTAAAATTGTTTGTTCATCAACAAAGTTATATAAAATGCTAGCACTTTGGATTTGTGAAAAATGTTGAATAATATATTTTACATTTTTCAGCAATCAAGTAAATTACAACCAAAGAAGGTATCTTACACTTCCCACAATGCATTTCAATTTTCTCTACTGATATGCACTCTAGTGCAACATGGGTACAAAAAGTACCTGAATGAACAGTCCATCCAAATCTTGCAAAATATGTTTATTCTTGACTATCAACCCATGCCAGTTTATTCTCAACATAAAAACATGGAAATCTGTTCAAAGTCATGTGATGTAGTGAGGTAATGCATTTTATATGCATTTCATGTTGCAAAGGATTCTGGGAAGGGTAAGATATCTTCATTGAATTACATGGTATGTTTATGAATCAAACACAGAACCTTTTCTTTACAGGGTGTGTAAAAAGCAATATCTGCGGGTAGCTTAGGTTTGGTTAAGTATGACAAAATCTTCATCATATAATCAAATTCCTATCACATCTCTTAGTATACAATCGCAGCAGCTGATAGGCGTATCCCATCATGCTCTGCGGTATCATAGTAGAACTGCACATGCCATAGAAAGTGTACACAAAATCCCTCACTTCAACTTTCAATTACTCGCTTATATCAGGGGAGTTAAGACTTTTGTTTGAAAGAAAAAGATCTTTAAAGTATTGTGAAACTCCATAGCTCACAATATTTATGCCGCTCTTACTTCTATTTTGTATGTATTTGCTATGGAGCAAGCAGATAGAGTGCAATGCATGATGAGATACTCCCTTCAGCTGCTGTGATATACAATACTTGTATCACTAATGTATTTCCACTTGTATGTTTCAACATATTCAACCGTCAAATTTTTCTTAAACTCAGGAAAACAAAAATAATAATAGTTTGACAAGAATATAGAACAAAGTTACATAAATACACTATAATGCAAGTCAACATAAAATATCAACAGAATAATGGTTCATAAATAGGAAGATGGACGACACTGGGATATACATAAAATAAGCTGAATGAACTATAGAATAATTGAAACTAGGTATCACAAAGCATGAGAATAAATGATAAACATATACAATGTTCACCATAACTTCTGCATGACCATCACATTTCTGATATAGTGTAAGCTGTTACACTTAAATTACTACCAAATCAACTCATCACTGGTTTAATAAAATATAAATTGTCTGTTTTCTCTAATTAATTGGCTATACTAATAATATTTTCTTCTTGATGCTTGTCAATACAGTAGTGGAAGGAATACAATTTAGAATTCAGAATTTGTGTATGAATGTGTAATACTCTATTTCGCATTCATGATATAACCTTCCTCAGTACCATAGCTCAGTTGGAAAGAGCCCCAAAGGTTCCAGGTTCAAGTCCCTGTTCACAGCCCTAAAGGTTCCAGGTTCAAGTCCTGGCCAAAAAAAGTTTGTTTTCATTCCTTCCCTAATTTTGAGAGAAACAATAATGTGTGATCATCCAATCAGGGAGTCTATTTGGTGTTGTTGCAAGTGTAATAGTTCTGGGAATAGAAGATCACAGATCAAAGCGTCGAGTGGACCAATTTTCACGTTGCATTTCTAAGAAGCTTGCAAATCTATGAACTACATGCAAGTCAAACTGAAATTCTGGTGAACACTGCCATATTATAATAGGCCATTAAGCAGCACCATAATATTGACAATAGGGCCAACTGCTGAATATCACAGACTGCATATAGTGGAGTTAAAAAGTCTTGAACAAATATTGTAGCACCCATGGTGATTAAGCATGTCTGCTGTATTCTGCAATTTGCCCTAGATGATACATTTGACATCAACTGTCACATTCAAGAGCACAATAGATATTAATCAATCATTAAATTAGCATGTAAATATTCTAGAAACACTCTATGACGACTCTTTCTTCACACTCTATGACGACTCTTTCTTCACAGTAAATTTTCAAGGCATTTGGAAAATGTGATTATACATGTACACCCAAGAATATGGGTGACATTTTCCATAACTTAATATTGAAAGTATTTACTAACAGTAAATGCTTATGTTTGTTATTAAGAATGTCATTTTTCCATAAAGGGGAAGAACTGTCATGAGTGAAGTTATAATTTCAATATTTTTGTATAATTTGCAAGCCCATACCATTCATCTTATCATCACATGGTTTGAAGAAAGGGAATAATGCATTTACTGGTTACAAACACAAGAAATTTATTTTAATAATTTTCTTGTGTTTGTTTAAAACACCCAAGCAGGACAAGAAAAGAAAGATTATAAACATCTTGAAAAAGATTTCTACATAATGTGATTCTTAAAATATTTTAATCAAATTTTAAATGGGCGTAAATAAAGAGATGGAACTATAACATGATCTTCTATATCTATAGCAATGCAACCTAATGAAAACACAAGCTTAACCCCATGAGAACTACCTGCCGATTGGTCAAAAAGAAGTTTTCATTATTAATTGGACCAATCAGCAACATTGTTAGAATAATTTCACCACGCAAAAAAATTGGGGTGAATTATTTGCAAAGATCCATTCTGATTGGTGATTAAAAGTGAAGATATCATGTAATTGGCCAATCAGAGGCAATGTTACACCGGCAGGTAGTGCTCAGGGGGTTAATTAAAAGGACAATCAGAGATTTTCTGTACAAAATACATACACCCCCTATGGAAGACATGATCTTAATCTCCCACTCAGGGGGTGTAGACTTCAAATGCAGTCACCAATTCAGGTAACCCCATTTGAAATTCACTCTCCCTGTCTGGAAGATAAAGATCATGTCTTCGAACGGGGATGTATGGATTTCATCTGGAATAGCACCATGATCATCAAAGGAGCACATATTGGTCCATTTGATCCTATAGCTGAATGCTTATTTCATAAAGCACTGCAAACTTGGTCAGTCTTAATGGCCCTCGCTGGGTCAACCGCATTCATTCATTTTCATGCATGGGTTCTGAGTTCAGCAGCTTGAGCAAGAATATAATTAATTACACTAACTCCAACTTAAATCCAGATTTCGTCTTCATCACATTATTCCCATTTAATACGCCATTTATTTAGCATATTGTATAGCATGGTTGTTCCAAAGCCAAAATCTGAATTTTGATGAATTTCTTTTGAGGAGTATTCTGTTGCAGCAAATCATTGACTATCCCTTTAAAAACAAGCAGACTATAGGAGTAGATTACTTAAGGATTATATGCACCTTTGGATAGGTTACCATGGTAACTGGTTTGTTATGGTTACTGTTAGTCATTGACTTGATTTATTTCCTTCGTTGGACCTTTGAAACTTCACAGCCTTTGTTAAAGTTGAACTCAAACTTGAAATAAACAAATTAAAAATCTGAATAAATTAACACAATTTTGCTTATGAATACTTTATTTTCATTATTTACCCATTCTTAACACAATCATTATCCACGTTTAGACCTACTGGTCAAAAATATGGACACTATAAAATGATCATTTGAATCATCTATACAGGACTGTATTTCTAGTATCTATATCTATATCCACATTTTTACAAATTAAAAAAATGTCAATTGACGGGTTGGAAGATCACGATACAAGTTATCAGCAAATTCGTTGTGACGTTTGTATTATGGTTGGAGACACACACAAGTTTGGGTTTATCTACAATCTAGAAATGCTCTGTTTTGTTGGAATCATTAAAGGAATGTCATGTATGATTTCCTTGATAGTTGAGAACAACCTGTTGCTATGGTTTCCATTCTAATTCCATATGGGTTATATTAGTCTTATACATAGGGTAATTGTGAGCAAAATATTGAACAAACAGTCATGATTTTGGTAATTTACTCATTCATTATCCTACAATACTATGATCAGAAGCAAATCGGCAGTAACCTTTGTTACTGTCAATATCAAAATATAGACTGTGGGGCGATATCTGTCCTTTTTGTTCAAATTTTCTACCTGCAAGAAAGTATCAATAATCTTTGTTCACATTTTGTGTAACATGACAATGTGTCAGTTTTGTTCAAATTTGTGTGCAAAGAATGACAATATTTATCATTTAAAATTTGTGCAAAGAATAATAATTATAAGTAATTGTTCAAATTGTGTGCATTAAGATTGGCAATTTGTGACCTTTTTGTTGAGATTTATGTGCAACAAACAGCCAAGTTTCAAGGGCAAAATCGCAAAGAAAGGATTACAATGTTAAGGATATAGTCATTATGAATGTTATGTGGCCTGCCTATTTGGTAATGATCAGAGTATTGACTTGGTAACTTAAGCCTTTGATAGCTTCATTATTTTTATCTTATATAACTTAAAGATTCATTATTTATCACATAACAAATAAACCCCATGCCTTTCTTACAGGGTGCCTGATTGGTTCATTACATGATATTATCATCTGTGCAACCAATATCAAAATCAAGCTTGTTCTTAGAGGCTGATAATTCCGTCAATACTACCCACATGGATAAATTAACAAAATGGGAACATGTTTGAGTTCAGAAGGGCTTCTCCAATGAAGATTTGTGCATCCTTATCTAGAAATCTAATAATTTACACAGTAAGACATTTGCAGAATAAATAAATTTATCTGTATAAAGTTTGGCACCATTTTGTTCATGATCATAATGGTCTATTTCATAAGTTACTATCAAATATTATATTTACAAGAACACCATGTTTCAAAACAACATGGGTTAGCATACATGTCAAGCATGCTAGCTGTGTTCAAAACATACAAAATTTTATTAATTTTACAAGAATTTATTCGCTACTTTTGTTGAAAAAGATTTAACAAAACATTTCTTCCTCTTCAAAAGGAAAAGGGTGTTTCTAGAACTTTGACATGGAGTGTGTTGTATTGGCAAAAACCTTGTTTTTTATCTAAAAAAGTGGCTCCCTTCTACAGTTCATTTGTCATAATTAAGATGAATACCAAAATATTTTTGAATTTTTAGAGTCCAGAAACCATTCCATTATGAGGCATATTTAATGCTAACTAGCAACCACAGGTCTGTTACACTCTTAGAAAACATTTCAAAAATAGTTCTTTATTTGTTCTCTCAGGACCATTGGTGGTTCTTAAAATGAACCATACAAGGATTTTTGGAACACTCTGAGGAACTTTTCACAGTCTATGCAGAACCTGTAATGGTTATGCAAAGTGTTCTAGAATTTCCATGAACTTTTTTGAGGTCTCAAGTGCAAGGGTTCCCTCACAAGAACACTTTAGAACCATTTTCTCAGAGTGTATACCAGAAGTGACCTCTTAATGACCTTTGACCCCAAATCTGTGTACACCCCATAGGTATATTAATACAATCATTTTTCATACTTTATTAACAGCTTCTGTCAACTGCCCAAATATCAAAATATGCAATTCTACAAAAACACCTTTTTTCAATTTCAATATTTCTTTAAAATAAAATCTACTTTGTCTTTCAGTTTCACAACTTTGAGTTTGTTCAACATTGTCAGGTTTATTACAACTGCAAATTGAATGAAACAACACTTCTTATTTAACCGTTTCTTGGATCATTCATTGCAACAATTATAAAATACCCTTTTTGATTAATATCAATTGATCATCGATATTATTTTGTTTTCCAAGACTTTATTACCAAACAAACACAGATAATTGGTCCCAGGGTGAAGATACAAAAATTGACTCCTGAATTCCAGACAAAAAAACTTGAATGAATACATACATCCTCATTCCTTAGGGGCAAAGTTCAATACAAACAATAACTCCAGACATCTGGTGTGTAATAAGTAACATTTTATCCAAGTATCAAAAACATGTCATATCATTAATTTTGTTAGTATGTTAAGTAAACACACTATCAAAGGAACTCTCCCCTTTGTCAAATCAGTTACTCTATCATGACTTTACCAGGGATCTAGAACATCAAAGTTTGGTTCATCTTTCAAATTCCCTATGTATTATGATCAGTGTTGAACTCTGCCCCTAGCATGAGCTATTGTAAACTACACAGATCAGGTAGTTGAGTAAAAATGCAGCACATACTGCCATCTTATGATTGTTGCTATGCCAACAGCTGCCATGCCAACATGGATAGAAATTTGAGTTGTTTTTTCCAATCATTATTAAGTAGATTCCAAAAGGGTGTCCCACAATGCACCGCTTTCATAATAGTTTTGTTTTCAAGTTGATAGATGATGAGAAATATAAAAAGTGTGTTCAAAACACGTTCATAATGCGCACACACACTATCACATCTGTAAACATTTGCAACATCCGCATCTGCACCAAAAAAGCTTAAGCTGTTGTATATCGTTGTTGGTTCAAAGTTGTTGGGCGGATTTATAGGCAGTTCGTATAATATCGTCTGCGTAGTTTATTGACTTATTGATTATGGAAGACCTTATGGTGATGTAGTAGATTTCTCGTCTCTGTCGCTTGTTTCATCATCCGTCATTACGGTTACCAAGGTACCAACGGCTTTGCCAATATTATCAGCACAGTGGAATAAATTGCCTACTCTATTAGGACCTGGAAGGGAAAAAATGAAAAAGAGATGTGGATATTGAAAATGAGCTGTCTGTTTCTTAGTGTAATTAAAATCATTTACTAGAAATTAAACAAATTTTTAATTGCATAATAATAAAGCTTTGTTTTTTGTATAATTTATCTTATAGAAACTGAGATTTTCTGCAAAATGTTTACCTCATTTGTTGTCTTAAAATTGAGCAATAAGGTTGGATTTGACAACAATGATAGAAAAGAGTTTATTCACATAACAATCCTGCTTTAGTAAACCACAACATATCACCACCTGTTGTCTGCTCAATTTTAACCCATGAGAACTACCTGCCAATTGGTCAAAAAGAAGTTTCATTATCAATCGGACCAATCAGCAACATTGTTAGAATAATTTCCCCACACAAAAAATTGAGGTGAATTATTTTCAAAGCTACATTCTGATTGGTGATTAAAATGAAGATATGTAATTGACCAATAAGAGGCGATGTTAGATCGGCAGGTAGTGCTCAGGGGTTAAATAAAGAAGAATGTAGGCAAATGGAGACACTGGTGATGATAGAATTTCAAAAGGAGGTTAGACATGGAGAGTCTGGACAATATCCTGCCTGTGTGTGTGTTACTCCACTGACAGTACCTCTGGATTGTTTTCAAACATTAGCTTGATATAGCTTGCTGCTTTGCTATATGTGCGTGTAATACAATTGCATGCGCTAAGAGCTACATACATGTGCAAACCTGCGTGCGCTCATGCTGAAAATGAAAGATGCCCATTGTTTCATTTCGGGCCTCCAATGAAACTCAATACAGAGGTGCACTATTTTGGGGCGCCATGTGACAATCCAATATGGCTGATTTCCCAAATGACTGGGCTATTCCAGCTGAAAGCCATACACCCCCTATGGAAGACATGACTTTTAGGGGGTGTAGATTTCAAATGGAGCCACCCATTCAGGTAATCCCATTTGAAATTCACACTCCCTGTGAAGAAGACTAAGTTTATCTGTACCACAGAGGATATGTGAATTTCAACTGGAATAGCCCATCACACTGCACATGCCTATACAAGAATCCATCAAACGTTTTGGGCTTTTGGCCCTCTAGTGGTGACACCACAATTGATTTCGCATAGGAAATTTGAATGCTTGGATTTTCAAAACAGGATAATACTGAATACTATGTGTGCATGGACCTTCGTCCTTGGGACACCTCAGTCATGTCCAACTGGCTGCTGAACATTGAATCCATGTTTACAGAGTCTCCCTATAGTTTAACCTCTTTGCACTCTCTCTATACCATACCTGTAGCACCATTCTCTTCAGGGAAACTGTTCAATTCCTTGATGACCTGATCCAAGTCAACCTTTCCCCCCTGACCTCCTGACCCTGCACCGGCAGGTTCCCCTTCTTTGGGGTCATCTTTGAGGTGGGGAGGGGTGTGAGGGGAAGGCTGGGGGTGATCTTCACCTGGGGGTAAATAAAGATGCAAAACAAAAGAGGAAACACAACTTAAAATACATGCAGGAAACTATAACATAACTCAGCCAAGCGATATTTCACAGCTTTTAAACTTTCAAAATAATAAACTGAAGCACTTACGCAAAATAAGATATACAATCAAGTAACATGGGGTTACAGCATTACAAAGCTTTCAAATCAACTAGTTTGACCATAATACTTCTAGTAGATTTCTTGACATGTATATAGGCTATATTACGTGTGTGTAGGTGTGGATGTGCGTAATATATGTATGTTTGTGCTTTTGATAGTGGATGGCTGTTGGGTATGTGTGATCAATCTCTTGTGACAGCATTCTTGTGGGGTACTGTGTAAGTTGCAGCAATAGCTTGTGGGATACAACTTCTTTGTGGGCAATAAATCATGGATCCCATAAAGTAAAAATAGTTTGTCGATTGAATGCGGTTTCAGACGTCTGCGTTTGCATAGTCCTAAACTTTGTCCACGTTTGAAGGCAAACACCCATAGGGGTGGGGTGGGTATGTGCATTTGTAAAGACCTGTAAATGAGGACACACACCCAAAATACCATGATAACGGATATCCCTTTCCCTAAAGTTTCCTCAGGGCACATGCATTTTAAATTGCCCACCACATTTCATATAGTACAGCGGTTCGTTCAAGCATATCGATAGACCAGCCCCTCGCCTTTGCTGATAAACAATGATGTCAAGTGGTCTATATAAGCCAAGCAAACTTTACCAGCATATTGCAAATAAGGAAAAAATGCAAGACCATGTCTCATTTGCCTGTGTAATGTCAGGATGTTGGATAGTAAAATGTCAAGTGGGTCCATGGTTTCTTGCTCAGCTTTGGGTGTGCAACGCCCTCCGCAAGTAGGTGTGTGTGTATGTACTATTGCATGCAACTTATTAGATATAATTATAAGTCCATGTTAAACCAATATCTGAGCTAGCGTAAAAATTCACCATATCCATTTAGCAGCATTTTCATGTTATTGTAACTATATCAAGCATTCAAATTTGCAAACAATTTTTACAGCAGTAAAAAGAGTCAACTAAAACGGCATTTCGTTCCTTTGCATTTTACTTGCTGAAGAGTCATACTAAAGCAAGATACAAGCAAAATTAACTGAAAACTTTTTTTGCAAAACACGATTGTACACTGTGGGTTAGGGTTAATCTGAAACTATAATAAGAATTAAGAATGGGATATTACTGGAAGTCACAATCAGTGATTTTCTTGACAAAATAATTTGCTCCACTAATGATTAATGAAGAAAATAAAAAATAACAAGAACTGTTTTGTAAGTCAACAGGTTAATGCAAGACGACACCCCATCTGCAATAGCTGCTATCTGTCATATTCTTAGATGGTGTTCAATATACAATGCAGAACCTGCTGAATGTTTATAAGGCAGCTATTGCATATAGAGGCTCCTTGTTCTAACTCCTCAGAGTGTTGACGGTTATCACCAACATCTACTACTCGCCAAAGTTTCCGAATATTCTAACTTGGGATGAATATATTGAATGAGTCACGTGTCAAATACTATTGTTTCTAATGAGGATATTAAGAGCTTTCATAAACTGAAAACCTCATTTTGATACGACTTTTGTTTGCAAGTTACATCAATTTATCAATCACAGAAAACAATATAAAAAAAAAGAATTTTATCTTTCTTTGCCAATATCTCAAAATCAATATAACTGACATCCGACTCATTTCCCTTGATCGTGTCACATTTCTGCTTCTTCCAAAAATTTGAATTAGATGAATGCTTCATTGTTCTGGTTAATAAATCACTGATTGTTCCTCCAAAAAGGCAGGAGGGGATGGGGTAACTATTGGGATACATATCTTAAAATAATCTACAATGAGCCTCAAGAAAAAATCACCTGTAGATTTCTCTATTGAAATCTAAACCAAACGAACTTTACAGTTAATACAAAAAATACTATGAGCAAGTTGACATTTTCAGCATATATGTGATCTAACAAAATGAGCATAAAGTTGACAAAATAATGTTGTGAGATATTCCTGATTTAAAATCCTTATTTTATACCCTTTAACTTCAAACTAAACTTGTTAGGATGGCTTGTTGCTTTGGTCTTCAACAATCAATATTTCCTCCATAATTTCTTTGTTTTTTGTTTAGTTTTGTCATGTTTAATGGGTGGTCTATTCTATAGTGCCCTGGCGAATTTATGCTCATTTTTGTGGGAGCAGGTCACATTGGATAGCTTAACCACCCTTAACAGACCCATAGGAGTGGAGAGGTTAATATTGAAATAGGTTGATTTTCCATGATTCTTGCAGATTGAGGATGGGCAGTGCCCTCTGCCCCCCTCTGGCTCTGCCAAGGGGACACAGACTTATTCTACTTCATACTACATATCCATTCTTACCTGCCATATCACTGTCATAGTCACTTGTTCCCCCATTTGTTGTTGTTCTGTTTGGTTCTAAGGGTGGAACGGCTTGAGGCACTCGACGGGTACGTGGAAGAGAACTTATGGATGATGTGGGTGAGACAGCTGGGGTGGTACGCAATGATGAGGCTTGTGAGTGGCTACGATCCTGAGGCTGTTAAAAGAATTCAATTTTATAATTATGTTATACATGGTGCACTGGTTTAGACAGAAGCTCTATTGGACAGATGGAATCAAAGAATCCACTGCTTAGCATCTTGCAGTGGATAGCCAGAGTTAGAACAACATCATCAAAAGGGTCACAATGGGTTAGTCATGACCCATAGGATGATGATGCACTGTTTTACATGTAAGAGCAGGAAGGAAAAACATGTGCATACATGTGTTTGCAGACATGATTTCAAAGTGATACTATTTTGTGAGAAGTCCTCAAAGTGACCATGTCTGATCATAAAATGATTTAAAATTCTATTCCGAGCTGGAATTTTTGTTAAGCGAATATACAATTTTAGTTAGTTCCCACTCAGTTGTTGCTACATGTCTACCCAACTGATCATATGTATCCTAAATTAATTTCAGATAGGTTTTAAGACTTAAGAGATCCTTGATTTACTAGCTTACCTGTTCAAGTAGCTGTCTTAACCTCTGTAACTGAGCTTCTAACTGCCTATTGTGATCCTCAAGGATCTGCATGCGGGCCTCCAGACGACCTTTATGCTGCCTAAGAAGCTTGGCTTCTGCCACCAGCTCTGTGTCTCTGTGTCCCGGTGACCTGGTACGCTCATCTGGATACCCTGATGAATCAATCTTACTTTGATCATCTGTACGTAGCACCTTTAATCTATCCAATTCTACGAGGAGAGTTCTGTGAACAGAAAAAAAAAGTTTTGTGCATGATATTAAACGATGATGGAAGTGTACGAGTCATTTGTGTGGCTCATAATTTTCCTGCGGTTGGGTTGGTAGGTTCTGAGACTAGAGGTAGGAGAGTCATGGAAGAGATATTGATGGTCTGAGGAAGAGATGTGAAGAGATCCACCATGTTTGCATGTAGTAGCGGTGGCAGGATTTTTTTCGTGGGGGGGGGGGGACAAAGTTCTGACTGGGGGAATTTCCCCTGGATTATTTTATCATGTGCACAGGAAACTTGATCTTAATGTGTAATTCACTGTGGTTGACAATTCAAGCCAAGTTGTATCCTGTATGCTGATCCTGGTTGCGATGATCAATATAGGGTGTGCATAAGCTGCTAAGTCCCCCGGGCTGTAGTGGTCAGTGACAGACAACCTGTAAAGTATGTGGAGGCTTGTGGATCAACATCTAGGCATTGTGCCTGTACGTAGCGCACTATAAATCACAGAGGTTTTTTTAAGTGCTATGTGTGTAAACATTCTAACGCTGAAGCTTGTATGTATCGTGATAAATGGGTAATTTATTTCTCTACATATCTTAATATCCTCTTAATTACATAAAACTTTTTCTATTTTTCTTACTTGTTTTCTTCTTCCAGTTGAAGAATTTGACATTCCAAATCGGGTCTTTGTTCAGCATCAATAGCAACCACTATCTGCGCTGGACTTCTTGGCTGTAATGCAAACACAAAACACACACATAAATTATCTTCAAAATGATCTTGCAAATGAGCATCAAACTTGGTTAGTATCCCTTAGTGTGTAGTATAACAAAACCGGAAATTTATAATGCAGAGTGAATAGAATGATTAATATCAATGGTAAATTGTGCTGGAGGAGACAACTGTCGTTAAGAATCAACATGCCAGCGCTGTACTAACGCAAATGTTATTAAACAGTACTCGTGCATTTAGTCCACAATAGCAGAAAGATAAGGTGTTGTGTATTTGCTTAATGTCATGAATGTGAATATTTTCAACAGCATAGTGTGATGCCATTGTCAAAGATTTCCATATTTTGACACTAGTGAAATATGATTTGCATTGAATGATACATAAAGCAATGTGAACTTTACCAGATATGCCAGCATGTTTCATAACCGCACAGGGCCGTAACAAGCGGGGCGACCGGGGATGCCAGCCCCACTTTTTGAGGAAATTGGTATGTTTTTCTTTTATATCTCTATTTTAATTTGGGCATATATTTGTAATTTGGCTGTCGCACATTTGTGATGGCCGCCCCACATTTTTCAACCTTGCTACGGCCCTGTAACCACATGTCTACCATTCATTGTTCTATTTTTGGATAATCGAAAGACTTCCCCCATCTTATTTGACAGGAGCCTATATCCAAATATCAATATCTAGAAACACTAAGCTTCTGTGGGCAATTCTCAGATTGGGCATGGCAGTTCTTGAAGACCACAGTACCTCAGTCTTTCTACATTTTGATACTAAAGAAAAGGCCCCTTACTATATAGGTGTTGTAATAAGTAATCAGAAGTATGGATGGCAGTGGCATACCAAGCAAGGGAAGGGATGGGCAAACCACAGCTCGAAATATACTGTGACAAAATTGACTAAAATTTGTGATGTGCATTATACTTTTGGCTTGTTTAAAACCAGAAATAACTTATTTTGGCATTAAAACTGCAAACTGCTGTGAAGTCATCTGGGGAGGGGTCAGCAGTATAAATTTGCCATTTTCCTTTCGGGAATCATGACCGATACGCCACAGAATAGAGAGAAACTACAAGTTAGGTTAGTAATTTGTAACATACCATTTCCACTATAGAGTTATACTATAGTAATACCATGGTTCTCTTAATTAATGTACCTATAAAGACTAAATTAAAAACACTTCTTAAAGTCATGCAAAAAGTTTGCAAACTATTTTTTCCCAATCACTGGTTAGTAAAGTAAACTATTTTCTCTAGCATTAATCATTAACCCTATGAGAACCACCTGCCGATTGGCCAAAATGAATATTGTGTCCAAATTTGAACCAGTCAAGGAGGGTATTAATAAGATCATCTGCAAATGCAAGTTTGACCATAAGCCTAGTCATAATTGGCCATTTAAATGAGTATTTCAAGTAATCAACCAATCAGAAATGCTGTTAGATAACCAGTAGTGTCCAGGGGGTTAATACACTACAAGAAACTCAAATATAAATTTTTTCAATTTATCCAAAAAAAAGTTCCACCATTTTGACAAATCTTTTTCCCAATTAGAAGAGCTTATACTTGAGTCTACTATAACTATATACTGATAAAAGTGGTCATTTTTGCAGTCTAATTTGTTGTGTTTTGCAGATTTTAAACTACTTGCTAGTTTTTAAATTAAAAATTTTTGAGTTTTCTTACATAGACCTATAGGTCTACATGAAAGAACATATTTGTACATTTTTATTTTTGCAGTAGCTTCACTGAGTGTGAAAAACATCAAACTTAAGGTTCTGCGAAAATGTTCACTTTTACGGTATTATTATTATTATTAATACAAAATATGAAATTTCATTGAAAATACTACAAATCAAACATACAAGTTAAGTTTTGCAACTTAGTAATTAATGAACATGTTATTGTAATGCACAAAACGTTAGTCTAGTATGGTTACCAACAAAACATAGAAGCATAATAGCTATTGTTTAAAAAACAGGAGAGTAACATCAACCAGTCTACAGAATAAAGATTTTTTGTTAGAGTCAGAAGGCTGCAAGAAGAAAATGTTAGTGCAATAGCACTAAAATGATTTCACTGTGGATTTACTACATTTTTTGATCACTTGCAAAAAAGTTGCTCACAATTTGATTGATGAAAATTATACACCTCTATGTAAACTTGGATATACTTTCAAAACACTGTCAAATACTTTTTGAATACTTTATTATACTTTTTTACTGTGAGGTATATTTTATTTGAGCTCATGTAAATGAACTGACTGTAGGAGTTGCTGTAATTTATATCTTGAAACTTTTTTGCAAGTAATCTTGAACTTTAATTTGTAGGTTTATATTTAAAGTAATATAAACCAAATTAGGCTATTCCAATTGAAATCCCTACACCCTCAATATAAGGCAAGACCTTAATCTTCCACACAGGGAGTGTGAATTTCAAATGGGGCTACTTGAATGGGTGACTCCATTTGAAATCTACACTCCCTGTGTGTAAGATTAAGGTCATGTTGTCCATAGGGGGTGTATGTATTTCAACTGCAATAGCCCATTTGATTGTAAGAGCAATTTACCAGTTGTGAAACATCACCTCCTAATTGCTTACAAAAATATGTAATCAAGTCATGTTCCTCATGATACTTCAAGGAGAAATATAAAGCAAATTTGAACAAAAAAATGTCCAAAAAATACATAAAATTGTTGTTATGATAATGAATTACTGTTAAATTTGACCGCATTATGACTGTCATATTTATGAAGAAGGGTTTTGTGTGAAATGAATGAAAGCAGACTGCAATGTAGCTGAAGCCAATGAAAGGTAGTGGCCAATACTATGGACCACAATGGTCTCATCCCAATGGCATAGTTCAATAACCTCAATTAAACATCCATAGTGCAAAATTTGACCTAAAGTTTTAGAGTGAGTTTTTGTACCCAAATTTTCAAAGGTCATTCAATGAATGTACAAATGTATTGGGGTTAAAGAACTGTGTCCTGATGGATGAGAATGTTGTGGATCCTAGTGCAATCACCATTATCATAAAACACCCAAGTGAAAGGAGTAAAGGCAAAGAAACAAGATGCATAATTTAGTTGTAGTCTTTGGCAAGGTTCTTCAGCGGCAGTCTGCCAATTTGGTGCAGTTTAGTTGGGTTCTGGCTAATTAAACTGCATCATCATATCACATCTGGGGGGGGGGGGGGCACTTACATTACGTGATGGACACCAATGCTCATGTATGGACTCTTGAAACGCACCCTAAACGAGTATTACTCAGCGCGTGCAAAACATACCCTAAACAAGTATTTTGCCATTTTTTTAACACTAAGAAAGTAAAAATTCATGTTCAGGTTCTTGTTTAATATGAGTAGTTTGATGTTTCTTACCATTTTATCCTACGATGTGTTCTGATAGTAGCCAAACATAGCCTTTTTTTCACCCTTTTTATTTTGACATTAAACTTTGGTACCCTATTAAAGCAAGTATTTTGCTTGGAAAAGTATACCTTTTTTCCTGATTTTTGGCGTTTTTGACACCCTAAACAGGTACAGCGCTATACTTGTCCAATGCTGAAAAACAACCCTTTTTACTTGTTTTTTTACAAGAGCATGGTGTCCACCTTGAAATACAAGTGGCCCCTCCGGGATCACATCGACAACTCATTCACCAATCAGTCTGCATAGATAATCTGACAAAACAGATGGACTACGCTAAAGGACCTTGCCGAATACTATAAGATACTTTGCATAGTGAGTTTTGGGGCCGCTTTTGTAAACACATGAGATATCTCTGTGTTAAAGTGGATGCACAAGATGAATTCACTTAGGTTAGCTTAATGCAAGTCAAGAATAGTATTAGCAACCAACACCAGCAAAAAGAAAGATGAGAAAGCACAAGTGATTACAAAGTTAGAAATAATTTCAACAATTTCACATGATTAAAGTATTTTAGTATTTGAATTAGATGGTAACAGTAGCATAAGAAGAATGTTCCAAACATTCTAGAGGAAAGCTTAACCCCATGAGAACTACCTGCCGATTGGCCAAAAAGAAGTTTTCATTATCAATTGGCCCAATCAGCAACATTGTTAGAATAATTTCACCATGCAAAAAAATTGGGGTGAATTATTTGTAAAGCTCCATTCTGATTGGTTATTAAAGTGAAAATATCATGTAGTTGACCAATCAGAGGCAATGTTAGATTGGCAGGTAATGCTCAGGGGCTTAAAATAGGGAAACCTGAAAAAGATAAGATATTTTCAAGCAGGTAACGCTGAAAAGGTAAGTATAATGTCAAGAATTCTGAGTAAGCAGCACAAAACAGTTGGAAAGCTGGAGCAAAAGCTGAAGAAACTGGAGTATAGCAGAAAAGCTTAACATGATTTAGTTTGGGATGTCGTAAGCGTTTGACATTACCAGTTGTTGGACGTCACCGCCAAGGTTTTTACAGTTCTCAGCAATCAGATCATGCTCATCTACATCATCATGCTACAAGGGAGGGAAAACATAAAACAGAACAGCATGAACACTCAAGGATCAAGGATATCAAATCAATTACCAGACCAACATGTTTCTTTGTAAAGTGAAAAATGAAGCTTTTATGCATGTTACTCAAATTTGAATGTAAGCTATATATTCTTGTATTTGATTTTGAAACTTCATATAGATCAGGTATTTTTGAGTTTTAAAAACTCTCCATATCAAAACAGATACAAAGTTGACGAGTGGATATTCATACGTAGTGGTAGATAAAATGATTAAAGAGTTTAACTTCAACACTACACTATTTTTAGTTCACCTGGAACGTTTTCACTAGTTCGACTAGCGTCTTCAGCAGATG
Organism: Amphiura filiformis; assembly: GCF_039555335.1. NCBI lineage: Eukaryota > Metazoa > Echinodermata > Ophiuroidea > Amphilepidida > Amphiuridae > Amphiura > Amphiura filiformis. The sequence goes on from NW_027305494.1 coordinate 398,469, forward strand.
GTGATGCTGTGATGATATCTTGTCTACGATCTGGATATCCTTCACTGATGACGTCATATGATTGACAGAATGACGTCTATGTCGTAGACAAGATATCATCACAGTATCACCATCTGCTGAAGACGCTAGTCGAATTAGTGAAAACGTTCCAGGTGGGCGAAAAATAGTGTAGTGTTGAAGTTAAACTCTTTAATCAGATACAAAATTGTAGTTGGTTATTGGGGGAAGCAATCAGTTAAAATTTTGATCAACTAATTTATTTTTCTTACAGCTCTAAATTTATAAAAGGGCCTACTAGAACTCAGTCAATCTAACTTATCAGTTTGTAAGTAGGCTAGCTAGTTTAGTCACTATGAAGTACAGTACATTAAGATTAGCATCCGCAAGTTAGTTAATTATAACAAAGCCACTAATTACCGGTTTAGGACTTGCGTTGACAATTTCACTAGCTTTTGGAGTAATTGTTTCCTCCACTCCGTTTTGATGCTTCACATGAAAACAAACAAACAAAAAAAGCAAGACAAACATTTTAAATTGGGAATACAAAAACAAGGGAGGGAGATAGTTTTCAGCAAACATGTATCTTTCTGGTTTAATCTGCAAGTTAAATCAAGTTACAACTAACGGTTGTAGACTGAAGCAATTAAGATTAATATATTATATTATCGCCATGTGTATCACATAGTGATGGATGATAAAATTGGGTGTATCAAATAGTGACGTCAATCACAAATGCAACAAGAAATGAACATCAGGAAAACATTGAATAGGTGAATATTAATGGGCATTGAGGATAAACTAGCAATTAATATTTAGCAATTTGCATTTCTATTAAAAAGTTATTTCCAGAATATAAATTGTTGTACATGTGAAATTGTACATCTCACACATGTAATAGACTGCCATTGAAGTTATTTATCACAGTGTGAAACTTTTTTTTCAACAAATCTCAATATCCGTCACTATGGATTTTACATGATTGTTCATATCCGTCAGTATTTGATACACCCAATGATATATTTGCCTGTTTCAGTTGAAATCCAAACACCCCCTATGGAAGACATGGCCTTTATCTTCCACACAGGGAGTGTGAATTGTAAATGGGACAACCTGCATCCATTTGGAAAGCTACACCCCCTGTGTGGGAGATTAAGGTCATGTCTTTCTTATGGGGTGTATGGTTTTCAGATGGATATAGCCCATTACAGCTTTTTGTCAGGTTGGCATTTTATTTTTTACACATATAATCATTAATAAATACAGTAGATCTGAAGTCAAATTCATCACAATCCTATTAAGCCAGAAGGTTAAGAAGGTAATTTTATTAAGACATTTGACAGCTGTTACTTGCTTATTAGAGGGGCGCTAATTACATATTGATTGATCAGCTCGTAATTGGCAGGTCTTATAACATCATAGATTAATATCAATATATTTTATTTCAGGAATTTTCTTGTGACATCTTGCCAGAAGCATCACAAATTATTAATTGAAAGTCCTATACTTTGCCTATACTTCCTTAAACATTGCACAAGAGAGACCAGATAGGTCAACTTTATCACTCTTAATATGGGTCTACTTTTCAATGTACTGGTAAAAGCCTAACAATTCCTGTTGATTACACGCTGATCAAACTACAGAATATTGTAAACCAGCTGTATAATACTATGAGTAGTCTTGTACTGTAAAAGTGGTTATTTCTATGCCATTATTTGCTCAAGGTGACAATTACAACAATACAGTTAGCAGCCTGCACAACCGATTCTTTAGAAATGCTTAGTCGCGCTGAAAGTCGATCGATACATGTTAAAATCAGCACAATTCAGAGATACACCTTTTTGCTATGAAATTAATTTTCTCGGTCAAATATAAAGCAATATTTTTTTTTTCTTCAGTAATGTCAGTTAAAAACTTGGTGCTTGGATATACATTTTTTTACAAATCCTGGTGTTAAAATTAAGCATCAAATTGTGTCTTTTAGTGTGATATTTTGATTTTTATAGGCCTTCAGTTCGCACACGCCAGCTTTTTACGGAATTCATTTTTAGCGTCTCAAACTAATATAGTTTGCTAAAGAAAGATATTTCCCACCTCTGTAAAGCACATCGTGTGGGTCTATATATTATAGTTTTGTTAGAATTTCCGCTTTTATTTTACCCTTTTTCCTTCCTACTCCGAAAATGTCTAACTCAGTACTTTTATCTCGAGAGCAACCAACAGAAATAGTCGATATTTCCTCTGTTGTTTATCCAGGTCAATTTTCCATTGAAAGCAACCAGCGATTTGGTAGCCCAAATCCCCAATTGAGTGTTCTGGTTAAACATGATCAGTAGGAGCGCTTATAGGCCTGGGAATTTCTTTTGCTATATTGAAGTTCTAGCAACACTGTAGCCATGCCGGTATTCCTATTAAACCCAGGGATATCGATCCACAATGCTAGTATTAGCCTATAGATTTCACTCGTTGATTTTGAAAATGGTCAGCCGGCAGTTAAAATAGTGAAATGAAAACGCAAATTCTGACAAAACTATGATATATCGCTCACGGTGATGTGCGTTAGAAAGTTGGGAAAAATCCTTCATCAGCGAACTATCTTACTTTGAAAAGCTAAAAGGTTGATCCAAAAAAGGCTCATGGACAGAGTTTAAGCCTATCAAAATCGAAAATCTTACACTAAATGACTAAATTTCACGCCTAAGTTTAACACTAGAATTTGAAAAAAATACAGTATCAAGCACTACAATTTTTCCTGACATTTACTGAAAAAATGAAAATGATTGCTTTTCATTTGGCCGAGAAAATTAATTTTACATCGAAAAGGTGTAACTAAAAATTTAGCTCATTTCAACACCAAATTCGATCGTTTGTATTGCCTCATTAAATGACTGAGTGAGCCTTGCCAAACAAAAGAATCGGTTGTGCAGGCTGCTAACTGAATAATCTAGTTTTGAAATGAATGGACTCTTTTTGTTTCATAAATCAACACTTTGTATGTTTTTTCATAAAATTCAGGAGATCAAAAAACTGTAGCACAAAAATGTCAACTTTTACAGTAAGCTACCTATTGTTTGATTATTAAAATATATTGAAAATACAATGTCAAAAGATCTGTTAATACTGTGTACCACATAAAAATAAACAAATTTAGAGTAAAAAGTAGACAACCATATTACAATGTAAAAATGATGAGTTGACATGAAATGTGTAGTTCCCCAAGCCAAACTGATACAAGCAGACTACAGCAACTAGGATCCACAACATACTCATCTATCAGGGCACACTTCTTTAACCCCAATACATTTGTACATTCATTTGATGACCTTAGAAAATATGGGTACACAAACTCATACTCTGCAACATGAGGTCTAATTTTGCACTATGAGTGTTTAATTGAAGTTATTGGACTATGCCATTGGGATGAGGCCATTGTGGTCCACAGTGATAATCAAGACAACATGGAGGTATTAAGAAACATAACATCTACAGCCACCAAAGACTTCAGAAATGCAAATATTAGTATAAAACTCAACCAAGACAAAAGACAAGAACAATAAATGCACTGTCACCGAAGATTTTCAGAAAACAAAATTTCAACAAATTGGTTTTAATTCCAACATACTACACCAAAATGGAACTAAAAACGGTGAGATTTAAGGTGGTACTACACCCCTGGCCATTTTTTGCCTATTTTTGCATTTTTCTCAAAAATTATAGCGCGTTGGTGATAAGTAAGATATGTATATTATAGGGGCAAGGCCTAACTACTGCACTGGAATTTCAGCAACTCAAGGCAAGTAGACCCACCCCTCCAAAAATGAGTTTGAGATACTAAGACAAAATATTAGAAACATTTTAACAGCAACCAATTGCTGTAGGAATCAGAACATGTTTCAAAAACTTTCCCTTGTGGAGCTCAAAATTTCACATTTGCCCTTAAACTGTACATCAAAAATAGGTCCAACTATACTTTTTCTGAATCCTTATGATGAAAGGGATACATTGGAATAGTTTGACCAGATTTTAACTTTAAAATCTGAAACATGTACCATCAGCCATTTTATTTTTTTTTTGCAAATTATGCCCCTTTCCTCTGCAAGGATTTTTAAGACTTAGTATGGTGTTCTGGGATATTTATAGAAATGCTTTCTAGTGAAAGAAATTCTGTTACAATTAATTTCAAGTCGAGAGAAAACCCAGCTAGATTGGCTGATTATCGGGGTTAAAATTGAGGATTCAAATATATCAGCTTAACGCGGCTGTGTACTCAAGACGTTGTTTCTTTCGCAAAATTGAGCTTTTTTTAATATTTGTTACTTTGTTATGTTTTTTATAAATACAAGGAAAGAAAATCCAGATTTATAAACTCCAACTGCGCTTATTTTATGGATTTTATTTCACTATTTCATTCGTGTTTGCAATTTTAAAAGAGAGAAAATCTTTGTTGTATCAGCGGAGTGACACGCAAGCAACAACGCATCGCTACGCGATCGCGCAATTTGTTAACGCACAGATACGCTTACGCGTCGCCGACGCTTATCTGCATGCGTGGCGCATCCTTTGGAAACACTAATTTCAAGTGGTCAAATGGCTCCGCTTTAGCTGATAAAATGTGGGTTTTTTCAAGTTCTTTTCCTCGATTTGAATATCAAGTTATGAATGGATTTCGCTCAAACTTCTCAACGGGCTGTGGATTTACCCGATGTTCACATAATATAAGGTAGAAAAGCGAAAACTGCCGCATTCTCTTGTGAGATTCGATGAAAGGGCAAAATGTGACCACTTTAAACTTTAACGGCCATTATTTCAATGTTCATTTTCTCGGTAAAATGACGATTTAGGTACACGATAACTCAATAAATACAGCATCTATAGGTAAGCAAATATGATCATCGTAAAAGCATGATCGACTCAAGAAACGGTTTTCTTTTTTTTTATATTTTGGTCTATTTCCGATTTTAGGCATCATTTTGTGCAAATAGGCGTTTGTGAATTTTAAAAGTTCAATTTGATGCCTTATATGGTCAATATCTCAAAAACTAAGGCCAATATCAAAAAATAAAAAACCGTTTTGGAATGGAGCCTCAAGATTGAGCTAAAAACAAAATAAAATATTTTGGAAAGAGTGTTTTTTGTTATGATGTACCTCACAAATATTGCCAAAAACTCACTTTTTGTGATTTTCTTCATAATTGTTGTTTTTACCCCAAATCTGTATTTATATTAAGATTTATTGATGTCTTGCCTTTATAAAATGTATACTTTTATATGTCTTATGCTGAATAATTACAAAGTTATTGCACTTTTACTACATGCATGTCTGAGAGTACACAGCCACCTTAAAGCAAAATGCAACAACCAATGAGTGACAGCAAAAGAATTCAACTAGACTTTGACAAAGCAATATTAATCACAAACCACTTAGACCTAAATGTTATCGGATTATTGACCACCAAAGAAAAATCCACCAAAGAAATAATTATAAGGCATAAATGTTATTGGATTACTTATTTATAACCATCAAAGAAAAATCATATAAATAATTATGAAATGATTATCCACATCAGCAAAAGAGATTAATATTCAGACCCAATATGAGATGGTTTATGATGAAGTTTTTCAATTTGATTTACCGGTTCAGTGGAGTGGCCACTTGAATCAAGTTTTTGACAGTATTGTGCTATACGCTCATGTTCATCCTCAGCGTTAGCTAAAAGATCATGTTCATCCTGATCGTCAACTCCTTGCTTCAGGGGCGAAACAGAGAAAACAATAAACTAATAAAAACAATACGAACAAACAAAATACATCGAAGAAATGTGACAAAATATATGACATTTATCACAGATATTGAATAAAACTGCATCAACGTGGGGGATATTGATGAAAATATTACACATTATTCTTTGGATCACCTCAAGTTTGGTAGTTATGTACTTGTGTATGTCACCAGTGGAAGTATCGAATCTTGTGCATGAAGTAAATCACACAGAGTGTACACTCACACATACAAGGGTGGTTTGTTGGTATGCTTGCAGCACAAAATCATTGACGTCGCTACCGAACTTGAAGAAAACCAATGTATACGAATGGGATACTAGATGAATACTACACTAGGATCTGAAACATTCTCATCTGTAGGGCACAGTTCTTTAACCCCAACATGGTTGCACATTCACAGAATGACCTTTGAATGTGTTGGGTACAAAAACTCATCCCCCAGAACTTCAGGTCAACGTCTATGCTACGCTTGTTGTATGGAGATCATTGAACTATGCCACTGGAAATGAGACCACTTGGGCTATTCCAGTTGAAATCCATACACCCCCTAAAGAAGACATCACCTTAATCTTCCACACAGGGGGTGTAGATTTCAAATGGAGTCACCTATTCATTTGAAATTCACACTAGTACTCCCTGTGTGGACGATTAAGGTCATGTTTTCCATAGGTGTGTGGATTTCAACAGGAATAGCCCATTATGACTCCTGCAGTGCTATCTGAGAAGAAAATATAACTGTCCTTAAAATATACCAAGAATTCTTAATATCCAATAGCATTTCACAGACATGAAGAAAATACAAAGAAGTATTTGGTATAATTGAGAAGAAGCTACATGTATAAACATCATGTTAGTAATGACAATCATGATACAGACTTTCTCCAAATTCATTCTTCTGGAATACTGGAATAGTATGAAAAACTTATGCAGACAAATACTCAAAAATAATTCTGAATAAATTGCAAGACTAAAAGTAAAGGTTCCATAGTGAATACATATGATTGAAAGCTGTGGAAAAGTTTCACATGAGATAAAATAATATAATTAACTCCCAACATCATCTACATTCATAACTAAGTTTAGAGAAAACAAAACAGGCTATCCAACTTCCATGGAACATCATCATAAATCAAATATATTGAAGCATCGCTGACCCTCCTGAGTGTGAAACGCATAAATGCAAAAGACATGCTACGCGCAAAGGTGTGGCGCAAATGAAATGTTTCCGACAGAAAATTTTAACTATGTTCAGCTATCACCACCAAGTCATGGTACATGATATTTGTTTCCATGTGAAATGCATAACTCCCTGAAGCAGGCATGAGAATGATCATCCATGAAAAAACCTGAAACGTTTGAAAAGGCCTGAAAAAACGCATGAAATGAGGCCAAAAACGGGCTGAAATTAAAAGGAAGTGCAGAAATTTGGACCACAAAAAAGCAGGAAATCCAGCAAAAGCAGGAAAATTCTCATGCCTGCAGAAGATGAAAACTGTCCTAGTAACAGAATACACCATAGTGACACCCTATGTACGTAAATGTTTACAATGCATGATCGGTGGTTTCTGTGTAGGCTTGGTAAAGTGATCACTTAAAATGATAACTGCATGGTTTCTACTTCTAGAAAAGAAGTTTGCAATGAAATGATCCTATTTTCACGCATTGAAAGTGATGTAGGACATTAACGTTGAATGTATGTTTGCATAGTGTAGCTTCTATTAATTATGATATATTTTTAACGATAGTAGTATGATTGTTTCTTATTTAAGTTTTTTGAAATAAGAATGTTTGTATGTATGCACTGATGCTGGACATAATGTAGATAAACCAGGGTGTATCATGGGCTGATATGAAGTTTGCATGTGAATTTCAGCTTACTGTTTTCAAAGTTTCAGCTTGCTGTTCTTGTAATCTCTCTTCTTCCGATGATTGCAGCATGATTTGGGGAGTTTCAGTTTTCTGTTCCAGCAACCGTTCTTCAAATGTTGGCAATGTAATATCTGGAGTTTCAGCTACGGGTTGCTTTTTGTCTGCTAGTAACTGATCTTCTGTAAATGATTGCAGCATGGTTTCTGGAGTCTCGGCAGGTTGTTCCAACAATTGCTCCTCTTCCAACGACTGCAGTGTGATTTCGGTAATTTCGGCATTCTGCTGTTTCTTTGCTTCTAACAACCGCTCTTCTTCGAATGATTGCAGTGTGATTTCTTCTTCCACCAAATTGCAATAGTTTGATATAAGCAGATGCTCTGTGTTATGAATGCTTGGACCTTGCTCGTTGAGAATGTTTGATCTTTGTACAATCAGTGAGTGTTCCGTAGAGAGCTTGATGGAAAGCAAAGCAAGGAAGCAAATAAGATTTGGGAATTGCAACTAGCATTGTATGATTTTTATGTTTTTATATTTTTATCACCATTTCAATTGCATATATGTGATGGACATGTTTTTTGCATTCACTTTGATGACAAAACATTATTAAGCAAACAAAATGGTAGCAACTCAAGCAAAATGAATATCAAATTTGAAGTTGTAAAATAAAATAAAGTATTTTTTCAGATATTTAATTGCATATGTGCAATGGTATGTAACTTTTTATTTGATTTTTACAAAAATGTTGATAAATTTCTACAATTTTAACTAATAAACAAAATCAATGCATACAACATGGAATTAGAATTTTTTTATGTTTTCAAATTTAATAATGTTGGCCATGATTTGTATATGCAGTGACTCTTTACCGGTAGTTTTTCTTCTTTTTCCAGAGTTCCAGCTTGTTGCGATATCATCACATGTTCCGCTTCCATTTTAGACGTCTCCTTGGCGAGGGTTTTTGACTGCTCATTTATGATGTCATGTTCTTCATTAGCATTTTGTGACTCAAGTACTTGACAATTTTGAGCAATCATTTCATGATCTCTTGATGGCTAGTTCAAATAAAAACATCAAAATATTATTGTATTATATGAAATTAGAAATTTAACTAATGCTGATATTTCTTCAAAACTTAAAATGAAGGTGTGTTTTACATTTTATTTTGTTACAAAATTTGAAGCTTTTTAATGGCGAAATGTGAAATGTTGGTAATATAAGAACTTTTTAATGAATGTGTGATCAAATTACCAAAATTGGTCCTTCATTTTGTAATGTTTGCCAGTGCTTCACTATCAAGGCATGCTCAGATGCATGTGACTGTAAAATAAAAAGCAGATGAAAATAAGTTTTAATTTCCTTTTCTTTTTTCGTGATACATAATGGTGGTCTTGATGATAAATATGTGTGTATAAATCTTATTTATGATCAAGTTATGAGCACATTTGAAGTTGAATGCAACTAATAGTATTATTTGCGATATTTTAGATGGATTCATTTATGACTTGTGAGTAGTTTCCTTAAATATTGTTTTGAAGTGAGTGACGATAATCAAATTATTGTTACACTTGTAGTGACTTTTTGACATGATGTACGATGGAAGTTTGTAATTCAAGTTTACCGGATATTTTTCTTCAATGTCAAGCGTTTCGGCTTGCTGTGAAATAATCTTATGTTCTTCTTCCATTTTGCCTATTTCTTTCATCAGTGATTTGGACTGCTTACTAATTAGGTCATGTTCCTTGTTAGCATTTTGTGACTCCAGAGCTTGACACTTTTGTGATATTACTATGTGCTCTCTGGCAGGCTAGAAAGAAAACAAAAGGTTGTTTTATTATCCAAGGTATTGATTTATATGAAATTGTTGATGTGTAGTTTGGCATATATTACAAATGCATGGATTTTTGAAAAAATTAGATTTTATAAAATGCTGTCTGATTTAGGAATATGAAGTTCAGCATGATATTATTAGCATAAATGGTTGAATCTTCATTTTTGTTACAGTTTAAACTGTTTTAGATGATAGCAATGTAAATATATATATATATTTTGAACATTGAGTTGTGCGAGTAATACAACACATATGTTATAATATAAAGACAAGATTTAATTGATGTCCAGGAGGAAAACAATGTTGAATTTGGTCATGATGACTGATAAGATGTATTAATTTGTTACAAATGTACGATGAACCAGCATATTAGATGTCTATTATTTTAATAATTTTATTTGATGAGTACGCAATGTTTACAGCAATTTAAATTGCTGATGTAACTTTTATAATGTGTATGTTGGAATTGGGAGATTAGTAGATATTAGTAGTCTTGTTGACTTTAAAATGTAATATTTTCTCTGCATTAATATAATATTTTAACTGATGAATGTAGTGGGTTTTTATGGCGATATATTGTTTTTACCAAGTCAGAGTCTTCTTGTTCAAGTGCTTTCAAGTTATGTGCAATTAACTCATGCTCTGCTGTATTGGACTGAAAACAAAAAGTACCGCAAACATTTGATCTTAAATAATAATTTAAGTTAGCAATTATATTCTCCTCAAACAGATGGGAACATATAATGATGTATAATCATTATAACATCCACTGAAGACACTGGTTGACCTGGTGAGAGCACTCAGGTGAGTACAATGTATAAAAAATCTGAGTAGCGTAGAAGTTTAATTTTGCTTTCTATTATAGGCGGTGTAAATATTCCTTTCTATGTTTACATTCCTCCTTCATTTTTCCATTCTCTTATCCTTTCCTCACTCTCCTTTATAAGTTTTCCTCCTTTCCTCTTCTTTTCACCTCTTCATCATTGCCCAGAAATCATTTTTACATATGTTCTAAAAATAAATATTAAATTTTGGATTTATGCATACAACTACGCTTACTTGCTCCTGTGCACACATATATCACTCCTGTTTGTTTGCCTCCATTCCAAGAGCAAGAGTCAATCTCTTAGTTGCTTTCATCAACGTCTATTGACCGAAACGCAAGTTTTATTTACAGATAAGACATCGCCACAAAATTCCTTCTTACCACCTGTGCTGCTTCCGAGTTGACATTTTGTGCTTGCTGTGATATAACCACATGCTCTAGATCAGACGCTTTAGATGTTTCCTTGACAAGAAGTTTTGAATTATCTTCAATGATTTCATGTTCTGGATTAGCACTCTGAGATTCCAAGAGCTGGGCATTTTGTGCTATTGAATCGTGATTAGTTGTAGTCTAAGAAATAACAATAGATCATTATAATCATACGAAGTCTTACTTGATTTATTGAATGATTATATGATTGATTGAGTGGCTGGTTGATTATCGACGGATTCATCCGATTGAAGTTCATTGATACTTGTAGAGTAATAATATATGGGTAGTGTTTTTATTTTTTGTGAATAAAGCTTGCTGATCAAGATAAATCGATAGATCAATAGATGTTCAGTGATACTTGCAGCGATGATAATGTGTATAGGCCTACTATTTGACTGATTGATCAATTCACAAATTGATTGATTGATGTTCTTGGTAATGAATATAATGCATTTTCATATTTGAGGGCAAAGTTTTGCTGATCAATTAATTGATTGATTAGTTGATGATCAATGATGACAGTGGTATACATGATCAACTATTTTTAAGTTTCAAGTAACTCCTTGTGGTAACAGCAATGACTAAATTTCATGTGATACATGCATGCAAATGTCTCGTTCGTTTCTAAGGAATTACTCCAGTCGGAATATATTTTAGTGTATGTCCCATGTGAAACCTTTGACATGGATCCAATGAAACCATCTTTTACAACTTTTCAGGATGAAGAAATTGTTCTGGTTTTGATAGCACCAAGGAGCTATGGAATGCGGGTGAATGAGGTGACAAAATTTGAATAAGATAATCAGATTTTACCGATACGTCTTCTTGTTCAAGCGTTTTCAAGTGCTGAGCTATTAAGTTATGTTCTGCAACATTAGACTGAAATATAATCATATTATTCATATAAAGTTATCAGTCATTCATGTAAGGTCACTGGTCATTATATAAGGTCATTAATGTGGGTCAGTGTTTGAGGCAATGATCTTGGGTAAATTATGCGATATAAAAATATGTGTTGTCTTAGTTGAAGATTGGTTCCAAACATGCAAACATTTCTGAGGAAAAATAGATTTTCATGAATTTGGAACCAAAGCTAGTCCTTCAATCATAAACATAACATAATGATAAGAATATTCATTTGTTGCAAGTGATCTGTCAGGTCAGGCCAGCATAGTATTAACAAGCCAAGTCTTGAATCTGATTTTAAATCCCTTTTTGAGAAATAAACTTTAGGACAAATATACTTCATGTACATATATGATTAAAATTCTGATCTGTATTTTAGGAAGGAAAGTATATCCTTATTTTTTTCTTTTACAATGATTTCAGTGTGATGATTACTTTTGTGTGAAATGGACATGATTTTTGTTTTTACCCATTCAACAGCCTCCGTGTTGAGAATTTCAGCTTGATGCGAGATAATTTTGTGTTCTTCTTTCACTTTGCTTGTTTCCTTAATCAATGTTTTGGACTGCTCACCGATGATGTCATGTTCCTCATTAGCATTTTGAGACTCAAGAGCTTGACTATTTTGAGCAATCATTTCATGGTCTTTAGAAAGCTACAAGAGAGAATGAATAAAACTATTTTATAATGAAAAGATCATTTTTTAAATAACTAATAGTTGATAGTGATGATGTTTTAACTTCTTATATGCATGAAATGCCTCAATGATTTGGATCATCATTTTATTGAGATTTTTAAATTATTCATTTCGTATGATAATGATTGAGCGAGTGACATGAACATTTTGGTTACAAGAAGTTTGACAAATTTACCGCATTTGATCCTTCACTTTCTAAGGTTTGCGAGAGTTGCTCTATCAGGTTATGTTCTGCTGTATTGGACTGAATAATAAAGAGTTACGTTTTTAAAATGTGTCCTTGAAGTAACAAGATCACAATTTGAACATCACATTTTTTTATTCAATTTTATGGATGATGGTATCATTTAAGAAAATGTAAATTGGTACTGAACATACATGTAAGCTTGTCATCATTATGTTTTATTACTGATTTCTCACATCTTTTGGCACAAAAAGCACAATTTCGTCAGGTGTCTATTGGTATACAAAGACTAATCACTATTCAATTTTGATCAGTTTTACAGATAAGCGCCACAATTATACATATGTCTCTAACTTGCTATGGATTTAAAATATGACTCAACCCCCATGTGAAATTGGAAAGTTTGAAAATACATAGTTGTTTCAAGAATGGGAAGTCATATTGCGTCCCAGGATTTATAGAAAACGTTTTCAATATTAGTTGAATATAAAACAGACTTTAAGACTGACTTATTGGCTATATATATTCCATTTAAAATCCACACTACCCCTTTGGAAGATTTTGGAAATATGTTCCATAGAGGGAGTATGATTTCAAATGGAATACACATTATGCAGCTCCATTTGAAATGCACCCTCCCTGTGGAAGATTCAGGTTGAATCTTTCTCAGAGGGTGTAAGAAAATCAAATGGAGCTGACTAATATACTAAATCAATTGGAAATTCATACTCCCTCTGTGGAACATATTTCCAAAATCTTCCACAGGGGTAGTGTGGATTTTAAATGGAATAGCCCATTCTTTCAGTATCAAGAGAGTCAAGTCTAGACACAATGCACCTGTGCCTCATAATTTAATTCTGTGCTCTGCATACTAATTTAATAATAGTGGTTGCTTGTATCAAGCCATCCAAACAGGGAACACATACGACTCAAGATCATCTCCTTGAACTAAATTGTATACCGAGGCGAGTATATTTTCTTTACCAAATGTGTATACCGAGGCGAGTATATTTTCTTTACCAAATGTGTCATTTTCAAGATGAGCATAATTATGAAAGTGATTTGGTTATGGTTTTTAATGGGAATGTGATGGTTTACCAATTGTGTGGTTTCTATGTCGAGCACCTCTGCATGTAGTGATATCTCCTTATGCTCCTCTCTCACTTTGGATGTTTCCTTGACAAGGACTTGAGACTGCTCATTGATTATGTCATGTTCTTCATTTGCATTTTGAGACTCAAGTATTTGCGAATTCTGCGCTATCATTTCATGCTCTCTACCAGGCTACGGAAAATGAAACGCAATCATGTTAAAGATCACACTTTGACTGACCCCTGATGAATTTAATAATAATAATCTAAAATATTCTTTATTACGATATATTAAATGGAAAATGTCATAGGTTTTAATGTTACAAACTGTAATTGCTGCTATGTCTATGGATTTAATGAAACTTTTGATGATGCGATGTTTGTGTGGAAACAAGCATGATCATATTACCGAAAGCGGCACTTCAATTTCAAGTATGTGCGAGTGTCGTACAATTATCTCATGTTCGGCTGTGTTAGACTGGTCGGGTAGTGTTTCAAGTAACTGACATTTTTCTGCGATCATCTCATGGACATAGTCTGTCCCATTCTATAATGCAAGTAAAGAGGTGAATACAATATGAAACTGTTGCCGAAACCTTACAATACTGACGCACAGGAATTAGCCAGCCAGGCTGCAGCAAATGTCTCTAAAGTAGCCCAATTTCTAAGCAAAAACATCCTCCAATTGCCCCAATCTACAAATGTGGGTGTTTTTTACTGAATCAAAAAAAAGAAGCCACCCAATTGGGCAAAAGAACTTCTGTTGTTACTTGACCAATCAGTGAAATGTCCATACGACTCATTAGAATGGTAACATTACACTCAACTCCAATAAAGACTTACAAAATCATCAAAACAAATGGAAATTACCCGATTTCCAAATATGCTCCACACTTTTGACATCACACAAGTGGCCCTATTTAAAAAATGGTATGGTATAGTTTTCTTAGCCATGAAAAACATTATTTCAAGCCTTTCTGTTGTGCGACTCAACTGCAGAATTGGCAACATTAAGCTCACTGTTGTGACAGGAAAAAATTAGGTGACAAAAAAAGTGTCACACATGACATGCCTATGTCTCATGTAGCAATGCTTAACTCTCTTTTCAAGCAGGTGTCGACTGCAGACAACAACCTTCAAAATTTGTTTAAAAATTCAAAAATTTCATAAATGTAAATTTTTATGACCATATTTGGAATCAGCATGAAAAATGCATTAAATGAGTACAAACAAGCCTAGTATTGGTTCAGTAGTTCTTAAGATAGCTCTTGATATTTTGAGAAAATATTTCAAAACTTGAACTTTTTCTGTTGAAGTGCATGGCTAGCATGCAGAGCATTAAATGCACATGTTTTCATGCTATTCTTTTATTTTAATTATTCTGAAAGGAAAGATGTTGACAGAATAGCAAGATGATTCGGTCAAAGTAAAAATGTAATGCCTCAGGGTACTTAGTACAAATGACCATACGGGATGTGCCGCAAATATGGGTAGCATTTTCGGCCTTTTGGTATATCAATGACCCCTTTTTCTAAGCAAATTTTGGTATATGAATGGGTCCTTTTTTCAAAAGTTTTTGAATTTTTTCCAAAATATCCCAATTTTGCCTCAATCTAGCCAAAATTTCGAAATTTTCCAACTAAGACAATTTGGGTTAAATTTTGACTGTTGGTATATTGATGGGTCCAAATTTCTTGAAAAATTGGTACATTTATGGGTCCACTTTCAAATTCTCAGCGGCACACCCCTACCAAAATCAAACTTGAGTACCCCTCCCCTGGGTGCAATGCATACATTGAAACTTGAAATTGATTAATACATGTAAATTGATGAACTGGAATTGGAAAATATTAAAGATTAAATTAAAGGATCATTAATCTACGGGCATATGGTGAGAGTATATAATATATATCAGTCAAATGTGTCAGTCGATTTGGGATGCTTTAGCACAAGAAAAAAGTTAGTCAAATATATGAAAGATTTGGTAATAACAGTACAGAAAAGGCTAATAATGGAATAATATAAGTTAAGTAGGGGATAATTTGGATGAGGTTTTACCAAATGTGGTGGTCCGTGTGAATAAATGGAGTTCTGCAAGTACTGGGGAGGTTCTAATTCATCATTAGGCGTAAGATCTTCCGCAAAGTCTTTGTCTACCGTTTGAGATGATGATATTGCCATGTTATCTGCATCGCATGGCTGCGATGGGTATTGCGCTAGTAATGAGCACTTTTGCATGATTAGTTCATGTTCCTCGTCACACTGAACAGAAAAATATACATAGGATTATAAGAATGTGGTATCAATAGCATTTAACAATAGCCTTTCTTTTCAATTTTAACAATAGTTTGAACTAGTCCTTTCTTTTTCAAAGGTATGGTTATATCTAATTATCACTGTGAAGATCAGACCCAATGGGCTATTCCAGGCGAAATCCATAACCCCTATGGAAAACATGCCCTTAATCTCCAACACAGGGTGTAGATTTCAAATGGAGTCCCCCATTCAGGTAACCCCATTTGAAAATTGCTCCCTGTGTGAAAGATTAAGGTCATGTCTTCCATAGGGGGTGTATGGATTTCAACTGGAATTGCATATTACACTATTGAAGTCATCATTTTACAATTACAAGAAAATATGCTGCTACTAAAAAAAATTGTTTTTTATCTTTGGAATAAAATTACAGCTGAGATGAACATTTTGTGATTTCTTAGTCCTCTTTTTTATTTAAAATCACAAGCAGACTCAAAGAATCATTGCAATTTTCATTTAACAAATTCAATGGTTCGACCACGATACAATTCTTCTAATGGTAGAAGTGGTCTACAAATTTACATGTCAATTTATGTAATGGTAAAGGGATGTATGGATGGATATAGCTAGAGAGATGACAGAGGCGTAAAATAAAATTTACCAAAAGAGAAACGTCCAATTCGAGTGCCTGCGACTGTCGTACTATGACCTTCCTGTCATCCTCGAGAAATTGCGGTGCTGGGCCTACGACAGTCTCAGAGTGCTTGAACACAAGTTGAACACAGAAAACATTACATGTCAACAACAAAAAACTTAACTCAAATATTGATCTACATGTCAAAGAAAACGATGCAAAATAAAAATTGCCAATTAACAGAAGTTGATAGCTATAATTGTATGATTAGACAGGGTTTTAGCATACAGCCATACATTTTTTCTGCACTATGAGCATTTCTGAAACAACAATTAATTACGGTATAAAATTAAGTTTTAACTTCATTTGAACTTACAAAATATAAAACTAAGAGCAATTTAGACTGCTATGTTACCAAATTTCGGTAAAGCAACATACAATAGAATTCCGTCTACAAGCATATGCCTCTCAATGAGGGTTTTTTTACTAGACGAAAGGCAGACAGACACCCTCCACAAAAACATTATCTTGAGTATGAGCAACCGCTTATTACTGATACAGGCAGCTGTACAAACATGTATTATTGTCAGGAAAATCGCTTGTAATGATTCTGTGGACGGTGTCTGCCTTTTGTCTCTCTCGTCAAAAAACACTCATTTAGAGCCATATATTGAGGCGGAATTCAATGGTTCTTATACATAATATTATGGGCATTTGTGCCTAAACATCAAGAACAAAGGGCATGAAACAATATACTGACAGTCGATGAATCCAAGGTCAGGTGAACCACTCCTGTTGTAATACGTTGTAATATACATGTCAAGTGCTCAGCGCAACACTGCCTTATCTCCATTTCAGAACAATAGGTTTTTCCAGTGATAACATCCCAATAATGTCACAGAGTAGTGACACATAGCCTTATCTCCACTTACAGGCTTATGTTACTAGTCCAACACAGACTCAAGTGAGACAAGAGGTCAAAATAGGAATGAGGCAGTTTTACACCGAGTTCCTGATGCAGAAGTATCAATTGCTCTCAGTTTCTTAGTTTTAACTTACAAATTACATGATACAAAAATGAACATAATGTAATACACTGTCATATTCAAAGACACACAGAGTTACCTGAGAATGACTGTTACAGATCCTATAGATAACTGCTAGAAATGCAGGTCATTCAAAGGTCAACTTTGCACAACATGTAACCTCATACATACATCACAGTTCTTGTTAGTACCATATATGTGTCTTTGAGTATGAACTGTGGCAGAGAGATGAGTTGACTTACCACTGCTGAGACATCCCCTCCAAGGCTCTGACAGTACTGCTGAATCAGCTGGTGCTCATCATCACTGCAAAATGCACAAAGAATAAAGCATATCAAAAGCATTGTCACCCTTTCTAGTGTTGTACACAAGGACAAGGAGTACTGTAAATGTATTTTAACATTAACTTGGGCAGTTATTTATAAACCACATATTTATAATATTCGTCTTTCAGAGCTTATCATGTTTGCACAAAACAAAGACAACTTTTTAGAGCATGTTTACCTGTGTCGTTCAATCAATAGCCCATACTTTTCCCATAAAAAAGTGTGGAAAGTAGTACGGTATGTTCATCTTGTAGGAAATTTATCCAAACTTTTCACTGAACTTTCTGCCAGTGGCAGCGCTACAGGGGGGGCATGGGGAAATGCCCCGAAAAATTGGAAAAGATGGGTGAAAAGCCACTTTTTAGCCAAAATTAGGTGAAAATGCCCCTCCCCAGTCGGAGGCTCTGCCCCCTTTGCCCCCCCACAGAAAAAAAATTTCTGGCACGGCCACTGCTTTCTGCAGGTCTAATGGCTCTCATGTTGCAGATCGTGTTTTTAGTCAAAGGCTGAAGAATTGTTATTCCTGGATACTGAATGCTAGTTACACAGTTGCTCAGAAAATGTTTGAAAAGATGAATACACTACTTTTCCCAAAATACAATTTTTAAGAAAGAGAATGATCCATATCTTACTGGATTTCACTCAAATACATCTGTTATATTAAGCGTTGTGTTAATATGACCATGTCACAAGTTTTCTTCCCATCTGATAATATAAATACTTACAGATCTGGAGTTGATGCATTCAATGTGAAGGAGCCCTGTTGTTCTACCTCAGCCAAGCGACTTGCGTGAGAGCTCTAACCTGGTATGCATATCTTGATTGGCCATTACTTGCGGTGATGCCATGGGACTAAGAAACAAAACAAAATGAAAATCATCAAGTCATTTATTTCATAATATAGGCCTATGTAGGACTGAAAAGCCAGATTGGATGGTACATGAGCTATTTTTCACTATTCTCATCATTTAAAATCATTTTTTTCATACAAAATCAGGATTTTCACACTTTCCTGTACAAAAATATTGAAAGGATTCTTTAGAATTATTAGCATTCTTCAGATCTTTTATCAGTTTTAGTAAAATCAGTGCATAATATTTGAAATCAGAACTAGTTGGGAGGTCTGTATTACAGGCCTACAATTTTCATGAAAAATGTTCCATCCAAAATAGTGCCCATTGTGGCAAGTCTTTAATCCCATCACATTTGAAATCAAACGATATGATTAAATAATTGATTACAAAAATGATAACTGATACTATTTGTAAGTTTAATGACCTCTTTGCAACTAGCATGCCACAAAACAATCACTTTGAGTTGTAATTTTTGGCAAAAGAGGGTTATCATTGCAAAACAGATGAAAATGAAATAATAATATATTATTGGACAATTGCTTGGATTATAAATTGTCAAAAATATATGACTAATAATAAAATGATATAGCTCAAATATAACAGTTCAAGTAAATTCAAGTAATTGGAACAAAGCTTTTCAGACTAACTGAATGAAAAATGGAAAATCAAAAATGAATGATAAATCAAAAGTTACGGATGTGTTGTAAAATAAATTATAACCAGGTCCACGTTACTGTGTAAAATGACAACCTTACCTCTATTATATCTGTACATAACACTAACTGTGAAACTTCATATCTGTTACTCAACCAAAACAAGCAGCTTCATTCCTTGAAGATGTTACAATCTCACTATATGTGACATGATCATGGGGAATGAGTCACATGTCAGCAATTTTCAATTAGAAATTTTGTACATAATTTTCTGGCAGTTTACGAATGCTACATTTTGATGCAAACCCCATCGAAATCAGACACTGGGTTACCGAGTTAAGAGCAATTTATCAATGGCTGAAAACAATATAAAACAAAAGAATTTGAACACTGTTTTTACCAATATCTCAAATTCAATATTGGTGACATCCGACTCATTCCCCTTGATCATGTCACATATGATGGATTTCAATGTGTCACATGAAAATGGACCATTTTGCCAGTAACATGCTAATCTGTCAATACACAGTTCTTTGACACAACATCCTTGTACACTTATAAAATGACCTTTGAATGTGTTGGGTACTCATATTCCATAACTTGAGGTCATCTTTTTCAGCTATGATAGTTGACTGGATGTAATTGAACTATGTCACTTCACATGACACCATCTTGGTTTCTGGTGCAACATCAGAAGAATAACAGATTCAGAGGTTTCACAATTTTGATTAAACTACTGCAATTCCCTGCCTCAAGTCAATGATGTTGCTCTTTCATATATTCCCAGATGTGCAACTTTGTGCTTGTATGCAAGTGACCCAATCTAAACCAAGAAGACTTACATAACCAATGTTTATGAAGAGACATGTGTCAAAGTAAGATCACAAGTTTGAAACGAAAAATGATCCTTTAATTGGCAATGTCTTTACAAATGCACACGCTTGACTCTTGGTGTTTAAGAAATTAGATTAGAAGAACCCAGAATTGGCACACCCAATTCATTGTCACTCCTGGGGACCTCTGGCATTTATCTCAGATGATAATTGATGTCTTGAAACACAATCAAGTGATACAAAAGTTTGCAAGCATAGCACTTAGTGCGCATAATCAGCACATTGCATTATATGCATATTGCAAACAAACACCATGCACCATAGTTTGCTACGCTCATGGCAAAATAATCCAGGGGTGCCAAATATATTCCTCTCCATAAGCACCATATATATATTCCTCTCTAGGCATGAGCATCATACAAATATGGCAGACTTCTTCCAATCTAGTTCATCAGTCAAATTTCCAAATATTCTCCAGCAGATTTGCCTGTATTAGATCAGGTTACGATTTACCATTTCACCCAATTCTGCACCCAATCACTGACTTGAGCAAGACAAAAGCACTATCTATAGACCTGTCTAAACTAAAAGAACTAAAAAAAGCCAACCAAACGGGGAACACATACGACTCAAGATCATCTCCTTCTAGTACTGACTGGACTGGTAGATAGCCGACTCATGGATGCTTCTGATGGTACCGCTTGATTTGAATTTGTTGCGCACCACTTTGGCAAAATCTCGCACGTCTTCGCCTGAGGTTGTCTGCAGTGGGAAAGACAATGTTATTTTAAGTAATTTAATTAACAATATAGCCGGAAGGTAGAGGAAAACAACAAGAAACATGCAATTGTCATGTGAATTCTACAAAATTGTATCGATGATATAAAAGCTGCTTCAAGTCGTTTCAGTCTATTTGTTGTTTGCTTAAGGCGTGTCAGAGGGGAGCATGATCTAGCGGTGTTTGCAAATTTTGAGACACATAAAGCTTACACATAGGATGAATGGTATGGGTTCTATGAAGGAGGTCCCAAGGCTTGATACAAGGGATCTCATTTCAGCCCCACACGCATGATTTTTCTCAGGAAAATTGCATTATATGCTTATCTGACTTGAAAATGACTGGGTACTTTTATGGTACATTTGCCAAACTCATGTTTCTTTGAGAAGTTCAGTACCATAAAAAATATCTTAACTTGTGATCTTAAGTCTTCTCTCTAACCTCTTCACTGACATGTTTGACTGTTTGCGAACATATAGCGTTAAAGCCAACTTACCGTGGTACAGTATTCTTGCATAGGGTGGGCTAATTTATGATTCTTGGCTTGACGGCCAGAGAAGAAACAATTCTGTGAAATAAACACAAAATTCGAACATGTAAGATATGCATTGTCCAAATGATATGATATTGCTATAAGTCACATCCCAGCAAACACAAAAACGTTTTTAAAACGTTTTAAATAAGTTATATTTTGGGTTTTGGCTTAGGTAAAAATGTTTTAATAACATTAAAATGTCGGGTTGTATGAAAGTCATGAAATCGTTTTAAAACGTTTTGTATGAAAACACACTACAACAATATTTTTTAAATGTTTTCGAAATGACATTGTAAAATATTTTTGCAAACATTTTTGGCAAAATATTTTGTCAACACTTAAATAACATTATGTTAAAATATTTGCACCCAGCAAACACAGAAATGTTCTTAAAATGTTTTTTACAAAACGTTTTAATAACATTCAAATGTCGGGTTATATAAAGGTCGTGAAAACATTTTAAAAACGTTATTGTAAATATTTTGGGAAAACATTTTTTGCAAAATATTTTTCCAACCCCAAAATAACATTCTGTTTAGAATGATTTGTACCAAGTTTTCAAAAATGTTTTTGGAATGTTATTAAAACGTTTTTATACCCTTTTTATAACCCGACATTTAAATGTTTTCTGTAAAACATTTGTGTTTGATGTGCAGGAAATTACAAACAAATGTTATTTAATATTATGAAAACATTTTATACCAATAATGTACCCTTTATATAACCCGACATTTAAACGTTTTCTGACAACCTTTTATATTATAACCTTTTGCGAATGATGTCTAAAACGTTTTGTGTTTGCTGGGATCATCACTGTTATGGGATCAGTAACTTTTTCAACTACATTGTAAAGAGCATTGATCACTTGATTGTAATCATGATCATGCAAGTACAGGGTACATCCTTAGTAAAGTAGAAGAATAAAGCTTTTGTTTTATCTTTCACAGAGTTGAAAGTCATTGCAATGATCTCTTACCTGACAAAGGTCAAAGTTGAAGCACTTGAGGCACCGATATCTAAGACCCACAATGGGGAATTCTTTACAGATGTTGCATTTAGCCTGGTGTTTGGCGGTTTCCGAGGCAGCCAGTCTGTGTAGGATTGGCATCCAGACTAAAGACTGGGGTTCTAGTTTCATCCAGGCCAAGAACTGGGCTGGTTCTATGTGTGGCTTGCCACCATTCTGAAACACAAAGAATTATAAAAAAAAATTATTTCTATACTCAGGTCCATCAAGATGGATTCCAGAGAACAATATATAAGACATGATTCGAACAAGTAATTCAATTATCATTCCGAAATACTTGTACCCCAGACCCCAACATGACTGCTAGTTCAATTGATACTATTGTTCTGGTTGGTTTATTGCATAGGTCAGTATACCATTTTTCACCCTGATGTAGCAGTGACATCAATGCGCATTTCTTTGGGCGAGTGCTGGCGTACACACACGCTTAAAAGATGGGCACACAAAACAGTTGCCTCAACGTGTTAATGTCACTGCCACATCATGGTAACATGGTACAGTTTGTTTCTTAACCCCCTCAGCACTACCTGTCGATCTAACATTGCCTCTGATTGGTCAATTACATGATATCTTCACTTTAATCACCAACCAGAATGGAGCTTTGCAAATAATTCACCCCAATTTTTTGTGTGGTAAAATTATTCTGACAATGTTGCTGATTGGTCCAGTTGATAATGAAAACTTCTTTTTGACCAATAGGCAGGTAGTTCTCATGGGGTTAATTAAGTTATGTAATACTGACACATCTCAGCAATAGGGAACTAAGTTGTTCTTGGTATAATTGGAAACCAACGATTAACCTCCAGATGAGAAAAGCTTTAAAATCACCAATCTTTATCAAGTGACTTACCATAGTGAAACAGCTGCGTACACTGGGTTCTATATTGCTTCCCCCAAATGATGCGACCTCTCCTAGCTGACGTGGTATCTGTACACAGTCATGGAGAAGAAGTCCAAGGCCTCTCTGGTCTATGAAACCATTCTGATCAGCTACCAGACGGATAATATCTGAAATGAGGAAAAATTATAACAGCTTGATTTACTTATATTGACAGATGAAAAGACTTGATTTATTAACAGGGTGGAATGTTGCAATAATACAGTTTGAAGCATGTTTGGCTATGGATGCTTTGCAGAAAACCTGCATCATAAATGAGAGCTATGACAGGGGGTTATTGGGACTGGCTATAAGAATGCTGTAAATCAATGCAAATGCAAGATAGTTGTAAATGCATGGCAGTAACTAAACAATTACATCCAATTTGTATTCAAGTGTATTATGTTAAGATCCAGGATACTGTGCATGACACATTGTGTAGTGTTCGGGGAAATGAACTGATTTTAATCGTACATTCCCCTCCCAATCCTGACTACAGGGGCCTTATAGTATTAACACATCTGAGACCATGAGGATAGCTTAGGCTCATGGCTTAAACAAGAATAGTTGAAAGGAATCAACAAGTTGTACTGTACAAATAATAATCACTTTTATTAATTACTATATGTCGTAAAGATAGAAAAGTAAACAAATCAACTTACATCTATACTTATCCTCTAGGTGTGCTTTACACTGCATGATAATTGCAACTTTGAATGATAACACTCGTATTCTGCCACTACGAACACTGTACACAAACAAAAAAAATCAATAAATCAGTTACATGTTTTGCAATTTATGGGACTGTTTTAACAATTCAACACAGAATGGGCAAGTCATCAGCAAACCTGGAAAAAATGTTCAATTCCCAGGAATGTAGACAAATTTCCCTCCTAACATATTAGGATTTCCCATCATTTCTTATATATTTCTTTATCCAAAAAAGCATAATTTTCCTCCAGATTACCAACTTTCCCGGGAATGAGATTCCTGAATTCCCCATTTTTTCCAAGCCTGATCATCAGTGAGCAGAGACATATTCAAACTTGGAATTTGTCCATGTTTTGTTTTGGTCTCTTTCAATATCTCTCCTAATCAAATCACATAGCACATATCATTATTCAACCTCATTAGTGCTTCAGTAACCAAACTGAAGGAGGCGCTTAATACTATAATATTTTGAAAGTCAAACTGGATTGTTTTCAGTAAATAGAAAGGTATGTCATAAAACAAAAAGTCACAGCTATTGCAACTCTCAGAGATGAGTTTGCTATGATTCAACTAGCATTTTATAACCTTTTCATTCTAGGGTGCTAATTAGGCCAAATATGGTAATTGTTCAAAAAGTGCCTATATCTGACTTTCAACCAAGTTTAGGGTTGGCTGGATAACATGTTTTATTTACAAACATTGACATTAATTCCAACATTGGGTTATTCCTTTTAAAATCTACACTACCCCTGTGGCAGATTTTGGAAATATCTTCCATAGGGGGAGTATGACTTTCAAATGGAATGAACACATTAGCAGCTCCATCCCTCAGTGGAAGATTCAGGTTGAATCTTATGAAATTCAAATGGAGCTGCCTAATGTGCTTATTCCATTTCAAATTCATACTCCCCCTATGGAAGATATTTCCATAATCTTCCACAGGGGTAGTGTGGATTTTAAATGGAATAACCCTAAGTTTCATCTTGTCTTTCAGTATTCGGCATCTCCAAAGAACGCTTACTACAAGTGAACAGAGATGACTTCGCTTACAATCTTATTCAATCCACTTACGTATCATAAACATTAAGTAACCAGTTGAGGCACATGTCGACACACTGGGGAACATTTACAAGATTGGGATGATCTAGGGCCAGGTTCTCATAGATGGTTGCTAGGCAGTTAATAATCTCTGTTACATCTATGGTGCGGTCATTGGTTGTCATATCATGCTGCTCAAAGATGCTGTGTAAGGACGTCAATGGCAAGAGATCCACTGTAGCAGAGATGGAAACAAATAAAACATTAACATTATTATCTAATAGGATATAGTAAGTATTTTACAGAAAACATAAATGCAAGTTCAAATTTTTGCAGCCATTTTCCCTTTGCGACTGATGCAGGGTTGTCAAATTTATCACACCTTTATCTGCGGCGACAAATGTTAAAAAGAAGAACAAAGCTAATCAATGACTTAAGCGGAAATCACAGTCGAGCAAGAAATTAAAATCACAGCGGAGAAATCACCATTCAATTAGTATGACTTTGTGCGATAGATTCTTGCATGACATGTCATATACGTTTAAACATGCTCTATTTTGTTTTTTGAAAACAAGTTTCTGCGAATGATTATCTGAGTTTTAAGACATTGAATTAAAAATAATGCCACCATGATATTCTAAAGAAAGTTTCCTATACCTTCAACACAGAGCCATGTGCTGAGGTCACACATCAATTACAGACACACTAGTATAGGAAAATGGACAATAAGTTTAGAATGACAAGATATTCCTACTTACAACAAAGAGCCTTCTGTACCCTCCTCATCTTCATGCCAGTCCTATAGGCAGAGAACTTGACAGCATTCAGGTCTGCTAATGATTGGAAGAGCTCGGTCATCTTGGGGTGGTCCCAATGGGTGGTTTCTGTAGTATGACTGAATATAAACAGTGAAACCACTAGTAAGATAAAGAACTGAGAATCAGGTAGTTATATGTAGCAATTATTATTCTCTTTATGTAAAGAAATTATGGGACATTTTATTTTATTTTGTTTGTTTCAAAACATTGTTCATCAACATCAAAGACTCCATAACACATGCAGTTACATTATAGCAAAGACAGAGAATGAGAGAAACCAGGTCACAACTTGATAATTATATTAAGTCCCAAGTTACAAGTATTCAAATGAGGAGACACTGTCGTCATCTATTAAATATATATAATCCTCCTTTAGTCAAAATAATATTGCTAATCTGTAAAGACTATGTGTGACTAAATTCTCAACTCTCGCAGCTCATCCCTCGCTGGTCTTGTTGTTACGATATTTAATTTTTGTAAGACTGAGGTCCCAGGATTGATTCCAGTGTATCAGCTTTCGAAAAGTAGGGAAACTTAAAGTCCAAGACATTGGTTGGGTGATTTGAGGGGTTGCAATGACACTTACTAATTGACATAAATGGAAGTTCTATATGAACACCTAACCAAAAGAAAACATACAGGATGTACTTCTAAACAATTTTTCTTAGGCATGGGTACTTACTTTATGAAATAAGCCACTTTGTTGCCAGCTACAGCCCTTTCCCATGGAGGTTGTACTGAGGCTATAAAAAAAGAAGAAATGTCATTGGATTATTGTTTACTGACTCCGTTTTTTTCACACTTCATAATACTCCTACAAGAACTGCTGATGCAGGTATATACCTGCATGCTATTGCTAATGCTATTATTTAAAGCACCAGTTTGTGCACAAGTGGGCAATCATACACCTTAATGTCTACAATCGCTACTCCTGTGCAACATTTCAACCACAGTATTTCACATTGTACATGAATATTTTGTGGCAATTTAATGACGATAACCTGATGTATAATTTTATAGAAAGAATTAAGAATACAGTTAAGTACACCAAACACGTAAGGGTTAAGTTTTAGGTTTATGAATTAGGATTAGGGCCGAGATGAACAATAAGG
Source organism: Amphiura filiformis (assembly GCF_039555335.1). Taxonomy (NCBI): domain Eukaryota; kingdom Metazoa; phylum Echinodermata; class Ophiuroidea; order Amphilepidida; family Amphiuridae; genus Amphiura; species Amphiura filiformis. Next base: position 425,575 of record NW_027305494.1, read on the forward strand.
TCAGAGTTCAACTTAAGGTCATAGTTCAAATCAGAATCAGGCAAGGTGTTACACACATCAATTATTAAAATTCATTATGAACAACCTGTAATTTTGTACAGGTGTATTATCAATTATGAGGCACTAATGCAGTAGTTCTCAGGAAAAGGGTAAGTCTCATGTTAAGACTTTTCTCTACTTCCCAAAACTCATTTTGCAATAGGTAATATTACTATTTGAACGTTCCCCCAAAAAAACAGGCTATAAGCTTACCTCTTAAGAAGTGTTGCGATTGAGGACCAAAATCCATCATGGCTTCCTGCAGCTGTCTGGACCGTTCTTCTACCGATAACTGTAACGAGCGCCACCGTCTAATCAAATCTTCAAGGCGACTTTGGTTGACGGGACTAAGCGTTACCTCCTTTGGTGGGAACTGACTAGCCAGCACGGTCATGTGATCAACATCTCTCTGTATGGGTTCTAAGCTTTCCTTATATCGCTGGAAAAAAAAAAATTTACATTACTTTTTTGAAAAATGTTTTTTCCTATTTTCAAAGAGAGAAAATTGATTAAAATCATAAAAAGGATGTAAATAAAACAATTTCAGATTTCTTGGAATACGGCAGAGCATCCATAAAATTATTAATTAATGTATAACTATCACTCTTACTTTCAGATGTGAATTATGGGAGAAAAGAGCGAGAGAGGAAGTTTCTTAAAAGCTCTTGGCATTATAGCATGCAAAGCTTAAAAATAAAACTCTTGGAGTACATTGTTGTTGAATTAAGATACTTTTCCCAGAAATCGAAAACAACATAGACAGATTTACGAGGGGCAGTCAGTATGTTTTAAGAATGGACTCGTGACGTCATATGTGGATTGTTTTCATGGTATTTCTCAATGATTACATCAACACTCTACCTTTGTCTTTCAAACAACACATGCAAAAATTATATCACACACATGATTACGTAACAGCATTAGCATAAAATCAATGGTCTAGAGTCACTGGTGAAATTGAGTCATTTTTGTTAAGTGAAATAAGAGGCTGAAATGAGGTATTGTTGTATTTTTTATATTTTCTTGGGAATTAAAGAATGGAGAATGCTGCCTTTTGGAACAGTAATAGAACACAAACTACCAGTTCATTAAACCATGTTTGTTGGGCTGTAAAGGTTTTAGTTTGTTTAAAATGCATGGTCAAATATGTCTTATTTTTGACAAAAACAAGGCTTTTCTTTCTATACAAATCTTGATATTGCCAAAAATAGCAAACGTGGAAATTTATTTTTTTTGGCCAGTTCTGTTGACTAATCTCCAAATATTAAAACGGGAGTCTCCCTAGAAAATATTTGAATCCGTGATTAAAATATAACTGTTATTCTACCATTGTTACATTTATACAAAAAGTAGTGGTACAGAGAGAGAGGCCATCGTTTGAATGAGAACTTAATTTTTAAAACTTTTCTGTTCATTTCAGGTTGAGATCATCCATAAAAATTCATATAAATATTTAAATTAAAATTTTCATAGCATTTTGTAATATTTTAGGCCCTATTTACATGGAATTTTGCCATTTTCGTGCATTTTCAGCATGTTGTATCGGTCACCCTACCTACGCATGCGCAGATTATTGTTTGATTTGCACCAGTTATCATCGCACTGAGTACTAGCTCTCACACGTGACCAGTCATTATATTTTAGTCTGTTTCATTTTGGAGATAATCAATGTCATTTGTAATAACTGCTTTTCATTAACGCCATTTTTGCAGAATAATTTTGCTTCCATTCAAGCCCTAAAGTTGTTGAAGTTTCCAGACGTCCCATTTCCACCACAGTTTAATGACAAGTTTCATATTTTACCAAATGCAAAGTGAGGACCTAATGTTTATTCCTGCCAAAAACTAGCCTTATGCCCATTGTACTTTTTCTGTTCTCGGACATTGTAAACACGTGTCTTTGCTGTAATTTAAAAGGCCCGCCTTTTTGCGTGATTTGGCAGTGTCCCTAGTATACTGATTTTATGCTAATGCTGTTACGTAATCATGTGTATGATATAATTTTTACATGTGTTGTTTGAAAGACAAAGGTATAGTGTTTATGTAATCATTGAGAAATGCCATGAAAACAATCCACATATGACGTCACGAGTCCACTCTTAAAACATACTGACTGCCCCTCGTATATCAATCTCAGATGTTTTTTAGAATTTAATTTAGAATTTGCTGAAAATATCAAATAACTAACTGGAGCTCAAATGTCCATTTTTTTTTTCATTTTTAAATTTCGTAAAATTTTTGCGAAATTATGTTAAATTTGGCCAAAAATTTGGTTAAATTTTCTTGGAATATTTTTTTATATAAATATTGGTTCACTTTCAGATTGACGGCACTTCTCTACCCAAACCAAACTTGGGAGCCTCCTCCAGAGAAAACCTGTAGTATTTATAGACCCATGACTGAGTGTGATATGCAAGTTGTTTTCCACTGGATTCACAACCCAGCTTTAGGCAAGTTGTTTTTGTGCTATATTTGGAAAATAGCACAAGGTCTTAAGTGAAAGATAATTCTCTCCTCTACGGGTAAATTTTAAATCACAAGTTCCTTACTATGTTCAACAAGTATGCATGCATAGCCATAACCACATAGGTGCATGCACATACACACCCATGAATAGAGTGTGTGCAATAAACCAACCGGAACATATAACAATTGAAATGGCAGCCATGATGGAGGACAGTTCTAAGATAACTTAAGATGACAGATGGACAGGTCTCTTGATTGATCCCACAACCATTCATACCTATCACCTGTTTTGTTGTATTATCATGCAAATTGCCACGTGGTACCTTATGGAGGACAGAATTTTATTTACATGAAGATGACTCTGTCATGAGTGACGTCGTATTGCATACCCTCTATTGTAGCTTTATTCTGTACTAATTTGCATAAAATGCATGAATACAAATCAATTAAATTTCCTTGTGGGTCTTAAGTTAGTAATGTCTTCACACTGAATGAGATCATGCATTCCTCCCCAAAAAGAAATAGCCATACACCCCTAACACTAATAAATTTATACAAAGTTGCACTGATGATTCTCCAACTCAAAACTTATTTTTTGTCATAACCATCCATTCACACCACCATTGCACACTCAACCACACCACCATTGCATTCTCACCTTCAAATCAGCTATATGTGTTGGCAAACTATCAATGATGATTTCTCCTACAGGTACCCATTTAGTTCTAAGACCTTCAGCTTCATGCAACTTGGTATTGACATCATCCATGGCTTGATGTAATCCTAACATCTTCTGCAGAACAAGAAGTGGACAAAATGATGCAAAACTATCATTCATGGAAGTTCACTGGTCGAGTTATGAAGATGAAAAGCTTAAATTCTGATCCCGGCATTTGTTCGAAAGATGAGCAAAGACTATGGTTAACCTATGCATACTGATACATTGAGAGTGTACAAAATTAGTTTAAATAAAACATCTGCAGCTTGGCTCCTCAACATCTGCAACACTATTTCTGCACATCAGCGTCTAATGATGTCTTAACAGGTTACAATCTTGGCGCATTATTGAGGAGAGGGGCAGGGAAGGTGAGTCTACACATGTGTCATTTGATTCATGAGAATTATGTTAAGTGCACTTGTCAATGTGTGCTCATTTACTGATTCTCCTGATAAATTGAATTACAAATCGGAGAAGATTCTCCTGATAAATTGATTTACAAATCTGAGAAGATTTTCCTGATAAATTGTGTTACAAATCTGAGAAGATTTTCCTGATAAATTGTTTTACAAATCTGAGATTCTCTTAATAAAATGTGTTACAACCTGAGAAGGTTTGAAAATTTTAGAGCCTGCAAATTTTAGTGAATTGTCATTATTTATAGCTACATATACTTCTTACATAATGCTTGAAGTATGACTCCTGCATATGACTTCAGAAACATTTTCTATTTTTAGGGATCAAATAATAACACAATTGGGTCAAACAAGCTATAACTACAGTAATCAACAATTTTTCATACCAAAGCTTGTTTCCAATATTAGTTCTATTATATTGGGTTCTAATTGTCCAAGTAATTTCAATATCAAAATGGAACCTAGAATTATTATCAAAGAAGGCACATTTTCATATCAAAAATTCTGATTCCTCCCTGCTTTAATATTGACTGCTCCCTTACAGTTTGCCCACAAGATTTATTCAGGGTTGCCAATGCCATCATATAAGAGCCTAATTGGCAATTTAAAAAGCTTTCTACAACAAACTATGATCACATCTGGTCCTATAGAAAACAATGGTTATGAGAAATGGTTTTTGGTTATTTTAGCAAGAAGTTAAAAATAATCGGCAATGTTTTAATAACCCTGACCATCTGTTGTAATAGTGTCTGTATCATGATATATATCAGAATGGGCTATAGTGTGAGTGTGGAATAGATAGTGATAGTTAATGTCTCTGAAGGAATCAGTTTAAAGGGGTCAGACGGTTTCAATCAAATGAGATGCAGTCAAGTGTGCATGAATAATGTTTTGAAAAAATGCTTGACTTTAAATTCACAAATTTCAAGTTTTTCATAGACTTACACACTAAATACACATTTTTCACAATTTTCGTGAGAGTTAATCAGAATGCAAAAAGCAAAACATCACACAAAATTTCTACTGTAAGTCTATTAGGAGTAACTTGGGGAAATCCTATACTACTACAAGGTGTCTAGCTATTGTCTGTTAAATATTACTTGAGAAAACTGGGTCAATATAACACTTGCAGCTTACTCAGTCTCCAACAACAGGGATTTAATATGCAATCAGAACACCTGCATAAAACTTGGCATTATCTATCAGATTTATATCCCATAAAGATAATATTGAAATGTGACCTGTCTTGGTGATTGGGTCTTTATCTAGTATTTTAGCGCATCTTCACTCACTAGGATCCACAACATGCTCATCTATCAGGCCAAAGTTCTTTAACCCCAATACATTTGTACATTCATTGAATGACCTTTGAAAATTTGGGTACAAAAACTCATACTCTGTAACTTGAGGTAAAATTTTGCACTATGGTTGTTTAATAGAAGTTATTGAACTATGCCATTGGGATGAGGCTATTGTGGTCCATAGTGACTGGACTAAAGTCGCAATTGAATTTAATGATAGTCATCAATATCAATGGATTTGACCGGATATAGTAATTGTTTTCATTTCTGCTATCAATGCACACAAGTACAGATACAAAGGAAGGGCAAATAATCAACTTCAGTCTAACATCTTGGCTGGATAATTGAAAATCTGGATAAGTGAATTATGGGTAATCATCTATAGATTGTATAGAATGTCCCTATGCATATATGATATATAATGCAGTAGTAGTAGTAAAATTGGGACAACAAAGACGAAGATTACCCAATTTGGGGCAGTAACACTAGATGGCTGTATGGAACAGAGAATTGTCCTTTTAAACGCTTCAGAGCATGAAATGATGGTGTTTTCTGATGAAGATCACATTGGTGGATAACAGAGACCCTGTTCACATTAGAAAATGTTCTTCTTTCGACGAACCACGAACGAAGATTAAAAATTGTTTTTTCCTAATGTGTACGCACTTTTCTTCCTTCGAGTAAGATTAAAATTGCTTCGTTCAACGAAGCTAAAAAGGTTGTTTCGACGAAGGAATACTTCGTTCGACAAAGCTAATTTTGTAATGTGTACACTCGCTTCGTTCAACGAAGGAAAGTGATAATGTGACAAGTGACCTTCGCCGGCTTTAATAATAGCTGGGCGTCAATGGCTTCGTTCGAGCTTCGTTAATTTTCATGAAATGTGTACAGTGCAATGTCTTCATTCGGTCTTCGTTCAGCGTAATGTGTATGCATGTTTAATTAGTTAATCAAGATTAACTTATCTTCGTCGAATGAAGAAATTGTCTAATTTCTAATTTGAACAGGGTCAGAGAGATCAATATAAGAGGTCTGGATAAGGAAGATTGGACTGTTTCATAGATTAAACAGATGCTCTACATAAGCTTGCATTTTGTTACCCATATGTCCAGGCTGTAATATAGACGAACCTGAACCAGGCCTGAACCTCTTTTCTAAATGCATCCCCATCTCCAAGTACTAAATTATTGAAGAACATATTGAGTGATAAAGTGGACCACTGATTAAGATAGCTGTAACTGGAGACAATTTTTTGAGGTGCTCGGAGAACAAGGGGTAGACACTATCATTGCACCATATAGCTATTATCGGTGCCTTGTGTAAATAAATATTAAACATATCAACAATTCATGTTACTACTGCAAATGTCTTTAAGTAACGTCTTGCAATTTATCAGTTAATTACAGACAGTGGAAGTGAGATGGGGGACATCTCCCAACTTAAGCTTTGCCAACCCTGTTAGAACAAAAAATCACGCAATATTCCACAATATTTGGGCCAAAATTGACACATTTAAGCCTTTTTCTGGGTAAATATTCAGATTGTTACCCCCTGGAAAAAAAATTGTAAAATGAAAGTTGAGTGCCCTTCCTCTGTATAAACAAGCACTAGGATCTACATCATGCTCAACGCAAAGTTCTTTAACCCCAATATATGCCTGTACACTCATAGAATGACCTTTGATTGTAACAGGTACAAAACTCATACCCCACAACCTGAGGTCAAATTTAAAGCTATGTGTATTGAATGTGGGTTATTGAACTTTGCCACAACAAATTAGAGCATTTTGATTGCTAGTGAACCCAAATTCAACTTACAGCCATGACGTCCTCCAGCTTGCGTTGCCAGTTGTCAGACTGCCCGTTCAGGTGGTTCCAATTCTCCTGCAACTTGCCGACGCTGTTCTGCAAGTCTTGGACTATCTGCCTCGTGTTCTCATCAAGCATCTCACGCTCATTATCTAGACTGCTTCCATCACTACTACTCGCTGTTGTACAAAAAAATGAGAAACCAAAAGTGTTGGCACGGGTTAGCATTCATGTTATGTTTGTTCTTAGATGTTAATGGATTTTAAGAACTCGATGATGTTTGTTGATGGGTGGAGCACCCATCCATAAGCCTACTTCCAATGATTTAATACGTGGCTAGCACAAATCGATGTCATATCCATGACCTTATCTTTGTAGTTGAAATATGAGGATGGTTAAGACTATTAAAGGTATTCTGCCTTTAAATGCCTTCCAAATTTATAGTCTCAATATCTTTTCTTCTCCCCCCTCCCTTGTGCAGGGGTGTACCATGGCCATAGAGCTGGGGGCAGACTTTAATGCTGGGACCAATTACATGCCTTCCAAATTAGTCTCTTTAAAATGCTTTGCAAATTAGTCCCTTTAAAAAAGACTTTGCTGGGTAAATGCCTTCCAAATTAGTCTAAAATATCTTTTCTTCTTCCCCCTCCCTTGTGCAGGGGTGTACTGGGGCCACCAAGCTGGGGCAGACTTTAATGCTGGGGACAATTAAATGCCTTCCAAATAGTCTCAATATCTTTTCTTCTCCCCTCCCTTGTGCAGGGGTGTGCTGGGCCACTGAGCTGAGGGAAGAATTTATTTCCAAATCGTCCTGCTAACAAGTGCAGATATTTTGAGATGGGAGAGGGCAACTAATGGACCTAAGGGATATAGTAGAAGATACAAGATTATTTTTATAAGGTACAAGATTATTTAACCTGGATCAGTAACAACGATGACACCCTGTCATTATATGATCCCCACCACCCTTTGTTTTCCATCACCCCTTTGATAAACATTATAAATAGCCACTTGAAAATCAAAATGTGTTAGCCATGTGAAGTGAATATCAGCAGTGAATAGAGGTCACATCATGACCCAAACCACAAGTTTTGATGTCCAAAGCAAGCTTTAATTGAAATGATGCCACCATGAATCCCCAGAGATTACGTTAATATACTCCCTAGTTCATTACAGAATCCAGTATAAGGCAATTAATGGCAGCGTATGAATAATTTCACAAGCATTATATCCCATCAGAGATGGACATCATGCTTAATATTTAGTCTCAATTCTTTGCCAAAGTTCACCAACATGTACTTATTAATGTATTATTTAACTTAAGATTCACAGGTATGATATTTAATACCCAAAACACTGATGGTCAATTCTGAAGTTCATTATTATTGTAAGGCACAGTGATTGTAAGATTAAGTCCGGGGGATACTCAAGTTTGGTTTTGGTATACGGGTGTGCCGCTGAGAATTTGAAAGGGGACCCATCAATATACAAATTTTTCAAGACATTTAGACCCATCGATAAACCAAAAGTCAACATTTTTGGCCAAATGTAACCCAAATTGTCTTAGTTTTTATAAATTTCCCTCAAATATTTGGCCAAATTTCAAACATTTTGGCTAGATTGAGGCAAAAATGGGCTATTTTCAGAAAAAGTAGAGAATATTTTGAAAAAGGACCCATACGTATACCAAAATTGGCCTAGAAAATGGGGACATTGATATACCAAAAGGCCGAAAATGCTACCCATGTTTGCAGCATGTCCCATATGGTCATTTGTACTGAGTACCCCCCCCCCCCACCCACCCACCCCGATTAAGTGAGCTCAGTGTAATCAAAACTATACTCATAAAAGATGAGAAATAGGTTTGAATCTCTTGACATTTTAGCCTCCTTTATTTTGAAAAATATTTTTCTATACAACTTCACACACATTCAAAAATACAATCCAATTTGTGTCAATATTTTGGTGACTCTTTTGTAAATAATATTTTTCCAATTTAAATGGACGTTTTATTTGGAGAAAGAGAAAAATAGGATATATTACATTCAGGAGAATCAGGTCATGCTGGCTACCCACACATACGGCTATTCCTGTTGAAATCCACACACCCCCTATTAAAGACATGACCTTAATCTTCTAAACAGGGGGTGTAGATTTCAAATGGAGTCACCTAAAGGTAACCCCCTTTTGAAATTCACACTCCCTGTGTGGAAGATTATGGTTACATCTTCCATAGGGGGAGTATGAATTTCAACTGGAACAGCCCGTTCAGAGTAGAAGATAAAACTGTGATAATAATCATTATAAATTTTCCTTAGCAAAATGATACTTCAGCCATATTTCCATTTTGCTTTAAATACCCATTGAGATAATTCTTTTGGTCGTTGAACTAGTTATCATCACTGTCCAAATAAAGAAATGAATTTCATATGGTCACTTGAGCATATTTTATTCTTTTTACTACAGACATTGAGAAATGAGGATTAGAAGATTCAAGTATTACACTCATTACAAGAACTTGATATGGTGTAGACAAAAAAGTGTAATTTATATGAAGCAAGAGGGCGTTTTTCCCATGGGCCTTATAGCAGAGATAAAACATGATGAGGAACGGATGCTCTATGACCTAAACATGAAGAGTTTAGATGTAAAATGTGATATATCGAAAGGCTGCCATGTGCAATTGTTGCATTGTGTTACGTAGCAAGATACCTTTGAAACCCTGGGCTTGTGTAATGGGTAATTAGGGAGAGTTTACTTGACAAATTTCCTATATTCCATGAGATATATTTCCACAACAAGGTTGTATCAATGTGTGGGCAGTTACAAATGAGGGAGAATGCTTTCCAAAGGATAATATGAACTTAGTCTACAGCTGAAAGTTTGGGTTTAACTGAAGTTATATGCACAACATGACAAAACATTGAACTTTTGGGTCACTCAAATTCTTTGAGTTTTCACTGATTGTGGCTGTTTTCTCATATTCCCTTGAAAATGTATAATTTTCATATTCCCTGATTTCCATCAGTGACAGGGAACCCTAAATGCAGTAAATATGGTATTGAAAACTGAATTCTATTCTGAAAAGAATTTATGTACACTAAAATATTTAAAAATATCTCTAAGAATAAGGTTGAGATGACACATGGCAGCAATAGCATGGTGTATCTCATTCTGCACCTGACCTCTTCATGTGCAACCTGTCCCTTGATAAAACCACAAAATATGGCCAGCATATCCCGAAAAGATGCGCTATAACCTCAAATCCCATAGGAATGTGGATATTACCTCGCAGGTTTTAATTGAGTTATCAATTATTATATAATTAACATAATCTTGTAATAATCTACTACGAAATTGGCTCAGTAATAAAAATATATAGCTGATTATATGGTTAGAAAGAAGCTTGATGTAAAGGTTTAGTAATAACATGGATTTATAACATGGATATCATGAAGATTACAGCTACCATTAGGGTATATACCGTATTTCCTCGAATAGTCGCCCCCTTCAAATAAACGCCCCCACCACTTTTTTCAACCAAGATGTTTTGTTTAAAAAATGCTGATCTTTCCATGCCATCTTGTGTAGTAAGCTTACCAAGGTGCACACATGGTGTCGGTAGTTGAATGGCGAAATCTTATCGTAAACCCGAAAGTGAAGTTCATAGTTTGTCATTTCAGTGCAAGTTTTAAGCTTATATCTTAGAATGATTTCAACGTGAATTATCGTTCTAAAAATGACCTTTAATAAACGCCCCTTTTGGAAAATGCAACACCCCCGGGGCAACTATTCAAGGAAATACAGTATATATAAAAGATAACATGTTAATACAGACATTGACAGTGAAGAAGTGGTCAAAGTACATTACTTAATTAAGCTTATAAATGTCAAGGATAAGAACAATTTGAATTTGGATAATAACAGCATCACAAAACTTATAGAAGTGAATTCAATCAATCATAAATAATAGAATATTATGATGATTAAATAGTAATACAATAGTAATACAGAGTAGTACTGCAGCACATCAATGTGTTATCGGTCATCTCAAATACACTGCTCAAAATAGGAAACCTGCCTTCATATTCAACAAAATAGGAATCAGAATTCTTCATGATAGAAAATATTATATTTGATTCAATGACCGCTTATCGTCAGTATTTCACGGTGCAATCTCCAAAGCTTGACAATAACGACATTCTGTTTGCGACATTCACCCACCACTTTTCTTTGTGTTTTCGTTCTCACACATATTTTTTTTCATCTGTAGAAATATGATGATGCATATTCTATGAGATCGCTCCTATTCAACACAACAAGGTACGGCTATGCAGGCTTTATCAAAACGATTGGTACTGACAAACTAGTCCATTTTCAGGAAGTATTCAAAATATTAAATCAATTAAAGGTGGAATTTAAATGATTACTTATAAAATTTTTGAATTAAGAAAGGTGATACCACAAACTGTTCTCTGCTATCAAGATTTACCCCATTCCCCTCTGCCAAGTAAAACAGGAACTTTTGTACTTTGCCATCATCATTATTGCCTTACTTTGCTCAAATAATATTACTAAAATGATAATAATAGGACGGTTAAAAACCGAATGTTACGCTTCCACACAATTTCCTGTCAAATCACACCATTGTAACTAGTGGGGATACTCCACCAAGCCAGTTTCAAAACATGAAAACAGGTCCTTCCTTAAAATGTAACACACAATTTCTTCACAGAATGTGGTCATAAACTAAATTCTTATTAAACTTGACACCCTCAGCATTACGAAGATTAAACCACAATTTCCAATCAGTTTGAGCAACATGCAGTGGCAGCGCCATAATTTTTTTTGGGGGGCATTGGGAGAATGTTGATTTCAGGGGGGCAATGATTTTTTTTTCTAATTTTGGGTTTTTACTGGGGGGGGGTAAGAAAAATACTTGCCCCTCTGTAGTGCCACCACTGGCAACATGATTAAGAATACTCACAAAAATGGTCAGGTACCAATCTTTTTGATACAGCCTGTATGTGTGTTTATTTGATTTCAAGCCTAGTTTTTTTTATTCAAGCTTATTTAGCTACTTTACAATTGATATATGCTTTCTATTAGATTTTCATCTTTAAAAGAAACTACTCTGCGTCTGTATGTGCATTTCAGAAATTGAATTGCTGAATAGGTTAATACTGAGAAGATGTAATAAAATCACCTTCTCTGGTTAATAGCAATGATACATGCCTCTAAGTGTTTCTAGCTTATTTCCACTCAAAATAAAAGATTGTTTTGATGTAACATTTTGTAACATAAAAAGAGGAAATACTTCATATGCAGTTTGATGTAGTTAACTCTTTCCACGCAGGTGTTAACTGCATACGACAAGTTTTAAATAAATGTTAAAATTCAATAAATTTCAGAATTGTAAATTTTCATGACCATATTCGGAATAAGCATGAAAAATGCATTAAAATGAGTACAAACAAGTCTAGTATTGGTTCAGTGGTTCTTAAGATAGTTCTTGAAATTTTGAGAAAGTATCTCAAAACTTGGTGACTTTTTATGTTGAAGCCTATGGCCAGCACACAGAGCATTAGTCAAGCACAATCTGACATGGAATTGGAATCACTTATTCATATGGTACATAAAACAAATGTTTTACAAGAAAGCATCCGTTTTAAAGTTGAATCAATTTCATGTGTTTTTTTTTTCCTTGCAATTGTTTTGTATTGTGTAAAATACAAAGTGCTTTTGAAAGCTATTATCTCACAAATTGTATGTCACATCAAATTCTTTCTTTTGAGTAATCATACTCTTCTTATGAGTACTGCACATAAATTGTTTTTGGGGGGGGCATAAGGGGGAAAGGTGAATTGCAGGGGGGACAAAATCAACCAATTTTGCGCAAAATTACCGCAAAAAAGTGAAAATTTTCATAATTTTGGGTTTTTTCTGGGGGCAACAGCGGGGGGCAAGAGAAAAAAGTTGTGTCTACCACCACACAATGAGGTGTGCAAGACGTTAATACAAGAATGTCATATGAACCATATTGAGCAATAATTGGAGCATCAAAATTAAATAATAGCCTTGCAAAATGGAAAAATGTACAAGCTGTTTTTCCCACTTACCCAATTAGTGCAAGATATAAATAGTATAATAGCAAGCATGACGTCATAATGGATAATAAATTCTCCCGAGTTATAATATTACAATTAATTGGAAAGTAAAGCTGAATAATAGCCTTTTATTTCAAAGGATGTCTTATGCTCGAGATTATGTCCTCGTTAGTGCAAGAAAATTGTATAAACCATAGCGTGACACAGTATTCTGTCAGTCCGCATGACATCACTAGCCATAGATTACTGCATCCCATTTCGCCTGTTCCATCTTGCGCCCTCGGACACCAAGAGGGCACTTACCGTTGCACTCAATGGTGGAAATCACAAAACATGTTGTAAAATAAATACCTCTTGATGAAACAATTCAAAATGTTTTGATTTCTTATCAGGGGAATAAACTCCCAATAAATTGGTGTTTTCTATGCGGAGAAAATTGACTAGAACTGAAAGGCCCTGTACAAACCAATAGGGATTTTGCAAGGGTGTCCCCTTTAACAGTCATGTGAAATGGGTAAGTGCACTGGATGGAACAACCCCAACCCAGAGAATGGCCCCATTTACACAGAGAGAAGTTGACTTCAATTGCTCCGGGCAAAATGCAGTGACCGTGTTTACACACAAAGTCGATCGAGACCAAAGTTGACTTCAGACTCTGTGAAAATGGGGTTGATGAAAGTCGTACTAATCTATGCAAATAAAAGACCAATATTTTGTTTGATTTTTTAAATTTTGAGCAGTGTTATAATATTAACTTAAAATTAGATAAAAATTAGACAAGCTTAGCATTATTCCATTCACACCAATACCAGTTCTAAAACACCAACTTACAAATATAAAGAATGGAACGTAGCAAAGGCATTGCTGCAAAAACAGAATACACACAAGAACAGTCACTACTTCCCGATTACGGAAAAATACAGCACTCATTTTTGGGATTAACAAAATATTATCCTGTTTTACCAAATAAAATATAGCTCAATCCTGATCCTTTAGTCGGATCTAACTGACAATAAAAGTCTAATTTTAATAGGGCCAAATTTTTATATATATAAAACAGGAGGGCGGGTTAGTGTAGTGGTCTTCTCACTCGCTTCTCACTCACGGTGGCCGGGTTCAATTCCATGGCGCCACATGTGAGTTTGGTTGCCGATCCATGCTCGTCCTCGCAGGTTTTTCTCCGGGTGCTCCGGTTTTCCTCCTGCATATAAAATCGGACCTCTTCCCATATCCCTGTCCCATCATATCCGGATGGCGTCCCTTAAATTTAGTAGCCTCTGAGCACTATTGGGATTAGCCTGGCTTCGGCCGAATGTTATAAATAAAAATAAACATCAATTTTTAGGGGGCTTTTGTTTCTTTGTTACAATCACTTGTGCGATATTTAATAGACATCTATGCAATCTGAATTTTTATCAAACCCATTTTTCTTTTCTTTTTGTAACCAATTATCAAATTTAGCATAAAATATAATATATTTTTAGTCTATATTCAAGATTCTTCTTAATGTTAATGTCTTAAATCCTGTGACTGTGTTTGTATGAAAAAATTAAAAATTGCAGATTGAGATTTGTTTCATTTGGTAAAACTTGATAATATTTTTTTATCTAAAAAATTAGTACTGTCTTTTTCTGAAATCAGGAGTAGCTCGTATATATGCTGTGCTTTAATTAGTTAATTAATTAAGTGATTAATTATCTGATCTAATTGAATAATATCTGAGAAAGGAAATGAGATTAGTAACTAACAATTTGTTATTTTATGCAGCTTTTTCTAAACAGTGTCTAGGTTTTGTATTATTATTCTAGAATAGAATAAATAATCAAGTTAATTATACATTCTTAAACACTTATGAAAATCTGTGCAATGTTATTGGTTCCTAGCTGTGTAATATGAGACAATATAACACAGCCAACAATGACGCACTGCTCAAAACAATCTGATATGAAACTAATAACTCTATTTGATCTCCATGTACATGTAATGAGTTTTCATCACAATCTTTGTTTAAATATTATTATTTTACCTATTATTCGATATTAGCATTGTGTTCAAGAAGGAGAATAAATGTGTTATGCCTCTATTGTCTAATATAACACAGGCCATACTATTATTTTTGAGGTAAAACAACATGTCATTCGGCCTCAATGGTCTACTTACTTATAAAAGAGGATGGCCTGACCTCATCCCCACTTTTTCTCCATCAAAATTAACATTTTGGTATCAGAGGAAACTCCATATTGTTCTCATTTCACAGTGAGAGTATTAGGGCTCAAAAATGTTGTTTGCATATTAATTTGTAAGACAAAATGTGGATTAATCCACTTTTTTCGTCAGACATTAGTCTACAGGTCCTTATAAGTACTGCACTCCATTATTTTACTGCATATTTGATGCACAGGTGGCATCTACACAACTCACCTGACATGTCAGCAGGATCTTTGTTGGCATTCTGTTCTTGCAGGTACAACCTTCCCATCTGGAGATTCCTTTCAATGGTTGGTCTCTTGTCATCAAGTTGTCTCCTGAAGGACTGTAAGTACACAAGAAAAACATGTTTGGTATCATTTTTATTCTGACCATCTCATCTGAGGTCAAATTATTAAAACTGTTGTATGGGCATGAACCTTGGTGTGTACAGTCAACATATACAGCTTAATTTTTGGAAGGTCATTTAGGGGTCATCCAGGAGTCAGCTGAGGTCAAATTAGTAAAAACTGTCAGATGGGCATGAAACTTGGTGGGTATAGTCAACATTTACAGCCAAATTTTGGGACGGTCATTAAGGGGGTCATATGAGGTCAAATAAGTAAAACCTGTCAGATGGGCATGAAACTTGGTGGGTACAGTCACCATCAGTCAAGTAATCGTGCCCAGCCGAGAACCGCCAAATATGGGTAACCACCTCGTCTCTAAATAATACCTGAACTCTGGAATGTTGAGTAGCACATACACCCAGTATGCTTTGGTTTATGTAAACTTTGCTTTAAGTGGTAATAACTTTGTGTGTATGACAGCAAGCTTAAGATTGATGACAAAAATGTGCTTAAAAATGCTCAAATTGATCTTGTTCTAAAAATAGCATTGTAAACAAAATCATTAATTTGAATCTTTTACTGTAAAACCATAAGTCCAGTTTATGGTCAAGAAAGTAGAATTGACAATCTTTTCAGTAATCAAAATTCTATTTTGAATAGCTTACTCCACTGCAGGTGATCTTCAATGGGGACTTTCAAAGAGTGACCGATGCATACACATAATATTTGTGAATGTCAAAATAGTAAGGTATTCTAATAGATTGCCATCTTTTTTTTTTAATTTTAGAAATATAATGCTCTATGAATGTATTTTTCACAAGTTAGTTTTTCCCAACATGCAGCAGAGAGAGCACACATGCAGGCCCATACGCAGGATTTTGTTTGGGGGTGCTGATTTTGAAAAAGTGGACCTTTTTTCCCAAGGGGGGGGCGATTATGTGAAAAGTGGACTTTCTTTCCAAAATTTGGACATTTTTTGACGAAAAACCCGTAAAAAACAGATTTTTTGGCTCGCTAGGCTCGCAAATTCTGAAATTTGGGGACTTTTTGAACACTTTGGCAAATTTGGGGGGGTGCGACGCACCCCCCTTGCGTACAGGCCTGCACACATGGTATAGGAACTGGGGAGCAGACCTGTTCTACTGGGTCTTTCCAATCAACTCTTGTACAAACTCGTTTTTAAAGGGGGGCCTCAAAGGAACTCAAACAGTGTTCACAACATGACTGGCAATGATGACACTTCCACAGTTCAGTTTCAACCAAATCTATAGTCATGTTCAAACAGTCATATAATTCTTGAGGATCGGCATAGTCGAGAATTGCGATTCCTAGGTCAATCCTCGAGTGCTTATCCACACAACTCAATTCAAGCCTGGAATCCTCGAGTTTCACACAGTGGCGTAACTAGGGTTAGTAGCACCCGGGGCAAGAAACAAAATTGGCGCCCCTACCCCCGCCCGAGAATATCTTGGATGCGGGGGTATGGGAATGGCATCGGCATTATAATATTAAAATAAATTGCAATCATGCAGTTTTGTCTTTTTTTTTTTTTTTTAAGTGAGGCCGATTTGGGCCCCCCTAGTGGTAGCACCCTGGGGACGTTGCCCCCCCTCCCCTAGTTACACCACTGGTTTTGCAATGCCTGATGACATCAGCTCCTGGAATTACAACCGGATGCCTACTGTGACCCATCTATTGCTATATATGCTTGACTCACTTTCTGTTCTTCATGCTGTTGTTGTACTGTGTTATAATCCCCACCAATAGGCTGTTTCGATACGAGTTGTTCCTCCCTCTGCATAATCCATGCTAATAATTCATTGATGGTTTTCAGTAGGGCACTCCATTCTTCAGCATTAGCTTCAAGTCTCCTCCTGATGTAAAAAGCACATATACATATGATAATTAGTTACTGTTTCAATAACCCATAGTGCGATGTTGGATAATTATCCCATCCCCTACACTTAAAGGAAGTGTCCGGCAATCACAACATTATGTCTTATATGTTAGAAAAATAATTATCAAGCACGAATCATATGGTTTTATTTAAAACAATGTCATATTAACCATAAAAACGAATAAAAACAGTCATCTCTCAACACGCGATATTCAAAATTCCCGCGCCAAAATTTTCTAGAGCAGTGACGTCATGGTTATTTGTGCTCATTTGTCGTCAGGCTTCATTGAACTATTAGGACGTCATTGCTCTAGAAACTTTCGGCGCGGGAATTTTGAAAATCGCGTGTTGAGAGATTGCTGTTTTTTATTCGTTTTTATGGTTAATATGACTTTGTTTTATATAAAACCATGTGATTCGTGCTTGATAATTATTTTTTTAACATATAAGACATAATGTTGTGATTGCCGGACACTTCCTTTAACTTGGAAAAAAGTTGAAATTTAAAATATAACCGGAACCATTATACGTTATACCTTACACAGTGTACTCCATGTGTGCAATTTATATCTTAGTTACAACAAGGCATCACACCCTTATGGTTCTCAGTGTGGAGGGTATTCCAGAATTGGACCAAATATCCGATTATAATCCCATGGGTTTTGCAGACATTACTGCCTCAACTTGGATGTCTGTCCCATCTGGGAAGGTCCCATGTTTTGGATTAATGTGAATCATTGGATGTCATGGATCTTAGTGCCAGAAAATAGTAAAATTGGTTTTAACACAATGGCAATACAACAGGTATAAAGGAACTGTTTACCTGCATACAAATATACTTATGTTAACAAAAGGTGGAGGGCTCGGGGTACTCAAGTTTGGTTTTGGTAGGGACGTGCCACTGAGATTTTGGAAGTGGACCCATAAATATACCAATTTTTCAAGAAATTTGGACCCATTGATATACCATAAGTCAAAATTTTCGGCCGAATTTAACCAAAATTGTCTTAGTTTTAACAAATTTTCCCAAAATTTTGGGAAAATTTTGAAAATTTTGGCTAGATTAAGGAAAAATTGGGCTGTTTTCCCATTCATATACCAAAATAGACTTTGAAAAAGGGGTCATTGATATACCAGAAGGCCCAAAATGCTACCCATGTTTGCGGCACGTCCCCGTATGGTCATTTGTACTGAGTACCCCCCCCCCCCCGGTGGAGGGTCTTAAAATCCATCAAAATATTTGACTATCATATACTTTGTACACAAATAATTGGACCATTATATACTTTGTATCATGTTAGAATACAGTGGTAATTATTTATGGACGAGTTTCTGATTTTGACTTATATGATTCAGATTACATCTGATCATAATCTCATCCCCTTCATCAGATTTTTCCAACTAAAATCCCAGTTGGACTAGAATTGGGTGATTGTGACCCAATCTGATCCACTCAGGCCAAAGTCGGAAATTTTGAAAATTGAGTTACTACCATTATTAACTTGCTCATCAGTACCTACACTTTCTGATGTTGAATCCCCAGGTCTCTCAAATACTTTGTTGCAAAGTTATGAGCCTTTTATGTGTCCATTTTCTTATGTTCTTTATTGTTTTTCTCCTCACTTTTTGCCTATATCTCAGGTTCATTATTGCCGACTTTAGCCTGATTGCATGAAATCAGGTCACAATTACAGAAAACAACAAAAACTAAACTATCTGCATGGTAAGATTGGACTGTTCCAGTTGATATCCATACACCCCTATGGAAGACATAACCTTAATCTCCCACACAGGGGCGGGTAGATTTCAAGAAGTCGCCCATTCCAGGTAACCGCATTTGGAAGTGACATGTGGAAGATTAAGGTCATATCCTCTATGATAGGGGGAGTATTGATTTCAATTGGAAGAGCCCATTTTCAACATCCTCCTACTGATTCTATAAAGCAGAAGGCACACCTACATAAAAAACCATTTAGGTCAATTTACATTGAAAATTAGAAAACTGCCACAATCCAAGCACTCACAGAAAATTAAAATATTAGCAGACAGTGCTTCCTCGTCACTCCCACACCCCATATTTTATCTAGGTTCTTTTGATAATGGCAGGAATTGAATTTTAACCAAAATTTAACTTGAATATTAAATCATAACATTTTACACATCACTGTGGATATATCATCATATTTTGCATCTGATTTTAGCTGCAACCATATCTCATCTGACTTCATCTGCATTATGCGGTTGACAACTTGCAACCCCCCCCCCCCCCCTCAAAAAAATAAGTAGTAACTTTGTATAACAAGTTGTTGTCTTGGTAATGGCTGCAATAGGCTATTCCAGAAATTAATGGCACCCCCTAAAGAAGACACATAAATTTGTACCATAATTTTTTGGGAATTCCCAGACCAAAATTTTATCCACAAAAAATGGGAATTCCCATTTTGACAATAAAGTGACTACAAAATTTTGTCCCTAAAGATGACAGGCAAAGTTTTGCCACAGTTTTTGGGAATTCTCAAGCCTAAAATAAAAAGGTGTCTTTTTCTTGGGAAATCCCATGTCTTCTTTAGGGTTGTGAAAATAATGACCATTTTGGAGGGGGGGGGGGAGATTCTCAGAGCACAAAATGGTGAAATATTTTGGGAATCCCATGTCTTCTTTAGGGGGTGCCTTTAATTTCTGGAATAGCCCAATGCAGAATAAGCTTGTGCTATGCTGTGCCAGGGGCAAATTGCTTTTAAAGCCACTATGCCCCTAAAGAAGCTGTTTTTAAGAGTTTTCATTTTGTTTGACATACTCTAGCTACGTGGATTACGGTGTCAGCTCTGACTGCAACATGTCGATTAGCTTTTAAAATAAATGCATCTGTATCGGCAGATAATTAGCTTGCTGTATACAAGTTACATCATAAATGGAGATGAAAGAGGTTTCTACGTTGTGATAAGGTTCAGAAAGGATTGAAATTGTCGGCATCAAAATATTTTTTTTCTACCTTTATAGGCTTGAGAAGCTGAAGAATATCACACTGCCGTTATGTGTACCTCTCTTGATACTTATTCTCATTTATGGACCATACCTTAATGTTCCCATTAAAAGATAAAAAATATGCACTTTTGTCGCAATTTCTTATATTTTAAAGCACACAATCGCAGAAAGCCTTATTTTATTTCTTAACTAACTTTTTTTGTTGATTTTGCTCTGTGTGGAATTGGCCTTACCCTGCATATACAAAATAAAACACAAAACTTTTTACAGAAAACATTTTAATGTCGGATTATATAAAGGCATAAACATTTTAACAAGTTCAGAAAACATTTTGGAAAACTTCATGCAAAACATTCTAACATAATGTTATTAAGTGTTGACAAAATATTTTGCACAAATGTTTGCCAAAAATATTTTGCATAACATTTTGACAAAATTTTAAAAATGTTGTTGCATTTTAAAACGTTTTTAAAATGTTTTCATGAACTTTATTTAAACCGACATTTAAATGTTGTTATAACGTTTGACCAAACCCATGTATATAGCATGTTTATAACGTTTTAAAAACATTTTTGTGTTTCCTGGGTATTTGACAAAAGTTTGCTTATTACCAGGTGCACACAATTCTTGTCCAATGTGTTTACCTGATCTCAGCTGATTTGTTCTGTAGCTTAGTCCATCTCTGGTTCATATTCTCTAGCCTATTCTGTAGATCTTCCGCTCCTTCTTTGAGCTCCCCACTCTGCAGTAATCCATCCCCTGCGTCATTCATGGAGGTGAATACACTCTGATGCGCTTCAATTTCTGCCTGAAGATCCTGCAATGATACAAGGTAAGGATGCAATTTTAACTTTGATGCTCTATTAAACATGTCACAAATGTATTTCTTAAAAGAGAAAGCCTTTATAACATACTGTATGATGGAATAAAATCCAACTACCAGCTGACAAACCCACCACTTAGATGGAAATGGGCTATTCCATTTAAAATTCACACTACCCCTGTGGAAGATTTTGGAAATATCTGCCACAGAGGGAGTATGAATTTCAAATAGAATGAACACATTAGCAGCTCCATTTATAACCCACCCTCCCTCAGTGGAAGATTCAGGTTGAATCTTATTCAGAGGGTGTATGAAATTCAAATGGAGCTGCCTAATGTGCTCATTCCATTTGAATTCATACTCCCCTGTAACAGATATTTCCAAAATCTTCCACGAGTGGGGATTTTAAATGAATAATAATGCATGGTGTCCATTGACACCTTTCAGCAAGATGCCAAGTATCTTTTCAATACTTACCACTTTCAACAACACTAAAACACACCATGGAGAGTCATTATGCACCCTTGCATGTGAGTCATAAAAGTTGAGTTGAGTAATTGAGAGTCGAGTCATTGAGGGACGAGTCATGAGTTGAGTTGAGTCATCATGAGATCAGGTTCAAAGACATGTCACAATCACTAAATATCGAGTCGGGTCAGAGTCAAATTGAGTCATAAAAGTTGAGTTGAGTAATTGAGAGTCGAGTCATTGAGGGACGAGTCATGAGTTGAGTTGAGTCATCATGAGATCAGGTTCAAAGACATGTCACAATCACTAAATATCAAGTCGGGTCAGAGTCAAATTGAGTCATAAAAGTTGAGTTGAGTAATTGAGAGTCGAGTCATTGAGGGATGAGTCATGAGTTGAGTTGAGTCATCATGAGATCAGGTTCAAAGACATGTCACAATCACTAAATATCAAGTCGGGTCAGAGTCAAATTGAGTCAAGTCAAAGAGTCATTGCAAGTCTACTCATATGCATTGAATGACACGAGATGATAGGATAGTTTTAAAGATAGAATAAAAGATATCTTGCTTCAAAAAATCAGTTGTAGTACGTCCTAGCCCTTGACTATCAAAGATTCTTACGACAAATCTAACCTACGTCCTAGCCCTTGACTACCAAAGATTCTTATAACAAATCTAACCTACATTCCCACAGAGTCTGAGCATTTGTCACTACTTAACATTATTTCTATGATTTGGTCCATTACCAATCACAACATTCAAGAATGTATTTATAACCAAAGAACTTAACAAGTTACACATTTATCACAGCGGTGGATCTGCAAGAATGTAACAATATTGTTACATGTACTGTATCTATTTTTGCTTACTGAATTGTTCATAATTTTTATGTCCCATTTTTGTGGATCTTTATTTTGTAGAACTAATTCCCATCATGCATTGCAACTGTAACCATTATTCATACTTTGGCTCAAATGCGATTATAAGGGGCTTAACAACCTAGAACTGGTACTGTTTGCAATGCTCGGTATATGAGCCAAAAGAGCAGCGATTCAGCTGAGCTTGTTGGTCATCTCAGAGAGGATCAGAATTACAAACAACATAACTTGTTACATTTGTGTATCTCACTACATTGATTCCTTTATCACATACTTCGGGTAACTCAAGACTTTTAAACTCAGTTATTATCTATACCACCTATCACTGTGAAAGAAAATAACTTTATATTCTCATGACCTTTCATATAGGACGATACTGTTAAATATCTTGACTTCACAATCATTTTAATTTAGCAAATGTCAATATCAGACACTGAAGTGCCGAAATTGTTCTTCATATCACTTATTCTATGACACAATGCCTAAAGACACACACTTTCTTATCACTAAAACGTATTCCTTTCATATCAATTTTTCTCTTGATTAAGTGTAACATTAAAATGCTCAGTCATCAGAAAAATTAGTTTTGGTTGCAAATCAAAGCTATGAGGGGAGCCTTTTGATTTTCAACATGATAAATACTATCTTTGAAATTCTAATTTCCTTTCCATTCGTTATGGAATTACAAAATGAAAAATCTGAAAAATTTTACAAAATTTAGCTTCTAAAATATCTTATTCTCACCTTTTCCACCTGTAACCATGGTAACATGTGCACACTAACTCAAAATAAAGACTTAATTAAAACAATTCCCACAAATCCTGAAGTCAATCCACAATAACCACCCTCAGATTAAATTTGTTGATAATTCTGGATTAAGTAAACATCAGGTATAGACGTAAGTAGCGTTGTTTTATTTGACCAAAATTGTAACAGCTTGGGAAGGATCTATCTAATAATAATATAGACGCATGCATCCTATGAACTGTTAGCATTCAAATTATTCATGAGCACTGCTATTTTAAATATCATGGGGATACCAAATCACATTGACCCTAACTTAATTAGCGTTAACGAAGCTTTTGACAACACACACCATAGGTGGTTTACTGCATTCCATCTATATCATATAACTTTTCCAACATGTAGAACATACTGACTTTTGCAATGACTATTAACCCTAAAACATTAAATAACATTTAATCACATATTTTTAGCATATTTTATTGGAATATGATATTTTGCATGAGATTAAAAAGGGCATTTCGTGATCCACAGCCTCATCCCCCACTTTTCTCAAAAAAGTTGAGATTTTTATATCACTGGAAACCTCTGGCTACATAATATTTATGTACAAAATATTTCTTGCAGATTAATTCGTTTAGCAAAGATATCGTGAAATTTGAATTTCGTTCTGGTGCACCAGAACGAAATTACAACGCATTGTCTATGGAGCAGTGTAATACACATAATCATGCATAACTTCATGAACGCATAAAATCGTAATCAACTGAAATTTTGGAAATAGGTTTTTTTTTCGTGGATATCTAATGAAAAATGACATAAATAGAGGATGCTAGGATCACGAAATACTCCTTTAAGGCAAACAGATCAATTAAATTATTAAATTTTTCAATGTTTTAAATCTTTGAACATCAAATAATAATATGATAATTAATGCAAGCCATGAGTATACAAACATCCCCATCATTGGGTCAGTGGTTCTTGAAATCCAGTCTTCAGGCTAGAATTTTAAGGAATATCGACACCTATATTATGATCAGCTTGTAATAGGCGGGAATTATTCGGTTGTTGTTACTGCGCGGGTCAGTCCAAACTTACACTCGCTTAAATTCACAAAAGCGTGCGTCATTCACGCAATACGCAAAACGCAGTTCGCGTAGGTGCTGTGCCCAGCTGTGTGCACGCAATTCTATATCAATCCACGATGTTATGAGTCCCGCCTATTACGAGCTGATCAGAGTATACAGACTATACTGTGTCTCAGCTCAAGTTGAGAGTAATGCCATGTTTTGTATTTTGCTATGGCAGATGCAGAAGCAGTGGGGTTCCGCGATTGCATCATCAGCATACGGACAAACCTCCTTCCAACGCATGTGTGGGCCTATATGCTACACTGGATTACATGTAGGTTACCGCACGCAACGAATCTGCCACTGCAAAATCCAACATGACGTTACTCTCAACTTGAGCCAAGACAGACTATAGACACACAGAGACAAATTAGCAAGATCACCAGTTTTTGTCAGAACTCTGGGACTAGTGTGCTGCTACAGATACGAGGCGTTAAAGCTGTCGCTGAAAACTAACTCAATTGCTGTGCTCTTGAGAAACACGTAGGCAGCTAATCATGGTGAAACGTACTTAAGTAAGGGTCATATTTGACATCTTAGCTTCTGTTCAAAAGTTAATTAACTGTTATATATCAAACACTTTGTACAGGTAATTGGCTTGAATGATACCTTTGACTTATCGAAAATTTAATATCCAAATATCTGACAACTCGATATCAGAAATGCAATAAATGGAAGAAATGTAGACAAAAATCAGCAAATCCTCATAAAAACCTGAACACACCATGTACAATTTGCAATTGTTTACACTTTGTATGTGAATTCTACAATTAAAAAGGCTGAATCATTTTGTCACTTAAACAGATATTTTGACATCATCAAATTAAAGTTTAAATTATTATAGCCCAACTTAAATGCAGCTTTATACAATTAATTGTCAGCCTGTAACAAGCTAAATCCTTGTTGAAACATCCGTCATTTCAAAATGCCAAAAAACGCTTGTCTCATTTTGTGAGATGTTATAAATATTTGAATGCACTTCAAACACCTTAAGCCCCAAGAAAATGACCATGGATGTATACACAATACATCAATTTTCTCAAATTGTAGTCTTTTCGTTAACCTTGCAGGCAACCTGACTCTTACCTCCTGAGCCAAAACTGTATCAAATATACCCAATTAATGCAAATCATATTAACATGTAAATATTCCATACACATGATAGGGTAAGCAATACGAGAGAAATAAATAAACAAAATCTGACAAAAGCGTGTGTAAACATACACCTTCAGACATAAGACAACTTGAATTGTAAATGCTGCATTTATCAACTCTTTTTTTATCAATTTATGCATGATTCCAATACCATGGGAAAACATAAACAAAAGATGATGCTTCCATAAAACATGACTGGGACTTTGTGACACAATTATCACATACAAAATGTTCTTTTTTTTCCACAGTGTTGTTATAAAGGAATAATGGGAGCAAGTGAGATACTTGCAATAGCTGCCACAAAATAAGACCTCCTTCCACATCATATTTTTCTAAATTCTCCCAATCCCTCCCACTACCCCCCACCCAAGGATTTAACAGAAATAATGAGCCCAAATTTAAAGCTGTAATATTTCAATGAAACATGACAATTGATTTTGACCGATTTGTGACTCTTTTTGCTCAATTTTATGATCAAAAGTAATGTTAATGATGCTATTAATTGGACATTTTTGGGAGGTATTATATATATGTTAGCATTGCAGTTTCGTGGTTAATTTCAAAACTGCTAATAATAAACCTCTGAAAATATGTATGACCTGCAGAGTTCTGTGTAATTATTTGCAACGACAGCTAATAAAGCCGCACAACAAAACTGTTCAAAATATCAAAATTAAGAAGAATTAATACAACAAACATATGTCATATACATAAGCTCTATAAGGCAGCTTGCTATACCTCTATAATCATCCACAGATACAGCTTTCCTGGGCTGACACATCAAGGAAGCTTCAACAAAAATACCATCGAGGACAAGGTTTGGTTAGTGTTTCAAAACAAGAGCAAAAAGCCTTGCGGACACAAAGGTTTGGTGCGTTAAATCCAGTTATCTCCAATTGCCCGGGGGTTCTAACTTAATTATTGGACGGGTTGCTGTGTTTTTTGCGTATCTTGCCAATCGCACCGTCTGGACACACATGCACTGATACATGTATCAGAGGATACTAATATTTTCATACGACATGTTTGAGAAGTCAAGTTGGGTTTAAGCATTGGATTTAAATATTATACACCATTAAGGAACAGGATTTGATGTTCAATGATTCACTGTAAATCACCTTTTTAGTGAGAAAGTGAGATTTTAAATGTGTGTTTCCAGTTATTATAATGACCAAAAAGCAAAGCTTTTTAAAAAATGAAAATCAGTTTTCTGCATTGGTCAAAAGTGGAATACTTTTTAACTGGAGAAGATACTATGTAATTACTGAGAAATGAAGTTGTAGTTCCTAAAATAAATTTACCCATAGCAAAGACAATATAAAATTCAAAGAAAATGCAAGTGAGTATATATATTCTGATATCACACTTTAACATTTGAAGTCCATTTCTGCATGTAATTTGCTTGATCAAGCCATACCGGCCGCCAAGACCAGGGACACTAAGACATGTCATACAGTTAATTAATAACCAGTCATTTATCTACAGAAACAAACACATTAATTCAACCTTATATACCCTTTAATGGCAATCAAAGGAAGTAACTAATCAATTTTGTTTCAATCTACAGTTAATTTGATACAAAAATAGCTTCATTTAATACTTTGCATGCTAGCAACAGCCTTCAACATCAAAAGTCCCAAGTTTTGACATATTTTCTCAAAAAAATATCAAGAGCTATCTTATAAACCACTGAAGCAATAATAGGCTTGTTTGTACTCATTTTAATACACTTTCCATGCTGATTCTAAATATGGTCATGAAAATTTACAATTATGAAATTTTCGAATTATAAAAAATCAAAACTTGTCGTCTGCAGTCGACACCCTCATGGAGAGAGTTAATAGCATTTCAATGTATGTATTTCTTGAATGAGAAACTAAACTATAGTATGTGACAAAGTTGTACACTGTCTAAACACTTGTTAAAAATTGGGCAAAATTTTACCCAACATTCAAAAACAGATTCCCAATGTTTGGTAAATTTTGCCCAACCATTTTATCCAACAAATTTGTTATAGCGTTCTTAGAATGTAAGACTTGCTTGGCATACAGTATCAATTTCATTCTTTACTTCATATTCTTGCCTATGTAGCATCAAGTTACAATATATGCTGAAAACTAAATCAAATTGGACTTAAAGTCCCTGAGATATTCATTGAATATTTTCGTTTTAAAATAAACATGAAACACTGGAAACAGTTCTTTTTATCACATCTGAATATTGATTTGAGCTACAAACGACCCATCTTATTGTCTCACATACATATGAAGAGTTCCAAAACATGACATATAGGCCTACCATTGTTGCCTATTTATTTTATCAATATCACAATAGCTTACATATGTGACACGATCTGGTCCATGGGGGCCAAAGGCAGCAAATTTGAAATTGAGATAAAGGCAAAAATATGGATTGAAAAAACAATAAAATACATAAGAAAATACACATCATGAAACTTTGGTGTTTTCAGTATATGATAGCCTTATGTTTATATTATGGTGATAATTATAGTAACTCAATTTTCAAAATGCCTCCTTTGCCCCCCCCGAGCAGATGATCGTGTCAAATATATTCTTTTTTGAAAGGACATAATACTTCTTATTAATTTAATTAGCACTTCAACTAATGAGAGTATATAATGAAATTGCAAAAGCACAAATGACAGCTTCAAATTAATTGAGTTTTTCAATACTTTGTACACTAAACATCTCAAAACAAGTAACTAATCCCCCTTAAATAATGGCCATTATTCAAAAGGGGGCTGTTGTATTACAAATCTGTAAAATGCGTTGGAAGCAGAATTTATTTCTGCGCATTTTGACACCTCATTTGATACGAGTCCAGAAAACAATAAAACACCAGTAAATTTAATGTAGTGAGGTCCAGATTTGAAAGTTGCACTTACATACGATACAAAAACAGTCAGATATCTTTACACAGATTTTCTTCCATTATACTGAATACAAATCAATAGAATTTACTGAAACTTTCAAATCTTGGGTTACATTGATTTAAATGTACGCTGTGACGTCAATATTTAGTCAATTGCTACAAATAAGGTGCCAAAACAGATGCCAAAACGCATTTTACAGATTTGTAATACAATCGCCCGTTTTTGAATAATGGTCATTATTTAAGGGGGGTTAGTTACTTTTTTTGAGATGTTTTTATTGTCAAAGCTTTTAATTCTATGAATTTGGCAAGTGGACATGACGGCACAAAAGTAAATTTTGCAAAATAAACAATTATGAAATTACCCTAACTTCAAAATCATGAAAAAGCCTGTACTCATAAATACTGTGTTACAAGTGGTAATTTTTGCGTACAGATATTTTCGCGATTTGGAATGAAAGAGACATTTTTGTGATTGTTATTTTCACGATTATCCAGTATTCCAGTTTTGCCCTATGCTTGCAATACATTATTACATATTCCTGAGGTGTTAATTTCACGGATGGAACTCCATGCGTGAAATTGTGAAAATAAAACCCTCACGAAAATTACCACTTATACAGTATTCAACATAATACTTGAGACTGTTTATAACAGAGTGGATGTATCGTTGATCCAGACAATTGATTCTCTAAATGAAATTTCCTCGCTTCAAATGAAATCAAAACAAAGTGTTATTACACAACTCAGGATATGATTAAATCTTTCCACTTGACCACTTGGTCATTTGTTTTGCCCCGAGCGCAATGACCTGAGGTGACCTTTTTAACATTGATTACACAATTTTGGCACGTGCTAAACAAGGTTAACAAATATGCCGACAATAAATTTACATACACATCATTGTGGAGTGCGCGAAATGAACACGACGTTTGTGGATGAATGCCAGTCAGATCTATTTGATGAAGTTTGGTGACCAACAGGGTTGCCAAACCTGCAATTGTTAGCCCAACTGGGCGAATTTTAAAGATTTTCTCTGTAACTTTTGACGAATTCCAGTCACTTAGAAACTAATGACAAATATTGGGTGACTTTTCAACATTTGCTCCCACGACTTCCGGTAGTTTCCTGTTTCATATAAACCAATGGTTAAAAGAAAATTTGGGCAACTTTTCGATTATTCGACCCAGCGTTTTGGGATGAAAATCCTTGGCAACCCTGGTGACCAGGACACCCTACTGATACCACGCAACCCGGTATGCAACATGCATCGGAGCACTCAAACAAATTAATAAAATCTCTAGACCCAAAGGCAACATTTTTATAAAAGCTTGAAATTCCAAAATCTTATTTTATTTTCTAAATATAGTGGAGTGAATAGACGAAAACTAAAATGAATTGTACTTTTGAACTCAATCTTGTAATATATTAATCGTGGGAAGTCTGTCATCAGCGGTATCATCTACTTTAAGCTTATTGAGCTCTCAGCTATGAAAGGAAATTACTGTTACTAGAATTCGGGGGTTTAAGACCAGAATGTCCTATCTGCAATAGCTGCTCTATAGGCATTTAACAATTTTCTGCATTCTATATTATAGACAATCTCAAAATAACACATTTGGCAGCTATTGCAGATAGGACCTTCTTGTCCTAAACCCCTGAATTATCTCCATGCTCGAAGTTGTTAGCACTTCATATTATTATCTTACAAAGGTATATGGCCTATGGGACATTGAATTCGCATTTTCACCACAAATAGGGAAATATTGATCCACATTTATATGAGTTGCCCAGTTAAAATAAGCAAAGGACTTTGTAACTTGACACTGAATATATTTTAACAAGTTGTAAAACACATCAAGCGCAGGCAATTTAGTCATAGTCACATGTAAATCCATGCTGATGTAAAATGGCAAACGTTGGGTATATTTCTATTTTATTTGCCAAATATTCCTGGAAAGTGACATTTTGACAGACCTCAAAATTGAGTCATCTTTTACATTATAAAAAGTTCACACTGTGAGTGTACAAACATATTGGGGGCAGTGGTGTAGACAGCACTTTTTCAGAGGGTGGGCAAGACAACTTTTAAGGGGGGAGGGCAAATTAGGGCACGGTGGCTCAGTGGTTACTGACCTTGGACTCATAATCTGAGAGCTTGCTCAGCGTGCGTGGGTTCGATTCCCGTCCCACCACCGTGTTAAGCCCTTGGGCAAGGCGCTTTGCCTCGCTTGCCTCACCCCACCCAGGTGCAATGGGAAGCTGTTAGGGGTAGTCACAGTCGTTGTACTGATGGACCCTCGCCACTTGTAGGCTGCAAGCGTGGTTCCGACATATTCTAATGACGGGCGGAATAAATGTAAAGCGCTTAGAGGCTGTTTACGGCATAAAGCGCTATATAAATGTCTACATTTTATTTTTGTTTATTTTGACGAAAATGGTCAGAAATGGGCTAAAAATACAAAAAAGGCCTAAAAGTCTTAAATATCAGAGGGTGGCAAGAGGGGGCAAGACTTCTCACAGGGGGAAGCTGCCCCCCCCCCCTTGCCCCTTGCTATGCCACTGTGTCCAGACAGATGAGCATGTTGGAAGATGTACTGTCAAAGCGTAAATTTTCGTGTGATTAATTTTTTGTGCTTTGCCAATTTTTAACGGTTTCCCTTGTTTTTAAATTCGCGATTCTAAGTTTCCTTACATTGATCTATACACAAAAGGAATATATTTGCGCCTTGTTATTTTTGCGGTAGAAGCTTGAAATGTGAAAGCACAAAAATAAATGTAGCGTGAAAATTTCTACTTTTACAGTAGTTCCCAATAATATTTTGGCAAAGTGAAAATGAGATATTAGAGAGAATTGACAACAAGAGAATTAACAATTTCTTGTGAAAAAGTACACAGATTTGCCAACATTGAACTATTCTTGAGAAATACTTCATGCTGCACACTAGTCTGTGTTACAGACCGTGTACCTATATTATCCATAGGGAGAGAAACTACTGGGAACCACACACTCTCGGAAACCATCCGCCAGCCGCGAAGCTGGCAGCTTGAATTTGCCGCTTTGCGGCTCATCGCGGCGAACATCCCCCTTGATCGCGAGTCCGACACTATCTCGAGTCAGTCTTTGACAAAGACTAGCTGCACACCAAAATTGTAGAATGAGAGCACTGCCAAAGGTATTGCAGTGATACTCCTATAATTAAAGCACTTTACTTTTTAAAGCTTTTTAAGTTGCAAATATGCTTACAGCAAAAACCTAATTCACACCATGCCTCATTTAAACAATGGACACCAATCTATATTCAACAAGTCTTCCAGACTTAGACTTCCGGATAAGTCACTTCAAATCACCAGAGGCACTGTAAAACTAATAAATATGTTAAGAAAAATAAGTTAACCTGTGTTTTAACACTCTTCAAAGGAAGCTTGAACCTGTAACACATATATTAGTACAGTTACTTGATGGTTTTACTAGTTAAAGGGGCTCTGAGAGGTTAAAAAAATCCAATGAGAAAACATTGCCTTATTTCATAGACTGAATACTGAAAGAGCATATTGAGCAATAATTTAGAAACAAAACTATGTAGCATATTGTTAGCGCTGCGTTAAGCTTATCTGCTGTTGAACTGTTTTGTAGAATGTTCTGGATCCAAAACTTACAAAATCATTAATTTTGACATAAAAGATGGTTTAGTAAGTTCAACTATTTCAGATGCATACATATCAAAACAGAACAAAATTGAGGGCGAAATCTGTGCGTAAAATCTCACAATGCCCCTTTAAATTATAACCGGCACATGCACATGAAACTTGAATTTTCAAATAGGCTAAACCATACACACACACATTCAAAATAACCAAGATACTGATCACAGATTTATCTCTTCATCATGTTCATGAACACAGTCAAGAAGATGTGAAATATCTCAGAATTATTTTGATAACATTTTGAGCAGAAATCTCTGTATTTTTAGCACACTTTCTTTCCTAGTTTTGAGGATTTTGATAACTTTTTCCAAAGACTCTCTCCCCCTAGCTCTCTTAATGTTGGCACATGTTAAGTATCAGTACTGAATTGTGTTTTTAGAGGAAACATGGAAAATCTGCACTATATTGATGTTTTGCTTTTACAGATGTATACTTGAAAGTGAAAAACTGCTGAAAAGTGGTTTTTCGTATCAAGGTCATGCACACAATTGTGGAAATGAATGTGACTGTATATTTGAATGTGACAATAGGTTACATTTACTACCTCAGAAATTCATTCATTTTATCAATGAGAAAATAGAAAATATGAAGCTTTTAACTGTGAAAACAAACAGAAATTACTTAACTCCCATTACTTAATCAAAATCTTCTGTAATAAAATTTGCTTATATTATTTCTGTTATATTAGCAAATTAAATTTTAAAAAAAACCCCATAATTCTAGACATATTTTCTTTTTACATTTGAGGATCAACCAAGGTATCAAATTTGAAGCATTTATAGATGAAATCTGTAATAAATTCACTTACATTTGTTGTGAGGAACATTCAATAAAAACAAAACAAAGTTTCATTTTTCCTACATTTGAGAACAGGTGAGTCGCAAGCAGGGCACCCATGGGTGCCACACTTTTTTGCACTTTGTGCAATTTTTGCACTGTTTTAAACTTTTTTGCAGCTTCAGGTAACTTTGAGCGCCCCACTTTTTGTCACCTTGTTTGAGAATCAATCAAGATATCATTGGCACCCTTATAGGTGAAGTATTTGAATGTTCATAAGAATTTTTTCATCTGTTTGTTTTCGTAAATGTTCATGACTGTTTGAGATCTGGTTTAAGATGAATGATCACCTTCAAACATTACAAGAACCATACTGCAAACTTTATAAAATGCATATAAAACATTAGATTTAAAATTAAATTCAATGCTCTCTATAATATCTTTACATCATTCAAATACTTGAGTAGTATGGAAAAAAATCATAATCTGTAATCATTTGAAGGACTCTGTGTGGTAACAAATTTAATAAAGATTTGCTACAAATAAATAAAAGAAAAGGAATAGCAAATGAAATTTGTCAATTTCCTGTGGAACAAGTAGATTCCTGTTTCTTCTATTGATGCATTTAAAAAACAATTTCATGTAAACAGGGGATGTTAAAATATGCTAAGATTTCATGAAATCGTATCAAATAAATATTTTGCTTCTCATCCCATCCCGCCACAATTTCTAGGATTATTCATGATTTATATATCATATATTTTGTTTAATTTTTAGATTTTTCAAAACATAATTTCCATCCAGATTGATAACTTTCTAAGGAATAAGATTCCTAAATTCCCCATTTTTTCCATGCCTGGTGAAACTGGTCTATGAAACTGGTGGGGGGTTTGAGCCCTGGCGACGCCATCGTGTTGTGCCCTTGAGTAAGGCACTTTATCTCGATTACTCCTCTCCACCCAGGTGTGAAATGGGGAGCTGTTATGAATACTGTCCATTGAGCGCCGCCCAATGAGGTATGAGCATGCCTTGGGCATTGTATGGCAGCTGACATATTCTAACGACGGCGGAATAAATGTAAAGCGCTTTGGTACATGTTCACATGTGAAAGGCGCTGTATAAATACCAACATTTATTTATTTATTTATTAAAATAATATGCAGTATCATCCGTGCAATCTATAGGCCTATACAGATACAACAGTTTTACTTGGGATAGTAGAATACCTGTTAAAGGCAAATTAGTGCAACAAGTGCCACTCTATTATAGATATCACAGGAAGGATACACTGTAATTAGTTAGGATACACCTACTTACTGTCGTGCAATAATTATCATAATTTCATCAAGACCTGGCTGTTCAATGAGCGAGTGGGTGTGATATATGGGCCAATATTTATTCAATTTTTCACACATGCATAGTTAACGAGTTTGTCTTTATTAAAGTATTGAATTTTTAATGAATTGTTTTTAGTCTCAAGACAAAGTAATTGAAATAATTTACCATAATAATAAAATTGATACACTACACTGCCAAAACATGGGTTAAAATTAACCCAGGTGAACCACATAATTGTTGGTTAAAATTTTTAACCAACAAGTTTAAACTTCTGATGACATGGGTTAAAAAGTTTAAACTTGTTGGTTAAAATTTTAACCAACATTTGTGTGGTTCACCTGGTAATCCTGTTGGTTAAAAATTTTAACCCACGTTTTGGCAGTGTAGATATATATTGTTCAAATTTTTAACAGATTCCAAAATCTTGTTATTTTTTCCTTCATAAGAAATGACTCATATCCAACCCCTTTGCATGCATTTAAGCAAATAACATGGTAAATATTATTCCTTCTAAATGAAAGTATATCAAGTAAATAAAAAACAAGACAGACAGCAAAATTGTATTATTGATCAAACATAATTATGCTTAAATGCCGAAATAAAATTCAGCAAATATTGAGTTCACTCAAAAGAGTTTGTTTTATACATTGATCAATTTCAATTGTCCCAACTTATACTTCAGCCTATTATCAAACCTACAAGTTATGTGAATTTTGAGGAGTTTTGCCAAAAAGTCGGAAATGGTTAAAAAAGGAAGAAAAATAAATGATCTCCTATACTTTTGTACAGAGGTGAAAATTTGAAATAGGAGGAATTTCTTCATATCCGTGGAGAAATCTCATCCCTGGTATGACTGTGTAAGTGCTGTAACAATTTGTAGGAGCAAATTATCATGTGAATTTTGCATCTATGCTTGTTGATGTGTATGCAGGCGTGAGACAGGAGTTTTGCCAAAATCGGAAATGGTTAAAAAAGGAGGAAAAACAAATGATCTCCTATACTTTTGTACAGAGGTGAAAATTTGAAATAGGAGGAATTTCTCTTATCCGTGAAAAAATCTCATCCCTGGTATGACTGTGTGTTTGACTGTTTGTTGTAACAATTTGTATGAGCAAACAAGAAACATCAACAAGAAATATTTCCATTCTGAGGAGAACAAATCCGAAAGAATCACTTGATATGAAATGTGAAACGTGGAATAGTAACAAGATTTAAGTTGTCAATGAACATTATTGCTTGAAGCTCTTACATATTATGAGCTCTTAAACGGCGAAGTATAGTGATATGTACCGGAGGTTGCCTGTGTGTATTCAAATGCAAAACCAAATCAACACCTGAAGTACACACAAGCAAAGAAACTATAATCTCGAAATGGGCATATTCCAACTGAGACTGGCACATACATGTACATGTACTATCCTTAATGTCCTCTCCAATTTTAGACTTGTCACCATTTTTGACTAAAAGTTTTCAGGCCTCCTCCATATTGTGATCTGCCCCTGTCAATTTTGGAAACAATAATTGCAATTTGGGCTGATTTTACTATATTTTAAGCTGAAAACGAGTTCAAAAAGCAGTATTTCCTGTGAAATTACTGACAACTTTTGCCAATTCTGTAGGCTAGCTGTGTGTACCTGAGACAGAAATATGTGTACTTCTGTCCTTTTTCTAACCTCCTCCCTGTACAGGGATCAAAACACATGTCCTCAAACAAAATGTTGCTCCCCTCCCCATCAGAATCTGAGTCATCTCACTTTTTGTTGTTGAATATTCTAATTTTGTTGTTGAGGAATCTCATTTATAACATTTATAACTACAAAATTCCAATTGGATCAAACAGTTTACACATGGATTCTCATCAACACCCTGGGATCAATATTACATTGTATTTGTACCAAATTGTCTCATCACCCGTTGCTGTTACCTCCATTCAAAAACCATTGCTCAAATTTTGACCTCAAGTTGAGGAGTATGAGTTTTTGTACCCAGAGTATTCACAGGTCATTCCATGAGTGCAAAAGTATATTGGGGTTAATGAACTGTGCACTGATAGATTGCAATGTTGTACCCTACTCAGGTATGTGTTAGCTTGACCTGGATTGCAAACCACTTGACTCACAAACACGGCACGAATGAAACATTTTCACTACGTTCAATGCATATTCCCTCTCTCATCTCGCACAAATCACTAGGATCCACAACATGCTCATCTATCATGGCACAGTTCTTAAACCCCAATACATTTGTACATTCATTGAATGACCTTCACAAAATTTGGGTACAAAAACTCATACATTGAAACTTGAGGTCAAATTTTGCACTATGATTATGTAATTGAGGTTATTGGACTATGCCATTGGGATGAGGCTCTTGTGGTCCATAGTGAATGCATATTCCCTTTCTCATCTCGCTCAAATCATGAGATAAGGGAATAAATAATTCAAATGTTACACTTATTTGAGAGCGGAAACGCCTGGAAAGCAGGATGAAAGTAGTACAATTTGGTTGTGTTTTGAAAGCACATTCAAGAGGTTTTATATCAACAGTGCCGCCGAGAGCCATTACGGGCCCGGGGGCAATGTGAACGCACGGGCCCCTTTGATCAGTGAGACGGTGCAGGACTTCATAAGGGTGTGTGTGGGGGGGGGGGGGGCACAGTGGCATAAATTTTTTTGTAGCATGGGGAGGGATGTTGGTGTAAAATCCTTGAACATATGTTGCAGCGGAGCGAAAGTAGCATGTTTAGCTGCCAATAATCAAATATGAACATTGAAGGAGAAAAAATGCGCGCGATTTGAACGGCATTTTGCTCCCAGATTAAGTTTCTCTGAACAACTTGCACGCATGCAAAAATTGCCAATTTAAAGCCAATTGAAAGCTTAACTGATCCAAGTATGAACCGGTGAATTGGACAAATGCGCGCGAAGCGCGCGAAAATTTGTAATTCGAATTAGCGACTTTAGCTCCCAGATTGGACGTATTGAAACAAACTCTTTGCGAAGCGCGGAAAAATGGCCAATTTTAAGGTAAATGATCAAATAATAAGGTGAAGGGCACAATGCGCGCGAAGCGCGCGAAAATTTGCAATTTGTGTTCCCACGATTAAGCTGCACTCCC
This sequence comes from Amphiura filiformis, assembly GCF_039555335.1. Taxonomy (NCBI): domain Eukaryota; kingdom Metazoa; phylum Echinodermata; class Ophiuroidea; order Amphilepidida; family Amphiuridae; genus Amphiura; species Amphiura filiformis. The sequence continues at coordinate 462,877 of NW_027305494.1, forward strand.
CTGATTTCTCGAAGATTCCATTATATCGAGGATGATCATTTTGGCAAAAGCAAAGAGTAAATTCAAGTGAAATATTTATTAGAGTGTGTGCTTCAAAGGCTATCTTGTATTTTTTTTATAAAATGCACGTCTCTTTTCTTTGTTTTTTATGAGCCCTTTACTTTTGTTTGCTTTTTATGGGCCGTAAAAGAGCAAAGAAAACAGACCGTAGTGGGCCCTTAAAAAGCAAAGAAAATATACCATAGGCCCGTAAAGGAAGAGACCTTAGTGAGTATGTATAAAAGCTTAATAAACAAAGAAAAGATATATACCTTAATGGACCCATAAAAAAGAGACCTCGGATCGGAGGGCCCGTAAAAAATAAAGAAGAGATACCTTAGGCCTAAGAAAACAGACCTTTGTTTGTCGGCCCGTATAGTAAAGCAAAGAAAATATGCCTTAGTTGCAAGGTATCTATTCTGAACCTTTTACGGGCCCCTGAGGTCTGTTTTCTTTGCTTTTACTGCCCCATAGTAAAGTGTCGTTTCTTCACTTTTTACGGGCCCCCTAGGACCCCGGGCCCCGGGGTAACGCCCCCGGTTACCCCCCCTTGTCGGGCGGCACTGTATATCAATGCTTATTAAGTCACCAGGGTAGAATATTTAATCCCAGGAGTAATGAGGGTGTTCAACATAAGAGAATCAATTTGTTTGACATTTGAATTGCATCCAATGTTTGGCGTAACATTTTCAAATGATTATAAAAACAATTGGGATAATAAGCTTTGCCGGTCTCACTTCATGCTAGTTTAATGCAATTTTCAAATAAGCTTTTCTTCAATTATAGACCTACTTTCAATCCCCTCCCTTCAGAGTGTACTTTTAAGAGCATTGCCAAGTATAACAAGAAGGCCCTGCTCTCTTTTCCGATGAAATATTCAATCCAAAATATCTGATTTTTTAAAAATATTATTGTAGTTAGGGAAAAATCATTTTTGACTAAATGTTCAGTTGAAATAATTTGAATTTCAATCTTTTTAAGCAACCAAAAGGGATGATTCTCAATCTTTTAGTGATTGAAGTCAGGGACAAATTTTTGAATATTCAGTCTAAAGAATTGATTTTCATTGTTGTTCAATCTTTTACCACCTAAAGTTAGGGACAAATCCTTTGCAATCAGAGTAAGAGTGAATCCAAAAATCTTTTTTTCAATCTATTTAGATTGGTTCCTTTCGATAGTCAATTAAGAGAGTGGACTAAATCTACACCAAATTGCACTATATATGTGTCATCTGTGCATAAAGATATCACAGATCCTGGAAATGTGTGTTTGACAGAATTAGGAAAACGGCTATGGGTTCTTATTAGAGGCATTCGACATTCATAATTTTAAGTTGATGCAAGAAGAAAACACTGTTTAAAGATGAAGTGCACTTTCTATTGTGAATACTAAAACTCTACTTGCTGTTAAGTTTACATGCTGTCAAACAACATCTGTGGGCATCCAGAGAGGATATTTTATAATCCCCACAATGCATTTCTCCCATTTCAATTTTCTGTACTGATTTGCTATTTAGTGCAACCCCGGGAGTGCAACATGGGTCGATAGTGACGAAATGTACCTCAATGAACAGAGCACATCCAGATCTTGCAAAATATGTTCATTTCTTGACTAACGATCCATGTTTAGCAAGTCTATTCTCAAAATGACAAAGTAATAGGAGTAACACTTCATGAAATGAGGTGATATCATGTTGCAAAGGATTCTGGGAAGGTTAAGAAATCTTCTCTGTTGTACATTAAACTTAACATTCTTATTACTGCAACATACACTATTTGCTGTTAAATCCACTTCATTCTTGTTGCTATCTATAGTTGTCTACGTTTGTTTGTTTTTTAGGGATATAACTCCTCAAGTTTTTCACTCTCTCCATCTCCCCTTCTCGCTTCTGCATTCCCCATTTCGGTGAAAGGTAAATTGTTATTTCATGTCTTAAAAGTCAATTTGAAGCGGTTGTTGCTATGGCGACCCATCCATCCTGAATGAGATGAACATTTGCACGGTTAGCATGAGAATGTGCCAAATGTAGTGCAAAGTTATCAGAATTTTCTAAAAGCAGCGCTGATAAAATACAAATAATATTGACTTATCAAAGATAAACAACTCAAATTTATTGAACTCACTGTTGGCTGCAATAGTTATGGCTTTTAGATGCAGCTTCCATAATAAACATGAACCAACTGCTGATGTTTTTAAGACAAAATTTCACCTATCTGTTCTGCAGTAAGATGTCTAAAGCCTGGTCCTGACTCCACATCGCAGCGCGATGCGATGCTATAAAAACTGTAATCTGAGCCAGGTTTTTACGAGCTCAGCGGTGAAAATTCTCATCGCGCGGTGGAAATTTCGGTCCGCGATGGAGTTTTTCGCATCGCGCTGCGATATCCAAGCCGTGCATGCTTTTGATTGGCTGCTGGAAAATCAAGGTCGGTAGAATGACCTTAAAAAGAGATCCGTACCCACATGCTTTTAACTTATGAAATTAAAATGTACATTTTACTTTCATCGTGTGATGCTGCGATATTTGAAAAGCATCGCATCGCGCTGCGAAGTGGAGTCAGGATCGGGCTTAAGTGAGTTCAACATTTACAAGGTAAAGTCATGTTTACAAGGTTCCAGCAGATATTTTCTGGAATTGTACAAATTTGGACTACAAAATCAGATAGCAACCTCAATTTCAGACTGTAAATCTGATAGTGACCACATTACCCACCAGGCATTTGATTACAAGATACGCAAACCGACAAACAGATTAACAGACAGACAAGACATACCTTTTCAAAATTTTCCAACATCTTTTTCAGAGTGACATTGATCTCGATCATCATATCCCACAATTCGTGCACCGTCATTGCTTATATCCGAATATTATCCACAGCAACTTGCTGTAACTACTCAAAAAAAGACAACAGTATCGCCTAGATCTACAGCTCTCCGCTGTCATAAATATCCAGGATAAAATTCCATGTAAGATTGTGTCTGTAGTTTGTTTTATAATTTGACAAATTCTAGTTCGAGATGCTCACTTTTCAAATCCTGTTCCTTCATCTTTGTCATGTTACACCCCGAGTAAATCTCAGCGTATCGTGTAACATAACAACACTTAATCGGAATATCGTCTACTTTTCCTGCACCATGTTTGGTTGCCGTGGAAACCAACTTCACCATTTTTAAAAGCATCAATTTGCACAAATAGCGCTGCCATGTGACAAGGCGAGCACATTTTGTATCCATCCGGAGGTTTAGCTGCCTGCAGCATCATCTAAACTTAAATGCTCTTAGCTCAGTATCCTTGAAGCTAACATGCATCTCCTCTTGACATCAACATCACACACACACATCTTTCACATTGTTCATCAGATTTTTCTCATCGTTATTCCATTTTGAAATATTCATTGCTATCTATGAACCAAACATCTGTCTGATCATCCACGTCCATGGTCAGTTAAATGACCTTTGACCTCCACCCCAAGAGTATACTAATTTACTAATAAGATCTGTTTGACAGGCAGTCAGTGGGTTGATAAAGCTTTAAATAAAGATTTTGCCGCAGACTATGCATAAAACATGAGAGATATTTGCTCTATGTACCACGCAGAATCATAATCTCTTCCCAGGCTTAAATCCACACAAAGTAACCTGGCTCTTTAGTTTCACTGTAAGCATGTCGATTAGTATTCAAAGAAGCTTTTACGCAAAATTTTGCCGGCTTTCTTGGCTACATGTTAGTGTAATAAGCTTAACAAGTTAACACATCAAGATGACACTACTTTGTAAGCTGGGGATCCCTGAGAAGTGTATATCCATTTACATTATAAACAGTCTGAGGTTTGTTTCAAAAACATCTGGATCAGAAAACAATACTTGAGTAGATATCAAATTGTGTTTCATGAAAAAATAAACACAGTATTTCCTTTCTGCAGGTGGCATAGCTGCAGGTACCGCATTTGTTCATCGTCCAAACCAAGATCCTATTCCTCATTTAGAATTCATCGTTCCAAGAATATCACTGTAAATTGCAGTTTGCCATCTGTTCCTGTTTTCCATCGTTGTTTCCAGTTTGCTTACTCAAATGCTATTAAACTGAATTTGACAAATGTGAGTGTCTTCATCCTATTTCCTGCTTTCAAGAGCCACATAAAAGATTACTTGGTCATCCATTTCGATGAGCCCCATTAAGAATGTAAGCATCTGCACTGCTTCTCTGCACAGGTAAACTTTTAAAATCATGCTTCTCTACACAGACAATGTTTTAACACCATCGCCTCCTCATCAAAGTAGCAATGAATTGATACATTTCACAATGACATTCAAAATTATGCAAATCAGCTTCAACAATCACACATCACAACTGCAGTTCTCCCACGGTTACCAAAATATATTCCTCCGATTCAGTTATCATGGTTATCTCGGTCAGTTCAAAATAACAACATCGCCATTCCAGCATCTCTCAAGTTCTACCAGTTATTCCGAAGTTGTACGGAGTATCCTCTCTACAGTGTCACTGGATTCACAGAAATGTAGATACCCATGCCGCAAATTAGTTGTAATCCAGTACTATTCTACATCCGACCATGACATTTGCTAACCTCCCTACTCCTCCTCCTGGCCCATATGATCAATTACAACTCCATGCATCCAATAACCTCATCTCCCAGGAGATGATTCAATAACCTTTCACTACACAACACATTTACTGATGAACTTATCACCCTTTCATTGATAATGGATATGGTTGCATCGTTAGAGAACCAAGTTCATGATGATGTTGGTATAGTACAACCGATGGCATTGAACATGGATGTTGATGTTGTAAGGGTATCCCCTGTTTCCCCTAGGCTTGGCATCAACTTCAAGGCAAATCACACTATAAAATTCATCAAGTAAATTGCCCATCCAGTTCTAGAGGTAATACTTGGTACAGCTCCGCTTTGCTTTAGACAAACACAAACTAAAACATATGGTATTCTAGTGCCCTAAGTACACAGGTCTTTATCTGTTAATCAAACGGTGTTATACCAATGCAGCACTTGACATTCCAGCGGATCTCGCTGGAATTTATCCATTAAAATTATTGAAATTGATTAAAATATGCACTTTTTTCCTCTCTCAGCTCCACGTCAAGTTCACATAATAAGCCTCCTTTGGGTTAATTCGCATCTTCAGATTTTTTGCGTGCTGATTGTGTAAGTTGCGCGTAAATGTTGCATGAAGTCCCGGTCGTCGTAATATTATGAAATCTAAGCACCAACTCACAAATTGAGTTGTGATTTTATTCGGCTATTTATAACATGCCTGCATAAACTCTGCTGTTTTAAGAACCATTGGATGAAGGTGGGTTAATAAGCGAGGGGCTGGTTGGGGAGTTTTGTAACTAAGGAGTTCTTGATATGCATGACAGAAAATACTGATTACAAAAATTGTTTTAACTATGCGCTTTTAATTTGTAGCAAGATGAAACAAAAGTGACTAATTGAAAACATTTTATGTTATATTAAATATTACAGTTTTACACACAGTGGAAGGAAATTATGACTGTTTAAAAAATATAAAGTTTACAGAATATTGACTAATTAAATTATAAATAGCTATTTTGTTTGAAAATAGTGCAACTTGCAAAACATAACATTGAAGTTGATTGCAGTTAAAATTTGCTACGCAAGCACACAGCAAGCAAGTGAGTTAACAAAACATAATTTTGTGTCTTTTAGGCTCTGATGTTATTGCACGAAATATGCATTATGCAATTCTAAATTTGGAAACTCAACAACATTTGAAAAGTTAAGACACAAAATGTGATCTATGCAAAGGCTGCTGTAAGTATTTTTTTATTAATACTGTAATTGGTGACTCATCAAGGCATTCGACTATGGTGCGAGAGGTTGCGGGTTCGAACCCTGGCAGTGCCTACAGTATGCTCTCGTGGAAAATTGAGTTAGCTTGAAATTCCCCTGGACAAGGAACTTACTGCTAATTGTCTCGTTGTAACCCGTACGGGGAGTTGATCCTGGTTGCGATGGTTATTTGTGGAATGTCTAGGGTGTGCGCTCTTGAAGCAGCAAAGTCCCTGATTTGTTGTTAAATGGTTTATGGCATGATGTGGGGCCGTAGTGGTCAGCAACAACCTGTAAAGTGTGCTGAGGCTTGTGGATCAACGTCTAGGCGTTGTGCCTGTGCGTAGCGCACTATAAATCACTGCATGCGCTTTTTCATCACCTCACATATGACCACTTGTCAGCTGGCTTCATTCGCAGATAACAATGAACGGAAATAAGAAAATATAAAGAAAATATAAAGAAAATAAAAAGAAATTTGAGCTTGTTTTGCCTCATAAAACATTTTTTATGTATCTGATTGCAACAATAACCAATATCTTTGCAAAGAGATTGTATATTGTGGCTTTAATAGGTCCAGTTATTTTTAGAATAAAACTTGATTTGGTTCCCTGCTCACTCCTTCCCAAATGGTTGCATTATACAGGTTCATGATCATAATCTCGACTATTTTCTAGTTGACTCCACACCATCATCCTCTTCAAATTAGCCTGCTACAGCTAGTGTACATTTGCACTCAAGGGGGACATGTATTGGGTTATTCTATTTGAACTACTCACTCCCCCTGTGGAATATTTCCCCACCATCTTCCATAGATGGAGCATGTTTTTCACTCCCCTTGTATATAGCTTAAACTATATCTTCCACAACTGGAGTGAGTATTTCAAATGGAAGTTACCCAATTGTATATTCTATTTGAAACCCATACTCCCTGTGTGGAAAATGTAAGTTAACTCTTCCAAATGGGGAGTGTGGATTTCAAATTGAATAACCCAGTTCACTGCCTAGCAACTTTTAATTTGGGATTATTCAACGAGCTGAAAGCATCGCCAAGCAAATGTTTAACCTAAGGGGCCAAGAAAATAAAATGATTTGGTTTGCAACGTAGGTACGACAGATTAATGATTCGGGCAGAACAGGCAATTTGAGCATCATTTAGCGAGCTCCCATTTTCCTCTTAGCACTCTGAAACAGACGTACATAACGTAATTAAGACACCTAATCAAGTTAGAGCCCAGGAATTTTTAAAACGCTAACCACAATATTTTTTTTAATCACATATTTGCAAAATGAGCATACCTATACACAATTTTTTGCATGGATACAATAGGCAAATAAGGGTTACAAATTATGTGTGTGTATAAAATCTTTGCTAACAGAGTTTCATGGGTTGGCTATATTGACATCCAGAGAAAATACCTTATGAAAACAGTAATTACAAAGGTTAATAATTTAGTTATACCAAACAATTGACCCATATTTTAAGTTTGCATAAACTTCTTTGGCAAAAGTAGAATGCATAACATTAGCTCAACTAAAACTGGTTAAATGTAAACAATATGGTGGACGATATGCACTTTTAGAACTATGGTTTCTTTGTAGAGTTTATTCAATGCAAATTTTACTGACGTTTACAAGTTAAAACTTCATTTTCATAAACTTCTTTGGCAAAAGTGGAATGCATAACATTAGCTCAACTAAAACTGGTTAAATGTAAACAACATGGTGGATGATATGCACTTCAGAACCATGGTTTCTTTGTAGAGATTCAATGCAAATTTTACAAATTTTACTTCATTTTCATGTAAAGTATACATTATTCGCAGGAAATGAAGTTAAATTTCTTGTTTTGGTTATGAGTATACCAATTACTATAATAGCTATAATAAAGCTTTAATAAGTTCTATGGGACTATTATACAGTAGAAAATGCTACTACAACTAATGGCCAAGTTCCTGGCTTACCCATGTTGTACTCTGCTTACAGCCAAAGGTTGCCAGATTATATCACAACAAAATTTGTCAACAAAATGCTGCCAACTTGACTCAAATTGTGTAAATTGGTGTTTACTTTACAAATCACTAAGCACACCCTGTCAAATTCCCCAGAGACTTTATAACTTGAAATCTTCAATGCAAGTAACAATTAGTTTCGTTCATCATAGACTTTGTAAGTGTTGTGTTATAACTGTCAATCTGGCAACAGTTAGTCAGGAACTGCTCAATTTCCCCACAAGCGTGACATGGCTAAGTTTACTTGCGTCGGATACCCAGATTATGTTTATGGCCGCGTCAGTGTATGAGCAAACATGCCTGAACGCTGTGAGTGGGAACTTCCACGAGGCGGCAGCATGTTTTACCTACCTACAAAATTTTTAAAACTTCTCACACCTAAAACCTGCAACACCTTCACTAAACTTTTGAACAAGTCCATGATAGATCACAAGTTCGATTAACAAGAAATCTATGCACAAAACAAAATTATACGACTTACCTCAAATCGGACTCGTTTGCTCATATTCCTATGCGTTGCCTCTGTCGTGGCATGAGTGTTGTTGTACGGTACACGTTCCAGACAGGACATAGCGTCACACAACAAGCAAACTCTGACCCAAATGGCAACTTCCCCCCATTGCTGTTCTGACCCGTAACTTGCTAGTCAAACTTACAATGACATCATCATTTCCTCCAAAACAAAGTCTACGTTCAACCAATTGGGGGGAAGCCTACACAGTATACAAGGAAATCACTGATAAATATACAGACGCTACTCTTTCTTCCCGCCTAAACAAAGTGTGTTATGATCTCACAAAGAAGCAAAATTTTAATAAAAGCCAACTTAAATATACAGAGGTTACATCCAGGACATAATTTGTGAGCTGATTCCAAGTAATAAAGCAACAACTAATGAGGAACACTTTGCTATACCTTTTTAACTCCTTACTGCAAGATGCAGAATTTTTCACACAAACTTATCACATTACTCCTTGAATAAACTTGTGTAATTGTTTTTGTTAGTTTTTACTTCTGCTTTTCTAACCTTGATCAAATCTGGTATTTGGTTTCTGGTTTTAATAAAATTGAATGGGCAATCTTGAACTTCCCTATTGATGTAATGAATAAATTAGTAACTTTGTGCGAAAAAAACAAAATAACTGATCAAAAAGACCTACAATGTCCATTATATGCAAATCCACTTGATACCTAGGAAATTAGGCAAGTTTCAGCACTTACATCCACTAACTATATAGTCCTATACTCCGCTGGTGCTAAGGGTTGCTAGTCTTAAGGGTTGTTATTCACTAGCACCTTAACCCTAAACCTAGCCCTAACTTTTGGACTTACAAACCCTTTTTAATTTTTGGACTAGTGAACCCTTTTTTCCGGACTAGCGCACCTTGGGACAAGAGAACCTTTGCCAGTACAATGCCTTGCCTGTCATAGTAATTGTTTTGGCATTTCAAAGACATTTTAACCGGGAAAATACAATCAAAACAAAGGAATCCAGGCTACATGGTCACCTTTCTGCACCTTTTTCTCTATCATGAATTATGTTCATCACATATTATTGAATATGGTGAAGCAAAATGAGTTGTTCGCCACTAGAATTTTTGCGAGGTTTGACCAAATGTGAGTGCAATTTCTCTTATTTTAGTGTTTTCAGCAATGTAAGGAACTATATAAACCTAATTTGGGGGAGGATTTACATTGTAATTGCACAAAAATTAATGAGAAAAATGAAAAAAAAATCATGTTACAAATGACTCATTATTGCATCACACATCGAAATAATGACCCCAGTTGTAAATATTCCAGAAAAATAGTTCAAAAATGCACCATATTTAAGCTATTTTGAATGCTTTTGAGGCTTGGTCACCCACCTTTGCACAGTATTTATGTGGGATCTGAGAGCACATCAGACACACCAAACTGCATTCTGAATACGAGGAATGTCCTTATGATATCAAATAATTTTTTTGAAATTCATGATACAAATTCTATGGCAAATTATTACAAATTGACATTTAACAGTCCTCAAAGTAAACAATTTATAAATAAATTTAATGCTCGCTAAGTCAGTAAGGGCCACAGACTGTGGCTACTCCAATGTCCAGATTTTACTTTGAAGTGAAGACACCAACGAAGACTTCTACATGTATTACAGCACATAATTGGTGAGTGTTGTCAGTTACTATTCAGAAGACAAGACAATTCAGGAAATTGCAAGCTAACTGTGCCTGGTTAACATTCTGCCCTTGTTTCTTTCCCTGACCATGGTACACATGTGATATTAACATTGAACATTTCTGAGTGAGTTTTCATTTTGCTTGTGTGAATTAGTTTAAAAATTTCAAATAATTATAAACATTGTTCTGGTTAGCCACACCATGAATTTCCCTTGGTCATTTAGATTGCATGGAGAAAATGTTCTTGTAATAATGTTGGATATTCAAGTCAGTGGTGTAGCCAGGGGGTGCTTGAAAGTTGCCTCCCCCTGCCCACCCTCTGAAAAAATGGTAGCGCAGCGTTCAAAATTTTGGTTGTCCGGGACAACTAAAAAAGTCGCCGGACAACCAAAAATACTGATTTGGTTGTCCACCGGACAACCATAAATCTAGCCAAAAGTCACATTTGTAGGCCTACGGACAACCAAAAACTGAGAACCAGAAATTGTAATCTGGTTGTCCGTGGGACAACCATTTATTTTTCCTAAATTCGATCACTGCTGGCTACACCACTGATTCAAGTTTTATGGGGGAGGGATGGAGAAATTTCTCCGAAATGTAGATATATGTCTATCTCTTTTTAAAACATTCTACAACAGTAGACCGTTTTTGGCACATTTTAACAAAGTTGTACTTAACAATTTCTTAATTCTCTTTCATAATTCTTTGAATCCAATTTGAAGCTGGTGAACAACTTCAATAAAACCTTGGAAAGCTATTCTGAATCATGGAAAGCTATTCTGAATTTGCCATAATGAGTTAATTCAACACTCGGCCAAGAATCATGTTATTACTAGGATGTGACATTTGGCAATATAAACATAGTAAAGAACATACATAATGACATCAGAACAGGGTCACTATGCTCGCATCCAATAATTAATCCAAACAGATAAGGTATAACCCTTATTGCGCCCTGCAAAGTTACCATCCTACAGCACAGATGTAGTTTGATCTTCCACAAATTATTCACATTTATTTTTAGATTTGTTTGAATTAAATCTATGTTGATATTTATGAAATTGAGACACAAGTAAAGGTCACCAAAAAGTGCAGACCTACGACCATGGGCTACACATGATATGACCCGTTAAAATCATCTGATATGTAGCGAAATTTATCTTAATCAGTTGATGTTTGTGAAAAAGTAACAAAGTATTGAACCTCTGCATGTGGTCTGGATGAGTAACAGTTACAGTGTATCTATATGCTGCCCTCTGTTGTTGAAATTACACTTACAAAGATTTGCAGAGCATACAAGAGGGAGACATCTACAGTCAGATACAGATGGGAGTGGAGCAGATTTTGTGACAAATCCATGTTCAAAAGTTATCTGTTTAACGTTACCGGGGGGGGCAGGCAAATTGTATAACAGTGATTTTCAGGCGGGGGGAAAAATCAACAAATTTTGCACAAAATTGGACATTTTCGTAATTTTGGGTTTTTACTGGGGAAACAGAGTTCTGACTGGGGGGATTTGTCCCCCCCCTCCCGGCCCCATCACAGGTTTAAGCATTATCAATCAGTAGATTGTATCAGAAATAAGTAGATAAGCCTATAATAGCCTAGGTTTTTTCGGTGGGAATTCATAATAAGTAGTTATAGGTTATGTGCATTATATGACATGAAATCTAAAAATATAGGCCTACATGATTAATCAATGTTGTACAAGAAAAAAAGTTTGTTTCACCACAGTCCATGGTTTCACTGCACATCATTATTTTACCTTGCCCATAGACATATCAATTCAATGTCAAAGCTGTGAAAGCATGAATGTTTACCACCAGATGTGACATGTTATCAACATCTTTTATTGTCAATTTGTCAAAAAGGTCATCTTCAAACAAGTGTTTATTTCCAAGGCCCTATAAATCTGTTTTCAGTCATGACATATGAACATGACCTTATCATCAAAATATGACAGAGCATAATGATTTCCATGTTACAGTGGTTTTTCTTTTCGCCAGCCCATAGGGCTGGTACCTAATTCTGAGATGGCGTTTGTGTACACTAAAGATTAGCTAAGATTATAGCCTTCTTCTATTGGTATGAATTATTTTTTTTACTTCTCGTGGTGGAAATGTTTTTGATGTCTGCTAATTCGATTTGCAAGGAAAAGAAAGTATGTTTTGCCGTTTCAACGAACGAAAACGATTGAGTATTGCCAAAGTTATGTTTGAATTAATTATGACTTAAAAAGTTATCATAGGTTAGGCCTACACATATAAACATAAACTTGTTCAGCAATCAGCATATCAAAAAAATGACATGGTCAAAACGGGGGAATGATCACGAGGTCATATCAGTGGACTACTGAGCATAGCATGATGTTTGGTTGCCTGTGAGTGCATAATTGATATGTTGATAACAGATTTAATAATGTTGTAGAATCAAAATCTTCATTATATGGACCACATTGAAGTCAAAGTAATTATCTATCCTATCCTGTATCGTTTTATGGATAAAATTGACTCAAAATGTTATTGATGATATTATTGCTATATTTAACATCAGTTTTGTCTTTTCAACGGGAAAAATCCGATTGAAAATAAAGTTTTTAGGGGCTAGCTATAATATTGAACAATATATCCCATATTTTGACATGCACTTATAGAAAATAAATAAATTATTGTCTTACTTTATAAATTATAAATACTGTAAAATGACACATAACTAAAGTGAGGCCAATTTCTATCTTTTTTATTTGATTCATAAAATTACATTCAACATGTTCAACAAAATGATTGAAGACTGAGAAAACACACAATGCAGACTATTACAGAATGGAGTAGGTAAGATGCCATGTCCATAGCTTTGCAGGAGTTTGGGACTAACAATCAACACATTCAAAAAATACAATTTAAAAGTGAAGATTGTAGTGAATGATCAGTCCTTTATCATGTGCTTGCCACTATCTACTTTATAGTAAACTATACATTGCTTGAAATAATATAAAATTATTTTAAAATAAAATGTGCATGTAAGTTGAGTTAACATAGCGAATTAACTAACAACTGCAGTGTATTTCTTGATTTTAATAATAAGCATGGGTAAAAAGCAGTAAAGACAAAAATACAGAACAATTTGGAGTCATGAATTAAAGAGTTGACAGGAGTTATAGGAGTTAATGTTTTTTGCTGTTTCAGTGTGCATGTTCTCACCATTGATGGTTTGGTGAACTGTCATGTAACATGGATGTAAGCGTGATCCTAAAAAATGCCCTTCACGGTGACCCAAACTATTTACAAGACCTCTTCTGCATTGAGGCTGGCCTTCCCTTTTAAAGGGAGTTTTTATATCCAATACATGTCTTCCATCCCCAAAACCAAGTCCATTAGAACTTCATCTCCGACATTCTCATGTACAAGGGCCTCAGTTCGCTATCCTATGCGCATCCTTAGTCAAGACATATTTATTGAAATCCAATCTCATACCCTTCAATTCTGTTTCTAATTTTATTTGTATGTTTTGACATTGCAACAATGAACTGTGGCTGTGACAGTCAGAAGACAGAATTTGAGCTCAATCAATGATCTGCTCACTGAAAATTGGTCTATTTTATTTTCACTGATTGACAGTAAAGTTTTGTTTGTTCCAGAGAATCTCCATTAAAATGGAAAGCCATCTATACAAACAAGGGCTACATTTGCAACTACAACACATGTAGCCTACTAGGGAAAGTACTTTGTTTTACCAGACTGTAGAGGCAACATTCTGTCCCAGATGGGGTAAATCGGAACTTTTGTGTTTTGGTCAACATTGTCAATTGCATTCCATCATGACTTTCATTTGCTCCACATTGTATGATTCCAACAATAACATCCAGGTTTATACATCAGGTATTAATCAACAAGCCACAATTGGGATATGTATACCAACTCAATAAAATACCTGATTTTTCAAACCACAAATGTCCCAGTTCTCATTACTTGTGGCTTAACCCTCAAGTGCTTTAGTTTACAAAATGATTTCTTTCTTCTGTTGAACAAAAGGAGAAATTATTTTGGGCAATTGAGCTAGCTAATAAGCATAGACCGTTTGCACACAGCCTATAGGGACATATAATGTATCTCCAAAGGCAGAGTCCAATGGCTCCTTGTGAACTTGGGAGTTGACTTTGCAGGTTTGGGTATAAAAACTCATACCCAAACCTTGTTGGCAATTGCATGTGTACATTGGAAGTCATTGGGTGCTAGACCTGTGCCCAGGGATGCAGATTGGGGGAATGGATGAGGGAAGGGTGTGGTAGATATTAGGGATGCCATGTTGGTAATGAACTGTGACCATAATATCTAGAGGCAAGGACATCATTAGGTCAAGTTCAACAAACATAGTTTTGGAAATAAAACTAATACTGCAACTTCACACCTTTTGCAACTTTGCTACCTTGTGTCTGGAACCACCAGACTTCATCAGGCAACTGACCCACTTGAGTGGTTACATGATAGGTGGCTAGTAGGTTATGTCTTGATTAGGGGCTTGGTCAGGATATAGGCCTAGGCCTATATCCTAGGCTATAAGCCTACATAGTCCAACCAACACTAATATAGCTCCATCCCAGCAAAATCTATGAGAAAACTATGAACAGCTGATCCCTGAAACCCTAAAGCACCAAGTGTGTGCCAGAAAAATCATACAAGGTGATCCCTGGCTCCCATCTTCACAACCTGAAGTTCATTGGTAAAGTTTCAAAAAGAATGTATGTTATGTGACTACTACAGATAATATCAATAAACATTATTGGCTGGCTAGGTTATAAACACATGCTGGGAAACATGAGTTGAGTCATGAATGTAATATAATGTAATCTGTCATGTTCATGATGTTGTCCATGTCAATTGATGAAGGATGCATGGCAACTTACTTAAAATGATCTCTGATTTAGCTTCCTGTATAGGCCTACAAAACTGAGCCCTCTCAAACAAAAGAAATCTGTGACAGAAATACAATCAGTGGTGTATTGGGGTTGAGTCCTTCAGCCAAGACTGTAAGTGTAGCCACACCACGCCACCTGATGCTCTCACATGAAGTGACATTTAACATATGCCTCTGGAGAGTGTCCAGATTTCACCCCCCGACATTGCAATTATATTGTCTCCCCTCCTGCTTTCCATCCGTTTACTGACCCTATGGTATATTAAACATTAACTATATAGGCCTAAGCACAATACTATCCTAATAAAAGAGCTCTAAAGCTATGAAATTGGCTTAACTAAAGAAGATTGACCCCAGCAATATTATTTTGGTCTGAAAAAATATCCATTTCATTGAAAAGTCAGCCACAAAAAATGCTATGGTTTGGGTCCA
Source organism: Amphiura filiformis (assembly GCF_039555335.1). Lineage (NCBI taxonomy): Eukaryota > Metazoa > Echinodermata > Ophiuroidea > Amphilepidida > Amphiuridae > Amphiura > Amphiura filiformis. Next base: position 478,282 of record NW_027305494.1, read on the forward strand.
CAAAATATTGAGGCATGAATAGGCCAAAAAAGGTTATTTTGGTCCCAAAGCTTGATTATTTATTTCTTAAAATAGCTTTAATTTATTCATAGTAACTATTTTAAAGGTCAAAATAACACATCTGAAGGTAAAAAGCAGGATTGGTATTCATCACTGGTATTATGTGGTAGCAACACATTGTTGGGAAAACAAAACAACCTATTGTTTACTGAACCAATTATGTGCATTTTATAACAATGGGCTTAATACTAGCCAAGAGAGGCCTGTTTCACTTGGGGATAACAAAACAAGTTATGTAGTGTTACCTTACCATGTATAGGGTGTCACCTTAATAAACATAGGAGTTGGGTAAACCCGTTGCTATGGTAACCAAGATATGGCCTAGATGTGCAACATGGCTTGAAGTGAAAATGGGGTGAGATTTTGAAACACTGATATGAGAACTTCTTGAACTATCACATAATATGCTTCAAGCGCTTTTATGTAAACGATGAGAATCGCTTAAATTACTATACTACATAAGTGGGTGTGGAACATGTCTTGGGCCTTTTTTCCCTAGTACACATGACTACATTAACCCTAACCCTCCTAAATACTACAAAATACTACTTGATATATGCGCTGTTCGTGCATGCATCCCACGTGGTGTGATGACGCAATCGCCCTAAGTGATATATAGGCACGGTTTCATTGGCCAGCGAAGCCCAAGACCCGTGGCAAAGTGTCGCCGACCGAGTGCTTGGCATGCGAGGGTCTCGGGTTCGAATCCCACCCAGAGCAAACAACTTCTTTCCTTCTTTTCTCTCTTTATTCTTTCCTTCTTTCCCTTCCCATCGCCAAAAAGCCCTTAGGCGGTTAGGTTACCACTATCGAAACTCAGTATAGGCTTCCTTAACCCTAACCCTCCTAAATACTACAAAATACTACTTGATATATGCGCTGTTCGTACATGCATCCCACGTGGTGTGATGACGCAATCGCCCTAAGTGATATATAGGCACGGTTTCGCTGGCCAGCGAAGCCCAAGACCTGTGGCAAAGTGTCGCCGACCGAGTGCTTGGCATGCGAGGGGTCTCGGGTTCGAATCCCACCCAGAGCAAACAACTTCTTTCCTTCTTTTCTCTCTTTATTCTTTCCTTCTTTCCTTCCCGCCAAAAAGCCCTTAGGCGGTTAGGGTTAATACCTTCTTCCAAAATATCCAATAAACTGTACCATCAATGCAAGAAGCCATGAAAAAACATCAATATGTCCTTCATGGCCTATTCAAAACTTTTTGGGAAGAAGTTTTAGTAATTTTCAGTAATATATACAGTGGCAGTGCCAAGGGGGGAAATGCCTCTCAGTCAGTACTCTTGCTCCAACCAGTTCAAACCCAAAATTCCAAAAATTTCCGCTTTTTACAGTAATTTTGTGCAAAATGACTGATTTTCCCCCCTCCCCGAAAAATCATTCCAAACGCCGCCAATGGTAACAGACACACCAATTAGCACCAGATTGTTATTCCATCCAACAGAGATTTTAGCATGAAATCTGTACAACCAAAATTATTAACCAAGTTAAAATGTTTGAACTTTACATGCCCTCTGTTATTTCACACTTTCTGCAGATCTTGGCAGGCATGCTATGCTATGCTAAATGTACAACATGTTGAGACCCCTATCTGACAAAGCAAAATATCTTGAAAATCAACCCCAAATTGCAAAAAAGATCTTGGTATAGAGTACAAATGTTTTACAAGTTTTGCTAGTCATCCTCCCATCTTTTGAATTGCACCAGATTATTCATCCTGGCAAGTGTATGTTTAATAAGAACCTATCATTTTCTTTGTAGTGAATTAAAATTCCAAAGGTTGAAACTGTAATACAAGGAATTACTCAATGTCCATAAACTGTATAATATCTTTGGTCACTATAGAAGATGGACTATACAGATCGACCGCTCAGGATATTTCTCTATTGCAATAGCAAAGTATTTAAAACTTTTCATACCATCATTAACCCCTATAAATTAGCAAACAATTACTTTACAAAATGTTCAAAAATGTAAAAATTGTGACTTTTATCTTCAGTTGCTGGTATCATGTAGATGGGAGGAAACAAGGGTCATAAACAGATAAATCATCATAAATAATTGAATTCAAGGGACACTAATGATACCATCAGAGAGATAACCTAACACCTTTGACATAGTTTGCTTTGATTTATCAGGTTTATCTACATGTTTACTCATTATTTTGACATCTGAAAATGTTTTGTGATTCCCAATTTTCTATGTGTCATTATCAGAATTCATGATAAGAACATCAAAAATCTTCTCTTCACTGTTTGTGTCAGCTATTTTGGGCATTTTGTTTTGTTTACTAAAATATGAAGAAGATCATATGAGTAATGATGCAACAAGTCAGGTGGCCTGTACAGTAGCCATATAATTCTGCAGCTTTGGAATTGGGGCTTTTTACATAGGCAAAAGAATGACAAGTATCTGGTGCTACACTCTAAAATATAGAACTGGTCCAGTTCTGTGCGACCCAAATCCAAATCGGGAGCACCTTGCCAGTGGCGTAACTAGGGTTGGTAGCGCACGGGGCAAGAAACAAAACAAAAGTGTGGGAATGGCCGATTTGGTGCCCCCTAGTGGTAGCACCCGGGGCACGTTGCCCCCCTGCCCCTAGTTACACAGTCACTGCACCTAGCACAAGCATTGAGCTCTTCAGCGAGAGACCCGAGGTTCAGGCTTGACACTCTGGCTATTGATACTTGGAACAGTTGTGTTAAAACTACAGCTATCTAAAATTTTGTAGTATATTATTATTAAACTAGAAAAAATTTCTGTAATTATCGCCTTCATCCAGCAAAATGTTTTTAAATAAAGACATTGAAGGTTACATAGATCACTTCTCAGATTCTCACTGCTTTTATCTAGCTTGTGACATATTTAGAATTGATTGAAATATTCGAGTCGGATTCCATTAGTTACTGCAATCGTTTTAGACACCTGTAGCACAGTAACATTCTTTACTAATGTTGCCATCAAAATGACACTTGTATCTCAAGTATCAATTTAGGCCACATTCCATAGGCAAATATAGGCACATAAAGAAACCAGGTAAATGCTGCATATTGAAATTATAATAGGTACTTGAACACTGTAGATGAGATAGCTATCTAAACACCTGTGCAAAAGCTGTCCTCTTAAAAAATTTGGAAATTATTGTCTTGTGTATAAATACAAAATTGTGTGAATAAGACAATTTTGTTCAATTCAGATCTAAACATGATTGACCACTCTCATCACATGTCAGCAGGGATGTCAGTTAAATCAGGATAAGCTGGAGTAAATGTAAAGGCTCTGCACTAGCATAGGTTTATAAACAAATCTAAAGTAAGTAGGCCTAAACCCATATCCCTGGTAAACCTAAACCAGGAAACCTAGTGCCTAAATCTGGTTTGGGGCCCTCTCGATCTCTAATTCTCAGTACAAAAGCTCCCAAATGGTGAAAATGACTCTATTTGATGGTGTATAACTTAAGGTTGGCTTTAAGGGCCCTCTAATTACAAGAATCACAGAATCACAACCTTCCATATGCTGAATAAATCAAAAGTGAAAGAAAAAAGTGACAAAATACTTCGCCCATATTGTGACAGTATTGACAGATAAGCAAGGTACAAGTACACTCAAGTTCCACAGTGTGTATGAATACCCAACTATGTTACATGTGAACATCCTTCAGGTGTGTTAGGCCTATTGAATCTCATATCACTTGAAGTCATAAGAGGCAAACTCTTGAAGACTGTTTAGACAGGAATTGAAACCTTGTCGACTAATAACATTTAATATGTCACAGGTAACGAATTACTGACATCAACACCGATATACTACCATACTGGATTGATGTTGGACTCAAGCATCAAATGTTGTAACAATTCAGTAATACAGAATTATGAATGAATCAGTGGTGCAGCTAAAGGGCAAAGGGGGGTGTTGCTCTGCTATCTGTGAGGAGAGGTCTTGCTCCTGTTCCCTCCCTGCTGGTCTGGTCACCCTGATAGCGAGAAGATTTTAAGGCCTGTTGTGAACTTTTGGCCAATTTTAGACATTTTTGTTAAATGTTGCCTCCCTTGAAAGTTGCAATGCCCCCTCCCAAAAAAGTCCTGGCTATGCTACTGGAAGAAGTGAAACTTTCAGAATGTGTAGCAGGCTTGTATGGCTTGCAATGCTTTTCCCCTACAATTACACTGGTATTCAAGGGGAAAAGATTGTGTGTGTATGATCTGGCTGGATTTGAACTTTTGGGACATAACTTTGGCCTACATATTTCACCACACATTGGTACAACCAGAGGGGGGGGGGATTTGACTCCACCGGTCAAGAACATACCCTCTGCTCCTCCTGCCCAAATGAACTGGTAAATACAAGTGTCTATGAAGAGGTTTCCCCCTCCCCATCATACACCACATTTACAACCCCCACCCCGTCCCTAGTCGATTGTCAGGAAAGTGCAGCCAAAAAATCCCCATTTTAACAGAAACACGGAGGAAGAAAGTTGAAATAAAGCCTCACACTGTGACATCTCTGGACACAAAAACGATGAGTATTTTTTATCACAAGAATCGTAAAAATAAACAAAACTTACAGTTGTACTGCTAATACATGCAGGTGCATTAGGATTTGGCCCAATCATCCTGGACATCAACAAATTTGGAGATTCATCAAAGTACATCCGCTAACAGCATTCACAATATAGATCCTCCAAGAGCTGTGTGTAACTCTTACCACAAGAAACAAACTGACTTGTGTCCTAGAAGCCCGGGCCTAGAAGTGGCTTAGTTCAGAGACCACTGATGCAGTCTATGCTTTATGAGGGCACAGAACCACTGAACCAGGATCCTCTGCTCTCTCATAGACTTATGAAGTTATGACTAATGTCATACATTGTATCAGGGGTATCAAACATACAGCACTGAATCCGTACTGAAGGTATCCTTCTATAATTCCAGAGGCAAGATTACAGTCGGTCAATAATGTTATACTATGAAGTGATTCAATCTGGGGATTCAATAGCATCATTAGATGGATTATAGCTTGATTGATGATAACATTCTTGGCAGGTGAAGATGGACAGCAAGACTAAGAGGGCTACAATGTTAGTAAGAATCTGGTCGTTTATCAATGAAATGATGTATGTTTTTGATATGGATAACTTAATAGGTACAAAGGTTACTATTGGAAGTCCCATTTAAATTTGGATGAGATAGAGTAAAGTATACAAACACAATATCAGCTTCTTAGCATTTCAACTGAGTGATGTACAATGCTATGGTCACTCACTGGTCAGTCTAAAGCCTGGAGTGTACTTCACAGCCAATTTATCATGCAATATTAATCCATCACAGCCTTGCAAGATCAATGTGCTCCACACTATAGTATAGCCTACACATGTGGCACTATTCTCTCTACTGTCTATGGTGGCACTTGTGAAGTAAAAAATCATACAGCCCGCAATACAGGGGTACAATATCTGAAACCCCTATATTGAACTAATTTCAACTCTCTGCTACAAGTGGATATTCATTGCAGAATGAGATTTCCATCATTGAGGTCCTAAAAATCCAGCTCAAAATTCATGTTGTTCAGCCACAAACAGTTGGAATATGTGCACTGGGCATAATTATTACTTCTACTCTAGGCCCATATTGTTCTCATTCTGCCAAAAATATTGGGTCAATTAGGCCTATAAACCTATACGCTGCTTTATTCATTAACAACTCACAACCCAAAACTGTATCAATACTCTACTTTCCAAAAATATGGGTCTGTGATTTTCTTGTTTGGATTTTAAAATTCATATAAACCCCCTGTCAATTTGTCAAAAAGTTTATTTGTATCCCAAATAACTCTCAATTAGGGCACAATTGAGGCACAATAATTGTACAAACTCTTAAACCTTTTGTCAGGAATTACAAATCTATTTGATCTCCCCACCCCTCTTTTGTAAACCTAAGTGTGTGAAGTAGTAAGTCCTTTCTTGACTCCATCAGTTAGGATTTAGCTTCAAATATCTTGCCCTCTTCTTTGTCCAATCTGTGCCCTGTTGAGTAAATATTTCTAGCATTTCAAACTAAGCTCATCTGTCAGGGCACAGTTCTAAAACCCCAATATATTTGTATGTTCATATAATGACCTTTGTATGCATTAGGTACCAAAACTCATTCCCCAACTTGAGGTCAATTCTTATACTATGACTATTGAATGGATATTATTGATCTACGCATCAAGACATGGTGCTATTATTGGTTCATAGTAAATATTTTCATCAACCAAAACCAAAAAGTTTCCAAAAACATGTTTTGCTAATGCTATATGGATTTCGATAATATAGAATTACAAAAAACTGGCATAAAATGGTTTGCTGTTGGGCTAAATAGAGATTAAGCTATCTAATGGGGATTAAGGGATAAGCTGGATTACCTTTCTCAGCTTAAAGGATTTTAATTTGACTGCCTAAAATCTTACATGTTATGGCTAAATGAGATGTTTTACCAATTTTACCCATAAATGGAGTTAATTGGCTTGGGAAAGTCCCCAACGAGATTATAGGAAATGTGCAAAAGTCTGTTTTTGTACTGAATCACTCATAATGTTGTTTTTCGGAATGTCCATGTTAGCTATCCATCACTTGTCTTAACAGAATGGATTTGGTCTCTGGGAATTTTTTATTTTTTTTTTTTTTAAATATATATAAAGAAGAAACAATGTAGCCAATATCTTGTGCTTTGCTGCGCATTAAAACATAAAAGTTGATGAATAATGATAAAATATTTATATAGCTCTAGGTCAGTTTTGAAAATTTTCATGCCATAAATGTTAACATTTTCATGATAAAAGGGGATAATTTGAGAAGAATATCTGGAACATATCAGCTCTGTATTTTATGGTCTGTATTCTATGGTCATACACTATTCTTCTGTATTCATTTGTTCTAATGTTTTGGTAGGGTGTGGTGTGGAACAATGCAAGCTCCTTTGCTGTTTGTCTACTTTAACAAAGACGGAATTTGAACTTTACTTTTCTTTGCCTTATGATTCACAGAGTAAATTTGACTGGGCTAACATCAAGATTTTCTCAACACATGTTACAATATGGTGATGTTTTCCCTCCACATTTATGAGGAGTGGTATCAATCCGTCCTAAAAAGTGGGGTGACATTTGGCCTAAATTGTCAAAAATGTCAGAAAATTAACAAAAAATGGGTCATTTTGCCCAAAACAATAGATAGGGCACACCCATGTCCCCAGGCCAAAGGATTGACATGATTGATGCCACGCACATGAAACAAAATGTCCTTCTAATTGTTAATAACACTTCCCTGGAACTTCCAAGCATGCTAGTCCAAACAATTTTAATATTAGTAGTATTTTTTAGCAGTAAGTGCCAATTTACTTAGCAAAAATAACATGTGCACTTAGTTGAACCAGCATTTTTTCTCCCCAGTTGAGGAGGAATGATGGGATTTATTTTGAGAGGATGTTGAGTGTGCTGTAACCTTTCACCATAATTAAACATAGCATAATATGGCAAGGTTTCCAAAATCAGCTGAAAATGTGTGGTTTGCTTTGGAGTTGACATATCGGTCACAGCAAGGCTTCAGGCAAACAGGGAGGAGTTTTTAGGGTTGAACATTCCCTGTAAAAGTACGCCCAGCTTTTGTATGGCATTGTTGGTATTCTCTTTTTGGTGGAGCCTTGGGATGAGTAGAAAACAAGAACATCTCTGATATATTGAAAGAATATGTCACATCACTAGGATCCACAACATGCTCATCTATCAGGGCACAGTTCTTTAAACTCTAATACATTTGCACATTCACTGAATGACCTTTGAAAATTTGGGTACAAAAACTCATACTCTGCAACTTGAGGTCAAATTTTGCGCTATGATTGTTTAATTGTGGTTATTGGAGTATGCCATTGGGATGAGGCCATTGTGGTCCATAGTGATGCATGCTCCATCACAGATGTTATTTACAAGATATGGGTAGACACAATAGGGACTAGTAAACTCATTCAGTGTGAAAATAGTCCATTTATCAAACATGTGTACTTTAAAAGGTCAAAATATTTAAAATTTTCACTTGGAAGAAATTGGAATTGTTTTGTTATGATGGGTTTACCTGTAAAAACATTCAAGGTAAAATTAAATTCAGATGTAACTAACAAAGCATTATTTGATGCTAAACTACTGTACAAATATTTCAGCAAAACAACGTAATTATAGGTCTACAAATTACAACAACATCATTTTGTAATTTTTAAATCAATGACAAGATGCACAAATTGAAGGTTCTTAAAGGGAACCCTGAGAATGGTATACCCTAGGGGCTAGCCTGCAAGGGGCTGTCATTTTCTTTGGAAGGGGGAGTCATGACCCAAGTCAATTTTTTATGACCCCCTATCGCGGGCTGAAAACTACCCCCAGTAGCATATTCATGACCCCCCATTTTAAAGAAAATGACAGCCCCTAAAAAATACATAAGGGCCTAATACTCTTGTGAATGTCTAACTGGCTGTCTTGGTTTTTGAATCAAGAACTTATAAACTAAACTCATTCTTTATTATGAGGCCTAAGAGAGGACACAAGATTTTCATATATCTTTTTATTAGGTAATTTGTCAAGTCATAAAAATAGATAAAATGATGAACAGTGGCTTATGACCAATGACCCCATTTCAAAGTGTGTACATATTATATTGCTGTCCAGGGATTGTGAAAGATATAGGCCAAGGCCAAAAAAAATATTGTTGTGTTGCCCTCAAGTGGAAAAATGGGAAATTTGGGTAGGACAATCGGATTTTTTTTATATTTTTTTTTTTATTTTTTTTAAACCTTCAGTTTTTAAAAATCCCCTCAAATATTAAATAAATGCTTGTTCAATTAGGGGACATTTGTCAATTTTGACTTCTGGATACCTGTTAGACAACAATTAAAGACTAGTCTTACAATAAAATATTAATTTTAAGTGAAAAACATTCAGTTTTTGAACAAATCTGTAAAAATCGTCATTCAAAAAATAAATAAATAAATAAATTGCGACCCTGATCTTTCAGGATTTAGGGTAGGACGGTTGAGGGCAACACAACAATTTTTTTTTTTGGCCTAATGCTGATCTTTTTAGTCAGAATTTTGACTGAAGCTTTTGCATTCACTTGAATAGTCAATACAAACCTTCAGATTGATCAGATTTTAAATACAATATATCCATAACCACATCAACAGACAAGATGGTGGCAATTAGAAGACCTACCGCCATCAAACAGATATTATTTTCTTGTTTAGAACAAGTAGTTTGACCCATGAAGCGTTGATAATTCCCCCTCAGGGTCTGTGTATCTATCTTGATCAACTTGATGTTGAACAAGGCATGAACAAGGTAACCTGCAGGGTTTGGTATGCAATTCATTAATAAATAGGAACTGTTCTGACATCATGAAAATAATCATTGAGGAATAGGATCCACAACACTCTCATCTATCATGGCACAGTTTTTAAGCCCAATACATTTGTACATTCATTGGATGACCTTTGCAAATTTGGGTACAAAAACTCATACTCTGCAACTTGGAGGTCAAATTTTGCACTATGATTGTTTAATTGAGGTTATTGAACGATGTCATTGGGATGAGGCCATTGTGGTCCATAGTGGACAACCAACCCCCTCTGGCCTTGGAAACCAATTTGACTACTTCCTACAACTGCAAATTCATGATCAAACTGTCACCTGCACATCATCAATTTATCATTTCTTACCCAATATAAAATTGGCTACTTTGCATTGTATTGTCTGAATGGAGCACAATTTGTCTGGAAGGTCTATGATCAAACCCTCATTTATATGTCATATGTAATTATGGTAAAATACAATGCTCATGGCCTCTGTGGCTTACCCAAAAGAGTAGTTTTTGGTGGAATTTTAATGATGGGAAGGTTAAATTTGAGCCTAATTGACCCACCAAGTCCCACTGGCCTTGCATATAAAGCCTCTCTTTCTTTTAGGATGTTTGCTTTGAAACATGTGGTAACCCTTATTCATTTATTGCCAAAGCAAGCCAGTACAGTGGAAAGGTATTTCTGACCATGTATTTGATTTGGAATATCAATATTATGTGTCAAAATCATGAAATACCTTGCTTTTCTTGACTAATACTTGCTCCATTTTCTGCCGAACATGGCTTTGGTACTTTTTCAATGCAGTCCCTGAAGCCAGAAAGTTTAATCAACCAATATAACATTCCATGGATCATCATCATCATCATCATCATCATGAAAGATGATCACATCCAAATCCCACCAAATCTACTCTACCCATCATCACATTCACCTTTGACCCCTTCACCTAAACTATCTCTTACCCAAGTGTCATCCACATCTGGTACATCATCCTTCCATTCCCACGGATCCATAGGATCTCTCTTGTTCTCATCTGTTACAGAGGCTGTTGTCACTTCGCTACTCTTGATACAAGGGGCAAGTGGCATTTGAGAGGGGTAAACTTTAGGCGATGACGGCAGGGATACAGCCTGCTTTATCACAGGCTGAACCTGCTGTTTATCAGGCATCGATATGTTGTTGTTAGATTGTTGTTTTCGCATCAATAAGAAAGGCATTTTGATATCTTCAGAAGTTCACTCTTCAAAAATCATTCATTGGCCTTTGTTGAAGATATATGGTTGAAGTATAATACTGATCCTCACACTACAAATCTATGAAAGATTACTCCTCAAAAGTCAAATGAAAATGGCAGTATAAAATTCCACTACAGGGTGTAATATTCCAAAAATAATGGCCAAAGTTGTACAAATTCCTGAGATTATTATTCCAAGGTACTTCAATTTTCACTTCAACAGAGCTTCACTATTTAGTCCTTGAGGTAGAGAGCAGTTCATTACATGTGTCTTGGTCAAATCTTATGTCTGTAGATGAGCCTGTTACAAAACTAACAATTTATCTGTTCTTATACTCCTCCACAAATCGCCACACGGTAGGAATAAATAATATCCGAGAAATTACGAAATGTTGAGTAGTACGCCTCGACGTGGAGCAGGCCATTCACAGTAGTCAATCCCGGTTTGAAGTCAGAAAGCCTGTTCTCTCCCCATGTGGTGCGCTCTGATGTTCGCTAGTTAACTTGTAAACACTGTAGGCAATGGTAGGGTCTGCGTGTTATGTATGGGCTAAATAAGCTGACCTCTCACAACCCCCACTGCATCCATGTAGCTAGGCAAACAGACCAATGAATATTTTATCCAAATATTATGGTCACAGCAAAACTTACTCAGAGCTTTCTCTCTGTATACAAATCGCAGTCTAGATTCAATTGCTTTATTATTAAGAAGCATACACAAGGTTGGAACTTCAAAAGACTATACAAACACGAAGGTGTACACATCCACACACTACACAAGTGCCTACAGCAATAAATGAATTCAATTTTAACTAAACAAGTTTTGTTCTCATCCTCACTTCAGAAATGTATGTGTGTACAAAGTTTATATACAGCAAGTTTTGGTATGGTAAACATTTACTGGTGTAGCAATTCCCATGCTATCAGAGCCACAAATTATGAGAGTCAAATCAAAACACACCGTTTTCGTTAGATGAATACCAATATGGTGCAGAAATTCCAATGTCCTCAGCTAAAATTAATATTCCATCACCAATTTTGATCTCTGCTTCCAATTTTCTACAAGTTTGAGACTGTCATACCCACCCATGCAGCAAGAAGTGTGGCAATTCTGTAATTTGCTGCCAGTTCAGCACACCAGATACCACAGACCAGATACACACACTGTTGTTTTGGTTGTTGTGCAGTGTTTCTAGATTTTGTTATGGAGACTGTAAAAGACTTGTAAAAGGGGAAATTTTCCCTACAACGCTAATTTTGCATGCTATTCGTGCTCAATGCAGCTATTAACAAGAAAATAAAAGTGAGTGAACTGGTACTTTTTATGGAAAGGTCTATGTAAGAAAGCTCAAAATCTCAAATTTAAAAACAACTGAATCAGTGAAAATTGGCAAACAGCGAAAAAATGGCATGCAGATTTTACAGATTGCAAGTGTGTTCCCTGGGTGTTGGGTGTTCATATTAGGCTAATGAAAGTCAATGTTATGTTTAGCGTCACCCGCCCGCGTTTGGATTTTCTGGCCGCGTTTGTGATGCCAAAATCCCAAAACAGTTCATTATTTTGTATTTTGTACACAATTAGTTTCCAGTGGGGACACAAGCACAAATGCCAATGATAAATCAACCTATTCCAACATAAAAAGAACTAAAAACAAGATTCTGTTATCAAATTGAACTATAATTGGCCATTACCCCAAGGAGGGCTGGTTTGGGACCAATAATGTGGACAGTCATTTAACAATTTATGGCCTTCTAACTGGTAAGAAAGCTGGTATAAATACCTGGATGGTGAAAAATATTTTTAATTCAAATTTGTTGGTTCATATGCCTTCAAAAAAGGCATACTGTTGATTAGAGTTGTTTTAATAGAATATTGGAGGGTATATAGTGCGACAAGTGTTGATGAAGTGGCTGCTATTTTGTAATTAATGAAACGTTGCAAAATAATGAATAATGAATAATGAAAAAGTTGCCTCATTGTGGTTTGAAAAAAATGTTACGCTAAACATAACATTGACTTTCATTAGCCTTATCTGTGATCATGGTATATCACCTGCACATCACCTTCAACCCTTTATGACAAATCAACAGCAATCATGAAATTTTCATTCACACAAATATTTCATGTTTTACAGCATTCTAGGATTGTTTGGTTTCAGTCCTTAAATCTCATGAAGATAATAATATAAGTTTTATTTAGGCCAAATAAAAAAATAAACATGTTTCACGTCCCCTCCCGCTTCCTTTTTTGAGGTTTTCTCAAATAAATTTTTATTTTTGAAATTCAGTTATAACTTTTCAAAAAATATGTCTAGGAAGTTGGGATGCTTTCTATAGCCTTGTTAAGATACAAGAAACATTTTAGGAAGGTTTTGTGATCATTAGAAGGGGTGTAACTCTCAGAACAACAAATAAAAAAGGGCCTCCTCCTTTTTCCAGGCATTATTGTATGTACGGATTATGCGCTAAAACAGCTCTAAGTATGGGTATTTACACCAATTTTGCGATAAAAATAGAAAATAAAAAGCCCCCTCTTCCTCCTTTTTTTCGAAAACCCGGACGTGAAACATGTTTTATTTTTTACTTAGCCTTACACAAGTACCAAAATAAGCTCAAAATTAGCTGGAAATATTATGAAGTATTATGTCACACATGAACAGACAACAGTCAAATCAGACAAAGATGATCAATCACTTGACAATGCTGTCAAAATACTTTTTTTTATAACAAAATTGCTTTTTTATGACAAAATGGTCCCCAGGAAAATGGTATCTTTCATGCATGTGATAAACATGAAAAGACTGTAAAGCAATAAAGTAATCAATCACTTTGACAATGCTATCACCAATGATCACTCAGAAATAGCAGAGTTTTATTTTTCAACAATATTATCATTTAGAAATTTCTTTTAAAATTGGTTACTAATCTTATAATAAAACTAATCTTATTTTACCTTATTAACAAGAAATACGACCCTACATAGGAACATATTTGTAAAAATATTTAAAAACACTGTTTTTAAATTTTTTTTAATTTGTGTCAATTTTCACAACTCCATGTATTTGATATCTGTGAAACTTTTGAAGAGAATTTTGTAAATGCCGAAAGGTGTTTATGACAAAACCACATGGATACAGTGTGTTTTGTATGAAGGCTTTGTGTATGGGGTCAAATGTGAGCATAATTGGCTTGTTAAAACATCATTGTGGATTTCATTTCTTGATGTTGATGGAATAAAAAAATCCAAGGTGTCTAACTAATTTAACACTTTGTAAGGTACCTATAGCTACATGGAATCTACAGAAGAACTATGTACCAGCTTTTTAATGCATATCTCTGAAATTTATATTAAAATAAAAAGGAAATAAAGAACCAACCAACAAACTAACAAAAAAAAGCAAGCATAGAGTATAAAGCATCCATCCATCTGCTTCTGTACCAATACATTTGCTTCCATTTGTAAACGTTTTTCCCTGTTTTTACTTTGCTTTTTAATTATATTTCCCTTTTGTATGCTTTGTTTATAAGCTGACATATCCAAAATAAAAATATGATTCATATTTTTAAAATTTAGGCATCCATCATCCATGGCAAACTTTTTCCCTGTTTTTTTTAAATTATATTTCCCTATAATGCTTTGTTTATAAGCTGCTTGAACATCTGACACATCCGAAATAAAAATATGATTCATATTTCTCAAATTTAGGCATCCATCATCCATGGCAAACAAAACAAAAAGTGAAACCATCTCAGCAGCTGACACAGTGATGATACCGATGGCATCATTATCATCTTCCTCTACCGCCATCCACTTCCTCTTAATTAACAACAACAAACAATCACCTGATTATATGAAAGACAATGCTGGTTTAATTGAATCTAAATATATTAACAATTAGCCGACATTCAATCCCGACTCAAAACCAGGTGCATAGATGGGTTTCATTTACAACAACCAGCTTTGTTTTCTTCCAAAACGAGATAGGGTCCTATGTGTACTGTTTCGCAGTTTTTTAGATTGAGTCATAGGCTATCGATTTCAGATGGCGTAATTAGATTTAATAATTTTGCGTGGTCCGGTTATATGCATGCACACTGCTGGGTTTGGGCCATTTGTGCTGAATCTTTGTATCATTAGTAGTGATAATGAGGTGTTTGTTGACGTGATTTACTTGATAGAATAATGCAATTTGACGAGTGTTGATAATCGTATTAATTACCTGCTTTAAGGAGAGATAATTTATGACTTAAAAGAAATGAAGATCTGAAATGGTGATAAAATATTGTAGCAAGTCAACAACTTTAGACCATTGCTAATTATCTGTCCAGTTCTTCGCAATCAGTTATCAAATTCCTGACCACCACAAATTCTTGGCCATGTAATATATTCAGATGAAGACTGGTTCTTTTCATACAAGTTGACCATATTTGGGGATAAGAAGATACAATTTAAAAAGCAGATTTACAACTTGTGATCAATATCCAAAACAAAATAAAGATTAAGCCAAACTCAGTGTAGGAAGTACACATGATTCATTTTCAGATTTAAATTAATACGACTAGTTCCTTTGCATACTTCATTAAAAATCATGCTCAAAAGTTGACTTTTGGTATAGAAATTTAATTAAATTTCAGTATAGAAATATAAAATCACTAAAGAAACAAAATCGAAACATTTCCTTTTCCTGAGATTTTGATGCAACCGCTTTAAAATGAAATTATACTTCCTGAAAATCAAGATGCTGCATTGAGCATTACATACCACACTACCACTGACCCATATGAGTTGAAAACAATTACATAACAAACATATGCAGACAAATACTTTGTTATTATTCTCACAACAAATTTGACACCTTTGTCAAAACCTTTAATCAGGTATAAAGGTTAAAATGTCATTCATTGTTTCTTCAGTTCATCATCAACACAAAACGAAATGAATCAAAAAGTTCATAAAAGGTTCAAATATTTAAACTTGTTCCTGTTGACTTTAAACATGCTAAGTTGAAACTTTAATAAATCTGAAATAAACTGAACATGATCCAGTTTGCATCTATCCCAATCAGAAACAATGAAAGATAACAAATTAGCACTAGGTTTTTAAAAAATATCCTAACAAAAATCTAAAAATAACAGACAAAACCCAGTTTGAATTTACAGATTTGGGCCTATTTAAACAAAATCAGTGGTGAAAATTCTCATCGCGCGGTGGAAATTTCGGTCCGCGATGGAGTTGAACATATCGCAGCCGTGCACGCTTCTAATTGGCTGCTGGAAAATCAAGGTCGGTAGAATGACCTTAAAAGGAGATGCAGACCCCACATGCTTTTAAAACATCGCAACATCGCGCGATGAAATTTAAATGTACATTTTAATTTCATCGTGCGATGCTGCGATGTTTGAAAAGCATTGCAGCATCGCATCGCGCTACGAAGTGGAGTCAGGATCGGGCTTAAGTCAGTTAAGACAACATAAGTTATACTTTATTTTCATATCTCAACATAAATTTGACGGACACTCATTTTATCTATCACATTTTCCTATGTCTTCATCAGCTTTCGATTCCCTGAGAGACAATTTATAACAATTATTTCTGCAGTGACCTTGCACACGCATCCAGTGTGAAGTCAATCATCCCCCACACTTTTCACAGGGCCGGGTCACAGGGTGCATTTCTAAATAAAACACATGAAAGTTTCAGTTGTTGCAAGTCACAAAGGTGAGACACAAAGATGAGCACAGATGGAGGAGCAGATGGTGACATGCCCAAAATAAGCCCACTCTCAGTATCAGTGGTACCCTAGTCCTACAAGTAGTGCTTAATTATCCTTACCCTCAACCTGAAAACTTCATACTACTGCAGGAGTACACCAATCTTGTAGGCCTGTAGACACATAGGCTAAGGAACTGGGGGCTTGGGAGGGCTCACCCCTTCAATAATTTTGGTGAGGGGATGGAATACCTTTCACCCCCCCAATAATCCTAGGTGAAGTTAAAAATAGAGGGAAAATGGGTGTTTGTGACTCCCCTTGAGCACCCCCAGGGTGGCTCACCAAAATGTTTTTAATTTTCAGCCCTTCCCCCATGTTGAAAATCTTCCTAAGCCAATGAGACAGTATTTGCTTCCCTTCCCCATTGCCCATGCTTTCCGAAAGCGGACATTTATCCAAAAAGATCCATTTGGGATTACACAGTTTACTTTCAATGCTCCCCTACAAATTGTGACACTTGTGCTCAGATAAATGCACTCTCTTGTGGATGTTGGAGGGTGAAGATGTCTGCAAAATGGCTTTTGCACCCTTTTGGCTAAACAGTCATACAAATCAAGAAATGGAATTATGAAGCAGAATTAGTGCTGAAGTACTGTAAAAACTCGATAGTTAGCGTATCGAATGCTTCTGAAAACATGAAATTGTATCAAAGTCCGGCGCTTTACCAACTGAGCTATGAGACACAAATTTGCAGGTTTACTTGTTCGTATAATACTATGTGTATCGATGATTTGCTCAAAACTCTTTACACTATTGTGGATGGGGCTCATGGTAACTATCAAGTTTTTATGGTATTTTTGTTCACATCTACTTTCTTTCACGTGCAGCAAACTTCTCATGTCCTAAAAGAGTCTCTTCTAGCAACAAATTTTCTGAATTCAAACCCCAGGATTGAAATGAGTGAAAATCAAAATATATGGCATGTGACTAAAGTTTTGTTGTACTAATGAAGGTCTTTCAAGTCGGACTACACTCTCTGACTCATTAAACAAATAACGTAGGATCTATGCGAGCCCCTACAGCCTCACTACCAAATACAAATTAGCCGCTGTGATCATGATGATGGGGGCGACTTAGGGATGAAATTCCTAAAGATGTTTGGTGTCATCTGGTAGCATCAAAGTCACGGACATTATCAATTGGTTACTAGGAAAAGTCTCTTCTACAAACGCTGACATTGAGTTGCGATGATTATATTGTGTAATGTATTGGTAATAGTAATAGGAGATGGGTCGTAACAGATATGGGGTCGTAAAGTGGATAATAAGTTCAGTCTCCAAGGTTCAGTGGGATAGTCTATAAAGGAAGTAATTTATGGAATTGAGATAAAAACTGAATGAAAGAAAATACCAGAAATAGAAGATCCTTTTAGTTTTTCAAGGAGTATCTTGGGGATCGTATTACAATAAGCAGCAGGGGTAAAGGTTCAATTTATTCAGGTTGGAATTTGATAATTACTTGAAATAATGGTCAACTTTAATAAACGAAACATCTTTATTTTTACATTATGACGCAGGTATTAGTATATTTCAATAATGGTGACAAAGGACCTTGGATATTTGAAAGAAAATCAAAACCAAAAAGTTAAATATTTGGAAGAAATACATTGATTTGCAAAAAAAAATTGCTGTTGATCAATAAGTTGGCCTTCAGCCGCTTCCCAAAACAAAGATCCATGTTTTTGTTTAGGATCAGGAAATAGTCAACCAATATGTACTCCTACTGTTTAATCCCAGACTTTATTGTCCCTGCTACATCAATTGAATAATTTGAAACGATATAAATGACAATGGCTCACCTGTAATGCAATTGTCATGACTGACAATTGAACTAACACGATGTAACAACACCGAAAAAGCCATTTGAACTTGGTTTGACATCTGTTGGAGACGACTGATATCCTAGTGTACACAAATAGTATTGTTTGATCGTTGGCTACAAATTTGCTTGAATTTTGACTAATTCAAAAAAAATTTTTAATTAAACAAAAACTTTATTCACATGCCATGAGAATTAATTGTCAGGGAGAAACATGAAAGCATACATGGAATTGGGTAAAAACGTTTCATGTGTTGATATCAATACAAGTTACATACATTTTGGCAACACAAAGGCCTGAATTCAAGTTTAAATCTGCCAATGTTCATGACTGTAAATCATATTTCATAATCATAAATGATCAATAGGTCAAGTCATAATTACACACATAATTTGTGCATTTGTTATGAATCAATGATTTCATTGTTCAATATATGACCTTAATTTTCAACACAATTTGACAATTTACATAAAAGAATAACCACAAAAGAGCAAAATTTATTACCGATATCAAAAAATATCAAAAGGGTAATTTTATACAATGAACCGATCAAAGCACAATTGAGTATAAACCACAGGTTGAGGTACATTGCTGTACAATGGCCATACTCGTGCAGACTATTTCTCATTATTCAAAATATTAATTGTTATGGTTCTTTTGAAACTTTTTCTAAGAATTATATCTTCTTAGCTGACCAAACTTCTAGGTTGAGATTACAAACCACAACCATGATACACAATTGCTCAACTGTACCTTATACTAGTAAACATTTTGGTAATTGAATACCATAATAAGCAATTAGCATAATAATTTAGTGGTGTAATTTGCACAAATTTAACAAAGGTGTTTTTATTTTTAGTTGCTAACTTTCAGATGGGCAAGAGATAGGTCCTAGTTTTAAAACTAGACATTTTTATGATTTGTTCCTTCTAGGCTAATTGATGCGAATCTCCTTTTCCGTGATTTGCCCAAATAGAATTAACCTGTCCACTCAAATTGGGCGCCACTACAAAAATTATATTCAATAACATACATAAGCTATAAACTTAAGCTATCACAGTTAAATGGAAGTTTATACTGAACTATATACCATTGTGCACAAGTATATTTTGGCAGGGGGGGGGGACTACGCACATAATATTTAGGTTTGCAGTGCAGTTTCCTATTTTCCACTCAAAGACCCCCATTTTAAACCAAAATTGTCACCAAAAGACCACTTTATTGGCTCCATGTTTTCTCAATTCCCCTGAAAGACCCACAATTTTGAACATTTTCCTGAAAGACTTCTATGATTCACCCCTCTCGAAAGATGACCCCCCCCCCCATTGAAAGTGCAGCCACACACACACAATATGAGCACCTTCCCCATCAGTGTCTGTCAAGCAAACCCATTACCAATACCAGATACCATCCTCCATGTAAGCTCTGTCATTATCACTACTTTACAGGGCAATAGACTTCCTTTGTCCTTAATCAAAACAAAAACACAGGAATCATACAAGACACATTCCTTCACACATCACAGGTGCTTAGTCAAATATACAAAGCTTACTGTATGTGTGATCATTATGTCAAACATGTAGGGCTTTCCTTTTCAGCATTTTTCATTGTGTGTCAGGAAATAAGATATTCCCCAAACAAACTGCTTGTTTGCAAAAAGTGGACTCCCCCCTGGACAATTTTGAACACCTTTGATTGCAAATGCATAAATTAAACCTCTTGCACTGACCATGGAAGTACTTCCATGCATTGACAGAGGCATTGAGTCTACTTGTCACCAACTTGGACTTGGCCATCACTCTGATTGATTCTATGGACTTTTAGCTTGTAAATGTATGTAACAGGGCCCTCAAGTGATCGTATAAGTCCAGTGACCACCCCTGTTAAGTGACCATATCCCAGGGCCAATGTGGAAGGTCAGTGACTGCCCCTTTCCAGTGACCTGTTTCAGTGACCCACTGAGGTCAATTTCACTGGACTGTTGAGAACACGACCTCAGAGAGGGTATGTCATAGCACAGACATTGTGGTCATAGTTTACAACTTTACTGAGACTCATCTGAACTTTGAACATGAGTGCAACAGACTGGAACTTGACTTACTAACACAAGGTGGAATTGATACTAATACTTATTTGTAGAATAGTCCCAGAGAATAATTCACTCGGGGCTCCTATCATTTAACAACAATCCACAAAATGATGTCTTTGTTTGATTTCATTTCACATCATGCAATATTACTAAGGACTGGTATCATGAGAAGTCATGAGAGAGTAAAAATATGCAATGTTACATTCACAAATCCCATTTTCAAATTATATAAACAGTCAATAGTCTCTCTGCCAATGGGGGAGTTTATTCAGGTTTCTTCCTCTTCCTTTCTCTCCTCAAAAACCATTTTTTCTTAAAACTTTGAAATTGCCTGACATTATGCCTTGCCAAATACCAGCAGGAACCATGAACTTGAGAGTTATAAGCATGATTTCATGCCAAGGTGAGGTTGAACAGAAGCTGGATCTTTAACCTTGAACCAACAATTGCAGGGCATATAGATATGTATCTTGGGTTTGGCAGCTGATATGCAGATGTATCTCTAATACCATTGGTTTCTATGGGACATGATGCATTCCAACTTGTGTGGCAGATACCAAAAAGTGATATGATTTGTGTTATATTTCAATATTAAACCTAGCCGATTTCGGCAGCAAATGTAACTTGTGGCGGCCATGTTTGAACTCTGACCTCTAACATTTTTGAAGTCATGGGTCTTTTGGTGAAATGAAAGAGTATAATGTACACAAGATAGCTGAATGAAACTAGCACATTCCATACTCAGTTGGGTTTGATGCCAATCTATATAAATATCATCATAATAATTTCATACCTTTTATATCCAAGTGTTCAATCATGGTCTCAGGGACCATTCACAAACACTTGTAATGGTGGGGGGGGGGGAGCTGATCCAAAAAGAAAAATTCATATATTTTTATCAGGGTCCCACCTTTCGGGCCTAAAATTATTTTCAGGCCTCCCCCCATTTTGGCCATGAAAAAATGGCCACAAGTGTTAGTGAACAGTCCCTTACTGCCATGGTTCAATGAATCTTTGTTATGACGGATGGTGGATAACAGTTACATCTAAAGAATCTTGTGATTGTTTTTAACTTTTGAATACTTTACACAACATCATAACAAGCTGAATTCACATGCAATACTTGTTTGTTAAGTGTTGAGTTGGCATTTGAAAGATAAATGTTACAGCTATTTTTATCATACTTATATTTCATTTAAAAAATAAAGAACATTCATGGAAGAGAAAATTGACACTCCAAACCACCTACACGTTTACACTACACTCTACTGAACACACACTAATATTACTACTTGTGTCTATACAAACAATATCATATTGATTCAATAATAACAAAGTAATGATAATAATTTCTATTAATATGTCTCATCACTCGAGTGTTTACTTCTATACACACCATCACACCCCCAGACAGAGTTTGTCTGATTTCACACATTCAGTGTTTTTATTTCCATGTTTTTGATGCAACACACACACACCTACTTTCCTAAATCGGGAGATGATCCTGAATGGGGTGCTCTGCGCATTTTCCCATGAAAACCTTGTGTATTATCAAAATAATCTACTCCCCACCCCCCCCACCACCAAAATCAGTCCAGTAGGAAACAAATTTCAAAATCATTGCGATCATCAGATCATGAAGTTGTTCCGGTGGTGGTAGAAGGAATATTAAGTTTCCATTGCAACAAAAAAGATTTTACAGGTAAATTCAAAATTTGAACCATTCATATGTTATGCATTATGTATTGGGGAAATTTGATACCAAACCTTCACCAGTAGTGTGTTCAATGTGCTTCCATAATAAAGTTTTTTATTTTGAGGAGACATTTTCATAGATACTTGAAACTACATCATACACTCGTAAGTTGGTAAACATGTCTGGGATTTATCTGTTCCAAAAGTATCAAAATTGGGCCTCCTCAGCTAAAAACAAACTTGCAATTATTCTGCAAATGTCAGCATATCACTCCAAAGTCTTGCAAATTGTAAACACTTAAGGGGACAAGTTAGCTGGGCGATAAGATTGTATAGATGTTAACATGCAAGAAAGAGTCAAACGACTGCATTATCATATTGTGAAATGTCCTTCGCAGACAAGGATATTTGGTCGAAAGTCAAAATTGAAAGAATTCCTAGGACAAATCCTGATGTCTCATTTAGTGATTTCTCAACAATTTGTGTGCAGGTCCATTCATCTCTATATCTACCCTACCACTGGTCACAATGAGACTGGCAACCTATTACTAACTAAATACTTGGTTAATATGAGAGGTCACTGCTATTGGAGAAACTGCACTTCATTTATTGCTCTCCTTGGTCTCTTCGTCATTTAGATAACTTCCAACACCAACCTTCCTAGTTTAATTCTTTCAATCAAAATTTCACTCCTCTGCTAATGATGACAAGTGAAAATCAAAGTAATACTGCAGTATCAATATGGAACTACACCTTTATCTTGACAATTCATTTGCTTGCCCTATTCCTTTTAAAGGAATTTTTATTTTAAGATACAGACACATCCATTTATTTACGAAAAACAAATACAGGTGTCTTGGTCAGTCTTCACTCTCAATATAATGTGTTCATTTTTTTAAGATTTTGTCAATGGCTCAATTTAAGGGGAAAATACAATTTTTTTATTGAGAATGGCAACTCTTTTGTGCCAAATCCTATTTTTATTGTGCCAAATCATGAATTCATCAATACAGCCACTGAGTAAACACTAGTCAATATATAGAGTTGCTCATATTGGTCTTAGATATTAAGGTACCAGTCTTAATCTCAGTCCTGATCTAATAGTCACAGATAAGCTGGTCTTGGTTTGTGTGCGGGTCTAAACTACAACAAATACAGTGGCGGCGCCAGGATTTTTTTTTTTTTCCGGTGGGCATAAGGGGCAAAGTGAATTTCGAGGCAAAATCAACAACGTTTGTGCAAAATTATTTGTAATTTTGGGGATTTACTGGGAGGGCAACAGAGGGGGGAAGAGTTCTGACTGGGGGATTTGCCCCTCATGCCCCCCTCCCGTGGTGCCCCCACTGAACAAATATCCCAACAAGAAACTATGTCACTACTTACCCTGTGATTATGCGCCCACATCCGCACCTGATCCCGATCCTCCAAAGCCACTTTATTTGATGAATCCTGATATAAGGTATTTATAGGCGTCTCGATCTCAGCCAACCATGCAAGGAAATCATTGAGCTGACTATCATAGTCCTGCATCCCTCTTAGAGCTTCCTCAATCTCGTTAAGCCTCACATTCGATCTGGGATAAGTGCAAAATAAAAACGATTTATTAGTAGGTGAAAAGAAGCTTGAAATCCTTCAGCATCCTGCATCCATATGAATGAAGTCCTTCAGCATCCTATATCCATATGAATAAGTCATTTTTCAAGAATACACTTTCTGTTCACTCTCAGTTGCACTTCTTGAAGATGTTACAACCATAGTATTTTAATGTTAAGCATTGATCCTCTACCAATTCTAATGACCATTGCTTGGTATCCTTGGTACAGAAGAGAACCATCAGCATGGGAGGTCACATATCATGTCCATATTTGGAGTGAGGTTGATCTTGTTTCTCTTATGATATACTCATGTTCCTCTCACCACATATAAAACCATTCATCCTGACTCAAGTATAGTTAAATGATGTACTGCTAAAGCTTGAATCCAGAAGTGAAGATACAGATACACTATGGACCACAATAGCCTCATCCTAATGGCATAGTTCAATAACCTCAATTCAACAACCAGGGTGCAAAATTTGACCTCGTGTTGCAGAGTATGAGTTTTGGTACTCAAATTTTCAAAGGTCATTCAATGTATGTGCAAATGTATTGAGGTTAAAGAACTGTGCCGTGATAGATGAGCATGTTGTTGATCCTAGTGATACTCATGATGGGATATGTGAGATGCTAATTGTGCAACAGGTTATAAATGAAAAGCTGCCTCTTGTCAAAAATGACTTTTGATCAAAGTTTCCAATATATCGTCACTTGGGTCAGGGGTTCTTGTGTTCGGGGTTCTTGTGTTCGTCCTTCAGCAACTGTCTCTTGAAGAAACGTTTGTATACTATCAATTAAACAAAACATTACATTTGACAACTATTTTCGTAGTGGGTCAACACGTACCCTGGCTACTCAAAACCAAAAGGGAGCTTTAGGACATATTGACTGATAATGCATTGCATCCAATAAGCCAGCTTTCAATCCTGAATCCTTTTAAAATTTAAAATCCATTTTAAAACAGCCTCACCTTCACGTGCCCAATTCAAACCATCTTACACACAACCACTACTTTCCTTTGAGTTGGGTATGAGAATAATTCCCAGATGCCAAGATGGCAAATCTACCTGCACACTTCTGAATACGGACCACTGAACTGTGCATTCTGGTATGTGTGCATGCATATCTTAAGGCTTTTGTAAAAATGTTTAGCTTGAGTCTTAGTCAGAGATCCAAACATTCAAAAGGTCTCTTCTTCTTGTTTGTTGTTACAAAGCTAGGTTTGTTTGGGCTCCCATATTGACATAATGCACATACACACAGAGCTTAACTTTACTGGAGCATTCAAGAACAATTGTAGTCTTTTTGTACAGGGCAGGTTTTCAAAACAGATCATGTTTGGTTTGGCATAATATGTAAATCTTTTAATGCACTGCTTTTAATACTGTTATGTTTGACTGTACATAGACTATGAAAATCCTATGATCTTACCAAAATGTTGATGCTTAATTGACATAAGAACTGCTGCACCAATACTAAGCATGAAATCACTTTGCATGTGATTTTTACTGTGTTCATGACTTAGGTGTAGCAGAGAGTACAAAATTCATGAGAGACAACATTCCAGATGGTAGTGTCACATCACTATTAAGCTTGACATGCGCAGACAAAAAGGTGATCTTGAATCGGTAATAGCTACAATGCCCTGTAAGGCTATGAAAGGCCCATATTAGGCTTGTGGGCTGAGCTCTGTTACTTTTTGCCGGTACAAAAAGGAGATCTCCAGCAGGTTTTTGCAAGAGGGCACCCTATTGTAAGACACCACTTGCCCTATTATTTTAGTATGGCCCTTTTGGGCATCACATACACAGACCTTTCCGGTGGTACAGAAGTTGTAATCCTGTTGAATCACAATATTATGGCTAAGGTGACTCCAAATCCATAGGCAGTTTATACAGTGCCCCATGATGGAGCTCAATGGGAGGGGGTCACACAATGTCCCTGGTTGAGGATTGAAGGCGCTAGTCTTTTTTATTGGAATTTGTTTTAATTTTCCACTTGAGATAGGAGGAGGTCATGCCCCCTTGTGCTGCTATGACCAATGTCTGATAATATGATATGCCCCACCACCCCACCCCCCAAAAAAAACATGAAAAATAATTATGCCCTCAAAAGTACACACAATATTGAAATGTGAAAAAATGTGTGCAATATGCATATCAAGACCAAATTTAAAAATAATACTAAAATAAAAATATCTTATTCATGTTATGTTTCAAGGACAAGTATGCATATATTGTTTCGAAAATGGAATAAAAAAATAATTCCAATACACCAGCATATCTTCATCAACAACTTCTATTTGTATTGATCTTAGTGCACCAACACTTAACTCTCTTCATGCGGGTGTCGACTGCAGATGACATGTTTTCAAAAATTCAAAAATTTCAGAAATGTAAATTTTCATGACCATATTTGGAATCAGCATAAAAAATGCATTAAAATGAGTACAAACAAGCCTAGCATTGGTTCAGTAGTTCTTAAGATAGCTCTTGATATTTTGAGAAAATATTTCAAAACTTGGAACTTTTTCCGTTGAAGCACATGGCTAACACACAGAGCATGAAGCAAGAAATCTACCTACCTTTCACAGATTTGTGCCCATCGCTCGCCGACTCTCTGCAGAATCTGCCTGATCCGACCAGTGTCATCAGTGCTGAAGTCTGAGATTAGCCTCTCACCCGACTCGTTAACGGCTTCGATGCAAGGTTTCCATTGCTCAACTTCCTCCAAGAAGGCCTGAAAGTGTCGGGTAATGTGTGAATGGAAATAGGAGTATGAGTTGAAACTAATTATGACTGAAATTCACATTGGTAATGTATACCATACCATACCTCAAATCAGGGAAATCATTCTTGATATAAAATATCCAATTCATTGTTGCATGATTATTTTCCAAGCTTTATAAAAATTGTTTTGTCGTATGACTTTATAAAATTATCTATAATATTGTATTTCCATCGATGCAGAATAAATGTGGCATTGATTTGCAGAGTATCCTATTATATGACAAAAAAACAAAAAGTGCTAAAACAGTGTCAACTTTGCGTGAACTATTATCTGTGAGACGAAAATTGTTCAATACCAGAAACTCGAGTTATAGTCAATAAATATTCATCAACTGTTATATTAAACCAACACTAGACGAGAAAATAAAAAAATGCACACAAATTACATAAATTTAATTCATTAAGTTCAATCCTGACACACTGTAAAATCATCTTCTTCAGCAGGCATTTGGTATAGCAAGCCCATAGAGACAAGATCCAATTATTTGACACTTTGAGTATAACTTTACATAACTCATTCTCATCTTCAATGGCACAGTTCAATAACCTCCATTCACTAATTATAGCTCAAAATTTGACCTACCACTGTGATGTGTGAGTTTTCATACCAAAAACATTCAAAGGTCAATCCATGACTGTACAAATGTACTGGGCTTAAAGAACTTTGTACTAACAGATGAGAATCTTTGAGATGTTAATGACTTTAAAGTGATCACCTTTTGACAGAAACCAATTACATGGAGAAGCCCATTGGATAAGTTGGATGATCAGGATGATTTTTTTAAATTTGAACCATGAAAATGAAATAAAATAGTCTTTATACAGAATTGATTGTCATTCAGAAAACTGTTTAACCCCATGGGCATTACCGGCCAAATTATTGGCTTCTATGAACTATTTTGATTGGTTAGAAAGACAGGGACATTATCATATTAAGCCAATCGCAGATGTGGTAAGAATAGTCAGTAGGGCTGAAGGGATTAAGCTTATTATTACTAAAAGATCTAAAAGCTTTATTTTGGTTGGTTACTCAGATGATTATATCACATAATCAACCAATCAGAGAGTCTGTAAGAAAGGCAGTAGTGAGGCCTGGGGTAAACTTTAAATTGTCAACAATAAATGAAAGGGATACTGACATGTGTATCTTAGGTCAGGTTAAGGTTAAACATGATGTGCATTTAATGAAAAAAATCAAGGATATTTTGTTTGTTCCTAATCAATGACAATCCAATATGGCAAAATTTCCTATAGCATTACAAAAAGACCCTTCTCCCTTTTCGTTCTTTGGTTTCACTGTATACAATCTCAGTGCCAAACTAAATTTGGAACTGAAAGTGCAATACAAGATCTTGAACAATATAATGTGTCAAATATAGATCATCAATCGAAACCAAAATGTCAAATATAGATCATCAATCGAAACCAAAATTTGATTTATTAAAATGGTCCAGACATAACAATAATAGCTTGAAAACATAAATTACTGTACCTGTATTGACAAAAAGTATAAACAAAATGGTCCCATCTGTTGGTTACAGTCCATAACTCAATCAATTTGATAATTGGTCAAATTAACATGTAAATTAACTATTTTGGCCTACAGGTGGACAAAATCAGTTTTCTAAACTGGTATATTTTGACTGGATGGAAATGTCAGCTATAGTGGACTGAAATGTCAGCTATAGCTACACTATAAAAGTTGTAATTTTTGCACTGTTCATTTTTCATGGTATAAAAGAATTAGCATTTTGCCTTGCTTTCATTTCTGTAATTGCAAGTTTTTACACAGACTAACACACTAAATAAACAATTTCAAACACACTTACTTAGAAGAACACATATTAATTAATACACCTTGATATTTTCAACTTCCATACATAGATAGGTACCATATTTGAGCTAACAACCTATATGCAATACATTGCATCTTTTCACAGATTTGGTGCAAATTATGGGCAGAAATACTATTGCTAAAATGTTGTAATCCTGAGGCAAAAAGTTTTCAAATCGGACACACGTCTTCCTATCTTTATAGAATTTCAAGTAGAATTCCCCACTGCTCATTTTTTTTTCATTTATATCAGGATTTTTCTCCCACTCCTGAATCACTGAATGAAAATGTTCTTCAATTTCAGTATATTATCCAACTCATCCACATTTGTTTTTGCACCCCAAATCAAGATCCCCCTTCATTGTCCACTGCTGAAAATGATGTTCTGCATAGGTGTACATCAATATCATCAGGATGTACTTGTTGGCTGCTACATGTAGGTTTTTACACATAATAGCTAGGGACAAAATACCAGACTCATCTCAAGTGGAGGTCACTTCAAATCATCCCAAGTCATGTGGTTTAGGAATACAGAGAACATTCATAAACCATGTGAATTGGGGATGATTTGAGTTACTTCCACAAGAGATGAGTCTGGTGTAAAAAGAGACACATGTAGTAACTAACAAGTGCATCCTTCTGATATGGATGTACCCATATGCACTAGGATCTCACTCATGCTCATCAGGACACAGTTCTTTAACACCAATAGGCTTCTACATGCATAAAATGACCTTTGAGTGTGTTAGGTACAACATCTCATACCCCACAACTTCAGGTCAACTTTTGATCTATGATCAATGAATGGAGGTTATTGAACTTTGGCACTGAGAATAAGATCATTTGCTCATACCTTTTGTGATTCCAGTTGCCCCTGTAGCACCTCCACCTTGTCCCCTACTTTGGAGTATGTATCCAGTGTCTGCTCCATCTTGCCAAGCCAATTACATAGCTCATCGGTGAGCTCATGGAACTGCTGTGAATCTGTAAGCATGGTTTCTAGTTGCACAGATCTCTGCTCAGCTCTTCTTGATACATGGTCCCATAACTCTAGTAATTTATGTACTGGAATGAAGGAATTTCAAGAATACGATACAAATGTTAGAGTATTGGTATCAACTTCTGATGATTTGATATAAGATTTGACACTAGTCTGATAGTCAAGACAAGATGTATAGGATCATTGAAGTCGGATTTTTTTAATGAAATGTAAGATAAACAATAATCTATATTTAGGAGTGACTATATCAAGCACTTATATAGACAACAGGGCACTATATTAGTAATCCTTATGGATTTCAGTGGTTCACAGCAGCTTAGGAGAGTGACAAGAACCCTTTTCTAAATCATAATTCCGAAAGATGTATTCAGTTTCATTTCTGCAGGAAGATAACATAAGATGGTCATGATGGTAGGTTGTTGAGACCTTTCAAATGATCCAACAGACATGATGCAACAGAAAACCCCATTAGTGTTCTTGTGTTACAAAATGTACCTCGCAATAAGGTTTCCTTTCTTGGAAAGGGAAGCCTCACTGAAATTTCTACCATAAAGATTTGCCGTTAATTCAGTCCTTGTCAGCAACTGTGTTTTGTAATGCTTCTAAGTTGACTTTAGATCATTTCATTGGTACAAGTATTACATTAGTCATGGTAGCCCATTTTGATCAATATATTGGCTTAGTATAATACAAATGTAAGTGTGTTTTCTCAAAGAGAGTAGACCCAAAGAATACCAAATTTTTGCGTCGCTAATGGAGGGCAAATTATTTTGCCATGTGTCCAGCAAACTCTGATGTAAAGAGCGCTGTGCCATAGGACACGCAAATAGATATACGCAAACCTTTTAACTTTTTAACGCTCAAGGTTGATCCCACGAGTCATAGCACAGGGCAACTCTGAGTTCGGAATATTTGGGTATAATCATTGGTTTTTCTGAGTAAAGTCGCTATATTTCACTTATGAATAGAGCCACTAGTGCCCACTTGCCTCATCCCTTCAATACTGAGCCTGCCCCATCAGGACCCAAGTGTATCTCCACATGGAGTGACTGTTTAAACAAATGCAGCCCATACACATTCAATTTTTTGATCAATATCAAAGACCCTTGATACAAGAATGGATACAAAATCTACCATTGTACCCGCACAATGGTAGATTTTGTATATTCACTCCTGCATCTAGGGTCCCCAATATTGATCAATAACATTGACCGTGTATGGGCCGCATAACATACCTTTATCATGTAAGAACTGTCTATTGCCTTCACTCTGTGATTCCGCCTGTAAGCTCTTGGCCCTGCTAACCAACTCATCCAACTGAGGGTGCTTCACCTCTAGATCTGCTAGTAGATCCTGCAATCAAAAGTAACACAAAATGAGAAAGGTCATGACTTTTGAGGTCAAAGTTTAAAGGTCATATGTCAGGCAACATCCAGGCACAGGCACATTCATCTATCATACTGTACTATACAAGAGCAGCTTAAAAGAATCATACCCAAATAATATACTAATATATATACACAGTGGTGTACACAATTTGTGAATGCATAAGAAACTTGAGAAAGAAAATGTCTAAATATTACCAAAACAGATACAAAACAGAAAGGAAATCACAATAAAGGAAAGGAAGTTGCTTAGAGGCCGGGTGTAGCATTATAGACATTTGATTGAGAAGGAGCTCTAAGAAAATTGCAGGACTGACAGCTTTTGGGGGCTTTATTAGCTGTTTTAAGATTGTCGCAACTGCTTTGGATAATACTGATAAAAAACTTCTGTATGTCTATATTAGTGAATATTAAAATATTGAGGCCATATCTGAATGGGGCAACAAAATAATGTAGGGAGAATTGATTCCACGTTGTAAATGTATAATGTTATTGGAAATCAGCCATATTGGATTGCAATTCATTGGGGCCAAAATAAGGCGTGTTTCTATTGGGACCGTTTACCGGTAAAAAGACGGTAAAGGGATTATTTCTGCTCAATAGAAACTGACCTTCCCGCTATTTACCGGTAAACAGTGGCGAGTTTTTACGGTAACGCTTTCCTTCTTGAGGAAGGAAAATAGCGCGGACGCTTACCGGTAAACGTCAGTAGAAACTCACTCCGTTCCGATTGAATGCGCATTCAGGGAAGAAAACGGAAGTTGAGTCGCGAAATTGACCTCTGCATCATGAGCTAGCTTGTACCACAGATATCTGTGCTTATACCATTCCGTTCGCAAAAATTCTTAGGCCTAATCACATACAAATATTTGACTCACTTGCTATAAATAAAGTAAATGGAAGAAATATTCATAATGCATTATCCCTGCATTATACATATTATGCTAAATATTTAACATGAGTTATGATTTATGACCCTAGTAAAAGCCATGAAATAAAACAACAACAACAACAACATCAGCGGATGAATCCAGCTGTGCATGCGAGAAATCAACTCGGATCCGCGGCGGTGTGTGCTTCAGAAAATTAGAAAGATTTCATGAATTTAATACAGTATTATGTTGTCGATGTTAAATTACTATTCGCTAAAAAGAATTAACTGAAATTAAACTGTGAAAGATTAAATTCCAAGACCTATTTTTTTTGCGCGCAACAATACTGAGTACTCACGTCGATATCACTGAGGGGGATTTCCCAATGGCGTAATTTGATGTACGAGAACAAATGAAACGCTACTAAAAAAACATTATTCTTCAGTCTTCTTTTCTCATGTTCATGATGTTTGCTACCTCATTTTTAGCCAAACAATTAAGAAAATACTACAATATTAAAATCCACAATGCTTTGCGATTGACCCGGGGATTGACCCCAGTGCACGACTTTTCGCCGGCAAACTTTAAAGGTGTGTCAATTGACGCTGTTCATCGAGTGTTTACCGGTAAACAACGTGCAATGGAAACTGACCGTTATCCGCCTTTCGCCGCTATTTGACGGCGAACAGTTTTACCGGTAAAATGCAGGGGACTCAATAGAAACATGCTAATAGTGTACCTCCTTCATATTTTTAGGCTAAAATTGAACACAAAAAATGGCACTTTATCAACAAGCATGCTTCAATGTCTGCCACATGCATGACAACACAATCTTTTGAGATTAACCCCATGAGAACTACCTGCCGATTGGTCAAAAAGAAGTTTTCATTATGAATTGGACCAATCAGCAACATTGTTAGAATAAGTTCATCACACAAAAAAATTGGGGTGAATTATTTTCAAAGCTCCATTCTGATTGGTGCTTATCATGTAATTGACCAATCAGTGGCCGTGTTAGATCGGCAGGTAGGTATTTCTAGTTGGAGGTCTCAAAGGATTGGGGCATATCTGACTTCTGTTTCAACTAGTTTATGAAATATCTGTGCATATCACTGTCTACAACAAAGTCAAAAATGCATTGATAATATTAACAGTAATTGAAATAAAAATAAAAATAAGTAATCTATGCATATTATAAAGTAAGCACTCAATGAACGAATCTATAGAAGTAAAAGTAATAGTGTAGCTAAATAATACTAAGAATCAGTGTGCAAAATAAGTGGTAGTCAGGTAGTCTACTAGTGATGATATAGCACATTTATATCTAGATCAAGGTGCAGCATAGACCGTCTATGGGCACAAAAAAATAAAATCATAGACTACCAAATTTCTTACCAGACTAGGCCCTACTGCAAAATCCAAAAACAGTAGTCTGGATGGACTACCATTTTCTATTTTATTCATTTTATTTTTATCTACAGAGATAAGTCTCAATTACCACTCCCAACTTGTCACAATAATAGTCATACCCAGTGAGAAAAAACTAAATATCCTCAACTGAGAAATGAAAATTTCAAAAAATGAAAATGTTGATTATGTCCTGAAAAATCTTAACAGACTATTTCTTGTATATACACTATGGACCACATTAGCCTCATCCCAATTGCATACTCCAATAACCTCAATTAAACAATCATAGTGCAAAATTTGACCTCAAGTTGCGGAGTATGAGTTTTTGTACCCAAATTTTCAAAGGTCATTCAATGACTGTACAAATGTATAGGAGTTAAAGAACTGTGCCCCTGATAGATGAGCATGTTGTGGATCCTAGTCTGCATGACTATCAATTTCTTCCCATACTTCGCACACTGCTTAGAGTGAACATAAAACTAACTGAAAATTGCCTCGTTTTGGCAAAACTTGCTTATATATTAAGCTGCTGAAACTTAAAACAATGCAGGTTTTAAATAGTGCAACTTGGAAGAGAGAAATGAAATGAGAGGTTCATTATAAAGAAATAAATAAAAGAAGTGAAGGAAGGAAGGATTGAGATGGTCAGTGGCTGAAATAAAATATGGCATGGGTTAGAAATAAAATTAAACCAACAAAGCAACTGAAAATAATGGTTCTATTGTGCACTAGGCTCTTCCAGTTAATAAACATACACCTCCTATGGAAGACATGGCCTTAATCACCCAAACAGGGGGTGTAGATTTCAAATGAAGTCACCCATTTAGGTAATTCACACTCCCTGTGTGGAAAATTAAGATCATGTTATCAAGGGGTGTATGGATTTCAACTGGAATAGCGCATTAAATATAACACCTAAAAATATATACCAGCATTTCTGTAATTTCAGTCAATATCATATGCAAATTCTATCTATACTTGTTTAAACTTAGACCACCATATCACACCTATGTTATACATATCCTAATTTTTTCAATTAAACCAGTCCATTTCACAATAATATATTTTCTACAACTAGCAATTGCTAACATCCTGTTAATGCTATTTGTCCCAGTGCAACTAATGTTGCTACTGTCATTGTGCAAAATTTGACTACAGAATGTAGTATCTAACTGTCAAATCCCACTCCTCTCTGTGATTTCAAACTAATAGTTAGTGTTAGCACAGATCTTGGAAAGATCTCCAGTATCTGTGATATTAGTCAACTTGAGTGTTTGATCTGTTGCATAATT
The DNA here is from genome assembly GCF_039555335.1 of Amphiura filiformis. Lineage (NCBI taxonomy): Eukaryota > Metazoa > Echinodermata > Ophiuroidea > Amphilepidida > Amphiuridae > Amphiura > Amphiura filiformis. The sequence goes on from NW_027305494.1 coordinate 512,510, forward strand.
CTTCTTGATGCTCTTTATTTTTACTAAATCGCAATTCACTTATTAACTTCTTGAAATGCACTTCTTATCTTCTTGATATGTAAGCATTAATCAAGTAAACCAACCAGCTATCCACACATACTAATCAAAATGAAAGTTAATATTTGAATCTGAATTGCTTTTGAAGAAGCACAAAAACTGTTTCTTCTTCTCACATACAAAGCTTTGAATAGACTAGCTCTGCAGTATCTTTCCAGGTCTATTCAACTCAAATAATCAACACCTTCAACATCACATAAATAAGATAACCTTCTTCATGTTCCCATCTTTTTCCAATTCTATGGAACTCTTTGTCGTTGGACATTAGAAACTCTCAAAATGTACATATATTTAAGAAAACACTGAAGACACAGTTATTCTCAATTGCAGATTCTGAAAGCCATTGAGCAAAATATCTTGTTATGGATACTGGTCAGTGCTATACACATTTTTTGATTGATAGTATTTTATGTGGAGAGAAGCAACCTTGTATAAATATCAAGCAACAGCATTCAAACATAATTGCAATTGGAAAACAAATTAAAGACTTACAACCAAGAACATGGTTTCCACTGGAGCACCACCAGATATTGAGAAGGTGGTCAAACTTTCATCAGGTGCGACTTTGACTTCGTCCATGTCAGAGTCGCACTTGACGAAAGCCTGACACCTTTTCAATCCCACAGCACACCTGTTGAAACCTTATTGCTTATTATGGTTATAAAAGTCTCTTTACTTAAAAAACACTTTTCACAACACAAGAAAATCTTCCTTCAGCAATGATGGTCAGAGCTTCTATTTTTGCAGATTGTATAAGGGCATGCTAAATAATACGGCGTTATGGGTAGACACAGGAGTCATTATAGGAATCGGATCTGCTGCTATAAAGAGATTTGAAGTACAGAAAGAGCACACTATACAAATGAATCTGAAGTTATAACTTAAATTCATAGAATGTTACAAATTTATATTATTATGTTACAATGAAAATAATCATTTCTAATATCATATTCTTTGCATTTTCTTTTCCTTTTTTCAGCAAGTGAAGTGTTTTTACAAGGTAGAATTTTGGATCAAGTATATCTATGATGTTATTTGTCCTAGTCTGTCGGAGTCTGCCTACTTTCTCGAGTGATAGACTTGAAGTTAGTGATTTGTATGTTAAATGTACTAATTTATTAATTACATGCATGTTTATGTTGCTATTATTGGTGCAGATTAATTATTAGCATGCTTTGATTGGCTATGCTGGTTAATTAACATATTACATTAATATATGTGCATATGATTGGGAATTAATTGACCGATCATGCATGCAACATATACAACACAAGACAATATGCACTAGTCACAAGATATCATGTTCACTATAAATTATGTATCATGCAAAATTATGCGTAGTAATATATATAAATGTTTGACACAATATTATTTTACTATTGAATGTAATGACATGGAGAACTTTGATAATGGTTTCTAAGTAGCTAAAACCCATTCACAAACACCAAAAGCATGCATACGTTTGATTTAGATTTTGATTTTGACGTTTGACTTGAAACAATCATGATAAGAATTGAAATCTTTGAAGGAGAAAAAATTATTTCGTAAAATTTAATTGGTCCCACATGCTATGCCCCCATGAGTTAATTACAATCACTCAACAATGACCTTAAAACTGTTTTGGGGAAACAATCATGAAAATGATACTTTCATGTCCTTCAAAAATGCCATGGATTTTTTATTTTGTTAGAAGTGAGTAAACAATCAAAACAGATCATGCAAAATTCCATGAGATTTTGAAATTTAGAAGGAAATTCCAAATCAGATCAAGCAACCGGGTGACAAATTATTTGGAAGTAGATGACCCCTGACCCCGTATGACCCCATTGAGTGGAGAAAACATCTAGCGAACAATCAGACCGACCTCCAGTTGGACAAGCATAGTGACTATGTCAACAACCATGCCCCCTATCAACTGACGGTCGCCGGGACTGAGAGAGTAGAAAGTCGGCAACACCCCCGACCAAAATTCCTGTCAACAAGAAAAAGTTGGGAAGGAAAAAGACACACAAATACAAGCATATAGTTTATATTAAACATGAAATGATGAAAGCTATAAATGAAGCAAACATGATTTGAGCAGAAATTGTTAATACTGTACACATCAACTTGAAAATACACAGCTAATGTTTCAAGAAAGCCTGTTTTTGACCTATGAACTTGCAACCTTAGGTCAAGTACAGTTCAAAGGTCAGATGGGACTCATGTTAACCTCTTAAAATGTATGGACAAGTAAGATTAACAAGACAAAAAGGTTTGGAATAGTTTGGAATAAAAAGGTGGAGAAATAACACTTATTTCTATAATTTTCCTGTATTTTGCCATAATATATATTTGTTCATTATTAAATATCACAGCAAAGTTTTATCACTGCAATTCATGGGCATGCATTTGGAATGAACTATAATGGTACATGATAATGAAAGATTTTAGTTTACTAGTATTTCTAGACGATTTCATGAGTGTTTCTAGACAATTTCATGCAGTGTTAGTGTTGTTTTTCTATATCTATATGAAACACTAGATGACAGTGATGAGCCATCAACTACTTGTCGTAATCGAGCAATGATTGTCTACTTATTGTCCTCCCGATTCAATAATGTTCACTTCTTAAGAAGACATAGGCCCCTATATCAAGTCTCCACTTTGCCTATTGGGTTACATGTGAAAAAATTGTGATCAATTTTTCTTGACTGAATTCTAAAAACTATACCTCTTTTCGTCGGCAGAGTGCAACACCATCGTAAGTGCAGTAGAATACAATAGCTGCCATTTGCAACATTTCAATAAATATACTTATTTTTAACCAATAACACTAGAAAAAACACCCAACTACATGTAAAGGTGATATCTTGGGTTAGCTTAATTAGTGGACATCAGGAAAGTATACAGAACATCAACACTTTATATAGTGAGCATGATCACGGGATTGTGCTGCTAACAACAGGTGTTTTACAAAAGGCAGCTATTGTATTCTGCTGCACTTACGATAGTGTTGCACTCTGCAGACTAAGTGCATTTAGATCTATTATATTTACATCAAATCTATGCAGTCATTGACTATAATAAAACAAACCACACACTCTTCACTTTTTAAAAGTAAGATAGACAACAGTATAGTAACTTCCTTTAAATAGAATTCATCCATGTTTATAGTTGCCATAACAACTACAATACCATTATTACATTGTATAAGGATGTTAGTAATTAATGTTTGATCTCTTCCTGTCTAGCCTCTATTTAGGATATAATAATAGGATTCATTCCAATTGTATGCTCACTGATTAATTAGTTGCTGCTTTTAAAAACAGAATGGGCTATTTCCCTTATTTGATCTTTGACCTATAAGGGTCAAAGTTGACATTTTGATATCTGTGTTCACCAGTAATTATTTCATGTCTCCTTTTATGTTGATATTTCATATGTCAACTGTATAAGCACACCCTATCAATGGGCTATTCCATTTAAAATCCACACTACCCCTGTAGAAGATTTTAGAAATATCTGTCACAGGGGGAGTAGAAATTTCAAATGGAATGAGCACATTAGGCAGCTCCATTTGAATTTCATACACCACCTGAGAAAGATTCAACCCGAATCTTCTCCTGAGGGAGAATGAGTTTCAAATAGAGTTGTTAATTCCATTTGAAATTCATACTCTCTCTGTGGAAGATATTTCCAAAATCTTCCACAGGGGGAGTGTGGATAATGGAATAGCCCAATACACCTGTAAGATTTGTCTTGCAGGTAAATAAATGTTTTTTGTTTGTTTTTTAGTTTGCGAAGCTGGCTTCCTCCTGAAATTTGCCAAATTAAATACTTCACCACCATAGTAAGTTTACAGTGCTTAAAGTGTTCGCCTTATGATATTTGTGACACAATCAGAAGCAACCAAACCAAGGTGACATTTGTAAAATTGAGATGCAAGCCAAAATAGTGAGCAAAAAACTATAAAATACATTGTTATTATAAAAGTTTTGCAACCAAGTAGGCCTACGCTAGTGATATAAGAATGCCAGCAACAGCATACTTGGTTACTGGACAAGTTGATTGCAGTATTCCAGCTGAAATCCATGCATCCCCTATGGAAGATATGACCTTAGTCTTCCACATAGGGAGTGTGAATTTCAAATGGGGTGACATAACTTTGTGACTCCATTTGAAATTATCTTTTGTGTGGGAGATAAAGGTCATGTCTTCCATAACTAAAATTTCACAAGTTCCTGCTTTGGCCCAGTTAGATCACATTGTGGCATATTTTGGAGTTTTTAAAAGAGTTGTCAATAAGGTGATCCTTTTATATTTGATCTGCCTCCAGTAGGCCTACATATTACAGTATGTATTAAATGTTGGCCCAGCTTATTTCTAGGTACACACCACTATTTTTAAATCTGAATCAGTTATGCCAAATGAATGAGCATCTTACCATACATGATGCAATCAAGCTTAATAAGCCATTCTTCTCTCAATAGAAATTTTCCTTTTTCTCAATAAGTATTAATGAAACACATAAAAAACAATGTTCACCTTTTCTTCCGTTGTTATCTCAGAAATTGGTTTTGGTGACAAAAACTAATCTTGGTTTAGAATTGCACCACACATATACCTGGTATATCATCATGGTTTTTCAGACCGATGAATTCTACATTACTACAGTCCATTTGACTACCTGAAGAGAGAGTGACGTCAGAGCGTACACCAGTGGGTGTAGTATTAAATCACGTACATCGACCCAAAAACTAGTGTGTTTACATGCGTGATCAAAAGTGGTGCATCTGTACACGTGTAAAGTAACTGACGTCACTCTCGCTCTCAAGCGAAAAAAATGGACTATAAACCACCCCTTTGTATTAAAGCACAGGTCCTACCATGAGAATGACGTCACAATATCATCAATGAGATGCTTGATGAAGTCCGGTGGTATCGGACACAACGTAGCAAAGTGAGTTGCAAATTTTAGTTCCAGTATTAGATTAATTAAAAAAACAATGATGTTATAAATCAGTGCAAAGTCACTGCTGTTTTTTTTCCCTGCTCATGGTAAGTGGTTGGTCATGGTATTACACAGGTTATAGGGATGGTTTATAGTAAAATGATATTCATCCCTTTGAACAAATCATTAAGATATGTAATAATCAGGTAAATAATAGTGCATCTCTTATTAAATACTAGATGCAGATATATTTTGACTGTCGTTAAATACTTCACTCAATCTTTGAATTGCTAAATTTATCTACTACCAATTTTATTCATCATTGTTACACTGGTGTAACCATCCACATCAAATCCTACCTTTTGTTTAGCCAACATATCCTCCATTTCTTCCAGATCCCCAACCGTCACCGCTTGCGTCTGCAACATTCTTTCCAACAACGTCAGCCACTCGCGCAATTCAGCCACAACCTTATCGAAATCGGGCCATGGCGAATGTTGGACCACGTCCACCGGTGCGTTGGCGCGTTGTACCTCCGAACGTGTGGCGTTGATGGTTTCTGATATTACTATAGGAAAACAAGAGAGGGAAGACACCACCATTGGTGATAAGAACATGGCCATGTTAGTTCTTGGTTTTTTACAAACTTGTAGTAGGCCTAGTTTGCCACTGGCAATCTGATACAGCGTATAATATGCAGACATAGCTAGCCAAACACATATGGACAACTAGGCCATTGTTATAAAGGGGAATCCCTTCACTACCAGACTGCAGGTGATTAATATACACTTCCTGGTTTCTGGTCTAGCCACCCACCTACAATTACCACATTAAAATTATACAGGGGAAATAATGAAATTAAAATAATTGTTGCCTATAGTACTGAGGCATGCTGAAGTTCAACTATTATATCTTTTGAACTCTGGTGTAATTAAAATTGATTAATAATTAAGCTTTCCTATTATTTAATGCTGAGTGGTAAAAAGAACAAAAGTTTTAGGCCTAAGTACTGCTATTTATAATGTTGACATGTTTTAGCAGATTCATAGCAATTCATATATGTGATGCGATCAAGCAAAAGCAGTCGGAACTCAGAAATATTGATTTTGAGATATAGCCAAAGATAGGAAATATTTCCTTTTGTTTCCTGCTGTTTTGGAAACTCTATTGCTCATATCATTGGAACTGGTTGTACAATTTCAATGGGGTTTTCTGCAAAATGCAGCTTTGTAAATGCTTCTCACTACCCTATAAGAAACTGAAAAGTTAATATTTCCGAGTTCCAACTGATTTTGCTTGTTCGCATCACATATTTGCTCTCTAAATTAAATTTTGATACAGGGTGGATCAATTCCCATTTCTACCAAGTTTTGGTAAACTAATTTCCTGACATATGAAGCAAGAATAATGTTTCCCTTTTCCTTTGTATTCCCAGTGTTGCTAAATCAGGTTATGTCAGGGTGAAATGTTAGAACTGGTATTGGGAAACACTGGAAAGTTGCCCTTTATTTTCAAACATGACCATTGCTACAGCTACAGTAGGGCAAACTTGATCAAAAACTTAATCAAATTTCAAAGTGTCAGATGTTACAAATGATCTTAATTTCCCCCTAATCTTGCTTGGTTTCTTTCAACAGGGCAGGAAATAACTGTATAATTGTCTAAACTAACTCAAAGCTTTGGTAATTCTATCCTAATTATGGTCATGTGGCATATTTAAAACACCTGACATCGCTGTTAGATTAGACACTAAATTCCTTAATTGTGCAATGTAGTGGATCACATTTCACACACAAAAGCTTGGGGAGCTTATACTTTGCATGCAGGCCATAGGTTTCAACATAAAATGTCCAAGGTTTGAGATATTTTCTCAAATTAGCAAGAGCTATCTCAAGAACCAAGGAACCATTACTAGGCTTGTTTGTACTCATTTTCATGCATTTTTTATGCTGATTCCAAATATGGTCATGAAAATGTACAATTCTGAAATTTTTAGAATTTTTATGAAAAATTTAGAACTTGTCATCTGCAGTCGACACCAGTGTGGAAAGGGTTAAATTGTGGATATTCCTGTAACAAAATATTCTGAAATTTGGATCAACTGCATATCCTCTAGCATCCCCTCCATGGCAGATGGCGGTATCATGATTGCTGCCATCTAGTGACCAAATACAGCTAATTATTATCTGCAATGGCTAGTCTTCTAGTTATAATGAAAGACAGAAATAAAAAAGACTAAACCCCGTTTGACTTCAGGGCAAGAGTGTCATGATTGGTTGCCAACTTCCTCAGTACAGCATTTTCTGTCTAGTTGTCAGAATTTATGACGCGAACTAGTCTTTTGTCTCGGTCTTTCATTAAATACATGGTTTCATATAATTGTATATAAAATCTAATAAAAATTAATGGAAGTACGGTTATGACCTTTGACCTTACCTGCTTGTTGCATAGCCATTTTCCTAGCCAGGTCAGCATCTGATGTCGGTCTCAGATTACCAGCCATCTGTCTGATCTTGGTCCAATCATTGTTAAGCTTATCTACACGTTTGCGTAGTCGGTCTGGCACGCACGCCCCCATGGATTGCGCTTCTTCACGCATCTGTTGCATAGTGGTGTTGATGTTGTCGATGTTTGCCTGACGTGCTTTCAAGGCTTCTTGCATAGTCTGAAATGAATGTGAAGATACAACACATTAGAGAATAGGCCTATGATATTATTGTCACTTCAACATGTTATCCACTGATCAATGTATCAGTTTAATATTGTCATACCATTTTTCACCCTGATGTGGCAGTGACGTCAAAGCGTTGAGGCAACCGTTTCGCAAACATATCTAAGTGTCATCTTTAAGCGTGTGCAAGTATACGTCAGTGCTTTGAGTGAACACTAGGATAGCGATTTGTAGCTGTGCGCAAAGAAATTCGCACTGATATCACTGCCACATCAGGGTGGAAAATGGTATAGTAGGGGTATTTTACCACCACTGATCAAGGCATGTGAATGAATCAACCAACCTTCAGGTGTAGATATCACATAAGCTGATGACCAGAAACTGAAACTCTACATGCAAGAATGTTTGGCCCCTATGCAAATTGGGGTTATGAATATTTTTTGTAAAGTTATACAAAACCACCAAATTCTAAATAGTTTTCAGCATGAAGCACTTGTGATGTTGTTTATAAATTTCAATTTACAAAGCACTACTTATATTGAATTCTAGAGAGTTCAATGCTTCATTCTGACCACTTCAATAATGGCTGGTTAGTACTCAACTTGTACAATTGACCACAAAATTGAATTCTTGACATTAAATATCAATTTATATATCATATCAAAACAATCATTGCCCATGAGAGATAAAACAATAATAATATAAATTAATATAAGTTGAGATGTGGTCACACTCTGAGCATCATACTCTCATGCTCTGAGAGACCATAGGATGTAGCTAAAGAAGATATCTTACACTTCCCATAATGCATTTCTGCCATTTCAATTTTCTGTACCGATTTTGCAATGTGGTTCAACAGTGACAAAATGTACCGCAACGAACAGAGCATATCCAGATCTTGCAAAATATATTTTATACCTTGATAATCAACCAATGTTCAGCCAGTCTATTCTCAAAATGAAAACAAAGGGAACCTGTACAAAGTAATGGGAGTGTCATTTGATGCAATGAGGTGATGTAATATATTACAAAGGATTATGGGAAGGGTAAGATATCTTCTCTGGGTTGTAGCATCATTCTCCAAGGATTGTTTGTCTTTTAGAATAACTAATAGAGTAAACTTCAAGTTAATTTGAATTAAATGTGAATATTTCAGGAGGGAATTTGGCTTATACATAGATGGTGTGGTCAAAATCTCCTGATATTGTTGAAAAAATTATGCAACTGTTATTTGTTTCACACACATTTGCATTCTATTAAAAAGCCAGTGGCACCTCTGTATGCGTTGAAATCATAACACTTGTTGCAACCTGCTTCCTGCATATAGGTACTTTGTTATTAAGGATGCAATTCAGGTTGGTTGTAAATGTTTCACTACTTCATACATTCATGTATACATTTTGAGAGAGAAATGGTTGAAGAATCCAACTATGCCAGCTGAATTTTGCAATTGGCTTATATTAGAGAAAAATGGATTTTATCAACCTTTTGAACAACCTAAAGTTACACATGTGTTCTTCAAAATTACAAAAAAACCCAACATATCATTGATATAATTGACATGGTAAACACAAGTAGTAATTAATACTTCTGTGTGTTACCTGATATGTTGACAAGGATATATATGTATTATCCTTCCTATTGGAAACAATGGTTGCCATGAACCGGATGATCGGCAAAATGGTCCACTGGATGTGACAGATTTTGTTACATAGGGCTATTCCATTTAGAATCCACACTGCCCCTGTGGAAGATTTAGCTAGAGTCTTCCACAGAGGGAGTATGAGTTTCGAATAGAATAGAGAATTGGGTAACTCCCATTTGAAATGCTCACTCCAGTTGTGGAAAGTATAGGTCAAGCCATAATGCAGGGGGAGTATGGGTTTCAAAATGATTAACCCTGACCAATTACATTTGAAAAACATACTCCTCCTGTGGAAGAGATTTCCAAAATCTTCCACATGGGTAGTGTGGGTTTCAACTGGAATAGCCCATAAATATGTAAAAAGGCCCACCTCCATGTGACCTGTTCTGACAAAATGAGCATTAAGTCGCAATTAGGGAGTTTCGAGACATTCCAACTGTTTAGTTGCTGTTCATTGTTTGAAGATGCCTGCATAATTGGCAGTGGTGTGTCCTTTGTGAATGGGGCCAGAATTGAATACAGAGTCCAGCATATTGGAGGGTATCAAAACCGCCAATGACTTTACGCTCATTTTGTGGGTGCAGGTCACATATAAGAATGCATCTTCATAGCACATGGTTCATGAGCATAAAGATATATGCCCCGCGATATAATGTCAATATGTCAAATGATATTTTTATACCATACCGTTGGATCAACGATGACGGAATCATTATCATCACTTGATGTTGCCGAGCCAATAGGTCCTTGCTGGGTTAGCAAGAGGTCCATAGTAGCACTCATCCATACTTCTAATTCATCCAATTCTTCTAGGAAAGTTTTTGTGTTTTGAAGTCGGTCTTCTAGTCTTATATGGAAATGTGGAAGAGTTGGGGAGACCTGACAAAAAGAAGAGAGTCATCATTAGATTATTAACATATTTCTTGCACATTTTGCAATAATATCCAAGTTTTCTTGACATTTGTTCCCCATGTCATATTCAAACTCGACAATCTCTTTCAAAGACTCTTACTACAGTCAGTCTACTCTGAAGTACAAAGTACAGACGCGGACGCACACATTGTGCCGACTTTGAAGGTACGCATACCTGCAGCAGAGACGCAGCACTGCCCACTGTATACGCGCGCATTGTCACTTTGTACTTCAGAGTGGACAAACTGTAAACAGCAATGTGACGTGAATATAGTATCAATAATTGTTGACATGTGACCTACATAACCCAAACCTTTCAAATCAGTTCTTAACTTTTTGTTAATCTCTTCACTTCTGTGACCTGTACACTGCAAACTTCTTCTGTACATATATTAGAGTCTCTGTATCACATGTCACGAAGTTTGATTTATTTGAATGACCTATGACCCTTATACCCTTTGTTACTGGTTGTTTTTTCTATTCAGTTCTTCCCTGACCTCATGAGACTCTCCTCATGTGCGACTTATCAACAACATCTGGCCAATTGATTGACCTATGACCTATGACCCTTACCCTTTGGTACTGGTTGCTCATTCTATTCACTTCTCTTAATTCTCTTAATCTGACTTCTGTATAAGACTCTTCTAACATGTCATCAAAAGCAAACCTATTTGATAGACCTATGACCTTTACCCTATGGCACTGGTTGTTCATGGTATTCATCCCTCTCCTGTATAAGATTCTCCTATCATCCATTTGGCTTTCTCATGACAGTAGCGTCTGTGTGTGATATCAGGGCCGTAGCAAGCGGGGCGGCCGGGGATGCCATGGCCGCCCCACTTTTTGAGAAATTTGTTATGTTTTTCTTTATATCTTAATTTCTATTTGGGCATATATTTGTATTTTATGGCCGCCCCACATTTATCATGGCCGCCCCACATTTTACAACCTTGCTACGGCCCTGTGTGATATACGTGCAGCCAAAGATGGTGCATCTGTAGTGCGCGATGTGGCGTGAAGCAACTGTGCCCTACAGATACACTGTGGACACACCTGTCTTGAGGAAGCCAAATGGACTGTAACATGTCACCTGCCACAAAATCAATGACCTTTAACCCTTACCCTTTGATACTGGTTGTTCATGGTATTCATCCGTCTCCTGTATAAGATTATCCTATAATCTATTTGGCTTTCTCGGAAGCCAAATGGACTATAATAACAAAAATTAATTTGATTGACCTATGGCCTATGACCCTTACCCTTTGATACTGGTTGTTCATTCTATTCAGTTCTCTCCTGACCTCCTCTGTATGAGACTCCCCTAGCGTGTCACCTGTCAGCAAAATCTGACCCATCTCATTAATTCTTCTGCATACATCGCTGCGGGACGGAAGTTCAGCTTGACGATCCTGTGATAAGAATGAAGAAGGGTAGAAATATAAAGTTACTTCTAAACACAATACCTTGAACATCAAATATTAAACATGGTAAAGCGCTGCTGTGAATATATCACAAAACAAGCATGATATGTATTAGAAGATTGTATAACCAATAACAGCTGCAATTGTGTGTGGATATCCAGCAAACACAAAACGTTTTCAACATTATTCACAAAAGGTTTGTAACACATTAAAATGTAGGGTAAATAAAGGGTATAAAACGTTTTCATAACACTCAAAAACATATTTCTTTGAAAACTTACTGCAAATAATCTAACACAATTTTATTTTAAGTGTTGACAAAATATTTGGCCAAAATATTTGCAAAAATATATTTTTAACTTAGATAAGATGCACCTTTTTTCGATTAACAATACATACATAAGCTTCCCTTATTGCCTGTTTGGAAAAACATATAGCTCCCGATTTTCTAAACAAACAATTTCAACAAATCAGTCAAAGACAAATAACATCTTGGGTACAAATATAGCACACCCTGTACTGATGTCGATGTGAATATACATTACAATACAAATTACATTCTATTTTTCTGAACTTGTAACAACAAATGTTTGATATTTTCCTATACTCCTATTGATATGAGAAAAACAAAATTATATTCAGGGTGAAAAATCACCCTAGTTATATCATGTCACCCTGTACGGTATGTCACAAATTTATCTTCAAATGATGAAATCTTAAAAGCATAATACGCTCACACAGAAACAAACTTTTTAGTCACTGTTTGTTCAAATACCACCTTATAAAACACCTCTTTGATCAAATACCACCCTACAATTTACAAACACCTCTTTTTACCTATCACTATAGGATCCACATCCTCATCTATCAGGGCATAGTTCTTTAAACCCCAATGCATTTGACAATTCATTGAATGACCTTTGACAATTTGGGTACAAAAACTCATACTCTGCAACTTGAGGTTAAATTTTGCACTACCGGTACTTAATAAGGTTACTGAACTATGTCATTGGGATGAGGCCATTGTGGTCCATAGTGCTAAGAGCGTGACCATGGCAATCTTTACATGTTTCATCTCCTCTCATAACTCCTCTACAAACCAGGTCATATTTAGATACACTTTGAGACACTTATAAGTGTCTCTATACTGCCTCTATACTTTAATGTCATATTTCTCGACAGCTCTCGATAAACACTTTTCAGAACTGGCCAGAGAACATCAACCACTTATATCCGCATGGCTTGGATGTGTTAAAGTGCACTGGGTAATAATAACATATATGATCACAGTAAAACACTAGGATCCACAACATGCTCATCTATCAAGGCACAGTTCTTTAACCCCAATACATTACACATTCATTTTATGACCTTTGAAAATTTGGGTACAAAAACTCATACTCTGAAACTTGAGGTCAAATTTTGCACTATGATTGTTTAATTTAGGTTATTGAACTATGCCATTGGGATGAGGCCATTGTGGTCCATAGTGAAAGATGCAAAGCTACAGGGAAATATTTCATCAAATGTATCTAAAGAAGAGCTTGACATACTCCTTATGACCATATCATCAACTGAAAATGATTTATTGAAGACACACTTATTTCTGAGAGTCAACATTTGTAAAAAAATATTCCATAATTTAAATGAGTTCTGCTACGATAAAGTGATAAGGGTAGCAAAAAAGTGCCACTGACAGGAAAGCACCTTCGAGGGACTATTTGGTGTGTTTTTTAAAGATCACATGAAAATGTACAGGGAGCACCCAAAGAGGCACATTTCTTTCATTATGCTACTGGGAATATTTTTTAATTACCAAAATGATCAATACCATTACATCAAATCACTTGATTGTTTCCGTTTTCATGAAACCATAGAGTAGGCAACTTAATTTAGAACCCTGAGTATCTAGACCAGCACACTTACCAAGACAGGTGTTTTGAATCAGCCTGTTCCCCAAGTAAAATACAATGCAGTATGTAAGCAACATGACAGATACAGTGCTTTGATTTGGGATGATTGAAGATAATATTTGTCATATTTTGTATTAGTCTCAGAGAAGATACCATACCCTTCCCAGAATCCTTTGCAACATGAGATGTTACCTCATTACATCAAATGACACTCCTATTACTTTGTACAGGTTCCCTTTCTTGCAAGATCTAGATGTGCTCTGTTCACTGATGTACATTGTGTCACTATCGACCCATGTTGCACTAAATAGCAAATCAGTACAGAAAATTGAAGAGTGAGAAATGCATTATGGGAAGCGTTAATATCTTCTCTGGATCAACTGTTTGAAATTCAAGACATCAAATTGCTTTTTCAATGAAGACTAAAATTGTTGTTAACATCATGAAAGAGGAACAGATTGCTAAAATCGACAGAGCTATCACAGGATGTATTTTATGAGCTATACTTCCGAAATATGGTTCTAACAATTGCTTAGCACAGTTCTCAATAACATCTAAAGTATGAACAATATACAGTTAACATGGTTAATGAATTGCTTATAAATATCTCAAAAAAAGTAACCGACCCCCCTTAAATAATGACCATTATTCAAAAACGGGTGATTTTATTACAAATCTGTAACATTCATTGGAAGCAGAATATATTTCTGCACATTTTGACACCTCATTTGTAGCAATTGACTAAATATTGACGTCACAGCGCACATTTAAATCAATGTAGCCCAAGATCTGAAAGTTGCAGTAAATTCTATTGATTTTGCATTCAGTGTAATGGAAGGAAATCTGTGTAATGATATCTGAGTGCTTTTGTATTGTAAAAATTTGTATGTAAGTGCAACTTTCAAATCTGGACCTCGATACATTAAATTGACCGGTGTTTTACTGTTTTCTAGGCTATCGTATCAAATGAATTGTCAAAATGCGCAGAAATAAATTCTGCTTCCAACACATTTTTCAGATTTGCAATACAATAGCTCCTTTTTGAATAATGGCCATTGTTTAAGGGGGTTAGTTACTTTTTTTGAGGTGTTTGTATTCATAAGCAGTACAAAGAAATTTTGATTGATCTATCTTGTCATTTCTTGAGATTATGACTTACATAATGTATTAATTTTTCAATATGGTTATTAATAATATATTTCATTCTAGTTACCTCAGAATACATTTAGTACTTTGTTGGTTTTGTTTTGATACGGCATCTCTCTCCATGCAGGTGTCGACTGCAGACGACAAGTTTCAATTTTTTTTAATTCGAAAATTTCAGAATTGTAAATTTTCATGACCATATTTGAAATCAGCAAGAAAAATGATTTAAAATAAGTACAAACAAGCCTAGCATTGGTTCAGTGGTTTTTGAGATAGCTCTTGATGTTTAGGCAATGGAAACATAATATTTTGATCTTTCGATCGAACATCGATGCTTGGTCGATCCTTATTATTTGTGGAATCAGTTAATTAACCATTGTTAATTGTTATAACTTATGAATATATGCCTGAATTGATATTGACAACTATAAATTTAGAAATAATTTTGATTAATTAGTGGTTAGATCATTAATAACAAGTATCGAAGCAGCATCGACGGTCGATACAAAGATTGAACAAATTTGTTTCTGGTGCCTTAGAGAAAATTTATCAAAACTTGTGACTTTCTATGTTGAAGCCTATGGTTAGCATGCAGAGCATTAAGAATTGCAGGTGTCATCATTTACTTGATACATCAGGGTTGTTTATACATCTTCCATTTTTCATTCAAACCTGCTTTATCTATCGTCAATTCCTAGTGGGATGCACCCTTAACCAACAAAAAAGAAAAAGACTTAAATTACTTGGGGAAAAGACTCTGCACTTTTCACTCATTGACTGCAGCAAATTAACACCATCAAACTTGTTGAAAATTGACAAATGAAAACAAGAGTATAGACGCTTTTCATTCATGCTATTTGATACTATTGAACTCATGCCAGACTATGTATGTCTGTCTAGCCCACACTACGGGCTATTCCAGTTGCAATTCTTGCACCCTCTATGGAAGATATGACCTTAATCTCCCACACAGGGGGTGTAGATTTCAAATGGAGTCACCCATTAAGACAACCCATTTGAAATTCACACCCCCTGTGTGGAAGATTAAGGGCATATCTTCCATAGGCATGATAGGGGGTGTATGGATTTCAACTGGAAGAGCCTAATTTAAAGATGATGGCCAATTGACATGAACAAATTACCCATGATTCAATGCCCTTAGTTATATTCAAACAGACAGACAGATAGACATCCCGACAGATATAACCTGGGGGAAAAGAGACCAAAAATGATAGTCAAATTCAAAATTTGCTCAAGATATTACTGCACTTCATTTGAATTGTACAAAACAGACACAAAAATACGGGCAACAAACACAGATAGAAACTATCCATCGTAGTGGGATAGCTCAAGTTTGATTTGGATAGGGAGGTGCTGTAGTGAATCTAAAAGTGATATCATCACTATACTGATTTTTTTCAAGATTTTTGACCCATTGTTATACTAAAAGTCCAAACTTTCAGCCAAATTTAACACAAATTAACACAGTGAGGCCAAATAAAACTATTTTCCTGTAACAAAATTGAGACAACTTTGAGAAATGACCCATCCATGTACCAAAATTGGCATAGAAAAATGGGTCATTTGATGTACCAAACGGCCGAAACATGTTGGTGGCACATCACTTTAAGGTCATTTATACTGAGTACCACTCCCTCCCAGTTTAGACTTTACTCTGCACCATGGTTATCTCACACAATATCATTTTTTAGTTCCTCACCATGACAACCAAGTGATGACCTATACAAGAAATCAATGTCCTTCATCCAGACTGCAATACAGACAGACAGACAGACAGACAGACAGAAGAACAGAAAGACAGAAACCCTGTCCATCATAGACCTCACCCTGCATCGTGTCTGTCTCACATGATTTATCATCATGACAACCAAGATTCAGCAACAGTCATCTAATATGAGGATGCAATGTATTTGAGAAATGGCCTGTAAGTAAATCAATGTCCTTCATCCAGACTACAATAAAGACTGACAGATGGAAAGACAGACAAAAAGAAGAGCCTTCTACCACAGGCCTCTCTCTGCACCTTGTCCTACACAATTCAATGACAACAACAAGCTTTATTAGCCCCAAATAGTCTCACCCTCCATTTGTGTAGTTCAGTCACTTCCATTTAAGAAGCATAGCTCCATATTTAGACCGTAAGTTAAGGAGTATGAGTTTTTATACCCAACATATTCAAAGGTCATTCTGTCATGCACAAATATATTGGGGTTAAAGAACTGTGTCCCAACAGTTGATGATATTTGAGATGCTAGTGAAATGATAACCTGTTCATACTGTCCATGAAATCGATGCCCTCTATTGAGATGAACAATATCATTCAGCGTGTTTATACTGAGCGTACGGCTTTTTGACCCGCTATTTTCCAGGCACAAAATACCGATCCTAAAACGGCCACCGTTACCCAGCTTGTTTCTACTGAGACCAGAAAGCCGTGTCTCGCAAGATGCACGGCATTTTTTTCCTGTAAACCGGAAGTACGGAAAACAGATTTGACGGTTGTATCCTAAATTTAAATGTCTACGAATGGCAGCTCATGGCATATGACCTACAATCACAATTTAGTGTTTTCAGTAAAATACAAATTGCATTAATTTACCAGTGGATCTAGTAATTGGCTATTATGATAATTAATTTACAGCCAAAATATAACCAACTCATTAACTATAAAGAAGTAGGCCTAGACTAAGTAAAGTCATATCCATTTTACTTCATCAAGTTCATGCGAGCCACACAATCATGCCAGTGTATATAATATCAGAAAGAAGGAACCTACTACATTATAGGCCTAGGCTAGACTATACAAGTAGAATATAAATCGCGTTATTTTTGCAATAAGCATGACCTCGACCCGGCAACCGATGACACGGCTCGTTTCTACTGCGCGGATTACACGCTTTGACCCGGCATGATCCACCTCAAGAGGTGGATCACGAAAGGCGAGCACATGACCCGGCATGACCCGGCAACCGATTACCCAGATCGTTTCTACTGGGCTTGTTACCGGTATGACCCGGCACGCGCACGGCATGGCACGAATTTGGCCCTCAGTAGAAACACGCAGATTGTGTGGATGCTAGCAACAGGTACTAGTATCTATACATGAGAAAGTAATAGCTACCATATAGCCTACACTCATTCAACTTAACCAAAGTTTGCAGGGAATTGCCCAGAAAATAAGTAACCATTTGGGATTGCATGGATGATCCTGGAATAATGCTTCCAGGCCTATCACCAGACCCGGTCACCAGATTCTTATAAATATGGTAATGAGAACAGCCGTCATGGCCATACCAAGTCCTATACAATGGTGATATTATTGCCAGATCAAGACAGAGATTTAAAATTGCAATGAACAAAAATGAACAAAATTAATAGAAAAAACATTTGCAACTTTTGTCAACTTAATTTAAAAAAATAAATTGCACAAAGGACTTAAAATTGTGTGGAAAAAGACAAATTGGCCTATCCAGAAGTGTCGCAAATTTTGGGCCTCAAAAAATCATTAGCCTAGCCTAAAAAGCATTACTGATGCATCCTCGGATAAATGGCTTTCTGAAAAGGCCGCTATCACTTTCTTCTGTAGACGTCTTTTATGAATTCACATGACGAAAAGCCAAGCCGTTGCTAGACCAGCCACCTAGAGTGGAATATCAATAATCCAAGGGCCACAAAGGCATCACACTACATGCCTCAAAATGGGTCAAATCTGAGCAGCTTTGTAACAAGGGACCTAAACAGTAGGCGGTTATTAGCAAACAACCTCATCTAACAAGACACAGTTTTTTAGCACCAATACGTATGTACATTAATGTATTGAATTATTGGGTACAAAAACTCATACTCCACAACTACAGGTCAAATGTTCCCCTATGATTGTTGAATAGATGGGACTGAATTGTGGCATCTGCTATGAAACTATCCGGTCTCATTGTGAGTCAGACACTTTGATGGATACTTTACTACAAGCAATTGACCTACATGTAAAAATCAAAGCAATTTGTAGTATTCAGTATGGATAGGGGAGTTACATGGTGAGTTTGGCAACTTAAGGGTGTCATGGGAACTTCTGTCACATGGTCACATAATGCACTTTTAGCAGCGCAGGCCGGGAGCAGAGGAGGAAACCTGTTGCATAAACTTTTGACTTGCATATAGCGCTTCCTAGCTTGATCTGCATCAACAAACAAACAAAATGTCAATTTCAGTACAGAGAGAAATTCTTAGTGCAACAAGGTAAAGATGGATTCATTGCTTCAGTGGAGCAACTCCAAGGAGCAACTTGAACACTACTGTGTCTTTGTACCATTTGTACTATCTGTGAGATAAATAGTGTAGGGCGTATTGCATGATATGCCCAACCCCGAACCGTCCCACCACATCAGCTGCAAAACATCCAGTATAACTCCTCATGGAACATGGTGTATTTGAGCAAGTGATATCGCAAATTTGTTTATTTTGCAAATTTAACAAGTATCTTTGTGGTGGTAATTTTACAAAAAGGTCTCTTCATAAAGCGATACAATGTTTCAAGTCAGTGCAGATGCTCCTATGAAGTTTGTCAGTGAAAAGTTCAGCACTATCAATAAGAACTCTTTTATGTTTTTGCAGGAAAAAAGTAAATAAAATGGTATAATCATCTTGATTTCATAAAAAGTGGATGTTTTTAATTTACAGAAAAACAAGTGGGTTATTTTTATGCTTTAATTCATGATAAGGGTGTTTTTCCCCACAAGCATGTGTACCTGACAAGAGTGATGGTGCCTGTGTGCAGGCCCGTACGCAGGATTTTTTTGGGGAGGGATTTTGAAAAAGTGGACCTTTTTACCAAGGGGGGGGGGCGATTTTGTAAAAAGTGGACTTTTCCGCAAAAATTTGGACCTTTTTTGGCCAAAAAGCATACAAACCCAGATTTTTTTGCTCGCTACGCTCGCGAATTGTCATATTTTAGGACTTTTTTGTATACTTTGACACATACGGGCCTGCCTGTGTGGGCTCTAGCTCTTTTAATGTTCAGCTCAGCCAAAATTTGGCTTATTTACTCTACAGGTCAAATAGTCTCATTTTCCTTGAATTCCAGTCAAACAATTGACATTTCCGAATGCATGATGTTCTTTACACATCTGACGACCGCATCATGTACTAAATTGCTGGCAACATCAGCTGAATCTATGGCTCAACATGCACGACTGTAATTTCTTAAATAAATATAAACCTCCAAGGTGAAACCGCGCAGCACATATCTTACAGACTTCACGTTATTGCATATCCAAGATGGAACCCCATACTCCAATCATGCCTGATACACAAACCTATATAAAGTGTAGTATTTGTCACATTCACTACAAGTACATCCAATCTGCACTAAATTATCATCACAGGGCAAGGGCATTTCAACCTACTATCAAGTACATATATCCAAACAGCCATGAAGTAGTATCATCCTCAGGACATAGTACAATGACCTATACCCACCTATCATGGATCTGACTTTGACCTGGGGGTGAGTTTTCATCATCCATAGCCATATTGCTTAATCAAACTTACATTTAATGCTCTGCGTGCTAGCCATGCGCTTCAACGTAAAAAGTTCAAGTTTTTAAATATTTTCTCAAAATATCAAGAGCTATCTTAAGAACTACTGAACCAATACTAGGCTTGTTTGTACTCATTTTAATGCATTTTTCATGCCAATTCCAAATATGGTCATGAAAATTTACATTTCTGAAATCTTTGATTTAAAAAAAAAAATTGAAACTTGTCGTCTGCAGTCAACACCCGCGTGAAGGGAGTTAAAGTGAACTGTGTATGGGGAGGATCAATGAAAATGGAGACTGACATGAAACAAAATCTGTCCGTCCCTTATGTTAAGCCTCTCTGGCTCAATAACTTAACCTCAAAATGACAAATTGACTCAGCCACATTTAGTCTATACCTATAAGCTTTCACACAGGAGATGCTATACAGGTGCCTTCATTAGCTGCTTGTAATATCCTTTTCAAAAATATTGTCAATTTGGCATGCCAACATGCATCCATAAAAGATAGTAGGTACGAACATATTAATAGAGGAATAAACTTATTGATAGACCTCATGCAGTAAAGTTGTACATCGGATCAAACATTTCAAATAGATTTGATCATTTTAAGAATTGCACAGGCAAATTTTCTTGCATGGATGATAGTTGAAGAAAAACTCTGAAGTGCTGGGCGTTTTCTTGACCTAACTTGAGGAAATGTTCTACATACTTTCATAGCTTCAATAATTGCTACAGATAAATTCACCTCAAAATAACTTATGATGGCAGGCCAAAGATATTTCAGATGTTCTATTCACCTCAATGGTCAATGAATGAAGGGATTTTAATGTTCTCCACATCACTGAGATGCACCTTTTTAAGTTATCAAAACTGCACACCAGTTTCTTGAAGGAGCCCTGCTAACACCATATTTTTTACGTATGCAAGTAGCAACAGATTTGAAAGCAACACCAGACTAAGATGCTAATCCAAGACAATGAAAAAGCACCCGAATATTAGGCCTTTGTGTGGCTTTTATTTCAACTGGACATTGGGTAAAGTTGCACATCGCCAACTGCTGCCTTCATAAGGTAATCACTATACCTTTGTTCTGGCCACTACAGAGATCCTCAGCAGCAGTCAGTGATCATCTACAGTAGATAGTCACCAATGCTGAAATGATCCCTTTCCAGAGTCATTCTTCAGACGCCGAAGAGCTGAAAATAAGGGGTTATGATGGTGACATTCATAAGCCATCTCACCTTAACTGTTTTACTGAATTTTTCTAGACCATGGACATCTCCAGGTACAGGTTGTAGTCCTTCCTTCAGCCCTTGGAATTCAGCAAGCTAGGACTGCAACTGCCCCCTCCCTTGCCTGGACCAGCTCTCAACACCTGCTCAGAGTGACAATACTAGCTGATCCTAACACCTGTACTAATTGCTCACCTTTATTGTTTTAATGAATTTTTCTAGTGCATGTACATCTCCAGGTACAGGTTGTGGTCCTTCCATAAGGCCTTGGCATTCTGCAAGCCAGGACTGCAACTCTTCTATCTCTTCTCTGAATCCTTCTAGCTGCTCACCACCAGCCTCAAATCTAAATTGGAAACAAAAAGAGATGAAAAATATATTATACAAATTATTTGGTGTAATATTGAAATGCTTGTTCGACTTCATTGTCTTCATTTACTGTTAATTGTGACCTGCTTCCATGAAATGAGCGTCAAGTTGCAAGTTGGGAATTTTGAGACATTCCAATTGTTGAGTTGCTGTTCTTTGTTTGAAGACACCTGTATAGTCAGTGGTATATCCTTTGTGAGTGGGGACATAATTGAATACAGAATTTCGTGGGAGCAGGCCACAATTGGAATATCAGTTTTACAATATTATTAATTTAATGTTTCATATTAAAAAAAAATAAATAAAAAAACAGTTTCTTGTGAACTCTCCAATCTGGAGTGACTCTGAAGCACAACAATATCAACTACTTTATACAAAACAAAAAGATTTGTTACCAAAGTTTCTTAGAAAATGTATCAATAATGATTTGGTTATCTTCCAGATGAATTTTGCTTATTCTAACAGGTTGTGTGGGACAATAATATGAACAATAACTATTTGAAATATCTGGTTAATATTTGATCTCTGTTGTAATTGGAAAAATAACATTTGTAACGATGTATGGTTTATTCAGAGTGATCCCTCATTATTTTTTTACAGTATTTTTGCAACCTATTGTATACTTTCATGTGCACATTAAAAAATTGTCACAATTGAAGCTTATCTTATACTTATTATGTTAAAAGCCTATCAATGTTAACATTTATGTTTACGTGGAGGTGTAGATTTCAATTGGAGTCGTCCATTCAGGTAACCCCATTTGAAATTGTGGGAGAAAGGTCATATCTTCCACAGTGGGTATATGGATTTCAGATGGAATAGCCCAATGTCCTATCCATTGATGCCACTGCATAAAAACCTCTCTGAAAAATTCAACATGGTATAATCTTGGAAGATGCATACAATGACCTTTTAAAGTAGAAAGTACACAAAATCAACCCTCGCATCATGAGGTCAATTTTTGAGCTTATACTGTTAAATGGCTTGTATGGAACCATGCATTATGAGGTGATGCTATTTCTGCTCATAGTGAATCCACACCAACCCTTCAAGCATGTTGTAATATCCTATCCACAGGTGACTCAAATTACACTTTAAAAAAAATCACAAAGTCTTTTCACTTTTTTATTCTCTTTCAAAATCGACTTAATTAACAACACCCTGATCAATTTCTCGTAAACACTGATATTCTTTCCACATTATCCATATTAAGCATCCTTTAATAAGCCTTAAGAAACAGGATAAAATCAAATTCAAAAAATCCTTTAAAAAAAACTTGATTACATTAAAACATCATGAGGGGGAATTGATACATTTTGGTAGCGCGATGACATCGCCCATTTGCCGGTTGCCGTGAGACAAGAACTTGAGAAAGAAGAGGAGTTATCGTGCGTTCAACCCCGATGTCTTTTTCTCTCTTGTAGCTGCATGATGCCTAAAGCGCTCAGGCGAGATGGAAAGTGGTTTTATTATCAATGATAACAATGGAGCATATCGTAGGTAATATATCTCCATGTCGAATATCACAGTCTTGATCTCTGGGCGTATTAGAGAGCTAAAGAATTACACATGTGAGAGGAAATTAAAGTTACAAATGGAGAGAGGAGACATAGTTATCTTGTCTATTTTCATGACGACGGGTTGCGTTTCCGTCTATTTTCATAACTGGAAGTGTGTTTTCAAAAATGTCTTGCGTTTCTTTTCATTCCTAGTCAGGTGTGTCTAGGCAGAGATGGACAGGGAGGAGTCTTCTACTCTTTAAATTTCTACCCTTCAATATGATGCCCTGTTGGTCCAAAAATAATTTTTTTGCACTGCAACGTGTGTATTGCAGATCTCCGTCTTCAATTTCACATATTTTTTAACAAAAATGGATTCAAGTTTTGTTCTATTTAAAATGTTAAAGCACTGGGTACAAACACAGACACATCCATGTATCACCACCTTTCGGAGGACACCAAACTGAAATGTGTGTCCACAAAAAGGTAATGTGTCATCAAACATGTCCTCACATAGCAATTCTTAAGCTCCTGGGAATAATTATGTGTGATTAACACATTAGTCGTGTTCATATTGTCGGACGTACGCCCGGCGGAACTTGGTCGGCACAAGTTGCTAGGAGTAGCGGTAGGTGCTGCCAGCAGTAGGCAGGAGTAGGTGCAGTGTGAACGATGGTCAGCGTAAGTTCCGCCAGGCGTACATCCGACGATTTACTCCTGACAAAAGTCAGGAGTAGCGAGCTGAGTGTAACCTCCGCCAGGCATAAATTGTAATGTGAACGAAGGTTACACCTGGTACCCAGTGTAAGTTTGACCTTTTGTTGGTAAGAACTAAGAAATTACTTATCTCGTGGTTGAAAAAAGGTCACAGAAACACCGGAAGTGGTAGCCATTGTTTAGGCCGACCAGAAGTGAATGCTTGGTAGAACTAGTCGGCGTAGTGCTAGAAGTAGGCTAGGTGTGGACACGCGGTAGGAGTAGGGAAAATATTTGTGGAATTTTGATCAATGTTAGCGTAAGTTTACGCCGGGTGTAACTCCAAATGTGAACATGACTACAGTCCTGGGAAGAATACAACAGGAGGGTGGGGTGTGGGGAAGGGTGTGTGCATTTATAAAGACTGGTAACGAGGATGCACAAAAATAGCATAGCAGCTGAGAACATCCACGCTTCCCTCTACCTACCAGCATAAGATAATTGTCATGTTCGTCGATGCAGGGTTATGTCTCAGTTGGACAGTAAAACTTTGTCCACTGTTTGGAACTTACCTTTGGGTGTGCAAGGACTTCAGTTAGATAGGAAAAAGTAGGTCCTTGTTTGCAAGTCTTTACAAATATGTGGGGTGTCTGTGTGTGTGTGTGTATACTATATGGACAATAGGTATTGGTCCTAAAAAACCAGAGTGCTTTCAAGTTTCAAGTCTTTAGATGTATAATAATTTTAATATGATAATCAATGCAGACACACACATAATACTTCTGCCTTGCAGCCACCCAACCATGACACAACAGGGTTGGAGGGGCCCGCCAATTTGCAAGAATTATGCTAAATCAGCCTATTTTAATCTCTCAGCCCCACCCCCTCATTATTTACAATCCAGGGTCTGTGATTGCACTTCACATGAGTGCTAAAAAGATCTCTTAACATGCAGCAGCTTTCACATTCTGTTGCACAATGCACCTGTACCCCTTTCCTTGCAATCATCACATCAACACAGCAGACAATGATGATAGCATGCTTAACAAATTAATCATTTAACATAAGGCAGCTTTCATTTTTGTGAAGCCATATTATCCCTGCATATAGACCTTTGCCTTATGCCTTGAAACCATCCAACCAAGCAGCCAGGGTATATCAGTATGTTTACTAATTTGATCATTTTACACATAGTGCATCTCTTGTTTCCATCTGGCATTGTCTTATATGAGAGACTCAGGTAGAGCACTCTAATTAACCAGGGCACATGCATAATTTGAAAACACCAGTATGTGTGGTGATGTTACTCAATTTGATTTTCTTTTTAAGATGCCAAAATGAATTATGTAAAGAATTAGACAAACTTTTTATTTTTGAATTTTTGGCTATTGAACTCGACCTACTTCTATGCCTACATTCGTTGTTTTTTGTCCCCTTCTACGTACCATCTACAATCCTCGAAAAAAGTCCTTGGAACACTTTAGGCATCTTTAATAAAAGAAATCTGGGCCTTTTAACACTTTCCCTTCCCCGCCCCCAACATTCAATGTTGCGACACTTTGGAGACACACTCAACACATTTGCACAAATGTACATCTCAACATTGCACAGGAGAGTGGGGGATTCATTTTCCCCTAAAGACAATTAGACATTTTGGGGGGATTGTAGCCTGTATTTTACTTGTTTTCCCATATCAAGTTGGTGTACCTTGCTCTTTTTCTTTCCAGTTATTTTGGAATTTATTGTAATTCCTATCATATTTTTTGATGATTATTTTAGGGGACAGGTTGTATGCACTGAGTAATTTATGCAATGTGCAATGTAATTGTGCTATGTCTTTGAAGATGAAGACAAGGATGATATTGTATATGACAATGAGGATAACTAGGAGGAGGGTAATTACTAGGACGAGGAGGAAATGATGGTGACGGTGATGCAATGACAATGATGTCAACAATGTAATGATGAAAATAAAGATGTTAAAGATGTTGATGTAGAAAATGATGACATGTTAGCAATAATGATGATGATGATGATGATGATGATGATGATGATGATGATGATGATGATGATGATGATGGTGATTAGGAGGAGGAGAGTGAGGAAGAGGAGGAAGAGGAGGAAGAGGAAGAGGAGGAGGAGAAGGAAGGAGGAGTGGGGTAATTGTGATGATGAAGATGATGTTGATGGTTGAGGAGGAGGATTTGAGGAGGAGGAGAAGGAAGGAGGAGTGGGGTAATTGTGATGATGAAGATGATGATGATGATGGTTGAGGAGGAGGATTTGAGGAGGAGGAGAAGGAAGGAGGAGTGGGGTAATTGTGATGATGAAGATGATGATGATGATGATGGTTGAGGAGGAGGAAGAGGAGGTGGAAGAGGAGCAGGAGCGGGAGCAGGGTAATTGTAATGGTGATAGATCATGTTTGAGTGCGAAATTTGAAAGTTCATCAGTGTTTGTTAAAGATAGTGATACATACCCACAATCATCAGAATATTTGAGAAACACGCCTCTTCTCTCAATTTTATCACACATACTTCAAAACGTCTCAAATTTAATCTAAGATCAGACCCCAACGTGTCTATAGATGCATGCAGTATTCATCACCGTATAATTGCTCCAATTTCACTAACTCAAAAAAAATCACTGATTTCTCTACCACTTTTGAATCCCAACTGATCAAAATTGACAAGAGCCTATGTAACTGTCATGTCACCATGCGGTAACTAACGGCAACATCACACACAGTACACAATTTATAACGGGAGAGGTGGGCAGGAAATGTTTGTCGAGTTGAAAACTCCTTATATGAAAGACAATCTTCAGAATACTTTTAAAAAGAGGAAATTTGATTGCTACAAGATGACTGTATGCCCCGTATTTCTAGGTCATAAGATTCGTGAAAAATTAACAACTGGTTTTCTTTCACTACCGCTATCTATAATTTGATGTAGTGGTATGATATCAGAGAAGACATCTTACACTTCCCACAATGCATTTCTTCCATTTCAATTTTAGTACTGATTTGCTATCTAGTGCAACATGGGTTGATAGTGACAATTGGTACCTCGATGCACAGAGCACATCCAGATTTTGCAAAATGTGTTTATTCCTTGACTATCGACCCAAGTTAAGCAAAGTCTATTTCCTCAACATGAAAACAAAGGGAACAGGACTGTCATTTGATGTTGTGAGGTGATGCATCATATTACAAAGGATTCTGGGAAGGGTACGGTATCTTCTCTGGTATGATATGCTCCTTGCATCTACTTAACCAAATACCTGCTAATCCATTTCAATCAATACCAGAAACTGCACCTTAGGCTTTATTTCAGTCTTAATCCTTACCCTGAGCCTAATCCTGAGTTTGTCTCCCAGTAGAAATAATGCTAATCCAATATCTTAATCTTAATTCTTCAGTGGATTACAACCTGGGATTACAAGTATCTGTACTTGCAGTGCTGGCATGTTGGATTGTATAAGATGCAATTTTATGCAATGCACTGATATGATCAAATAACCACTTTTAACATAATTAGGTTTACAACTTGACATATGGTTGCAGGTTCAAGCCCACTTGTGACGCCTGGGAGGTGGGAAGATTCAAAGCCCCCCCCCCCCCCATCTTGAACTATGCACCCCAGTCAATTTCCAGAATTACCCAAAGACAAATTTGCTCAGATAAAAATTCTGGTGCCACCAGTTTGTGCCCTGTTTTGAACTGCATTCACTCAAGATAGACTACCTCCCTCTACTCATTTGTATCAATGGTTACAATTTATTGCTGAACAGATACCTGTGCAAACTTGGTGCTCAGTTACTGCAAGGAGCTTGCAAGGAGTCTCAATCCAAATTCCAGAGAATATCTGACTGATGAATAGAGCCCTGGTACAACATTTGAAAGAAGTTTAGAATAGCAGGGCTGTCAGCCTTGATATTAATTTTGATAGTAAACCTCTGGGCCGATATTCATAAAGCCTTGCTAAATTAGCAACCAACTAGTGCTTAGCAAGATGCTAAATCCACTAGTTGATAGCTACGTAGCAATCAACTAATTTCTTATTCATAAAACCTTGCTAAACACTTTGCTAACTAGCTATCAACTAGAAATATTTAGCTGATAACTTATTTGGGTGTTTTGGGTGATATGGCCTTCAACAGTTGTGTAACATCTAATACAATAGGCTTATATAATACATGTCTATTATACTTGAGCTCTGAACCACAGTCAAAATGATCAAAATGTAATGACTCATTGCTGATGGTCTTCATTGAGATTTCGTTAATAAAATTACATGTGTATTTTGTAAGCTATATAGGCCTACAAGGTTGTTACGGCAAATTAAATTAAAAAGATACTCTGAACAAGTAAAGTTCATATACATGTTAAGTCCTTGGTTTGTTGTAAAAACATACTATACATACTATATTGCTTCATCAAATAGAAAACAACATGCATCCACTTAACGCTGCTCATTTAGCTTCATGAGCAACACTGTGTAAATAATATTAGATAATTTAATAGCATATGATATATCTTGCTTGTTGTCCTGACAAAAGCCAAGCATGATTTATCTTTATCAAATTGACATATAATTTGTTATTGAAAATAAG
This sequence comes from Amphiura filiformis, assembly GCF_039555335.1. Classification (NCBI taxonomy): domain Eukaryota; kingdom Metazoa; phylum Echinodermata; class Ophiuroidea; order Amphilepidida; family Amphiuridae; genus Amphiura; species Amphiura filiformis. The sequence goes on from NW_027305494.1 coordinate 541,199, forward strand.
TCATGCATCTTTACCAAAGAGAACATTGGTAACATGTCTCCAAAATATATATTTTACGTATCAAACAATTGAACAGAATTGCTTCGATTGAACATATCTGCTTAACTAAAGATTACTTGCTATATCATAATCATTTTTCTTGTGCAAATTTGGTTAAACAATACTGGCTTAGTTCAATGTTTATTCATTCACCCTAAATTTGTTGTGTGTTTTTAAGACAGTTTCTTATGTGTAAAACACACTGAAGACCTCAGAAACAGAATATTCTGAGAACATTATTTTCATAATTGACAACAGTTAATATGAAATTAAAACAATAAATCATGTCAAACTTAGTTCAAAATCATTAAGACTAGTTGTCAACTAGTGACTTAGCGCTGCCCCAGATCAACTCTAAGTTTTGGCAAAATTTTAGAATGTTGCTAACTCTAACTGGGTTTTATGAATAAGAATTAGCAATCAGCTAGGCTTAGCAGCTTGCTAAAGTCAATTTTAGCTGTCAACTAGGCCTAAGCGTGGTTTTATGAATATCAGCCCTGGGCCGATATTCATAAAGCCTTGCTAAATTAGCAACCAACTAGTGCTTAGCAAGATGCTAAATCCACTAGTTGATAGCTACGTAGCAATCAACTAATTTCTTATTCATAAAACCTTGCTAAACACTTTGCTAACTAGCTATCAACTAGAAATATTTAGCTGATAACTTATTTGGGTGTTTTGGGTGATATGGCCTTCAACAGTTGTGTAACATCTAATACAATAGGCTTATATAATACATGTCTATTATACTTGAGCTCTGAACCACAGTCAAAATGATCAAAATGTAATGACTCATTGCTGATGGTCTTCATTGAGATTTCGTTAATAAAATTACATGTGTATTTTGTAAGCTATATAGGCCTACAAGGTTGTTACGCAAATTAAATTAAAAAGATACTCTGAACAAGTAAAGTTCATATACATGTTAAGTCCTTGGTTTGTTGTAAAAACATACTATACATACTATATTGCTTCATCAAATAGAAAACAACATGCATCCACTTAACGCTGCTCATTTAGCTTCATGAGCAACACTGTGTAAATAATATTAGATAATTTAATAGCATATGATATATCTTGCTTGTTGTCCTGACAAAAGCCAAGCATGATTTATCTTTATCAAATTGACATATAATTTGTTATTGAAAATAAGTCATGCATCTTTACCAAAGAGAACATTGGTAACATGTCTCCAAAATATATATTTTACGTATCAAACAATTGAACAGAATTGCTTCGATTGAACATATCTGCTTAACTAAAGATTACTTGCTATATCATAATCATTTTTCTTGTGCAAATTTGGTTAAACAATACTGGCTTAGTTCAATGTTTATTCATTCACCCTAAATTTGTTGTGTGTTTTTAAGACAGTTTCTTATGTGTAAAACACACTGAAGACCTCAGAAACAGAATATTCTGAGAACATTATTTTTCATAATTGACAACAGTTAATATGAAATTAAAACAATAAATCATGTCAAACTTAGTTCAAAATCATTAAGACTAGTTGTCAACTAGTGACTTAGCGCTGCCCCAGATCAACTCTAAGTTTTGGCAAAATTTTAGAATGTTGCTAACTCTAACTGGGTTTTATGAATAAGAATTAGCAATCAGCTAGGCTTAGCAGCTTGCTAAAGTCAATTTTAGCTGTCAACTAGGCCTAGCGTGGTTTTATGAATATCAGCCCAGGACTCAATACTGAGCCACATTATTATTTCTTAAGTCTTATCAAATTTAAAGTAAAGTTAACCTTTAGCTGTCTCTAGTAATTGTTAGTTCTCCATGTTTAAACTCGCTCCACTTAAGTCTAGAATGTAGAGAGTAGAGCAAATGGTACCAAAAACCTCATGCATCTCAGGTTTCCAACAAGACACTTGACAAATTGCATGTCCTCTTCCGTTCTATGTCGCTTTCAACGATGCATAACAGTCTCATAAATGTACATCATCGACACTACCAATTGAGTGGAACAACATGCATGCTAATGAGCCATTTTCATGCAATATATGAAGTGAGCACAGTCTAAGGTTGGTTTGCACTAAAATACTGTTTTGATGTTTTTTTTAATCTAATAGACTCATTGCAGTCTGCTTTATAATATAACAAATTAACGATTAGGCTATAAAGTATCCTCTGAAATGCCTAACAATAATTTCACGGCTGATAGTTCAGCTGACTAACCCCAACACAACAACTGTAATCTCGTCTGGCACTGTCTGGTAGGAGAGGTTTCATAGAAATCCACATAAAAGCTGTCCAAAGATGCACAACATGAAAAGTAGGAAGAGGGTGAGAGATTGAATGAGACAATGGTGGTAAATGGTAATGACAGTAACATGACTATAATGATGACTATAAAGACAATGATCATGGATGTGGTGGTGGTAGCTAGTACTAGTAATGACGCCGCCTTGCTGTTGCTGTTGCTGTTGATTGTATGCTGCTGACACAGTTGGCCATCTTACAGTTATGATAAAGAGGAGGAGGATTTTCATCAAAATGTAGAAGTGAAGAGAGCAGTTGGAGGAGAGGGAAGAAGAGACATATGAGTGTAAAGTAAGGGAAAGAAACTGACGAAGAGGAGAACTACACAAGGTGACTAAACAAATCAATGATATGAGCAGGGTCTCAGCTAAAATTGAAGTTTGCCCATCATTTGAATAAAAATGCCTGTCCTAATTGGACCAGACCTCTATAGCCCATGGGGGTTCAAAGAGTTCAAATATGTCTTGCTATGGCCCTGTTTTGCAAAACTGGTCTACTAAAATGGTCAAAAGTCTTTGTCAATACCTACAATTATAATGAAGCATCTGTCAAAGGCATTAATTTTGCTCATCCCAGGAGCAAACTCCCGGTCTAAAATGATGGCCAGACAGGTGGCTACCTAACATACTGGGTATGAGCACATAAGCGAATCACAGGCATGAGACTGCACTTTCCTAAAAAAAACCCAAAAAAACTGAAAATGCGTGTGAAATTGGGCAAAAGTACCAAAAAGATTCATGAAAATTAACAACTGGTTGAAATTAAATAAAGTTGTGGAAATTTTGACTACAAAAAAAAAATTCAGTTTAAAAACTGAAAATTCTCATTCCTGTAATCACATTCATCCTAGAATACATGAGACCCTGCCCCAGGTTCTCCACATTGACTTCTACAACACAGGCCTCTATACAAAATTCATAACAGTCTTACTCAATCCATTTACAGCTCAAACCACTTACACTTCCCATCCAGTTCACATCACAGCAGCTGATAGGTGTATCCCATCATGCTCTGCAGTACCATAGTAAAACTGCACATGCCATTTGAAGCGTACACAAAATCCCTCACTTCAACTTTTAATTACTCGCTTATATCAGGGGAGCTTAGACTTTTGTTTGAAAAAATATGATCTCTAAAGTATTGTGAAACTATCCATAGCTCTCAATATCTAAAGCAGCTCTTACTTATGTTTTGTATGTATTTGCTATGGAGCAAACAGATAGACTACAATGCATGATGGGATACTCCCTTCTGCTGCTGTGAGTTCACATACATGTACTCCTACACAACATTACTAGGCGACTAAAATACGCTGGCATTAATCGGAAATAACCATGAACATTGCCTGGATGCACAACAACTGGGGTAGGGTTCTGGTGAAAGAATATCAATTTACGTGGCTTGGTAAATTACAGATGTTCAGCAGGGTTCACGGCGGCATTTAACACACTTTCTTTTTTTCATAAGTGTCGCTGACAATTTCTTTCGTGCACATTCAATTAGGTAGTGGTTGGTGCCTTGTTGTGTAATTGATACACAGGGCTTCACTGTATATGTTACTGGGCATGAGGTGTAATATGAAAATGTGGTATTTTTCTTTCTGGTTTATTTCCTATTTTCTGGACAGATGATGAAGTTATGGTGAATAAAATAATCGAGATTGGGAAATTAGTCATAATATAGCTAGTACCATGACTGTGTTTACTTCTCTCTAGAATTTGTATGCAGTCAATTGTGCAAATTTGGCAATATATACCAATTTTCATTTTTTAAGAAAGGTAATTTGCTTGCACCATATCTCATTTTTACTACACCCATAAATAAAAATTCCTTTAAAAGGAATATGGTTGAGCAATGAAAAATTAGCCATAAGAATTTTTATACTTTTGTGATTACAGGACATTTACCTGTTGCTTCTATTAAAATAACATGGCAAAAGATGAAACCAGATTAATTAAATACAAAGAACATACAAATTATGACCACTGTGGAACAAACTATTCATAAGCAGCAAATAAGTAAGTTTTTAGACCCTTTTTGAAACCAGACAATGTATTTGATTCCCTGATGGTAGTGGGCAGATTGTTCCAAATATGTGGTGCTGAATGAACAAAAGACCTGTTTGTAGCAGTTTTCAGCAATTTGACACTGTTGATCTCAGAAAGACGTGTTGTATCAGAGGCGGATCTGAGGCCAGCTCTGGCTGGACAATACAGAGCCAGCAGATCAGTCATATAAGAGGGGGCTGATCCATTAAGGCATTTGAAAATAATCATCATGATCTTAAAAATGATCCTCTCTCTGATCCGAAGCCAATGTAAACTAGAGCGGTTACCGCACCATAGCTGAACCATGTGACTTCGACAGAATATTGTGGTATAGGCCTAGGCCGATCGGAGCAACTTCAAATCTGACCTGACCTTTGACCTCAGATGACCTTTGCAGTTTTATACTTGTGGAAGTGCCAGGGATTGTTTTCCCTGAGTTACAGCATGATCAGATCAATTTTACATTTGACCTGACCTTTGACCTTTGATGACCTTTGCAGTTTCATACTCGCTAAGTGTCAGGGATCATTTTCCCTGAGGTACAGCCCAATCGGAGCAACTTTAAATTTGACCTGACCTTTGACCTCAGATGACCTTTGCGGTTTTATACTCCCCATGTGTCAGGGATCATTTTTTCCAAGTTACAGCCCGATTGGAGCAACTCTAAATTTGACCTTCCCTTTGACCTCTGTTTACCTTTGCAGTTTCATACTCCCCCAAATGCAGCGGATTGTTTTCCCCAGTTACAGGCACATCGAGCAACTTTAAATTTGACCTGACCTTTGACCTCAGATGACCTTTGCTGTTTCATACTCCCCAAGTGCCGGGATTGTTTTCCCAGAGTTACAGCCACATCGAGCAGTTTTAACCTTTGACCTTGGATGACCTCGGATGATGTTTCATGATCCCCTTATATCAAGGATTATTTGTACTAAGTTGTAGCTCAATCGGACATATTTCAAAATGTTGGTAGCAACTATATAGCATTTACCTTGTAGCCTTAGTGTGTATGTATTGATTTTCATCAATGCATCATGGGAAGGAATAACATTTGACCACCAAGCCCCCACCGCACAAGTATTCACCATTATTGCGCAATAAGAGGCAACTATAGCATTTACCACATACCCTTAGTGTGTATTTTCATAAATGCATCATGGGACACTGTAATTTCCTGTGATCTAAATACTAACCACAAAAGGGGCTATTCCACTGGGCGATCTTAGACATGTCCAGTTTGGTCCTAACTGTGGTTTTTGACTCTGTTTTAATAATACTTTGGGAATTTCACAATATTTACTTCACTTTCTTGGAAACAATATGCTTGTTATCAAAATAGCAGACAAGCTGTCTCCCAGTGCAAATCTGTGATTTAGTAGCCCAATTAGGCGACTTCTGAATCAAAATGGACCACAACTTTAAAACTATTAGCAGTAGCACCCCTGTGTTTCTTTATTATATTCTTTAATGTTTTCTCTTCCATTTGACACCACTTGGGGGGTTACACCTTCGTGGCATTTCGAGATATGTCCATTTCAGACCAAATGGTTAGTCAGTTAGTAAGCTAGTAAGTAAGTAAGCTAGTAAGTAAGTAAGCTAGTAAGCTAGTAAGTAAGTAAGCTAGTAACATTCACTCATATAGGCTGATACCATTTCATGGTTCAGCAAAAATCTTGCAAAATATGTTTATTTTTTGACTATCAACCCATGCTAAATTGATTCTCAAAATGAAAACAAATGGAGCCTGTGCAAATGTAATGGGAGTGTCATTTGATGAAATGAGGTGATGTATCATGTTGCAAAGGATTCTGGGAAGGCTATGATATCTTCTTTGATATGTACTCTACTAAACCAGAAATCATCAATGCTAAATTCCTGCACAGCTAGATAATGACACTATTTCACTAAATTCAGTTACCGAGGAAACCGTTGCTACACAACTGCATTAACAGCTCAAATTTCACAAGATTAAAAACAAAAATCGCTCAAACGCTATGTAATATGATCTCACTGATCGGAATACAGATCAAACAATGAATGAGTGGAACTCAAAACAAGCAGTACGGTAAACACAAGAACGGACCTTTCACCTTTATGAAAAGCAAAAACATGACGTGATTCCAGCTTCAAAAATTTAGGTAGAGAGTATTAGTTGAATAACTTACACCCGGAAATTGGCCCCCAAAATATATTTTTTTTGCTGATTGCAGTTAGGGACAAATCATTTCTAACTGAATATTCAGTCAAATAATTGAATTTTCAATCCTTTTTATCAGCCAAGCAGAGTGATTCTCAATCTTTTAGGTATTGAAGTTTGGGAGAAATCTTCTACGATTGAATATTCAGTTGAAACAATTAATTTTCATTGTTTTTCATTCTTTCACCGACTGAAGTTAGAGACGTATCCTTTCCAATTGAAAAAAAAAAATTGGAAAATATTCCCTCTCAGATAACAAATTTGAAATCTCATTCCAACCACATGCAATGCATGCTATTTGCCAGTAAATTAAAAGTAGTACTTGATTGGATGATGACATTAAGTCTACAAAAAGAGAAATAGTCAATTAAATCCAAAAATTCATTTCATTCTTTATATTTTTCAATTTATCTAGATCGATTCCTATCATCAACCAGTAAAAAGATTGAAATATTTCAATTGGTCAGTTTAAGAGAGTACTCTACCAAATTTGCATGTCATCAATTGCAGGGGCAAATGATGGGTGTATTGCTTTGCCATACAGCATCCAAACTTCCAAATGGTACATTTGTGTACAAAGACCAGTATAATCCAACTATAATTTGGTTCCCTCAAGTTCGGTAGTGACGTATGTGCGTATTTCGCTCACCGCAGTATCAAATCGTGCGCGTTAAGTTAAACACGCTACGCAAGCGTACAGGGGCGGTTTGTCGGCACGCTTGTGGTGCAACCACGAAAAGCATTGACATCACTACCGAACTTGAGGTGAACCAACTTATACAGGAAGCCATTCTGAAATACTAGTATCTCAATCGTGATTCACTCCTACACTAATCCACTATGAATACCAAACATGACTTATTTTGTTTGCACCTACTAAATGATCAAATGTATTACTACTTTATCACAAAATATTAAGTTTCAAATTGTTTGCACATAGCTTGAGTAGTATAGAGCCTGAAATGTCATACCTTTCCAGTGATTTTGAATGTGATACCTTACTTTAAGCCACCTGATATTTTCTATAAAGTGAGTGAGCTATAAATTGAATAATTTTCACCTATTTATTTTTTCTTAAAGAAATACATATTTTCAATGTGTTTCAGTTGAGCAATTTGTTAATACCATAACTCTAATAATCTAAAAATATTCAAATAATTATGCTAGATGTGTAAGATAAGTTTGATTTTTAAATAGTTGGGTTATATTGATGTCACTAGGATCCGCAACATGCTCACCCATCAGTGCACAGTTCTTTAACCCCAATACATTTGTACATTCATTGAATGACCTTTGAAAATTTGAGTACAAAAACTCTGCAACTTGAGGCCACATTTTGCACTATGATTGTTTAATTGAAGTTATTGAACTATGTCACTGGAATGAGGCCATTGTGGTCCATAGTGTGTCATAAATGAACTTGCTCAAATTTCCAGTTGCATGATATTTTTGAAGGGTAAAGGATATGTAGCTTACGAGATACGATCAAATTTGTATTCCCCTGATAGGGTACGGTTTACAATTTACATCCCCAGAGTGGAGTCCCGGGTGTAGAGTATTCTGAAAACTATTCATTACCATTGGAAAAGGTATTCAATGATTACACCTACTCCCTATTCCAGAAAAATGCAGCACTAATTTTTGGGATAAAAAAATATTATCCTGTTTTGCCAAATGAAACATAGCTAAATCCTAATCCTTTAGTTAGTCCTAACTGGCAATAAAAGTAAAATTTTAATATTTGGCCAATTTTTGGAAATAAGGGCCAAAAACATGTGTTTTAGGGTGTTTTTCGTATGCTGTGACAATCAAGCTCAAAGACTTGTACTAAGACTAATTTCAGGTTATGCATTCTAGTTTTTGGAAGAGACATGTTTCATTTTTATAACCCATTATTTAATTATAGTAACACAAAAAAGTGGGAATTAGAGCAAAATTGCGGCATCTACTCAAGATTTTGAATGCTTAGACTTGTTCCAAGTCTGATTTTTGCGACTCGATCGTCAGAAAACATGACAAAAATGCATGTTTTTGGCTCTTTTTTCAAGAAATTGGCCAAATATTAAAATTTTACTTTTATTGCCAGTTAGGACTAACTAAAGGATTAGGATTTAGCTATGTTTTATTTTGCAGAACTGATCATATTTTTTTAATCCCAAAAAATTAGTGCTGTATTTATCTGGAATGGGGAGTAAATCTCTGTTTTTTTACAGGAAACCCAATCTAGCAAGATACAGTTAACCAGGGTCTGTAAGTGAACTAAAATTTATATAGTAAAAAGATGCTCTGCAACAATTAGGTTAGATTTTATCAACAAAATTTACTCAAAAAAATGTGAATAACTAACAAAATAGCTCAATTGGGTGCTAAATCTTTGAATTGGAAACCTGTTACCATTCCAAGCAAATACTATTGTGTTAGCTCAATAGCTGCCTCATGATATTGTGACATTTGATGTGATAAATACACCTTGAAGTTGCTCTTGAGAGATTACTCATCAGATGACAAGAGTTGCTTTTGAAAGCATCTCAAGCTCTGGATCTCACGAGCCACTTTTCTTTAGCCTCACCGGGAGCCTGACACATAAAGTAGCAAAACAAGGTATAATTTACAAAAGGCAGCTATTTCAGATTGTGAGTTTTTTGCACCAAAATGACAATCCAGGCTATCAATTATTCAATCTCACACTAAAGGACTTACAATAACCACAATATAGGCCATGGTATTATCTGGGGTATTATAATGAAATCCTTACGTGGAACATACGCATTGCAAAACAAAACCAATGAAAAAAAATGGGATCTTGACATTAAAATTTAACTATCATTTTCACATTTTCCTGTCACCATTTTATCCAACAATGATGCCCTAAAGCCTCCTAATTGTCAGTGGTGTTCTATTTATAATAGTTGTCATGGTACCTATAAAAGCATTGGGCTATTACTTCAATGATACATCCCCCTATGGAAGACATGACCTTAATCTTCCTAACTGGGAATGTGAATTCTGGCTCTGGGTTCTCACATGCTCCTGGCTTGTGAGTAAGCTTTTTTGTATACTCCATACATGATGAGCTTTAAAGAGGAAGCCCTGACAGAGCAGTTCTTCTGGGGTGAACCAAATCTGCCTGGTTATCAAATTAATCAATGACAAGGTTCTGAATTTGACAGGTGCTAATTGGTGCAATAACATCAATTAGCACCTGTCAAATTCAGAGATAACCTTGTCACTGATTAATTTGATAGCTAGGCAGGTTTGGTTCACCCCAGAAGAACTGGGGCTTCCTCTTTAACTTGTAAACTAAAGAATCACTATCCTCAAATGAAGCCCATCAAACACAAAATGCAATCACGAGCACCTACCGTTCTTTCCAGGATGCTACTTCGGTACAAACAGAGCGCCACCTAGCATTGAGCCCATCTAGTTTGTCCTTGAGCATGCTTCCATCTAGGGATGATGACTGTCTCACAATGTCTTCACCATTGCTGTTTAGTGAGGCTACCATGCTTTGATGATTGGCGATGCCGTCTTGTAATTTCTGTTAAGGAAAATATGCAAAAAAATATCAATATTAAACTATAGCAATAACAATTTTAATTAACCACTTACAGGTTGATAATGCAAATGCATTTGTCATTTGTCCATAAAACAAATAATTAATGTTGTAAACCTGAATTTTTACCTTAACCCTAAACTTCACACTAACCTATAACTGAAGCCTAATCCTAACCATATTCCTAAACATACCTCTGACAAAATAAAATGCCCTAAACCCTAACTTCAACCTTTTTTGGACTATTGACCCTTCAACAAATGGTGGGGAAAGGATAGCCAGAGTTTTGCAAGATTGGAACCCAAAAATGAAATTTATGTTAAATCAACTCTTTTATGACTAACTAACCCTCTGATCCAACTATATTTGTTTCTCACAAACAAACTTATTTCCCCTCAAACCTACTGTGTTGTCTTCCCCCTCCTCCTCCCCTTCCTCAACTCCCATTTCTGCCATGAGAACTCCCCCCTCCTCAACATTTTGTCTGAATTGTACAAAATCTTTTCATTTTATAAGCAACTAACCCTCTGATTCAGATATTTCTTTACACATACTGTAAAAGTGGTAATTTTCGCACATGTAATTTTTTGCACTTTGCTGATTTTGAACTACATTGCTCGTTTTTAATTTCGCAATTTTGAGTTTTCTTACATAGACCTATACATTAAAAGAACATTTCGCATGTTTTTATTTTCGCGGTATCTGTGTTGTGCGTAAAAAGTGCAAAAAATTAATGCAACACAAAAATTTCCACTTTTACAGTAAATAGATCTATTGAGCATGCTTTCCCCACTGACTTTTATTCACAAGATCTGCCATTTTGTCACAATGTGCCTGTACAATATGACAGGCTTGGTATCAGGGTTGCCAAAAGATTTCAGCCCGAATCGCGGGTCAAATATTCGAAAAGTCGCCCAATTTTTCTCTTTACCATTGGTTTCTATATAGGGGCAGGAAACTATTGGAAGTCGCGGGAGCCAATGCTGAAAAGTCGCCCACATTTTTTCTTAACCATTGGTTTCAATGGGACAGGAAATTGTCAAAAGTCGCGGGGAAATCTTTAAAAGTCGCCCAATTGGGCTACCAAATCGCGGGTTTGGCAACCCTGCTTGCTATATACTTGACATGAGAATTGATTTTCCTATGGCAGCAAACAAGATGCTGATAATGTTGTTAACTTCTCTATATTTTGCTCTAAATATTATGAATCAAAGACTTCTCCATATTAGCACTGTCTACCCCTGTGAGCCAGTAAATACCCACTCACTGCATTAAGCATGTAAACTTATACATCTGCATCATACATGTAAGCTTAAATATCAATGAATAAAACATTGTGAATGTTTATTCTCATTTTTCTATTTTGATATGATTTTGTATAACCTGCTACTTGACCTGAAATATGTTTTCAACATTGCCATACATATTATAGTAACTCAAAGATTTTCACAAGTCGCTTAAACCAACACTAGGCATGTTTGAACATGGTTTGAATGCATTTGCTTGCGAATTGTAGAAATGCCTGAATATTCTTAATTCTGAAATTTCTCGACATTTTTATAGAATTATGAAGATGTCAACAAAGTAGTACAGCCTGGGTGCCTCCCCTTTTGTGGGACAGAACAGACAACACACAGGGCACCTCTAAATATAATGACCCCTACAAAGGTCAAGGGTCAGTCTGCATCTGAGAATGACCCCCTATGAAAGATCAGTCTCCATCTTAGAATGACCCCTTACAAAAGTTCACTCCACATCTGAGAATTATCTCTATAATTCCATCTGAGAATGGCAATTGTACCCCCTACAAAATGTCAGTCTGCATCTGAAAATGCCCCCCCCCCCTACAAAAGGTCACTCTTCATCTGTATTAGAAGAGCCTAATATTACCTGCTGCATTGTTCTGGCCTTAAATACGTCCAGTCTTCCGTCATGAGTAGACTTGCAGTCCTGAATATTTCTCTCGGCCTCGCTGAGCCATGATGCCAAGTCACGCATGTCACAGTGGAACTGTCTCCATTGGTCAAAGCACCGTCGGAAACCTCTGCAGATTGACGATAAAAACATAGGAATACAAAAATGAAGATTTTGTTACAATATAGATAAGTACACATAAATACTCCGCACTTTGTTTCATATTTCTGATACATAGTGTCATCAAATTAGCTATTTTAAGCATTATCAATAAATTTGTAAAATAGGAAATAGTTTTAGGCACACATCAATATCACCTTGAATTAAGTTTCATTATGTATTCATGTACATTAACACTTCATAGTAATTCAATAAACACTACACTTTAATGGAATTGTGATAATAACACACCTAGGCAAATGAAGAAAAGTGCCTTTATGCATAACTGATATTTTTTTTAATGTTCGCCTACTTTATCTTTTCATCCCTCAATGTCATTTTCATTTTCACTTTTAGGTGTTCGTCTTTAACATACATACCAAATCTAATGGTAAATGTCTTACTCTTCCCAGAATCCTTTGCAACATGATACATCACCTCATTTCATCAAATGATACTCACACTTCTTGGTAGATCCTTCATGTAATTATTTCGTGTAAGCTAATACTAACCATAACCCTAATCCTAACCCTAAGCCTAATCCTAATCCTAACCCTAATCCTAACCTTAACCATAACCATAACCCTAACCTTAACCCTAACCCTAATTTTGTGTAAAATTACATGAAGGAATAACCCATTTCTTTGCTTTCATTTTGAGAACAGACTGGCTAAATAAACATGGGTCGGTAGTCATGAAATAAACATATTTTGCAAGATCTGGATGTGCTCTAATCACTGAGATACATTTTGTCACTATCAACCCATGTTGCACCAGATAGCAAACCAATACAGGAAATTGAAATGGAAGAAATGCATTATGGGATGCATAAATTATCTTCTCTTGGTAAAAGTTATCTTTTCACAAAAATTAATGGTGCGCAAACATTTCTGCTCTTATCCGTTTATGGTAATTAAGCACAGAGTTATAAATCTTAGAATTTTTAATCATCTTCTTAATCTACAGTCACTTATTCCCAGAGGTGAAAGATGGAGGCAAATTGCTTTTATCACTGATCATATTCAACGATGGCATATTAAATATTTTAATACCTGGCATGAAGTTAAGATACCATAGTTCGTCTTTCAATTTCATAATTTGCTGAATGTAACAAAATACCAAATATATTTTCCTTGCCTTGTAGTATTTTTAAGTATGCACGGTGGAAGAATATATTGTTTTTAGTTTGTTTGCTATTCTTTTACAATAAATGCAGATGTTTTGTCACCATCTTTATCACCATCCTCCTCCTAGTCAATCATCCATTGCCATCATCATCGTCTTCAGTCATGGTTATCATCACCATTATCATCATTAATTGGTCCTCATCATTAAAATTATCATCATCAATTCATCAGCATAACTCTTCATCATCATCATCACCATCATCCTCCTCATCATCATCATCATCATCACCATCATCATCATCATCATCATTCGCATCTTTTTCAAATCTTGCCAGAATTATATATCAAAAGTATAACAGCTGCAGTCCAATTTTACAAATCTAACATACCTAACTTGCATTATTCAATTTAAGGGGGTACTACACCCCTCGATAAATTTGTGTATATTTTTGCATTTTTCTCATAAACTAATAACACAGTGGTAACAAAAGTTATGTATATTATAGGGGCAAGGAATCCAATTACTACACTGGAATTTCAGTGACCCAAGACAAGCGGTTTGTTATTTATGATAAGAAATAAGGTACCTCATTTCATATCATATATACTGAACCGCTTGTCTTGAGTCACTGAAATTTCAGTATAGTAGTTGGATTCCTTGCCCCAATAATAAACATAACTTTTGTTACCAGTGTGTTATTATTTTTTGAGAAAAATGCAAAAAATAGTCACAAATTTAATACAGGTGTGTAGTACCCCCTTAACTGCAAGTTATAATGGATTTAAAGTTTCATGATGAACTCTACACTTATGATGCAATACATACGAAATATGGTACAATATGTACATCTAAAATGAAAAGTCGCTCATTCAAGAAAAGAATATGAATAATGTTTAAGGGGTGGGATATGAACCTTTGGACAGTATTTATTGTGGGACATTGGAGCACATCAGACATATCGAATTGCATTCTGAATACGAAAAATATCCTTCTGATATCAAATAATTTTGATTTTTTGAAATTCGCAAGGTAATACACATTTTATGGCAAATTATTAAAATTGATATTTTTGATATTTAACAGTACTCAAGTAAACTTTATAAATCTGATAATATGTACTTAAAGTGTATGTAGGTGGGATGAAAAGTCGACGATCAAATGAAAATTTTGACCTTTTGTATTGAAGATATGGATTTTTTTTCCCAAAACACCATAAAAAATTAGGTCTTTTGGGGAAAAAATCCATATCTTCAATATGAAAGGTCAAAATTTTCAATTGATCGTCGGCTTTTTCCTCCCAGCTACATACACTTTTAAGAATATATCATTAGATTTATGAAATTTACTTCGAGGACTGTTATATATCAAAAATGTGAAAAATATCAAATTTTAAAAATTTGTCATAAAATTTGTATTATATCGTGAATTTCAAAAAATGAAAATTATTTGATATCAGAAAGACATTCTTCGTATTCAGAATGCAGTTCGATATGTCTGATGTGCTCTCATGTCCCACAAAAAATACTGTCGAAACGCTCAAAACGCTCATTCCAGATCCCTTAACTCATTTATATTGCATTTATCACACTCTACAAACATATTATGGCTTTATCATTCTGATCCCATCTTGAGAACTGCCAAACATTTGGAGCTGTCAAAACGTTACCATTCACTGAATATATGAATGTTATAGCGAGTCGTTTTCCCATCAACATTCACCTAACATCTGCACTAGGTTATGAAATCCTGAATTTGACAGCCCAATTTGGGCGATTTTGGAATATTTCTGATATAATTATGTTCAGATCTGAAAACCGACTGTGATGACGAGAAATATTGAGCTATATTCTTTCAACATTTTGTGACCATTTAGTATTCCATACAAACCAACTGATCCAAGGAAAAGACTGTTTCATGATTTGCCCCATAATTCAGGCTAAAATGTTAGCAACAGTGGCGTCGCCATGGGGGGGGGGGGCATGGGGGAAAATCCCCCAGTCAGAACTCTTGCCCCCCTGTTGCCCCCCAGTAAAAACCCAAAATTTTTACAGCAAATTACTGATGTCGAATCCCCAGATCTCTTGAATACTTTTTTCAAAGTTATAAACCTTTTATACGTATGTCAATTTTCTTATGTTTATATTGGTTATTTTTCTCGCTTGTTTCAAAAATCCCTTTAAAAAGGATGTGCCAGCACAAGGTTACTTTACAACCAAGCATACTAAAGAGGCATATTGTAATAAAATCCCCTTTAAAAAGGGATGTGCCAGCGCAAGGATACTTTACAAACAAGTATGCTTCAGAGACATATTGTAATAAACTCCCTTTAAAAAGGGATGTTCCAGCGCAAGGATACTATACAACCAATATGCTACAGAGGCATAATTACAGAATAGCATGCTTGGTTACAGTGCAAGTTGATGATGAGGATGATAACTCAATTGTCAAAATTGCCTCCTTTGGCATGGTTGAATTGGATCATGTCACATGTGATTTAGTGAAGGGAATTACCCTTAGGTTTGTGTATACTACAGCTGGTAAAATGATCTTGATGCATTGCTATATATGAGCAATGGAAAGTGTCAAGAAGGTATACAGACCATTGAGTTCTGTTTTGTTTTGTTTTTTTGTGAAAATTATTGATGAAGGTCTTGGCTCGTTTGTTATAGAATATCACACACACTGTTCATCAGTTTATCACACTGCTATCTACTGCATTCTCAATTATTTAGGCTCCAGTGGAATACAGCAGCAATGAAAATCAATGCAATGTCTGCCAGTTGAAGAAGCAGACAGAACTGACTTGAAAAGCTTTGAAGGCTCAGCGGCACAAAGATGTATGTCCATTAGCTGTCTAATTAATGGTTGCATCTAGATAGTCAGGGCTCAGCAACACAAAGACATAATGTCCCTTAGCTGTTTTATGAATTACTGCATCTAGATAGCAAGAGCTCAGCGGCACAAAGATGTATGTCCATTAGCTGGCTTGCAATTTTGTAGGGCAATGAAAATGCTACTCTAAATAACTTACATGCAGTTACATCTTTGTGCTGCTGGTATCTACATGCATGCACAACTTATGGATATAAATTTCTGTGCCACTGAATCATCAAGTTATGTGTGAGAATGATGTGCCACAATTTGCTGAATATTAAAATGCAATGTGCATTTTGGAGTCAAATTGCACTGTGATATCATTAATTTTGAGGTCTATTTGTTTTCCATTGCTGGCTTATTCTCTGGCACACTAGTAAATCTATGTCACAGCGACTTGCTCAGACAAGGTGTTTAACATTTTAACACACATGATTATAGCATGTTGTTTAGAAGCTACATACCTAACATGTTCTTAAGGTGTTATGAAAACCCATGCCTAAAAGCTTGGATGACTGGGCACTTTTAAACATATTAGATACATAAACTTCTAAACACACATTTAGCTTCTAAAATCGTACCATTTAGGTTTTAGGACATACAGTCATTAACAGCATCAGTTTTGACACTGGGCTATTCCATTTAAAATCCACACTACCCCTGTGGAAGATTTTGAAAATATCTTCACAGAGGGAGCAACTCCATTTGAAACTCACTCTCCCTCAGGGGAAGATTCAGGTTGAATCTTTCTGTGGGGGTGTATGAAATTTAAAAGGAGCTGCCTAATGTGCTCATTCCATTTGAAATCATACTCCCCGGATATTTACGAAATCTCCCACAGGGGTAGTGAATAGCCTAATGCTTTGCATGCTCACCATAGCCTTAAACATAAAAAGTCAAAGTTTTGAGAAATTGTTTCAAAATATCAAGAGCTATCTTAAGAACTACCGAACCAATACTAGGCATGATTGTACTCATTTTAATGCATTTTTCATGCCGATTCCAAATATGGTCATGCAAATTTACAATTCTGAAATTTTTGAATTTAAACAAAATTGTGGTCTGCAATCGACACCCACGTGGAGAGAGTTTGAATTTTGATTCTGCCCGACAAACACTCATTTTGCTTGATCGCAGATGTGCCATTTATTCAAGGGTGCTCTATTTTACTCATATGAAGAAACTATTTTCAAGTTGAATTCAGTAGCAGGGTAAGGTGTTCAAATAACATCTTACACATACTTTCAAAATATCAATATCATGGTCTTACGTCTTGAGTGTCGAAATTGAAATGACTGTATAATCCCTTAAAATGCCACATTTAGAATCTAAATGCTCGGATGTTTATGTATTACGCATGTTAAAATGTTAAATGAATGTCTAAATGCGTCACCGTTTCGTAGATTTGTAGACTTATTAACAAATACCTCCTGCAATCTGACTTGCTACAACACAGTCTATGTTTGACAAGTCTATGTGCAGCGGCAGACTCTGCGTCCACTCCCCGTATATCTGTGTAACTACCTTGATGGTAATTCACGTTAACCGTAGCAGACCTGGGGGTACCGTATGGGGGGTATGTGCCATAGGGGTCAAGCCAAGGGGGGTAGGTACTCTCTCTACATTTGGGGGTAAAGATAGAGGTGAAAAAAGGGCAGGAAAGGAAAGGAGAAAAGAAAGAAGAGAGAAAAGGACAGAAAAGGGGAGTATAAAGTTAAAGAATGGAATTGAAATGAATGATACAACCAATATGAATCTACATGCATGCTCAATATTGCTTGTGGAGTTGGTTTATGATCTATTAACCCCCTGAGCACTACCTGCCGATCTAACATTGCCTTTGATTGGTCAATTACATGATATCTTCACTTTAATCACCAATCAAAATGGAGCTTTGCAAATAATTCACCCCAATTTTTATGTGTGATGAAATTATTCTAACAATGTTGCTGATTGGTCGAATTGATAATGAAAACTTTTTGACCAATCGGCAGGTAGTTCTCATGGGGTTAACTCAATTGGAATTTTCAACTTTGGATGTGGGTTTGTAGGCAATGCCATCAATTCTCTATTCTTAGGCACAACTTAATAGGCTCCATCTAGTGTTTTGTCTGCATCTGAGGTAACAAACACTGAATAGTTGAGCACCACTTTACACAGATTCAAATTTACTCCACAGAGTATTTATATGACCCAAAATGTTCTCTCCTTTCAGGCTCCAAGTGTTTTTCATCATACAAAATCAGCAGAATTATGATCACTTGGAGTCTGTAGTTTTCATACACAAAGTTTACCATCGATAAGAATCATTAGCGAATAAACTCATCTTATGTTTATCCATCTGTTTGGAGAGCACCATTTTGAAGTTGTTGTTCTTAATGTTTTTTCGTAATAACACACTTCTACCTTAGAAACACATGCATAAACACATGCCGGGTCCTCCACAATGTCTACATTTCCTATACTTGAATATATTTCGTTAGCATAATTTGTTTCTTGTAATAAATATTTTGGTTTCTCTTAAAAATGATACGCAGAGTTAATAACTCTGGCGCCATATGATAGATAACAGGATGTGCTTCTCATGATCAGATCTCAGTCTTGAGATTATTCGAGAATTAGGCTATGTGGCATGGTTAGGTTAGCCTTGGTTTAGTAATAGTTAACCATGGTCAGTCATAGTTAACCATGGTTAGTCATAGTTAACCATGGTTAGTCATGGTTAACCATGGTTAGTCATAGTTAACCATGGTTAGTCATAGTTAACCATGGTTAGTCATAGTTATCAGTGTTCTAATCATTGGGCTTCATTTTGGAAAGCATGGATAGCCAGGGTTATAGTCATTTTAAACAGTGCTCTAACCATATGACTTCATCATGAAGAGCATAGTTGACAATTCCTGCAAAGTGTGCTGAGGCTTGCAGGTTATTGTCTGTACTGTGCTTTTCAATGGTTAAATATGGCTAAACAATGGTTACCGGTGCCATACAATAAAAAAATATACAGAGGACCTCTTGCATGTGTATACATACAGGCCTATCAATTTTCAAACTCTAGACCTTCAACTAATGTCTTCACTGCAATCTGATATTGTTGTGTGCAATATTTGAATCTGCTTTAAGTATACAATTCTTCAAGGGATGAACATAGGAAAAGTTCAACACCCTTCTAAACTTAGTTTCACCTCAAGTTCGATGTCACTGCTTTAATACGGTTGAGCCGCTTTCATGCCAACAAACCTTTCTTGCATACGCGCGGGTATGAACCCTCTAAAGAGTACCATGTGGATTTGAACCCAGCTCCCTCTCCCTGTCTTTGTGACTACATCTATGGGCCATACCAGTTGAAATCCATACACCCAATATAGAAGACATGACATCTATCTTATACACAGGAAGTGTGGATTTCAACTTGAACAGGTGTTTCTATTTGAAATCTGCACCCCCTGTGTGGGAGATTAAGGTCATGTCTTCCATAGCAGGGTGTATGGATTTCAACTGGCATGGCCCAATATCACAGATTTTTTTATGGGATTGTCTTTTTTAAAGACAGTTCTTGTTCCTACTTACCCGTGTCTATCGTCATAGTCACGGTTGACTCTGTCCCAGTCTGAGTTAAATCTAGCCATCACCTCCCCGATCTGACTACGCTCCGATTGGTTGTCGCCCGCCTGCGCCAACACCGCATTCTGTCGGCTGCTGATGGAATCAACGTCAGGGCGTAGACTGTCTAGGCTTTCCTGGATGGTCTGTAAGATATAACAAGACAAAACGATTGAGAATATGAAAAGAAACTTACACAAAAACAGTTGTTATCACTTTTATGAGCTTTAATAGTGTCATTTTCCTATGGCATATCTCAATAACTTCCATTCAACATTACACTGCAAATAATGTTGGTCAAAAAAATGACCAACAGTTTGGTCTATATACAACACATGAAACAGTTGGTCAAAATTTGACCAACAAGAGTTGTACAAAAATTATGACCAACAGTTGGTTTACAAACAAAAACTTGCTCAAATATTGGGCAAAGTATTTACCCAACACAGTTGGGCAATTTGTTTTACCAATTATTGTTCAAAATTTGAACAAACTGTTGGGCATTTTTATATGTTATTGGTTCATATGTTGGTTTATTTTTGCATAACTGTTAAGCAAAATATTTGACCAACATAGTTGGGTAAATATTTTTCACTAATTGTTGGGCAATATTTAATAAAACTGTTGGGCAAATAGTTGATTGTACCAATTGTTGGACAAAATTTGATTAAACTGTTGGGCATTTTACACATTATTGGTTCATATGTTGGTTTATTTTTTGCTTAATTATTAAGCAAAATATTTGCCAAATTAGTTGGCAAATATTTTTCAATTGTGAGGTGAGTTTTCTCTAAATTAATTATAAATACATACAATATTACACGGTGTTCATTCTGACCACTGTGTATGAAAAAATACTGAGAAATTTAGTGAAGTTATTTTCAAATACTTGATTGATTAATAAAAAACTGATACGTAAGCTTATATTAACTGCTCAGTACAGACTGCCATCATGCATGCATGGCTATGCGTGCATATCACGAGTGTCTGACTCGTACATGTCGTAAAACAACTTCACTAAATTTCTCAGTATTTTTTCATACACAGTGGTCAGAATGAAATGAGGCAAGTAACACCGTGTAATAATGTATGTATTTATAATTAATTTAGAGAAAACTCACCTTTAAATGTGTCAATTAGCTGTGCCAACCCCCACTCTGCCAGCACCCATGTCATCCGCCATTTTACGATAAGATCGAAAATGTGCTTTCCAGAATCGAACCGCGCGAATGTTGACCAACTGTTGTTCAATGAAAAATGTTACAGACTACAAGTTTTTTGTACCAATTACATTTAAAGGTCATTCTATAACTGTAGACTACGTATGTGCGATATCGGGATCGACAATGATATCACAATATATTTTTATATCGCAATTTTTTTAAAGCTTCCTACGATGTGTCTGCGATATGGCAAAATCTCCTAGTGCTGCACAATGCATTACTGGGAGATTTTCCATAATGTAATTCAGACTCCATTTTTGACAATTAAATTTTGTGTATTTTGGCACTGTTATGAGCTCAAATTTACCAATATCTCACTTAATGACCCCTAGTTGTTGTATCATTGTCTCCCCCCCCCCTGTTACTCAAGGGGTAAAGTATGCAATTTTGTACCCACTGCAATTAATTCATCCCACATTATATGTACAAACATATTGCAGTCAATGAACTGTGTCCTTACAGATGAGTATGTCTTACACAGAGGATATCTTATACTTCCCATAATGCATTTCATCAATTTCAATTTTCTGTACTGATTTGCCATCAAGTGCATCATGGGTTGGTAGTGACAAAATTTACCTCAATGAACAGAGCACATCCAGATCTTGCAAAATATGATTATTTCTTGACTATCGACCCATGTTCAGTTAGTTTATCCCCCGGTTTATCATCAAAATGAAAGCAAGGGAACCTGTACAGAGTAATAGTGTTGTCATTTTTTATATTGAGGTGTTGCATCATGTTGCAAAGGATTCTGGGAAGGGTTACGATATCTTCTCTACAGATGCCCTAACCTTGACAAATCTGCAATATGTTATATGTGAAGCAATCTCATTAGACAATTATTACAATTGCTTTGTTATTTTGCCTTAAAATAATCTAATTTGGTAAGGCAACTAATCTTATAAAGGGTTTTACAGACCGGTTCTTATCATCTGTAAGTAAATTGGTTACACAGAAAGAATGGACTGTTCAACCAATGTTTTGCTAGCTATTTGTAGAGGATGAAAATTTCATTTGGATGAATCAAAAATGTTAAAATAATGCTACAAGAAAAAAATGTTCCTTGTACACAAAGTGTAGAAGGCCTGTGGTTGAGACTTAATTTTGGGTGGTTATAGTGACATTTTACTGTTCATTTGCAGGATAATCATTTCTATTTCTATTTCACTGCTGCACCTCTGGGGTACCCAACTAGCGAAGGATCACCCATTAACAAACAAATCGCACCACTTGAGATAAACAGAGGTAACAGGGGCATAGCAAGAGCATCAGGGGCCCATGGACAAGGAGCAGCAAATGCCCTTTTAACCAAGGCGGGGGATTTACCTTTTGGGGGCCCTGGGCCAGGCCAAAATTTGGAGGCCCCGAACTCACGTGCTGAACAAGACATGTGCAATCAAGTCAGTGGCCAAGTTTTGGTTTACGTATATGCGGATGCATTAAGATACTAACATATTTTGTTGCGATGTTAATTGGACATTTGCGCGCAAAGCACATGAAATTCAGACTATTTTAGATCCAAATCAACATGAATTTTGCTATTTGAAATTTTACTATTTTGGCCAAAAAACAAGCTGAGTGTTTATATTGGGGTTAAAAGAAAGATGCATTGGGCAATTTTTGGGGCCCTGGACCTGGGCCCATATGGCCCAATGGTAAATCCGGCCCTGCTTTTAACATCTCCATTATCAGCCCTTATTTAATTTTCGCTTTAGTACTCAGGGCCCCTGAACCCTCGGGCCCATGGACTTCGTCCACCCTGTCCCCTGAGAGGTACGCTCCTACTCTTTTCAGAACTGACTGTAGTTACCATGGACAGCTTTCTTAATGCTCCTTTGAAGGATGGAGTACTTGCATGGTTCATTTACTTGTGGTGGGATGAGTGCAGTCTGCAGTTAACCTACATGTAGGGCTGCTAAGAATACACAATTGCGTTATTTACTGCACAAATCGCATATTTTGGCTCCAAATGTCATCTTTGACATTATGTTTTAAGATTTTGCGTTTTTGGTGGGAAATCACATATTTGTGTATTAGGTGTGTATTTTGGCCTACAAGCAGGCGTAAGTTAATCTATATGTGTTACCAATTAAGTTCACTTTTCCCTCAAAGCCAACATCTCCAAGCGCAAGTTGGCACCACAAGGATCGAACCCCAGCATTGAACACAGAACCTCATATACCAGAGCTATATAAGTGCCCTAACCATAAATAAGCCACACTTCGCCCATCTCTATCATGTCAGACAGGTTGAAAGTGGCACCTTGTCAACATGATTATTATGAAAACATGTTTGAAAATAACTAAGGAATTCATCAACATAATGGGCTTTGCATGACGAAGTTCTACTATTGTTGTTAATTAATATCATGTTTAACTGTATAATTAGGGTTTTATCAACCATGCAGAGTCGCCAAAAGTAATTGTTATTTCATAATTAGTCTCACCATAAGTTACTTCAAATTGAGTTGATGAGTATTCAATAAATGAACAAGATGTCTAATGTACTATCATGTCATGTGTGACTAATAGCACATGATTACATTATTTTAAAAGTTTTTCCTTAATTGATAATCACAGACATGTATAATTGTTATGCGTATTATTGTACATGATCAATAGGCAAGTCATTCTAGTAATAAACATCTCAAAAAAAGTAACTAACCCCCCTAAAATAATGACCATTATTCAAAAACGGGTGATTGTATTACAAATCTGTAAAATGCAGTGGAAACAGAATTTATTTCTGCACATTTTGACACCCCTTTTGCAGCAATTGACAAAATATTGACGTCACAGCGTACGTTTAAATCAATGTAACCCAAGATTTGAAAGTTGCAGTAATTTGTATTGATTTTGTATTCAGTGTAATGGAAGGAAATCTGTGTAATGATATCCGAGTGTTTTTGTATTGTAAAAATTTGTATGTAAGTGCAACTTTCAAATCTGGACCTCACTACATTAAATTGACCGGTGTTTTATTGTTTTCTGGGCTATCGTATCAAATGAGATGTCAAAATGCGCAGAAATAAATTCTGCTTCCAACCCTTTTTACAGATTTGTAATACAGTAGCCCCTTTTTGAATAATGGCCATTATTTAAGGGGGGTTAGTTACGTTTTTTGAGATGTTTATAAAGTGGACAAACACACCCCACCTACTGGTAAAGACTTGCAAATGAGGACTTTTCCCTATATAACCGAGGACCCAAAACTATAGCTTCAAACAGTGGACCCACTTGAGTTTTTACTATCCACCAGTTACCTGACTTTATAATGACAAAACGAGACATGATCTTACATGTATATGCATTTTTTCACTGCTTGCAATACACTGGTAGAAAGAGGGAACCATGGACATCCTCAAGTGTCCTCAGTTACTCTGCAATTTTCTGGTTTGCTTCCTCATGTGTAGGTCTTTACATATGCACACACACACACCCACCCCTTCACACAAACAAACACTCCTGGGCCCTATCCCCCCCTAAACTTTGACTATGTGCATAATAATGTATAAGTATGCCAAATTTTATATGAAGGAAGATTACACGACACTGTATTGTAAGCTTACACATTAAATAACCCAGTGCAACTTTCACAACCTTCACAAACGAACCCAGTGCAACAGCAACCTAGCCAGCAAGGCCCCATAAGATTCTTCCCCTTCCTAATTCTTCCCCTTCCTAAAGGTACATGTACTTACTTCCCCTACTTCCATGCTTACACTATGCATTAACGACATAACTCAGTCACAGAGTACACTTAACCAGTTCACCTCATCAGGATTAAAGCACGTTTCCAAACGGAATGACCACTTATATAAAAACACCTTAAAAACCACAAGTTGTATGTCAAGTATATCTCGTAACACATGCCCTCCACATTGACTTTTAGTTTAAAGTGTAGGTCAGCATGTCATACACAGGAAATATGAACTATGATCAGCTATACGAAATGATTCACTATTACTGTACTAGCTAGCTTGCTGTCCCGGGCTTACCGTACTAGTTCACAACTATGTTAGGAAGACATGTGAGATTCTAAATTAGTATAACTACTCATTACTGCACATTGGGACTAAATCAAATGAATGATTATGTTTGTTCCTGTTGAATGTGTTAGAATACTACTATAAATAAGTTGAACTAAAAATAAAGGGTATTCAATTGGAAAAGGGGAGTTTCGGGGGAGGGTGCGAAGAGTGGGGGTTTTCTGAATAAGACTTTTTATATATTATTCAATGGCAAATACTTTTGACAAGTATTCATAATTCAATCTTTTTCAAGTCATTTTCATCTTGTAACAAATATTTGGTGGCAAATGTATAATTTCTACATTTAGATGCAAAAAAATTCTGAAACTTGTGCCTTATCATCTGCATGTCTTTTTTGCTGAACCATGAAATGGTATCAGCCTATATTATCTAACTTACTTACTCACTCGCTTTTTGGCCTGAAATGGGCATTATCTCCCTAACCAAGTGGTGTCAAATGATAGAGAAAAAAGTCAAGAATATAATAAAAATATTTTCCCACCCAGGGGTGACACTCCTCATAAGACCCTGGTCAATAGTCTGATTTTGGGTCCTTTTCATATATATCAACCCGCTGTAATTGTGAGTAATGAACATAAAGTAGTTGCACTCCCTGCTGAAAAATATAGTCTGTAAGCTAAGTATATAAAACTAGGACCATTCCGATTTTGGGTCCTTTTCATATATATCAACCCGCTGTAATTGTGAGTAATGAACATAAAGTAGTTGCACTCCCTGCTGAAAAATATAGTCTGTAAGCTAAGTATATAAAACTAGGACCATTCCGAATTCCCCAACCATTGTCTAGACAAATGTGACAAAATTTTTCGGCTTGAAAAATCCTTTGTTATTATACATGCAACTACCTGCCAAATCCTAAAGATGTAGAATTTCCACACACAAAAATGATACCATTGGACAAGATGCTACGATAGTCCTGTTCAGACGGTCATACAATTCTCAAGGATTGGCGTGCTTGAGAATTACAATTCCTAAGTTAATCCCTGCAGTCAATCCCCACGATTGACCACACAGGTGACCACGCAACTCAATTGAACCATGGAATCCTTGAGTTTCGCAATGGCTGATGACGTCAAGTCTGGAATTACAAAAAGAAGCTTACCCATCTAGTAGCGTGCCAAATTGAGTCGTATTAAATATAATTATAAGTCAGCACTCAAGAATGGCAAAATATATCGTTCACATATGATGGTAGCACTTGAGCACTATAATCGAAGATCACTTGGGGAAATCGTGAAATCCCCTAAATTTCTTGAAAATCCTTGAGACAGTCACACAGCAGATTCCCCCAAGTTTTTGCTCGAGAACCGCATTGCTTAAGCAGTAATCCCTTCATGTGGATGTGCCAACTGTATCCCCTTAAGTGCAATTTGAGTAACATTATCACTAAGTACAAGTGACCATTGGGTGAAATCTATCTGAATGGTCCAGGAAAGTCAACAATATGAGTGTTTAGTTTGACTTGGCTTGAGTACACTGAACTAGGACTAGGGTTACCATGAATATAGTGAAGAATTCATAAAGTACTTGAGCAAAAATGGGCAAAAAGGAAGTTAATCTATCTCTTCATTTAATATGCTTACATTTGTGGAGCTTTTGAAAGTGAAGCATCTTGATTGTCAGTTTAAAGGGGCATGTCACGATTCTAACATTCTATTCTTAAGGTATGGTTCAATACCTATGGATGATCCACAAAAAATCTGATTTCCCAAATTCTAGTTGATTTGGACATTGCATTACTCGTTGACTGCCGATAAACGTCCCAATAAATCGGACTTAGTCACCGGTCAGTTCTCATGATAGATATCCATGGCTAACGATGGTTAACTATGAAAACATGTTAAAGGACATCAAGAAAATTTTCTAAGTTATTTATTTTGAGCTCTTTCGAGTATCGACGAGTAATGGATATATTCTGTAGATTTAGGTTTTGTCTGTGACTGCTAATGTGAGGCCGTCGTAGGTCGTACGGGGCTCAAACTCGGTGGGTGGGTGTAGTTCTGTCCTGGCAAGAAGATGTTTATGTTCGTTAAGTCGTCCGACCCCGGGGCTCCCTCCCAGGGGTCATTTGAGGTCAAATGACTAAAAACTGTCATATGGGCATGAAACTAGGTCCTACGGGCTCAAACTCGGTGGGTGGGTGTAGTTCTGTCCTGGCAAGAAGATGTCTATGTTCGTTAAGTCATCCGACCACGGGTCCCCTCCCAGGGGTCATCTAAGGTCAAATTACTAAAAAGTGTCATATGGGCATGAAACTTGGTAGGTACAGTCAACATTTAGAGTTATAAGTTTAGGTCATTTTGGGGTCATCCAATGTCACCCTGGGGTCATCTGAGGTCAAATTAGTAAAAATTGTCATATGGGCATGTCACCATCAGCCTGGTAATCGCGCCCAGCCGAGAACCGCCAAATATGGGTAACCGCCTAGTCTATTTTAAAACTGATGCATCAATGACTATGTTCATCATGTCATATAGAGGCCTTGCATGCGACGTATCATCCCGTAAATATGGCGGACTACTCAAATGCATTCAACAAAAGCATGATTGCAATCTACCGTGACAGTTCGTCTCACACACATAATCCTGCACTACGATCAAATAGGTTGATGACAACATTTGATTGAATGGACTGCACTCCGCCATAACTACGGTGAAGGACACGGTTGAAAACCTTTGTTTGGAGCCAATCAATAATTTCATGCAGGGCCTCTATTGTATCATTCTCACATAGATATAGAAATACTACATTCGTTCACTATCTATATTTTTACTTCTAGTAGAGCTCCAATCTAAGGGTTAAAGTTATGTTTTAGGTTAGGTTAGGATTTTTTTAAAGTACCCAGTACAGTGAACCTTATGGTACAAATGCGCGCGAAAATTTTAGCATAGGCCTATTGAAACTAAACTGGTGGAATATGGGACAAAAGTGGAATAAAGTCGCGCAAAGCGCTAAAAATGGCATTCTGTGGCTATAAAATGGCCAAATATGAGGTTAATTTCGACACAAACCAATACACAGGCGTCAATATTGGGGGTGATTATATTGACCATCCCCTGGCAAAATATTGTGGCATTTATCCCCCCGATCTACGCCTATGTAATTTAGAGCCCTGTGACTCCATCGGTCTCCCTCTCCATCTCTCTCCTTCCCCCCCTCCTTCCTTTTTTTCTTCCTCCCCTTGGCGGAAACTCTAATAGGCACAAAGGACCAATATGCGATACGTAATCTATTTCCTCTTCTTTCTATATCTAACCTCCTTGGGCCTACATATTAGTACTGATATATCATACCCTGGCGAAATTACGTAATTAATCGGATTAATTAACATACTGAGCAATAGGTGAAAACAATTTTGACAAAAGGAGTTGTCCTTGTCAATTTGTAGACATGTACTTTTGATTATTTACATAGCTTCTTCTCCAATCACTGTGTAAAACATCCATCCAAAAATCTGATTGCTATTATTATATGGATGAATGGACATATCACAAAAGGATTGCTTATCTCAATAGGGCATGTACTTAAGCATTTTTTTTTAACTGACCGGCGTTATTGCGTTTTATCGGAGGTCACCGAGTAATGCCGAAGATCAAAATCGATTTTATGTATTGTGTATGTATCATAGGACGCTTTCAGATTAATTGTCTCTATGCGCTTGAGAATTCAACAATATAAATAATGGTAGCTCTATTATAATACACATTAATGTTTTAAGCAGATAAAATTCCAAAATATAATACGTTTTCTGCCTTTGCTTGTCACGTGGTAGGCCTATGTTGAAGTTGCGCTTATATTTTTAAATAAGTTTCAGCTGAATAACAAAAAGACAAGTGGCCTAGTGGTCTAAGGCGCTAGGCTCATAGAGTACTAAGCGTTGCGCCGTGAGTTCGAACCCCGCCTCTGCCAAACTTTAAAAGAAGTAAATTAAAATTTGACTTTTTTTAATTTCATATTTGGGAAATGTGACTGGGAGAATTTATGTATGGTGTGGAGTGGTGTGATAGGGCATGTACTTTAACTGGCCGGCGCGGTCCGGTGACTAAGTCTTTATTGGGCGTTTTATCGGCAGTCAACGAGTAATGGAATTTGTGAGTTTCGCATAACTGGTTGCATTAGAGTGCTCCACTGGCACTATTATTAAGCCACTGTACTGGAATTTCTGTCTGCTGCTGATAAACAGAAAATACAGAAATTATAAACTGAACAACCAGTTGCTTAAAATATTTAAATAGCTTGTTTAATAATTAATGTGAAACAACCTGTTAACTATATTTAAGCAAACTGGTTTATTTAAACTTTCAAACATCATTCTAATACTAGTGCACCCTGCACATGGCAAAATCATTGAAAGGATAAGAGTATCAATCCTTACATGTATACACAATTTTTTTAGCGGCCTAATTGCTAAAATGTTGAGGGCCTGCAAAATTTACACCCAGTGGGACCCCCTGAATGGCTCTTGAAAATTTTGGCTTAATATTTCAAAAGCCTGCAATTAAAGGAGTGTTTCGTGATCCTAGCATCCTCTTTTTATGACATTTTTCAGTACATATCCACGAAAAAAGCCTATTCCCAAAATTTCAGTTGATTCCGATTTTTGCGTTTATTTATGCATGATTATGTGTATTACACTGCTTCATAGACAATACGTTGTAATTTCGCTCTGGTGCACCAGAACGAAATTCAAATTTCACGATATCTTTGCAAAACAAATTAATCTGCAAGAAATATTTTGTACATAAACATTATGTAGCCAGAGGTTTCCAGTGATATAAAAATCTCAACTTTTTTTGAGAAAAGTGGGGGATGAGGCTGTGGATCACTGAAATGCCCCTTTAAGTACTTTAAAATTACTTATCTGACCAAAATGAATTAATGGAGCTATAGAATCCTGTACCACCTGACTCCAGAAATTCATATTCAGATATTTTTGTTGTATTAATATTTGTGAACAGTTAGTTTTACATGTTCTTTTATCATT
This sequence comes from Amphiura filiformis, assembly GCF_039555335.1. Lineage (NCBI taxonomy): Eukaryota > Metazoa > Echinodermata > Ophiuroidea > Amphilepidida > Amphiuridae > Amphiura > Amphiura filiformis. Next base: position 571,243 of record NW_027305494.1, read on the forward strand.
GTTTATTTGTAGTTTCAAAACAGTTACAATTAATTAAAGTCTATGGGTCAGAAATATTTTCACGGGCTCTTAACCCCATGAGAACTACCTGCCTATTGGTCAAAAAGAAGTTTTCATCATCAATTGGTCCAATCAGCAACATTATTAGAATAATTTCACCATGCAAAAAAATTGGGGTGAATTATTTGCAAAGCTCCATTCTGATTGGTGATTAAAGTGTAGATATCATGTAATTGACCAATCTAAGGCAATGTTAGATCGGTAGGTAGTGCTCAGGGGGTTAAATTTGCGGTTCTGAAATCTGCAAAAAGTGTAAAATAAAAAACTCACAAATATTTTCTGCAATACAGTAATGTAATATTCACAACATCTTATTGGAAATTTGAGCAAGATTCGCCATATGACAAATATTGATGCAGAAAATAACATTATTTATAACTCAATTTTATCCTGCGATTCAGAATAAACTCTTCTATTCAGAAATTGATGTTGAACTTTTAAAATTCATGGAATTCATAAATAACTTGCATGAAAATATACAGTTTTTTGGTTTTCTCTGTCTAAGGGTAATAGACAGTTTTTATAGAAGTTTCATCTAGCACAGGCATTACAAGGCATTTGTGCTCCCTATGCATGCATTGACACAGGAAAGAAAAGTCGTAAAAAATGTCACATTGAAAACATTGCTCCCTTGCTCCATTCACCTTAAATTTTGATGCTCCTTAAGGGGGTACTACACCCTTGCCCCAATTTTGTGCCTATTTTTGCATTTTTCTCAAAATTTATAGCGCATTGGTGAGATAGCAAGATATGTATATTATAGGGGCAAGGACTACAACTACTGCACTGGAAATTTTTATTTCAGCACAGACAACAGTTGTGGAGTTACAGTCAAAAATGAGGAAAAACCAATATTTGATCAATAAATCAATAACTACTTGCCTTGAGTTGCTGAATTTTCAGGACAGTAGTTGTAGTCCTTGCCCCTATAATATACATATCTTACTTGTCACCAATGCGCTATAATTTTTGAGAAAAATACAAAAATAGGCACAAAATTGGCCAGGGGTGTAATACCCCCTTAAATGGATTTGAAAACCGGTAAAGCATGTTAATGTTGTGTTGAAACGGGTGTGATCCTTGCTGAGGTCACATGTCCCCAAACACGTCTATTAGGGATGCACCATTAGATTCTCAGGGTGGGGGTAGGAAGTTTAAAAAAAAAAAACTTCACCCATTACATGAGCAAAAAAAAAAAAAACATCCACCACCAACACTAAAAAAAAAAAAAAAACTTCCCCACATAACTGTGTATAAATGCATGAAATAAAAAAAAAAACTTGCCGCCTTCGGCGCCAAAAAAAAAAAATTCTTTCCCCGACCCCAACTTCCTACCCCCCCCCCCCGAGTATCAAATGGTGCGTCCCTTAATTGTGTTTTTCTCAGTCAAGTTATCAAGTTACTGGGCTAGTTACCAGCTAGTGATATTCAGTAGACCATCTTTTAAGGATTCTTCAACCAATTCAATAAATATTACATGTTTCATCCCTAGTATTTATAACAAATACCACATGAAAGTTTGATCATATTTACTATCTTGTTTTATCATTTGAAAATCCCTGAATAAATTCACTTCTGAGCTGCAAAAATCCTCAATAGATATAAACAAGAAGCAAAATGAGTTCTAATAATATCACTTGAGTTCATACCAATTCAATAAATATTACATATTTCATCCCTAGTATTTATAACAAATACCACATAAAAGTTTGATCATATTTACCATCTTGTTTTATCATTTGAAAATCCCTGAATAAATTCACTTCTGAGCTGCAAAAATCCTCAATAGATATAAACAAGATATAAATAAGCAAAATGAGTTCTAATATCACTCATGTTCACCAACATTGTTTTAGAGATGCTTGTTTTAAAATTCTTTTGTATTTTTCTGTTTCAACTTCAGAAATTTAAAGTCCACTTTAGATGGAATTTATTTAAATGGGTGACAATATCAGATAAAAATATTCAAATTGATCTTGTTTGTCATAATTATCATATATTGTTTCCTCAATTAAGTCGTATTGCTAACATTATCAGTCCTATCCCATTCCCATACATCTACAATATATACTTAAATGTTACCCACTTAAATCTAAACATGCGCATGTTTATGCATATACCGGTATCTCTGTGGAGTGCACTGTGCATAATGCATAAAAGGAGGGTTTATCACTATGCTAAGTTCCTTTGTTGGGGGACGACGTAGGGTCCCAATGCAGATAACATTCAATCATTACTCCGCACACTAAATAAGCTTGATTTCTTGAAATAAATGAGTGAGAGAAATTCAATCTGTTATCTGTTAGCCATCAACGTAGAGATCCCGATACACTCCCTGTAAGGAATCCTCAAATTCGCTATATTTTCCCCTTTAAATTATTGATCTTCATGACTGCTGAAAATTGGTTCGGATTGTAAATTTAATATATTTCCCCCTCCTGAGGTTAGTGTATTGGTGTTCAAATCATGTTGAATCCCTTCTTGCTTTTTTCATGATTTACACTTTGCTGTAGTTCTGATCAGCCTCTTTACATTCATGGAATACCACCAAACATGTTGACTTATTTACTGTCTTATACTTCTATTATTCAGTTCTGATTTATTGTACTAGTTTTTATTCTAACTGGCCACTGGCAAATCAACAACATTCTAGCACTTGTTCATTGCATAGGACCATGACAGGTCCTCTCTGATATTACAAAATTCACCAGTCCTAGCCTAACCGCTGCGCGCCATGTTGGGCGCTTTGCACGCACCCGGGGGGGGGGGCACTCAACACAAATGACCATACGGATATGCTCCCCGGAAAGACCCCTTTTGGGTTTCGCAGCTCGAAGACCCCTATATTTGACCAAAATACAGCTCCGAAAGACCCTTGATTTTGATAATTTCAGCTCTAAAAGACCCCAAAATTGCTCATTCCTCATATTTCTTGTTTTTTCAGGCGATTTTCAACCAAAAAGCCAAGAAAGACCCTTGATTTTGACTTTTCGCAGCTCCAAAAGACCCCATTTTACTTGTTCACAGCCCGGTTCGCAGCTCCGACAGACCCCCTTTTACCGGTACGCCGGCAGCTCCCAAAGACCCACCACCTCAAAATTCCGGGGGAGCATACCCACCAAAAATTTTTGATGTGCCCCCCCCGGGCACGCACCCACCCCTCGAGGAACTAGAACTACATGTAGTTCTACAACATTCAGCAATGTGAGCCAATGGTTATTTACTCAAATATTAAACCCTTAAAAAGTGAAAAATAAACTACATGCTAAATTTATAAAAATATTTAGTAGTATCATCAACATGCCACTTAAAACTACACAATAATAAAATTATTATTTCTTAGATACAACAAATATAACTTTTAAATCAAATTGTTGAATAATTTCTATTTAGTGTTAAAATGGAGTAAACTTAAAAATGCAGAATTTATTAATTGGTTTGAATTTGTCACATATTAAAATGTCAACTACTTCTAGTTCCAAAATGTTGATTTATATAAACATCATCAACAACAACAACAACAACAACATATTGATCTTATCCATCATCGCCAACATCATCATCATCAATACTATGCATCATCATCATCATCATCATTAGTCCTCTTCATCATCATCCTCCTCTTCTTCTTCATCACTACCATCTCATCAAACAAGCCTCATCTCAACAAGAAAGTACACAACATCCGCAAACAAGCCTTGGTGATTTCCTGTCATCAATTAAGCCATCCCATCATTAAGACGATATCACACTCCTTGTTAAACTCTCCGTTGGATCCGATAAAAGTAATTGAGACGGCAGATAAAACGAGGTGCGGTGAGACAAGTGGTGCTTAACGAAGAAGTCAGATGGAGTATCATTTGGTAGATGGTATAGGTTAAGGTTAGGTAAAGGCCATGAACATCATACTTTACTTAAGATGGATTGCCCATCATTTTTAGGTTTGGGCTAGACTGCGGTAATATTATGTTATGTCTGGGAGAGATACTTGAATTATTTCTGACCGGGTGTACAGTGCGAACCTCAAAACCTAGCCAATTTCCACAGGTAAATCTTACTCAAAAACTAAAGTTTTTTTAGGATGAGGTATTGTACCCAATAAATTCAAATGTCATTCTTTGAATGTATAACATATTGGGGTTAAAGAACTGTGTACTGACAGATGAGCATGTGTGAGAAATAATTATCCATAGGGCCTAGTAGAGAACATACCGACTGCTCTGTGCCAGAAGTGGGTAAGTGCAATAGCTGCCCTGTGAACATTTGGCAATTTACACACAGTATATTGTACTCATCTACATGTACACAGGGCAGCTTCTCACAACAGCTATTGCACTTGCCCACTTCTGGCACTGAGAAGTCTGGAGCAACATAAAACATTGCACTTGATGGAGTTGCACTACATGTACTGTACAACTTACTTAAGACATACAGATCTTAACTAATCAATTACCACTATACATTGCAGTAGCGTGTCCAGGGGGGAGCTTTGGGTGCTGAAGCCCCCCGCACTTTGTTAAAAATCATGTAAAATCAGCCGTTTTTTGGCGATTTTAGCCATAAAGCCCCCCGCATAAATCTGAAAAAGGGGCTTAGCCCCCCGCAGGAAAAGATCCTGGACACGCCGGTGCATTGTATCTAACATTCATGTACTGAAGTTAAAATATCTTTCACAAGCCTCCATACAAGCTGACACAGTTTTAACTCTCTCAGTCAATCAAGATGCCAACATTGCAAGCCACAACATTCACTCAGTGAATATTTGGACCAGAACAACCCAAAACAATTTGTCAAAATTGTCACTTGCATGTTTGAAACAAGTGTGTGTTGCAAATTATAAATATGAAAATGTAATTATGAAGACAAAATCTGAAGTTTGATTAAAAGTATGAAGCACACAAGGTTATTGAATTTGGAATCCATGCTTTAACATGGATGCAAGGAGGACGCAGCAAATCATAAATAGAGAGCAATTTTCAAACGCAGGTATCAAATGCCTGTGCATTTATTCAAAATCACTCTCATGTGACATGATTTTGAATAAATGCACGGGCGTTTGATACGTACGTTTGTATATCACAAGCGCTCTAATATTTCCAGAAGATGGCACTTGGAAGTGTTTTTTAAACATAGCATGAACTATATATGAGCTATTCACCAGCAAAATGGTTATGCAATTCCAAAGGAACCGGATCACACACCTTTCAGAATAGTAGGCCTAAATGCAGTAGACTTTGTGTGGCAATCGTTTTGATCATGGTTCAGTACTCAAAAGCATGATCCCATTGACATAGTGATAATCGGATTACACATACCACTTTGATGATGAATTATGATGTAAATTTATTCTAACTGATCAATTTGTTGAGGAGTTTGACAAAATAATTTTTGCACAATCTGTTCGGACACTACACTGCAAAATTCCTGGCGAGAGAGTGACTACATCGCACTGGAACTCTGAAGTCACTACCGCCGTCACTTCAGAATAACCTACCCTATGGTGGCCGACAGAGTCACTACAGGAGAGTGACTACATCGGAAACAAGGCAGTAGGGTACTATGCAGCAGTGTCATCACGTAGTGACTACAACTGCTAGCCTCCAATGTGTTACCTGCTCGATGCCGCATCGGCGACTCATGATGTACACCACCGACTAGATTCCGACAGTGGTCCATATCTTGTAGTCACATCAAAGTGACTTCCGTAGCCAGTGTCCCATGCGTCGCCTGCTCGGTGCCCAGTCGGTGAACTTCAAGGTGACTACGCTGCCGAAAGGTCGTTGACCGAACCCTGTTATGAGTTCGAACACTCTGGGGACGCGCGCGTATATCTACCAAATACGCGCTGATGATGAAAAATACGCGTATCATGCTTGTTAACTGCTTGTATACGCTCATGAATGGAATGAGTTGGTTTTATAATTAATTGATTGATGCATGCTGTACAGTGGGTCCGTGGCTGTAGGCTACTGCCGTCTTTGTGGTTTTTTTATCGTGCTTTTGCATTCTTTATCATTTATATTTCAACTGTGAGACTTCCGATTCATTTTGTTTCATTAATTTATTGTTCTCTTTTCTAATATTTTAATTCTTTTCGTGCTGCCTGTTTAATAATCTCATCAACTGTGTGTGTTATTTGCAGTTCTTGTTCTTGGTTTATTTGTTTGTTTCATTTCAAACGTTTTTATTTTGTTTATTTGTTTGCTTGTTTTCCCAAAAAACTTATATCATTGCTTTGTTTACTTCGATCAGTGGTAAGATGACATGTTTTGCTATCAAATTAGGCCTATTTTTTCATATTTTGCATGATAACGTTATATAGGCCTATTGAAACGTTTTTTTATTTAAAACGAATTGTGTTTTTAAATGTTTTAAAAGAGATTTTCAGCCGAAGTTCGCAAAGTAGGCCTATGCCTATTATAGGCCTAGCATTTTCAATTTATACATTTTGATTTGCCAAAAACTTTACTTATTTGAAGCAAGAATTTTTCTGTTATATTTAAAATTGATTTATAGGCCTAGCATGCATTTTGTTTTACTTCTTGTCACTTTCCTGAAAGGTCTACTGCAAAGTTATACTTTTACTGCCGTAAGTTTATGCAAAACTTTGGCTTGTGCTATTTTCTTTTTCCGTTTTTCAATTTGGTGTTTTTATAGGCCTATTAGTTTGATTTGTTTTTCATGTTGATTTTCTTACGTTATCAAATTATGCCTATAAATCGGTGTCACATCAATATAGGCCTATTGCAGTGTTTGTTTGAAATTGTGTCTTATTTTTTATCACGCAAATATTAATGCTTGTTATGAATTATTATTGTTATAATTATTTATTTTACACATTTAATATTTCAATTCATCAATAGGCCTACATGCTTCTTATAATATTCCTACTTTTAACTTTTTATTTGCAATTTGCAATTGTTTTCTTTCGAAGTGTTTCTTTGTTTCTTCCATTCTTCGTTTATTGGTTTCTTCCTGCTTATTTATTTCTTAATTTGTTATTTATTTAGTTATTCAAATAACCACCAATTAACAAAAATGTATTTTATTCATCATATTAGTTTATTGAATTATACTTTGTTTACTGATCATGTTTATTTCTTTTATTAACAAATTTATTTTATTCATCTAATATTTCCCTTATTTTTAAAGTCCAGTTTGCAATTTCCCCTCCCTAATCCCTAAAAAAAAGCAAGAAATAAAGAATATTATTTGAATAAATCAAGAGAATATAAAAAATATGGCAATAGGCCTAAAAGCAAAACCGGCAACCCAAAACGCCGGTACCGAGCACCCAGGTCCAGTCGCGTAGTCACACCAGTGTGACTCTCCTGCGAAGTCACCGCGCCGCGAAGTCACTCTGTAGAAACCTAGGAGGCTGGCTACCCGGCTATTTCGGACCGGCGATATGGAAAACCGAGGTGTAGTTTCCGATGCAGTGACATTGATGTGACATCGGCGTCACACAGATGAGAATCTTGCAGTGTACCTTTAGACACTACATTATATACAAAATCTGAATTGGAAGAAATAAATGAAGAGTAATATTCATGTAGGCCTACTATTAAAGTGGACATTTTCACAGTACATTAATTTTCACTCTTTTCACACTCAATGCAACTACCGCAAAAATAAAAATGCACAAATATGTCATATATTTATGGAAGAAAACTCAAAATCCCAAATTCAAAAACAAGTGACGTAGTTCAAATTTGGCAAAGCATGGAAAATTACACACACAAAAATTAGCATTCTTGCAGTATCTCATACTGGGTGAATTGTAACACATTACCTCTCACTTCTCCCCATTGATCTTCAAATCCTATAGTGTCCATCAATTACTAAACAATTCAATCACATTCAAGTTGACGAGAATAATCAGAAAAAAGGCAATTTACGTAGTGATGTGTTATGGAATGCTTAAAGTTGCCACGTTGTGGATACAGATATACATTTGTTTAAAATAACTTATTTTTCGTAGTTGAGGATGTTGAAGAAAAGGATAAGGAGGTTTATATGGGTGAAAGGTCATCTATCTTCTTCTTGTCCAAATGTCCTAGTAACCCAATTATTTGAAATCCCTTTTTTGGGTTCCAAATCCACAGAATTGGCAACAACTCACACAATAGTCATAGTAAGGAACTTCAAAGCATTACATTTTTGTGCCTAAAAATATTATGCAAATTGTTAATTGTGGAAACTGGCAAGGATTTGAAAATATTAGGCATGCAAATATTTTAATTCATACTGGGCAATGAAGTAATCTATAATAAATTACTGAGTTTGGCGAATTTGTAAGGCTAAAAACTTCTACGTTTTACATTATTTCGGAAAACAGATTTTTGCGTTGCGTAGAGTACAGTTGTCCGCACCCCAATAAAACGTCCAATTTTGTTTTTGTTTACGTTAAGGGTGTCAAATTATGTTAATTAGTTTCAAAGGCAGGGCAAAGGCAGAGGAAGCGCACCTGCTACATGCTACAACTTTTCACGCCAACACAATACACTAATGTTGACATAGCCTGAATTTATAGGCCTTCTATCCTGTCATCCTTGTGAGGATATTAGGGACGCACCATTTGATACTCAGGGGGGGTAGGAAGTTAGGGTCGGGGAAGAATTTTTTTGCCACCGAGAAGGCGCTGAAAGTTTGTTTTTTTCACCGCCAAGCGCAAGTTATTTTTTTTAAATTTCATGCATTACACACAGTTAGGTGGGGAAGGTTTTTTTGGTTTTTTTTAGTGTTGGTGGGGAAAGTTTTTTTTTTTGCTCATGTAGTGGGTGAAGTTTTTTTTTTTTGAAAAACTTCCTACCCCCACCCTGAGAATCTAATGGTGCGTCCCTTATGCCTGTAGTCTCAACTATTACATGACACAGTAGAAGCAACTATTACATGACACAGTAGAAACTCAATTAACATCTATTGTTTATTCAACTAATTGATCAACATTAGCATGTATTCTGTGTTCTTATGGAGAACTTTTGAAGGACAAATTAATCAGGGTTGCCAAACCACACCATGAATAGGCCTACTCTGCTTTGTGGTAGTGCTATGTTTATCAGGTATGATCATAACTTTATATGAAATAGAGTGTAAGGAAATGTGAATAAAATTGTTTCAGCTGCACAGTGGTATAGCCAGGACTTTTTCAGAGAGAGAGAGAGAGAGAGAGAGGGGGGGGGGCGAGGCAAATTTCATGGGGGGGATTGTCACAAATGGGCTAAAGAGTACGACAAATTTATCCAAAATGGGCTAAGAAATAAAAAGTACAACAAATGCATAGAAATCTAAAATATCAGATCAGCCAGCAGGCCACAGGGGGCCAAGAGGGATGTGAATAAAATTGTGTTCATCTGCTCAGTGATGTAGCCAGGACTTTTGCAGGAGGCGGGGACAGAAGGTACATTTCAAGGTGGGGGACAAACTTGGATGACAATGATAAAAAATGAGCTAAAAGGTACAACAAATTTGTCCAAAATGGGCTAAAAAATACTGTAGAAACAAATGCATAAAAATCTTGGAATTCTTAAATATCAGAGCGACCAGCATCCCACAGGGGCAAGACATGATCTAATTGCAATTTCAAGCCATTGATTTATATGGAAAAGATACTAAATATTATACTTCTAAGTTCTAAATGATCATCTCCTCTCATACCATTAATCACATTAAATAAAACATTTACATGTACACAAAATGTACAAAATTTACCAACCGCGAAAGACCCCGACCGCGAAAGACGGGTGACCGCTAGTTTTACAAATTTATAAAAATGTTATTCATTTATATAATTATGTGGTTTCTATAACAATCATATGAACAATTTACACCACAAAATGTTGTACTTTGGACCCTCTGTCAAACAGACAGTGGAGTAGAATACCACATAAAATGATGAATGAGATAATTGAACTAATCTATGGTGATTGAGTGATCATCATCATCATTGTGTGGTGGCAGATGAAAATGAACTTGTAAATATGTTAATTGAGACAAGCAATTTGTGGTTTACAGGTACTAGCAACTTTTTTTTAATGACTAGGATAGATTACTGTAGAAATGGTGCCAAAAATAAAAGTCTGCATGATATACTCGTCTATATGATGAAATGTATTTATGTATCATTATATATATACCTTTTTCCATGTTTTGTTTGTTTAATTGTTCGGTTTTTAGTTATGATTCTTAATCAACAATACTTGTGACCAGGTCAAATACAAACTCTGAAAATACAAGCTGTAACAAAATGATTGTTCTCCGTCTGTATATTGGTGATTTGAAAAAGCCTGCCTCTTCTAAACACACCACACAGTTTAAAATCCCCGCTCTTCACATTTTAGGTGTGATGGAGTCGCCGGGGACCCAGCTATGGCTGCCATTGAGGTGCAGGAATGTGTGAAATTGGCTTCGTTTATAAGTTACTGCCTTTGGGAACTTATTGATTCAAAAGCTTAAAAAGCAGTGTTATTGCACTAAAATATTGAGACAAATAAAGCTGACACACAAGAGGAATGGTATGGGTTCTATAAAGGAGATCCCAAGGCTTTATATATTGGGTGTCATTTCCGCCCCATTTGCGTGATTTTTCTTGGGAGGGGAAACATCAACATTTTTGTTTATTGGCCTTAACTCAAGAACCACAAGACCTATGGACATATAAATGTCATTATTGGCTTCCTTGACTCATTTCCTATAGGGTAAGTGTATTAATATATGACACGATCAAGGGAAATGAGTTGGATATCGCTAATATTGATTTTGAGATATTGGCAAAGAAAGTGTTAAAATTCTTGTTTCATATTGTTTTCTGCAATTGATAAATTGATGTAACTTCGCAAAAACAAGTTGTATCAACATGGGGTTTTCAGTTTCTGAAAGCTCTAAATGTGCTCTTTAGAAGCATATGTAAAAGTTATTTTCGACAAGGGTCGACATGTGACTCATTCCCCTTGATCATGTCAAATATTAAGAAGTACACTGCACTTCGTTAGTTAAATGGCTAATAATGGAAAAATATGGTTCCTGCTATCCCACTCATCTTGTATCGAAACATGGGTGCTATTTAACTGCTAGACACCAATGCTTAGCAATGGTATCTTTCAGTAACCTAGATAGTTACATTATACTGTTAAAGCCCCCACATCGGGCGCCAATATATCATCATAGGCTAAGCTTCCCATACTAAGCATAGTATTTAAATTTGATTACATGTTCCCTGGTATAGAGCTGTATGATATAAATGTCATGTCATGTGTCTTCTAATATGTGACAGAATCTGATCCAAGCAGACCTAAGTCAGCAATAATAAAATTGAGACGTACTATACATGTGGACAAAGATAAGCAGCAAAAACAGCAAAAAAAGTTACAAAACTAATGGAATAAGAATTCCCAGTTTCTTATTTCTCGACCCAAGGGCTAAGAGCAAAATTGTACAATTGATTTGTTGGGAGTGGCCTTTCTTTTCCTGGCTATTTTTCTTCATTCTGTTTCTGTCTAGTTTTCTCTTTATACAGACCAGCATACTTAAAAGCATTCAAGCTTGACTTGAGCATTTTGATTGAGCCTGGTCCCATCTGGACCCAAGTGTGTGTCCACCCGGACCGACTGGTTAAACAAACAAACAAACAAACAAACAAGAGGTCCTAACTTTGCAAGAAAGTATACCACGGATGTGGAAATTTCAACATTAATAGTAAGCAGTAGTCAGCAAATAGTAAGCAAATTTAAGAGGAACTATCTGTTATTTTTGAGAATATAATTGCCACGGTCAAAAATAGATTTTCTTTATACTTTCATATTTGATGGACCTTGACCTCAAACTAACACACATGGGATAAATTTCGGAAAAATATCCCCGTTGCCATGGTAACAGGCAAATTTCAATTTTAGGCCTATTTTCGCAATTTTTGCATTTTTCAGCAGTCAAATTGTCAAGTTTTGAAGCCAGTGTTACTAATATACACAATATAAATATGATTTTTTCTTTATAAGGTATGAATAGGTCAAACCTTAGATGCCGCAATGAAAGTATAAAAATAATCACCAGATGTCAGGGTGGGTTATACCATTTATTTGAAATATGGGTGTTTTTCAATTTTTTCAAAGTATGAAAATATACCAACTTTGTATAGCTCATAAACCATATGGTAGTGTTCCGATTTCAACATCGACCACAGCATGTTGAGATGATACATTGGTCTTATGAAAAAATTACATTTGAAATTGAGGAAAACACACCTGTATATACAGTGTTGCCAGACATTTTCCTATTTTTCAAATTCAACACAAATCTCACCTTAAGTTAAATGATGTGAAAATGAAACATCATCCTTTCAAGGAACATTTATTGGAAGAGAGTTTTTATTCATATCAAATTTGATCAGTTATAATGGTCAGTGTTGTTCTAAACCACATGGGTGTTGCCATAATTGGGGTTTAATTGTGATTTGTGGATATTTTCAACTTTTTACAAGTCATAGAAATACCAAAATGCATTTCTATAATAAAGAAAGAAACATCGACCTCTTCATGTTGAGATGATATATTGGCCTTATGAAAAAGTTATTTTGATCTGGGGGGCGGGGTAAGACATCGGTTTATACAGTGTTGCCAGATAAACCACATGGGTGTTGCCATAATTGGGGTTTAATTGTGAGGTGTGGATATTTTCAACTTTTTACAAGTCATAAAAATACCAAAATGCATTTCTATAATAAAGAAAGAAACATCGACCTCGTCATGTTGAGATGATACATTGGCCTTATGAAAAAGTTATTTTGATCGGGGGGGGGAACATCAGTTTATACAGTGTTGCCAGATATTTTCCTATTTTTTCAAAATTCAACACAAGTCTCGCCCTAAGTTAAAAGATATGAAAATGAAACTTCACCTTCATACGGAACATATCTTTTTAGAAAGAAAGTTAATTTCATATTCAATTTGATCATCTGGGATGGTCAGTGTTATTTCTAAGCCATATGGGTGTTGCCATAGCTGGCGTTTAATATGACAATTTAGATATTTCCAGCTTTTTACAAGTCTTAAAAATAGTACACATCCTTAAAATTATTGTGGAATGAACGCAATATTAAGGTTAAAAATTACCCTAAGAACACTTAGTATGTGAATTTAAATGTTAAATTTGAGTTCGGAAAATATTTCCTTCTATACAGTATTGCCAGTTATTATCACATATATTCAAAATTCAACGTATGTCTCACTTTAGGATTTATATTGTTTAAATCGCTGCCATGAATAAACCACATGGATGATGCCACTATAAATGGAGTTAATAGTGAAATGTGGATACATTATCAATTTTAAAATGACACCTTATTAAAGTTACAGCTATAGTATTCCAATTTTTCACAAAAAAAACCCAAAAAGCACACAAATGTGTCCTAATTTGGCGCTTTTATGGGCACTTTTGCCTTAATGCACCCAATTTGTTGTCTTGTCTCCACTGCAAACCCACCAATCGACATACCAAAATTGCTAAGGTACCCCCAAAAGCGTGGCACTTCCCCGTATACCTTTAACCAGGGAGAACCCCCTCCGGGGTCATGTCATAGGTATACTGTGCCCAGTAGTCCTCTTTTTCTACTTGAAACGGATATTTCCTCACACAACTTTTATCAACATTTGGTGATTTTTTATTTTGCTTTAACCCTGCAAGTATCTGCAAAAGTGTTCATATAAATCTCCTTCAGTCTTGAAAGCTTAATTTTAGTTGCTTCCTTTTTACAAGCTCATACAAATTCATGTCATCAATGAGCAGGGGATGCTTGAATGACAGAGAATTAGCAACAATATCATCCAACATTTCAATGGTCATTTCTTCTTCATACTTTCGACTCTCCTGCGAGCTCGTCTCGGGAAAGGTAACTGGACATTAATCTGTGAAAAGGTTCTGTGCGTTATTGTCTTTGACTATTCTCATATCTTTCGAGACATTTGCTGGATCTATATAGTTTTTTGCCAATTTCTTCCCCATATCTGTTTTGCAAGTATAGTTGGGATGTGTGCTTTAATAATATGGGGTAGGCGTAATTTAAACATTATCTTACTCTTATATGCATCTTTTTGGAATGTAACAATCTTATGTTATTTTAATTTATTTTAGCCCAGCTAGTATGTGTATATTGGTAAAAACATTATGGCTTTTATGTATATTTTAAAGTATACATGTTTGATGTTTTCTGTGTTGTATTTTAAGGGGTTGGTCACCCACCTTTGCACAGTATTTTTGTCGGACCTGAGAGCACATCAGACATACCAAATTGCATTTTGAATACGAGGAATGTCCTTCTGATATAAAATAATTTTGATTTTTTTTTTTTTTTTGATACAATAAAAATTTTAGGGTAAATTATGCATATTGAATTTTTTTATTTTTTGACATATTGCAGTTGATTTAATAAATCTAATGATGTGTACTTAAAGTGTATGTAGCTGGGATAAAAAGCCGACCACTAATCCATTAATTAATGTTAATTGAAAAATTTGACCATTCACAGTGAAGATATAGATTTTCCCCAAAAAGACCTTAGGTGTGAAAAAATATCTTCAATATGAAAGGTCAAATTTTTCATATGGACGGCTTTTCATTCCAGCTACATACACTTTAAGTACATATCACTAGATTCATACAATTTACTTTTGAGATCTGTTAAATTTCAAAAATATCAATTTTTAATCATTTGCCATAAAATTTGTATTATATCGCAAATTTCAATATATGTCTGATGTGCTCTCAGGGCCACAAAAAATATGTGAAAACGTCGCTATTTGAACCCTTATGACTTATAAAAATATCGACATCTCACCATTAAACCCTAATTATGGCAACACCTATGTGGTTTGGAACAACACTGACCATTTATACAACTGATCAAATTTAATATGAAAGTAAATTTCATTTTAATAAACTTTCCTTGTTAAGGTGAAGTTTCATTTTTGCATCATTTAACTTAAGGTGAGACTTGTGTTAAAAAATAGGAAAATATCTGGCAACACTGTATAAACATATGTTTTCCCCAAGCTTAAGTGTAAATTTTTCATAAGACCAATTATGTATCATTTCAACATGGTGAAGTTGATGTTTCACTTCCACATATTTTTTAAGGAATGCATACCATGGTATTTTGGTATTTTTAAAACTTGTAAAATGTTCAAAATAATCTCGCTATTTAACCCTAATTATGGCAACACCCATGTGGTTTGGAACAACACTGACCATTTATACAACTGATCAAATTTAATATGAAAGTAAATTTATTTCAAAAAAAAAAAAAAAAAAAGGTTTGTCTCAAAGCTGACGAGAAATTTAAAAAAAAATGAGAAATGAGATTTTTTTTTTTTTTTTTTTTAACGCCTCA
The DNA here is from genome assembly GCF_039555335.1 of Amphiura filiformis. Taxonomy (NCBI): domain Eukaryota; kingdom Metazoa; phylum Echinodermata; class Ophiuroidea; order Amphilepidida; family Amphiuridae; genus Amphiura; species Amphiura filiformis. Next base: position 586,682 of record NW_027305494.1, read on the forward strand.
AAATACGATAATAATAAAAAAAATAAAAATAAAAATAAATATTGCCTACCTGGCCCTCTTTTGATCAGATCAATGTTTAGATTGTCATGTAATTTGTGAACAACTCACTGTCACTGAACTGCCGGCCGTCGAAGAAAAAGTGACAAAAATTTGACCATGAATTATGTTTTATAGTCAAAATATTCCACTAATTCGATTAATATAATGATATTTGGCCTAAACTTGAACTTATTTGAAATGAAATGTCAGTTTTTATTGAGTTTTTACACTCATCCATGTGCTTGCAATGCTGCTGAATTCTGCACTTTGGCGATGTCGGAACTGCATTTTATTGAATTCGGCGAACTTTTATGGCATAAAGCAACATTTTTATAGTAAGTGCACTGCTTGGAAACTTTCTTAAAAAGCGAGATAGTTGGTTTAGAATCACGGCGAGAAACTTTTGAGAAAAAAGTCTGATTTTCGCAGATTTTTTCACGAAAAAACTAAAAAAAAAAAATTTTTGAAATAAAAAAATTTCCGCATTTGTTTTTTTTTTTAATTTTTGTATTTTACAAACTTTTGAGACGAACCTTTTTTTTTTTTGGCCTAATAAACTTTCATTTTCAACCTAAGGTGAAACTAGTGCTGAATTTTGAAAAAATAGGAAAATATCTGGCAACACTGTATAAACAGATGTTTTTCCCCAAGCTCAAATGTAAATTTTTCATAAGACCGATGTATCATCTCAACATGATGAGGTCGATGTTTCATTTTCACATCTTTATTTTAGGAATGCATGCCATTGTATTTTGGCATTTTTAAGACTGAAAATAGCTGAAAAGGCTGATAAAAAGCTGAAAAAAGCTCAACATACGTTGAATTTTGAATTATGTGATAATAACTGGCAATACTGTATAGAAGGAAATATTTTCCGATCTCAAATTTAACATTTAAATTCACATACTAAGTGTTCTTATGGTAATTTTTAACCTTAATACTGCGTTCATTCCGCAATAATTTTATTTTAAGACTTGTAAAAAGCTGGAAATATCTAAATATTGTCATATTAAAAGCCAGCTATGGCAACACCCATATGGCTTAGAATAACACTGACCATCCCAGATGATCAAATTGAATATGAAATTAACTTTCTTTCTAAAAAGATATGTTCCATATGAAGGTGAAGTTTCATTTTCATATCTTTTAACTTATGGCGAGACTTGTGTTGAATTTTGGAAAAATAGGAAAATATCTGGCAACACTGTATAAACTGATGTTCCCCCCCACCGATCAAAATAACTTTTCATAAGGCCAATGTATCATCTCAACATGACGAGGTCGATGTTTCTTTCTTTATTATAGAAATGCATTTTGGTATTTTTATAACTTTTAAAAAGTTGAAAATATCCACATATCACAATAAAACCCCAATTATGGCAACACCCATGTGGTTTAGAACAATACTGACCATTATAACTGATCAAATTTGATATGAATAAAAACTCTCTTTCTAATAAATGTTCCTTGAAAGGATGATGTTTCATTTTCACATCATTTAACTTAAGGTGAGATTTGTGTTGAATTTGAAAAATAGGAAAATGTCTGGCAACACTGCATATACAGATGTGTTTTCCCCAAGCTCAAATGTAACTTTTTCATAAGACCAATGTATCATCTCAACATGCTGTGGTCGATGTTGAAATCCGAGCACTACCATATGGTTTATGAGCTATACAAAGTTGGTATATTTTCATACTTTGAAAAAATTGAAAAACACCCTATTTCAAAATAAATGGTATAACCCACCCCGACATCTGGTGATTATTTTTATACTTTCAATGCGGCATCTAAGGTTTGACCTATTCATACCTTATAAAGAAAACAGTATATATAAACTCCTCAACAAAAGTTTGGAAAGTTTTTTCAAGCATCTGTATCTCAAAGTATTTGTGACATATTCATATCGTGTTGTATATCAATGGTTAGCTACAATACTCCGCTTTACAATGACACCACATGTGAAACAATAACATTTTTCACGGCTGATTACACGCCTTGTAAATGTAGTGGGGTCTCAAACAGAATTTGCCAAATTGACCACTATTCTATGCCGCAAGCAGCAATCCAATATCTTTACAATCTGAGACCTAATGTAATCCTCCAAGATGGCACCGCTCGCCCCAAAGAGCCACGGTAGTCAACGAATACCTTCAGAACATGGGAGTAGAGCCAAAATGACCTGCCATCAGGTCAGACCCGGGGGCCAGACCTCAACCCGTCTGTACACTTGTGGGACCAGCTTGATCGTGCTGTGCGTGCCAGAGAAGCCCATATGCAACCACATTGAATGACCTGCGACGAATCCTTGTTGAAGAATGGAATGCCAACCCACAGTAACGTGTAATCAGGTCGGTGAGCAGCATGAGGAGAAGGTGCCTGACCAGTGGCTGCCTGTGGTTTTTCCACCCGCTATTGAGGTTAGTGGCTAGGGTTGTTTGAGCACAGAATAATGGTCAATTTGGCCAATTCTGTTTGAGACCTCACTGCATTCACATGGCGTGTACTCAGCCGTGAAAAATGTTATTGTTTCACATGTGGTGTCATTGTAAAGCGGAGTATTGTAGCTAACCATTGATATACAACACGATATGAATATGTCACAAATACTTTGAGATACAGATGCTTGAAAAAACTTTCCAAACTTTTGTTGAGGAGTTTATATTGTGTATATTAGTAACACTGGCTTCAAAACTTGACCAATTGACTGCTGAAAAATGCAAAAATTGTGAAAATATGCCTAAAATGAAAATTTGGCTGTTACCATGGCAACGGGGATATTTTTCCCAAATTTATTTCATGTGTGTTTGTTTCAGGTCAAGGTCCATCAAATATGAAAGTTTGAAGGAAATCCATTTTTTGACCGTGGCAAACATTTAAAAAAAATTCTCCAAAATAACAGATAATGCCTCTTAAGTAGTGAGCAAGTAAGAATGGTACTCAATTTTCAAAATGCCTCACTTTGGACCTAGTGGATCAAATCATGTCATATATTGTACTGTATAACCAAGATGATATAATACTAAATCATCGTTTATCACTAAATGTTCTTGCTTTATTTGCAGTCCAACTTTGAAAATTATGAGCAAGACGAAATTTAATTTGGAGTTTGAATCATGCAAATAATAAATATCAAAGAATTAGCAGGCATCAAAACTCATTTTTAAGGGTATTCATTTACAAAGCTAGTGAGCTTGAAGGCTATTATACTGAAGCAAACTTTGAAATTGAAGGCACCAAGGATAATGGTCCAAACTGTTGATCGCAACCTTTTTCTGAGTCGCAGCCTCTTCCATTAAGGGGTTGGGGAACTTGTTGGAAAAAATAAGCAAAATGCATCGCCAAGTGCAAGGTTAAATTGTAATGGTCATTTAACCCCAATTTTTACCTATTTCAGCATCAAAATTTGTCCCAGTTAAGTCACTCTGGCAGATGGTCAGTGGGACAACTTGGTAATTACGCCCTTACCTTTCCACGTACATACACCTCCATTTTGTTGGGGAAATATGGGGTGAGACGACAAATCCTACCATGCCCCTTTAACCTCTTGATTAATCTATGTAATCTCCCATCCCTTGGGGTAATCCAAATAATTTCGCCAGCCAGCCGGCTGACTGACTGGGTGCTAGGCTCTAAGCAGATAACATCATCTGTGTGATTATACCACCTTCCTCTTAGATGCACTTGAATCTTAATCATGCTAATCTGTAAGGACAAAGTTCCGTAACTCCAATATGCTTGTACATGCATAGAATGACCTTTAGATGTGTTGAGTACACAATCTCATACTCAATACCTTTAGGTCAACTGTTGAGCTATAGGGCTTGCTGATCGAACTGTGACATTGGATATGAGAGTATTTTTAGCTGATAGTGATGGCAATAGATAAATAGATTGATACATATATTCATTTGTCTTCAGCCCTTGGGTGAAATAGAAATATACAAAAGTGTAACAGTGTTTTGGCCATGCTTTAGTTACACTTTGTAAGTGTGTTGAGATGGGGTGCCCATAATATTGAGGAGTGGAGCTTTACACAGAGCCATGTGTCTTTTGAATCTTTTCCTTTTAACCCTATGAACACTACTAGTCATTTAACAGCATTTCTGATTGGTTGATAACTTGAAATTGCCAATTATGATTAGGCTTTAAACTATTTATGGTAAAACTTTCATTTACAGATGATCTTATTAATACCCTCCTTGATTGGTTCAAAATTGGACAGAATATTCATTTTGGCCAATCGGCAGGTAGTTCTCATGTGTATGTAATTCTTGATCATGACTACCTCATAATTTGTAATTTTTAGTACAAAATAACATTTGTAGTTAATTCCAAACAATCTTAGAATTTCTGGAAATGGTGTAAGGCATTGAACATTTACCAGGGTTGCCAAACCTGCGATTTGGTAGCCCAATTGGGCGACATTTGAAGATTTTTCCCGCAACTTTTGACAATTTCTGGTCCCATAGAAACCAATGGTTAAGAACAAAATTGGGCGACTTTTCAACATTGGCTCCCGCGACTTCCACTAGTTTCCTGCCCCATAGAAACCAATGGTAAAGAGAAAAATTGGGTGACTTTTCGATTATTTGACCCGCGATTCGGGCTGAAATCTTTTGGCAACCCTACCTGAAAGTGGGACCAGAATTATAAGTGCTATCTTCAGTAGCATGATAGAGCTGGTACATAGTGTGTGGGTCATGAGCTCTTCTATTAATAATATTTAAAGAAATACAGTTCTCTAAAAACACCCTCTATATATACTTATATTAATAGGCGACAAGAAAGCTTACCACACACAATAAGCGCATCAACCTTCCACGTTAACCCATCGTCTGACCCCTATTCTTATACTCCCCTAGAACGAAATACACTATTTGTTCAACACAGACAGCCTTAAACTTCACCATGGCTTCCAAACCATACAAAACTCATCCTATTAAGCAGACAGAAATCAAGTTAGTGAGATAGTGATATCACTACAGATACAGCTATGCACTTGTGTGTGCAGCACGTGGGTGACCGGTGACCCCTATATATGTGTTGCCTTTTGCAGAGCATATAAATGGGATAAACTGCATACAGCGAGTGACAAGGAATATATAATTGAACCAAATTCCACCAGCAACTGCAGACCAAATTCTTGAAAAACCTCCAACATGCCTCTCGATGGGAATATTCTTTTACAAACACACTTTTATTTAAACATCAGAGCCAGTAGCACTTTTCTGGTTTCAATACTGTAAATTTGAGCATTCCGTTGCATCCAGAGTAGTTATTGACTGGTGTGCAATGTAAGCCAATTATAGGGTAGCAAAAATAAACTTTTGTATAATGTAATCCTTAGATTATATATATATATATATCCTGTTTTGGCAGGGTACTACTTGGGCAAAAGCCTACCATTTCTTTATACTTCTTAAGAAAGAAGAACATCAGTACCATTGATATTATAATGGTACCTGTCTTCAGAAGATAGCACAATTCACAACGTCAGTGGACATGGTGGATAGCTATAGTCTTTGCCATTTCCAAATTAAAGCCATATTATAACATTTGCTGAGGAGAACGCCCTCAAAAAAATGTTAAATTCTGTTTTTTACATGATTGTAATGTACTTTAGTCAATAAAGATACTCTGCAAAAATCAAGACTCTAGGTGCTGTAGTTTTGTCAAAATCCAAGATTTGGCTTTAAGATGAAAATATTTAATATCTTTTAAACCATAAGTGCAGTCTTGATGGATTTTTCAGCAGATTATAGCCATGAACAAGAATATTACATCAGAAGATGACTCAAACAATGAAGCTGAATGACTGCTTATACACCAAACTTTCAGTCTGCTTAAAAACTTTCAGTCTCAAGGTGCAGGTCTTGCAAACCTAAGGTCCTGGGTTCGATCCCTGATTGGAATCACTTTTCCTGTTTCCTAAACAGATGTTAAAACAGCAGAACTGTTAAGACTTTCTGAAATATGTTGATTCCTGTCGTTAAAGCCTCCGTTTTATTTAAAAGATGCGTATATCATGCGACAAATAACTCGTTTAGCTTGCCTGTGTCATATATCACTTGCATGTTTCATTTAGTGAGGTGTGAAACTTGATTTGCATGCCTAATTGACCCCACAAGTCTCCCCTGTTATTGCCACTGTAAACATTCTATACATTAATTGGATTAGATACACAGCATTACGCCCAACACTAGTAGGTCCATCCAAACGCTCATGGATATATTGCATTGCCCCTTCTGACTTTACAAAAGGTTTCCACATCTGCGATTTGGTTGCCCAATTAGGGGGTTTTAAATTATCATCGTGCAACTTGAAAATGAGCAAGGAAACTTTGAGACATTTTGGTGTTTCAGTGAAATTTACTTCAAAAATCAACAAATCCTGAAGATTTTGAGATGATTTTTGGATTAAAATTTACTGAAAATAATACAAGTTGAAACTAATTCTTTAGTCTTGAAATGTCCTCTAAAACTGATTTGTAGTGACAAATTATTATTATTTTGGACTAATTTTAGTAAATTTGTGAGAAATTTCAATGCAATGCCTGCAAATAGGCCAAAAGTTAAAAAAATGTAGCAATCCTAACTTTACTACCAAAGTGTCCCTGGCTGTACATGACAAGCAACAGTAAAGAAAACGTACAACTTACTCCAGCTTTGGAAAAAATTTTTACTCATCAATATCATTCCAGATAAATACTACAGTAGATGTACATATGGGTTACAGAACTGTGTCTTGAGATTTGAATATTTCCGATCTAAGTGTATCATCCTGATCATAAAAGCTAGCACACAATAAATAAAGATATCATTTTACATACAAGCTCATATAGTTGGTCACTGATATTACAACCAAAGAGTATCGGCCCAGTCAATCAATGAAAATTGATACATGAAGCAACTTACAAACCCAGCATTGGCTGTTCCGTTTGATATCCATACACCCCTGTTGAAGACATGGCCATAATCTCCCACACAGGGGGTATAGATTTCAAAATGGATTCACCCATATTCAGGTAACCCCATATGAAATTCATATCCCCGGTGTGGAAGATTAAGGTCACATCTTCCATAAGGGGTGTAAGGATTTCAATCGGAATAGCCAAATATGATCAAAAAACTATACAAACATGTCGAAGTCATCTAGGTCGGGATATGAATAAGATGTAGAGAACGGAATTGAATAGAAATGGGTCGTTGTGAGAAACTGTAGAAATCGTCAGCCTTTGGGATGCAGGTTTGATGGTTTGATTTGCAAACATTAGTGCAGAATACGATCCAATGGCTACATGAAATGATACACTGACATCGGACTTTAAGATCAATATTTCATGAGGACTCCCTAGATTGGGTGTCACTGCCAACTTGTATCAACTTAGCCATTCCATGCTAAGATTGTTGAAGCATTATCAGATGAAACATTTTATAACAATGGACAAAGTAAAACAATGTCATTGTGAAATTTGCAACAAGAATCGGTAACTGGTCCTGTGTCACAACCTGGGGTACCTTTGTGTTACTTAGTAAAACAATTAAATGGTTCAAACATTTTACCTACACATCTCATTTGAAGTGGTTCATCCTCCTGAGCATTTTGACACCTTTTTTATGGAAATCGGTTAAAAAAAGAGAGAGTGCGGGCAAAAACAATCACAAAGTAGGGAGGATGTAACCCCACCTATTTTGTCCACATTTACAATCATTCTGAGCAAGTATTGGTCTTTTAAATGAACTTCTGTATTTATTTACTTAGTTTAGATGTCTGGGAGTCCATTTAGACATTTTTTTACTGGATTCAAATTTTTAATGGGGGTTTTAAATCAAATTTACGATATGAATCCCTCCCCCTAATCCTCAGCCACCCTTGGCACATTTCATGCCAAACGTCATAAGAAAATAATTAAAAAATATTTTTAAACAGGATAAAAACATGAGCAATCTAGAATAAATTAGCCTCAATTTAAGACCTAATTGAATCTTTTAAGTGAAGGAATACTCAAGAGACAGTGTTTTGAAATCCAAGCTGCACATCAAAATGTAACAAAGCCACCTTTTTGGGTACCCCGGTATATGACACAGGATCAACTACGCAAATCAACAGGCTCATAGAGTATTTTCTTTGCTAATCCTGATCTGCTGATGAAAGCAACCGATGATATAATTTATACAAACCATCAACAAGCATGGAAGATGATGGGAGGATGATGTGGGATGATGCTAGCCTGGATGTTGCTAAGGGCCAGGTGATGTATACAATGGACAGGTGAAGTAAGGATGAGATGGGATGAGGCAATCAAGATGAGAGACAACAAGATAAAACAGCAGATAACCACTATTAAAGGGTTTGCTAATAAGGCGGAACTGATTATCGGATCGGATCGTTACTGATACACTATGTGCGTCATCAGTAAAATATCGGATCGGTAAAACAATTTCCATGTTTTTTCTAATCGGATGGGATCGGATCGGATATCGGCCGATTAGAGAGAGATGCAGACTTTATAAGAACTAAATGAGAAAAGTTTTGTTTGTTTGTTTTGACCGCAAGAGAGAGATTTTACTATAATAATAGTAAAATAATTTACTCTATTATTAGAAGATGTATATTCAAGAAATAACAGCTACATTAAAAAACCTTTAAATCTAAATACGACCCACAAATGCGTTTTACTTAAATAAACTGGTTAGCATTCAATAGCTCCAATCATGACTAGGAATTCATGAATAACTTAATGAGAGCTACTTGGGGCTGACACAGACAGACTGACTGATGACCATTATGTAAATGCTTACACTTCACCTGGCTGAGCATCTGGACATGTTTGTCATATAATCTTACAAGGGTTCAACCTTCCTAACTTTATTCTATTCAACTCTTCAAAAGAAGGTATATTTCATGATTTGAACATCCTCTTTTTAGGGTATAGATATCCAAATTTGCAAGTTACATGTATGCATAATAATCATAATACATTGAATTACAGTGCCCCAACAGCCTATAATACTCATTGTGTTGTAATTTTGGGCTGTTGACAGCCCAAATATAGAAATTGGATGATATCTTTGTCAAATGATCAAATCTGCAAAAAACCTTATGCACACAATCACAATGCAGTCCTAGATTTCTGATCGTATTCAAATCTAAACTTTTTTTTGGAGTAAGTTTCATAACATCTAAATAATGTGAATTGTGATGCAATTCCAGCAAAAATATTTTGAATACTTTCATTCCATTTTCCGTGTATTTTAGAGAGAAATATCAAAATTCGCTTGTGAAGTCTGCACTTGAAGGAAGGAAAGAAGGGAGGAAGGAAGGAAATGTGCCCCAAATATTTGGTATGAGAAACATTTCCCATCTGTACAATTCGACCTATTGCACTTCCCATCAAACATGGCCCAAATCCACCTTACCTGTTTACCAATAGAAGCCCTGTATGTAATCCTCTCTTGCTGTGGATGATACAATTGTGCAGATGACATGCTGATGAAGATCAGTGTGGTAAGACCCAAATCAACTTTTTGACAGCAAATCTTGTATGATATCAGCAGAATTTTAACTGTCAAAATTTTAATCTAGCAAGATGGATAAAATTTTAGCTGGTTTATTTTACAGCAACTATATAAAGCAGTACTAGTAACCAATTTCAGCCACTGAAAGTCTATTCCTACATTTAACCACATAGCAGACAAACTCTCCAACCAGTCTTCAGAACAAATCAATCAACCACTGTTTAACTTTTTATTTTTACAGGGTTTAATTTTTCAAACTTCAAAATTCCAACCATTACAATTTTAACTTTCTTAATTCCCAATTATTTTTTGCCTTTTAGTAACCTTTCCACTTGAGTAATAATAATTAATAGTAATGATTTAAATTTCACACAGACTGGGAAATATGAAGATATCATGAAGATTTAATAGGCGTAAAAAATGACCCATTTCTAGTGTTTGTTGTCATACCTTTCCAATGGTCTCATACACAAACTATTTCAATAGGCCAAGTTTACCATATAGACCATTGCATTGTTATGTGGTGACAACACACTTTAAACCATTCAACTTTATCCCTTTTCCCTTTTATATCACTTAAGTGAGTGGCATATGCATTTTGATCATTATGTCCCTTGGTACATGGTGCCCACACACAATGTTAATCTCTATAGATTTCGTTAAAGTTGAGCTTCAATAAAAGTTTAAAAGAACATATTTAATCCTGATCCTTTTTTAAATCCTTTTTTGATTAATAATCCACTCTATGCAGGGCCGGCGCAACCTATGCGACAGGTCAGGCGATCGCCGCACCAGTTTTGAGCAAAGCAAAAAAAAAAAAAGAGAGAGAGAGAGAAAGGAAGAAAGAAAGAAAGAAAGAAAGAAAGAGAGAAAGAAAGGAAAAAGTATGCACAAATCGGGCGAATTGAGTTCAGAAATGCAAAATTTCCCTAGGCAAGGGGACGCTGCCCCTTCCAACACACTGGACCCCCGTATTGGTCATAACTTTACAGCAGGCGCGACGGTTTAGGGGCGGGCCCTCCTCCCCCCACACAAAAGAGGAAATGAGAGAAGAGAAAGGGGGAAAAAGCTATAAAAAAGGAGAAAGGGAGGAGAGAAAAAGTTAAATTGCACGTAATTGAGTAGGTCCATGCCTAAAAGACCGCTTTGTCGATCGGAAGTAGGCCCTATAATATAGGCCTGATTATTTTAGGCATTACTTGAAGACGGGTCCTCGTACCAAAAGCATGTGCAAATTACATTTTGTCACCAAAGTCACTAGACGACAATAATAGGGAAAACTTGTTCACGAAAGGCTTCATATGGACGGGCCGTCATTCACAAATATTTTCGGCTTTTTCAACATGTTCTAACTAAAATTTTACATATACTAATATAGTGCCAAAATGGTCCACCAAATCGCTTCAATTAGGTCTTCATTTTGCAAAAGTTTCTTACTTCTCAGGGGGGCACATCCCCCCTCAGACACCCCCCTGCGATACGATGCTCGCTTCACGTAGGATACATTTTTTTACATTTACGATATTTTATTTTAAAGCACCCCGGGGAAGCAGTCCTGGATCCGCCCTTGACACCTTGTATATATTGATGGGTCTACTTTCAAATTCTCAGCGGCACCCCCCTCCCGGGTTTTATAATGTGAAGTTCTTAATCTGCATATTTACCATTGCAAATTGGGGGAAATTATAATAGAGTGATTTTTTTTTCGTGATTCTCGCGCAACCGGGACCTAGTATTTTGGTGTTAACTTAAGTCTAGAATATCCACAATTTTGTTTAAAAAACAACAGGAAATGGCCTCTAAGCGCATCCAGAAACAAAAAAAATTTCAGGGGCCCTTTAGCGGGCCCCTGCACCCCACGCCGTTACACGCTCCGCTCGCGTCGCTCACTACGCTCGAATTGGATAGTAGGCCTATATTTCTAGCGCCGCACCACTTATAAATCCCTTGCGCCGGGCCTGCTATGACCACACTCCTTTAAATTTGATCTTTTTTTCTTTTCACAAATTTATTGATATAGAAATGTTCCCTATACTTAAGTTTAAAATGCAAGGAAATTTATTTATGTCAAAATTTCAAAACTTTTGAAACCAAAAAACACATCTTCAAGTTCCTACACAGCATGCTCAGTTAAATACCCAAATTAAATGTTAACTTTTTCTTTGAGAAAGCAAATAAAATTTTCTTTCCATGATTTGTGTTCAGTTTCTTCAAACATGTCTGTATGTTCTTTTTCCCTTCCACCAGGCCCAAGTACAGGTGAATAAAAATGGAAAAAATTAAAATAATAAGAATTTGTGAATGTATTTTATTTTGTACCACCATGAAATATATTGTAGTTCATCACACAGTGGTAAAATGACCAAATTCCATGCAATGTCAGTAAGAGTTTTAAAACCTTCAGACACACCAGGTTCATTTGACACCAAAGCAAACTTTGAATAAATAACATACTATGAAGTTGGGAAAAAGTTTTCAACAGCTAGTATTTGTTTAACTCTCTGAGCATCTGAAGCATTTGAACTTGAAAAAAAAAGGTTTGCCAAAAATTTCCAGCTCAAATCGTGAGCCAGATTGCCCACAAGTATTACAGTTCCACTTTGTTCCTTAATCACAGTGGCGCCGCCACAGGGAGGCATGAGGGGGGAAAATGCCCCCTGTTGCCCCCCAGTGAAAACCCAAAATTACGAAAATTCCCACTTTTTATGGTATTTTTGCGCAAAATTTGTTGATTTTGCTCCCCTGAATTTCACTTTTCCCCCTCAATGCCCCCACCCCAGACAAAAAATAGTAATAAAAATTTGAAGTAAAATGATTGAATAACTTAAAATATGGGTTGTCACCCCTATCAAGTATCATGCACTGCGGAATTTTATACAGAATGCTAAATCTTAAACAAAACACTTTTTTTCTGACTTAAATTGTTATTCTGTATATTTCCTGTTTTGTATGCACTGCTGTATAAGAACATTTGCATAATTGAAGTTTTGAATTCAGCCCCCCCAAAAAAAACACACCACAAAATGTGGTGTTGTTTTTAATTTGATGACAATGTACATCTACTTTAGAACTTCTGGGAACCATAAAATCCACACACCAAAATTCAAACTGAGTGTATCAGCCATAAGGAGTAGCCCAATTGGGTGTGATAATGATGACACTGGCAACACAGCACCTGATTAGATTGGTAACCCAACAGGTACCTGCTGTAGGGTGGTTGGCTGAAAATGGTTAATAAACTGACAACAACACCAGGGTTGCCAAACCCAGCGATTTGGTAGCCCAATTGGGCGACTTTTGAAGATTTTCCCGACTTTTGACAATTTCCTGTCCCATAGAAACCAATGGTTAAGAAAAAATTTGGGCGACTTTTCAACATTGGCTCCTGCGACTTCCGATAGTTTCCTGTCCCATAGAAACCAATGGTAAAGAGAAAAATTGGGCAACTTTTCGATTATTTGACCCGCGATTCGGGCTGAAATCTTTTGGCAACCCTGAACAACACTGATAGACTCAAGCAAAAATTGAAATATGTAATTAACTTCATTTGACAATATTCTTTGTAGCCTAAGGAAAGGAGCAGCTTGACCTTTCTGTTTTTTATTCAGTTATTAAAATAACTGGTAAATAAATGCCAAAATAACAGTTAATATTTCTAGCACACATTTGGCCTGCAAGTTATAACATGTTATCTATAAATTGGCACTCTTTGACCCACCTTTCCCTAGCCTCGGTTCGAGGTGTTAGCATGGTTAGGGCACCTAGGATAGTGTTTCTTTTCTTTTTTTTTTTGCTTCTCAATTTATTTTTTATTCTGAGCTCTGCAAGTCTTGTCCACCTACTGCTGCTGTTAGTATATCAGATCGCTAGTGGGATAAACCAGAGAAAATTGCTGATTCCAATTTTTCTAAACCATTACCGGCAGGGCCACCAGCGATCTGATAGACTAACAGCAGCAGTAGGTGGACAAGACTTACAGAGATCAGAATAAAAATAAATTGAGAAGCAAAAAAAACACACTATCCCTGGTGCCCTAACGCCTTGAACCAAGGGTAACCTTTCCCTATATCGGGTTGTATTTGAGCTGTGTTAAATATTTTCAAAAACAGTGCCTACAGCATTTATTTATATGTGATGATTCTTGCATTATTATTTTACTTAATAAACTACTTACAATGAGATTGAACCATATACAAAAGCTAAATGGCAGCTTGTTAGCTGAGCCTACAGTTTTGGCAAAACAAACAAGAAATGATAATATTAAAATAATCGGCTGTAAAATCTTCAATTTCAATTTTATTTTGATATTTTCAAATACCCAAAATTGGCATTGTTCAATTTATAAAAAAAATTTTAAAATGCATTTTTGGCCTAAAGATTACAAAACTAGAATGCTACAGTAAATCCATAAACATCATACATATAAAAAATCATAGATTTTATATTTAAAATCTATGATAAAATACTATTTCAACATACTGTTTGACTTCATAAAATATCCAAACTCATGAACTAGTTAACATAATTCTATTTGTGTCAAAATATGCCAATCTTTGTCATATAATCCTTGTAGTCAATTGTGGCAGAATTCATAAGCATACAACAAGTGTGCTTACATGAATGTAATGTATAGGCCTATATGATAGTGTTTCAAACAAAATCAACGCTTATTGGAAAGTGGAATTTTTTCGTGGTACTTTAATTTTCATGGTTTGTGTGTCAATTTATTCAGGCAACATAAGAAACATAAATGTAATTCAAAAGGTGTAAGTCTACAAAGATTGCAAAATGAAATGAGAACAATTACATCTGAAATTAATGAAAAAAGAACTTCATTTGAAATGGATTGTGCATGAAGAATAAGAACTATTTAAAACTGATACTCTGTTGCATGTGTAATATATCTATACTTGTTCCAGGCGTTAAACATACATTATAGCTAGGGTTTCAACAGAATAATATGCAGAATACATGACCAAATAGTAGTGAACTCGCATTTTCAAGGCCTACCAAGTATTACTATTAGTATTACTATCTACTGTAGATAGCATTTGTGCATTCAGTTGTAGGCCTATATATCTGATGAATTATAGCATTTTCAAGTAAAGATACCATTAATATTATACAAGCTGTATCAAAATGATTGGTACCCATCAGTTAAGTTAGCTCAATCGATAAGGCGTTCGACTATGGTGCGAGAGGTTGCGAGTTCGAACCCTGGTGGTGCCTAGTATGCTCTCGTGGAAAAATTGAGTTAGCTTGAAATTCCCTTGGACAAGGAACTCACTGCTAATTTGTCTCGTTGTAACCCGTACGAAACTTGGGGAGCTGATCCTGGTTGCGATGGTTATTTGTGGAATGTCTAGGGTGTGCGCTCTTGAAGCAGCAAAGTCCCTGATTTGTTGTATGGTTTATGGAATGATGTGGGGCCATAGTGGTCAGCGACAACCTGTAAAGTGTGCTGAGGCTTGTGGATCAACGTCTAGGCGTTGTGCCTGTGCGTAGCGCACTATAAATCACTGCGCTTTTTTTTTTTTTTTTTTTTTTCTTTTTATGATATTGAAAAGTCTGATGCTTCCAAATGTAACCTTTGATACTTTTGAAATTATCACAAATTTTGTGATACAACTTTTTAATCTACAATCTAGCTTTTATGTTGCATTTTGTTGTGCATATGGCATTGGGTTATTCCAGTTGAAATCCATACACCCCCTATGGAAGACATGACATTAATCTTCCACACAGGGAGTGTGAATTTCAAATGGGGTTACATGGACTCCATTTGAAATTCACATTCCCTGTATATGAGATTAAGGTCATGTCTTCCATAGGGGTGTATGGGTATCAACTGGAATAGCCCAAGCAAACCTGCCCTCCCCAGGTAAAAATGTGGTACCTGTTCTGCTTAGTGCTAGCAGATACAACCATTGACTTAGAGGGCAATATCATTCAAGATGCCCGACTCCTAGGTAAAAAGCAGTATCTGCTGTGTTGTATACTTGTAGATACAGCATTTTCACTTTAAGAGCAGACTGGTTCAATAACACTTGTCTCTTTAATAAACCCTCTCTGGAGTATCGCTCCAGACGACAAGTTCCAAATTTTCTTTAAAAATTCAAAAATGCCAGAATTGTATATTTTCATGACCATATTTGGAATCAGCATGAAAAATGCATTAAAATGAGTACAAACAAGCCAAGTATCGGTTCAGTATTTTTTGAGATAGCTCTTAATATTTTAAGAAAACATCTCGAAACTTGGACTTTTTATGTTGAAGCTTATAACTAGCATGCGAAGCATAAAGTGGAAAGGCAGTACATGTTTTGTAATACATTTGCAGATATTGCATTTTGACTTGGGAGGGCAGATACCACATACAGTAACAAGACCTATACAGCCAAATCAAATCCTATGTGGTCTACCTACAATATTAGGTTCTTAGGGGTATTTGGCCTGAAAATTAAACCACCGTTTAAGACGGGCACGATATCCATTGCAAGCCTTAAGACCACATAGCCATCTTGTAAGCAGGCATGGCTTTGATCTTAGGGAGCTTGATCAGTTCATCCGAGGTCTAGTCATGAGTATGATATCCGCTGGATTGTGCAGTCCATGTTGGTGTAACTTAAGATGTAGTGTAAAGTTTTGGAGGGCAAAATGGCTTAATGGGCAATTCCAGTTGAAATGCATACACCCCCTATGGAAGATGTGATCTTAATTTACTATACCTCATAAATATTTATTAGGTAATCCAGACATCTTATTGGTTAATAACGCCAGCGTCCGAGTATGGTATTTTGACTACTTCCCCGCCTGTGCAATTACGCGCACGCGAAAGTAGGAAAACTTCCGCACCCTACTACCACACGGTGTATCGACCCAGCACACGTTCCTTTTGACGATATCGTTATGCTACATAACGGCGATTCTGCAGATGCATTTATCGTGAAAATGGCGTCTGCTGCAGTTATTTTGCCGAGATACCGATGGAAAATAACACACAAATTTGACGTTTTATGAAACAAATTGTTATTTATGGAATGTTAAAAAGAAAATTCGAATAATATAGGTCAAAATGTAGATTGATTGAACAGAAATCCTCCAATAAAATCAGGTAGGCCTAAGCCAAAATATTAAGCTTATTTACCATGCCGGCATGCACATTGACTGGTGTGTGTTTTGACTTTTGTTTACGATTTTACCGTGATAGTGAAAATATTTATGAGGTATAGTAAAACAAATACAACATGTTTTATTTCGGGAAAGTAGTCAAAACTACTGGTCCCTCGGTGTTGGATGATTTGACTATACTTCCCTCCGCTGGCCGTCGGGAAGTAGTCAAATCATCCAACACCTCGGGACCAGTAGTTTTGACTACTTCCCCTCAAAACATGTTGTATTTGTATACTCCCACACAGGGGGTGTCGGTTTCAAATGGAGCCACCCATTCAGGTAACCCTATTTCAAATTCACACTCCTTGTGTGGAAGATTAAGGTCATGTCTTCCATAGGGGGTGTATGGATTTCAGCTGGAATAGCCCAATGGATGTGATGTTTTCAGGCAAGGAGATGCAACATAATTTGTATCATGGTTTCCATATTAATTCTCTTGTTTGTAGGATTTGGAAACTGCCTGATAAAAGTAGGGTATAGGGTATTCATTGGAAACCACACAACATTGCTAAGGAGTTCATTTTGGATGATTCTGAGAAATGTACACAAAACATCACAGATTTGGTGCTTAACCTTTTGGATAATAAGAACCCAATAATAATTGAATATAAGGAATGTGTGCAAACTTTGAAATGAAAGCTACATCGACCTCTAATGTAGAAACAGGGTCTTTGAAAGAACAGATAGCTAAACAAGCATTCGATGTCGTTATGTTGTGTTTTTTACATTATCAATGAACAGCTATGTAAGGGTTTTAGGGAATTATTTTAGTACATACAACTTCATTAGGTGGATCAAAAGAACAGATTACTAAAAAAATAATCCTCAAAAATTAAAACCTAAAAAGGTGCATCAGTTACAGTCAAAAAAATCTATTTACACCAAATTTTTGCTTATATTTAGATACGTTGACAGTTGACACTTTGCATTTCCTAAAATGTATACTTTTATGTGTCATGCATGAATAATCAAGAAGTTATGGCACTTTTATTACATGCGTAATTCTGAGAGTGTATTGAACCAAGAGTTACAAACAATCAGACATTTTTGCCCCAAAATGTGTAAAAATCACAATTTTTTGGATGACCTATATTTTCTTTGAATATTTATAAAAATTTCTTAATTTAGGTATAATACAGTGCAGAAAAAGATGTCAAAAAATCTGTTAAACAGATTTCCAATAAATTGTTCCATTTTCCATTTAGGGTTAAATACTCAATTTTCATGCGCCGGGATATTTGAAACATAAAATGAAAACATGTCCATTGCACTTTTTCCTGGAGATATACTATAATATCAAGGTTACGGATATATTATAATCCCTTCTTATCTTCACTGATCCATCAGATACCTATTGTTATGAATGATCAATGTAAAGGTTCAGAACTGGGCTACTAATGGTCTGTCAAGTATCTATAGTTATTTTCATGACTGTGTCAACTCAAAAATCATGAAAGGTTGAATGTAGGAAAAGTATGATCAGTTGAGCTGTATGTGAAATTAGAAAAGGGGAAGTACCTTCAAAGTTCCCAAGATGAGATAATAATGCAATTTATACATAATTATAGGTTAACAGCATGGTCTATCATTATTAAATAGCATTACATACAATTTTCCAAGTTTACAACACTGATTGGATAGAATGTCAATTACATGTAAAGTGCAAACTGAACTGCTGGTCCATACTAGTTAATCTCCCAAGAAGCTATTCCAGTTGAAATCCATACACACCCCTATGGAAGACATTAGCTTAATCTTCCACACAATTAGGAGTGTAAATTTCAAATGGGTGACCTGAATGGGTGACTCCATTTGAAATCTACACCCCCTGTGTGGAAAATTATGGTAATGTCTTCCATAGGGGGTGTATGAATTTCAACTGGAATGGCCCAATTTATGAGTGTGTCAAGATTACACAATTTCTACATAAATAGAATCATAATGAATGAATAAAATACAGGTATTGATATAATTTATGAACAATAAAGGAGCGTGTTATCTACAGTAGATAGCACTGCATATGGACAGAAGTTGCCATCATGACTAAAGTGTCAAATTCTACTCTCTTTACATCACTTTTAGTCTTATCATTTGCAGGGTATTATGTGTTAGCCCAAAATCTATGCTATAATACAGCTAACAAAAAATGCCAAAATCTTGATGATTTTTAGATTTTCTGATTTTGCAAATCTTAATGGTTTCTTTAAGTAGCTGAATACCATAGATGCTATCTACAGTAGATAGCAATACAATGACTGAATGTAAAGTGGGTGCTTTCTGTAAAAGATAGCATCAACAATGTATATCTTCAATACAAAATGTCAACATTTTTAATTGATGGTCGCTTTTTCCTCACAGTAAGATACACTTTAAATACATGTCATATGATTTATAAAGTTTACTTTAAGGACTATTAAATGTCAAAAATATTTAATAATTTGCCATAAAATTTGTATTATATTGCGAATTTCAAAAAATCAAAATCTATTTGATATCAGGACATTCCTTGTATTCAGAATGTAGCTTGGTATGTTTGATATGCTCTCAGGTCCCACAAAAATACCACAATAAGATAACCTGTACTTAAAATATTTTTGCACGTCTTGAGGCGAGCGATCGCTCTCGCTCGCCACAACTCAATTTCTAGCGAGCGATTTTACACTCGCCATAGACACTAAATATCGCTCACAGCGAATCACCATTTTACCCAATTTGTATTTAAGGTTCAGCACTTCAATTTATTCATTCGGTATATTGTAAAGGATTAGCCTTAATTCCTGAAAACGAAAGAGAGGTTATTCAACACCCGTAAGTATTTCATATTGATATGAACGATCTTTAAGACTTGGAGAGTGATTCGACCACATACATACTACTTGAGAGTGATTTGACCACTCGCCTAGCATCATGCTAGCGAGCGATTGACCACTCGCTTTTAAAATCTAAACGGCAAGGCCTGGTTTGCATGAGAACTCATAATCTTTACATTCATTTTGTACACATTGAGAAAACTTATATTAACAATCATAGCCATTATTCAAATATGACAGACTAGTCTTTTTCTCAACCATGAATCTTCACAAACAGCTTTACAACAATAATGTCTATACTTCATATCGACTATCTAAATATATGCGTCGCTTCAGTTCCTCTCTCAGTCGTTGCCAGAATATGCCCTGTCCACATTCATCACCTGGCCATTTAAAGCACTGCACACGATGAAATAATTGTCTTAACATCAGTGTCATCTCGTTGTCTGGAATCTCCTCCAGGAGGATCAGGATCAGGACATTGTCATTTTCTTCCAGTAATCTCTGATGAGCCAAGGCAAGTTCAAATTTACACTTATTACGGCCACGATCTTCTATATAGTGAGGAGAGAGAACAACTACAACTTTACGACTTCTTTTCATGTATAATGATATAGATTCCAAAATAGGTTTGTTAGCGGGGATGTCTCGTCCTCTGATGCAGAGCCTAAGAGGTTCCTCTCCTCCTTCAATTATAGGATCCAATTCATCACATATCCAATCTTCATCTTCATTACAGTATGACACATAGGCATCATATCGTGGGATACCATTCTCATCCTCATCATCATGGTCATCGTCATTTACTAGGTAATTCACTTGGTCTATTCTTCTATTAAACAACAAGAATAGTCTATTCTTGATATTCCAATGATATAGAGCTACTAAGAAACCCCCAATTATTAGAAACACTGTACCAATGATGCCTATTGAGATATAGAGCCATAGATATGACTTACAGTCCAAATCAATCTCTGTTATACTTGATCCCTTTCTTGCATCAGGCGAAACACAACAATAGTTGCATTTGCTACTTTCACGATTGAAAGTCTTGTAAGGATATTGAAGATGTGCTCTTGTATCTGTTATTATCCAGGTTTTAAAGGCTTCAATATTGCAGTCACATATTAATGAATTATCTGATAGATCTAGTGTATTCATGGACTTAGTGAAAAGTGTGCTAGGAATAGTAGTAATTTTATTTCTGCTCAAATCCAATGTTACAATGTTGACAAAGAACTGCATATAGTCAAAAGATGTCAGTGTATTGTTTGCTAAGTTGAGGTATGTTAGATTACCAAACAATATAGCATCTTCTTTGGTTATAACCGATATCTGGTTACTACTTAGATCAAGATATCTCAGTTTTGGTGCATTGAAGTTGTGTATCACATCAATAACCTTTCCATCATCTAGAAGTGCTTTGTTTAGATATAGTTCTTCCAAACGTGGCATATCAAATGAAGAAAGTACTGAACCACCCCAGGGTGAACCACTAATGTGGCATTCAGACAAATCAAGAGTCAACAGATTTGGACAACTGATGAGAGGTGATAGATATGTCCCAGTAAAAACACTTGTTCCACTGATATCTAATTTCTGCAATTTTGGTGCCATATTGCAGGTCGTAAATAAATAAAATGGAAATTTCTGTTCGAGTTTTCGGGCCACAAGTGTTTGCAATTGAGGGAATTTACAAGGCATATTAGACATAATATCAAAGACGCATGTGTTGTGTGAGAATTCTAAATACTCAACAGATTGAATCTGGCATAGCTCATCACTCCAATCTGAGTCAATGATCAGCATATTATTACTGGCAAGATTCACCGTTTTGAGTAAATTCTTCCCATAAAACACATGCAAAGCACCAGATGCCAAAATGTCAGTATTGTGAATATTTAAATGTAGTTCTTGTAAACTTTCTAAGCCTTTGAAGGTGGATTCAGACAATGGCGTAGGTAAGCCGCTCTCTATCACTAGCCTTTGAAGTTTAGGAAACCATTTGAATGGTGACCCTTTTATTTCAATATGATGTAGCTGTGAACTGATTTTAAGCCCTTCCAAGGATGCATTCATCTTGTTCAGTGGTTCAAAGGTTGTGGCATTGAAGACTGGTGGCACAGATGCAAACTGATAAATAAGAGTTAAGTTTTGAAGTGGGGAATTTAACCCCTGCAATGTCTGGATGCTACCACCTCCATAGTATCCATCGAAAGAGAGAGTAAGGCTTGTGAGATTATTCAGCTTTTCATATGCTTGAGTTATGTTGTGTACATCCTCTGGATAGATGGATAAAGATTTCAATGGTAGTGATGCAGGACATTTATCACCAATACTGAATACACCCTTTTCAAGATATAAAGTCTGAAGTGATGTAAGTAAATCAATACATACATCTATGTTAGTACCAAAATCAACATATTTCAGTTTGGTGAGTCCAATCCAATCTGAAGGATGACATCCAAGCTTTATATAAGAGCCTCTTCCATAAATACTCAGCCAAACCAGAGATGGAAGTTTGTGAGAGACATTCCCGATAATGTCCATGGTTAGTATAGAAAGATATAAGTTCAAGTCCACCAGATGTTTGAGTCCAGTAAATAATGCATTTCCTAAAGCATTTGTAGTACCTTCATAAGGGAATGATAGCACTTTCAACGAAACAAGATCTTGGAATGGAGAACCAAAAACAGATTTCAGGGGGTTATATAAGTCAATGCAAGAAACTGAAGTTTACTAAGTCCACTGAAGGTATAGTTTCCAATAACAGATATCTGATTGAAACCCAGGTACAAGTTAAGAAGGTTTTGAAACTCACTGAATGAATTGTCTGGCAAAACACGGATAATATTATGTTGCAGGTCCAAGACCTCCACTGATGCAGCATGTGGTAAATATGGGATGCAAGTCAAGAATCTACGAGCACAATCCACATTGGTTTGGTTCCATGTTTTACAAACAATACTTCCTTTTGGGTAGGTACATGGTGGCTGCTCTGTAGGAAGAACTGTGGCCGACTCTGTAGAAAGCACACTGGTTGATACTTGTTCTGTATATTCAAGGCAAGTCAAGTATTTGGGTTGATGAAGAAGCAGCAGCAAGCCAGTGACTATCCAGTGAAATACCATGGTAGCGGTACTAAAGTTGAAACTTTCATACAATATCTTAAAGTCACAGATATGCTAACACTAACAGTATAATTATTTTGTCTGTATCCAGTAGCAATAATTTTACAAACAATACTTCATGTTGGCTGCTCTGTAGGAAGAATTATGGTTGGAACACTGAAAAGGTAAGCTGAGATTTTGGGTTGATGAAAAAGAAGGAAGCTGGTGATTGTCCACTATGTGATCTCTAAAAACTTTGATAAATTTTAAGAACACTGATAGTGTGGCTGGTAGTCCAGTCTGCACAAGGGCTTTCAATAATACAGCACAAATTTGGCATATGCATGCACTTGCTTTATTGTGATTCATTCATTTATTCATTTTGATTTACGCCTACCTGTTGGTACCCATTGTATTGACGTCACAATCATAACACTATCAATTAATATTGAAGTTCAAAATTCACAACAAATTTTAAGCAGAAATATTTTAAAGACATAAAGCCAAGAAAATCTCACAAACATTTGCCAAAAAGGCTAAGTGCTACGAGTGATATATAATATATATTTTTAGTGAAGATTACGCTAATGCTATTTTTTTTCCAGTCGGCGAATGCTATTTTTTTGCAATAGACTTGTTTGCATGCTTGATTGCTTGTGCCGCATATATGCTACACTACAAGTATGAGGATATATGCAAAGTGGTGCAATCGACTAGGCATTGAACCAGCCTGGCTTTGTAAATTTTTTTTGTTAATGCTCGATGGGTGTTTTTAAAATTGTTGTAAAAGAAACTAGGCCCACATGGAATCCAAAATGAAAAAAAAAATCCTTTAAAAAAAGCAGTGACATATAGGCTAATGCACAGGTTCGTGAGACAAACCTTCCTTTTTGGGGGGCCTAAACATCAGAAGGTTCCTTGGGCAGAAAGAGGTCTGTCTCTGAATAAAATAGAAATAACTCTAAGCGGTTAATGCAATTATGATTTTTTAGTGCATTTTACTGCATTTTGGACAATTTTTCTCACTCTCTTTTTATTTTTTGCTGCTCCCAAAAAGCAATGCAAAATGTGCAATTTCTTTTGTTATAGCAGTTTGGGGCCACTTTGTTGGTCACTTTGGTCACATAGTGGTTAGTTGGTCAGTGACCATCTCCCTCCATAGGCCTAACCTGTATAGAAATTTCCATTGTAAAATATGGATAGAAAGTGATGCCTCTCAAATAATAAAAGACAGGACATATTTTTGAATCAAATAAACTTATTTAATGTCTGACTGTTTATGTACAGCGTATGGTCATTTCAATGTGTGACATGGAGCGACAGAGTGTACCAAGCATTCCAAGGACTTTTTCATAGATTGTAGTGGTGTTTGAACGTCTGAGGTTGGAATCCCGGGGTACAAGTGACTTCTTTGTTCATCTCCTCTCCATTTTTGTTTCTTCTTTCCCTTCTGATAGCAAAAAAACCATGGGTTCTGTTAGGGTTAGGCAAAATTACAACTCACCTTCACAAACTTGATCAAAAGCTAAACAGACCTCTAACATAGAAACAAGGTCTTTGAAAGAAGAGATGGTTAATCAAGAATTCTATGTCATTACATTGTGTTTCTTGCCTATCATCAAACTTGTTTTTGTTAAGGCTTTTTTACCTATAGTCTATATATCTACCTCGAGTCACCGGCACTAGCTTTGAAGTTCAGCATGTGCTGCGTTGGCTTAGCGTGGTTTCTTGCGTGTTCATGTGCGGCACGTTGATTGCGCGCGTAAAAGTATGTACATGAACCAAGTAACACTAAGCTACAGCAAAAGCTAGTGCCGATGACTCGAGGTAGATTATAGCCTTAATTGTACAAGTACCCCAGGGGTCATTTGGTAGAGGTTAAGAGGCAGGGATTTTCATTAGTAGAGAATCACAGAACTGCTTTACTTTTCGGGCACAAAATCTGTCCAGCCCTTTGGGCTGGCGTCGGGCTACACACGTCCATGAGGGCCACAGACTACAGCACCGCTATGCAACTGAATGGGATTATTCAGTAAAAAAATGTCCAAAACAGACTTCTTAAATAAAATAGTCATTGAAACTTTTAAAAACTTAAACAAATTCAGGTGGTACAGTAGAAAATGGGATGATTTCAACAAAAATGGCTTGGAAAAAAGTCACACTTTTGATATAATCTTGGAATGGGGTTCTCAAATGTCAGGATTTTTTTTTAATTACAGTTAAGTATCAAGTAGTATCATTCCTTTGTTTATTAATTTACCATTTACAATTAATGTATAATTCAACAATTATTGTAAAAAAGTCAAAATAGAATATGGCCAATGCAAGTTGATTCAGGGGCTGTGCAATAATTATGATTGTACCCAGGAAGGATCAGATTTCCAAAGGCTATGCCAACAATTGCATGCCCCCTCCTAGGTGTGCCAAAAATACTTGCACCTCCCCCACCCTTGCCCTGGTAATCTCACATTGCAACATGAACCCCCTGACTGTACTAGATATAGCTGTTGTAAGCTCTGTGATAAAAATTGCTTACCCCCCCCCCCCTTCCTTTGTTAACCTGCCAAAAATAACCTGCCCCATTTTTGGGCTGACAAAATATTGCCCCTTTATTATTTTACCCTCCCAAGGCCCATAATTATTGCATCTTCCCTCATTTTACTTGACTGAATTACAAATTACAGTATCACCGACATAGTTATTTTGTTTGTGAAATGTGGACATGGATCTTTCAAAGCACAGAGTCCATATTTAACAGAAATATCCTGGGGGATGATGTGCGATGATATAATATAAGTCAGACCCAGACAATAAGATGAGGCCTAAAGTAATATCTTTTAGCCCTGGGACAATATCCTCACCATCAGATAATTTCTCATCATACAGGATGATTGGATAGTGTTGGGGCTCCTGTTTGATACATTATTATGTTTTGATGGATCCAAGTTGTGATAATATTGGATCCAAAACATAATAATGATAAAATTGGATGCTTTACGCCCAATATTTATTGGTCTCGCTATCTTGGACTATGCAACTCAAATACTGCACAAGGTACCAGTTATGTTCACCCCTGTATATCCTAAACAAATATGTCAATATTAAAACCAGCAGCCAATAGCTGCATCTAGTGTTAGCTAGGATTTAAGACCTCATTTGTTGAAAATCAGTAAAGAAATGAAGACACCATGATTTTTTGGTGTGTTTTCCGCATTTAATCTCTTTCATAACATGTGATAAATTTTCAATCACTTTGTTTATTTAGCTCCATAAGTTTTAATTACTTTCATGAAAATTCTCTGAAAATGTGTTATTTTTTGTGTGTACATATGGTCCAACACCTTGGTTATCACTTGGTAGTCTTCTTATGGCAGCACCCATGGCCACCTGACAAATTTTCAAATACAAATCTATAAATTCAGTGTTACATACTGTTTAACCTCTACTTGAATTTAAGCTTTAAAATGATACCAGTATAATTATACAAGTGTAATTTCATAATTTTCTTATTAACTTCAAACTTTAATCAACATTATTTAAGAACTAGGAACTTTTAATATGAGATATTAAATATATCAGCATTTTTTTTTTAGTTTGTGAAAAAAATCACACTTTATGAAGTTTCCTTTACAATCAAAGTTTTCCAATATGGTAAAAATATTTTACGATATATACAGTACATCCTCATATTTGTAAATCCCCTGCTAAGGTATAATGAAAATCTATTGGCTTGCAGGAAACTCAAATACTTCCTCAAATAAGCAAACAATGAAAGCAATTCTTTCCCACACACAGATTCGAATTAGTCTAAGTTGCCATATCACATACTAGTAGCCTATTCCTCTCTAGACACATATTTATATTTAGAAGCCATAACACACACACACCCCCACCCCCCTACACACAAATAACTAATTGTCATAACACAAAACAATTAACTATTTGACCTAAAAACCATGATTCAATTAATTTATAAAGGTGGTTCTTGAACCACTAATCTTGTGCCTGCATTTGCAATCAATACCTCCCCTACCCACACTATTCCAATCCAAACCCATCCCTTACCCTATCCATCTTCAAACCTACCCCTAGGGCCCCTAGCCTTACCCAACCCCTACCATTACCCCACCCTACCACTACATCTACCTTGCCGCTGCTCTGCTATCTCCTACCATGGCTTCTGAATTCAAAGTCTCGCTTGCATACACATATTTATACGTTAATGAACACATATTTCTTATTGGGAGAGAAATTAGACAAACTAATGCACACGCGCTGATGTTGATGCGTCTAGTGCACGAGCCCCAAAGGGGGGAGTGCATTAGATGCATCAACATCAGCGCAAGTGCATTATTTTGTCTAATTTCTCAAGCAATAAGTAATACAAGTTTATTAATCTATTTCATACGAGAAGAAAAAAAATGTGATTTTTACTTTTTTATATAACAAATTATCACAAAAAATGTTGGAAAACAGAACCAAATATAAATGCATCAACCCGCCCGAAAAATGAATCAATCCTACGCGAAGCGAACGCGCACAAAACACTGCGCGTAGTATGCGGAGTGCACAATATACACAATCAATGCATGTTTCATACTTTTCTAACACTATACAGCTTTTCAAATTGGCTGCTTTGATATAGGAGTGTATGAAAAGTACATAAAGCCTACATCATATTAATAGGCCTACATATTTATCCTTCCTTCATATTTAATAACAGATTTTGTATTTACGGTAATACCCCTTTTTCACAATTGTCATTTGCACAGTGAAAATCTAAATTTGCATAAAGTTGAGATAATCTACATACGAAGCAAATTTATACATCATTGCTACTCAACATATAGTTTAGCAATTCACTGATTATCCATTAGTTGTTCGTAAATTATACAACACAGCTCAACAACACTAGGCAAAAAAAAAAAATTGTTTGTTTGTCCTCCACAGCTTTGAAAGAGGACATGCGAGCAGGGGGATTTTTAGTTTAAAAAAAACAAAGTTCGGATTTGGCGCATTCCTGGACCTAGCTAGAGCTAAATGCTACAATCATTCATGGTGACTTAAAAAAACCTACATTTTGTTTCTTAAATATGCAGGTTTAAGTTATAGTTTGTGTTCATGTCATAGTCTTTTAATGATTTCAAATCCAATGTATTTTGAAGTCACTAAAAATAATAGACTATGACATGAACACAAGTTATAACTGTGCATATTGAAGACATAAAATGTTTTTGGGGGGCTTTTTTAATTTTCAACCAAGAAAGATCTTAGTATTTAGCTCTAGCTAGGTCCAGAGATACTCCAAATCTGAGAAAAATTTAATTTTACTTATTTTTATTTTTTTTTTAAAATAGAAAAAAAAAATATTGGTCAGGTCTTAATCTGAGGAACCGGCGGTGGAGGACAAACAAACAACTTTTTTTTTTTTGGTCCTAGCTACATGTACATTGTACTGTCACACCTGTTCTGTTCATTATCAAAAATTGGGAGTTTAGTTGAAGCTATCTAATATCAGTAACACAACCCAGTTTCACAACATAGTTTCACCACTTGAAATGTCTAAACCTCATAGCGACCATCTAGAAGTATGCGTCTCTTTAGTTCCTCTCTCAGACGTTGCCAGAATATGCCCTGACTACATTCATCACCTGGCCATTTCAGGCACTGCACACGATGAAATAATTGTCTCAACATCAGTGTCATCTTGTTGTCTGGAATCTCCTCCAGGAGGATCAGGATCAGGACATTGTCATTTTCTTCTAGCAATCTCTGATGAGCCAAAGCAAGTTCAAATTTACACTTATTACGGCCCGATCTTCCATATAGCGAGGAGAGAGAATAACTACAACTTTACGACTTCTTTTCATGTATAATGATATAGATTCCAATATAGGTTTGTTAGCGGGGATGTCTCTTCCTCTGATGCACAGCCTGAGTGGTTCCTCTCCTCCTTCAATCATAGGATCCAATTCATCACATATCCAATCTTCATCTTCATTACAGTATGACACATAAGCATCGTATCTAGGGATGCCATTCTCATCCTCATCATCATGGTCATCATCATTAACTAGGTAATTTACAGGGTCACTTCTTCTATTAAACAACAAGAATAGTCTATTCTTGATATTCCAATGATACAGTGCTACTATGAAACCTACAATCATTAGAAGTACTGCACCAATGATGCCTATTGATATATAGAGCCATAGATATGACTTGCAGTCCAAATCAATCTCTGTTATACTTAATCCCTTTCTTGCATCAGGCGAAACACAACAATAGTTGCATTTATCACTTTGAACATCAGGCTGCTGAAGATGTACTCTTGTATCTGTCATTATCCAGGTTTTAAAGGCTTCAATATTGCAGTCACATATGAATGAATTGTATGACAGATCTAGTACATTCATGGACTCAGTAAAGAATGTGCTGGGAATTGTAGTAAATTTATTTCTGCTCAAATCCATTGTTTCAATGTTGACGAGGTACTGCATAAAGTCAAAAGAAGTCAGTGTATTACTTGCTAAGTTGAGGTATCTTAGCATGGTTAGATTACCCAACAATATAGCATCTTCTTTGGTTATAACCGATATCTGGTTAGAACTTAGATCAAGATGTCTCAGATTAGGTGCATTGAAGCCGTGTACCACATCCATAACCGTTACCACCTCTATAAGTACTTCCTTTAGATATAGTTCTTCCAAACATGACATATCAAATGATAAAGATGCTAAAGGAAAAAGACGAATGTAGCATTCAGACAAATCAAAAATCAACAGATTTGAACATCTGATGAGAGGTTTCCGAGTAGAAACATGACTTCCACTGATAATTAATTTCTGCAATTTTGGTGCCACATAGCAGATCTCAGATAAGAGCCATGGGAAACCCTGGTCAAGTTGTTGTGCCACAAGTGTTTGCAAATGAGGGAATTTGCAAGTCCGAGGCAAAGATAAATACGGATCTTTGCCTGGGTTGTGTGAGAATTCTAAATACTCAACAAATTTATTAATCTGACATAGTTCATCCCAATTCAAGATATTGAACACTATATTATTAGTGGCAAGGTTCAACCTTATGAGAGAATTCTTCCCATAAAACACTAGCAAAGCACCAGATGTCAAAATTTTAGGATTGTGAGTGTTTAAATGTAGTTCTTGTAAACTTTCTAAGCCTTTGAAGGTGAATTCAGACAATGTTGCAAGGGAGTTACTCTGTATCACTAGCTTTTGAAGTTTAGGAAACCATATGAATGGTGACCCATCTATTTCAATATGCGATTCATGTGCAGTTATTGTAAGCCCTTGCAAGGATGCATTCATCATGGCCAGTGGTTCAAAGGTTGTGGCATTAAAGACTGGTGGCACAGTTGCAAACTGAAAAATAAGAGTCAAGTTTTGAAGTGGGGAATTTAACCTCTGCAATGTCTGGATGCCACCACCTCCATAATTTCCATTGAAAGAGAGAGTAAGGCTTGTGAGATTATTCAACTTTTCATATGCTTGAGTTACGTTGTATACCTGCTCTGGATAGATGAATAAAGATTTCAATGGTAGTGTTGTAGGACATTCATCACCAACACTGAATCCACCCGTTTCTAAATGTAAATTCTGAAGTGCTGTAAGTGAACAAAAATCAATACATGCATCCATACCAGTATGAAATGCAAGAGATTTCAGTTTGGTGAATCCAACCCAAGCTGATGGATTACATCTAAGCTTACTACCTCCATAAAAAGTTAGCGATACCATGGATGAAAGTTTGTGAGAGGCTTTCTCAATAAAGTCCACAGTTACACCAGAAAAATACAATTTCTCCAGATGTTTGAGTCCAGCAAATAATGCTTCTCCAAAAGCATTTGTACCTTCATAATCAAAATATAGCTCATTCAAAGAAACAAGATCTTGGAATGGAGAACCAGAAAAAGTCTTCACGGGGTTTACATACAAGTCAAGAATCCTAAGTTTACTAAGTCCACTGAAGGTATAGCTTCCAATAGAAGATATAGAATTGTACCGCAGGTCCAAGCTAAGAAGGTTATGAAACTGGCTGAATGAATTGTCTGACAAAATACTGATACAATTGTGTCGAAGATCAAGGAGCTCCACTGATGCAGCGTTTGGTAAATGTGGGATGCAAGTCAAGAATCTACGAGCACAGTCCACATTGGTTTCGTTCCATGTTTTACAAACAATACTTCCTTTTGGGTAGGTACACGGTGGTTGCTCCGTAGGAAGAATTTTGACTGACTCTGTAGAAAGAACATCGGATGAAACTTGGTCTGTAGTTTCAAAGCAAGCCAAATATTTGGGTTGATGAAGAAATAGCAGCAAGCTGGCGATCATCCACTGAAATAATATGGTAGCCATATTTAAGTTAAGCGGTCACCTCATCTTAAAGTCACAGGAATACTAATAAAAGTATTTGCCTGTAGGCCTACTCAGAGTTGGGAGCAAAAGTTTATATAACAGGTGTATGAAGGTATAATGTGTTTTAAAAGCATTCAAAAATATTTTGAATAAGTCCTTGAAAAGTTTGCATTATGACGAAGCGCTTGCGACGGATATGGTACAGTCATACATTTTGCATACTTTTCTTGGAACTAACATTCACAAAGCAAAGGGAAAATCCCTGAAAAGTTCCTATTATGAGGAAATGAATGAGACAGATATGGTACAATGACATTATTGACCCCTCGAAACAAACTACTGTAGGTCCGTGACAATCTCCCTCCATAACCTGTATAGATATTTCCATTGTAAAATATGAATAGAAAGTGATGCCTCTCAAATAAAAAATGACAAGATACATTTTTATATCAAAACTGATGCTATCTGCTTGTGTTGTTCATTTCTGTTAATTACAAACTTTTGTCTATTTATGTCTGACTTTCTTGAATGCTTAACAAGCTGTTGTTAGTAACAGCTCTGCACGGTCAACAGTCCGGTCCGACTGCCTGATCAGGAAGTACTGCCGAATCAGGCCGCATGTTGCCGAGTCAGGCAGTATGGTATCCCACAATGCAATACTCTATTTCAAATATAGCATCTTTTAATATACCGTTATTTCTTGGTTTAGAGTAAAGAAGTAGGTAAAATATATTAAATTATCAATGAATGTACAATTAGTAGTAATTTTTCATCAATTTTAGTTAAAATAAAGTTAATTTGCATATTTAAATCACATTTTCAAAAAACCGTTAGAAATTGTTTTGTTATTTAAATTATTTTTCTCCGGTGGAATTTTTTTTTAGCCCGGTGAAAAATTGTCAACTTACATGTAGCTCATGTGTGTCAAAGGAAATTTTCCACCGATCTTTTATAAAATCACCATGAACAATTTAGTCCTTAGTCTGTTGAATTTGGAAGGGTTACCAAAGCCTGTGTTGCCTAACTCGGCAACATGCTGCCTGATTCGGCAGTACTTCCTGATCAGGCAGTCAGACAGGACTGGTCAATGTGTGGCATGAGTTGGAAGAAAGAGGAAATGTTGCTATCAATCTCCATGCATACAGGCTAAAAACTGTGTTACAAATACAAATAAACAATTTCAACTTCTTTTAAATGAAATGCCTGGCTAATTGCTATAAAATAACCTTAAATGCAGACTGATTGGCTTTCTGAAAAAATACACATGGACATTTTTTTTTTAGTCATCAGCGGGACTAGGTGAAAGGTACTCATCATTACTATGTATGTGTATTAATGGATGTATTTCTCCAACATTATTAATTGTTACATTATTGTATGACCCTTTAGATTGAACCACAAAGGATATATTGGCAGTGGTAGTGCCAGGCAATGGGGGAGGGGGCAAAGTTATACATTGAGGGGAGTCAAAATTTGAAAAAAATTCTTAAACTTGGGCAATTTGGGCCCAAGATAGTGGATTTTTGGCGATTTTTTGTCCTGATGGGGAAAACTGGGGGAGAGAATAAAATGGAGGGACCATTTTCCCTCTGCTCTCCCTGGTGCCACCCCTAGATATTGGTCCAGAGCCATTTAACATGTCTATTGGTAATTCTTTCATTGAAAAAATAGCCCATTTAAAGAACTGGGTTTAGTTATAGAACTTTGACAGTCAATGATAAAATAACAGCCTGCCTGGGCTTCACGATTCAAACTTCTTCATGCATCCTTTTAAAACTATAGTACAGAACTGCCTTTGAGGAATAAAAAAAAAAAAAAGCACAAAAATGGTTGCCAGGAATACCTGGTGCATAATTCAACAGCCACTTCATCGTACAAACCAACGGCTAACTACTGAATAGACCACTTTACTTTCTAACGTTTGACCTAGAAAAATCATCACACTCACTATGAATCACTTAATGCGTGCCTGTATGTTAAGTATGTATTTATGCATACCCTAGTGTGAGCTATTACACGCACCTTGCCAGGACGATGTTCTAATATGGAGTTGTACCCTCTAAAATGTTTCTCAGATTGCACTGTTAAAACTGTGACATCAGGTCCATAACTAGGGGAGGGGCGTGGACATCCCCCAATCGCGAAAGGCCAAAAAGGTCCCCTTTTGACCCAAAAGTCCCATTGCAAACGAAAAAATAGAGGTTTTTATACCTTTTTGGTCAAAAAAAAAGGTCCAAATCTGCCCCCATCCACTTTTTCAAATAAATCCTGGTTACGGGCCTGTGTCGCATTAATTCTGAATGCGGCTGAAATCTTGGATGGATATTTCAGATTTCAAATTATACAGACAGATATGTCTTTAAAGTCTTACAAATATTATTAGGTCCGCTTCATCATCAAACATTTATCCGTCAAATATACTAAGGCAACAAAAAAAAAACCTATTCTACTGGCCCGACCAGCCCAGATTTTGCGTTTTATAGATTTTTATTAGCTGATGCAAAATTGATTTTGACTGAAAATGTTCAAAATATGTTTGCAAAAAGTTTCATTTCAAGCTTTCAGGGATTTGTTAGGGTCATTCAACCTCTTCCACACCCTACTTGGTAAGTCAATCCAAAGGGGGGGGGGCAGAGGGCCATGGCCCCCCCACTTTTGTTGGTCATTCGGGGGATTCGGGGAAACATTCAAAGCATCAAAATTTGCTCCTAATCAGACTCTATTCGGGGGAACTGAACAACCTGCCCCCCCCCCCCCACTTTCAATGTGCTGCGCACGCCACTGAGTCCATCCTCCATAAAACAGGGTTTCATTTTTTGTCACCTATAAAGTAAAACATATTTGAAAGGAAATGTTTACAATTTTTACACTTACCTGAGTCATTATCATCAAAAGAGCAAGGCAAGAGACAAACATCATCAAAGAATCATATGAAAGAAAAAGAAACAAATATTGTAAATTAGTCTAAATATATATGTGAAATGCTATATTTCATGCTAGAGTGCTAGAATTTGGGCAAGATCAGTGAATCAATTCTCACAAAGATTCTCAACAATCAAAGTTGCTTCTCACAACTGATGTGACACTGAACAAGGCTGGGGTGGGGGAAGTGGGGTTTTCGTCCAATTCTGGGTGGGGTGAATTTGAGGGGTTGTTCATATTGTCTGGTCCTATAGCATTTCTGTCTCTTGTGTTCTA
The DNA here is from genome assembly GCF_039555335.1 of Amphiura filiformis. Taxonomy (NCBI): domain Eukaryota; kingdom Metazoa; phylum Echinodermata; class Ophiuroidea; order Amphilepidida; family Amphiuridae; genus Amphiura; species Amphiura filiformis. The sequence goes on from NW_027305494.1 coordinate 620,908, forward strand.
TAACCTATATGATGGGGAAGGGGGAAATCATGCATCACCTGGTGAAGAAAATTATATGATTACATTGTTAGAATAGATGTGTGTCCATACACAGATATTTCCAAAAATGCAGTACGAGTTTAAAAGCCATACTGACCAGCTCGACACACGCAAAATGCATATAATCATCATAAAGCATAGCTAAAATCCTAAAAAAATGTGTTGGGACACTTGCTGCATCATCCATCATGCACATTGTTTTCCACGTCATTCACATATTTTGAAAACAATGTTGTGCATGGAGCTTTTGCACCCTCCTTGAAGCCATTTTCCTCCCCAAGATTTTTACAGCATTGTAGCTTTAACTACCAGCGTGTCCAGGATCTTTTCCTGCGGGGGCTCAGAGGAACTTTCAGAGTTATGCGGGGGGCTTAATGGCTCAAATCGCCAAAAAAAAGGGCGATTTTACATGATTTTTAACCAAGTGCAGGGGTTCAGCACCCCCATACACACCACTGTTAACATACACCCTTCTATTAGATCTTGACACTATATGCCATAATTATCTTCTCATAGCTCAAAAGATCATTCAATGAAATATATACTTAGTGCTAGCTATACCCTGACGCGACACAGCTCCCATGTGGTCCTCCATTAGAAACCAGGTCACCTACACAACAACTTTTAAATAATCAATTTCATGTTTATCCATGCTGATACTCTTTTTAACGCAGTACGGCATAAAAAGGGCTGAAGTGGGTGGAAGGTACCCTGTAGGCATATCATTGATTGTGTGTATGTATGTGTGTATATATACACGTTTGTATGCGCTTAGATACTTGTTAACCTTTTTTAAAACAACAGAATTCTGCTCCCTGAGCTTTGGCAGAATTAGGTCATGCTGTTGTTTTGTGTTTTCATATTTTGCAATGAATAGCCACAAGGGTGGAGTGAGTGGTAACATATAAAAGCATTTACAGTTGTAAATACCAAATTTTGTTATTCCACCTTTGGTGTATGGATGTTGAGGACTTTTTTATAGTTTTTAATAGAGAAAAGAATCCAAAGGTATTAAATAGAGGATAATAATTAAATTACTTATCCAACAGAATTTAATGTCTGCCTATATCTCAATTTCATTATTGCCAACTTTGGTCTGATTGGATCAGATTATGTTACACAGGTCTGTAACCTAGAGGTCTGGGGACGGATCCCCCCCCCATTCCAAAATGGCCAAAAGTCCTATTTGCAAGCATAGCGAGTGAAAAAGTTGGGGCTGTTAATGCCTTTTTGGTCAAAAATCCATCCCCCTAGTCCAAAAAGGCCCAAATTTTGAAAAAAAAGTCCACTTTTTCAAAATCTACCCCCCCATCCAAAAGGTCAAAATCTGAAAAAGGTCCACTTTTTCAAAATCAGCCCCCCAAAAAAAAAACATTCTGGTTATGGGCCTGATGTTACATAATGTCAATAAAATAATGCATCTTTTAAATTTATTGAAAAATGTTTCAAATTGCTTGTCAGATTTGAAGGCAGGGCACGAAAAGATGCAATAAATAAAGGAGCAACAATCACTGAGAAAATACACCCGCAAGGCACAGCACGTTCATATACTGCAGTGACCACAACCTGCTCTCACAGACCCACATTTTGTATTAAGGTTATACATCAATATAGTACAACAACTTTATTTCCATTGGATTCAAAAAATGGCAAAATATCAGAAAGCCTCAAGCAAAAGTTATTTTATTTGCTGAGAAGAAAGCTAAAAGGTCAGAAGCAGTTATTTATATGAAAATTGTACTAAAATTAAACCGGACAATAAGTACAGAACCTAAAAAAATATTTCCTAATAATACAATTTTCATTTTATTTATACATTGTCCCAGAATTTAGATGATGTATAAACCCTGAGATGTCCGATTCAATCGACCAATCAAATTTTCCTTCCATATATGGAAAATGACTGTTTCTCTTAGTGGCAATTGAGATTGAATTCAGGGATTCCTTTCTCTTGACCCAAAGGCTGGAAGCAAAACAGTTCACAACATATCCTTGGTACTATTAGCCCCGGGGTACTCAGTACAAATGACCATACGGGGGCGTGCATAAACATGGGTAGCATTTTCAGCCTTCTGGTATATCAATGACCCTTTTTCAAAGCCTATTTTGGTATATGAATGGGTCCTTTTTCAAATTTTCTCATTTTTTCGGAAAACAGCCCAATTTTTCCTTAATCTAGCCAAAATTTTCAAAATTTTCCAAAAATTTTTGTAAAAACTAAGACAATTTTGGGTAAATTCGGCCGAAAATTTTGACTTTTGGTATATCAATGGGTCCAAATTTCTTGAAAAATTGGTATATTTATGGGTCTACTTCCAAAATCTCAGCGACACGTCCCTACCAAAACCAAACTTGAGTACCCCGGTATGCGCCAATGGCACGGTCATCTCCAAATGGGGTTCTACCCGCAAATTGCATGCTGTGTGTGCGTATGCCTGTCAAAAGCCTTCTGGCACGTTGCTAGAAAAACACCATAGTTAAAAATTTGACCTCAAACTGTGGAGTATGAGTTTTTGTACCCAACACAATTAAAGGTCATTCTATGAGTGTAGAAGCATATTGGGGTTAAAGAACTGTGCCCTGATAGATGAGCATGTTTGAGCTGGTGTCACATGATGACTGCTGCCTTTTGGATGGGGAACAATTTATTGCAATTGGGATTGATTTGTGCAAACTCATCTGACAAGAATTGATACTTTATAACTTACTGTGTGCAGAATATGCACAATCTTTGGAGAGAGAATCAACTTTGATTCTCGCAACCGATTTTACTTGCCGATTCTTGCTCAGTTTGAATCCTTATGCTTCCGGAATAGCAAAGACATATTCATTAGTCAGTATTACATCTTCACCAAGTGATACTGAACGAACTTGAAATCATCTTAACCCATTAGTTGATTTCTATAACCTACTTATTCTTCCATTTGCTCAAGGCAATTATAGCAAGCCCTCTTAAGGGCACGTCTACCCTCAGGATACATAACTGCAACAATTATGTTAAAGGGGCATTTCGTGATCCACAGCCTCATCCCCCCACTTTTCTCAAAAAAAGTTGAGATTTTTATATCACTAGAAACCTCTGGCTACATAATGTTTATGTACAAAATATTTCTTGCAGATTAATTCGTTTAGCAAAGATATCGCAATATTTGAATTTCGTTCTGGTGCACCAGAACGAAATTACAACGTATTGGCTATGGAATCAACTGAAATGGAATCAACTGAAAAATGGTGAATATGCTTTTTTGTGGATATGTACTGAAAAATGTCATAAAAAGAGGATGCTAGGATCACGAAATACTCCTTTAACCCTGCACAAAATCAACTTCTTTGATATGCTTTACAAAAATATGGCACATTTTGCTCGCTAAATAATTATTCCAAAAACCAAGATTAAATATTTGTTTAATCTGAAATTTTGTTCATGTCAAGAAACAATAGATCAACCCTATAAATGTAATGATCTAATTGTCTTTCTTTTAGGATTCTGCTTAAAATAACAGGTACAGCTTAGGGCTATTGCTTAATGCTAGCACGGATGCTTCTGACGTTCCTTACATCAACTCAAAAGTGTATTTACAATCATATTCAGCAGTGCCTAAATTGATTCCAACCCTATCATAACAATCATGAAAGCATTTTCAGGCTAGTCAAAAAGTTCTTAGATGCTGCTGACTTCAAGCCCAAATTATGATCATTAACACATCATCATGTGCTGAACATTTGGGCCCAAAATGGTAGTTAATTAAATGTTGTACAACTTTACTGTAGTCATATGAGATTGGCTGATGTGTATTAAGGTAAAGGTAATTGGGTGGGCATACTTTTCAGTGCATCACAGCGAGCTCATCTCCCTTGTAATAGGGCCTAACTTCTTCTGCAATATTGCTGTGGGTAGGCCCGGGGGGCCACTCGAAAGTTGAAGGGGGGTATCAGGCGCGTCCGTAAATTCACGTAAAAAGGGTATTTTTTCAGACTAGGGCACATTACGTGCGTAACGCGAATAGGGTATCAAATCCATGTAAAATTGGTGTAAAAGGGTATGTTTTTGGAGCTCTTACGTTACTTAGGGTAGTTTTGCCCGGGTTTTGCCAACGGACTCAATTCTTTCGACGCTAGACACTTAACCCATACCAAACTGGCAAAAATATACATTTTTTCTCCTGACTTTCGTTGATGCATGCACATTAAAAAATTATTTAATAGGCCTATGGAAACCATCTTGTTGTAGCCTACAACAAGATGGTTTCCGAAATAATTTTCTCCTGCACATTAATATTTTACTTAACCATCTGATGCTATGTCTTCTGAAGGTATTCAGCTAACTATTTAGCTCTATTGGTGCAATAGAATAAGCCTACAAGATGGTTTCCGACTGCGTTATTCTCCCGACTTTCGCATGATGCATGCACATTAAAAAATTATATGGCTAGGCCTACAAGATGGTTTCCGAAATAATGTTCTTCCGACTTGCTGATTTTTCATGCACATTAATATTTTACTCAACCATCTAATGCTATGTCTTCTGAAGGTATTTAGTTAACTATTTAGCTCTATCGGTGCAAAAAAAATAAGCCTACAAGATGGTTTCGGACTTTGTTTTTCTCCCGACTTTCGCATGATGCATGCACATTAAAAAAACTATATAGGCCTACAAGATGGTTTCCGAAATGATTTTCTTCCAACTTGCCGATTTTTCATGCACATTAATATTTTTTATTAACTATCTAACTGCTACACATGCTTTGTCTTCAGAAGGTATTTAGTTAACTATTTAGGTCTATTTGTGCAAAAGAATAAGCCCACAAGATGGTTTTCGACTTTGTTTTGTCATGACTTTCTCATGGTGCAGCATGGGCACATTAATATATTTTCTTTAACCATGCATAGACAACTGCTTATCATAGTATTCTAATTGACATTGACACTTGACTGTTTTAATGATGTATTGATCAATGATTTTCTGAAATTAGTGGGTTGCCAGTCTTATTAATTTAAATTAATAATTGATAAATACCAAAAAACGATGTTTGACCACTTTACTGATGTCCTATTAACTCCAAATTCAAAACCTGGTTGTTTGTTTTTTCGCAATTTAGCCAGTTGCCAAATTGAATAAATTAATAAATTTAGGACTTACTTTTTTAGGGATTTTGCAAACTCAAATTTTGAGAAAACATAGTTGTGCATCCTTAAACTATTGTTTTAATGGAGGCTACTACTAGTACTATAGGTAAGCTCTGTGAATAAGTGACTTGTGATTAAAAAGCAAGCTCTTGGAAACCTTAAATTTCTCTGTCAGACGGCGGAGCTCTGTCCAATTTTTTCAGAAAAGCTTTATTTTAAAGAGCTCTATCTCTTGATACAGTTCATTTGTACGTAGGGGGCTCAGTTTTCAAGTTATGAATCTTTGAAGTTGACACTTTCAACATGTTCAAGCTTTTCATAACATGCATTTATTTAATAAAGGAAGCAAAAACACGTTTTTGGTCAAGTTATTTCCAAAATTGACCAAGGCAACAGCTTCTTACTTATTTTATGGTTACAAGCACCTGTTTCTTAGGGGTAATAATTGCATCAATTGTTTAGGGGTAGAGAAAAGACAACTACTTGTTTAGGGCTAGCAAATCACGCTACTTATACATGTTTAGGGGTGCAAATTTCAGTCTCAGCAATACTTGTTTAGGGTGCTTTTTGTGAGTCCACGGACGCGCCTGATACCCCCTTCACCATTACAGTGGCACCCCCGGGTGGGTAGGTCACAAGTCCACAGCTCAACAAGTTTGTTTTAACTTCTCAGCAAATACATCTGGGTAAAGAGCAGTGTTGTTAAGTGTTAAGTGTCTCGCTCAAGGACACAAGATTCAAACCATAGACCATAATTTACAGTCTATGTTCAAACCCGCGATCTTACAATGATGAGTCCTCATTTACCTCATCTACCGTTTATATCTTGATTCATGATTATTCTGTTTTTATATCATTTGTATAAACTATCACACAGACACATTAAATTTATTTACATTAAAAGCATGGTCTGTAGAAATTTATTCTACAGTCCATGATTAAGGGATGGGGTATGAACGTTTGGGCAGTATTTATTGTGGGACATTAGAGCACATCAGACATATCGAATTGCATTCTGAATACGAAGAATGTCATTCTGATATCAAATAATTTTGATTTTTTGAAATTAGCAATTTAATACACATTTTATGGCAAATCATTAAAATTGATATTTTTGATATTTAACAGTACTTGAAGTAAACTTTATAAATCTGATGATTTATACTTAAAGTGTATGTAGGTGGGATGAAAAGCCGACGATCAATTGAAAATTTTGACCTTTTCAGTATTGAAGATATGGATTTTTTTTCCCAAAACACCAAAAAAATGTAGGTCTTTTTGGAAAAAATCCATATCTTCAATATGAAAGGTCAAAATTTTCAATTGACCGTCGGCTTTTCCTCCCTGCTACATACACTTTAAGAATATGTCATTAGATTTATATAATTTACTTCGAGGACTGTTATATATCAAAATTTGAAAAATATCAAATTTTTATAATTTGTCATAAAATTTGTATTATATTGTGATTTTCAAAAATGAAAATTATTTGATATCAGAAAGACATGCTTCGTGTTCAGAATGCAATCGATAGGTCTGAGGTGCTCTCATGTCCCACAAAAACACTGTCGAAATGCAATAAACGCTCATAAGCAATCGCAAAACTCCCCAATCTGGCAACACCGACGATGCTTTCAGTAAATGAATTTTCATGTGCAATCTTTCATATCTACTGATGCCTGTCTGTAGACAAGAACCCTAGATCACAAGCAAATTCATAAGAGCACCTGAAACTCAATCTATTAGGAGAACACACACAGGAATTCTGGTATTGTGGCATTGAATGAGCAAACCCATCAATAGATAGAATAACAAACGCAACAAGCGAGCCATTAGTCGTGTTCACATTTTGAGTTACACCCGGCGTAAACTTACGCTAACATTGATCAAAATTCCACAAATATTTTCCCTACTCCTACCGCGTGTCCACACCTAGCCTACTCCTAGCACTGCGCCAATTAGTTCCACCAAGCATTCACTTCTGGTCGGCGTAAACATTGGATACCACTTCCGGTGTTTCTGTGACCTTTATCAACCGCGCGATATGTAATTTCTTACTTCCTTCTAACAAAAGGTCATGTACTTACACCTGGTGCCAGGAGTAGCAGCGTTCACATTGCAACTTACGCCTAGCGGAGGTTACACCCAGCACGCTACTCCTGACTTTTGTCAGGAGTAAATTGTCAGACGTACGCCTGGCGGAACTTACACTGACCATCGTTCACACTGCACCTACTCTTAGCAGCGGCTACTGCTACTCCTAGAAACTTACGCCGATCAAGTTCCACCGGGCGTACGTCCGACAATGTGAACACGACTATTGCTGAAAGGATTTCTGTAAGTGTGTTTGTTTTGACTTGAGTAATATCAAGCTGAAATTGAAGTATTATATTGCAGAAATCAAGGATGTTATTGTTCTTTTTTTTCTTCTTTTTTTTGGGGGGGGGGGCTGTGAAATTTGTTTGTTATATCATGCTAAGGGAGTGGTCATTATTTACACCAGAGGGTGAATGGCTGATTTTAGGGGAATGCGAAATTTTTTGGTGAGCAAGAGAGGGGAATGCAATTTTTTTGCCAGTAAAGAGGGGGGAATGTTAAGTTTTAAATGGAGACATTTCATAAAATAAGGGGCGAATACGGAATTTTTGAACAGAAGCGTAGGTAGAACGTGAAATTTGATGTCAAACAAAAATTGCAATTCTCCATTCCCCCTGGCGTAAATAGTGACCAGTCCCTAATGGGGGTTTCTTTGGAAGAAAACAAAGTAGAAGAGACGGGATACGACAAAATATTTATGAAACTTATTATGTTTGATTTCATCTGATCATCGTTGAATTTTGCAAAAAGTTAACATCAATTTACAAGAGACGCATGTAATTTTGACCTAATTGCATAAAATTAATAATACTTAAAATTGTTTGACACATTTTACTAGTTTCTGTTGTTGAAATTGGGTTTATAAAGTAACTGGTGACACTCTGAAGTTAAGATTAAAGTTAATATTTTACAGAAAGTTAACATTTACATGCATTTGACAATATGTAATTTTGTCTTATTTACAATGATAAAATAAGTACTTTGAATATTGTTTCAATTGCACATTTTGCTGCTTCCTATAGTAGAAATTAGGCTTATAGAAAAAACTGCCAATATTCTGAAGTCAAACTGTCTGAATTGAGCAGAAAGTTCACATCATTTAACATGTGTAATATTGTCTGAGTGTTTGCATCATTTACATCAGATAATATATGTCATTTTGTCCGATTTACGTAAGTAATATAATATTGAACATTTTGCTGCTTTCTGTATAACTTTAGCTTTCGAAGATATTGGCGACACTTTGAAGCCAAATTGTGTTTTTTCTGCAAATTGTGGTTTTTCTGTAATACTATTTATTTTGATAAAACATTAAGGTAATTGTGAATTTGAATTTTTGGAACAAAATTTAAATTATCAAAGAGTGCAAATGTTGAATGTTATTCTACATCATATGCATGAATTACATGTCTCTTGACTGGCTCCAAATTCTGTCATCATTATTCTTATTATTTAAAGGGAAATTATGCAAAACATTTGAATAACCTGTACTGTAACACTCCTTGTTAATTTTTTTTAAAATATGGCCCGGTCCCCCCCATTCCCAATAAAAAAGATTACTCATACAGCTTTTTAACTAAAAATAATTTGATGACATTTGAGTCCTTGTACTTGATCACAGTGCACAAACCCCTCCCACACCCCAACCAGGGCCGTCGCTAGAGGGGGTATGGGGTGTGTGACACCCCAATACACAATTTTGTCGGCAAAATTTGATTGCTGTCGGCAAAATCATGTGACTGTCGGCAAATGTAGTCAAAGGTATGTATGATTGTCGGCAAATTGTGAGAGCCATATAACAGATTAATCATGTGTTACGTGATTGTGTTGTTTTAACGTAATAGACCTACAGTGAATGGTATAGTAGTTACTAGTACAAAAAAATTGTTTTGAAATTTTTTTTGGCTCTCCCCCCCCCCACTTTTTAGATTTCTGAGCGCCGTCCTGGCTAAAAAATTTTGGGTCAACAAATTACACATAATTTCCGTCGGCAAACCATACTGTACACCCCCCAAATCATATTGGTCTAGCGACGCCCCTGACCCCAACACAAAAATACAACTACATTTCTTGCTAGACTCATCTATATATTTGTGTTAATTATCTCTAAAAATTCTTAGCTCTCCAAAGACGTGTACTTTCCCCGGATGTGGTACTCGGAAGCCAGAAGAGGATTAAGCTTAACAAAACATAAAATTTTAATCAAATGATACGGATACCCCATGGGGAATTAAAGTTGTTGACCAACTAAATTGATATGATGACATTATCTCATATTTAGCCTTCGGTGAAGGATCAGTCGCCTCCCTGCTCGCCCCGTCGTCATCATCATCGTTGTCCTACTCATCGGCAAATACCGCTGATTATTTTTCGGGTCAATCCCCAGGAATTTAGACAGTAGTTAATGTGTATGCTCATGCTCATGCACAAGGACCAATTAAACTACTCATTGCGTTTGTTTTTATAAAAGATATCATCATACTAAAATCACAGTTAGGGGATTCTCACATGCGTTGGGCTGTTCCATTTAAAATACATAAACCCCAGTAGAAGATTTCACTACCATCGCAATCTAGTTGCACCTTATAGACAATCTAGCTGGAAATATTTGCCAGTTTTAATGTGAAAAGTCTTGACATTTATAAAATCCAATTGAATCTTGCACAATTTGGAGTAAAATTTGACAATTTTATTTGAATGAAAATGATGTAGAATAAGTTTAGCTTGAATTTGGTTATAATTTCAAAATCTCCCACAGTGGGAGTGTGGTTTTAAAATACAACAGCCCAGATATGGAGAAACCGACTGCATATTAAAGATGCAAGCAGTTCAAATATAAAGAAAAGATATGACAGATATTACAAGATGGGGATAAGAGACATATTGAGGGACTGGGGAAATATTTTCAATATTTGCACAAAAAGAGACAATGTGTGGCCTACACTCAGGGGATTTACATTTTTTATTCAATGCCTGTTGTGATAGATGAGAATTGAATCAATCATAAAATGAAGGTATGGGTATGCGTATGTATGGGTATGGGAGGGGGAAATTGGGGTTTACACCTATTATTATATGTATCAGTGAAACAAAGACAGCAGCTAAAATGACAAACATAATTATGTTGACATGATGCACAGAAGTCAAATTTGTTTCAGAAGAAACAGCTCATATTTTCAAAATAAAGAGCGGTGCGCACCAACTCTCACCTGTACCTCAAAGTACCTCCAAGAAACAACCCAAATCATTTGATGTATATGGCACGGCCCTACACTTCTCATATCGCCTTGATAAGAGTTCGAAGCCCTGTCAACAACAGAGGGCAGTAATCCCGCGGTAAAGATGTCTGATGAACCGCGCTAATGAGCTGGTCAGTAACCATAGAAAAAGCTCGTTTCCGGTAAAAATATACAGGTAACAAATTTCTAGATACAGTTACTAGAAGGTTGTGCGATGCTAATCCAACCATTTGTTAACCATTTTTTTCTTGAGGAAGCAATAATTACTCCTCATTAATATTACTGTCATGTTGATGACATCATAGTTACTCGCATTTTGTTCATTTTGACGTTTTGAAACATTTAACGCTCAAATAGCACACAAAATCAATCAGAAATATATTTCTTTATTTCACCTGAATTTCCTTGCCGAAATTTTAGCATCAGAGCATTTTCCTTTTAAAGATACAGCTTTTATAAGTGTTATATGTCACTTCTGTTTAATTGTTATAATTTGTATTATGAATACAAATAGTGATGTCCGTTTGTGCTGTATTTTTGATAGTTTTCCATATCCGATTTTAATGATAAAACATATTCCCTGCAGAAAAAACGAAATAGCAAAACATGCAACAATTTGTAACATTCTCCATGAACTTGACCATCTATTGTTTGGATTGTGATGTAATTAACGTGTGTAATGAGATTCTCTCTTTCTGAATCTGACAAGTAAAATTTTATTTTTCATCACGATTTCGCATCAAATTCATACATTTCTGGGTCAAATAGCATATAAAACATTTTGAAATATTAAAATGTGGTTTATAAATAACGCTAATAAAATCATTGGAGTTCATCAAGCAATCGCTTTTATGATTTTCAAGGCAATATGCATAAATGATGATTCTGCATGTACACATTTTTTCACTTCAGTAAGCTCATCTTTTGACCAACGTTCATTATTGATCCAGGTTTCTATTGTTTGCAGTTGACATCAAAGAATCCCATGTGTATGAGCTTGTGCATTGAATTGGATTACTCGTGTGTTATTTAGCTTATTGATCGCTTAGATGGAAGCGAACATGATACATATTACGTAGGATTCCATGCATGTGCGGGGAGTTGAACCCAAGCGACCAGAACTATGAACACTTTGAAGTGTAGCACCTTGCAGGGCCGTGATGGGAAGGTCTTTGACTGTTAAACGACAAACAGAGGAAGAGGCTTACGCATCATACACTGGAACATGGAAACATTCAAACATTACAAACTAGCATACAAGATCAAATTAATGATGCTTAAAGGAGTATTTCGTGATCCTAGCATCCTCTTGTTATGACATTTTCAGTACATATCCACGAAAAAAGCATATTCCCAAAATTTCAGTTGATTCCGATTTTGCGCTTATGAGTTATGCATGATAATGTGTATTACACTGCTCCATAGACAATACGTTGTAATTTCGCGATATCTTTGCTAAACGAATTAATCTGCAAGAAATATTTTGTACATAAACATTATGTAGCCAGAGTATTCCAGTGATATAAAATCTCAACTTTTTTTGAGAAAAGTGGGGGATGAGGCTGTGGATCACGAAATGCCCTTTAATCATTATTCTTAATATATCAATATACAGGGGAAAGAAGAATTTACGCATCGCACACTAGCACATTTAACAGTAAGTGATCACTTAAAAAAAAACTTTTTAATTAAAATCATTTGTTTCGAGCAAGTCTATAATTGTTCTTAATTCAAACTCTGTACAGCTGGTGAGGGAAGGCACTGCTGCAATGCTTGCACCATACTTTGTAGGCTGCCTACATAATTATTTACTCAATAATTATTTCAAAATTGTCCCCTGAATTGAAATAAAAATTCCCTTTAAAAGGGAAAGCCAGCCCCAGTTGAGAAGGGATCTTGATCAAGCCATGTATTGTTATTTCTAGTGTCATGCAATGTAAATCTTAAGCATCATAGTCACACTTTTAAGGCGTGTTTCCGTCATGACAAAAATGTGCTGCAGTAACCAAAGAGCCGAGAACCAAGAACTTTACGACACAGGCAAGAACAAAGCTTATCATTTTTAAAGTGGAGAACCAAAAAACTCCTGCTAAGAACTGAAAATGACAGAGGAGTACAGAAGTACAGAAAAAGCAGTACCTTTGTTATAGAAATAGTACACAAAACATTGGAATAGAAGCAGCAAACAAGACGCCAATGTAAATGTAATTATACATCCTAGTTCAGCTGAACATGAACGACTTCAGCCATTCAGGCCCATCACAAATGGGAAAAGCTACATTGAACACTCCTAAAAGGACATTGTCATTTAAGGTGTATCATTGATACCTATTATTCTTAAGCTTATTTTTCATGTTTGACTGAATAGCAATCTTTCTAGTCAAAAGAGCCAACCTTAAGATGGAGATCACATAAGTATAATATTGGTTTCCTTAGGGGGCTGGCATTTTCTTCGGAAGGGGGGGGGTCACAAATATGTCGGTGACCGGAGTCAATTTTTTATGACCCCCCTATCGCTGGCAAATTTTTTACGACCCCCCTATCAATGGGTCGAAAAATTTTATGACCCCCCTTCCAACTACACAGACTCAAGAAAAATTATTCATTGCCTGAACTAAGGCGCGAGCGCCGTCAAAACTTAAAAGTGAAGAAAGTGTGTGGAGCGTGTTAAAATTTTTATTGTAAGTGTAAAGAAGGCGCGCATGCGTGTAAAAAATTTGCACAGATTGTATGCACATTTCGATTACAAATTTAAATAATGCCCTTAATAATTATTCTATACCCCCCCTATTTTGGGTGTTAAAAAATTATAACCCCCCCTATTTTTGGTCTGAAAATTCTATGACCCCCCAGTATTTTTGGGACCCCCCCCCTTCCGCAGAAAATGCCAGCCCCCTTAATACATCAAGATAATAATATCATCGGTAAGCTGCGTTAAATCAACATGGCCGATACTTGAGGACATATGACTTACTATTCTGTAATTCATTATGATCGATGAAATAAGCATATAATCCACATGATGTATGGAGTAGAGGGCTAGATAGTATGTTTGAGATTCTGTCAACAACATGTGCCCCAGGAGCACAACTAGTTTGCTCACCTCATAATGGTACTATTCCAGGAGGTTCTTGATTTTGGATTGCATACAGATGTGCTGCTGGATTCCAAAAATACGCCCCAAAATAAACCAAATTTGATGAAACAGAAATTTTCTAATATTTCTGTTCAAAATTATGGCAAATCTAATATTTCTGTTCAAAATTATGGCAAATTTGCCCAATTCTTGACAATCTTCACAAATTTGGCTGTATAGTTGTGCTCCAGGGGCACATATTGTAGACAGATCTGAAATATGTGGTTTAGATAGACAGGTCATCGTTGATTAAAGCAAACATAATATCATACTTGATTGAGCAATAATTCATCATCAGTGATCATTGCTTTGCAAGGTTATTATTGAATATCAATTATGGATGCTGCAACATCATTGCATAGGCATGCTACCTAAAACTTTGGCTTTGACCTTGCTATACACTGAGATTCCAAACATTTCCTTCCAAATATCCTGATGTGGCACAAGACACATTGACATAATCAGTGGCGGCACTACTGGTGGGGGAATCATTTTTCCCCACCCCCAAATATTTTTCTTTCCCCTGCAGTAAAAACCCCAAATTACTTAAATTTGTTGTTTTGCCCCCCCCAAATTCACTCTTCCTCCCATGCTGCCACAACCACCCCCACCCATTTGGCTGGATTTGGCTATTTTGTTTGCCAGAACAAGATAATATTTTAGTGCTGTATTCTTCTAAAATCGGAAGTAAATATGCTACCTATAACTTAGGCTTTGACCTCGCTACACACCGACAACGTTCAAACACCAAACATTTCCTTGCAATATCCTGCTGTAGCACAACACACATTGACCCAATGTGTGTATTGATTTGAAAGTATTTTCATGCTTTTTCCGCTTTTGCACTCAACACAGGTACCTCAAAAATAAAATGCGCCAAATATGTATGTTTATGCGTAAGGAAAACTCGGGGGAAAACTCACAATTTAAGAACAATTGAAGTAGTTCAAAATTGTTGAAGTGTGAAAAATTACACGCATGAAAATTACCACTTTTACAGTCACTGTACATTTGAATGAAGAAGATGACAATTCAAAACTTCATAATTATTTTGCTATTCCTGTGATTAGATTACTGCATACTATGTCTGCAACTAAGCTTTTCAGTTTTGTGAACATTTTAAGAATTTAGATTTAAAAAAAAATATTGCATTCAATATTTCACAATACACCTCAAAACCAAATGCCATAGAATAATGCAGTGGGATCAACTGTATTCATAGCACACATTCTGTGAGTGTTGGCAACAATAAAGGTGTGTTAAGGTAAATCTGATCATAATTCTACCTAATTTTTACAATTCAATTTCAAAACATTTTTTTAAATGTATTAATATCAACTTAAAAGTCACCTACATTATTGGGTGTCTAAGGCATAAAATCACTATCAATAGCCCACTCCCATTGTTAATGTGTTTCTCCCCTAAATGTCAACCAACAATTTCAAACCTACAATTGTGTTGGTTTATTTTTAGCTGATGTAAATGAAATGACATAGCGACAGAAATAAATGGAGAGCTTTCTATCTATATTAAAGCATATTGCAATGTTTTGTGATCATAATGTGATCACTATAACGGACAGAGTTGCCACAACCACATATTAATAACAAATTGGGCTATGTTTTGGCCAATTTGTGATACATCATATGTCCCAAATCAATAGTTAACACTGGTTAAGGTACAATTATTGAGTGCGTGGTCATGGCCAATATTGACAGATTCTAGTAAATAGAGTCTAATAAATAATGTATGAAAACTATAAAATGTTGTCATTTTCTTAAATTAAATGTGAAACCCAACCCTTGGTGATGGCAAGTTTTGGTAACACTGATGGCTGCCTTCTTCGTAAGTGGCCATTGTTACCTTTCATTGTTACAAATAAATAAAAAAAAAATTTGCCATTTCTAGAATTTGCCATATTAAAAAAACAATATTGTATTCTCATCTACAAATGTTTTATAAGCTTACATTAATTTCCAATTTGAGGATGTGCGTAAGTGTGTGTTTGTGTATGTAGGGCAGACTTTGTATATGTATGGACCGTCAAAAATTGAACTTTTTCCTCCTGTGACTAACAGTGGACATATAACCAATTGTGGATGTCCACAGTATGTTTATCAACTCACGGTATTGTAAAAAGCCTGTGTGAGGTGTATCAAATGTGGACTTTACCTGTTGCATTCCGATAAATTATTATGGACACACAACCAACCTTGGATGTCCATGTTCTGCCATCTACCTCAGAAGATCACAAAAATCCTACAAAATGCACTTAACATTGAGTCTAATATACGGGGTTACGGTGTCAGTCTTAATATTGAGTCTAATATGGTCAGTCCACAATTCGCTGGGTGTGTCATGATTGGGACCATGGTTTGATAATAACTTTGGAATAACATTTGCTGCCATTTTTGTGTGTCCACAGTTGACACATCTTACCAGTAAGGATGGGTGGGTGGGTTGTTTGGGTGGGTGGGGGTGTTCATGTGTGGGGGTGGGGAGGGGGTGGTGCGGGTGCGGGTGCATGTGTAAAGACCTACAAACTTGGACCTTTAATGGACTTGTTCCTACCTAAATGGGGACACACCTGCAACCGAGGACATCCACTGTTATCAGAATCAGCCAAATTGCAAAGCAGCAGCAACAATGTCCACATTTGTTAGGGTACGAGGACCCCTTCCCCCTTGGAACGTAAAAGGTCTCCTTGGTTGGGTCGTTCATTTTGGTCCATGGGAGTCTACGGTTGGCTGGGTACTTTCTGGTCAAAAAAGTCCATGGTTGCAGGTCTCTACGGGGTGTGCGTATGAGTCAATGTGCGTGCTCATATTTGTGTGAATAAACACAAATCCGTCTCAGGTGCAAGCGCTGACCAATGGTCTAAACAACTGCAACGTAAAGTGTCATTATGCCTTCTCAGCAACACCTACAATTTCTATGAAAGTGGCACAAATCATAAACATAACACTTACTCCAGACATCAGTCTTATATACCCCTCCTGCAAATCACACCTGAGTTATAACAAATGTCCTCAAAGGAGAAATCTCATCAAACATATCTACCAATCCCGTAGAAAACCCAACATTTATTCCCCTAAATATTTATCGTTATTGTTTACACCTGGCGTGACCTGTTAAAGAGTTGTATATATGGCTAGATTCTGTCGCAGTCTCAAATTTGAAGACATCTTTTCCTACATATTTGTAATAAAATGCATGATGCATGTGTAGAAGTCTACAAAGGTCAAATAAATACTTCCCCTTCCCTGCTAAATATAAGCCAAGAGGATGTGAACTTGATTAGACTCCATGCGCAGGAATCCCACACTATACCCCAGAGTAAAAGGATACTATATAGTGTCTTTGTTAAAGCCTACATAGTAACACTAACTGTATCCAGTTCAATGGTCTGTGTTCATAGTAATCCCAACCCAAAAAGGTGGTTTTATTTTTTTTGGGGGGGTGGAAATATATCTGATCAGCCAATTTTGGGCACCCTAAAGATGAAAATCTTCCCAATCAAAGGCTAACATAATCATACAATAGGTGGGGCTGTATTTTCGTCATTCACAGAGATTTGATATTAAGTTAACTGGTGAATAGTATGTGAAGAAATTTACACAATTTACAAAAAAAATATGCACATAAATTATACATAATTCAATACTGTGCAATTCCTAAAATACATATTTTTGGAAGGAGAAGTGATCATTTCAGCAAACTAAGAATGAGCATGGAAAGAGAACACATTGAATAGTATTATAGCTCTATAATAGTAATAGCTCTAATAGTATAATATCGGTATATTACTATTACAGACCAGTGATAGCAATGCGTAATAATAGTGTCTGCAGTAAATGCAATTATCCAATGAACTTAACGATGCAAAACTACCTGACTTTTTTTCTTTAATTATACAAAAATTCATAATGCCCTCAAAATATGAAATTTGCAATTCATCAACAGCCCGAAAATACCACCTCTAACACTAACTGTAAACATTACCTAATTTACAGCAGTAAGTTTATATTGAAGTGTTAGATTATGCTCCCTGGCAGAGATCCCCACTTGACCTATAAACCGATCACTATCCCAAATATCCAAAACTAAACTAATTTGAAAATCCACATCCATTCCAAAACCACACTGATAAACGAAACATCTTACGATAAAAAATTGTGACAAACTTACATTTTAGTTTCCATAGTAATTGAAAAAATGAAAAGAAATCAAGGTATATGATCCACGATATAAGTCCTAGCTATGCGCAAGCATGCATCGTAACAGTCACATACACTTTACTCTTAGAATTTAAACAGCAGTTGTAGTAAACCGGCAAGCGAGATCAATTACCGTACTTGCCCAGCCTTACACTACACTTAAGCTTTTTTTCCTCCTTCCACGTGAGTTGATGAGAAATGGTTCAATATCATAGGCAGGCCTCCCCTCTGAATAATGGATTCTCCCTAGAGGGAGGCATGTGATAGGATGAGGATAAGCCATTATGATATGGAGGGGTGTTGCAGATAATTACCCATCATAATTCTCCCCTCATCTATGTCATTGTCATCATTAAGATTCATCGGAACGATAAATTGTTACTTTAATATTAGGGCATCTCATAATTTATAATGAAAAAAACATTTTGAGTGTTCGACTAAATCTTTGTGATTGATTGATAACAATTAACAATAATGACATCTCATTGAACTTCATTTAATTACAGCAACTAGTCCAATAAATGCTTTATAATTGACCGATCACACAACCACATAGTAATTGCTAACGTCTTGTCCGCTAGACGCTAATAAATTGACCGATCACACAAATGATGGTCGCAACTCCATCCAAATCAATGCAAAGAGGAGAATTTAGGAGGACCGATTACCATCGCAAACACAATTTACACCGGCTGTCAACGGATAGATCGATCACCAAATTGACCTATTAAGTGTCATGAACCATCGGCTGAACAGTAATTTCACCCAGTGGATGAAGTGATCTGATGTGCGAAATAGGCAGACTGATCTGAGCAGCTAGTCTGGGGCACCTTCCTTGCATCTGTGCGGAAGTGTGTGTATGTGAATGCGCGTGTTACTTGGCAATTTTATCAATGTTTTCACCTTGGGCTTAAAGAGGGTGTTCTTACTACAAAGTATTTGTTTTGCATGCCTGCGTCGTACATACTGCAGGGGACATAGTGGGTAAAAGGCTCCGGTACATGATAACATGCCATATCACAGCCTGTGTCGTACATACTACAGGGGACATATGTGAGTAAAAGGCTCGAGTACATGATAACTTGCCCTATCACTTGCGTAATTTTAGCACATGCTACATGCAGAACCAGAACCACAATGCACTCTGAATCAAAGTTTGCTGGGTGCATAGAGAAATCATCTGAAGATATGCACTATGGACCACAATGGCCTCATCCCAATGGCATAATTCAATAACCTGAATTAAACAATCATAGTGCAAAATTTGACCTCAAGTTGCATAGTATGAGTTTTAATACCCAAATTTTCAAAGGTCATTCAATGAATGTACAAATATATTGGGGTTAAAGAACTGTGCCCCTGATAGATGAGCATGTTGTGGATCCTAGTGTTGGCAGAGTCGGTACTCTTTGATTCTACCTCATTGGATAGATCACAGACCCCATGTTCACAGATATGACAATTATTGGTCTATTCCAGAAAATAAGTGCACATCATCTACAGAGGAGTAAATTTTCAATAAAAGAAATGTCTGGATTTCGAGGTTTGCTTCCTGAAAACACCTTGCAATTCCAGTTGCCAATGTTACTGGAAAAAGCTTAAAAATGCACTTAAACATAAACAAAATCAGAGACTAGTCTGAGATCCTCATATTTACAATTTTTGATTGTGAATTATTTTTTGCTAGATGTTTTTGTATTTAGACACTTTGAAAGTCTGGATTTTCAGCAATCATAACTAGTTCCGAAATCAGAACTCCTCTATACAGTCTGTCCACATAGAAGTACAAAGTAAATAGACCTCGGTAACCAATTTTGCCGCCCCTTCCCCAACAGCCTGAAAAGAAAAAAGGATTTTAGGCGCAAGCGTCCTAAAAGCAACACATTTTGATGTATAGTACAATTTTTTCAAATTTTTTTATACTTTTTCAAATTTTTCAGCCCTTTTTTCTTTACTAATTCTTTTTTGCCGCCCTTCGCTTTTGCCCCCGCTTTTTGCCGCCTTCTTCTTCTGCCGCCCTTCGTTTTGGCCCAGGGGCTGGCACCCCAAAGCCCCCAAAATACGGCCATGGTAACTGGAGAATAGTTATTTCAGTGCAATGCTTCTTTGGTGCGCCAACTGCTGCACGTGCGATTTGAACTTGCCGAGCGCACCATGTTCTTTTCACGTCGCGTCACATTCGTGTGTGACACAAAGCATCTATCCCCGATGCCACAGATTTGGTTTGTACTTCTATGTGGACAGACTGTAGGGGCTGTGCATCTATTTTCTGGAGTCACCCATTGTCAGTGTTCTAAGAACATCCAAATGATCAGTTACACATCTCAAACCTACTAATGAATCTGAATCTGAATCTACTACCAGAAACCTGTATTCAAAACACAATTATCGTAATTTGGCAAAATGACAGATTATGCGCTGGATATAATGGCCCAGAAATAAGGCATGATGGGAAGCTGTGATCCTCAGTCGTAAAATGCCATAATAATTCACCTGCTCATACAAAATGCAAGATATGATGTACATATTGAGCTGCATGTTAATTCAAAAAGTTTAAACAATCGCTAACAAACCTTATAGACAAAAGTCTATACTCACTTGCATTTGCATGTTACAAATTTACAATTGCTGCACACATTTTAAACAAAAATCTACTCACTTGTGCATGTCACAAATAGACATTATTTTTACAAATCTTTTATCTTACCATAATTATTCTCATTATTTTTAGCAGGTATTAATTTTCATGGTATTCGTCTCACCTTCTAACAATGGGCTATTCCCGTTGAAATCCATACACCCCCTATGGAACTACGGGAAGATGTGATCAAATCTCAAAAAAGAGGAAGATTTCAAATGGAGTCATCCATTCTGGTAACTCCATTTAAAATTCACACTCCCTGTGTGAAAGACTAAGGTCATGTCTTCCATTATATTGGGGTGTATGGATTTCAACTGGAATAGCCTTACGCAACTTGCCGTTTTTCAGACTTGTTGACAACCAAGAACATTTGACAACCAATCATAGATGCACAGATTGAGTGCTACGTTCTCATCGTCATGGTTACCTAACATTTCGTCAAGCACTTGACTCCTACCAATTAAGAACTTTGACGCTAATTGCTGTTTTACAAACTGAATAACTCAGCTCTGCCGACAACACACTTTTAATTCCTCTCTCCCTCTATAAGCCTCACTGTCTCTTCCCAGTATTTATCTTTCAAAACATAAATATCCGTCTTTGCCTCCTTATACTTTCTTCCTTTTACAAAACTTTTCATATTTCTTATAATACAAAAATAACAGAATTCAAATACATGAAACAACGTTCACATACATCCACAGTGTTTTTATTATGTCACGACAGCTTTCAATGGCCCATCTAACGCAAAACTATTTAAAGTTTGAATTATGCATAAATGCCGGTGTTTTCATTATAGCTCATGTTATTAGTACCGGTGTAAAACCTTAGTCGGCTGGGAGGCCCAGCCCATCGCTAACAAAACAAACTGATACATTGAAATGTCAGTTCAAACAGAGGCCCCAGCACAATTTCCTTACTTCAACTTTTGATGCAACTGCCTCTTGAAATGCTGAAAGAGACAAATGCGAGGTTTGAAATTATCAAAATATTTTTCTGAAAGCTTTTGAACTTCTTTGCACTACATTATAAGTTAGAATGTGAAGCTAAATCTGGAATAACTCAAATATTCTTCTCGCTATTCGTAATCATAACCCAGCGCAAACAATAAGGGGGCAACCCAA
Source organism: Amphiura filiformis (assembly GCF_039555335.1). Classification (NCBI taxonomy): domain Eukaryota; kingdom Metazoa; phylum Echinodermata; class Ophiuroidea; order Amphilepidida; family Amphiuridae; genus Amphiura; species Amphiura filiformis. The sequence continues at coordinate 642,528 of NW_027305494.1, forward strand.
AAGATTCATGGCGTCCTTTCTACCTAACTAGCTATGAAACTAAACTGGAAGTGGGTCAAACTAACATCAACATTTTTAAGAGCATAGGAGAAATGTAATTTCTCTCTCTCCTATAAAATGTGATGTGTCATGTCAAAAGGAGACACTTTTGGGCAGGATCGTAAATGGAGAAATAGTCAAAAATCTGACCGGGGGTGATTTTTTCACAATTTGGGTTTGTTGCGAATTTGTGGTGTTATTAATGTTAAAAATATTGTCTGATAGTTTCAGACCGGAATATAACTGGCATCCTGTATTTTTTGAGGCATTTCTCAAGGTAATTCCTACTCTCAACATTGTCAATAATATTTTTAAAGCCCCATATCTCAATTTCCTATTTTATAATACCACAACTTACGAGCTCAGTATCTTCGCTTAGGAATGTCCAATTTCATTGGGGAAAACGGCGTTGTGGAGTAAAATATCTCCTTATTTCAAATATCTAAAAACCTCAAAATTGACAACCTGCCCAAAAGTGTCTCCTTTTGACATGACACGTCACAAATGATCCCTATAAAGTTGGATCCTATATCTTTAATTACTCTTATATACACTTTGACTTAGACATCTGTTTTGATGTACTAGAATGCTGGCAGAATTGCAACTTTTAGAATAAATTTGCAGTGCAGAAATTATTTTCAGTGTGCGAAAATTCTTGTTTCAAATTTAGAATATTAGCAAGCCACAAAGGATGTCTCTTATTTATTAAAAGCCAACACCATCTTGGAATATTTTGAGTTGCAATAACAGCATGGCAAAATTAGCTTCACTGCAATTACATTCTTACTTATGATGTGGATAATGGGCTATTACATTTTAAAATCCACACTCCCCATGTGGAAGAGTTTGGAAATATCTTCCACAGGGGGAGTATGAATTTCATATGGAATGTACACATTAGCAGCTCCGTTTATAACTCACCCTCCCTCAGTGAAAGAGTCCGGTTGAATCTTTCTCAGAGGGTGTATAATATTCAAATGGAGCAGCCTAAATGAGTTCATTCCATTTGACATTCATACTCCCTCTGGGAAAGCTATTTCCAAAATCTTCCACAGGGTGTGTGTGGAATAGCCCAATATATCACACTCTAAACAGGGGTGCATAGGGTCTTCAAGAGTAATGCCTCAAATCAGAATCTTTACCTTATTTTAGCATACCAGTGATAACACCACCTGGAAAATGAGGAGAAGGGACTTGCAGGTTTGTCACCATCATATACACCGGCGTGTCCAGGATCTTTTCCTGCGGGGGGCTCAGAGGGGCATTCAGAGTTATGCGGGGGCTTAATGGCTAAAATCACAAAAAAAAACAGGCTGATTTTATATGCTTCTTAACAAAGGGTGGGGGGGGGGGGGCTTCAGCACCCAAAGCCACCCCGGATACGCCACTGATATACAAAAGTTATCATACAGTTCACTGAGCAAGAATAGTAAGAAATGAAAAGAACATAGAAACAAACAAACAAAAACAACGAAACACACACAAAACTTATACTTTATGTAGGTTACTTTCTCTTTTTCATACAACAAAAACAAACTCGGTCAATATGCCCGGACAACTTGTTTTGCTGTCATTGTTGATGTTTGGAGAGGAAGCTTCCATTTAGTATACCTTGTAAGTTACACCCTGTAACAACATCTCTGAAGTCATCAATCACATCTCCATCATCAACCCCCAAAGATGCAACAGCATGATGGACCAATTGCATCTTGACAGTTGCAGGCAAGAAGGCAGCAAGTACTTCATTATTATCATGCACTTGCACTTTATCACATTAAGTGGTAATTTTAGTAGGTGTCATTTTTCACGCTTTGCCAAGTTTGAACTCCGGTTTGAACTAATTTGCTTGTTTTTAAATTCACAATTTTGAATATTCTTCCATATACATATAACTATACATAAAAGAATATTATATTTGCATGCTTTTATTTTCACAGTAGCTGTGTCTGAGAGCAAAAATCACGAAAATTAATGTTCCGCAAAAATTTCACTTTTACAGAATCTTTTGACAGCTCACTTGAGGATGCACACAAGTAGGTCATCCGTCAAGCGAGGGAGCCCCTCCCACCTAATCATCCTGATATTCATTATGTAATTATTGCTATACTCATATCACACAACCCAAGGGCAATGTAGCACTAAATTCTGCCAAGTACAACAAAACAATTGAAATGAGTGATCAGTCAGCAGGTCCCTGTCATGGTTACATGTCTCTGTCAAGTGGTAAGTGCAGAGTACCTGTACTGTGCTACAGTGATGCCGCTTGATGCCAAATATCGCACATTTGGGCTAATTTTACTAAACGCACCATGCTCGGTATGTAAATGACCACATCCTGGGATGAGCATACAGGGATTGCTGCAAATATGGATCCCATTCAGGTATAAAAATGGGTCCAATTGGAAAATTAGTAAAATTCTCAGAGGCATAAGCCCTCTACCCAAATCAAATTTGAGTACTGATCAGGTAGCGCCCGGGGGTAGCGCATGCTAAACATTGGGCTACTTTTGCCATTTTCCTTTCATTTACCAAACTTTGCAGCATTTGTGCTTCAAAACGTTTAATTTCACTTTTCAAGTGTTGTGATTGCCACTTTTTAGGCCCCCAAAAAAATTGTTTGTTTGTCCACGTCTGACCGACCGTGTACCCTGGTCCCGACCGTGTCTTTTTTTTTTTTTTTTTTGCGTTGAATGTGCTAGTAAAACAGTGGTTAGTATAAATTTAAAGAAAGAACATGTAAATAAAATGAACAGTATAACATGCAAAACCATCTCAAGAGTTAAACCAGTAAAGTGCTGTGTGTTTGACTTATTTACCAGTCTTCAAATTGTCAGTTTCAAGTGCAATATCTGTTTAAAAAAAAAAAAAATAAATAATCCGACCTACCGACCCAACTGTTTCACAAGCCTCTATGGACAAACAAACTTTTTTTTTTGCCCTATATCGATCTATCACTGTGTAAAGGAAGTGCATCCAATGAAGTGGTTATCTGTCCAATTTAGTGACTTATAACTGAGACTGAAAGGCCAAAATTTTGCTATTTAGCATGCTTTTTCCTCGGACTGAAAAATTGGGCTACTTGAGTGTTGCCCGTCGCCATCTCAAGGGAGAGCTTGCCATGCCTTTGTACTGAAATATTATGGCAACCCAGTATACAAATGACATCAGAGTGACATGTATACAGTTGCCAAGCCTGGGGCTGACAATTGTAAATGCACTGATGGTAAAACAAATCCAAATTCAATTTGCCAAATTGATGACCAATTTTGAAAAAATTTACCTCAAACCAATTTCCATTTTGGAAGACAAAAATATTAATTTTGCAGGTGTTTCAATTTCAACATTATTAGGTGTCAAACTTGCATGTAAAGACAAAACTTTAATCTTTTCCTTAGCATTATGTGTTGATGGGTGTGACAACAGATCAGGTGGTATCAGGTAGCCCGTTGCAATACCCTATTTATCACTGTATGCAGTGGCGGATACCACCTGTGACGGATACCATAGGGTGCAGCGGGTACCACCAACACGGAAAATCTGCATAATTCATGCAAATTCACCCTATTGATCCATTCAGTATTATCTTTCTTTCTAGGTAAATGTACTTACTTGAAGATTTTCTACCATCTACATTTAACACATTCTGTTCTTTTCCCTCCTCTTCTCCCCCCTCCTCCACTTCCCCAACCCTCTTTCTCCTCCTCATGGTCATAAACATATATAAAAATAAGTACCTGGTCAAGATGCTTTACCCTTTTCTGCCTCACTCCACCATAGTGTTGTGGGAGCTCAATAGGGTATAGTCATTAAGTAGAAGGGGTAGCTGCACTTGTTGAAGCAAAGAGACTCATATTACCTCAAGCACTAAGGCAGTGAAAGAAATTATTGCAAAGTGAAGAATTACCAATTTGTAGAAAAAACACTTCTGGCTCAAAATGTCTGCATATAAAATTACTTTTACACAAAGAACACAAGAAGCACAGCCTGTTGACAATATAGAAATGGATGTGTAACAGCAAACTATTATTCTAGGGAAGAAAGTGTTGCACACAATCAATTTGGTGCAGTTCATTTTCATCTTGCTCAAGCATCAATGATGCCAAAATAAATTTTACATGCATGAAATTTAACAAAATAATGCACATGATAAGGGTTTGCGAAATATTCATTCTCGCTGATATATATTTTTATTATAATAATTTCAAGGAAATTAATTATTTTCACCAACAATTTCATTCCACATATATTAGGAGTCTTTCCAAATTGCGAACAATTTGTGATGCAAAAAATATTATTCTTAAGCATTAATAGCAAGGCAAACCAACAAAATCAGCACATCAAAAGTGTTGTTTAAAAACCTATTAGAAATTGATGCTCATTGTTAAAACAAAGTCAAGAGCTTATGTATGTTTAAAAATCACTTGAGCAAGGGTGACGCTGGAATTGGCCATTAGAATTGGTCTCATAGCCAGTCTGATGTCACTATTACAGTGCATGCTGCTTATTGCAATCCTAAATTATAAGATTCTTTAAAAATCTGATCTCCAGATTCTTTAGATCAAAACTAGGCATGTTCGTACTCAATTAAGTGCAATTTCTATGTAAATTTTTAAACTGCTCATTTTTTTTATTATTTCAACAATTTTCGGGGTAAAAATCAAATTATTGGTTAAGTTGAGAACACTCCACATCACCACAAATATGGTTATCCTACAAGCTGGCTTATAAGACAATTGAGTTAACATAACATACTACAGTTCCATTTAAACACATTATGTTATTATTCGAAGTCATCAATCGATGCAATTGAAGTTCAGCTACCCATTAAGTACATCTAATATGCTGAATTAGCTAGTGCAATTACAATGTTTACATTTGCTATGAGAAACGATAATTTTACCACAAATGTCAGCAATAACGATTTACCCTCCCACTTAATAGCTATATTAAATATAATATTTAAAAGACTTAATAAAAATATTGACTTTACATTATGACATTTTCAACACTAATTTAAATCTTAATGACCACTAAAGCAGTTAGCATTCGGTAATAAAAACTACTATCATCAATATTTAATCAGAATCCTCACACGGATAATTGTTAATTAATAATATATATTATATAATGCCTAGCAGTGTGATCAATGCCACTTATGAACATTACACTGCTCTTTTTAACGTCACTGGCTGTACTACAATGTGCACAATACATTGTGAGTATTATGCCAGTTATTTAGGGGAATGTCAGAGGTTGTGGATTGGGAATAATTATTGTATTGTTTAACTAAAGTATTTGGGAAACATGGTGTAAATGAAAGCAAAGATTTCCTGAAATTGTCTTTTTGACCCTGGTGCTACCAATGGCCTACTCAACAGAGGTCCAGGAGTAGGGGTGCTACACCAAACCAATGTTGCCCCCCCCCCCCAGTCAGGGAAATTAATCACACCTATGTTCTTATTGGCTTGTTAGGTACTTTATACTATTTTCAAAAAAGACATAACCAACTTGTAATACCCTGCAGATGTAGCTGGGTGCTGCCCTTTGACCTCTACCCATTCTAAACACAATGGGTAAAACTAACAATGAGGAATCGTGTATGAAAAATATTCATTTTAATTTATATTAATTTTCATGTTATGAAAATATCTTTTTCATTTACTGCCAGAATGTCACACAAATCCTGAAATTAAAATTATGACAAAATGTATGAGACTATTAACTTATTAAGAGATACACACAAATTAATGGAGCCATTTGCCTAATCTTATATGTATTCGTGACTCATTATAGTATGATTATAAGATGCACAACAGCTTCCAAAGATGAATTATGGAGTTTAATTAAGCAGAAAATTAGCTACTTGATCTTTCGGCAGGATAATACATTCTGTTTTATATGGCTATATTCACAGATATGGTATAAAGCTTTCATTGCAAATGGGCGATCATTAACTCTCTTCATGCGGGCGTCGACTGCAGACGACATGGTTATATATTTTTTTAATTCAAAAATTTCAGAAATGTAACTTTTCATGACCATATTTGGAATCAGCATGAAAAATGCATTAAAATGAGTACAAACAAGCCTAGTATTGGTTCAGTGGTTCTTAAGATAGCTCTTGATATTTTGAGAAAATATGTCAAAACTTCAACTTTTTCAGTTGAAGCGCATGGCTAGCACGCAGAGCATTAACGGAATATAGATCAAATATTACGATCAGTCCATCATTATTCTACATGCCGTAAGTATTTAAACAAAATATAAAAGAGCTTAATGTGAAGTAAATTATGATTTTAATTTGTATAATTAATAATACTTACCAATTGTTCATTAATTTCAAAGTGAAAACCATTGCTAATCTAATCACCTATATCTGAATAGACAATAACATGTGATATGTTGTAGGTGACATAGCATGTAATTGGTTGCAGGTGGGTGATATTTTGCAGTCCTATTGTAAACACTTTTGTTCCTTCGTGACAAATTGATACTCCAACCATACATTCAAAATTGAGCTCTTGCTCTTTATTTAAAGCTTACGCATTATGATATAGACTTCAAGGGGGAACTGGAAGTTGAATAATTTTTTTAAAAGAACAAAGCAACACCCATTAAATGAGAAGAACAAAAATGCCCCTGAAACAGGAAATTCAGCACAAGTACTCAAACCTGTGCAAATTAGCAAGATATAGATAATTTACCATCAAAAAACCACTATTCAAAAGTAGCCCCATCTTAGGCAAGGTGAGATGTTGTTTACCGATGTATGGTAAACATTTTCAAAGTAGCACCAAATGTGCCTAGTATTAATGACCAAACTGATCCATTTATAGTAATTACAAATGGGAGCAAAAATTAAATTAGGCCAAAGTTGGATTTGAACCAACAACCTCTATCAAGTGCTCTACTTTCTAAGTTAATCCAGCATATGATGGGTGACGATCCTAAAATCGAACCACACAACAGTCAAAGTGTCTTTGCTTCCTTACTTTATTTACCCACCTAGCCAAATGCCTCAAGCATTCACATTAGCTCATGTGCCTGTCGTCAAGACTTAATGTAAAAACTCAATCAGTTGAAACAGTTTTATCTTTGAGTGTATTACCAATCATCGTTCTCATGAGGCCATGTTGATATATAAGGTAATTAGTAACGTTCATCATGAAGACATAAGACGGAGTATTCACTCCATTAAGAAACCATTCAGACGTACTTAACTTGCAATTAAATGTCCATTTCTAAAGATTAATAAGCATGGCTCTTCACGTTAACCCATTACCTTTCTATAACAGTATCCCTGATTGGTTAATTACATTATATAATCATCTGAGTAACCAATCAAAATAGAGCTTTTATATAGGTCTCTGAGCAATTTTAAGCTTATTCCTACCATGTCTCTGATTGGCTCATTACATGATATACCCCTCTTTGTGACCAATGAAAATAGTTCTTAAATGCTGAAAATTTGGTTGGTAGTATGGGCCGGGGTGAAGAATACATTCAATAGTGTTAATTTTAAATAGATCATGCTGAATAGGCTATGGGTAGAGATGGTGCTTCCTAGGGATCAACAAAGAAAAATATACAAGATTAGTTCAGCCAGTAGGGTGAAATCATATTGACTTTCTTCATTACTTTGTAGCAAAACTGGCATGTTCCACTTAAAAGGGCATTTCGTGATCCACAGCCTCATCCCCCCAATTTACTCAAAAAAAAGTTGAGATTTTTATATCACTGGAAACCTCTGGCTACATAATGTTTATGTACAAAATATTTCTTGCAGATTAATTCGTTTAGCAAAGATATCGTGAAATTTGAATTTTGTTCTGGTGCACCAGAACGAAATTACAACGTACTGTCTATGGAGCAGTGTAATACACATAATCATGTATAACTCGCAAAGCGCAATATCGGAATCAACTGAAATTTTGGGAATATGCTTTTTTCGTGGATATGTACTGAAAAATGTCATAAAAAGAGGATGCTAGGATCACGAAATACTCCTTTAAGTTCACATAAAAATCAAGTATCAATGGGTATTTCTTACTTCCATTTTGGACAAGCCCAATTTCACCAAAATACCCCCAATCTGATGACCATCCCTCACAACTTGAGGTTTGCTCCACGGTCAAGCACATTAGAAATCAATGAGCATGCAATGAGCATGAGTGAGAGCACAGACCTTTCCCTTGCTTAGCAGAGTGCACTACACTTCTCCATGTCTTATACATTTACATAGCATTCAAGCTCCTATAATTCTCAAGATGGCTGCTCCCTGGCCACACACAAGTGTTAATGTCAACTGCTTTTCTCTTATATAAGGGACCGTTCACAAACACTTGTAAGGGAGGGGGGCCTGATGCAAAAAAAATTTATCATGAAAATTTTTTTGGCCCCCCCCCCCCCTTTACAGACCTCAGGGCCCCCCTTTTTGACATGAAAATTATCGGTCAACCCCATAGAAAAGCATATAAACTCAATTTTCCCAGAAAAATTTGTGGCCATTTTTTTCAGGGCCCCCCTTTTTGTATTATTCCCCTCCTTACAAGTGTTTGTGAACGGTTCCTAAGGTATCTCTGGTCATTTGGACTATTCCAGTTGAAATCCATACACCCCTCTATTGAAGACATTACATAAATCTTCCACACACAGGGTGTATATTTCAAATGGAGTCACCCATCCAGGTAACATCATTTGAATTTCACACTCCCTGTGTAGGAGATTATGTTTATGTCTTCCATAGGGAGTAAGGATTTCAACTGGAATAGTCTAGTTGTCAGGCCCCTTAAAAGAACACACTCATGCTATGACTGTACATGTCACCATCATTTATAGCCTTACACAATCAAGCCATACCTTGGCTGGTTGGTCGGCGCAAGCCCTGCCTGGACTTACCCATAACAACGATTGTCACCCAGTAAGGCGATGTTACCACGGTAACCCAAGAACACTTGGTATCACCTGAACCGACAAATGAAGAATGCGACTAGCATACATTGTGGTAACTTTATGCTTGCATATAATAGTAGGACAGTTGACAACAATATAAAAATGGCTTAGTACATTTTCAAACTCAGAAATGTTCTATGTGATTAGATTTGGGACAGATTTTTGGTAAGGGCCAAAAGGTCTGCAGATGCCTATGTTGAAAAGACCTCTTGGTATCAGATTCAAGGCACATAGAAGAACCACCAATGCCCCCTCACAGCAGTTGGTGCACATGTATCACAACACAAACACAACATCTGTGCAGACAATGCCTTCCCCCTATACTGATGACACATTTTCATCAACACTGAAGATTCCTGAAATCAATTGGGAAGAATCGTGTATGTGAACCCATCATGACAAAAGAAAACATCACACTACCAGAAACAAACAGTGGTTTCTCAAAAACATTCATCACCTCTAAGTAGTGAAACACTGAATTGCCCTAAATTCCAGACAGGTTCTTTACACAGGTTAAGGTACAGGTGAGATCTAATATTCACATTTTCCTGCTGAACCGCTCCTGCTCTAGAAGCTATTTATCAAGTCAATTACTGCACCACATTGAGTGGGGCTGCACACTTGATATAGGCCGCTTGAATAACAATGTTCAAAAGGTGATAACATGGGACGAGGGACAAATCAGTACTGGTTTAATGTAAAACCATTTGGAATGGGCTAAATAATAGACCTAATATTCATGTTTTCCTTCAAAAACTGTTCCTGCTCTAGAAGCCATTTAACAAGTCAATTATGGCACCAGTTTGAGAATGTAATTATGACACTTGAACAACAATATTCATAAAGTGATGAACATGGAATGAGGTCAAATATTCTTAGAACCTTAATATGGAGCTGCTTGTAAGGTGAAGAAAGACAGACAATGAGATTTATTCAGCGTTTATAACTGAATAAATGTTTTATTACTGATAGTCACATTGCAATTTTATTGAAAAATATGCAATGGTGACACTTGCCTATTGTTCTCAAGATGACCATGTTTAATATTGACAAAACAATTTTTTGCAAGTTTTTGGAACCAAGTCAAATCAGGTTAAAACATTTTAGCAGTGTACTTATATCTAGATCTGTACATAAAAGACAGAAATTGTCTTTCATAAAATATTATCAGGATGATATTATTTAGATCCTTGTTCCATCTGACCACTTTCCCAAATTTAGCATGTCTGCGATGCTTATTGCATCAGTTTCATGTTACAGATGCAATGAAACATAATACGGTCAGATTCAAAGTTGGTCAGTCACATTGATAAGCAAAATGTATTCTTCATCAGACTTCTGGGAAAACCACAACTAGGCAGTATCAAATGTATCATATCAAATTATTCTATATTTATTACATGATTTACCCAATAGATAACCACATACAATATAATGGGCTATTAGGACGTTTACAGCAACTTGCTTTGGTGGTTATGGCATTGATGACGAATATCCAAGTTATGCGTTAACTTAGAATGGACATTCGACTGTAACCAATGTTTTATGTCTCCCCCTTCCATTTTCACCCAATCTACATCTATTTCTGTGACCCCAAGCCAGATGATGATTGTTGCCCCTAGTTTCTAAAACTCTTGTTCCATCTGACCACTTTCCCAAATTTAGCATGTCTGCGATGCTTATTGCATCAGTTTCATGTTACCGATGCAATGAAACATAATACGGTCAGATTCAAAGTTGGTCAGTCACATTGATAAGCAAAATGTATTCTTCATCAGACTTCTGGGAAAACCACAACTAGACAGTATCAAATGTATCATATCAAATTATTCTTTATTTATTACATGATTTACCCAATAGATAACCACAGACTATATAATGGTCTATTAGGAATGCTCACAGCGACTTGCTTCGGTGGTAACGATATCGCCGGGGAATAAATATGTTATGCGTTACTTAGTGGACATTCGACTGTAACTTGTTTAAAATGAGCTAACAAAAACAACAACAAGAGTAGACTATTCCATGCTCTATTTGTTAAGATAATATCATCCGATTCAGTGAACTGGTTATTATATTTTCATGGCACACTCCAATTTAAAGCCATAATGTATGATTTCCATCTAATTTTTATTTTGTAATTCTTTACTCCAAATGTTGACAGCAGAAATAATGAGGTAAAGTGAACGAAACCCCTGGCTATTTTGGCCGTTTAACATGGAGTTCTAAGGGAGACTTGAAATGTTAATTCATTATAACATTGGGCTATTCCAGTTAAAATCCACACTACCCCTGTGGACGATTTTGGAAATATATTCACAGGGGGAGTATGTTTAATCATTTTGAAATCTATACTCCCCCTGTATTGTGGCTTTACCTATATCTTCCACAACTGGAGTAAGTATTTCAAATGGAAGTTACCCAACTGCCTATTCTATTCCAAACTCATACTCCCTCTGTGGGAGACTTTAGCTAAATCCTCTACAGGGGTAGTGTGAATTTTAACTGGAATAGCCCATGTTGGAAACTGATCTGTTGACCTACAAACACAAACAATTTGGATGATTCCATTTAGGTGTAAGTTGGGACATGTGTAAACATTACAAAATATAGCAAAAAATCATGTTTACAAAAATTTAACCAATTTCATATTACGAGCGTACATAATGGCTTAAAGTTTTGTCAATTTAAGCTTCTCCAAACAAATTAAAAATCCACCTTTTAGTTACCTACATAATATGTTAAAATTAAATTACAAACTTATAAACAAGGATATACAGACAGACTATCTGATGTTTCGCATAAATAACATACCCATTTCTAAATGTCGTTGTATCCCACAGGTAAATTATCCGGGTCAAAGTTCAAATTAAACCAATTAACCTACTTCACGTTTTGGTCAAGGGAATTATCGGTACCCGCTACATAATAAACAACATTAATGACTTGTCCCTATTGTATGTATTGCAGTGTCATCCTTACTTGTTTCCTCATCCATGTTTTCTTCCCTTGGTGGTATATTTAAGATGTTTGAAACATATGCACACTGTTTTTTTTTTTGTTTTTTTTGAAAATGCGACTATTCATACAGAAAGATGTGGATATGTGGGTTAAGAATCTAAGGAAACCAATCATCAAACACAAGTTTTTTGATGGGAATTCAAAAACAAGAAACAGCAATTATTTTCATTTTCTATGATTATTTGCACAGTCTTCATAGTGTGATAGCTTTAAAAAAAAAGCAGTCAAGTTAGCTCAATCGATAAGGAGTTTGACTATGGTGCAAGAGGTTGCGGGTTTGAACCCTGTCGGTGCCTATTACGCTCTCGTGGAAAAATTGAGTTAGCTTGAAATTCCTCTGAACAAGAAACTTACTGCTAATTGTCTCAAAGTAACCCGTACGAAACTCGGGGAGCTGATCCTGGTTGCGAAGGTTATTTGTGGAATGTCTAGGGTGTGCGCTCTTGAAGCAGCAAAGTCCATGAATTGTTGTTAAATGGTTTATGGAATGATGTGGGGCTGTAGTGGTCAATGACAACCTGTAAAGTGTGCTGAGGCTTGTGGATCAACATCTAGGTGCTGTGCCTGTGCGTAGCGCACTATAAATCACTGCGCTTTTTTTTAAGCTTTTTTCTCTGGAATGAATAAAGAGGGGGAATCATCCCTCCCTTATTACGCATAAAATATAAGAACCCACCCCTGGAGAGACGGGGAGTGGTCAATTAAGGTCACAATCCTGACCAACCACATTTTATTTTGTATTTATTTGTTGGTTTTCTCTCCATTAGGAAACACATGAATTGTTTTCTTGGCATTATATACACAGGATTAGGATTTGTGTGGTTATTCCTTGCTCAAAGTTGTTCCTAATCATAATTAACTTATGACTCATATGAGAAATCAATCTGAGGGTATCTTATGGCATTCTCTAAACAGAGGGAAGAAACAGTCATGCAAATCTCAATCTGGAAAAGCGAAACTCAAGATCCCCACCAGAGTGCACTGAGATGCTATGTACACCATGTGTGGTATATAAATATGCACATCATTTTCGACTCTGGATGCTTGAAAATTTGGTGTAAAATTTCTTATGGTAATTAGGTAAAACTAACAAGAATGTTATAGAAAACATCATATGAAGATAACAATTTGGTACTTTTCATTAATGCAAGCTTTGCTATCTACTGAAGATAACAATTTGGTTCTTTTTTATTAAAACTAACATGAATGTTATAGAAAACATCACATGTGATATGATCAAGTAAAATCAGTTGGAACTATGCAATCCTAGTTTTGAGATATGGGTCAAATAATGTGTGTAGGGGTGGAAAAATCAAAATTGACTTGTTTGCAAAAATGGAAGGGAAAAACATTCTTCTTTCACATGAAAATGAAATTCCAAAGGAAAAATGTTAAAAATGACTTTTTTGACCCCCCCCCATCCAACTTTGATAATAATTTGTCAAAAATCACGAAATTATTCCAAAAGAAGCTCGGATTTAGTGTTTTGTTATGCCAAATTTCTTAAACCAAAGGTATCGCTAAGTTGACTATGTATTTAGATGTATTTTATGTGTGCTAAAAATGACTCTTGATTTTCTCTGTTTCTTTATTTTTAATATACCAGTGTTCAAATTGTTGTAACTTTGTAACCAATGGTCATATTGACATGGGGTTTTCACTATTGTGGAGCTTTGAATACGCTGAAAATGAAAATGTAAGAACCCCAAAATTGACTCGGGCCTACTGCAGATTGATTTTGCTTGATCGCATGCAGGGTTGTAGCTAGGACATTTGTAGTGCTGGGTGGCATTTGATGAAAATCTTGCATATTTGGCAATTTGTTGTCAAAATTGATCAAATTATTGACTAATTGTGAAATTTTGGACTGGTGGTAGGCATTAATGCCAAAATAACAGCCGAGTGGTGGGCTCCAAAACTGAGTGGTGGGCTCTGTCACCCACCACCACCCACTGTAGCTACAACCCTGATCGCATCACATAGGTAAATATGTGACATCATTAAGTTAACCAGTACTCACCTGTGTAAATGGCACATCATGCACAGAAACCAATAGCAGGACAGATGAATTGGAAGATGAAACATGTGGAAGAAAAACAAAAAAACAAGGCATTGATTAGATCACAAATGTTAAGAGAAGCATACTGAATTGGTAGGAATGACATTAATCTAGTTACCAATGTCCACATGTTACTTGGATTCTCGTTATAAATCAAATTCAAAATAATTATATGTACATTTGTGGGTCATGCATACAAAGTAATTAATGTTGTCTCAAACGTTCTGTTGCCTGTGTGCATTGTCTGTTGTCTATTATGAAACAATGACGAATTGCAAAATACATTACTGCATAAAATAATCAAATACACCTGGTGGTAAGATTTACTTCTACAACCCCAGAAAATAATAATGGAACATATGTACATAGTCTTTTATAAGATGACCGGAGGCTTGAGTACCCTCCCCAATGAACAAAGAGAAAAGCAAAACAACAAATAACAACAAAGAAAACATCCTGAAGATAGCAATTGGTACTTTTTATTAGTGCAAGCCTTGCTATCTACTGAAGATAGCATTTTATACTTTTTATACTTTTTCATTAATGCAAAGTTTGCTATCTACTGAAGATAACAATTTGGTACTTTACATTAATACAAGCTTTGCTATCTACTGAAGATAGCAATTTGGTGCCTTTCATTAATACAAGCTTTATTTGGTACCTTTCATTAATACAAGCTTTGCTATCTACTGAAGATAGCAATTTGGTACTTTTCATTAATATAAGCTTTGCTATCTTCTGAAGATAGCAATTTGGTACTTTTTCATTAATGCAAGGTTTGCTATCTACTGAAGATAACAATTTGGTTTTTTATTAATGCAATCTTTGCTATCTACTGAAGATAACAATTTGGTACTTTTCATTAATACAAGCTTTGCTTTCTACTGAAGATAGCAATTTGGTACCTTTCATTAATACAAGCTTTGCTATCTACTGAAGATAGCAATTTGGTACCTTTCATTAATACAAGCTTTGCTATCTACTGAAGATAGCAATTTGGTACTTTTCATTAATATAAGCTTTGCTATCTTCTGAAGATAGCAATTTGGTACTTTTCATTAATGCAAGGTTTGCTATCTACTGAAGATAACAATTTGGTACTTTTCATTAATACAAGCTTTGCTATCTGCTGAAGATAACAATTTGGTACTATTCATTAATACAGGCTTTGCTATCTACTGAAGATAACAATTTGGTACTTTTCATTAATACAAGCTTTGCTATCTACTGAAGATAGCAATTTGGTACTTTTCATTAATATAAGCTTTGCTATCTACTGAAGATAGCAATTTGGTACTTTTCATTAATGCAAAGTTTGCTATCTACTGAAGATAACAATTTGGTACTTTTCATTAATACAAGCTTTGCTATCTACTGAAGATAGCAATTTGGTACCTTTCATTAATACAAGCTCTGCTATCTACTGAAAATAGCAATTTGGTAATTTGGTACCTTTCATTATGCTATCTACTGAAGATAGCATTTTATACTATTTATTAATGCAATCTTTGCTATCTACTGAAGATAACAATTTTGTACTTTTCATTAATACAAGCTTTGCTATCTACTGAAGATAGCAATTTGGTACCTTTCATTAATACAGACTTTGCTATCTACTGAAGATAGCATTTTATACTTTTTATTAATGCACTCTTTGCTATCTACTGAAGATAACAATTTGGTACTTTTCATTAATACAAGCTTTGCTATCTACTGAAGATAGCAATTTGGTACTTTTCATTAATACATGTACAAGCTGTGCTATCTACTGAAGATAGCAATTTGGTACCTTTCATTAATACAAGCTTTGCTATCTACTGAAGAGAGCAATTTGGTACATTTTATTAATATAAGCTTTGCTATCTACAGAAGATAACAATTTGGTACTTTTCATTAATACACGCTTTGCTATCTACTGAAGATAGCAATTTGGTACTTTAAAAAAATGCAAGGTTGCTATCTACTGATATTAATGCAATCTTTGCTATCTACCGAAGATAGCAATTTGGTACTTTTATTAATGCACGGTTTGCTACTGAAGATAGCAATTTAGTACTTTTCATTAATGCAAGCTGTACTATCTACTGAAGATAGCAATTTGGTACTTTTTATTAATTAATACAAGCTGCTTCTGAACTACAATGCATTGTGGGTACATCTTGAATCCACCTGTGATAAACAAGTGTTAATAGATCACATAAATGTATGCTAAATAGTCGCATGAGGATTCCATAGCTTTCACATTCCAATTTTGTCAAATTATCCCCTTGCTTCAAACAAATTGCACCTTTGTGCAGGAAACGATGGAAGTAATGGCTGCCATTGTTTTTAATACATTGCGCAAAGCTAAAGTTTCCTTATAAAAACATCAGACTATTCTCCTATCAGAGAAATATAATGGTTTAACTGGTGCAAACAAGCAAATACCGGGCACGTGGTCCAATTGATAATGAAAACTTCTTTTTGTCCAATCGGCAGGTAGCTCTCATAGGGTTAAAATTCACCTTCCAGACATCTCAGTTCTGCTAAAAATTATACAAGATGAAAAAACAATCTATGATAAATAAGAACACCATTAACCCATTTTGATTACATTTTCAGATGCTCTGAAAAATAATATCATAACATTATTCATAAATCCATTTATAGATTTACCGATTTTCATTAACATGAACAAATTTCAATTAATTTTAAAATAAAAATGAGATACAGATTATTAAGGATGTCGTGTGGTTTATTAAGTTTGGCAACTGTTATGTTTTAGAAGAAATACAATTCTATCGTTATTATCATCACAGAATGTCAGGGGAAATTGTATCCTTAAATCATCACAAACCATCAAATGCCTACTTATATTTATCCTAATAAAAGGCAAACATTTCAGCCATTCACACGCCCACAAAATGCTCATATAAATGCCACACATTCTCAATTTCGTCTCAATTCCACTTTACTCTGCCAATTTCACATATCATATCCAAAATCCTTCATTTCAATAAATATTTACCAAGGCAGTATAAATAGCCTCAACCAACCCTGTTAAATTTGGCACCTCCTCTTACCCACCCCAGCACCCAATATAATTATTCTACCCGATTAACTACTAGAATGGATACGCGGTATGAACTATATGCCTAGCGGCCATTTTTGTTCCAGGAGCACACCTGGATTTGTAGCGGAATTCAATCGAAGACCACTTTTAAGCTTAGCTAAGCAATTTTGCACGGCACTAAATGTTGCTCTGTACATGTGCATCACCTCTGCATATCAAATGTTCTCACATGAAGAAGAAGAAAAAAGCAATTGGAATTTAGTTACACTCCCATGCTCACAAACAAAACTATGATCCTTCACTCTTAGAAAAAAAGGGTTCTTCAGCTGTCCTATGTGTAGGACTCTTGCAATAACTTGGTTCTTTCTGTATGTTCTAGCAGTACAGAACATTTTTCAGGTCTTTGTTTATATTTCTGGCCTTTGCAAAACCCTTTTGAGTTCTTCATAGAAGTTCTGCATAAAACAATTTAAATTCTACATACATTATATACATGACAGCTCAAAAACCTTTGTAGGTTCTACGTCGAACCTTTTTCTTGGAGTCCTGCGGTGAAAGAACAGGAACTACTAAATAGGTAATTAAATCAAAGTTGTAAAAAATGTTCCAGAACAAGGTGGAAAATATCCCTATTTTGAAAATATATCGAAAATCCCAGAAACGGTGCCACAATCGTCTTTCTGCAAATTTCCTGGAAATGGTAATAATTCATTTATCATTTTTTTTTTATCACACACAGCAACCAGTACCTTTAAGGTGGCTGTATCGGCTACGGTGTCATGCTCAGAACTCCTTGAAAATGATATAGGATGTGTGTATTGATGAGAAAACCTTACTTGCCAAGTTTTAATTTTTTCCAACAAAGCGTTTTTGAGTTACGCAATTTTTTGTCATCTCAAAATCCCATTGAATTATAACAGGGAAGGGCTTTTGGCACTTTGCCAATTTCTCAAAATAGCAACATTTTTGAAAACAAAGATTTTATTAAAACTGATTTTTCTCTCCTTTATAGCAGTTGTATATAAAAGTTTTAAGTTTCATTTTTCTGCCAATATATCACAGAATAATACAAACCAAGTTTATTTTCTTACTTGGTGTTACTAAAGTATATATTTAAAAGGAATGTTGGTACTTTTTTATGTTTTTTTCGATTTTTTTCTAGAAACACTAAATTACCTAAATTCTAGGATTTTTTTAGCCAACAGGAAGGGTGCTATGGTTTACCAAACTTTCAGGGATGGTAAATAAGATTAATATCTAAATTCTCTCGTCAGTTTTTCCAATTAAGTGTTTCTATTTTAAGCACAGTGTTTCTAACATTCCCTAAAATTAAAAATGGAAAAAATAATTTTTTTCAAAAAGTAAACACTTTATTCAAAAAAACTGACGAGAGAATTTAGATATTAAGCTTATTTACCATCCCTGAAAGTTTGGTAATCATGGCTCCTTCCTAAGTGGGCAAAAAACTGTCAAAATTAAGGAATTTTCAAAAATAAAGAAAAACATAAGAATTCTTACAATTCTTATAAGACTCTTAAAATAGGTGGGGAAAATACTTTTCTTTGTTATGTTAAAGATTTAAATGAATAGACCTGATTGATCTGACACAGGAGCTATTTTTCTGCAAGGGTGTTGTATCCGAGGCAGCTACCTTAAGAGCATGTGAATCTCACCAAAAATGGGCTATTCCATTTAAAATCCACACTACCCCTGTGGAAGATTTTGGAAATATGTTCCATAGGGGGAGTATGTTTTTCAAATATATTTGGTCAGGGTTAATCATTTTGAATGATTAAAATATATAATGGCTGTATAATGGCTTTACCTTTATCTTCCACAGCTGGAGTGAGTATTTCAAATAGAAGCTACCTAATTGTCTATTCTATTCGAAACTCACACTCCCTCCGTGGAAGCCTTTAGCTAAATCTTCAACAGGGGTAGTGTGGATTTTAAAGGGAATAGTCCAATTCCAAGAACCTCTTGGACAAATCATGCAACAATGTTCCCTCTTAGGCTATATAGCTCAATATCAGACCAGCATGTGAAGAAATGGTCCTACGGAACTAGAGAACGACAACAAAAATAATAACAAAATAGAATCTCTAAATTACACTAAGGCACCAGAACCAAATTTGTTTGATCTTTGGATTGACCGTCGATGCTGCTTCGATGCTTGTTATTAAATTTATATTGGTCAATATCAATAGATACTAAGATTCATATGTTATCACAATTAACAATAGTCAATTAATTAATTTCAAAAATAATAAGGATCAACTAAGCATTGATGGTCGATCGAAAGATCAAACTAATTTGTTTCAATTGCCTAAGATAAATAACTATATTGAACTTAGCTGGAACATTTCAATGTAGCACTTAGTTACAACCATTACCAAGCTCCTTTGTGTCTTACTGAAACAGTTGCAATGACTTTACAATTACATTACACTTTCAAGCCAGACACAGGACAGTAGCCATATTGTATGATATACAGCACGTATTAACTCTCTTCACGCGGGTGTCGACTGCAGACGACAAGTTTCAAATTTTGTTTAAAAATTCAATAAATTTCAGATATGTAATTTTTTATGACCATATTTGGAATCAGCATGAAAAATGCATTAAAATGAGTACAAACAAGCCTAGTATTGGTTCAGTAGTTCTTAAGATAGCTCTTGATATTTTGAGAAAATAAACTTGAACTTAATCCGTTGAAGTACATGGCTAGCATGCAGAGCATTAATGTTCTAATGTAATAAACATTGCAGCATGCAACTCAACACCTAATACTGTACCCCATGTCCACCGACCTCAATACTCAACTTCCACAAATTGACTCCGCTAGCTAACCTGCCCCGGCTCAACTATGAATATCTGCCACGCAATATTATCACTCACGACTCCTCTGCCATAGGGTCCGCTGGTACATGCAGGACTTCTAAACAATATCTGCTGTGCAATATATTCGGTACAGTTCTCTCCACACGTATACTTAAT
Source organism: Amphiura filiformis (assembly GCF_039555335.1). Lineage (NCBI taxonomy): Eukaryota > Metazoa > Echinodermata > Ophiuroidea > Amphilepidida > Amphiuridae > Amphiura > Amphiura filiformis. Next base: position 662,648 of record NW_027305494.1, read on the forward strand.
ACAAACCAATTGAGTCTTGCATAGACGCAATTGTTGATGCATGTACCAGACTGTGACCAACGTAGAAGGTAGTCAAATGAAATTATTTTGTTGGTTGTCATTCTTTTAAATTTTAAGACACACATGACATACTTAATGCTCTGCGTGCTAGCCATGCGCTTCAATGGAAAAAGTTCAAGTTTTGAAATATTTTCTCAAAATACCAAGAGCTATCTTAAGAAGTACTGGATCAATACTAGGCGTGTTTGTACTCATTTTAATGCATTTTTCATGCAGATTCCAAATATGGTCATGAAAATTTACATTTCTGAAATTTTTGAATTTAAAAAAAAAATTGAAACTTGTCGTCTGCAGTCGACACCCGCGTGAAGAGAGTTAAATCTCATGGCAGAACTACATGTAACTACATGTGAACTGTTATTTTAATCACAGCTAAAATTGTTTGTTGAGTATGCAAGCACATCTTAAGAGGTGTGCCTAGAAACCAGCTATCCCCATAGGGCTCAGAGTGCACCTAGGGGCTAGAGTGGCAAATGTGCCCAAACTGGCCTGATTTTGCATGCTTTTTCAGAAACCCAATGGCTGGCCCCCCATTATTCATCCTCTTGATCTTAAGAACAATGACACATGTACAATCATTAAGATGATCTTGCAATTTGATATCCAAATAGATGCACATTAATTTATAATGGTCATTCTGTCCCCCAGTTTTCATCCTTTAAGCCCACCCTGGCTTTAATATTTTGTTGTCAAAACCTGGTCTCACCAGGATTGAAGTGTGTTTGTGCATGGAACGACCATTTAAAACAAACAAAAAGTAAAAAGACAATTGGCACCAGCCATAGTTGAAACTAAGTCCTAACACTAGGATCCACAACATGCTCATCTATCAAGGCACAGTTCTTTAACCCCAATACATTTGCACATTCATTGAATGACCTTTGAAAATTTGGGTACAAAAACTCATACTATGAAACTTGAGGTCAAATTTTGTACTATGAATGTTTAATTGAGGTTATTGAACTATGCCATTGGGATGATGCCATTGTGGTCCATAGTGTAACTGATGAACAAATATCACAAAATCATTGATATTAAACCCTTTTTTATTTTATTTTTTGTTCTGAAAGAATTATCTTAAAGTTTCAATCAATTTCATTATGAAACCATGAAACAAATAGCTGTCATGTACATCCGCAAAAGACGACAAACCAGCTCATTACTGCTCCACACAGTACTAATGTTACTAGAACATGACATTACCTACAATACAGAAATACATCTGCTAAAGTAGTTAGCATATCAGGTATATATAAATCATACAGAATAGGAATCATAATTGTAATACAAGAAGCGAATGTGAATCGGAAATGTAATGAAGAAGGTATTATCTCTGACATTTAAGATTTCTCTTGTTAAAGGTGTATATTTTGCCAATTGTGCAATTCCATTTAAAATCCACACTACCCCTGTGGGAGATTTGGCTAAAGTCTTCTACAAAGGGAGTATAAGTTTCAAATAGAATAGACAATTGGGTGTCTTTCATTTGAAATACTTACTCCAGTTGTGGAAGATATAGGTAAGGCCATAATACAGGGGGTGTATGGGTTTCAAAACGATTAACCCTGACCAGTTACATTTGAAAAATTAACTCCCCTGTCTACAGGTGTTTCCAAAATCTTCCACAGGGGTAGTGTGAATTTCAAGTGGAATAGCCCATTTGATGATTATTGTATTGAGTATAAGCTACATTCTATATATTATGTGATGCGCTAAGCAATACGAGTCACCTGTCGAACAAAAACAAAATTCAGTTTTCAATTTCAATGCATGTGCCCTCTTTCAGAGCTTTATTTTGGTACCTCCAAATCAATATTACCAAAAAGGACTAGCTTGATCACATCACACATAACTGACAAAAAAATTGCATTTTCTCAAAAATGTACTCAAAAATCAAGCCACCATGGCCTTAAATCAAGTTGAAAGTCAATATTTAATTCAAAAGAAATGTAACACAAAAAGTACATCATGCCTTGTGCATTATCCTTATCAAAGTAGCAAGTGTATCCTACTACATGCTATTATATTTATAGCTGATTATGGTGTGAAGAAATAACATTGAATGTTATGCAACTATTAAAGCCATAATGTATGATATGAAATTAGGTTTTTTTTTGGCATATTTGTAATGTTTACACATGTCCCAACATATAAACACCTATGTTGGATCAGCCAAATTTGTTGTGTTTGCAAGTCAACAGAGCAATTTTGACATGAAGTCATAATTATGACTTTAAGTCCTCCATAGAACTCCATGTTAAACAGCCAAAGTTTCTTTCACTTTACCTTGTTTATTTCAGCTTAAATGGACAACAAACACTTCTCTGCAGTTATTCTAATATTATTTCAGCATTTTGGGTAAAGAATAACAAAATTGAAATTTGACAGAAATCATACATTTATGACTTAAATCTATTTGCACCTAATGCAGTATTGGGTATGGTTGAATTTGTGTATAAAGATGTTTTGGGTTAAGGGTTAGAATTATGGGTAGTGTTTAAAAAAATGTTCAAAGGGAATTATGGGGTTATTCTGCACAACAAACATATTTTAATATGACAAACAAATTACACATCAGTTGCAGGAAAATTAGTTATTTAAGTCATTCATTTGGTGGATTATTATTTTGTTTGGGCAAACAGTAAAAATACTGACAGGAAAATTGATACAGGTATTATAAAATGTTCTTATACACAAATTTAATCTATAACCTCTGTCCTACATTACTAGACATATGTAAGTGGTATTCTATTAGTGGACATTTATGGATGAAGTGACATGAAGTATGTGACTGGACATTAATACAATGGACCTCAAGAGCCATTGGGCCAAATAAGGCACATGACAAGGTATAGACACCTGTTTTCCATCTCGGCCATCAGAGTCAACCCCATAAGAACTATCTGCCGATTGGCCAAAATGAATATTGTGTCCAATTTTGAACCAATCAAGGATGGTATAAATAAGATCATCTAGCTGCAAATGTAAGTTTGACCATAAATAGTTTCAAGCCTAGTCATGATTGGTAATTGAAATGAGCATTTCAAGTTATCAACCAATCAGAAATGCTGTTAGACGACCAGTAGTGTCCAGGGGGTTAACAAACAAAATGACCCATGCAATAGGGACAAAATACTAAATTAAACTAAGTTGAAATATAAATAAAAACAAACACACAATGAAGTGCATTGAACGGGGGCAGCATTATGCTCTAACAACTATTTTGATTGGTTTCAAGGAGGGCTTTGTCATGAATTGAGCCAATCAAAGACATGGTAAGAAACTAAGAATAGTCAGTAGGGTTGAAGGGGATTAAGCTTAAAATTGCTAAGAGATCTAAAAGCTCCATTTTGATTGGTAAATGAGATGAGTATATCATGTAATTGACCAATCAGGAGCAATTTAAGAAAGGCAGTAGTGCCCATGGGGTTAACAGCTATGCAGCAAGAAAATTGGAATCCAATTTTCAAACAGAGACAGAGAGATAACAGAGACAGAGAGATGTGGTGCCGTCAATCAAAATGGATCTTTTGTCCCGTAAAACCAATTTTCTGTTTGTACTTTAATAATAGCGCCTATTTTCTAGTCTACAATATGCCGAAAAATCCATGAAAATTGGACATATACTTCTTAAGATATAATACATTCTATGCTGCTCAAAAACAATGAAATACAATAGAGAGGAGCTACTTTTATTGCTTGTATCTCAAAATCAATTTGACCGATATACGACTCATTTTGCGCCATCGCATCACAACGGTCTAATTTAAAACAAATCAGCAAATGCTATGAGATTTCTGTAGTTGAAATTCAAAGCTTAGCATTTAGATGAATATCGATTGTAACTGGCTTATAAGGTGATGTCCTTTGTGACTTGGATTCACAGTTTTATATTTCTTTGTTTTATTTTGATCCGATTCTTACATTTCTATTCTGACTTTGCAGCTTAGTTTTTATTTCTTTGTTTTATTTTGAAATGATTTTCACATTTTCGTGCTTAGATCTTTGTATATTCTTTGTTTTATTTGAAACTGATTCCCATTTCTCACATAATTTGTTTAACCCATATGCAGGGAAACCCAAGAAAACAAGAAGATATTGTGCACTGGCTGCTCTGGGTACAGATTAAAATTTGTTTATCCTATCAACCCAGAGAACTAAAAATATACCGTAATTTTCAAGATATTGACTTGTTTATTCCATTTGAAATTCACACTCCCCCTGTGGAAGATATTTCCAAAATCTTCCATAGGGGTAGTATGGATTTTATACGGAATAGCCCATTTTGACTCCCATATTTCTTGGCCAGTTTGATATCCAATCATAATGGGCTATTCCATTTAAAGTCCACACTACCCCTGTGGAAGATTTAGTTAAAAGTCCTCCGCAGAGGGAGTATGAGTTTTGAATACAATAGACAATTGGGTAACTTCCATTTAAAATACTCATACCAGTTGTGGAAGATATAGGCAATGCCATAATACAGGGGGAGTATAGGTTTCAAAATTATTAACCCTGACCAGTTACATTTGAAAAACATACTCCCTCTGCATGTGGAAGATATTTCTAAAATCTTCCACAGGGGTAGTGTGGATTTCAACTGGAATAGCCCAATGGCAACCTAATTCTAATATTGCAGTTCCAATCACATTTCAATTCACAAAAGTGCAGACAAATTAGGCTCCTGAAGAGAGCAAAAGAAAGGTTAGATGTTTAAACTAACATGCAAAAACTTGTTGAGGGAGATGCAGGTCGCATCTGGCTAGGGTCACTGTATTAACACAAAGTACTGCGCACCTATCATTGTTTCTTACGGTAAAACAATTCCTTTAGTCAACTTTCAATTGGTTTTCAACAGTTACACAACGCTCTGGACCTGTATACTATACAAAATCTCCTTATATAGGGCCCATTTTGCAGTAGTTCTCCTTCCAACTTGAAACACCTCATAAATGTCACAAAATTGAAATCCTCACAAAATGAACAACTTTTAAAGTGGAAATCGTGTAATATTTATACAAATCTGGCCCGAATGTAACACCTTTTAAGTGCCTAATCCATAACATAAGCTCTTCAAACAACATCCATGACGTTTTATCAAGTACCCGACACTTTGTACAAAAACACCCTTTTCTAAACATCAATTCACCGAGTGACAGTCTCAAAATTAGTATGTTGTGTGCAGCTGTAATATATGGCTACTTGTGGATAAGTCAGAAAATTTTGTAATTTTCCCTAAATTAAGCTCGTCTCCCTACAGAATGACTGAAAAAATACTAGGCATGTTTGTACTCATTTGAATGCATTTTTCAAGTCGAATCTAAAAATTGTAATGAAAATAGCAAATTCTGAAACTTTCAAAATTTTGTATGAAAATACATTTTTGTCTTGAATTCCTTACTTGGGATGAGGGGTTAAAGTTTGCATTTCAAGGGTCCTCTTTCTGGTTATATCCTATCGCTTCATTCACCTGCCATAGTTATGCACTTTTTTTTTCTCGCCCGCTGAACCTTTTTATCCTGAAAATTAATCCGTTACCCACCATGCTCGGGAGGCAAACGTTGGTATATCTTAACCCTGTTGCCATGACGATCCACCTACCCTAGTTACATCTTATCTTTTTCGTAAGACCGATATTATTGAATTAAAATAATCAAGCGCTGATTGTGCCCTATTAGTGTTATAGAAAAAGAGCATCCGGGAGAAAGAATAGCTACATGGCGCAACATTAATCCCCTAGAGCGTGTTCCCCCCAAAAGGCTGACATTTCCATGCGAGGTCATCGCCGACAAATCCAATTTCTCTTCCTAAAACCCCTCTTACGTTGTTGTATCACAGACTGCCTGCAGTCACCAACCCTACCACAAAGTCTGGCAAATGCACTATACAAAAAAAGAATTACTCCATGATTGGTCGACCCCTGTATTCTCTTCAATTTATTATCTATTAATTTGCTCGAGTCTCTGACTTGCACATCCGGCAAGCTCCTCATGTGAAGGAACGTAATTTTTAATTTTGCAAAATTTTTGTAAATGCTTGTAGCTCATAAAATGTACATGCAACAAATTGTGCAATGCATTCACTGTATATATATAGCTTTAAAGGGGGTAGCTTAAATGAGTAAGAACCTCTTGCTGGTAAAATTTTAAATGTTTTTGCAATTCATTAAAGAAAATTGCTGCAAATATGAATATATTCCCCTATAATTGTAGCAGTATATCGCGAGCCGTGTCTCCTGATTTAACGATGTCAAAATTTTGACAATCAGTCGATTCACTAATCTACGAGAGTCTTGCCTGCAGTCCAAATTCCTTGCAATAACATACAGACTCATATCCGTAGTATTTTCACCTCACAAGTGCATTGACCTCATTAGTAATAGTAGTAGTAGATAGTGAACTTTGCTTTCTGAAGAGCATGCTTTGATGTATTTAACACCGTCAAACAAAATTAGTATGAAGACATTTACAATTATTTAAATGTCATTTACCCTCTGTATGACATCTTCCGTTTTTGTTTTTGGATCTACATTAGTTTTACTCCATCTACTTTTCCTGCATTTGCCAAAAAGAAATCTCTGGACAAAAACTGGCTTTGAAATCAAAGAAGTTACTCCAAAGTTGTAAAATGCAATTCAAAAGTTTGATATTTGAAATATTCTTTATATTTACAAAGTGCAGATAGCATGAATATATAGACAACCGTAATTTAACTTAATTTAATGTATTGGTGCTGATGTGGTATCACTTTGATAAAAATCTGCGGTCTAGGACGGATTTCAATGATTCCCTTTAAAATGTAAGAGTTAAAGGTTATAAAATAGTGTCATAAATCTGCCATAATACACTCAATCATTTAAATTGCTGCTCAAAATTGCACTAATTTCAAAATCGTCTTCATCTGTGAATCTTCATTACAAATTACTACAACTCTACAAGACAAAGTTCACTCATCTAATGTTAAATCATATGTGATGTGAAGACTTTGGTACAGGGTATAGTGATGTGTTAATTAAGCTTTGACACTCTTGTCAGTAGGGAGGTTCAAAATGCTCAATCATGCAGGCTAAAACAAAAGGTCAATTAGAGTTCAAATAACAACACACAACTAATATCTTGTAACAATTTTCTTGTTATCATCAGTAGACAAGAAATTTCAAAATATTTTCTTGGGTTATTGCTATCGACATCACACAACCTTCTGCTATGTAGATTACAAATTACACTTCCGCCTTTCATTCTTTTTCAGTAGATATGAAATTATACACTTTCATTTTTTGCTATCTTTGATAAACAGAAGTACATTCTCACCTCTTGCTATCTTCAGTGGATAGCGCTACACATTGTGCTTTTACTATCTTCAGTAGATAGCACTACACTTGCACCTTTTGCCATATTCAATTCAGCACTATCCTTTCATGCTATTTCTCACCTTTTTTTTTGCTATTGTTGTCTACATACCAATAGGCTATCATTTTGTTATCTTCAGTAGATAGAACTATGCTTTAACCCTTCTGCAATCTTCAGTAGATAGCACTGTAAGTTTATCCTTTCTAGAACACACTCTTGTCCTTTCTGCTATCTTCAGTAGATAGCACAACACTTTCACTCCTTTGCTATCCTCAGTAGGTGAACTACACATTTTGCTATCTTCAGTAGATAACAAAATACTTAAACATATTGCTATTTTCAGTTGATAGCAATACACTTTCACATATTGCAATCTTCAGTAGCTAGCAATATACTTTCACATATTGCAATCTTCAGTAGATAGCAATACACTTTCACCTATTGCTATCTTCAGTAGATAGCAATACACTTTCACATATTGCAATCTTCAGTAGATAGCAATACACTTTAACATTGCAATCTTCAGTAGATAGCAATACACTTTCACATATTGCTTTCTTTAGTAGATAGCAATGTTTTTCTCTTTGCTATCTTCAGTAGATAGCAATATGCATTCCCATTTGTGATCTTCTGTAGAATGTTTCTATTACTTCTGTAAATATTTTCACCTTTTCATATCTTTGGCAGATAGCTATAGTTTTCTCCTGACGATAGCACTATTATATGCTTTCTTCTTTTAATGTCTTCAGTAGAGAGCAATACACTTCCATCTTTTTGGAATTCTTCAGTAGATAGCAATACACTCCCACCTTTTTGCTGTAGCAACATACTTTCACAGTTTGAGTATCTTTTGTATAGATAGTAATACACTTTGACCTTTTGATATCTTTGGCAGATAGCAATGCACTTCACCTTTTTGCCACACCTTTTCATTTTACTATCTTCAGTAGACAGCATTATACATCCACTTGTTTATTATTACCAGTACATTAGATGGCACTATACTTTGTCATTTTACTATCTTTAGTAGATAGCAATGTGCATTTTTCATTTCTTCTCATTGCCGTCTGTCTATTTTTGCTACGTTCAATAGGTATTCATAAGACCCACCTTTCATTTGATCCACCTCAACTTGTTTGTACATCTGACTAGACCATTAAATTCCGCCCCTCCCAAACACTCAAGAAAAATTTCTTCTCTATCAAATTCTAAATAAATAACCTTTCAATCACACCATACCCTTCATCTTTAAAGATCCAATAAAACCTCCTGACTCCATTTCTGGGTCAAATAAATGTGACAAACCCATGTCAGCCCATTCCTGATGTCACATCACATCGCCATAGCAACCCTAACAATATTATTGTAGCAATTTCATATTTGCTAAAGCTTTTTAGGAGCCTGGCAATCCCATCACTTGAGCACATTTAATTGACACCCTGGGGGTGACTACTCCAAAGTCAATGCCTTTAGTGCTACAGTCGTCATGTTTAAGCAGGATTCCTTGTATTTAAAGAAGGATGTCTCCATTGGAAAGAATCCTCATCCCATTTTTTGCCAAACAACATGGATTTTGTACCAGTGGGATCCTCATATGTTGAATGAACTTTATGATTTAATTAAGAGCTAAAATTAAATTAGTTTCAAAGATATCTATAAACTTCTGTTCTGTGCTAGGCAAACCACATTAGTAAATGTATAATTATATAGGTCATTGGCTCATTATCAATGCATAGTTTTATTGTAAAATTTGAAGATATGCAAGATAAACTTGAGACAAATATTTTTCACTCTAAATGTTAAAGATTAAAACAGAATCTGAGACGATTGTGAACTGAGTGCAAAACAGTTGTAGATTTATTTAATCCAAGACCCCAAAATATCATAACCTAACCTACCCTAAATATACTGCTGAGTGCTGACGCTAAATTTTTTATTTATTTTGATGGCAGAAAAAAGGCCATTTAAATTTGATATATTATGGGAAGAAAATGGAACAAACTATTTTGTGACCTTTTGAAATTAAAAGAAATGCATTTTCATTGCCTCATGATATCCTGCATGTATCGTCATCTTTAAGGTTATTAATTATTTTAAACTGTTGTGATTTGGTAGTTCACAGCATCCCAGCAAACACAAAACGTTTTCGACATCATTCGCAAAAGGTTATAAAAGGTTGTCAGAAAACATTTAAATGTCGGGTTATTTAAAGGGTATATTAAGAGTATAAAACGTTTTCATAAGCTTAAAAACATTTTTGATAATCTACTGCTCAGCAAACAAAAATGTTTTACAGAAAACGCTTAAATGTCGGGTTATATAAAGGGTATAAAAACGTTTTAATAACATTCCAAAAACATTCTTGAAAATCTTGATACAAAACATTCTAAACAGAATGTTATTTTGGGGTTGAAAAATATTTTAAGTAAAAATGTTTGCCCAAAATATTTTCAATAACGTTTTAAAAACGTTTTCATGACCTTTATATAACCCGACATTTAAATGTTATTGAAAGGTTTTGAAAAAACATTTTAAGAACATTTCTGTGTTTGCTGGGTTCAAATATTTTAACATAATGTTATTTAAGTATTGACACAATATTTGGCAAAAATGTTTGCAAAAATAGTTGACAATAACATTTTTTGAAAACATTTAAAAATATTGTTGTAGTGTGTTTTCATACAAAACGTTTTAAAATGTTATCATGACCTTTATATAACCCGACATTTTAATGTTATTAAAACGTTTTTACTTAAACCAAAAGCCAAAATATAACTTATTTAAAACGCTTTTAAAACGTTTTTGTGTTTGCTGGGATCTTACGAATGGTAGTGAGCTTTGGCAAAAACTGCATTGCTCAATTCATAGCGAGTGTGTAGAAGAATTAGAGTCACGCGGTAGCCGTGACCAGCAAGTTTAAAAAAAAAAAAGACTGATAAAGAAGACTAATAACAGATGCTTCCGCGAGCCTATATTTACACCTAACATTAAAACACTTGACTTCTATTGTTCGATGTTATTTTTCGCTGGGTACAAAATGTATCTAAAACCATGCTAAATGTTATTTACAGTCCCAGGTGTAATATCTTGACAACTCATTAATTCCAAAAGGGCCACCAATCCTACAGTCAATCATTGTTCGTAATAAACAAATATTTTTGCTTCCATTTCACGCGGTATTTCATAGCGAAAATTAGTTGCAAATCATACTGATCCAGAATTTTTAGACACTGCTACAGGTCTACCTGGTTATCACCTTCACACTACTTTTTCAGATTCACTTCCAAATATACCCTAGCAGTTTCTGAGATACCCTACATACAAATTCTGAGCCCCATTCGCCAAAACAATCAAGTTTTTCACAATTCTTTTGTTCTTATCGGACGACGCATCCATTTATATAATAAATGCTGTATTGCGACACAGTTATTTTACAGCAGAGGCCCGTGGCCTAATGGTTAGGGCGCTTGACTCCAGATACGCTATCCCGAGTTCGAAACCCGGTGACCAACTGATTTTTTTTTCAATGTTTTATTAAACAATTTATTGTCATTAAGGGATCTAAAATGAGCGTTTATTGCGTTTCGACAGTATTTTTTGTGGGACATGAAAGCACCTCAGACCTATCGAATTGCATTCTGAATACGAAGCATGTCTTTCTGATATCAAATAATTTTCATTTTTAGAAAATCACAATATAATACAAATTTTATGACAAATTATAAAAATTTGATATTTTTCAAATTTTTGATATATAACAGTCCTCGAAGTAAGTTATATAGATCTAATGATATATTCTTAAAGTGTATGTAGCAGGGGAGGAAAAGCCGACGGTCAATTGAAAATTTTGACCTTTCATATTGAAGATATGGATTTTTTCCCAAAAGGCCTAATTTTTTTTTTTTTTTGGTGTTTTGGGAAAAAATCCATATCTTCAATTCGAAAGGTTAAAATTTCCAATTGATCGTCTGCTTTTCATCTCACCTACATACACTTTAAATATAAATCATCAGATTTATAAAGTTTACTTCAAGTACTGTTAAATATCAAAAATATCAATTTTAATGATTTGCCATAAAATGTGTATTAAATTGCGAATTTCAAAATCAAAATTATTTGATATCAGAATGACATTCTTCGTATTCAGAATGCAATTCGATATGTGTGATGTGCTCTAATGTCCCAAAATAAATACTGTCCAAACGTTCATACCCCTTCCCTTAATCAAGGATAACATAATTTTAAACATCCAGTGCTATTGTGATATTATTTTTTTTATTAAAGCAAGTTTTTTGATTCTCAGGGAAATTGTTTATTGTGTTAAGGGCCTATTTAAAAACACAGCATAGTGTGATACAACACCATCAAGGATCAAAAGAAATCTGAATAACACAAGAAACTAGATCAGGTATTATAGGGTATGCAATACGACGTTACTCATTGTTATTCTCATTTAAATATATTTTGTCCTACCACGGGCAAATTCGCATGATAATATGACAATAAAACATGATTGTGATATGTATGAATGGTTGTTGAATCGATTTAGAGACCTGACTCTCTGTCATGCTGTCATCTTCAGCTATCGTAGAACATGACAATTGTCATACCGTCCCGGTAGGTTGATTACAAACACTCTGAAGGTGTGGAAAATTGTTCCGCTAGTATGGAAGGCCAGCAGGAAAAAAAATATCCAAATAACATTTATCAAGCATATATAGTACGGAAGCGTCTATGTGACACAACTTGACAAGATAATTATCTTGCCATGTCGACTTATTATCAGCATTATGTCAACATGAAGATATAAAATATCTCGCCAAGACAACTGAACAAACAAGTCAACATCGCAAGATAAATTATCATGCTAAGTCGACATACCAAAAATGGATGTCGTCTTCGCGAAATAAATTATTATGCCAAGTCAATTTAGTAACAAATTAATTTCTACATGGCAGGATATTTTGTCACGTCCAGTTGACTTAACAAACAATATAAGTCAACATGTTAAGATAAATTATCATACCAAGGAATAATAATTTTTGACACCGTATAATTTAAATTATTGAAAAGCATCCTCGTGATGTAGAGGAGGGGGCGGCCCGAAATTAAGGGGAAAATTAAATCGCAAAAGACCGCTGACAACCGCCGCTCAATAGGGATATCCAACTAGACTGCCCTGCAGGGCTGCAAAGAACCACAAACCGCGAAATTTGGATATCCAGCTAGATTGCCCCGCAGGACTCAGGAACCACAAATCTTGAAATATGGATATCCTACAAATTCAAACCGCGAACAACTGCCGCTCAATAGAAATATTCAACTATATTACCCGCTTTTAGGGCTACAAAGAACCACAAACCGCGAAATTTGGATATCCAACTAGATTGCCAAGAGGGCTATAAAGAACCATACACCGCGAAATATTGATGTCCAACAAGTTTTAACTATAAATTAGCCCTCGATAGAGGGCAAGGCTTGAAGGATTAGGGAAATTATAACCACGAACCGCGAAAGTTGCCTTAACAAACAATATAAGTCAACATGGTAAGATAAATTATCATACCAAGTAATAGTAATTTTTGACACCGTATAATTTAAATTATTGAAAACCATCCTCGGAATGTAGAGGAGGGGGCGGCCCGAAATTAAAGGGAAAATTTAAACCACAAATCTCAAAAGACCGCCGACAACCGCCGCTAATAGGGATATCCAACTAGAAAGAACCACAAACCGCGAAATTTGGATATCCAGCTAGATTGCCCCGCAGGACTCAGGAACCACTAATCTTGAAATATGGATATCCTACAAATTAAAACCACAAACCGCGAAAAACCGCCAACAACTGCCGCTCAATAGAAATATCCAACTAGATTGCCCCGCAGGGCTATAAAGAACCGCACACCGCGAAATATGGATGTCCAACAAGTTTTAACTATGAATTAGCCCTCGATAGGGCAAGGCTTGAAGGATAAGGAAAATTATAACCACGAACCGCGAAAGACATCCAACAACCACCTCAATAGAGATATCCAACTAGATTGCCTGCAGGGCTACAAAGAACCACAAACGGCGAAATTTGGAAATCCAACCAGATTGCCCCGCAGGGCTACAAAGAACCACACACCGCGAAATATGGATATCAAACAAGCTTAAACAATAAATTATAATAATAATAATAATCTTTCTTTATTGAGGGTAATTCCACTTCAGTGTCAAGCACTGCTTTCCAAGCAGGCCCTCATACAATTATAAATAATGTAAAGTACATAAATTGATAAACGGTAAATACACATGATAAATTAAAAGCATAATATTGGTTACATATGGCAAAGAGTATACAAAATACAAACTAAAGTTAAGATGTCCTTATAAATGTACAATTTATAAGGGAATAGAAGTACAAGTTATTTAGCAGAAATATTTGTTTGCACTTTAAATTGATACAAAGACATATTATTCTTTGCGGATTTGAGATGCAATTCCATTCCAAGTATTAACAGCTCTGACATGGAATGTACGCTTGCCTGAATTTGAATTACATTTTGGTACAACCAAAGTGCTTGATGTATGATTCCTGGTAATATGCATATGACTATCATGAACAAATTCAAATTGGGACGATAGATAAGATGGCCCTATCTTTCTTAAACACTTAAAAACTTAAACGAGAAGTTGATTTTGCCATCTATCATTTAGTTTTATCCACTTTAGTGCACTCATTAAGTTACTTATTGGTGTTCTAATATCTGCAGATAAAATTGTCCTGGCTAGCTGATTTTGTAACACTTGCAGCCTTGTTTGAAATTCACTAGAAAAATTACTCCATACAGAACTTCCATAATCAAATTGAGGCATAACAAGTGCATTTGATAACATAACAATGGTTTGACGAGGCAGGAAGTATTTAACACGCCTAATGACACCAATTTTGTTAGAAACATTTTTACATAATTAGCCCCGATAGAGGACAGGGCTTGAAGAATAAAGGAATACCACGAACCGCGAAAGACCGCCAACAATCGCCGCTCAATAGAGATATCCAACTAGATTGCCTGCAGGGCTACAAAGAACCACAAACGGCGAAATTTGGATATCCAACTAGATTGAACCACGTACATTTTAGTTATACATGTAGGTATAGCTACATATACTCGTATTTTTTATTGTCATAAATCAAGGATAATATTATTCAAACTTCTATTTTTCGCTTTATTCGTCTTATGGAGTACTTCGTAACCTGATGACTTTTCAAGCTTGGAGATACTCGGCTTCATTCATAAAAAGAAAGGAAATCTACAAAAAAAACGTTGACAACGTAAAGAAAGCAGCAAGTTTAAAAAGCCCCACCTCGCTCACTTTTTGAAACTTGGTCCCATTTTGAACATCAACAGCAAAATCGGCGCTTTTATTTTAGTTTTTAAAACAAAATACAGCGTTTCCAACAAGTTATAACGTTTTAATAATAGCATGACTGGCATTATATGCCTACTTGTTATTCATTTAATTCGATCATCAATCATGAAATTAATATTATAAAACAAAACATATAGGATGTTGGGTTACCATGCAAGAGCAAGATTATAACCTTTCTGATCTTACAAATTAATATCGCATCGGCACATTAAAGACACATAACACATCTGGAAATGTTTGAAGTTCATAATAATTATTATGATAAAGTTTAAATCAGTCCCAGGAAATCAGTACGTTTTACAAATGGGACCAAGTTTCAAAAAGTGAGCCGAGGTGGGGCTTTTTAAACTTGCTGCTTTCTTTACGTTGTCAACGTTTTTTTTTTGTAGATTAAATTATCACAGCTATACTTTTATAAGTGCTGCGGTTCTTGAGTTACGCTGTAAAGAGGGCTGAAACAACAACACTTTTGTAAAACGTACATAACTCATTAACAACAATAAATTAAGCAAGTTTGCAAAGTATACGATTTGTAGAATGAACTTTTGCAAATCAAGGTGTTATTTTTCAATAATATATTGATCTAGATAATGAAAATTGATTTTTAGGTTGCTTCGACCAAAAATACCTCGTCTACCCTTAAGTGTTTTTGAAAACAGGTAAGATTTAGTAATTTAGTAATAAAAAATTATATATAAAAAAAATAACGTTCAAAAAAATCCTGACTTACCTATCCTAATTTTTTATGTTACACCAATCAAACAACTTTTTAGGCCTAATGCATTTTAATATATATTGATCGGATTTATGACTTCACCCGAATCCTGACCAGACAGACATGACATAATCCTATCGCGAGTCTGAAACTCTGAGCTCATAGTTAAATCCACCGAAATAATGAGATGTTATTAATGATTCACAAATATGCATTCATTTCCTTGACATACATTTATTTGAGATGTCATTGACACCATGGTTTATTCAAGTGAGGGCACTATATCTATAATACTGCTAAGCAAATATGGTACAATGATCGTCAAAAGTGTTGGGACACTTTGGTCATGTTAAGATTAGCCAACTATTTTAAACTGTTGCGATTTGGTAGTTTACATCATCTTGGGAATGGTAGTGAGATTTGGCAAAAATTGCATTGATCATATTATAGCAAGTGTGTAGAAGAATTCAAATATTACAGATATAGTTTTGTAGTTCCTGTGGTTCTTGAGTTATGTTGTAAAGAGGGCTGAAACAACAACACTTTTATAACACATACATAACTCATTAACAATAATAAATCAAGCAAGATTTCAAAGTACATAATTTGTAGAATGAACTTTTGCAAAACATCAAAGTGTTATTTTCAATAATATATTAATTTAGAATAATTATTTTGGCTGCTTCGACCAACAATACCGTATCGACCCTTAATGAGTCCTTCATTCCCCCAATCATTGCTGAATTCTATATTTGTTCTCATGCCCACCCAGCATCACCCAACATAATTTGATTGGTGGGGAAGGGAAGATGTGAAGTTGTAAGCAAGGGGAGCTTTTGATGGTAACATATTTATTTTTGCTTAATAAAATAGTTTATAGTTATTAAAATAATATGTACCCAACCATAAAATATTGAACCTGCCTGTCGTCTATCACACCGTAGAGGATAATAAAAATAAAAATTTATATCGTTTATTCTCTAATAGGGCCCAAATTAATTACCTTACAATTGAATAGCAACACGCTTCATCTGAAAATTGCCGATATAAAAACAAAACCATCATCAATTTCTGATCTTGCATCAGCAATAATTCATGACACAGGGGATTTGTAAGCCATACATAAACTATCCATAATCGCTCAACAAAATGGCTTTCAAAGTATATGCATTCAGTTAGGAATAAGGCCACATTGTGAACTCTATGCAGTAGGGACATCAAGTACAACTTAAGAACATAACTGAAAATGACTCTAATGTAGTACCACCTGACATCTCTCACTTGAAGTGATCATAATTTGAAAATAGGGCCACTTAATTAAGTCCTCCAGATAAAGCTATACCTTTTTTTTAGAAAATTGTGCTTTTTCATAAAATTGTTGTAAAATAACATTGTGGATTTCTTATTATTGGAAAAGACCATAATAAGGAGGTATTAATGGCTTTGTGTCAAAATAAATTTGAGTAGTAGTATCTCAGAAGCACTCTAGTCTGTGATATTTGTGTGACTTGGACAAGCATCTGAATTGAAGTTAAGAGAAACTTTTTTATTAAATAATTTCTTTCACATGTGAAGTTTGGAAATGTCTGCTAAGGGACTGTTCAAGATTTACACCAGGGGGAATGGGAGTTTTGAGGGGGGAAATCCCTATTTTTTCTTCTCTTTTTGAAGAGAAAATCTGAACCATGAAAAGGGAATGTTCAGTTTAAATGGAGAAAATTGGAAATACATGGGGGAGGGGGATCCTAAAACTTCAAGCGACCACAAAAGGGGGGGGGGTTGTGTCAAATCTTCAATTCCCTCGGTCCCTTAAAGGAGTTCCTTGTGCAAATAATAATTTTACCTTTGAAACATCCTACAAAATGGAATCATTAAAACTTGATTGGGGGATAGGAATGGGTGCAAAAAGGTTGCCAGGGGTCAATTTCACTAACTGTTGTGACATATTGTGAAGTCCTTTAACCCATCGTCAGTCCAAACCCAGTTGCAGCGTAAATTCCATATTGCTGAGGTCTTTATTGTTACACGGAGGCTTAGTGTTTTTCTTTTTTGTTAGTAACTGTGCATCATACTTGTGTTTTGTAGGCCTTGTCTTTTAAAATATCCAGGAGTGCAACAAATTGCACTCCTTAAGACATTTAGGAGTGCCATAGCAGTGCTAAAAATCACAGTCTTCAACACATTAACACAATTTTTTTAGGAGTGTGATCAATCACACTCCTTGGGGTCATTTACGGAGTGCGGAGGGGTGCAATCGCACTCGCACTCCTCATAAAACAAGGCTTGGTTTTGGCAAACAAATAAGTTTGATTAGGTCACATGCATCGCCTTTATATTTGTAAGGTTATAGCCACTTTCCCTCTCCTTAGAATGTTGTCATGGATAATTTCATAATGGTGTAGCTATCAAAAAGACAGCAATCATATCTGATGGTTGCATCACACAATGATCTATCTCAAGTGACACAATAAAATAAAATTTATTGAGCAAAAATCAATGTTCATTTTGTCACTTGTCATTTTCAGTCGCCCATTTAGTAAGCTACAGTCTGCTGGAAAAATAAATGATTTTTTTTAATATAAATGAAATTTGACTTATGGGTTTTGATTTTTTATAAAGTTGCTGAAAGCACCAACAAATTGACACCGTTCTTATGAACTGTTCACATATATATGGGGCTGTAACATGCAGAATAGTCTAGTATTATTAAACTAAATCAAAATCTCATTTCTACAATTACACCTATATAGGGCAAATAAATGTTAAATAGTGTTCATAATCATCCCATATCAATTCTGTTTTATAGCTAGTATATTGCATCTCCTACGTGTCAACTAGTATGTTGTCATGGTTGATTTCCTGACTCAATAAGGAAGATTTTATATTACATGTATATTCATCATGTAACTGTGGGTACAACATTGACAACAACTGTATACGACCAGATAAAATACAATTGAGCAAAATCAATGTTCATTTTTTCATTTGACATTTTTAGTTGCCCATAGTATGTTACAAAATTGAAAATTGTAACAAAATTGAAAATGTTACTGATAAAAGAACTAACACACTTATTTAAGTCTTCTATAGGAGCACACATACATTGGTGCTTTTAAGAACTTCACATATAGGGCATTGTAATGGGCTTTTCAAGTTCAAATCCACATTAAGTCCGGTTCTTACTCCACATCGCAGCGCGATGCGATGCTGCGATGCTATAAAAACTGTAATCTGAGCCAGGTTTTTACGAGCTCAGCGGTCCGCTATGGAGTTGGATTTTGTTCAACTGCGATATCGCAGCCGTGCACGCTTGTGATTGGCTGCTGGAAAATCAAGGTCGGCAGAATGACCATAAAAGGAGGTGCAGACCCCACATGCTTTTAAAACATTGCAGCATCGCGCGATGAAATTAAAATGTACATTTTAATTTCATCGCACGATGCTGCGATGTTCTAAAAGCATCGCAGCATCGCATCGCGCTGCGATGTGGAGTAAGAATCAGACTTTACCCCTATGGAAGATTTTGGAAATATATTTCACAGGAGGAGTATGTTTTTCAAATATAATTGGTCAGAGTTAATCATTTTGAAACACCTACTCCCCCTGTATTATGGCTTTACCTATATCTTCCACAACTGGAGTAGGTATTTCAAATGGAAGTTATCCAATGTGTATTCTATTCAAATTCATACTACCTCTGTGGAAGACTTTAGCTAAATCTTCCACAGGGGTAGTGGGGATTTTAAATGGAACTAAATTCATCAGGTCTGTAGTATGTCCATAATATTAAAAATGTCATTACATCAAGGCCAGTCAAAACTTATGTGCTTTGTAATATTGATCCGGTAACTCTTGGAGTTGAAGCAGCATCATTCCCTGTGTCAACGTTCTTATGCAACACAGGATCGTACAGATATGAGTTGGTAGGCCCCTCATCTCTGTTTACGGGCTTTTGTTTAGATGCCTTCTTTTACATGTGTTCAGATAACATGGTCCTTAATTGTCTACTGGCCTCACCAATATAAGACTTGTCACATGATTGACACGGGAAATGTACCTTGTCTTTGGGGTGGACTAGGAGGTTGCGTCGAATACAATGGGGTCTCACAGCAGTGGCAACATTGTGTTTTCGCAGAAATCTCTGTACCTGCTCCGATACACCAGCTACGTATGATTTAACTATCATACCCTTGGTCTTATTGGGGTTGTCTTTCTTTGGTTTGTGAACAGTTTGTTGGCAAACTTTGTCCATAGACCACTTTGGATACCCGTGGGCACAGGTAATGATATCACACAGCACTTCAAAACAACATCACTGCTACTGAAACGTCCAGAAAGATAAGTTTTGACTGGTCTGGATATGATGAAATTCTCTATATCAAGTCATTGCATCATTAACTAAGTCAAAATATCATTCTTGCATATCTGCAAAAAAGTGTTAACTAATACAGGTACCTGGCCATATCATCTCATATCAACACTGCTCACAACCATCTCCACATTTACTAGTACATTGTCATTGTTAATTTCCTGATTGTATACATGGTATAAGGCAGATCCTACATAACATCTTATTAACTGTGTGGGTACAAAATTGACAGCAATCTTATGTGACATGATGAGATACAATTGAGTCATTTGCTGAACGAAATCAATTTTCAATTTCATCCACTTGACATTCTTGCTCAGTTAGTTTGACTTATCGTTCCTCAGTTATGATTACTTTCATGTTGCTGATAGCAATAATATATTACAGAACTGACACACTTCTTCGGGCCTTATCTCAACATCAATGTTAGCGACAGGCAACTCATTTGGTCACATGTATAACATCATTTATAGGCTAAACTCGGTATCACAAATGTTCAGAGTTCCGGTACGCCCTGTGATCACAAATGCGTGCCCTGGGTGTGACGTACATGCACAACACGGCCGTACATGACTTATAATAAGAAACCCTGTTGTACATGCAAAAGGTCAAAAAGTTGCATCCAAACATGGATGCTGTATACTTAACACAAGCCAAATATATTTGTGATAGTCAGTTTAGTGTATTTCATAGTAACATTCACAGAACTATGTCATATTTCACAATTACAGCCTTTGTACATGAATCAGATTGCATAACATACATGTATACTTGCAACCATCTGCAGTGGTGGCATCAGGGTGGCATTTAGAGCATTCCCCCTCTTCATTTTGAGCTTTCCCCACCGGTTTCCCCCAGTCTGAGTAAATCCCACTTTATGGGTCCAAAAATGCCATAGTTCAGATTTACCCCCATTACCCCTCACCACCCCGGAAAAATATCCTGTTGCTGTCAATGTCCATCTGTAATGGTACTCATCCTGATTATGCTTTTTTAAACTGTCCTTTTCCCCAGATATATTTGAAAACATTACAAGTTTGAATGAAACAGATGCAAGTCTTAGAATTCTTTCAAACATCATGCTTTACATCTTTGGCCCTGTCTCCGTTTGATCAGATTTCCTACTCGGATGAGAACAATTTTACCGTAAGTGACAGGAAATGGCTAAATATATAAGACTACTAAGATATCTTTTGATAACATTACAAATTACAATCAAATAGGCATTGAAGCATCATTTGTTATATCTTTTACCCAGTACTAGTTTGATCAGATTTCTTACTCAGACAAGACAAAATTTACAAAGTGACAGGAAACGGCCAAATAAAGACGACCACTGAATGTAAAACCCTTAAGATTACCATCATTCCACACAACTTATATATTACAAAGAACACACTAGAGATAAAATGCCTCCACATATACTCGCACTGTAAAAAAATGTACATCCCATGGAACACAAAGCTAAAATGGTGTCATACAATCGCCAAGGTTCAGTGACATCTCGCAAAACAGCTGCCGACGTTGATCTATTTCAACTGAGCGTCTGAGAAATGATAGAAAGCTGCAATACTGCCCTTAAGGCCAATAAGGGAAAAAGTAGAAACGTACACTATGCGTGCATTATATACATTCATCAAGGCAATATGCTGACTCTATATATATCTATATAAAAAGAAATATGATGTTAATTTTTATATTGTATATGTTATTTGTATCCTCCTTGCATCAATCATGTATTTAAACATTGTACAATGAACTGAATTGTCATCTACATGTAGCACAAATGGTTTTGTACGAGCTCAATGGAACGGTGCAGTTTTAATAATGTGCTTTTGAAAAGAACTGTGGAATGGTTATTTAGATATTCAAAAGAATTTTCCTGCCCATCTTTATGTCTCTAGGATTTTCCCAAGGTCCTTAATTACCAATGTTACTTATTATGCTGATATAATTTACTTTGAGAGATGAACAAGTACTAGTGTTACTTATAGATCATTGTCTTATTCAAATCAATAACATTATGAAATGAAGTCAGATAGGACGTTCTTAAGGAGGGCGTATGTATAGCACCAACGTGCAAAGGTGGAGCTTGGCAACTTATATTTAAGTAAAAATAGGAACTTGAAAGATAAATTTTTGATGAAGTGTACACAATAGATTATTACAACTGTATCATTTTAAAGATATTATACAGGTACTAGGTTTACACACATAAGGCTTAGAAAAGTAGATGTAGAATTTCCCCATCACATACATTTTGCAGAGTGATTACTCATCATTATTTTTAAACAATCATTATTTCACACATATCAGGCTTTAATGGTAAGAAAATGACGGGTCAATATATTATCGCACATTTCGTATGTTGAACTCTATGCAGGAGGTATTTGTTTATGTAAGACATTATCAAAAGTAGAAAACAGATTGAAATATTAAATTAAGTTTTAAATAAAATGGCAAAATATGAATTACTTTTTGCAAAATGACTTTCTGACGTGGCATAAAAAATGTGATGTGTGCTGGTAACAAGAAACTCACAATAAAATACCATTAGACTTAAGGGTAACTCATCCCTTTCATCAACGTTTTTGCCTTGCTAACAAAGAAAACATGACACAAAACCAATGTTGAACACATTAAGACCACTCCGTAATTATCTGTCACTGTCAGTCAACTAAAAGAAGGTAAATGTTTGCTGCTTAAAAGGTTAACAACACTGACTTTCTGCCTACTTATAAACTCTCTCCACGCGAGTACAAGTGATGACTGCAGACGACAAGTTTAAAAACAAAATTCAAAAATTTCAGAATTGTAAATTGTCATGACCATATTTGGAATCAGCATGTAAAATGCATTAAAATGAGTACAAACAAGCATGGTATTGGTTCAGTGGTTCTTGAGAGAGCTCTTGATATTTTGTTTAAATATCTCAAAATGTGGACGCTTGTGGCTACATGTAGCACGCAGAGCATTAAGTTTTACATCCATGTTGCATTTGAAAAGCACTTTACCCCAATAGCAACAGACATGTAAGGGTCAGTGAAATTAGGCCAAATTACAGCCAAACTATCCTGCCAGTACCATTGCCCATAAGGCTTAGACTTCGCTAGATTAGAAAAAGTCAAACCATCATGACGGCTTACTAAAGCTTACCTTTGAAGCAGAATTAAACAAGTTTAGACAAAGCTTTGGTCACAAACGTCAGATAACTGTTTTGTTTTAAGAATATTGCTATGGACCTCTGTTCCCATTACTTGATTTAGGCCTATTGTGAGATGATATTAAGTTTTAAGTATTAGTAAAGAAAAAAATAATTGACAAAATCTTAAAATGTCTAGAAACACTGTCATTTTAGGAATTCAGACGTGGCTCTTGCAGTCGTTGTGTTCACGGCAGCCTCATGGTTATGTTTGTACAGTTGCCTCATCAGATAATACAAGTCTATCTTGCTGTCAATAAAAGTATCCAACGGCAACAGCATGATAGGAGGATATATCACGCCTGCATTTCTATTCCCAAAATACCATTTTACTTTCCTGTATTTCTTTACGCAACATAATCGCAATTCTAAGCCAATTTCATGACTGTTGACTTAAAATGATTAGTTATCTGCCAAATTTAATGTCGTATTTCACATTACTCCAATATGACAATTTTAGGATAAGCAATTACCATGGTAATGAATTTGATCTATTTTTTGTCTAGAAAAGGATCTAGAAAAAAAAAAAAAAGCCAATATTGATGCTGTATCGCATGAAAAAGCGATTCAATAAAATGTCTTCATAAATGGAATATTATCCAGTCTCGGCATAAAAATCAAAAGTACTTGCTGTGTGGAGGTACCTCTCTTTTTTTAAGATATATATCACGTGCGATTATCTAGCTTTCAAAACTTCCCTGATGTTACCTCAACATAATTATACTTCATGTAATATCAAGAGCGTTCACAATAATTTTTGAATTGAGTAAGTTTCAATCTTACCTGTGGAATATGGAAGGTCACAACACTTGTAAATCTGAACATACTTTTAACCTCAACACACCGCTGCAATCATTCCTTTTTTTATAATCCACACTCGTTGTCGTAATCCAACTCGTGCAAACCACACCATGCCAGTCTGACCATACAACTAAACAACAACAAAAATCTATCCAGTCCGAAATCGAAAAAAGAGAACATCGATATCAGTTGTAATTTGAGAAAAAGACCTTGGAGCTAGCGTGAACCTCCTGGAATGCTGTAGCCACAGCATGTAGGCAGACAAAGATATACAGCCAAACTACCATCAGTCAACGCTTTTTCCTCTTTTTTTCCTCCTCGCAGATAGCAACCACCAGTTTGGAACACCGGCATTGATTGATTCTTAAATGGTCCTTTTAGTTCTTGTTTGTTCGCAAACTATTCCGTAGCAGCTCAGGAGACTAGTCAAAGGAATTCTTAACTAGATTGATGAGCAAACCCAAGAGAATTACCCCATTGATTTTGCCTCAGATGGTGTAATTTGCAGAGGGTAAATACTTGAAGGGAATTTGTTACAACTGCGCTGAATTCGGCAGACGATAAACAGTTAATGCTGGTGATATCTCCTGATATTTCATAATTTTGATTAAGACAGTGCATTGGGAAGACATTTCTTGCATACTAAGTGTCATGGATCGGAGGATTTTTGATTTATTATAAATGTGAAGACTCTGATGGTGAGAGATGGGGTGACTGTTTCAGCTTTGCATATATTCCATTATGTATAGGCATACATCTATTTGGCTGAGTCTATCATGTAATTGAAGAAGTTTATGATCATTATGATCTTACACGGCACGATTGTGCTATAGAATCATTGAAAACTGAAGTTCTGGATAATATTGTGCATTTTTCAATATACAAAACAGTATAATTTTAAAATAGTTGACAAGACAAAAACAGTCTATCAACTTTACATAAAAACTCAAAATGGCTCAAGAACTTTTGCATAGACTAACAACAAACAAGTACACAAACAAACAAATAATAATCAAAAGCACACACAAACAAACTAAAGGGTTCACAAGTTCTAAGTTCCCCCTAGGACTTTTTAGAATAAATCATTTTTTTTTTTTTTAATTTGACACAACTGATTTACACACATCGTTTATATCACTATAACTTCACACTTCTGCAATCTTCAGCAAACCAGCACTGTAAGTTTATCCTTTCTAGAACACACTCTTTTTCTTTTTGCTATCTTCTGTAGACAGCACCATACCTTTACCCCTTTGTTATCCCCAGTAGGTAAAACGTTGTTGCGATTGGTCACACAATGGCTCATATGTAAGAAAACTAGCAGTTTTGAAAGTGGAAAACTCTAAAACAATGGACTAGGCCTGATCACCTGTAGCTTACAATGTCTGCATTCTTAATGATGAGCTACTGTGATCGATGAGTGACAATGAAAATTGGACCAGGCCTGTAAAACATAATAGGCTGCTGATAATTTTTATTATTTTCTTACTTTGGAAAAACTTTCTGAGTTATTTTTAAAAGTCTTTGGGGAAAAGATATAGAACTTGAGAAACCTTAATAATATTAGGCATCAGATATTCTCAAAAGAAACACATCAGTTGAAAGCAAAGTGCCTTTTCACTGACCTTTCTTTTAACTAATGTTGCCCACTATTCGCCATAGAAGTGATGATGTAACAGGATAACTACCATAGCAATGGGTTGAAACCAGGGGTAGCGCGAGCACAAAATATCAACGGGTCCAATTTTATTTTTCTGGACCCTTTGGTACCTACAAAACCAACATTTAAGGGGTCCAATGAGAATTTAAGGAGTCAACCTGTCCGAAATTCTAAACTTTGGAACTTGTCAAATATTCCAGTGAAACTATTAGTGTCGTTGACCAATGGTAATTTGGAAGATTTACAGATCTTTTTATTTTTTTACTGTTGATCGACAATTTTCATACTGATTTATGCCTCCGTGCATCGTAAAACTAAGGAGTCCATACAGTTTTTATCCGACACTTTGGTCACTTTCAACTTGTGATTAAAGGAGTCCAAAATGGCCAAAATCAAAAAATAAGGAGTCCCTGGACGTGCAAACTCCTTAAATGCGACCCCTGGTTGAAACAATTTTTGAATATATCGCCCTGAACTATAAGCAGGTTGCACTCGTCACCTGTGTATGTCTGCAATCATAGATTTAATAAAATACCACTCTTTTCAATGGTACTAATTTTACAGGTGTGAGTGATCAGCATAATATGAACATTCTATAGAATTATGATCCAGGTCTTTATCCCTGTTCTTTGAGATCTATGGTTCAATGCAGAGGTACTGTGTGAACGTACTAGTGCAGTGCAATATATTCAAAAATTACTATTGCTATGGTAGTTAATCCTGTTACATCATCACTTCTACAGCAAATATTTCATATGACCATACTGATTATCGTCATCATCATGCGCATATTTTTTTGGGGGGGCTTTGGGGTGCCAGCCCCCCGGGGTCAAAGCAGGGGGCGGCCAAAACGAAGGGGCGGCGGGAAAAAGAAGGGGCGGTAAAAAAAAAAAAAAAAAAAAGAATTAGTAAAGAAAAAAAAAGAGCAAAATGTGTTGCTTTTGGGGGTGGTAGCGCCTATAAATCCTTTTTTTTTTCTTCACTTTTCAAATGACCGTAAAAAAATTGGGGCAACCTTTTCGGGCTGTTGAGGAAGGGGCGGCAAAATTGGATTTTCTTCAGCCTCCCGGGGAAGGGGCGGCCACGGTACGCCACTGATCATAGTAGTTCATCCACACTTCCTCACACATCATTCAGCAGAAATCAGTCGTGACAAGTCCACAATGCTAAAAAAAGTGTTCAATTTATCCTAAAGTGACTTTTCTAATTCAATTGATGCATTTCAACATGGTTGACATGGTAACTGGTGTATTTTTATCACTATGACAATGTGACATTTTAAGAGTTAAGGGAGGAGAATTCCTAAACATGTTGTTTGCCAATAAGCAGCAGGCTATTCCAGTTGAAATCCAAACAACCCTTCTGGAAGACATAACCTAAATCTCCCTGTAGATTTCAAACGGAATCACCCATTCAGGCATACATATTTGAAATTAACACCCCTATGTGGAAGATTAAAGTCTTGTCTTCCATAGGGGGTGTATGGTTTCAACTGGAATAGCCCATTCTCATCCTACATCAAAATCAAAAATCGCTCAAAAATAGCAGGTACTCTCAATCATGCTCAGTGCCCACTCCCCCCCCCCCCATCCCCATCCCCATCAGAGCTCACGCTATACCACTATCTGAACCATTATTCTCTTAAGAATTTACCATAAGAATCTTTTAATATCACCCACTGAAACTAGGCAAAAAAAACAGGTCTAAAAAAACTTCCTTATGGATGCATAAAATGATTCATATTCCATTGTCATTGTCTTTTAAGACTGCATAATTCAACAGCCTACATTCATCAGTATCCCCATCTGCATCTGTGACGTTCACTCATCATCTGTGCTCATCATCACCACCTTGGCAACACACACATGAATATCACAAATCACGTACCTCACCGCCAAGAAACTTATATGCTCCCCAGATAAAAGTCCTAAGTACACCTCTAATCTCTTACACAGTCCCACTACTCACACTAATCTCCTTAACAGTTACACTCAAACACTTACCTACCTGTGAGGGGGAGATATCACTTTTGTCCTATTCACCCGCACTTAAAACTCAAATCTACGGAGCGGTTTAATCACACCTTCACTCTTTTAACATTTCCGACAAAATTGATAAGTAACATCACGAAAAACACCAGCTGATGATACAGATGTAGTCCCGTAAGAGATGCAGACCGCATTTTTGTATTTTTGTGCATCACATGGTTAAAGTCCCATGATATCCTTTAATGGAACGACCCACGAGTGAGTGAAGTATGTGTGTGAATGTGTGAACCTACGCTCCAAGTACTCTAATCTTTCACACAGGCATCTATATTGTAATATTGATTTGAATTATGCACGGTCTTGGGTGGAGACTACATTAGAGGTAGAAACAACCCTCTAGGTTTAGTGGGGCAAGTGAGAGGTTCGCTGATTACCTGTTACTTTACCATTTCATGCTGTAATCAATTATGTTACCATACTAATGGAGCTCATTGACATCCTGAACCGAGCCACATCCTATACTTCACACTCACAGTCTATGGCAATTTGTAAGCAAGTGTCTTTATTGTGAAATTAGATTGTACCAACGGGAGGGAGTAGCTACTAACTGTCATGCCCAGTTTACTGCCAGAGGGGGTATGTCAATGAGGAGGCCCCCTAGAGAGTGCATCTGTCCAATGCAGGGGAACCTATTATGCTATCAGGATTGAAGAAAAACCGAACCAACCAGTCGAGGGTTGTACTTAAAATATCCACGGGTAATCTTGATGCTCCATAGACTAGCAGTTACATGTTATGAATGAGGAACATTATCTAGTTAACACTCTGTGGAAGTCATAATTTGCCTCATGAATGAACCAAAGTCGTATCACTAAAGGCTGCCTTATGCCAAGTTTGAATTCATACACATACCACATACATTGCACATGATTTAACTATAAGTGCTGCCTTATGTTAAAATTTGAATTCATACATATTGCATATTGTGAATAAACTAAAATCCTACTAAATAAAGGCTGCCTTATGCTTAATTAAAAATCATACATATAAATTACATGTGCCTATAAAATGTTCTTGTAGTCACATGATCAATATGATAATAAGATAAAAATATCATATCTATTGGATAATTAGCAACTAAATCATAAAATACGACCTTGGTGAAAATTTCAGCAACATTAAATATTTATCTAACCAAAATAATAAAATACTTATGAAAATTGACATTTTTAAGATTCATAAATGAAAGATTTTCAGAAATAGAATGCTTGGTTTTATTTTAATATTGTATATGCAAGTTGATGATGATATTAACTACTAAAATTGCTTCCTTTTAGTTAGAGGCCTGGTTGAATCAGATCAAGTAACAAAAATAACTCCTCCAAGTAAAAAATGATTTCACAGCTGACAATCACTAGCTCCCAGTGACTTCACAACTCATATCGCACATAAACATTAATCCATAACAACCCGAAAACGGCATTTCACTGGTTATGCTGTCATGCATTCTAGAGTACCTGTTATGTATGCAATCCCATTGCTACCTTCATCAGATGCATCACAGGGATGCTATATGAATTTCCTCTTTTCAATCTATACACCGTTTCAACCTCATACAGTATCTGCAATGTTATTTACTAGTAGGTACTGCCTTTATGTGCTTTTAGGCTGCTCACAAGGTAAAAACACAATATAATCTATGTTGTTTACAGCTTGATACTGTGTTTTAGCTTGGGGTAAACATTTAACGACATGACACCTTGTTACAAATAAACTAAAGGCATAATATGTGAAAATGTAATACCTGCCATATGTACTATGATCCATAACATTGAGGAGCCATGTTCCTTGTCTGGGTTGGTCCATCGATCGTACTTAACAATTTTACACCTTTGTCAAAGCGGACACCATCTCAAAAGAAATATAATAATTTGCCTTATCTTCAAAAGTAATTTGCCCAATCTTATTGGAAATTGATTCCCCTCATAAATGACATGTTTGGTGATTTCTCCCACTGAGTGCAACAGTAAGTGTCCTGCTCATGTCAGAGGGCACAAGATGGAACAGCCAAAAATGAGAATGAAGCAAGCTAGTGCAAGTAATAGCATGTTGACCAAGAGAGTGCAGTAGAATTATGCCACAGTGTTTTGACTTTCAAGTCGCTCAATTTGTAAGCTGCCAAAAAGCACTAAAAATGTTGTAAATTGTGAAATTTAGTGAGTGAAATTTGTATGCGCATGAGATTACATTACCCATGGCAGCTATATCATCTGATCGCACATACATCCTTGTTGCCACCCCCTGATGCTGTATATTGCACAACTTTCCCCCATGGACATGACAGAGTACACCAACGTGACATCTGTACCATGTTTGTGTTACAATTCTAATTTCCTGACTAAATTTGTTGCCAGTGTTGTCAGAAAAATGATAAAACAAATAAGAGTATGGCTTCGACAGTTAACACCCTATGTGACAGTAGCGGAATACTGTGTTTATTTGTGTTGCATATGGATGAATAAATTGTTGTATGGATAAATAAATGGGTTTTGTTTCTGTAGATATGATATTATTTAAGAACTGCTGTTCCAATTTTAATTTTTTTTTTTTTAATTTTTTTTTTTAATTTTTAATTTTTTTATTTTTTTATGGTTGAACAAACACTCAATCAAATCTACATACCCAGGGTTTTTTAACAAATAACAACAACAGACCCATCCCCAGACAAGAACCCTCCCAAAACAGAACAAAACAGAGAGACAAATATTTATACATAACAACAATTCTGATCAATACAACCATGCTTTATGTAATTTGCCCTTCAAGCCATGTTCAAAATCAAATATTATTATTTTTTATGTCGATCATATCTAGGCATGAGCAGCTGAAATCTAGGAGATAACACTGACAAACCTTTGGCCAGGCACAAGTGACCTGGAGAAGGGGTCGCCGTAGATAGCTGGTCAGGGTATTTTTACAGGATAGGAAATTGTAGCTGACAATCGGGCATTACCCTGAATGGAACCGACTGTAACAAGGTCTTTTATCATGGATCATCTCCCCCGTCATTACCAGATGTACCATGGGGAGGGCAGAGATTGTTTTTTGGTCCTGCGGGGAATTGAACCCCATCTCTCGCACCAAAGGGAAAGACCTTAACCATTGTGCCACGCTGCTCCGCTATTATTATATAGTAAATCATCTCAGGAAGTTGTGTTCAGCCCTTCACAACCATACACCACCTGAGATTTTTTTTACTTTGATTCAATGGCCAACTAGGCTAGTAATTCCAATCTCACCCCTACTCCAAAACAAAACAGTTTGGATAACCTAACTCTCACTTGAATTGGTGATGCTCTTTTTAATGTTATAATAGAATATGCAAATGAAACTAAATTAGCATATTTTTTCAAACATAGACTAGTTGGATGGGAGGGACACCTTTGTCTCTACCTCACAAGTTTCATTACCTTATATGCATTGCTAATTTGGAGAATATTTTCCTGTTAGAAAATGCATATCATAATGCACTAAATATCATAGATGAGACAGCTGAAGCAAGCTGAAAACTAGTTGATGAAAACATGAGCATGCTTTGAAAAATGATTATAAACTCACAAATCTGGACACATTCACACTGCACTCGCCGCACCGACCTCCCTAGCGGCAGTCTGTGGCGCTCAGACTTTGACTGAGCATGTCACACAAGGGGTCGCTAACATAACACTCCCTTTTCCTCCTTGTCTCCTTTATTATCCTTGTCCCACTTTTTCTCCTTGTCTCCTTTATTATTTGCGACGGCGAACCTGGTGAAAATTAATGTTTATTTATATAATTCCCGTCGATCATGCCACTGTTTTTCCGTGTTATAACACTCCCTCTTTGCCAAAAGTAGTGCTACGCAACACAACTTTAGAATCTGGAACGCCACCCGTTATACAACCTCTGATTATGAGAATGGTGCATCCTCACCGAATAAAGCGCAGCTCATAGGTGGCGTACCTTTGTACAACCTAGTCGCATACATTTGCCCACTTTACATAGCTAGTGTCTCTAACCCCACTCCAAGCCTTCCCTATACACCGTACCATCATCCCCACAAAACCTACCTTAAGCTTATCATCCTGCTCTGACAAGTTATCAAAAGCTCCTCCATTTAACTCCTTTGATTTAAATTCCTCCTGAATCTCAGCGATCTTCTCAGTCATCTTCTTAACCTCCTCCACAAAATCAGTGACATTATGCTCCTCCTCCTCCTTGATGGCATCAGCGGGAGTAGGTGGCTGGTCCGGTTCCTGTTCCTCTTGTTTGACGGATTCCTTTTGGATGACTTCTTCTTCTACTGGCTGTGGCTGGCTCTCTGATGGCATTGACTCCTGAAACGGAAAAGAAAATTGAACATATATGGAATGACCAGGTAAAACATTTTAGTTAAAAACGATAATGAACATAAATATATTGTGCTCCAAGTGTCCCAAACTCCCCTAAATAAAGTTAGCAGGACTAAAAAAGGTCATAGTTTTAAAGTTCAATTCATTTCTTATTATTTAAAAGGACATAAATTTGAAGTTCAATTTATTATTCATTATTTAGTCTCCCTTTATTGAGTACCAATAATTTGGTACTATCAAGGACTTTAGATGTCATCTAATGGTAAATTTCAATAAACACTAAACAAATAACTAATTAATTGTACCATCTATCCATCAATCAATCAATCAATCAACAAAAATGCCAAATTATTCAATCAATCAAGAAAAATACTAGGCCCTAAGTGAACAAACACTTCCTCTATAAATGAAAAATAAAATTGGATTTTTTTTTGGTAAGATAGCCAGACCATATAATTGCATTAACACACTTGTTATTTCCTTTGTTTTATTCATAAAAACCAAATGGCTTCCTTTTCTTTTAAAATTCACAAAAATCGAAGCAATCAAATTTGGTCAAGTTTTCACACACACAAACACAGGCAGCAAGCAGGTGCACTGGATGGGTATTGCCATCCCACATCCAAACTGTAGAGGGCAGTATTATATGTTCCAAAACACTGCCCACTATGACAGTGAATGTTATCTTCTGAAGATAGCAAAAGATATAATTATTCCAGCACGCTCAACTATATGATTGTGCTCCAGGCCAGGGTAGAGTATAGCTCTTTTGGATGCTATTTTGTTCTGGGTGTGTGGCTAGGATGAGGGGTATGGTAAGGGTAAGGCTAGGGTTACGGTAAACTTTCAACACTATTTAAGGTATTCTAAAGATATTTGGAAGTTCAATTCAATCAATTAAATTTTATTTAAAATAATATCGTGGCCCACCGGCCATATTGCTGCCATTTTTTTCAATATTAAAATATTAAAACATCAAAAAATTGCAACCAAATTAATACACATAAATGATTAAAATAGCATTAATTAAGAAAAGAGATAAATATTGCACAATATAGAAGTTTATTCTGTCGGTCCGTGTCACGTCACTTCCGGTTGATGATGTTCGAGTGAAAACAAGTCCCTGATTCGATTTTTGTTGATGATTTCTGTCATTGGTGTCATGTAAATTTTGATCGCAAATAGTCAGTGGAAACAAACAACCGTTTCTAAGTCTTCAGAGTGGAAGAAACTTACTTGATTTCCGTTATATACTGACAAACTTAAAATTAAATTCCATGGTCGAAAGTGTCGTTTTTCCGAAATTGAATGTCACTCCAACAACATCACTATGTATAGCCTCCTTCACAGCCGGTTTCTGTTGTTCATAACAAACCGTGAGCCACATGCAGATTGGGCCCGAGACTAGAGATAGCCCGGATGTTGGACCGACAGAATAATAATGAATATTATTGCTTCAATAATGCTATTGGGGTACTCAAGTTTTGTTGCCTCTAATCTGAAAGTGGTCTTTTATACCAACTTTCCAACACATTTGGAAATTTGGGCTCCATTTTGATTAAATTGTGGTACTTTGTTTTCAAAATATTTAAAACCTATTTTTTTACCATGTATGGTCATTTTGACTGAGTAACCA
This sequence comes from Amphiura filiformis, assembly GCF_039555335.1. Lineage (NCBI taxonomy): Eukaryota > Metazoa > Echinodermata > Ophiuroidea > Amphilepidida > Amphiuridae > Amphiura > Amphiura filiformis. Next base: position 696,235 of record NW_027305494.1, read on the forward strand.
TTAAAAAATTCACAATCGGCCAATGTGGTATATTCATACACTCGTAGATAGTGAGAACCAATTGGAGGAGCAAATGTTAGAAAGTGTATTAATTGTATATACATAATGCACGGGCGTGTACTCTCCATACATCATGCAGTGCTTTCGAATGCGTTCATTTTTCTTGCGGATTGATGCATTTATATTTGCTCGCATTTTCTCACATTTTTAGTAACAATTTTGCTATAAAAAAGCAAAAATGATGGAAATATTTTCTTAGGTTAATAATGCATATCACTTGTTGCTCAAGAAATTGTACAAAATAGTGCACTTGTGCTGAGATAAGTTGATGTGTCTAATGTATTCCCATCTGCGGGGTTTGTGCATTAGATGCATCAACGTCTCAGTACATGTGCATAATTTTGTACAATTTCATTTCCATCAAGTGATACACATTTCTTTACCTATAAATGTAGATATGTATATTATTAGTAACTTTGATGATATTTGTCTTACAAGTTCCTGTTTGCATATTGTGTCCATCACCTTATCACTTGGTGGTCTTGGTATGGTGATGCCCATGGGTCATATAGTGATTTTATAAATTCGCTTTTATAAAATAGCCTAAGCTCGCTGATAGCATTTCCCCTTGTAGATGCTAATAAAACCTAGTCAATAAAAATTGCAGTAAGTGTCAGCGAGCCACCGATAGGCATAGCATTAAGGCCCAAACTTAATGTTATCCCTTAAAATCACAAATGGAAAACAAAAGCCTACCTGGAAATTAAATGTTGCTTCAACGACAGTGACGGTCCTTTCTACAAATGTCTCCTCGTGGACTGGTTTGCGATACTGTAGGAAATCAGACTCAATTTCATGCCAATGGGAGTTGAGCTGGATGAGATTAGGCTCCACGACAGGTCTAGCGCCATCCTGAGATAAGCGTCGGCCATCGTCATTGAGTTTATCAAGTTGCTTGCGGTGACTTGCAAGTTCATCTTGGAGTGCCTGTAGAGTTTTTTAAAAAAGATAATAAAATGTTATTTATTTATTTTTGCATGAAGGATTTGACAAAACTTTGATAATTTAGTAAGTCTGTTAAAAAATAACCACATGAATATTATGAGGAATTGAAGTGCTGCCTCAAAGGTTGGCCCCAAAACACCTTTTTTGGGGGATATTTATATTCCGATGATCCTGGATGTATATTCACAGGGAGATGCTACTAGGGGCAGCTGGTCACCCAATAAAAAAAAGCGCAGTGATTTATAGTGCGCTACGCACAGACAACAACAATCATGCCATAACTGCGGACAGTCAGCAACACTGCCCTGGCCCACAGCTCCTGCCAGTACCCCTCAACACACCTGCCGTGCATCTGCTTTTGCCCCTTGTGACACACACCATCCAACATTCCTAACCAACCTCAGTCCAACAAAACCCCCAACAGCTTGGGTTGGGTGCCTACCCTTCAGTGGGCCAGGCAACACAGGGCACCTGCAACCAAACCACCCTGGGAGAGCTAGGGTTATAAAAAAACACCAAAATATAGCGAACAAGGTTCTTGAGATATAGCTGTTTTATATTGCATTCAATGAAATACAAAATAATTTGACCTCTACTTTTGGCCATATATCAAGTTCAATCTCGGCCACAAATGACTTGTCTTGCTTAATCAAATCACATTACATTTATAATGGAAGCGGACATCAACTTTAATGTTTAGTTTGGTGTAACTGACCTGTGTCGTACCGTGCTTAGCAGGAACCTAAGTATACAATCAGTTTTAAATACCTCTGCACCTGCAGACGTGATATTACTGCACCCCATGTCATCATTATTTTATGTATTATACTAAATGTTATTAAATTCAAAATGAAATTGAAATGTCAATGAAACACACTCAATTTAAAAGGCTCATCAGTAATGAGCCTTATTCCTATGAATCCTATCATAACGATATATAAGTACAATTGTCATTAAGAACTTTATTTCATTTTAATCATTGTAATATTCCCAATATCAAAAGCATACGCAAGCAAAATTTTCATTACATAATGCATTTCTTGAAATTTTATTAAAATCTTAGTAATCAGACATGATAATACACATTCATGAGAAGGTCTGGAAATTGTTTTTAAAAAGTTGGAACAGCATGTAAAAGTGGACAAAAACACCTGAAAATGGGTTGAAAATAAAACAACATTTCAGGAATTTTGACATCACAAAAGTGTTCTGACCGGAAATTCTAATGCCCGAGTATATCCCGTAAAAATGTTCATATTATTCATATTCATATTTATCTCGATTACTCCTCTCCACCCAGGTGTATAAATGGGTACCGGTGTTCTTAAATGCTGGGAAGGACACAGACTCGCTGTGGAGTAAGTGTAGCGATCCCCCAATAGCAACATTACATGGAGGAGTCTGGCCCAATCACCAATGAAAGAGAGATGGGCACTCCAATCACTGTTTATACTAAACAGCAGTATTTTCCAAATGAAAATGCTGGTGATTTCAAATTAATATTATTGTGGCTCTGTAGTCTACAATGTAATTAAATTTTAAAAGCTGTTCACATTTTAATAAAATATTGGTTCATAACCTAATGACCCAACATTGTAAATGAGTAACATGTGATGGGGTAATGGACTGAGTGAATTTTGGAAAACATCAAAACAAAACATTCTTCATATACCCAGACATTTTTTATCCATTCTTAATGTCATTGACATTGCTACCTGCCATGCAACAAGTAGTCATTTACTATTATGAAATTAGTCCTTTACTGAGTACATGTTCACAATTTCCATCCAACTGATAGGGATCAATTGAATGATGGCATCATTTTATTGCTAATTTGTCTGCTATGGGAACATCAATTTGCCTACTATGGTATCATGCTGATGAGAACAATGCTAACTGAAGCAAAATGTTACTTCCACAAGAATGGACTATTCAGTTTAACTCTCTTCACGATGGTGTCGACTGCAGACGACAAGTTTCAATTTTTTTTCAAAAATGTCAGAAATGTGAATTTTCATGACCATATTTGGAATCAGCATGAAAAATGCATTAAAATGAGTACAAACAAGCCTAGTATTGGTTCAGTGGTTCTTGAGATAGCTCTTGATATTTTAAGAAAATATCTCAAACTTGCTACTTCTTATGTTGAAGCCTATGGCTAGCATGCAGAGCATTAAAATCCACACTACCCCAATGGAAGATCTAGCTAAGTCTTCCACAGAGGGAGTATGATTTTTGAATAGAATAGAGAACTCAGTAACTTCCATTTGAAATGCTCACTCCAGTTGTGGAAGATATAGGTAAAGCCATAATATAGGGGGTGTATGGGTTTCAAAATGATTAACCATGACCAATTAGATTTGAAAAACATACTCCTCCTGTGGAAAATATTTCCAAAATCTTCCACAGAGGTAGTGTGGATTTCAACTGGAACAGCCCAATATTGACATCAAGCCTGTGATCATACAGCTGCATTACTGCAGGTGGATTTCAATGTATTATCTTCGCATTTGATATTTCAAATGGTCATTAAAGGGAAATTATTAATGGCACTATCAGCGAAAGTATAGAAATATTTGAAATATGTGGGAAAAGTTGGAAAGTGAAGGATATTATAACATTCTAACCAGGTATTTTGTCATGAAACTGACAAAGAGGATGATAACAGCAGTGAGGATATTAAAAGCTCCATTCAATTAGACCAGGGATATGAGACAACTTGTCTCATATCCCTGATTGGACTACACTTGCGCCCTCTGACATGAACTGGACACTACACTGGCTATCCAGGATTGTGCATTTTTATTGTATGAGCTTGGAACAGTCCATGTATTTTCCATGGATTAGCATGTGTCCCTCACGGACCAATCTGGGTAAACAAACAAACAAACAAACAAACAAACAAACAAAAATGTGTGTTGCTGTACTGTGTCAGTACAGACTGAAACTTCTAACATTTGACTAGATTGGTCGGTTATCCTTATTTGTAAGATCGCTTTTGGTCTTATCACTTTCAAATAGTGTACAGTATGCTTATTTTTGTGAGGGTTTTATTTTGGTGAATTTCATGAGTGGATGTGCAAGCATAAAAATAACAACACACAAAAATACTCACATAATTTTCAAAATCACCAAATTGCAAAAAATTCTGTATATGGAAATACAGTACAGTATATGTTAGCACACAAAGGGCTATGATTTTCTGCCTATATATCATGATTGTTTTGCATGATTAAATAAATTTTTTACTGTCATGAATTTTTTACATTACTAACCAACTAACCTAAATCCAATAAACATGTGAAAGTTAAACCCCTTGTATGATCATGTGATGATCAAAGCTTTGGGTAAACGGACTTTCTATACATAGCTGGCTACACCTTACTCCTTATATGGGCAATCAACCAAACAGGCATGGTTTGATGAGCATTGGAAAAACACAACAAGTCACATGCTTGTGGGTATTCCCCAATCCTTGAATCTATTGGAAAAAACCTGTCTAGCATCTAGTGATAATTGTTCCAAATTATTGCAGGCTCTAGTAACAAAGATCAATAATATTAAAATTTTCACGCCCACTGGAATATATGTTGTCGGTATCTAATTGGCATGCATGGCAATGGCACATTGACGGAAATAAATATAATGCCGCAAGCTAGAGGATTTGAAACATTGATGTATTATGTTATTCTGCAATCAAAAGCCATGGAAGTCAGTTTCTTCACACCAATTTGACAGATAAATTTGTGTCACAAACTAGAGGATGTAAAACATTGACATTATATGTTATTCTGCAATCAAAAGCCATGGAAGTCAACAGTTTCTTTACACCAATTTGGCTCATTGTGTTGGCCAGTTTTGCTGTGGCTAGTACTACTGGTGCTACTGGTAATGTTTTCACATATCCTAAGGAAAGCTTAGCATGCAAGGAGTATGATGGCATTATCCTGGACTGCAGCTACAGAAAGCTTACAGGGGTACCAACATTTAATAGTAACTACACCAAAACACTTGATCTGAATTATAATTCCCTCAAAACCATCACCGATAGGCCATTTAGAAATCTGTTATCTTTGCGGTATCTTTACCTTGCGGACAACCAAATTTCTGTTATTAACAATGATGCATTCTATGGACTTTCTCAACTGGAATCACTTTACCTACAGAATAACGTCAACTATCTCCACATCATTGGCGCACCATTTGAGCAAACTCCATCCCTTGTGCAACTTGATCTCAGCAACAACAGAATCCACGATCTCTCCTCTACTACATTCAATGGTCTTTGGAATTTACAAACTTTAGATCTTTCACACAATTTGATCCAGACTATGCCCGGTGGTATTTTCAACCATCTGCAGCACTTGCGACTTTTGGACCTGAGCGAAAATTTCATGAAAATTATCCCGAGCCATGCCATTGCGTCACTGCATTCACTGCGGACATTCGATATGAACTGGAGTTTGATAACACTCCCGTATTTCGGACAAGAATTCAGCACCTTGCACAACCTCACTGAAATAATGTTCGCAGTCTCCAACGATTCTGTCCCTACCATATTAACCGAGGACACATTTAGACACTTAGGTGATACACAATTGAAACATCTTGTTTTTGTGTTCCCATGGAATGCAGTGATTGATAAAGAGATATTCAACCCATTGAAATACATCAGTGACCTAGAAATAACCGGTACTGCGGACTCAATACTTGCATTGCAATCGCTGAATACCGAGCTAGAAAATTTAACTTTGGATGACTTAAGCTTAACTACTATCAATGCTACCACTTTTATTCCTATGTGGAACTTGAAATCCTTAAAGATCCTGGGAAAACGATACAAACTTGAGCAATCATTGCAGAGAATAGAAGATGCCTCGTTTCAATGGTTTCCGAGCTTAAAGGAACTGAGCTTGAAAGGAAACCAGTTGGAATACATAGACATGAATGCATTTGCTGGACTAAACCAGTTGGACAAACTTGATCTATCTGAAAACAGTTTGGCAACACTGCCTGTTGCTGCTCTCACGCAGATTTTCTGAATTTGGTTCTTTAATCCATCTTGACTTGAGTGCCAACAAGTTTGACGGTAAGCAAAGTGAATGTTCGTATTTGGATGATGTGGCAGACATTGCATCTTTAAAACATCTCCATCTTGGGAGGAACTCCTTCAATGCCATTGATATACGCATTTTATCAAATATCTCTCATTTGTACTTGGATGATTTGAAAAATGATGGCCTGTTTGACATCAGGTTTGACTTCGCTAAACTTCCTTCCTTGACGATTCTTGATCTTAGACGCCACAATCCTGGCTATCTATTCTTGCATCATGATGTCACAATCTGCCAGAAATCTGTCAACCTGATGTACCTTGATCTTTCAAACTGGGTATTCCTTGAATCTGCTCCCCTGATTGACTTCATAGGTCATGAATGCAGATACTTGCAAACCCTGGATATTACAGGAACAATAGATGAATGGGATGGCACCGTTAATTATACAATCCATACTCCACATTTGCACACACTGAAAATGGCTAAGAACAAGATGACATTGGTATCGCAAATGCTGTTTCTTGAAGCACCCCATCTGAGATACTTGGATTTAAGTTCAAATGACATTCAAACTGTAGATATCAACTTTGCCCAACTATTCCCAGAATTAGCAACGCTCAACCTACAGAACAATAGAATCAAGTCAATGGACATGTTTCACTTTCTCGCACCGATTTCTGACTTAAACATTGCACAGAATTCTTTGACTCAACTCCCAGCACAATGGCTGTCAAATACTTTGCATTCAGGTCTGACACGCCTTAATGTCGGTGACAATCTGTTTGACTGCACCTGTACAATAGACTGCAGTTGCACAATAGAGCCCTTTCGCCGATGGATACGTTCAGATACACAAACGTTCCTTGATCCACGCCTTACATATCAGTGCAAATCTCCCAGCAACTTGACCGGTATCAGCATATCAGATATCCGCATTGATTGTTCATTCAACTATTGGCTTTACATAGTTTTACCTTCAGTAGGTGGGGTCATCCTCATTGGAATTTTAATCGTACTGTGTTGTTACAGAAAGCATATTGAGTATAAACTCTTCTTGATGTATCGTCGACAATGCTGTCAGAATTATCAGAAACTGAAGGATGAAGAAATCAGAGAATTTGGTGCACATGTAATCTACGCCCAGGAATGCCAGGTTGCAAGAAACTGGGTATATGATGAACTTGTCCAAAACTTGGAGGAAGGAGTGGCACCAACATTTAACCTGACAATTCCGGAAAGACAAGCTCGTAGCGGATATTTGCTCTCATCTCTGTGCTACGGTATTGAAAACAGTCATAAAACAATAGCAGTACTGACGGAAGAATTTCTCAATGATGGACTCTGCCATTTTCAACTTCAAGTATCACAGATGCGACTGATTGATGAAGACAACAAAGTGTTGATTCTTATACTTTTGCATCCACTACCGAATGACAAGAAAAGTTTGTTGCTACGGAAACTACTTTGTGATACGGTTTGCCTTGAATGGTTGCCAGACAAGAGTGGCCAAAACCTTTTTTGGGAAAGACTGAAAGAAGAACTGGTCAAACCATCAAAAGTAGATAGACGATATGAAGAAAAAAACATTTGTTAGCAATAATATTAGTATTATTAAAGCCACTAGTATTGGTCCCGGTATTGGTTTGCCAAACCAAAAGACACCGATTCGCTAAATCAGAAAATCTCAAAAAACATACAAAATCAATTTTTTTTGTAAAGCAAATGGGTGTGCTAACATACCCTGCAAGTGACGTCACAGTTTGGTCGATGTTGGGGGATTATTGTCCATACAGACACTAATGTAGCTACATGCATTTGAATGTGTTTCATATTTATTAACACTGCACTTTTTTATGATGTTGCCAAATTTGAATCATAAACAAACCCAAAAAAGCCTAATGACAATTTGATTGACTTATCTGACACTTCTAAGCAATCCCTGCACATTTTGATTATTTTCTGGACTCATTGATAGTGAATTTAATTTGGTTTATGGTATTTTAGGAACAAGTATACTTGCTATGATTGTACTAATAAACTGGAAAAAGTGAAAGCAATATTATAAATCAAAATGAAATTTTACATGAAGTTACTAACTTACAGACTTGTGATCAAGGCAGTAGAATTTGGAAACTATACATAATCATAAGAACGTACATGAATGTCGATGATGTGATAAATATTTACATTTATATTTGTGTTGAACATGATCTATTCTGATAAAATGACATATGTGGGCTAATTTAATTAACCTATTCGTATAGCAGATGGCTAAAATGACATATGTGGGCTAATTTAATTAACCTATTCGTATAGCAGATGGCTAAAATGATTTTATGCAGAAAATCACTGAGAATGACTTTCAATGAATCACAAATTTTGATGGAGATATGTTTGAATATCTATACAAAAAACCTTTTTTTTAAATGTTTTTTTACTAATTACTTTTTTACTAATTATTTTTTACTAATTATATACAACAACTTATCTGTTTTGATGGGGATAATTGCAATAATTATAATTTCTACCCCCTTTAAAGTTACAAGACTTTAAACAATAACAGTCTTGAATTACATAATGTTGAAATTATTGTGTGAAATTTCTGGAAAAGCATAAATATTACAACTTTTGAATGTTTCTTTCCCCGTGTCTATGTGTTGTTTATTTTTGTTGCATGTAATGCATTTTCTTTTTAATTTGATATATATTGCATTTTTTAAATATATGCCTATTTATTTCACTGGTTTATTTATGAGTTATCCAATTCTTATAATTGTTACAAAAAGTTACAAATGTTACCAAAAAAACACCATGTACTGCCTTATGTATTTTGTCAATACTGTTATTTTCAATTTTAGTGTATTTTGTTTAAATAAATGGACATGGGCATGTTTTAATATTTATAATATTAAAATATCATATTAACACCCTAATAGCGTTTTATAAGATCTCTTGTACTAAGTGATTGTTGCACCTCTGTCATTACCGATTCTTAGGTCGGTGGGAGTGGTCTAGTTCGTAGACACATTTCTGATTGGACAATCGCATGATTTCGGGTGCCGTCTATCAGGCCGTAGACGACCCCACGTCATGATGCGTCTTGATAATGCGTAACACGCGTGTAGAGGTGCGTGTAGGTATCGCACTGGATGCGTAGACTAGTGCGGAATACGCGAACGCACTAGCAATACGCGCAACAGAATACGTGAAGTTGTAAACAAGTTTCGTTCATTTTATAATGAGGGAGTTTTTATGACGGTAACTTAGTTTTTGCTTAAAAAATTTGTTTACAGTTATTAAAATAATATTTAACTGATTAAGAATGAGAATAAGCGATAGGAATTTTTATTTTGCCTATCCTCTACCTATGATGAGCGACAGGCAGGTCCAATATTTTTATCGTAGTGGATACGCCTGCGCCCGCATCCACTACTCAAAATATTGGACCTGCCTGTCGCCTATCACACGATAGAGGATAGGCAAAATAAAAATTCCTATCATTTATTCTCTAATTACAAGTGTATCTCATTAGATACAATAACAATATTGTAAAATGAAATATAGTAAAATCACACGAGACAGCCTTTGGCATCACATTTGCAATTAAATTCAATTAGGATTTTGCATCACATTTGTATTAAGGGGTCGACTAAGTACTGTTGGTCGAGGCAGCCAAAAAGACCAATTTTCATTGTTTAAATCAATATATTATTGAAAAATAACACCTTGATATTTTGCAAAAGTTCAGTCTACAAATCATTTACTTTTTATTTATTGTTGTTAATGAGTTATGTACGTTTTACAAAAGTGATGTAGTTTCAGCCCTCTTTACAACTTAACTCAAGAACCACAGGATCTACGAAAGTATGCCTGTGATATTTGAACCCTTCTAGATGCTCGCTATGAAATGATAAATGCAGTTTTTGCCAAAGCCCACTATATCATTAATTTGCAGTATGCTGTGAATGACCAAATTGCAACAGTTGAAAATAGTTAATATAACCTTAAAACTACATGTATGAAATGTAAACTGTACCTTAAACTCAGGAAAATGTTGAAACTGTAAATATGTACTATATATAAGAGGATAGTTAATGATCAACTAATTGATTAGACAGTGTCATTCAATGGTGGAGTGTGAGTCATCCTATGGGATTTTCTAAATTTTCAAATCAATGGGGTGGGACACATGCTCCCCTGCTCATGCAACTGGTGTCATGGATGCTGGCTTCATTTAAATTGCGATAACTAAATCTTTTTTTTTTTTCCTTTCTTATTTATTTTACAATCTAAATTATTTTATTAAAACCTTATAAATGTTCAAATATAAGTACCTCAATTATATATAGGGCCTACATTGTAAAGTTTAAGAAGTAAATGTGCACAATTTGCAAATAATCAGCCTTTAGATATAAGGCCTAAAAATTGTATTGCCCTTAAAGCTCCAAAGTAGGGGTCAGTTGGGTGGTAATTTAAAAAATATTTTGCCACATACAATATTAACATGCAAGTTCACAATAAAATACAATGGTACACAACAATTTATATGGTTTGTCAGGCTCCTGTTTTAATGTATTAGAGTTGCACGGTACAAATTTACAAACAGGCAAGTGTTTTCAGTACTAAATGATAGCCTAATGTAAATGTAATAATTATAGCAACTAAATTGTCAATGGGCAGTCTTCAGTGAACGGCTCTTTTGAAAGCCACCAAACCTTTAAATTTAGCAGATAGATGAGGTCTGCTTGTTTTCTGTAGACAAGGGGCAGTCTTCAGTGAACGGCTCTTTTCAGAGCCACCAAACCTTTCAATTTAGCAGATAGATGAGGTTTGCTTGTTTTCTGTTGACAAGGGGCAGTCTTCAGTGAACGGCTCTTTTCAGAGCCACCAAACCTTTCAATTTAGCAGATAGGCGAGGTCTGCTTGTTTTCTGTAGACAAGGGGCAGTCTTCAGTGAACGGCTCTTTTCAGAGCTACCAAACCTTTAAAATCAGCAGATAGGCGAGGTCTGCTTGTTTCTGTAGACTAGGGGCAGTCTTCAGTGAACGACTCTTTTCAGAGCCACCAAAACCTTTTAAATTGTTCTCTGTTGACAAGGGGCAGTCTCAGTGAACGGCTCTTTTCAGAGCCATCAGTAGGCAAGGGGCGGTCTACATGTCTCATGTCTCTACTTTGTCCTGAAGAAGTCAGAGCTACTCCTGACGAAAGCTTGACAGTTCTAAACTTGTCCGACGGCGAACCCACTAAAAACCCACTAATTAAAAGTGCCTCCTTTGGCCTCCATGGACCAGATCACATCACAAATTTTTATGTATTTTTAAACATGTTCCCGGTTTCGTGGAAACAGGTCACATGAAATTCACTCATTACTTGCTAATAATACTTGCAAAACCTGTTTTAAAAATAATAGCTACTTACAATTCTCCACATGGTCATGTACATAGCAAAGGCATCAACTTCCATTCTCAAAAAATTCCATAGCCATACAACAATACATGTACCTTAGCTGTTCTTTTATAACTTGACTAAAATTGTTAGAACACTCTGACGTTGAAGCTCAACTGCTGTTTTCCCATTCCTTCACAATCATGTTGAACCTACGCACCATTATAAACCCTGGGTCAAGTGTGATCTGTTCCATGAAAAGGATGGTGAGGTAGCCTTAATATTTCTTGCAACAGGTTCAGAGATTACCGAAATGGTCTCTGTTATTTTCACTTCAAGTTTCACATTTCAAATCTTAATTCCCAAGCAACAAGCAATAAAGAGAAATAATCTAGCAAATCAACCAGAAATTAAAGCTGGCAATCAGAAGAGTGCATGTCCAGGAATGCATGTTAACGTTTCATACCCATCACAAGTGTTCAGACTCTTCTTCAGCAATTACCGGCTTTTGTTGAACATGGTAGTCTCCAACATTGATTGGTAGGAAGAGGGAAGACTCGAGGAGTAAAGTCAGCAAACAGTGCTTGAGCAGTCCGTAATTTCCTTCAAAGAACGAAATTCACTTTAACGAGAGAGCTTTTCCACAGGTGTCCCAACCAAGTTTTGGCCAATAAATGCGCTGCAGAATTTACACTTCCACACTACAGACAGACACCAAGAGTTAAAGACACCAATCCAAACCTTGTACTTTATCTCCCTGACATGTCAGTAAACATGTGACTAGTCAAAATCCATTCTATCAGCAGGTTCACATATGAGTTATTTGGATAATTTCCACTCCAAACAAACCAACATTAGAACAAATCACTGTGTAAATGTGACAAAGTCACTCAAATCTCCTTCAACAACTTATTTTTTTGTAGTATTAATTTTTAAGACTACGAAACTGTCAACAAATTATTATATAGAGAGTCAGTGGCTCTTAAGTAACCATGGTAACACACCAGGGTAATACAAAAAGGCCCATGCAACAAAATGTGGATTTGTATCATTTTGTTGCCGAATTCTAAGAAATGACACCCAAAAGTGGGTCACTTTTCTTATCTCTATGCACCATATGTATCCAATTGATATCCACAACAATATTTTAAAGAAAGATTTACCTTATACATTCAAAATATACCTTCTGGAAAAATACTTGCCGAAAAACTATAGAATTGGGTCAGCCAAAAGGAGTCTAATCTTGTCTTTTGGGGGATCCTAAAAGTGTTTAGGTGAAACTGTGTAATTGGTGTAGTAGCAACGGTTCATAGGGTTTAAGCCTTTTCAAAGGCGGTCTGATATAGAATTACATGCAACATAAATGAGACTTGTTCTCGCAAACTGAGCAGAAAGTCGCCAGCGAAGAAAAGAGATATGGTACATTGCCCAAGTCTTAAAACAATAAAAAACAAAACAATTCTCCAGTGAAATATTGACCTTTGAAGACCAAGTGAGGGAGCAACACTGACAAGTTCTATATCATTTTAAGGATTATGATCCAGAGAATATGAATTTGGACATAACTCAAAATAAAAATGTGCAACTTTACTCTCATTTGATACGAACAGGTCTCAAATGAGACTACGTCAAGGTATGTTGAGGGCTGTTTCGATGTATTTTTGCCTTGGCCATTGTTTATTTATGATTGGTATGCTTTGATAAGAGAATTTTGGTTTATTGTTGATTTTGTGATTTTGGTTTATGTTTATTTGGAATAGTGTAACTGTATGAGGGTGTTAAAAGAAAACACACCTAAGAAAAGCAAACAACAATAAATCCCCAAAAACATTCAAACAATACCAACACATTCAGAGAACATTGTTATACTACACTTGCTGGCTAGAGAACAATTTTGAGAGATTTGAATTTAAATATATTTTGAGAAAGAACCAGATAATTGACTCCTTTCTTGACCATCTGTTGCATTGGCATAGTGCATTGAGTAGCCCAGTCAGTAGGCATAGATGTAGCTTGGCCAAACATAATATAACATCTTGTTGATCACAGAATCACATGAACACAGTTGAGAGCAGCACACTAGTTGCAAGTTGCCTATAAATGCATGAAAGGCGCCCACTAAGTGAATTTGATGCGCGCAGTAACAAAAAACAAATAATTTTTGCCAATTATAAGCCTAACAAATTTTACTCCTTGTCCTGGAACTTTGAAGCAGTAAATATGTGACCATCTTTTCAATTTGCAAATAAAAATAAAAATAAGTATGTCAATAAGCTTAACACATGCAATCGTATACTACAAGATTAGATTAGAAGGTAACGCTATGATATTCAAGGGGCAAGTATGTTACAGTTTGATCGATTTTCAAATATATACGTCCACAAGCTCAGTGGCGTAGCCAGTGGGGGGGGGGGGGCCGTCGGTCATTGTAAGGCCGTTGGTAGATGGAAGGTGTTGTTGAATAGAACAACAGACCACCCAGGGTGACAGAAAAAAGGGGAGAATTGTAAAAAAAATGATGAAAAATTGTGAATTAAATTGAATTATACATAAAAATTTTGTGTTTTTGTGTTGGTACATGAGACGAATAGGGCCCTATACCTATAGGCCTATATGTCTGAGGTTGGTACCGCCTATTATCCTTTTTTTTTTTTTTTTGCTCTTCACTTTTTCAAACCATGCACTAAAATTTTGGGTCAACAAATCACAACTTCCGTCGGCAAAAAATATTTCTGTCAGTACATTTACAAGTTGTCCTCTCCCCCCGGTTCCAAAACAAAATCCTGGCTACGCCACTGCACAAGCAGAATGGATGTACACTACAAAGGTAGATAAGTAACAAGAAGAGTCTTTCAAAAAGACACAGTTCACGGATCAGGTGTATAGAAATTTGTTCTTCCATTTTCATATCTAACCTACTCTGCACTGATCTTACAATAAATTAGTGATTTGAGGCATAATGACTCCTACATCCTCTCTCCATCCAGCCAGCAAGAAACTCATTATCACTATCATAGGCTTATTGAAATTCAATTAATATACCATGCAGATAATAACCTACTTGGCCCAATAATTATTTGGGATTCAATTAAGATATGCAAACATTACTGGGTAGATAACAGGAATTAAGTTTTGTCAGTTGGAAGGAATTGAGTAAATCGCCTGTATCAAAATTAGTGTATTTTTCATATATGCAGTAATATGCTCAGCCTTATCACAAAATAAACAATAGCATTGACCTTACCCACCAATCAGTAAAGCCTATTATAATCATGTGATGGCTCAATCCAATAGTAAACATGCTTAGAAAAAAGGCAAAAAAATAGTCCTGGCTGCCATTGTCTCAATACAAGATAAGATGTGCTAAAAAGTCCTTGTCATGTGGGGCCGGATTTATAAAGGGATACAAACTGGGTATGAGGCACTAGGAATTATTTCCTAGCCTCATAATCACAAGGTTGATGGGCTACAATAGTTATTCAAGACACAGTGTATGTAAGGGATAAACTGTGCATATGAGATATGGGTTCAAGTGGGGGAAATGTTCACTGCCGTGAACAAAAATATTCAAGCAGCAAATATGTTTCCATTTTATCAATTTGCAAAAATAAATAGATATAGGTCAGCAGCCCATGCTTGTCTCCCGATTCCCAACATGCTATTATAACATGGATAACATTTGTCAACTTTTCATATTGGCTAAATTGTAATCTCTGATTCTCTAAATATTTTGTTGGCTCAGTATTCCAACTATGTGGATGGATACCTAGAGGGGATTTGAACGCGCTATAAGCTCACAGAAGTAATTCTTGTGTGTTATAGCTAACACAGTGATAACTTGGTGATATAGCTGAATGCGTCTGTGGGATGATATTTTTGTAAGGAAGAGTATGGCTTTTAGATACAACAATTACGCTAATCTGAATGCTTACAATACAATACAATACAATTGTATCACATCTGAAATATTTTATGTTCCAACTAAACACCATTGCAATGCTCTTTCAACAGGTACGGCAAACCCCAATTTTTGAAAATTGGCGAAAAGTTTTTTCATGTGATACCAACCCAAATTTCTGAAATTTCAAAACATTTTACTTGGTTCTGCAATTGATCATTTGAAATCATTCTTCATAAAAAGGGCCGATATGGCTACATATACATCATAAATATATGAAAGTTATTGTGTTCAGGAATGGGTTTAAAGAAAAACAGAATACCACAGTCCACCCCTAAAACTGGGTTTCCTAATTTATCACCCATATGTTTCTATTGCCATCTTTACATTGTGTGTGTGTCAGGCCCACCATTGCAAACTGGAACAAAGTTTCTCAGGCCAACTGTTTTCCTGCTATGATTTCTTAATCACATTTTCAGAATCATTTGGTGACAGAATCGGCTTAGCATGATGTTCTTCAACAACATCATCATATGGGATGTATATATGAGGCAGACCTCACATGCCTATCATAGCATAACTGATATGGATCATGACCTGTGTCAGGTTTAGAATCTGATGGCTTCTAACTACTCAACACATGACACAGTGTATGTGGTGTAGAGGTGGAGGTTTTGTATTCACTACCAGTCAAAATGACTAATTTACACAGACACCAGGGATAACGTCATGCAACGGCAGGAATATTGGGGGGGGGGGCAAAGAGAATTTCAGGGCGGTAAAATCAACAAATTGCCACAAAAAGTGGAAATAGGCTATTTGTAATTTTGAGTTCTTACTGGGGCAATGGAGGAAAGAGTTGACCAAATCCCACCCCTTCCCCGGCCGCCATAGCGTAGTGTAAGTTATTTCCTTGTTTTGCATTACCGAGGTCCCTGGTTCAAGCTCTGTCAGTTCCCACATGATTTTATGTGCATTTGATATCAAGTCTATTTTTACTCTCAAAGAATTTCTCTGGGTATATGAGTGTTGTGGGCCAGACCAAAACTCATGGCCAGGAGTATTGCATATAATTGGTCGAGCCAGGCAAGCACAACAACCATGGCTTGCATAATCCTCGAGGGGTCAGTGACTCACAACTGGACCGAAGCAGATAACTCGTCATCTTCTTCCTTCCTTCTTTCCTTTCCTTTCGCCAAAAAAACCGAAAATGCATTAGCGGAGGACTAAAACAGACTTACAGATGGTGGAGGCAGAACTTTTGAATGCCTTCATATACAAAACTATCATATCACATACACATGAGAAGACCAACTAAGAATGCACTTGTAATTAGTTCTGGGCTACCATGCAGACTGTGCAGGCTTCAGATGAAGTTAAATATCATCAATGGAATGACGAATACTACGTGTAATATTATGTAGTGCAATTTGATGAACTTTAAGTCAGCATGGTGCTTAGTTCTACTATTGCAAGGAAGGGCCCATGATAAGGTTTTATAATATTATAGTAAATAGTACCAGGATAAAAACTTATATTTGCTAATGTTCTCAAAACCTGTTTCATTAAAACTAGTGTTGGCCGATCCAACCCAAGATCGGATCTGCCGATCTCCGATCTGAAAATTAGCAGATCGGGCCGATCCGATCCCATTCAGATTCCTTAAATGTTATTCTACAACCAGTACAAGTTCATTCAAGTCGGGCCCCAGTAATGTTAACGGTCAAAGCTTAATTCCCAAACCTGTAACTATGTAATATGATGACCGTTTTAGAGGTTTTTCATGTCAATATCAACCCAAATAAAATACCATTTTACACCCCAAGTCCCAGCGTTACTCACTCAGTGCCTCCGATTGTCGGAAGTTTAATCATTAATCCATTTCTCTTGATTGTTTTATTCTTCTTTCTTCTCCGCGAATCAACTTTGATTTGTGTGTGTACCAAGTTAGGCGAATCACTGCGCGAATTGATTCGATGACCCTGCAGCTAAATCAGCTCCATCGATATTATAATAATTTATGCATATGACGTATTGGGGAATACCGCGGAATTCCCATATTTATTGGTTGTGCAGATTTGTTTACAGAAAGAATTCACGTGTTCGGAGATTAAGAGATGAAATCGTCAGTGTGAGGAGGAATAGCGAGAATGTGCGCGATTCTAAAAATAACATGCCCTCAAATTCACCTTGGGAAACCCGACATTGAAGGGCGCAGGGACTTCACGTGTCGAGTGTTAAAGTGTTTACAAATTTTTCCCAGGGACGCACTGTACAGTCGGGAGTGTTGTCACTGAGTGGATAATATTATAAAATACAGTATGAAACGACATGATTCTTGCGGTGGTAACAACGTTTTTGGAAATATATTGGCATTAAATAGTAGTAATGTTACATAAGAAAGTAATGGTAAGCTTAAAGAATTGTTGTGTACTTTTATTACTGTCAAGTTCAGAGATCGATAAGCTAGATCGGCAGCTGATAGCTCATCTGCCGATTCAGATTCAAGGCCGATGCAGTCCATATCGGCACCGATCTCCGATTCACAGATCGGGTATCGGCCAACATTAATTAAAACACAAAGAGTTTTCCCCTACTTTTTGGTAATGACAAAAATATTAATTGTAAAACAAAATGAATACATGTCTATAGCTGAACAAAATTACGACAATAAAAATTTTTTGTCAGCTACATGTTGCCAAACATGAAAACTGCTGTCAGCATTAAAATAAATTTAAGATGTAATTATGAACTATCCAGAAAAAAACACTGCTTCCAACATAATTTCTAAAAAGAAGTACCTTCCATATAATTTTGTAGTTAACTAAATGTCTTAAAATAGTGTGTCTCGTCTCAAGTCGAGAAAAATGCCCTGTTCGTTCGCATGCACTGGCCTAACCTTGCAGGGTGAACATACGCTCGTAGAGGAGCAATTTGTCCATACGCTGGTGATGCAATTACTTACACCCACTGATCCATTCTCTACATACAGCTCATCTGTCTTTTGGAATTTGCAGGAGAGCATTAAATAGCTCTTCTGAAGCCTTCAAGGAGAGCTGTTTAGAGCATTTATAATAGAATGCAAAGAGAGAATGGACAATTAAGGAAAGCAAAAATCACTCTCCTGTTTCAGATTTAAGGAGAGTAGTATGGAGAGTCATTTGCTCTCGCTCTGCTCAAAAGGCAGTCCCTGGCTCATACCTTGAGACAAGACACAGTACATCCACAATTTGTACCAGTGATTTCTTTATATGACATCGGTTTATAAAGACATTATGCATGATGTAATGTATATAAGTTCATATGATACAGGTATGTATGACACATAATTATACATCATGTCGTTATTATGGTCCACATGTGTGTGACAAACTTAGTAAGCTTATAATATGATCCAAATCCAATTAACAAATTAGTTATCTCATAACTACTGGATACCATTGTAAATACCAGAGTAGAACATGTCCTACTGCAAGTATACAACATGAACATGGTAACATAATGTGCTTACTTGAGATATAGCCTCAATTTAACATGTTGGACAAATAATTCCTGAATTTTAAAAGCATGCCTTTTTTCTTAAAGTTAAAGTGATCCAAAAATAAAAGTGTTTTTTCACAATTTTTTTGCCACTTTCTATGAAAAGCTGTCTTAAATCTACATAAATGCTTTCACTGGTTGGGAAATTTGAACAGAATGAGTGATTTTTGGTATTTTTAAAGATGATGATGAAAAAACAGAAAACAATAATTGTCAACAAAACTAACTTATGTAGGAAATTTCACTGGAGGGGAATACAACAATGCTTTTTTCCATGCCTCAAATACACAATCCAAAGCAAAGCTCTTTCATGTCCCAATTATGTGTTACTCCCTCTTCTCTTCCCCAGATATATCCAGATATAATACCATTTTGTTAGTACCTGTGAACTCTCTGAGTACAATTGTCTGGTTTTGGTTACAATTATATGTGAGCATCAATGGGCTATTCCATTTAAATTCCACACTACCCCTGTGGAAGATTTTGGAAATATCTTCCACAGGGGAGTATGTTTTTCAAATATAAGTGGTCAGAGTTAACTTTGAAACCCATACTCCCCTGTATTATGGTTTTACCAATATCTTCCACAACTGGAGTAAGTATTTTAAATGAAAGTTATCCAATTGTGTATTCTATTCAACATTGATACTCCCTCTGTGGAAGACTTTAGCCAAATTTTCCACAGGGGTAGTGAGGAATTTAAATGGAATAGCCCAATATCGTCACCCATCAACATTTACCTTTTCAAAAATCAAAATCATACAGATGAAATAAATGATGGACATCACCGTGTGCCGACACCAAGCAATGAGAACGGGGGAGTTTCTAGGTAATTTGTCTGGTTTTGGTTACAATCATACAATACCTATGAGCTAAAAATCATTAAATCATAACAGGCTATCATTAGATACCTGTTTTTCACTACCATTTGTTAATACGGGGGCGTTCCTGAGTAAATTTGTCTGATTTTGGTTACAATATAATATAATATCTGTGAGCAACAAAAAATCTTTCATTATAACAGGCCCCATCATCATTGGTCTTTTTTCCTTCTTCAAAATTATACATACAGATGAAATAATTGATGGAAATACTATCCACTCTTTGCCAGACACCAAGCAATGAATTCTATTCTAATTGCACAAAACACCTGAAAGACGGGAAACGATGTCTGTGCATATGAGACGTTTATCCCACCAGTATTATAGTCCCTGTGTGTATTGGGTCACTGACTGTCAGCTCATGCAAGACTTAAAGGTACACACAGCCACTTGATTTTGACCCAAAAAAATTTCAATCAAAGAAATTGAGACCCGGGGGGGGGGGGGGGGGGGACCCCAACTTTGGAGGTGGCGCGTATGTAGGGCTGTTAAGACCCCCTTTTTCAGCGTCGCTGTCACCCAAAGACCCCATTTTTTTACGAACACATGCTCTGTCACCCTAAGACCCCCTATTTTTCCATTTGATCTGTCACCCAAAGACCCTTACAAGTTCAATTTGAACAGCAACTTTCATTTATCACTGATTTTGTTACTTATTTTGAAAAAACAAGGAAATTTGAAGCCATATAGAACTAGAAATATGATTTTCGAGGTTTCCGTGGCGCTGTTTCGGCTCTCACAAAGATTCCATTTAAAAAAAGGTCATGTTCTCACTCAATGACCCCATATTTTTTACATTTTGCTCTCACCGAATGCCAAAAATCATGCTCTCACCCAATGACCCCATATTTTTCACATTTTGCTCTCACCAAAGGCCCGTGGTGCGAAAGTGCCAGCCCTATACCTATATCCATTTCATATTGAAGTGCCCCCCCCCCCTCCCTCCCCCCCGGAATTGAGATTTTGAAAGAATTTATGTAAGACGCCATCACTCGATCAATTTTTAAATCCATACCTTTTATTTCATCCAATTACATTTTGGTTTTGAAAATAAGATCCCTTTGTATATATTGCATTAGGTCAATGACTGCTTGCAGTAGGTTATGAGTCTAAGATCAGGGAATAAATAAGATTGGGAAGGGTCACAACACTACCGCGATTTCTACCGGCTGCATCGAGTCCATGCTCCGTGTTAAAGTAATAAAATTACCCGTAAAAATCACGGCTTGCTGCAACCAAGGTTAGACTTGTTCAAGCCTGCTACAGTGTATTTTTTTCAAATGTTGAACAGCTGTTTTTAATACTTTTAATAATATTTTTAGCGCATCCATGAACTTAATTTATTTAATACAATCCCACTATCCAGACCAAGATTTATACAAGAAAAATACTGTTTCAATCACAAAAATTAACCTTAATTTTGCACCTACACGTAAGACTTGGCGATAGTCTATTCAGATATCGTTGTCAAGCTCGAGGTGATTAACCCCCGATGATTGACAGTCGGGAACGCGAACTGTTACACGTAGTCATGGTGCTGGGCGCGTTCGGGGGTGCTGGCGTCCGTCAAGTCGACGGTCGCCAGCACCCCCTTTTCCCAAGATGGCGGCGCCCATGCTGGTACCAAATTTGGAGAATCGGCGAATCACTGTCAACCCCTTGCTAAGATGCAAGTACATAGTTGTATGATTGTTTATCTTCTTTACCCCCCCCCCCCATTCAAAATAGGACACTGGAGAAATTTCCCAATTTTGATACCTACCAAGGTTACAGGTCTCACTTGCAAATCCATGCTCCTGCTTATCCATATTGCAACAACCAGAGAAAAACAAGCCAAAACATAGGCTAACAAAATGATTAAGCCCATCATGGCGGATGCTAGTCTCTGTCAAAATCTTACTGCAGCAAAATGATATGTACTTCAGCACTAGAATGATGGCACATCCAAGATTTCACCCACTCAAATTGTGGTCATTCCAGACTGCGGAGGAGATAAGGCTACAACAGCCCTCAATCTTTCAACTATACAGATAAGACACAAACCATAGCAAAAAGATGAAAATATACACATAAATAACAAGTTTGATCCAACATTAACAAGTAATACAGTAACTTATTCCAAAGTAGCAACATGAGATTGTGGAGGAGGCTAACAGATGTAACATTCACACGTCTGATATATAATGAGTAGTCTCCTTCCAAGCCATTTGATTTATAATTTCCAGGAGGGCAGCATGAGAATTACACACAGTTGTGGCAAAAATATTCCAACTTGTTACACCATTATTCCATATTTGCTTGCATTATTCCATAAACATTTTTGATCCAATCGCATTCCAGGTCTTCTCGTTATCACACCACACAGCTTAAAGCCCTACATTATGATGGCTTTCCTTAGCATTGCAATCCTTTCCTTAATTCCCAGTAGCTTATGTCGTTCAAACTTTCCAAACAAAATCTTGATCCTCCCTCTACATTCGACATCACTGTTACCAAGATACTATTCTGCAGTTATACAAGATGACGTCAGTATACAAACTGAAAACTATCTCCCCCATATCTGCTTGTTAAGCTTCCATGTCCCAAACGTACGTGATTTGCTTTGACTTGAGGCTATCTTCCCATTAGCATTATTAGCTAGCCACGCCAACTTAGTCCGCTCGCACTGAATCTGATATCAGCACATTGCTTTTCCGAAGTTTATTTTTAAAACACAGGCGAGCTTAGGTTAAATGTTGAAACAACTATCCATCTTGACCCTTGCTCCACATCCCCTAACCGACCCCAGGGAGCCGGTCGCCAGGAGGAGGAGGGGGTTTTCTTGTGAAGTTGATACACCAGTTTAGTTTTCCGTTGTCATTGCGTCCATGTTTGGATGACCAGCGGGTATCGCTAGATAGATGTTGTATACGCCACAGCAAGGGGTGTTGTAATAACCCCGGAGGCAACCTTGGCCCGTAACACTACGCCTCTGCAACTTTATCATCGCCAAATTGGACGCACACGCATGCCTGATTTGATAGCTGGCTTGATGTCGGACTCACAACTCAAATAACAGTTTACTTTTCAGGTTTACACATTTTCGGGTCTAAATGAGTTACTAAGCATCTCAATTACAAGACTTAAATTCCTAATGACTATACCACCTACGTAGACACAAACAAATAAACTATAAATCCAAACACAGATTCAAATTCTCTGTTACAAGTTTCCGAAAACGCCACTTGAATAACTTTGGAATAAAAGCTTTTCAGCATGCAGAGGGATAAATATGCAAACTTCACTATCTCTCTCCATGAACCGTAGCTACATTTGTTTGTGACAATCACAGCGGTCCAGTGCTAATAGATAGTGACAGAATTCTATACATTTGACGAAAGATAAACGCACAAGATTTTTTCACATCAGATGAAAGCGACTTTTTAATAATTGCACAGAAAAAATAAGAGCATGTCGCAGATTGATTTGTTAAAAATTCACGTTAAAATAATTTAAGTGAAGTTTAACTTTGACTTGGTTACATCCCATCATCGAGTGTGTGCAATTGGTAAGATATTGGATGCGCTCACCTGGAGCGACCTTTTGACATTTTCAGTGACAATTAGAGACAGAATGTGACATCAAAACAAATTTACTTCTATATCCTAGTGATCACTGGTCATGCTGTTTAACCCAATGAGAACTACCTGCCTATTGGTCAAAAAGAAGTTTTCATTATCAATTGGACCAATCAGCAACATTGTTAGAATAATTTCACCACACAAAACAATAGGGGTGAATTATTTGCAAAGCTCCATTCTGATTGGAGATTAAAATGAAGATATCATGTAATTGACCAATCAGAGGCAATGTTACATCGGCAGGTAGTGCTCAGGGGGTTAAAACTTATGATTAATTTGAAGAAACAAATTGTTTGGATATGAAAATATTTCAATATATTGCAATTTTGTACAGTCTTATGAATTATACGGAATTGGAGAACATGATTTAAATAATAAAATTTGATATTGTTTTTAGATTAAGTTGTAAAGCATTTTGGATGTAGAAAAAATAAAAAAATATAAACCTACAGCTTTTCACTGTTTAATATCTTCCATAAGTGAACTCTGTAACCTAAGGGTTTGGACCATCAAGAAGCCATCACAACTGTTTACAATACTAACACATGCTTGCCAATGGAGCATACTATCATAAATGACACATATGATGCTGACGAGCAACGCTTATTACGAGAATGGAATCTCCTTCCGGCTGCTACAAGGAATAGTAGCTGATAGTAGCTAGCCATCACTATATGAGTGAGATAGCAGGATCCATTATGATCAAAAACCTCATCTGTCAGGACAAAGTTCTTTAACCCTACATATATGTGCATGAAAAGAATGACCTTTGAGTGTGTTGGGTACAAAAACTCATACTGGTAACTTGAGGTCAATTTTTGAGCTATGTTTGTTGAATGGCGGTTAAGGGCTCAGATAGTGACATTTTCACATATTTTTTGTGGGACTTGAGAGCACATCAGACATATTGAATTACATTTTGAATATGAGGAATGTCATTCTGATATCAAATAATTTTGATTTTTTAAAAATATAACAGTCCTCGAAGTAATGCCATTTGATATGTCGGTAATGCTCTAAGGTACCACAAAAAACATGTGAAAACATTGCTATCCGATTCCTTAATGAACTTTGTCATTGGAATGAGGCCATTTTTAGCTCACACTTGATCTGTGATTTAATAGGAGGAGTTATAGGAACCTCATTTGTCAACATCCATCAAAGTGTGATTCGCCAGATTTCTTGCCGCATGTGTTAATATTCAAGCATCATGGTACTAGAAATATATCGTAAACATTCACATTACATCAGTACTTCCTTCCGATGACTTATAGTAGTACCTGATGGCAAATGGGTCAATACACTGGTGTAAGATTTGTGATCAGTGGTGGATGAAAAACATGTTTGTCAACATCTATTTGCTTGCACTATACTGCTTTAACCTATATATAAGTACAAACCAAATCTGTGGCATCGGGGGTCGATGCTTTGCGTCTCATGCAATGTGACGCATAAAGAGCGTTTTGCGCTCAGCAAGTACAAATCGCGCAGTAGTTGGTGCGCTATTCATGGGGGATCATGGTTTGGTGCTTGTGTTCCCCTAATCGCGAGTAGTCTTTGACAAAGACTACAATCAGAGGGAACCTATTTTGGGCTATTCTTACCACTGCGCAAACAGGATTGCCACTATGCACCCTGTGGACTAAGGTTTCTGGGTATGCCCCTGGTGGCTGAAATGTACATGTACAGAGAGAGAGGAAGGTCTAGGTGACAAGGGGAAATCTTGAATGAACATCCAAATAGTTGTACCGGTCTGAAGATTGCTCAATGAAGATCTACAACTGAATCAGTTCCATTGGATCATGATGCCCTTGGTGGTAAGCGTGAAGTGAGGAACAAAGCTCTGCATCAGATGGTTAGTATAGGCTAAGGCAGACATCCTACGGACTGCACTTGCTAAAATTCTGATTATCCACACAACTAGATGTGATCAATCATCCTATTATGCATAAGTTGTTTACAAACACATAGTTTGTTTACTCGAGCACCCAACTTATTTTCACTGGCATTTGATAGTTATGACATCGTCCCAACGTCACCTTGCTGTAGTCTTTAATACTATAGAGCTTTGAAGATTCAAGTTCTTTTCTCCCTGTATATAGTTCCCATTGAAAGGTTTGCTCTAGTCCCAAACACTGCATATCAAATGTCACCATTTTTGTTGCACAGACATATTAATCAACTGAAATTGTCAACACTGAAATACCTTACTTTCCCCAACAAGGATCTCTCGCAGATGAAAAACAACATCAGGTAAAAATGGAAAACTTTATTTTTCCAGCAAAATCTTTACATAATCATACCTAAAATGAAACCTGAATGCCTACTGCAAAACGGAAGGGGGAGGCGAATCCATATTTCTCAATTCTGGGATGATTCCTTTTAGTACTGAGTTTCCACTCTTGAATGTCAGCCTTCAGACTAGACACCTCACTTTAAACTGACCCCCTCAAGAAGCCCCGTAGAATCTTTATTCAATGAATCAAATTTCACAAATGCATTTAAAAAAGTTTGGACGGAATCTATATGCCATGCTCATGCATATAATACACCTAATGAAAACAATTTAACAGCAATGACGTAGAAGGAATATTGCTGTGTATTTAGTTGGTTCACTATAATATTCCCTATTTGCATGTTCTCCTACTTGATTACTCACTCACTACTCGCTTATCACTCATTTACTCATCACTCACACAAACGCCCACTCTTCTCTCACTCACTCAATCCATCAATCGTGACATAGGTCTCAAATATTTCTAAGAAGAAAAACACAGAAAAAAGGTGGACTCTAAAATATCCATACCCATATTACACAGGCTAATTAAAAAAAAAATGTTTCCCTTGAAACTTGGACAGCAAAATTAAAAACAAACAAAATTTTGAACACATGTTGCAACATGAAACTTTATGCACACAAATATTACCACTTACGATAAGTGACAGTTGCTAAACATCCACCTATTTCAAATGCCCTGGCCCCTATATCTAACATCTTCAGTTTAATTTCAAACCTCCCGTTTCAAGATGCTAAACAAAACAAAACGGAAGATTGGTATTCATTGTGCAAAGTCCTGGAGCAACCAACAAGCAATTTCCTCCCTTGATGGAATTGGGCTGTTCCAGTTAAATTCATTCACCCCCAATGGAAGACATGACCTTAATCTCCCACACAAAGGGTGTAGATTTAAAATGGAGTCACCCATTCAGGTAATCCCATCTGAAATTCACACTCCCTGTGTGGAAGATTAAGGTCATGTCTTGCACAGAGGGACTATGGATTTCAACTGAAATAGCCCATTTTCTCCCTTGATGGAAAATCTGGTGTTAAACAACTTCCTTTTAATGTCTCAAGACTTATTGGCAAAGATATTATCTTATGTTATTGTCTTATTCATTCGAAACTATATCATGACAATGTTAATATAAATAAAGAAAAAGACCATAAGTGTGTCACCAGACAGTTATATCTCCCATATGCCTCTATGTTCCCATACACCTGTGTAACTCAATAAGAATATAAATCTAAGAATAAGAAAAAACAAAGATTTTGTCTCTTTGGAAGATTCAGACACTTAAAATATAAAAACTTCATCCTCTAGCTTGGATTATCAGCATATAGGACCTCGACCCACATTGGGCTATTCAGTTGAAATCCACACTACCCCTGTGGAAGATTTTGGAAATATCTTCCACAGGGGAATATATGTTTTTCAAATGTAATTGATCAGAGTTAACCATTTTGAAACCCATATTCCCCCTATATCATGGCTTTACCCTTTTCTTCTACAACTATAGAGTACATATTTCAAATGGAAGTTACCCAATTGTCTATAGGCCTACTATTTGAAACTTATACTCCCTCTGTGGAAAACTTCAGCTAAATCTTCCACAGGGGTAGTGTGGATTTTAAATGGAATAGCACATTACAAATACATAATGTTTATCTGACAGTGTTTATATGAAAAAAATATTTGTGACCTATTTTGTACAGTAGGCCATGTAAGTCATTTAGAGCTCACCTATAACTTTAAGACAACATGATTTCAAAAAGCATTAGGCTACCTGTAAGTTGTGCATGGATCCCATATTCACAACCTCCAAGTATACTAAGTTGACTTAGTTGCTACAGGTAACTAAATTATGTGATATTTTGGTAAAATATCCAGGGTATTATATTTCTACAAATTGTTTGAACATGTAGTTCTGATCTAATCTATTTGGTACCCAACTCTGGTTATTTTACATAATAGTTTATCACCAAATTCACCAAATTTGGGTAATATTCATGCAGCTTGCTTACATTTAGTTCTGATCTGGTCTGCACTGCTTTTTTTGTGTATGCATCTGATCCACATAGCAACCTCTCAGCAAAATCAACTCAATGCTCAGTGCGAGAAGTGGGTAAGTGCAATAGCTGCCATGTGTAGATGAGTACAATATACTGTGAGTTCACAGGGCATATGTTGCCAAATGTTCACAGGGCAGCTATTGCACTTACCAACTTCTGGCACTGAGCAGTCAATATGAACTTTGGAAAGAGATCCATTTAAAGTAATAGTGATCTTAATGGTACCAACCCCTTAAGCTTAACCCTAGCTCTAACTTAATGTGAGTGACCTCCGTTAGATCACTTGGGTTCATCTATAGGACCAGATTCCTCTGGTACAATATTGGTTCCCCGGGGGGGCCACTCAAATATGAGAGTGTACGCATGCGTGACCAAATTTTTTTCGAACACCCCTAAACAAGTTTTCCTCTGTGAGCAAAATGACCCCCTAAACAAGTTTTTATACGCTTTCCCCAAAAATTTGACCCCTAAACAGGTTTTTGTCTAATTTTGACCCCCTAAACAAGTTTTTGTCTAATTTTGACCCCCTAAACAAGTTTTTGTCTAAATTTGACCCACGTTACAAGTTTTGATGGATTTTGACAAATTGAACAAATTTGTAGGCCTACTAAGTTAGTAACTTTTCATTGAACACTAAAACTGAGTCCACCTCCTGGATATAGGCCTACCCCCCCTCCGGTATACCATACCGTACCACTTTAAAATATAAATAATTCAGATTCGTAGCTTGTTACATGAATCTGATTGGATTCTCGTAAAAGTAGTTTTGTGAGAATATACCAATATTCAGCGTAATTTATCATCATAGTTTATCCAGACAACGTTAAAGCAGTTTTCACATCGTATTTGGTTCCGAATTCGGCACCTAAAGTTGATTATCGTGTCCTGATATCAGCGGCCCTTTTCATGCTTTCTACTGCATATATAATTTCCTAAAGTAATCCAGAGAAGGGGAAGCTCGCAAATCTACCAGCAGGAGTAGTGAATAATGTGAGGAATCTATAAAGGTCCTAAAAATCTTTTTGAAATACATATGATATTTTCATTCCGGATTTTCGTCTCCCCGTTTTGTCCACTGAACTATATACCCATCATCATAATCATGACGTCATTAATTAATATGCACGTTTTTAATCTAAACGGTATTTTACATAGAAGTACGAGGCCATGGTTAAATCACATGTAACACGTCATGAAATATATTTGCATAACATAGTGCTTTAAACATTTATACGACACTGGAATAAACTTTTTTGAATCGGAGTTTCAGCAGATTTGAAAAGCGGATTAAAATGGTACCTAAATGCGTTACAAACGATTTTAAAACAACCCCTTTTCATGAAAAGTCAGTTCTTTGAGGCCGTTGAAGCGTTAAGAACAGAACGTGACCAACCAAAAAAAACACCCCTTTTCACGCGTTTTTTTGGTCATGCTTACATCATTATATTTGAGTGGCCCCCCCCGGATTGGTTCCTGGTGTAACACCATTTCACTCCTTGACATGTTCTATGGGTTAAATAATATTGCATGTGATAACAAGCAAGTCAGCAACCTCTGTGACTATCCTTAGATATAAGAAAATGCTAATAAATGATAGTAAGGTGATGACACACTTAGTACGTTATCACTTCAAATTAATTCTTTGACATATTAAGAAGAAATTATAATGAGATCAAGTACCTTTCCAACAACATCATGAATACAATCTGAAATCAGGATTTTTAAGTTTAGGATGTCTTTGATCTTAAGATAAAAACACTCTTTTAGATTATTCGTGAGGTCAGGAATTGGAGTCAAAATTCAATTTTGATAAATAAGCCTGTAAGCCTGATTCATTTAACATCATGCCTCTATATTCATTTTCTACCTTGTTTAACTGCACCCAAAAGTATCCATACACTCAAATAAGAAATAATATCTTGTACAGAAAACATTAAGTCACATTTTGACAAGTGAGATTTATGAATGAACAAATCAGATTCATGTATCCATACAACTATAACATTTCTTCATAAAATTACCACCATTTAAGTGTAACAATACCTTCTGTGTGCAGTTAATTTGAAGTAGCAAACACAAGTCAAAATATGGTGACAGTGCAATTTCATCCCTGATACTTCACATAAACTATAATTTAATATAATTACCCATAATCCCTTGCTTGTAACCATCTTTCACCTCTTAAACTAAACACACCAAGCAACTAGCAAACCTGACGCTACCATGCTAGCTGATGGTGGTATATTCAATTTACTGAGAACAAATTACGACAACTTTTTTTTCCAGGGGTCCCTCCTAGGCTCACCATGAAATTTCAATTTGTTACTTTGTTGCCATGAGCAGAAAGGCAATTGAAATGGAGATAGCGCTAACCTGGCAGACAAAAAATGCAAATTGAAACGAAAAAAAAACGCAGGCAATTTTTAAACTTAAAATGTGAATGGACAATTAGTGTTATTGATCTAATTCTTCTAGAACACCTTCGCTGTATATAGGTAAGCTGTAGGATGTTACTGAAATAATACCCTTATTCTGATTCGAAATGCAGCAACCTTTTTAATATTATTGTTGACTACGTTGAGATCGTCTAGGATGTTAAGTCCATAGGGCTATTAGTTGATACATTTTATATTGGAAGCCATCTCAATGTAAAGCTATGAATGTGACTTGGAGTATGTTGTACCAAACCCAAAATGGCCTCCGCACTTATTGATAAGTTAGAAATCATTACAAATTTGTTAGTTATTTCAATCCTCAATTAATTAATTGATTGATTACCAAAGTTTCACTATGGACCACAATGGCCTCATTCCAGTGGCATAGTTCAATAACCTCAATTAAACAATCATGATGCAATTTTGACCTCAAGTTGCAGAGTATGAGTTTTTGTACCCAAATTTTCAAAGGTCATTCAATAAATGTACAAATGTACTGGGGTTAAAGAACTGTGCCTCTAATAGATGAGCATGTTATGGATCCTGGTATAAATGGTATGGTATAAATGACACCCCTTATATCAAGTATTGGGATCTCCTTTATAGAACTTATATCAATCCTCCTTTGTAGCAGATTTATTTGTCTCAACATTTGAGTGCAAACATCGCTAGGTTATGCTCCAGTCCAACCCGCCTTAAAGAAGTCTGCATTAATGTGATAAATTATCATTATATTATATATTTGTTTCCTGAATAAGGAGTATATAAACATTATCGCAATGAGACCTCCCGACTTCACCATCACGCCTGTCGGAACACTGACATTTAAGTTATCTTTAAGTGAGCAACGTTATCTCTATGACGATAAGCAGCTGGCGCGAGGAGAGAGATGGTAATTTTCAATTCTCGTTAGATTGTATATTAATTAACGTTGCTCGTAGGGAGTACAACCTAACACAGTTTATCTTTGTGACTTATACATTGCTCACAGTCAGGCTTGTAGGGCTACTAGACTTAGTTATAGTTTAGGTTTGCAAGTGGCTTATATTATAATTGATGAAGTCAACACGAATGAACTCCTTGGGGTTATCAGTTGTTACTCTTTCAACTGGGTGTCATTTATTCTCAACTCTGAGAAACAGAGAGGACAGAAATTAGTAGTCGCAGGAATAGCATTTGCGCTAATTACCAATCCAGTAGTTGTAATTAAATCTACTAACGATTTATATGATTAATCCCCGGGGATTAATCATTTTATTTTTTATAACAGACAAGCGTATACACTATGGCCACAATGGCCTCATCCCAATAGCACAGTTCAATAACCTCAATTAAACAATCATAGTGAAAAATTTGGTGGAGTATGAGTTTTTGTACCCACATTTTCAAAGGTTGTTCAATGAATGTACAGATGTATTGGGGTTAATGAATTGTGCCCTGACAGATGAGCATGTTGTGGATCCTAGTGATACAAGTGATGGAAAGGTCAAAGAAATGAAAACCTCTGAGCAACTTCTCATGTTTTCTTGGCAACAATTTCAACTATGTCCTAATTAATTGATGCGATATAGCTCTCTCCTATGTAATTGGTTTATACCATGTGTGGAATGTAATTGACCAGGGGGTGTAGGTATATACTCTCATCTCACAAGTCAAAGTTTTGCACATACAATAGGTTAATGTTACATGTTAAATGTCAGCCACTGTGTAAAGAGATTGGCACTCTCACACCTGTGACAAAGTCCTGTACATGTAATTGGTTATGTAATGTGTGGAATTTCAGTCCAGTGACCAGGTGTTGAGATTAATACTCTCACACCTGTCTCAAAGTCCGGTACACTTATAATTAGTTATACTAAGTGTGGAATGTTTGCCACCAGGTGTTGAGATTGATACTCTCATCTCCTGTGTCAAAGTTCTATACATATTATATGTTTGCCTCATGTGTGGAATGTCGGCGACCAGGCGTAGGAATTGATACTCTCATATCCTCCATCAAAGTTCTGAGAAGTAAATTGGTTTTGTGCTATGTGGAATGTCACCAACTAGTGTGGAAATTGAGACTGGTACTCTAGTATGTTTGAGGTCCTGCTATAATTAAAGACAAAGATAAAAAGACTAGTTTGCATCTGACGTCACTGTCAATCAAATTCGCTACGATCCTTGATTGGCTAATAGTGCGTATAAGGAAGGTCGATTCATCTGGCTGGTGCCGATCGGAGAAAAGGAATAGCAGTGAATGGCTAAAATTACGTACTCTTACAAGGCAAAAAGACATGGTGCCTTCACCAAAGAAAGTTTCCTACTATTAAGACCTAACTTTTGAGATGGTTTGTATGTTTGATGGTGCAAAATTAACAATAAGGCGCCCGGTTTTACGGCCGTGTTCAGCAACTCATATTGTCACGACACTTGTAAACAAACCGTGCTCTGAGTTTGATTAACAGATGACGTCAGACGCAAACTAGTCTTTTTATCTTTGTCTTTCATTATATTTTGTGGCTCCACTTCTGATTCTTTGATAAGGTGTATAATGTAAATATTCTTCATTTTTCACCAACATCTTCCGATAAAATGTGCATTTAACTGCCTCCCTTTACTGGCCTCAACAAAACTTTCAAGAGTGCCTCCCTTAAATTGGCCTCAACAGTAACTTGCAATCATTACAACACAACATAGGTCAAACTTCCAACCGGTATAACTCATAGTTCCAAACCCTACCCAGGGGTTAAATCCCAACCCAGGGGGGCTAGTAACTTTACTTCAAGAATCTAAATCATTCGTGCATATGTCATGAACTAATCACAGTTGGCAAGACGCCAACAGATGGGGACGCTCCTCCTCGCGAGTAGGAAGGTGAACGTATCGATATCATCACTTGATCATGTCATCCAAACTTTTATTTCAATCTATTTATAATTGGTAGTAATAAAGATCTAGTGGCCAAGTATGAGACTACTTCAAAGAGATTATACCCAAAGAGTACTGACTCAGAATTAAAACTCGACTGCCATCTTGATACACGCATGGGACAAAAATTGGGGGTATTCATGTTTTGCTTAAAATGAACCCGAAACTAATCACGATACTAAACAAGCTTCATGGTGCGTCACACTGGCTGCGTCTAGGAGCAATACAATTCGTTAGGCCTATAGTGTGATGATCATGCAGAATTGTTTTCGTGTACTGACGGCAAGGATCCAAATACCCCCAATTTTCCCCATAACTTACTGCGCTATTGCACAAGGCGGTATAGGAAGTCCTGGTTCTATAGTTTTAATTCTGTGGTACCAACTCAGAATTGCATGTGTGTTATAAATGCTATTGTAAATCTGCCATCTTGGTTTATCATGCATGGGGGCCAAAATAGTGTACCTTCAGTCTTTGAGCTTGATTTAATCACCACTGTTTGCATATGTAGCACTTGATGTGTGTTATTGGCACAATGCTCTACTCACAAAATGCAAACAATTGTGCCCTTTAAATCAAAGTTTACCACTGCATTGCAAAATAATCGGGAGATACACTATACTTTGCCCTCTATGAGTGACTCACAAACATGGCAGAGTTGATACTCTTTGGGTCTAGTGTCTTTGGGCTGCTTACATACTGGAGGGTTTTCTCTACTTTGAATAATTTCCCTAATAATCATCACTGACACTAAAAGAAGCTCTACTTTGGATCTGCATCAGATAAATGTATCAATATTGCACCATCAGGAATCCTCTTTCTTGCCCATCCCCTCTATAAACATCTCCAACATTGATCAAATGTTAACGCTGCATGAGTACCACGTTGTGCCACAGTTTGCTCCCTTGCATGTGTGCTAGGTCATCGGATATGTAAGCACACATTTATTTCACCCTTGCCATCTATAATTGTCCCTTCCAAGTCACATTCACAGATTGTGGGCAGAGATACACAGGGTTGCCAAACCTGCGATTTGGTAGCCCAATTGGGCAACTTTTGAAGATTTTTCCTGCGACTTTTGACAACTTCCTGTCCCATAGAAACCAATGGTTAAAAAAAATTGGGCGACTTTTCAACATTGGCTCCTGCGACTTCCGATAGTTTCCTGCCCCATAGAAACCAATGGTAAAGAGAAAAATTGAGCGACTTTTCAATTATTTGACCCGCGATTCGGGCTGAAATCTTTTGGCAACCCTGGAGATACATTTTCATTCACATGAGTATCTTTGACTTGACTTGACTTTTGAAGACCCCTGCTAAGGGAGTGTTTCTAGTTTTTGGGTGTTTTTTTTCAGGCTGATTTTATTTGTTTATTCTATTCTTTGATTCACTTGTGACCCCCTTAACACACATATTAGACAAGGGCTCTATTGCACTTAACTTTGCGAAGCTTTGTAGGTCTCAAAATCAATTGCGACTTCGACTCATCGTAAAATCAATTTCACTGGAATGACTTGGTACCCTTTGTAAGTAATAGGGATTTACTACAGGGGCCCATCCTAAAATCAATTTCACCAAATTGACTTGGTACCCTTCATAAGTAATAGGGATTTACTACAGGAACCCTTCATAAGGTTACGTTTATTAAAAGGGTATTTGCAACTTACAAACAGTTACTTGAGTTAAGAAGGGTTAAAAGTTAAGTGAAATACACCCAGTACACCTTAAATCACATTTACAAAGGTATTGTATATATATTTCAAAATAACCAAGAATTTCACAAACCATTTAAATTGCATTAAAATTTGTCAACTTATTCTTGTCAGAAAATCAATGTCTTTTGCTTTAAATCAAATCTATTGCTAGCACTGCATGCTTGCAGGTATTTGGTTGAAGAAGCTCCGTGCACTCATGTATGAGGCTGTGTCATCGTAACTCTTATTTCACAGTCATACATCCCAACTATAATTGTCCCTAACATTAATCCAATGTTATCACTGCGTGAGTGCAGAGCCCTAACAAATCAAGATTCATTTGTGTCTCCACATGAAACTGTTTTCATTACCAATGTGTGTGTTACTGTAAAAACAGAAATTTATGCACAATTAATTTTTCACGCTTTGCCAATTTTGAACTGTTTGCCTTGTTTGTAAAGTAGTGATTCTATGTTTCCTTACATAGACCTGCACACAAATGAAATATATTTGTGTGTTGTTATTATCATGATCCCGGAGGGGGGGTACTCAGTACAAATGACCATACTGGGGGCGTGCATTAAACATGGGTAGCATTTTCAGCCTTCTGGTATATCAATGACCCCTTTTTCAAAGCCTATTTTGGTATACTAATGGGTCCTTTTTTCAAAATTTTCTCAATTTTTTCGGAAAACAGCCCAATTTTTCCGTAATCTAGCCAAAATTTTCCCAAAAGTTTGGGAAAATTTGTAAAAACTAAGACAATTTTGGTTAAATTCGGCCGAAAATTTTGACTTTTGGTATATCAATGGGTCCAAATTTCTTGAAAAATTGGTATATTTATGGGTCCACTTCCAAAATCCCAGCGGCCCGCCCCTACCAAAACCAAACTTGAGTTCCCCCCCCCCCCCGGATCACGATATCAGCTTGGAATGCAAAAAGCGTGAAAATAAATGGAGCACAAAAATTTCCAATTTACCAGTACCTTTTGGCTATATTTGAATGTGTCACATACATACACTGATTTAATGTAAAGTGTTATAGTCACGTCTGACATTTATAACGGATATACCATTTATTGATATAACATTAAACTGCTTATTTATCTGATACAAACCATTTATGCAGTTAATTACATAAGCAAATAGTCAAAGAGTTATCAACTGAACAAGAAAGAACAAAAAAATGCAGGTCATGTGGATCAACTGCTCAAAATCTTAACCCCATGAAAACTTCCTGCCGATTGGCCAAAAGAAGTTTTCATTATCAATTGGACCAATCAGCAACATTGTTAGAATAATTTCACTACCCAAAAAAATTGGGGTGAATTATTTTCAAAGCTCCATTCTGATTGGTGATTAAAGTGAAGATATCATGTAATTGACCAATCAGAGGCAATGTTCTGATTGGCCCAAAAGAAGTTTTCATTATCAATTGGACCAATCAGCAACATTGTTAGAATAATTTCACCTCCCAAAAAAATTGGGGTGAATTATTTGCAAAGCTCCATTCTGATTGGCGATTAAAGTGAAGAAATCATGTAATTGACCAATTAGAGGGAATGTTAAATTGGCAGGGGGTTAACTTTTGTCCTGCTTGATAATGATGGACTTGTATCAGTTTGATGACTTGTGGCAAAAAGAATTACTTGGCCAAATTCATATTCAATTGAAGTGATTAATATTTCTTAATTTGTATACAACTTCACATAAAACTAGCATATAGCATAAGGTTCATCATGTTTTATCACCCTATCAACTTTGCAGTTCACTGTTTATTGCATTAGGGTTGATATTATACTCAACCACACATCGCACCGATGAGCAACTAAATTATGATCATAGCTAGAATAACAGATCCAGCTAGTTGGTCAAAGTCACAACTGGGTGAGGATAGTAAATCAGTAAACATCTCCTCATGACATCATTGTATAACTCATATGACGTCACAATTGATAATCCTAACCGTACCAACCATCAAAATACCTCAATTCAAAAAGCGTAGGCACAAACAGGTATCCCACATGATGCGATTGCAGCATCATGCGAACAGTTGGCCAAACTACACCCCTGTGGCAAGGTAGGCCTGTGGCACACGAGGCGTCAGGGGTTCAAAACCGCACCCAAGAAAAAAAGTTTTATCTTCTTCTTTCTTTCTTCCTTCCTTCTTTCCTTCCCCCAACTAGGGCATTAGGGACAAGACACGCTCTGCTGAGCACCCGAACTATAGTCCATCTAGCAAAAACACTTCAGGTGAGTGCACAGTGTGCCGTATTGAAGTAAAATCTCTTAAACCAATATACCAATAGTTTCTTACCTTCAATTTGTCATCATCATCAGCCTCTTGGAGACGACCTTTGACATCATCCATCCATTTGTCAAGCTCTTCACTCTCCTTCTCAAACTCATGCCATTTGGGTACTACATCCCGTATTACTCCCTTGCGGCTATCCGCGTCCAGTTCCAGGGCATTCCATCGTGTCCTTAGGATGGTCAGCTTGCTCTGAAGAATGATCGCCTCGTCGGGATCTTCCACTTTCATTTTGGCCAAGAGGTGTTCTCCATTCTCGATAAGCTGTTCAACATCTGGACGGAGGTTGTCAAGGGCTTCAGTGGTCTCCTGAAAAATAAACACACAAGTATAGTTAAAAAACTGAAGATGGTATAACACATGGATAATTTTTCCACAGATGTACCTAGTACTAATAGCAAATAAAAGACTGGAAAGTTCTCTAGCTTATTACAACCAGAGAGGATAACACCTCTCTGGCTGTTTTAAGCCCCCATTTCACAATTTTTAGTTCTTTTATACCTGTCTGAATAAGTATCCGGTTAACAAACACAAACTTATTACAAAAGATTTATTAAAGAAAAATCTCTGTGGTAGCGCACTAACATAAAGTGATCACTGCAGCTAATACAGAGTGCTTAGAGTTAACAACCGTGAGGAGGGACTGTGTGGACAAGTTTCAGTGTTAAATGATGACCTTGCACTACCTCTGTGTTACACTAAGGCTGAGGTAAGCTCCCGTCTGAACAAGGCTTTTGAAACCGCTTTTCCATAAATCACGGCTTCTAGTTCTTAAATCTTTCATTTCAAATCAGTTCCTTAAAGGTGGCAATTTCATCACATTCTGTTCCCCCTTGGTTGAATGCAAGCCTGAAAACTGTTATCGAAAAAAAAAAAACACTGAAAAGTGTTGACTTATGCAAAGTGTAGCAAGTGGAGCTTCCGTGGATCACAACCAGGTTTCCAGGGGCCCACTTAAGGATCCCAGGTGATAAATTATCACCACCTATCAACACTTATGTTGGTGAATGTTTAAAAATTTTAATTGGAAAAAGTGGGGATGAGGATGTTGATCGGAATATCCTCAGTTGTCACTGAAGACCCACATTCTGCTTGAAAACAGTTAAAACCACATTCTTTATTTTGCCAAAGATTAACTATTGTATTTAGCGCTAAAACAGTTTGAAATTGATAAAGAGCAATGCAAATTGACATTACTCAACATGTTTCCCTCAATAAATGCAATTGCTTGAAGCCAATAATTTACCTGCACATTTTCTTCCACATCTTTGTCAAAATCCTCTTCCCTAAGATCACTGCCATCAACCAGCCTATGATCACACAAATCAATGGCAGTGTACGTCTGCTCCAATATCAAATTAATCTCAGCCATGCTTCGTTCTCTCTCCTCCTCCTCTTCTGTCTTTGGCACTCGATTCTTTTCCGCATCCGATTTCAACTTTTCGAACATCTCATCCAGGTTCACGGATGACTCTTCAGTTTCTACGATCATCTGTTCGCATTTTTCATCGACAATTTCTTCTTGGACGGGCGCAAGGTGTTCAAGATGTGTGAAGTCCGGGGCAGAATGAACCGGAATCACGATCTGTTGATCCATGGGTTCCTCAATCACCTCAACAGGACTGGGTTCACGAGCAATATCCTCAAATTCCATTTCCAGTTCGCTTCTGCACACCAGAGCTTCGTCTGAGATCGAGTCTATTTCCTCGCTTGTTTCCGCTTCCATCACTGGAGGCGCAGACTCTTCTAGTTTAACAACTTGTTGTTGAATTTGTTCTTCCTCGGCTATTTTTTGTTTATTTGCTGCTGCTTCTGCTTCCTCTTTGCGGCGTTTTTCAATCTCAATCGCTCCGGAAATCCTTTTTTGTTCTGCTTGTCTTTGCTGTACATTATGAAATAAAGAAAGGAAAATGCTTGGTATTTGGTATTTCAAAAGGAAAATGTAATGAGTGAAGAGTAGTTTTACCATCGAATGCAAGAAGGTCATAAGTACAAAATAATTACAAAGCCCTTACAGCCTTTTTGCACGTAACTGTCGAGATATGTAATACATACAAAATGATAAATGCACCAACTTCATATTCCATCTTTCACTGTAAATTTAATTATAATAAAAGCCGGAAATTTAGAAATTTAGAAACTAGTTTGTGACTGCCAATCCTGCCAATCAAACACGTCAGTTTGTGATTGGTTAGTATCACTTAGCTAGGGAAGGCACTGGCTTAACACCACCCTAGTTACACAATACCAACCAATACCGGGCTGTGCTGGAGTTTGTGTGAACTAGTTTTGTTATTCCTGAAATTCCTGAATTTTTGCATAAATTATGCAAATTACTCAATTTGCATATTAAAACACTGAAAATCATATTGATATTCTTCCATTCATTCAGTTATGAATAACAAATCTTGACAAATGGCTAGGAACGGATGTACAGACGGGTGGATGTAAACATGATTACAGAGTCTCTTCCTATAACCCCATGAGAACTACCTGCTGATTGGCCAAAAAGAAGTTTTCATTATCAGCAACATTGTTAGAATAATTTCACCACACAAAAAACTTGGGGTGACTTATTTGCAAAGCTCCATTCTGATTGGTGATTAAAGTGAAGATATCATGTAATTGACCAATCAGAGGCAATGTTAGATCGGCAGGTAGTGCTCGGGGGTTAAACATATAAAACAAAAGTCAATAACTATACCTTAATTCTCAAGGACACATCTTCCCATCTCTGGTTGAGGCTAATCAGATCAGGCTCTGTAGATCGACGACAATCACCTCCTAGTCTCATCAACTCAAGGGCTTGGTCGCGGATTTCTTCCACGCGAGGGGACATGTCATCCGCTTCCTCTTGAAGCTTCTGTTGGTAGTAAGCAGTAACATCATAGAAACAGATTGAAGAAGAAGATTAAGAACAACTCGGTAGATTTTGAGTTGAATCAGTATTCAAAATTCTCGCTCAAACAATAGAAATTGAATTGTCTGCTAGGATAATTGTTTTAAAGCTGTTCCAAGTAAATCAGTTCAATGTTGCCATTGTTGAATGAAGCTTCGATAGCCAAGTGGATTCGACACACTGAGTTTTGCACTAATTTTATAAAATCTTCACATGTGCCCAACCAAAAGAACACAATTTTCATACTAAAATGTCAGCTGGAGTCAGAATTACATGTCTCAAGAACCCAACATACACTTTTTGCAAAAAATGTCGTCATAT
This sequence comes from Amphiura filiformis, assembly GCF_039555335.1. NCBI lineage: Eukaryota > Metazoa > Echinodermata > Ophiuroidea > Amphilepidida > Amphiuridae > Amphiura > Amphiura filiformis. The sequence goes on from NW_027305494.1 coordinate 736,541, forward strand.
AAAATTGATAAGCTTATATTCATGTGACTTCCATTATTTGTAATTCATACATCCATTATCAACAGTATCTCAAGTGTTTCTATTTGCAACATATCTTATTGTAAACAATGCAAACAATATTCATCTGAATTTCAATTTGTGCTTAAAAATGGTCATCGATCCAATGCGAGAAGCAATTCAGGTAAACATACCTCGTACATTTCCATGGCATCCCGAAAGCTATGCATTTTGAGCAGACATGAATAAGTTTACAAAGCAGATTTCTTCCTGTCCTCATTGTTCTAAGTCATAACATTACACACTTTATATCACATACCCACCTATGCCCTGCCCCTAGCAACAGATGACAGTCTCTTCCCTATGATACGCAACTATCACTACTTAACACCTAACACCTTACCTGGTATTTCTGTATCTCTTCCTCGGAAATCTGGTCATCCTGAGGCAGCCTTGCTGAGGCATCAAGCTTCTTCTCTGCATCACTTAGCCAGGGTTTCACCTCCCCAAGGTTGCTGCGGTAGGCCTCCATCTGTTCCGCATACTTCTGCAAGAGCACCAGAGGAAAGAAAATTTCAAAAGAGTGAAGATTTTGTTACTTTCATGACATCTAAAGAGGAAATCAACAATGTGTACTCATACATGCCATTTGCAATGGAGATTACCACACTGACAGTGCTTAAGCTTAACGTCAATGTCTTAAAGGTCTATAGAGAGGACCATTAATGATATGCAGACAATTAAGGGTTCAACAACCAATCAGAGGGTTATCTAAGACAAATAATCAAATATGATAACATTGGGCTATTCCATTTAAAATCCACACTACCCCTGCGGAAGATTTAGCTAAAGTCTTCCACAGAGGGAGTATAAGTTTTGAATAGAATATATAATTGGGTAACTTCCATTTGAAATACTCACTCCAGTTGTGGAAGATATACATGTAGGTAAAGCCATTACACAGGGGGAGTATGGGTTTCAAAATGATGACCAATTACATTTGAAAAACATACTCCCCCTATGGAATATATTTCCAAACTCTTCCACAGGGGTAGTGTGGATTTTAACTGGAATAGCCCATTTTATGATCCAGCTGTCCATAGTAAGACAGGAATGTCCTCCTGGTGATGCCGGTAGCAACATCCAACATGGTCTCATTCATCATGACAATTATCTTGCAGCTGGCTTAAGTACATCCAAATTAAATCACATCCTAAGCACACTATGGTATATAAACACACACTATGAAACATTTTGAAAACATACTAGCATCTTAATACACGCACATTAACATTGGTCATTGACTGTGAACCTGTACAGTCACCACACTGAGTAAGGTCTCCTCCTAATAGCCTATAATGGCCCACCTTGATACAAAGTGCTTCTGATAGCAGTAGACAACCCTTTTAAGACTGAGGCATCGTTTGGACGGATGGACGGACGGAAGAACTGCATTTGTTTTGGTACGTACCTCTCACAATGTACACATAGTGAATTTCATCTGTCTGCCCTACATATTGTAAGAGCTGATGATGTACACACAAACTTATTAGAACTATGTATGATGATGTGATCGAGACTTCACAAATACAAGTCACAGATATTTTCTCAAAATCCAATCAAACTATACAACTAGGCATATTAGTACTCATTCTAATGCAATTTTCATGAAGATTTTAAGTCTACACCCAGAAAATCCCTAAAAAATCTGAAAAATGTAGATGATTTAAGAGAATTAAAAGGGAAAAAAATATGACTCAGGATTTGAAATGTACATCAGCACAGAGATGCTTTAATGATGCACGCACCAATTTCCCTGATCCAATCTGAAGGACTACTATAACCCTATACAATACACTGTATATTTGTACTTTGCCATTCAAATGCATTTTTTATGCAGATTTCAAATCTGGTGAAAAAAATTCTGAAAAAAAAAAATTGATTTATTAATTTTGATATTTGTTTAATTATGACTGGGAATTTGCCATCCACATGAGCATTGAATTGCTTAATGATGATGCATGCACCAAGTTATTAATGTTGTGTCTGGAGGGTCCCATCTAATAGCCTAGATGACCTTTTTATATGGGATGGATGAATGCTAAGATAAATGGATACACACAAACTTGATAATAATGGAATGAAAAAATAGCCATCACACATGACAGATTTGGGTTACTTGGCATTATGTCATCAGGGTCAGTTTTAAACTTGAAAAAACGGTGGCATGATCGACAGGAATTATGTATAATAAACATAATTTTTCACCAGGTTCGCCGTCGCAAATAATAAAGGAGATAAGTAGAAAAAGTGATCTGGCCTGGGAATTGAACCCAGGACCTCAGGTTTACAAGACCTGTCCCTTAACCACTTGGCCACGGGAGCTTTGTGATTAGGTTGGTTGCAATTCAAACCTATAAGCGGTTTCTTAAACTTTTAAAGTTAAAATGAATCATGAATAATTACAATATTGTTACATCTTCATGTTTTACCATATCTTTGGAGCTAATTATAAAAAAAAAAAAAATTAAAAAAATCCTATCTCAACTTTTATCACAATCATGCCTGAGAAAAAATTTGGCACCAATTAGAAACCAATCAATATTTATGCCAGGGAGGAATGGGGGTAATTTTGGGGGAAATTTGGTTCAGGAAAATATGGAAACACACTATTTAGAAATTTAAAATGATGAAAGTTGACAAATCATGAGACACAACAGAGAGGGTGACAGGGAATATAAAATTTTGCAGCCAAAAAATTGTGAACTTCCCATTCCCCTTTCCCGCATCAAAATTGATCGGTCCCATACCATGTAAAAGAGCATCTAAAAGAACACGCTAGAGATGAAAAGACAGCATTATGATAACAGATCCTCCTTACACATACAAGCCTCAAGGCTCTGTCCGATTGCCATTATCGCACTCATAATACCCTTATCTACCTAGCTATTTACATGACCACTACAGAGGCTGAGGATAACCAGCATTAACCCCCTGAGCACTACCTGCCGATCTAACATTGCCTCTGATTGGTCAATTACATGATATCTTAACTTTATTCACCAATCAGAATGGAGCTTTGCAAATAAGTCACCCCATTTTTTTTGTGTAGGGAAATTATTCTAACAATGTTGTTGATTGGTCCAATTGATAATGAAAACTTCTTTTTGGCCAATCAGCAGGTAGTTCTCATGCCTGGGGTTAAAGCATTAGTGTGGAGCGAACGGCAGATGATATATTCTATCCCCATATTAATGCTCAAATGATACAGTTCACATACTGCTTAGCATCATTCCTGGAAAAATTAGAATTTCCCAGGTAGAGTGGCACAAAGGTTCTCCACTCTATAATAGCTATAGCAACTCCGCTATAAAGGGGTACATTTGTGTCACAAAAATATATGCGAAAAGGGATGTTTTTTTTGTGAAAGCATCTGGAACGTGCAAACATCAATTTTCAAAAAAGGGGCATCAAAGTGTTACAAGCTAGTTGAATGTGTAAACCTGTGTTGGGGTCATAATTGATGTAAAATGGGGGCAAAAAGACTAACTTTTTCAGAGGGTATTTTGAAAACAGCTGGTCACAGATAGGTATACTATTTGATTAGTGCCCTCTCCACCCCTAAAAACACTCAATAATTGGGATGGACATGACCACCCCTGGCCCCCAGGTTGCTTCAGACCTACTGATCTCCCTTAAACATGACACTGAAAACCACATACACACGGTGTTAGATGCTAGACGAGTACAATTGATTCCATATAATTTGATGAGGATAATTCCTATACGACTGTGAAATCTCAATGGCGGATATTGAACAAGCCTGTTATGCTTGGCAAATTGATTATTATACAACTAGGAAAAGTGGACCCCAGGGAAAATGCATCGGAATCTATATAGAGGCTTCCTTTGCACATGCAGGTATTAGGTTCAGGTAAACTTGGGCTGGAGCATTATAGAGTTAACACTTATATGTGTGGGAGTATGAAGAATTGAATTATCATGTTCAAAAACTTGTTGCATTTTATTGTAAAGTATTTCAGAAATAACTGATTATTTTGGAATTGAAATAATAGAAAATATTTGTGGTTGTTGCCATTTATCATGTCACTGTTGTTGTTATTGTTGTTGATACTGGTATTGATGTTGCTGTTGTTTTTTGTTAACTGCTCAATGGCAGCAGAAACATTAAAATTGAGAGGGGGCAAGTATGTTTTGTTTCTGCTTAATTTTGCTTTTGGATTTTGCAATTTGATGGGTCAGTGGGCAAAATTGTACCCTATTTTGGCCCAAAACACAGCTTTTTTTAGCAAAGAAGGAAAATGAAAAGGGCAATTATTGCTTCACCTTTTATTCTAATATGATTTTTAGGGAGGATATACCACATGGAAAAATGGGGGTGGGGGGTGGGGGCGATGTGTCCCCATTCTCCCCCCAATTATACTGCCTATGTTGTGGCCAAAGTGGTTGTGGTGGTGTTGTTACTGCTATTGTCTCATTGGTGGATGGGGTTGCTGTTATTTACACCAATGCAGTCATGGGACATGGCGTTGTTGCTGCTATTGTTATTGTTGTTAATAGTGTTGTTGCTGTTGTTGTTACAGCTATTGTATTTTGCTACTGCAGTGGAGCTACTGTTGCTGCTGCCATTGGTGTAGATCTGGGGATGGGGATGTATCCCCCAATATTTTGATAAGAGGGGTAAATTTGTTCAAATTAATGTCATATTTAGCCATTTTAGCTTAAAATGGCAACATTTTTCATCCTCAGTTGTACCAAGAGACTAAATTTTTTCTGCTTCAGAATTTTTTCACAAATCCCATCCCCAAAAAAGAAATCTATGCCACTGGCTGCTGCTACTGTTGCTGTTGTTGGTGCGGGTGTTATCGCTGTTGTTGTTAGGATTGAAAGATTTGAGCCAGGTATACCAACTTGATGTGGAGAATAAGACAAAGACAAGATAAAAACTAATGCAGTATGTAAACCATGGTGGTATACACTAACACTGCACTAGTAAAAAAGGATAGTCAATGAGTAAACAAAAACACAAGTGACATTTCGAGCAGATAAACTGCCCTTCCTCAGGGACAAATAAAAAATATATTACAACACAGTGATTGAGCTAGCTATATGTAGGTAACAAGCATCAAAATTTAATCAAATTTACTGCAAATAATATAACTTAGGAGCAAGCAAAATATCAAAATCACAGAGCCAAAAAAGTAGCATCTCTACAGAAAGAGACCTATCTTGCTACTAAGCAAAACAGGAAATGTATTAAATAAAGTTGTTAGGATTGTTGTTGCAATGTCAAAAAGAAATCTATGTCACTGGCTATTGTTGGTTGATGTTATTGCTGTTGATATTAGGTTTGTTCTTGCTGGTGTTGCTTTTGTTGTTGTTATTGTACAATATCTAATATATCTTTGACATAATAATATATCATGCATCACTATCCAGGTTCTGCAGATCAAAACACTATATCCATACAAAGTCCACACACAACATCAACAGGTATCATATTAAATGCACTACTCAATAATCTTTCACCATATGATAAAAACATATTCACATCATGCCTCATAAAATATAAATATTTCACCAATGTACACACACAAAACCCTTTGCAGAATAAAACATCAAGAGTACCACAAAGGCTGGCTAGAGGATGGGATGCTCCTGCCATGTTGCCACACTTGTCATTTTAAAGCCCATTTGGGTGACTTTTAAACATTTTAAAATATTTAAAAGTCCCATTCTCTATCCCATACAAAATGGCTCCAATATAGACCTTTTAGAAAAAATCCCAAAAGCCTTGTGATTGAATTCCTGCAACTTTTTAACTTAAAGTGTGTCTAAGAGCACTTAATAAAAAATAATGCACTGAGCAAAAACATCTAATTAGGCCATAATACAAAGGTTTGTCTGTCGAAAGCTTGCGCGTGTATTTGTAAAATCGCACGTTTTGAAAAAAAAAAGAAATGCGAACATTTTTTTATTTTAATCAAATTTTTTTTAAAGTTTTTTCCAGAAAAAGTCGGCGAAAATCAGACATTTTTCTCAAAATACCACAAAAATACCAAGTCGGGAATTTAAAAAAAAAAAATTGCATTTCGCATTTGTTTTCAAACCACTCGTGAGCTTTGAGACAAACCTTTTTTTATTTGGCCTTATCCAGGAAATTTGAAACGCTGGTGGGTCAGGTGCGAACCGCAGCAACTGGTCTATCCGGCCACGTGGCAAGTTTTAAAAAAGTTGATTAAAAATCCACTTCAATTCAACTTGGGTGACTTTTTGTCTGTGTTCCCCCTGAATTGATCTTGAAATGTTTGGCAACTCTGTGTTGTGTTTATAATGACATTATGAGGCCATCATTAAAATCAGCCCTCCAGGAACAACATCTGGAACTCTTAACATCTCAAGTATATCTATTTCTGTAACATTTCTTCCAGCGCTTGAACTTGAAGGGTAACCTTCTTCATGCAAACATCACAAGCAGACAACATGTAACAATTTTTATTAAATTTTAAACAAAATGTCATACTTTGCTGGCCATTTTGGTGGCGGACAACTTGTGACAATTTTTATCAAATTTCGAACACAATTTCATATTTTGGTAGCAGACAACATGTGACAATTTTTAATAAATTTTGAACAAAATTTCATATTTTGCTGGCAATTATGGTGGCAGACAACATGTGACAATTTTTATTAAATTTTAAACAAAATTTCATATCTTGGTGGCAGACAACTTGTGACAATTTTTATTAAATTTTGAACAAAATTTCATATTTTGGTGGCAGGCAACATGTGACAATTTTTATTAAATTTAGTGAACAAAATTTCATATTTTGGTGACAATTTTTGAAATCTACATGCAAACCCATCAACATTTATTACAAACATGACTAGCATTAGTTCAACAGTTTTATCTCAAGTATATCTGTTTCTGTAACATTTCTCCAAAAGCTTAACCCCATGAGAATTACCTGCTGATTGACAAAAAGAAGTTTTCATTATCAATTGGCCCAATCAGCAACATTGTTAGAATAATTTCACCATGCAAAAAACAATTGGGGTGAATTATTTGCAAAACTCCATTCTGATTGGTGATTAAAGTGAAGATATCATGTAATTGACCAATCGGAGGCAATGTTAGATCGGCAGGTAGTGCTCAGGGGGTTAGACTTGCAGAGTATCCTTGTTCATGCAGACGACACCCACAACATTTTTTATTAAATTTTAAACGCAATTTGGAATTTCACATTTTTGTGTCAATAGTTGAAATCTACATGAAAGATGCACCCAAATGAGCATTAATATGCTTAGTACTGTTTCATAAATCCAAATTAAAACCCTCATAATTTGGAAATATTCTTGATCATATTGATGTTTTACATCTTGTAAACTATTGCCACCTGCAATAACTCTAACCTCCTTGCTAATATAGTCTTGGGTACACTTGAGTCAATACTTGAAGTGACCTCTTACTTGACAATTTAACTTATTTGAATTTTTATTTCAAATAATTCCCAAGGAGGTTTCAAGTGAGCACAATGAATTTGCTACAAGAATGTTAAGTAGGCCACTTCACTTCTTTCAGTGAGGTGATAGTGATTTTGGTCCAGAGAGATGATTATTCAGTACCCTAGATATAGTCTGTTTTGCCTCAAGTTGAGACTAATGCCAAGTTGGATTTTGCAGCGGTAGATTTAAACCAAGCGGGCTGACTTAATACACAGGGCGTACACATACGCGTTAAAATACAAGATAAGATAATTTATTTCCCAACAAATCACATAAATATAAATTAGTATAAATTTTAAAAACAAATAAACAAAGGCAATATCAAACAAAACAAATTATGGAGGGGATGACCAGAAGGTCAGTAAGGCCAGAGAAAGTCACCCCTTAACAACAAAGAACTGTTCCCATTAAAAGAAGTAAGAAATACACATTTGTCCGTACGCTAGCGATGCACCGATTGCCACTACAAATTGGTGTTACTCTCAACTTGAGACAAGACAGACTATAGTCAACCACCAGATTGTAGCATTCTTTTCAACTTGATTCATGACTTGATTGTATACTAAACCTACCAAAGTTTCCACAAATGAAGCTTAGCTGTGATTATGAAGTTAAGGTATGTTTTAGGTGACAATTAATCTCAGCAGCTTTGAAAGTTTTTTTTGCTCCCTTTATATTGGTTTTTGTTACTTCACCAAAATTGTCTGATTTTCCCCCCTTAAAATTGTCTGATTTTTCCCCCTTACAGCTCAAAAAACATCCTTGAAACATGGAGAAAAATCAAAATGCGCTAAACCTACCATTCTAAAAGCTATATACACGCTCTTCTGCGACAAACCTCTTTTTTTGCCTCATGCAACATTTTATCACACTATTTAAAACTTGTTGACAAACTTGTAACCAAATCAGCAAAATGAGAAACAAAAAGCCTTTATCCGTTACCTGCATAGTTTGTTTCCTCTCTTCTATCTTAGCACCAAGTTCTTCAAGGTTTTGTCTTGTCTTGTCCACATCCTCCCTCACTGATTTCAAGGCCTCTTTGTCCCCAAGGTTGATCATTGTGTCCGCCATCTTGCCTGTGTCCTCCAGGGTGCATTTCTTCTTATTAAGGTCACGATTATGTTTCTGTTGAAAACAAGAATATTTGGATTAAATAAATAAATACAGGGATTTATGATGTGCAACTTATATCCACCAAGAGGATCTCAAGGTGCGGTTGTGAAGTGTGCAATTTAATGCAGTTATATATGTGCCCATCCACCACAAACTGGTCGTAAAGTCGGCATTTTCCATTTTGAGATACAATCAAAAACAGTAATTGGATTTCTACGTTGAATATACTAGGAATTTGACCTTTGATGAATTATAACTTCACTTCCAGATGTCCGATGAAGCTGGTTGAGGTGTCATTTTGAAGCTGAAAGTAAATCCTTTCAAAATCTGCAATAAACAGAAAATGATCTAGAGCCGACTTTACTACCACTTCGTGGTGGATGGTCACATATGAGGTGTACCAAATGAGATGTGACAGTAATATAACTACAATATTTGAAATGTTACCAACATTCACATATGAAAAGCATTTGCAAAACCCCCAAAACAATCACTGATATATGGGGGTTTGCAACAAAAGCAGTTTTTGGCAGGATGCTTGGGTAGGATGAGCATTCCGCCAAAAACCACTTTTGTTGAAAAACCAAGTCATATCAGTGATATTTTGATGATTTTTTGATGTGTTATTAAAATTGGGCAAGTGGATGAAAGAGGGTTTGCAACAAAGCTATTTATATACTTGTTGAATTACTAAATTCCTAGTTTAATATAATAAGACTTTTGTAACTTTTAAAAAGTGTGCAATCAATTTTGATATATTTAGTTACATTACTGTGAGATGAATAATCAGTCAAATTAATATATAATGGAGAAGGAGGCGGCCTATATGCTTCACCCTAGCAGGGCATAAGACAATGCGAGACACAATCAGAGAGTTATCATGGGGACGTAAGTAGAGATTGCCCGAGTGCCAACTATGAACTCGGGTAGTGCAGTGGTAAGACTCGGGACCGGTAATCCAGCGACCGGGGTTCAATCCCCACTGAGTCTCTCTCAATATTTTCATATGTCAGTTTGCTCAAGTCCCAAACACGACAATTAATACATGTTAAATCTATGTACAAATTAAACATCCATTCACTTGCCCATGATACGAATACAATTATTCAACATGGGAACTTAATCATGGCTACATTCATATCCAAAATACTGGTGTAATATTATTAACATTTTCCTTAGCAGAGGGTAGGGTCTAATCCATCAACTAGTGTGGTGCATCTACAAACGCTTGTGGCTCATGACTATTTTCGTTAAGACTTACCGAGCACCAGTCCAATTCTTGATTAATACTCTGTGGCGCATTCCCATTGTCAGCTGCTTCTCTCTTCAAAATTTCATTTTCTGTTTCTTGGATCCACTCTTTCTGCGCCACCAGCTCCTTCTTTACTTTCCGAGACAACTTCAGTCCTTTCTCGAGGGCGCTCTTCCCATCTGTGACTCGTTTTCCTAATGTATTGTACTGTTGTTTCAGCTGATTGAGGCGTTCTGTCAGCTCAGCTGGATTGTCAAGCTGTCGTTGTTCTACGATGCCGCGTCCAGTTTTGATGACAAATTCTACCTCTGGTTTGACTTCACTTAAAGTTTTGTAAAAGCCCTGTAACAAGGAAAAACACGATAGTCAACTACACTTCAGACCAGTTTTTGTTCAGCAGGTTTTAACATGATAACCGAAGGTAAATTAAGTAATTCTTGGCCAAGCTTGAACACTATGAACGTTAGTGGCTCTGCGACAAACACATGCGCACATAGCGCGGTACAGAAGAAAGCATACACATGCCTTACATTTTGTACTCGCTTAGTACGTTACATGGATGCAACACCCATGTTCAAGCTTGGCCAAGAATTACTTAATTTACCTGTAAACAGTTACAGCATTCCTACTTTTTTCTGTCCATTGAACTACTGACATAACATTGTCAGTGGCAAAATGGTCCACTTTTTGTGACACATTATTTTTGATGAAATAACTTTTCTTGCGACATCATAACACTGAGAATCAATGTTGCGATATATTTTTAAGACATTCTGGACCAAATCTGTAAATGTGACTCAGAGCAGAACAGGTTGATGATGGTAATTGTAGCAATCAGACTCGGAAGTAAAATTTTACTTGAGGTACTGTGATTTTCATTATATCATATAAAGAGAAACCCAGCAAACACAAAACGTTCAACAAAAAATGTTTTATTATCGGGTTGTATAAAGGGTATAAAACATTTTAATAACGTTTCAATAACATTGAAAACTAGATGCAAAACATTTTAACATAATGTCATTAAAGATTTGACAAAATCTTCTGACAAAAAAAATTGCAAAAAAATATTCTGAAATAACATTTTGACCAAATTTTTGAAATGTGATATTTTTGCTGAACCATGAAATGGTCAGCCTATAGTAGTGTATGTTGCTTGCTTGCTTGCTTGCTTGCTTGCTTGCTTGCTATCTTTAAATGCCACAAAGGTATGACCCCATGAGTGGTGTCATATGAAAGAGGAAAACATAAAGAATATAATAAAAATATTTCTAAACATCAGAGGTCATCCAGGGGTCACAGGGGTCAAAAAAGGTCATTTTAACCGAAAATGCTCCGATTGAGCTGAAATTTATATGCAATGATCCTTGTGACATTCTTAACATGTTTAAAACATTTTCAAATTTATTTAAGGTCATTAAGGGGTCATAAAGGGGTCAAAGGTGAAGTTTTTCAAAATGCTCCAATTGAGCTGAAATTTAAATGTAATGATCCTTATGACATTCTAAACATTAAAAAAAAAATCATTTAAGGTCATTATGGGGTCATAAAGGGGTCAAAGGTCAAGTTTTCCAAAATGCTCCAATTGAGCTGAAATTTATATGCAATGATCCGTATGACATTCTAAACATTTTAAAAACATTTTAAGATTCATTTAAGGTCATTAAGGGGCAATAAAGGGGTCAAAGGTCAAGTTTTGAAAATGCTTCAATTGAGCTGAAATTTAAATGCAATGATCCTTATGACATTCTTAACATGTATATTTTAAAATTCATTTAAGGTCATTAAGGGGGTCATACAGAGGTCAAAATTCAAGTTTTCAAAATGCCAGCTTTAAACGATCAAGGTATATTAAAACGGCAATTAATGAAACAGTCTTATTAAAATTAATACTATCCAGCACAGTATTGCTGCTTTAACAGTTGCTCTAGTTTATTTTATATTCTTTACTTTTCCTCTTTCTTTAACACCATTCGGCCGGTCATACCTTCGTAACATTTCGAGATAATGTCCATTACGGACTCCGGGTGACAGTGGTATAGGCCTACTACAATATACTGCCGAAGCCACATGGTTCAGCTATGGTGCGGTTATCGCTCTTGTTTTACATGAAACATTTAAAAAATATTTTCATGACCTTTATATAACCCGACATTTTAAATGTTATTAAAACATTTTAAATAAAACCAAAATGTGTTTATGACACATTTATAATGTTTTAAGACCATTTTTGTGTTTGCTGGGAAGGTAATATTTTTTTAATTTATGATATCGTTACAGAGAGTAGCCATTACTCAGTGCTCAAAATTCACCCTAAATAGTGCTTTTCTTACCATGCATGCATCCAATTGTGTCTGTATAACTTCAGGTTCCCCATTCTTTAAATCAAGCACACCAACACCTTCCTTCACATTCTCTAGAATACCTCTCACATGCGCCATCTTTGGTTCAAAGTCCGCCGGTTTCTGAAACTTACGGAACTTGTGCTCAAGATCATCAAGATTTTTCTGTAAAAAGAGAGATGGTTAACAATAAGTACGGGTTTATCCACACAGGATGTGTTAAACCACCTGGGAATTAAACTTAAAGGAAAATAATGATAATATTAAGAACTAGTAGGAATGCTTTAATTAAAGAAATCATTTCATATAACATCATTATCTCAGTAGAGATGAGTCTGATGGCCGAATTGTAAATGTCAAAAGACATTCTTTAACTCTTTTGATAAAAAATAATGTTACTGCATATTGAGATGACAGATGTCGCACAGGCTAAAAAATATACCTTACTTTCATTCTTTAACACTTTTGATCAAGTAAGATCTAATATCAGTGAAAATATATATAAAGGTAAATTCTAATATTTGGCCATAGAATTACTAGGACTGTGATTTGATAAGTCTTGTTGGCTCAGTCTGCTAATGTGATTAGGTAGCGCATCAGATAATGAGCATCCTGATGATATATGTGTGGTATTATATACTTTCAGTATGAGTATAATAAATTCAATTTGAATGATCAAAACCAAGAACTTATGAACTTCCCATTAAGAATATAATAAATTCAACTTGAATGATTACAACCATGATCTTATGAACTTTCCATTAAAATTCAATTTGAATGATCACAACCAAGAACTTATGAACTTCCCATTAAGAGTATAATAAATTCAACTTGAACTCAGAACTTCCCATTAAGAGAGGAACACAAGTCTACTTGCTAATACATACCCTTAGGATTTCTACTTGTTGTTTGAGTCTTTGGTTTGATGATGTGGCTGTCTGCTCCATCAAGGCTTTGGCACGGATGTCAATATCACTCAGATCTCTCTCATGAGTCTCAAACTCACCCTTCAATTGCTGTGACAAAGAAATATATACAATAATGACTTTGTGTCAGTACAGTGGTAAATTGAAAAAATTTGATATTGAAAACGGGAAAAAAAGTCACAAGAGCATGTGTACATTGTACAAAGTAAAATTATTCCGTGAGCAACAAATCACTGTAATATCATTACTCATCAGTCTTAGCTGAATTGAATATTGAAAAACTGCGCTGTATCTAAGAAAATTTGCTTCCATGTAGATGCTGCATCACATCCTGGACAGATACAGTTAATTAATCAATTTTTTTAGTCCTGGCAGATGCCATGGTCCAACAACTCAGTTCCCATTGTATTTGTGACCTGCTACCATGAAATGAGCGTAAAATTGCAAGTTGGTAGTTTCAAGACATTCTGGTTGCTGAGTTGATGTTCTTTGTTAGCCACACACATCTGTACAAGCTATTGTCTGTCCAAATAACTTAGACACCCGGTTTTTAGGATATATTTCGAAAAGTTTTTACTTTGGCAAAAAGTCATGAAAGAAAAGTTGCTAAACACGGTCAGACCTAACAGAAATTATTAGTAAAGCGTTGAAAAAAATTCTTCCTTGTCTACTTTTATTCAATTTTGACCGATTTACAGCAAGATATCTGGGTCCAGCCGAATATTCCTAATGACTTGAAACTTTTGATGGGATAATCTATTTACAGTAAGGGGTGTTTGAACATTGTAATCATGCATATTGATCAGTGATGCCACCCTTTTTTCTTTGATCCTTTTACTAATTCACAATAATGGCGGTCTACTCAAATGCATTCAACAAAAGCATGTTTGCAATCTACCGCGAGAGGTCGTCACACGCATAACAAATACACTACGATCAAATAGGTTGATGACAATATTTGATTGAATGGACTGCACTGTGCCATGATTTCGGTGAAGGACACCGGTTCAAATCCTTTGTTTGGAGCCAATCAATAATTTCATGCATAAGCTCTATAACTCAAAAGATGTCAGTTGGTGCATTATATGATAGGGCAAGTTACTATGCGTCTGGAGTGTATTGTGAATTATACTCCTCACCAATAACATCAGAACATTCATAGGGCATACACTTTGTATTTTCTTGGAATTGGGCCAAGCCAAAAGCATGCACAGAACAAGATTCAAATACCGCGCCCCGAATTGTAATTGGTTGAGGGACAGCTGGGATCACTGAGTTAATACACTAAGAATAAATATGCCAATTAGAAACACGGTCTGCATTTTATGAACTGAATTATATTTTTCATTTTTATAAAATGTTTTTGGTGAGGAGTATAATTAATTTACTATCCATCCATTCACTATCCAAAATCACAATACCTACAAATCTGTATAATGAGACCTTCCAAAATAGTGGTACCCAACTTCTACCGGCTTATTTTTAAAGTGTTGAGAAAAACCTTCCAATTTCAATAGAATTTCTGGTAAACTCTCACTCAATGCTTTGGAAACACAAAAATCCCGTTAGGTCTCAGCGAATGTTAACACTTTTCTTTCATGAATTTCTTTGAAAGTGGATATTTTTTCAAATAAGTAACAAAAACTGGGTGTCTAAGTTAATTGGACAGACAATAGTAGCATGTACTTTGTGAATGGTCTATTGTGCCCCCATTCACAAAGGACATACAGACATACCATTAATTAAGTGACCTGTCATATTCACTCATGTAATGGGGGGGGGTACTCATCAAATATTCACTGGATATATCACCTGCACAAATATGAGAGGTGATTCTAATATTGAGTGTCCTGTCTACTGCTGAGATCCAGTGACTCAATACTGACTCAAAGTACATACCGTAAACGTTTGCCTAATGGCGCACCTGGGCTCTTTTGCCTTGGGGGAAATTTCATGTACAAATAGAGAGCTCCCTGCTCTAAAAATACCAACAAGAATTAAGGGTACATGCCCTTATTTGCTGGTGGGATTTTTATGGGAAGGCACTTTTAGTTTGTGTCTAAAATTCCAGTTAGTCAAGGGATCCCATAGCGCCATTAGGAGAACGTTTACGGTAACAGACTTGGTTACTCATAATAACTACTCAATACATATCCGACTCAGTTACTCATACTAACTCACCTCATACTCATCAGGTACATCTCCTGCACAAATACGAGCGGTGAGTCTACTGTTAAGTGTCCTGTCTACTGCTGAGATCCAACTACTCAAAGTGAGCATATCCCTTTCAAGTTGCTGGAGAATCTGGACATTGTGCTCAAGTCTGGCCTGACGGGCTTTGGCCTAAAAGAAGAAACAACAAGATTAAATAAATAGAGTAACTAATGCTACATCTTTGCACCCTTACATTGCTTTCAACAGTCAAGATTAATAATTACATTTTCACAGGAAAATTTTCTGGACACATGACCAATGCATATCAATGTGAGTGTAACTTCGAGCCTGATCCCTGACCCCCGGCGGTGACCGCGCTATTCAAGTCTTAGTAATTTTGAATTGAATAGTATTTTTGGCCGCAGTTTTGATAGAAATTCATGCATTGCAAAATTATTGAAAATTATGCAATCTTAATTTCTTCACAATATCATCAAAACGTATTTTCAAAAATATTTACCTACGGAAAAAATATTTACCTACGGAAACTCTTGTTATAACATTATTGACTTCCGACAAGTAACTTATTTTGCATCCAAGGAGAAATTATTCCTATTCAAATACATTGGAAGACCACCTGCTGTGCTCGGGGTCACATTCCATAATGCTAATATGTCTGCGCCCATGGGTGTCACGTGTCCAGAAATTTTTCCTGTGAAAATTTTCCTATTAATCTTGACTGTTCAAGTTCAGCCTGATGGGGTTTGGCCTAAACCTTTGGCCTTCAACTTCTTTCTACAGCTTTTACCCTTCATTTTCTACTGTCAATAGCAAACATCAAAATATGGTATATCACTGAGCTGCACACCTTACATACAGATTTCACACCACCAAATAGAATTATATGGTTGTGCGCCCTTAATTTCACTTCTTAGAAAAACCCATGGATTCTCAATTTAAGCATTAAAATGAGCAGTTATTTTCATAATTTTAGCCAAATTTGGATTGGTCATGATTAGTAATACTATTTCCTGCAAGTGTACCACAGATGGGCGAGATCAAATAACTTTTAATGATTTTAAGCAGCCTTTTCTTTACAGAAACACTGGCATGGTTTTGCCTGTAAAATAGGCAATTCCCAGACATCGTGACTTCGAGGGCCAGTCGTAAAAAATAATGACGGTCAACCTATATTTTTCCCAGCCAGAGGGATCAGGCAAGGGCTGATTTCAACCATCATAGCTGTCGCTAAAACTGAGTCGCTCCTGTGAAGAAAAAATGACGTTTTCTTAAGGCAAATTTAGCACATATCTCTATGGGACTCTGATTTGGTGGTGTGAGATCTGAACAGATTTCACACCACCAAATATAATTATATGGTTGTGCGCCCTTAATTTCACTTCTTAGAAAAACCCATGGATTCTCAATTTAAGCATTAAAATGAGCAGAAATTTGCATAATTTTAGCCAAATTTGGATTGGTCATGATTAGTAATACTATTTCCTGCAAGTGTACCACAGATGGGCGAGATCAAATAACTTTTAATGATTTTAAGCAGCCTTTTCTTTACAGAAACACTGGCATGGTTTTGCCTGTAAAATAGGCAATTCCCAGACATCGTGAGACTTCGAGGGCCAGTCGTAAAAAATAATGACGGTCAACCTATATTTTTTCCCAGCCAGAGGGATCAGGCAAGGGCTGATTTCAACCATCATAGCTGTCGCTTAAAACTGAGTCGCTCCTGTGAAGAAAAAATGACGTTTTCTTAAGGCAAATTTAGCACATATCTCTATGGGACTCTGATTTGGTGGTGTGAGATCTGAACAGATTTCACACCACCAAATATAATTATATGGTTGTGCGCCCTTAATTTCACTTCTTAGAAAAACCCATGGATTCTCAATTTAAGCATTAAAATGAGCAGAAATTTGCATAATTTTAGCCAAATTTGGATTGGTCATGATTAGTAATACTATTTCCTGCAAGTGTACCACAGATGGGCGAGATCAAATAACTTTTAATGATTTTAAGCAGCCTTTTCTTTACAGAAACACTGGCATGGTTTTGCCTGTAAAATAGGCAATTCCCAGACATCGTAGACTTCGAGGGCCAGTCGTAAAAAAATAATGACGGTCAACCTATATTTTTCCCAGCCAGAGGGATCAGGCAAGGGCTGATTTCAACCATCATAGCTGTCGCTTAAAACTGAGTCGCTCCTGTGAAGAAAAAATGATGTTTTCTTAAGGCAAATTTAGCACATATCTCTATGGGACTCTGATATTCAAAAGTGTTATGTAAACTTTCAATAGGCATTGCATCCCAACTTATGAGACACAATCTGCACCATATAATAAATGCTTCTTTTGTGAATGTCTGTGCACCAGCAGCTCTCAGGTTTAACTCCTGATACGCCAATGAGTGTTTTTTCACCTACTGCATGATCACTGCAAAAAGGATGTTACATGTTCATATTTTGCCTACTTCTCTCTTCTAATATCAATAAATTCCAATAGACCCACCTGTACTGCTACTTCATCAGCTCTTTGGTTAAATAGCTTAGCTTCTCTCTCTACTGCTGTCACCATGATGCTGTTACTAATCAGATTCTGGGCGACTTCATTGATCTGCTCACGATGATCTACAACATGCTTCTGGACTGCAGACTCCAGAGCCTGGGTAGAGATGAAAACAGTAATATGGTTAGGTCCAGAGGATGTTTAAAGACATTCCCACAACCCAATGGGGTTTCTGACCTTGTGTGTCTGGCTTTTGTACACATATGGTACAGTTGATCATACCTTGCATTGGGATTGTGTTCAAATATCTGGTGTTTTCATCCTATTATTTAATATTCAAAACATCGAGACTTAGGAATAAAATTAATTCAGTGGGACAATATTAATGTTTCCTGTAAGAAAATCAAATATCAGTCATAAGTCTCAACTATTAACTCGTTGGCTGCAGTTTTAAAATTGCCATTTTGTGTGTGTGGCAATGGGGACTTTGCCTTTAAAATTAGGTTATATTGATCAAATTTCCCAATCATACTGCATTGTAGGAATGCCTTTAAGCCTCCTCTGGGTTAGGTCAATACAATTTTTTTACATATACAAGCTGTATCAAAATGGTTGGTACCCATCATTTTCATTGATAATGTATGCATCTGACACATCAAAATTCAACATAAGATCCAAATAATTTGTAGATTAATTGTAAAACAAGTCATAAACTATTTATTTTGGACATTTCAAGAGTATCCAATGATGTATTTGGATGAGGCAGGCTTTTCAATAAACATCAAAATTGATGGGTACCAATCATTTTGATACACCCTGTACAAAATACTAGTTAATGTGCAAAAGAAGATATGGTACACATCAATTGTTCAAAGCAATAATGTTTATGTAAGTGATGGCGCTATACCAAAAAATATTATAGATATTTTCATACATTGCAAGAAGTTAATTGTGCTTCATAGAAATTTTGATAATCATAGCTGGTCAGAGCACCCCATTAGAGCATTGAATATTAAAGCAACAAAATAATACAAACTTCCATTTCCCAAATATATAAAGTTAAACCATACAAGATACCAGTTAACATGGTTAATATGCAAAAAATGATATGGTACACATCACTTGTTCAAAGCAATAGTTTTTAATGAAGTGATGGCACTATACCAACAAATATTAAAGATATTTTCACACATTGCAAGAAGTTGTTGTGCTTCATAAAAATGTTGATGATCATCAAAGCTACAAATTACATAACTTCCATTTCTCAAATATATAAACCATGCAGTCAGAACTTTCTCAATTTTTGCCTGGTAGAAACTGGGAGAACCACTACTAATTCAGTTTCCAAGGAAATTAATTAAAGAGTTTGCCAAATCCACCATTACTCTAACAAATATTGCATCAAACTTAGTTGATCTGACCATCATTGGTATGTCAGAGCAAACATTCATGTGTGTAATGACTGTCTCATGTAATTTTTAAATTGCACCCAATATGATCTACATAATTGTCCAATATTAAACTCCAAATTGTGTGCCATTGTGCCCAATTTTCCAAGAAGTATTTACTGAATCCTTAACCCCATGTTTTAACATCTTTGAGATCTTTATGATGATAGGCCTACATGTTTAAATTACAAAAGGTTACAATTGAATACCTGAGTGGAAGAAGGGCCCAACTCCATCAACACTTTTTTTGAGATTAACAAAAAACACACTACTTGGAAAAGTTTTAAGAGACAGACTGTTTTCATCTTGAGGGGACCTTCAGTACTTGTACATGAATATACATACATGTTAAATGATTATGTTGCAATGACAATGGTACATATCTTTTAAAATATGATAAACTCATTTGTGTAAAGTGCAGTTGGGCTCTTCTTCACACTAAGGTATTCAATTGGAAAATACACAACATGGACAATGCAATATTCTTACATCAATTTCTTCAGATATTTCCTCCGCATCCAGGCTAGCAGGAGGGTTGTTAAGCTTCTGATCAAAGCCATCCATCCAGATGGTCTCCTCTCCCAGGAGATGACGCAGCATCTTCCAATTATCAGCACCATCTGATACCACCTGCAAGAAGGAGAAGAAATTAATTTGGTACATTCATCAAATTTGTCAGTAATTGTACATTCTTGTTTACAGGGGGGCATGGTGGCACAACAGTACGGGCTCTGACTCGTAATCAAACGGTTGTGGGTTCGAGTCCTGGCAGAGGTGTGTGATCATGTTGTGCCCCCAGACAAGGTTCTTAACCTCTATCATCTTTCTCCATCCAGGAGTTGGGAAAGTAAACAGATTAGTTGTGTGGGAAGAGAAGCAGACCTCCCCTCCCCACCCCCCCACAACAACATTATTAACGGCGGAGTCTGGCTCCAAGTTCCTTCAAAAGAGAGATGTGCACACTCCAGCCTGTAAAATACAGGCATGAACCTTAAAGGGAGTCTCCGGCAATCATAACATTATGCCTTATATGTTAGAAAAATAATTATCAAACATGAATCATGTGGTTTTATTTAAAACAAACTCATAGTGACCATAAAAACGAATAAAAACAGTCGGCTCTCAACACGCGATATATTCAAAATTCCCGCGCCGAAATTGTCTAAGTGCAATGACGTAATGGTTATTTGTGCTCCATTGTCGTCAGTCTTCATTGTATTACTGAGACGTCATTGCACTCGACAATTTCGGAGCCCGGGAATTTTGAATATCGCGTGCTGAGAGTCGGATGTTGTTATGGTCACTATGAGTTTGTTTTAAATAAAACCACGTATTTCGTGCTTGATAATTATTTTTCTTACATATAAGGCATAATGTTGTGATTGCCGGAGACTTCCTTTAAATTGATAAGCATAAGTAAATCTGTATGCATTGTAAAAAAACAGCACATCTTTGCGTAATGTGTGACTGGTGCACATTTATGTGAGTGCAAGTTTGGATTTTATTCACATGTGTAGAAAAAAACACTATAACAAAATTTTTAAAATGTTGTCAAAATGTATTGTAAAATATTTTTGGCAAACAGTTTCCTGCATTTCTCCTTGGTAGAACTACCCAGTGAAAAAAGGGCCCCCTCATAGGACTACCCAGTGAAATGAGGCTTCCTCTGAATCTGATAAGACTTTAAAAAAAACCAGGTAGGACTAAACAGTAAAACAAATGTTCTCATGGAGACTACTCAGTGAAAACATATTCCCTCTCATAGGACTATTAAACATAATAGTCCTATGACTACCCATACCCCACCCACCCCACATGATGTACCATACTCCTACCTCCCATACTCTTATCTCCTTACCCCACCCATCTCCAATCTCACTCCTACCCCTACCCAATACCCACCACATCAAACCCTACCCTACCACTAACACACACTACATTCTTATTGAAAATGAATATTCAGTAGAATATACACTGACCAAGTCTTTGTACATGTTCTGGAAATTGTTTGTTCTTGTACCACAACAAGCAAATAGACAAATGACAAATAAAAGTCATTTTTCACAAAAAAATAAAGTAATTTAAATTTCACTTTCAAATTTTATTCATAGTGATTGCTACTTTAAAGGATACTGACTGAACTATGGGGATTCCCGTTTGTTTTCCCTCTGAAAATAAGACTAATGTTTCTATCACTAGGATTCACAACTTGCTCATCTATCAAGGGCACAGTTCTTTAACCCCAATACATTTGTACAGTCATTGAATGACCTTTGAAATTTTGAGTACAAAAACTCATACTCTTCAACTCCAGGTCAAATTTTGCACTATGATTATTTAATTGAGGTTATAGAATTATGCTACTGGGATGAGGCCATTGTGGTCCATAGTGTATGACCTTGTTATACATGCTTGAATGCTTTAAAGCTTTCCAAGTCTTGAATTTGAACAATACTAGCTATAACGAAACTAACTAAACAATTGCAAACATTGTTATGTGTAAGGTGGAATAAACTTACACTACAATAATTATCAATTCTGAATTGAGTTATTATTTTGCACTCAGCTCTTCTTGTTGTTACGACTAAATCAGAGCCACAACAACTTTTAGAACTTGTTCCTACAATGAAGTTTGAATAAAACTGTTTCTTACTGTATGTATGAATGACCATCATCATGAAAGACAGATGCATTTTCTACTTAAGCCTTCAATTCCTTTTAGGAATTACAAGCCTGCCAATTGGCCACAGTGCAGATATCAGTGGTGACTTGATTTGTTCTACAGACACCTCTTCATGCAGTGCAAATGCACAAATTTCTGACATCGATGAGACATTATCGCTGGACACTTCCTCATCCTGTGGTGCCTGTGTACTCAAACTGAACACTACAAGCCAACATGGAATCTACCTGGATATTGAGTCCCTTACAAACTGGAAACAATATCATCAATTCTACATCACATATGCTAGAGGAAAAACCATCAGCTTCACAGGAACCGCCACTCCATGTAGCACACTGTTTCCGACAAACAAGCTTGAAATCCATTTTAAGATGGACGCTAACTTTGTGATCAGAAGAGAGTTTTTAAACTTGGAGGATCAATGCACTGACTTCAACACCAGTGCATGTAATATTACCACCGATTGCAATGGGTTACTTATTTCAGACAATGTATGGGAAGTGATATACCAACAACAGAACACAATGTATGAAACCGATTATTTTCATAATAATCTGATCAGGTGGATTGGAGCTACTAATGTAAAGGGTGATTTACCTATATGTCCAACTTACTGTGTATGCAGTTTGAAATACCAACAATTTGTAACACAATGTAGAGACAAAATGACTTGGACATTGTTGTTGCACCAAGACCTTGTACCCCGACTTTTCTTTTATCAACCCATCAGAGTTTTGGATGCATCAAACCGGCAACTTGAAAGCATAGATATGACATCATTTCAAGATTTGAGATATGTAAATCGGCTCAGTTTGAACAAGAATCTACTGACACGTATTGAATCTGGAACATTTGGCTGGTATCAATTACATCTCCTAGAACTAGCAGATAACAAGCTCACTGAATTGCAATCCGATCTTTTCACTGGCCTGGTTTTTTTAATAGTGGTGGACCTCCATGGCAACCAACTTACTAGTCTTCACCCAAATCTATTCTTCAATCAGCAAGGTTCACTTCTTGCATTGGAATTAAGCCGCAATAATATCGGAAGTCTGTCTCCTGATACCTTTAGGCGTCTAGGCAGGTTACGAGTTCTCATTTTGGACAAAAATAACATCACTAGTCTTCAGCCGGGAACATTCCAGGATTTGGACAGTCTCTGGTGGCTGTATATAGATGATAATAAGCTTACCACCATCGTACCGGACACATTCAGAGGACTCGACTTGTTATTCAGACTACATCTCAGTGGCAACAAACTGACAGCTATTGATCCTGATATGTTCATAGGGGCAGAGAAAGTCAAGGAACTTCTGATTTCTAGAAATGAATTCACTTCTCTTCCACAAGACGTGTTTTGGCGCACACCTGATTTGCTGCAGTTGTCTTTGAACGATAATCAGTTTGAACAGATGGATCTCACACCTTTCACTAGTCTTCAACAAATGTTGATTTTTAACATATCTGGAAATGATATTAAATTTCTTCGCTACGGCTTGCAAAAATCAAGTAATAATACTCTTGATAACAATGTAACAAGCATATTTCCTAAACTGGGAGTCTTTGAAGTAAATAACAATAACATAGAAAGAATTGATGCAAATATTTTTCAAGAAATGCCATTAATTTCAGCTATTGAATTAAGGGGAAATCCATTGAAAAGAGTAGATAAGAGTACCTTTAAGCCACTCGTTACAAATGATACATATGTATTAGTTGATGAACCAGCTACATGCTGTTTTATAGAAACAGCCCAATGCAGAGCCCAAAACACCAGAGAGCCATATCTAACGTGTCTGCGTCTTCTGCCTTTTACATCTGTCAGAGCTTTCATGTGGATTTTTGGATTGTTTGCTTTAGTTGGAAACATGTCTGTGTTGCTATGGCGATGTGTTAAGCATGGTAGAGAAAACATCATCCAAGTCCTCTTAATTGAGAACCTTGCTGCTTCTGACTTGCTAATGGGCGTATATATGTTGATCATCGCATCTGCAGATGCTTACTATCAACAGTATTTTCCATCCGAATCTGACAACTGGAGGAATGGACCCATCTGCAAGTTGGCAGGGACACTCTCTGTGTTATCCAGTGAAGCTTCTGTGTTCTTCATCACTCTCATCAGCATTGATAGATTCTTAGCCATCAAGTACCCCACAGGAACAAAAAAACTCACCAAGAAATCAGCCATGATAACTCTCTTCTGTCTTTGGTGTCTTGCCATATTTCTCAGCATCATTCCAACCAGTTTCAGTGGTACAAACCCCGACTTCTATGATGTCTCCGAGGTCTGCATTGGCTTGCCATTTGTCAGGGCTCCTATCTTTCTCAACAAAACCTTCACAGCTGCAAAATTTGATTTAGAAAATTACAACTCCATTTCTTCTGGAAAAGAGAGCATACTGGAAGAAGACTACATCTATCCTGTAACTGGAGATGAGCCAGGACTCTACTTCTCTATAGTTCTCTTCTTAGGCATCAATCTCTTATGTTTCCTTATCATAGCCATCAGCTATATTTGTATCTTTGTCCTCTACAAGCAAGCAACAGGAAGAGCAGGTACATCTCGGAAAGACGAAGAGATAAGTTTGGCCATCAGAATGGGTGCTATCGTTCTGACAGATTTCATGTGCTGGGTACCGATCGTGGTGATCGGAATCTTAGTCCAGTCAGCCACCGTGACTATATCCCCTGTGATTTATGTCTATATTGTGACATTTATTCTACCGATCAATTCAGCCCTCAATCCATATATTTACACCATAGCAATTATAATAAAGGATTACAAAGCTAGGCCTAGAGCTAAGAAAGATAAGGTGTTGGGTGTGAGAAAGAAGGAAACCGGTGACAGTGGACCATCGAGAAAGACATCAAATACAGCATCAACCTCATTATCCCATCAGCCAAACAGTTCATCAGAGGTACATTAAACATCAACCCCATTATCCCATCAGCCAAACAGTTCATCAGAGGCACATTCAACATCAACCTCGTTATCCCATCAGCCAAACAGTTCATCAGAGGCACACTCAACATCAACCCCATTATCCCATCAGCCAAACAGTTCATCAGAGGCACATTCAACATCAACCTCGTTATCCCATCAGCCAAACAGTTCATCAGAGGCACATTCAACATCAACCCCATTATCCCATCAGCCAAACAGTTCATCAGAGGCACATTCAACATCAACCTCATTATCCCATCAGCCAAACAGTTCATCAGAGGCACACTCAACATCAACCTCGTTATCCCATCAGCCAAACAGTTCATCAGAGGCACACTCAACATCAACCCCATTATCCCATCAGCCAAACAGTTCATCTGAGGCAAACTCAACATCAACCCCATTATCCCATCAGCCAAACCGTTCATCTGAGGCACATTCAACATCAACCCCATTATCCCATCAGCCAAACAGTTCATCAGAGGCACACTCAACATCAACCCCATTATCCCATCAGCCAAACAGTTCATCTGAGGCACATTCAACATCAACCTCGTTATCCCATCAGCCAAACAGTTCATCAGAGGCACATTCAACATCAACCCCATTATCCCATCAGCCAAACAGTTCATCAGAGGCACATTCAACATCAACCTCATTATCCCATCAGCCAAACAGTTCATCAGAGGCACACTCAACATCAACCCCATTATCCCATCAGCCAAACAGTTCATCTGAGGCAAACTCAACATCAACCCCATTATCCCATCAGCCAAACCGTTCATCTGAGGCACATTCAACATCAACCCCATTATCCCATCAGCCAAACCGTGCATCCGAGGCACATTCAACATCAACCCCATTATCCCATCAGCCAAACCGCTCATCTGAGGCACATTCAACATCAACCCCATTATCCCATCAGCCAAACAGTTCATCTGAGGCACATTCAACATCAACCCCATTATCCCATCAGCCAAACCGTTCATCTGAGGCACATTCAACATCAACCCCATTATCCCATCAGCCAAACCGCTCATCTGAGGCACATTCAACATCAACCCCATTATCCCATCAGCCAAACCATCTGAGGCACATTCAACATCAACCCCATTATCCCATCAGCCAAACCGTTCATCTGAGGCACATTCAACATCAACCCCATTATCCCATCAGCCAAACCGTTCATCTGAGGCACATTCAACATCAACCCCATTATCCCATCAGCCAAACCGTTCATCTGAGGCACATTCAACATCAACCCCATTATCCCATCAGCCAAACAGTTCATCTGAGGCAAACTCAACATCAACCCCATTATCCCATCAGCCAAACCGCTCATCTGAGGCACATTCAACATCAACCCCATTATCCCATCAGCCAAACCGCTCATCTGAGGCACATTCAACATCAACCCCATTATCCCATCAGCCAAACAGTTACTCTGAGGCACATTCAACATCAACCCCATTATCCCATCAGCCAAACCGTTCATCTGAGGCACATTCAACATCAACCCCATCCCATCAGCCAAACAGTTCATTAGAGGCATATTCAGAGCCACAACATTCAGAAGTAAATAAAGCAAGTGCACAGGAACCTGGCACAGAGATACATCTTCATAGTGCTTGATATTGACCTACTTTTGTGATGCAAGCCAACAGGTTGTAAGGTATATCTTTGGATATGATATGATTCAATGAGGTGATACAATGAAATGTGAGCTTATCCTTTGTGCAAAACTGCACAAAATTAGCCTAGCACAGAAATCTTCTATTGAAGGATTATACAGCTTTATTCTGTATGCTGCATCATTTCTCAATGGAGTCTTTCCACTAATATCTTGTGATTTGCCATACAACATGCTGCTGCTGCTCTTTTCCACTTCAGTTGACTTCAACTTGTCTGAAACTTTCTCAACTGGACTAATCATGTACCTTTTCTTATGGTGATACCTTAATTAAAGAGGGCCTCTTCCTGCCTCACTCCGATGTGAAACTTTATTTCCCCTTATTTGTTACCTTCTCTCCCTTTGTTGGCAGATACTGAGCATGCTGCTTTTGACCTTAAAAGAGTTTGTTGTTAATCCCTGATTCATGCCATTTATGTGGCAGCTGTCATACTTCCACTGGCCACTTCTTAATATCATCAGTCCATGTTGTTGCTGTTATATGCAAGGATAAAAATAAACTTTTTCTTTGTCCTGCTGATCAGGCTGGTAACTTTCAAAAGTTGACTGTTCCAGCATAAATATTTTCGCTATATGTGAAGAACTTCACTATTCTAGTGGTTAGACATCTATGCATGTTGTCCCTGCCTTTTGCACAAAATCTTAGGTATGCTCAGTCACCAAGTCAGCAACAGGGTTGCCAAACGATTTCAGCCCGAATCACAGGTCAAATAATCGAAAAGTTGCCCAATTTTTCTCTTTACCATTCATTTCTATGGGGCAGGAAACTATCGGAAGTCGCGGGAGCCAATGTTGAAAAGTCGCCCAATTTTTTTTGTAACCATTGGTTTCTATGGGACAGGAAATTGTCCAAAGTCGCTGGAAAAATCTTCAAAAGTCGCCCAATTGGGCTACCAAATCGCGGGTTTGGTAACCCTGGTCAGCAACAGAGGACATGCTGCCAGACTGCATACTGTTTAAAATGGATTTTGTCATTCAAATTGTGTGAAAAGTGGAGCTCTGCATTTATGGGTCTTCAAAGATTAATTTCATGAAAATTTGTGTTTTTCTAAGCTAGTTGAATGTGTAAACCTGTTTTACGGGTTCATGTTTTGGTTTAAACTTGTTAAGGAGGTCAAATTTGGTGTGAGATCCTTGTTTTAGGAGCCAGTTTGGTGAAGAGATCAAAACTTATTCAAGTGGTATTTCAAAAATAGTTGGTCATAAACTATACACTATTATGGTTAAGTGGCCCGGAATATTTTATCTATAACAGGTACTTTAGAAAGTGGTAATTTCCATGCAATTTATTGTACATGCTAAAACCAGTATCAAAACATTTCGCTTGTTTATAAGTTGATCATATCATGTTTGTACACAGACTTGCATGCTTTATTGTCATGTATGCATAGAGGGTTCATTTTCTACATGACTGGCTTGTTTTAGCTGGTCCTTTTATAGGTTTCCTCCAGTATGCTTTTTCTTGTTATTTTTGCCTATTTGGTAGAAATGAATTCTCACCCCTTCCAATTTGCAGGCATGTGAGTAACCACACACAAGAGGAAAATGCTTTAGTCCGTATACTTTCCTCGAGTCGGTAAAGTAAAATCAAATTTTGAGGTTTTCTCCAAAACTGTTAATTTTTGCAGGAATCTGTTATGCTAGTTGGATTCATTGCATCCTTTCCTTTCTGAAAATGTATCCTTTTATGTACTTCTCATCATTACATTTAGAGATACAATAAAAACAATATCTAAATTACTGACTTGAGGCAGGTATACAGACTATAAAAAAGCTGAACGTTCAAAAGCCCCTATACTCTGTAGCGAGCAAGTGCACAAAAAAAAAAATATCCAAAATCAAAACAATAACGAGGAAATCAGCTGAAAAGAGGAACTCTCACATGCCTGAATTGTCTATTACATTGTCTGCTATCATCCGTGTAACATTATGTTTCGATTGATTTTCTATGTATAATGTTTTCATGTGTTGCCATTGTAATTTTGTGTCATAGTGTAGTGAGGTGGATACTGGCACTTAATAAGTTTTCATTATTATTATTATATACACAGTGTTGCATGTTTGTTTGGTGTGTTTTTTAAATTCGGTATAAAGCTACTTAATCCATAAGATAAATAGCCGTATATGACCAATACCGGATTAAGGGTTCCTCTACCGGAAGTCAATTTGTGCCGAAATTCCTTCCCACAATGCAATATGCGTATTGCATAACAAAGAATATTGATTAAGGGAAGGGGTATGAACGTTTGGACAGTATTTATTGTGGGACATTAGAGCACATCAGACATATCGAATTGCATTCTGAATACTGAAGAATGTCCTTCTGATATCAAATAATTTTGATTTTTGAAATTCGCAATGTAATACACATTTTATGGTAAATCATTAAAAATTGATATTTTTGATATTTAACAGTACTTGAAGTAAACTTTATCAATCTGATGATTTATACTTAAAGTGTATGTAGGTGGGATGAAAAGCCGACGATCAATTGAAAATTTTGACCTTTCGTATTGGAGATATGGATTTTTTTTCCCAAAACAAAAAAAAAAAATTAGGTCTTTTTGGGAAAAAAATCCATATCTTCAATATGAAATGTCAAAATTTTCAATTGACCATCGGCATTTCCTCCCAGCTACATACACTTTAAGAATATATCATTAGACTTATATAATTTACTTCGAGGACTGTTATATATCAAAAATTTGAAAAATATCAAATTTTTATAATTTGTCATAAAATTTGTATTATATTGTGATTTTCAAAAATGAAAATTATTTGATATCAGAAAGACATGCTTCAGATTCAGAATACAATTCGATATGAGGTGCTCTCATGTCCCACAAAAAATACTGTAGAAACGCAATAAACGCTCATTCTAGATCCCTTAACCTCAGAACTGTATCTATTGTTATGCAAAACGCTTATTGCATTGTGGGAAGGAATTTCGGCACAAATTGACTTCCGGTAGAGAAACCCTAAATCCACATATTGGTTCTATACTCCATAAAGTTTTAAGCTATAATCTTGTAATGTGACCTTTTTTCAAACCTGATTTTTTGGCATATTCGAAATGTTTACATATGTCCAAAGAAATCAGCCAAATTTGTTGCGTTTATCAGGTCAACAGAGCAATTTTGACAGAATGTCGTATTCAGACATAATGTTATACCCCACACTAGAACTACATGTTAAAAGGCCACAAATAGCCAGTGGGGTTTCTTTCACTTTTCCTTGTTATCTTGGCTTAAAATGGACAGAAACATTTCCTGACCATTAGTACTTATATTAATTCAGCATTTTGAGAAAAGAATAACAAATTTGATGGAAATCGTACATTATGGCTTGATATCTATAGACAAAACAGACGAGCCATATTCCAACACCTCACCGTCGGCCATAGCTGGGGGCTATGATCCATTTTACACGACGCCAGTATCATAGGCGTGCAGTGTTTACCATCCCCGTGACACAGCGCAAGTGCTACACGCTACGATGCGCTCCCGATAGTGGGCGTCTTGGATCACAATCCAAACGAACTAAGCTAGTTTGGCGCGGACGGCCCCCAGCTATGGCTGACCATCACTTAGCTCGTCGGATTTGTCTATATATTCATTTGCACCTTAACATCACTCTCACTTAGAGTGGCAAGTTTTCCGTGTCACGGAAAAACGGACAAATTCACGGAATTTAAGAAAAAAACCGAAAACACAAAAATTCGCGGAAAACACATTTTTTTTCCCTAAGAAAAATAAAAATGAAGAAAAAATAATGAGATGTGAGGTAGAAATATGAAAATGAAGTCAGTCTTCAAAGATATCAGGCTTAAAACAACTAAAAAGATAATACAAGTAACTTCTTTTTACCCCGAATGTGAACACGGAATTGAAATTAAATCACAGAATTTAGTATTTAAAACCACGCACAGAAAATCGCGGAATTCGGTGTTTTAAATCACGGAAAACTTGCCATTCTACTCTCACTCATTGAATGACTAATACCTGTAATTACACTGTCCTTCATGTTGATATGTTTATTTACACAGTTGTATAAAAGACCTCTTATAAAATTATTGTTCTAGTATATGTCTATGTAAAACGGGAACATATATGGGGTAAAATGGAGAAGAATATCAAGGCATTGGTGCCACACTGCCTCATCTCCGGTGAAAATTTATGTCCATTTTTAATCCCACTAAAGCCACAGATCAGTGACACATAGAGTTATCTCCATTTACAAGGTTCGCAGGTTTTTGCCACAGGTGGAAAAAGTCATGGTTTTAACCACAGTTCTAACTGCTTGGTAAAAACAGTTTTTGACAGTTTTTGCCAGCAAAAATGGCAAAAACTAAAAAGTGATGAATAGTTTACTTTTTTCATCCCAAAACAAATTATTAAGTTACAAAAATACTTTTCTGAGTGTAACAAAGCCAGATTTTGTAAATATAAGCAAAATATTAAGAAATAAAAGGCAAGGGTTTTCATTGCTCACTACTGCATTTATCTGAAACATTAAATTGAAACTTTTTCATTTTAAGGACTTGATGAGACAAAAAATATGTTGAATGATTCATTGAAAGTTGTGTGTTACAGTTTATGAGCTTTCTGTGTTAATTTTTAATATTTGACTAACTATACATGAGTTTTTTTCATTTTTCGCCCTTTTTACCGATTTAAACCAACTTGCCGGGAAAAAACAGGTTTTTGCTGGCAAAAACGAACCCCGTTCATTAACAGGCCTAAGATGCTAGTGCAACACAGATTCAAGTGGGAAATGGGGCCAAAGTGGCCAACATGGAGTTGAGGCAGTGTTACACTGAGCATTTGAATTATATTGTGAGGAAATAATCATGAGGATATATGTAAAAATATAAAGGACTGTAAAGTTTAAAATGTATAAAAGAATAATTTGCCAATAAGGAATCCAATTCCTTCAGTGTTGTCTCCAATGCATATCACACTATACACCCCACCTCCACAACCAAATATATAAACACACCACTCTACAAATTGCGTATCAACCAGGAACCCATGTGTTTTTTTAATCGAATGAGGGGTTGCTCCCTATTGGTTGATAAAAACAAGGCAGTTCTTGCACCACAGATTCATGGTTAGACTTGGTTAGTAACACATTCCACAAAGTTTGTAGCATTTGGACACACAGACAGGCAGATAGATGGACTGACAAAAAGGTGACCACAAAGTATCTTCCTGAACATAGTTCAGGCACCGTGATACCCTTTGATCAACTATGACATCCATTGACTCACCATGACACCCTTTAACCCACCTTGACATCTCTTGACACACCATGACACTTTTCCAGAACAACACATAGGTGTAATGTTCAGCCTTCAATTTCCACCTATAATATTTGTAGCAAACCTTTGATGAGAGCATATTTTAAATGTACACCGCATATTTACTGCGTTGAAATACACTTGTCTCTGATTAGCTACTGAAGCAATCTGTTGTTGCCGAGTGGAAATATATGAATGAACTTTACCCCGTACGGGTTCTTAGCGCTGACTTAATTTGCAACATCACGGTAGTACGCGCTCATCAAAGGCTTACTGCAAAATATAGTAGTATAATACTTTGCACAAAGGTGTTTCTCATATCATATCATTTAATCCAGTAATAGCATCTCATTCTCTAACACCTACCTTATGTGTAGCATTGAGTTTATCTTGTAACTCTGTCCATTTAGTGTGCAGATCACCTGTCTCCTTCTTTATAGCCTCTATCCCAGCAGGGGTGGCCTTGCTTTCAATATCTTTGCCTGTTTCTAGCACACTGGTAACTTTGGGTTCCTTCTCTTTTAATTCCTCTACAGCTTTCTGTAAAATAAAAAAGTGGATTAGGTTAAGAAAAGTTGATAAACAGTTTCAATCACTAGCAAGATCTTATGTCACATTTTCATCTTTTAAATTTTAAAACAAAATACAATTTTAATTTTAATTTATCAAATAGCTGATTACAGAGATACCGCCAGCGACCAATTACACTAGCGCGCAATCATACTATCTCCAAATATGGCGGCCAGCTTCCGGCCAGCATCACGCAAAGCAGTCGTTGTAAAGCACACTTTTGTTACGTCACAAGACACAGTCATTATACATTTTCAATAACTGCATTTAACTCTCATTGGCCGAAACCCGATGCCAATCGTGCTGCCCTGGAAACTCCAGGGAAAAATACGATCTGACAAAGCATGACCCGGGGGTGTCTCTGCTTGAGGTTAAAAGGGTTGTAAAAACTTTATTATCTATAATTGGAATAACCATGTCACAAATATTCATGAGGCTATAAATATGGGTTAGATTCATGGTTATGACACAATTAGCAATTCAAAAATAATGACTGCTACCAGCATTCAAAATAAAATTTGCTCCATAAAATTTGTCTGTTACGATACAACATTGAAAGTGTTGTGCAAAATTGCGATACCACATTCCACTGACTTTATGAATTCATTTTCTAACACTGCACTTCAAATTGCTCTTCATCAGATTAAATTGCACCATAACTTTCAAAATGGCATGCAAATGTGCACCCAAGGAAAAAAATAATTCAAAGACTAACTGCTACTGACCTTGAGTTGCTTGTTTCTACTGTGTATATCGGCAGCATCTTGTATTGTAGTTTCTTTGGCTAAGTACTCATTGTCCATACTATCCATCCAATCACTGAGCTCCTTCACATCATCTTTAAGCTTCTTCACTTGTTCATGACCACTCTCAAGGTTGGCTCTTTGTTCCTAAAGAGACAAAAGATCAGAATACATATAAAATGTGCATATTGAAGAAGATCATCCGCATCTGTTGTGTTGGCTATCACAATGACTTTTCATAGGAGTAACATTTCAAAAATTCTGATATTCCAAGCAGCAGACCTGAAACAGGGTCTTTATAAAAAAAGAGAAAAAAAGCTGAAAATGCTCTAAAAATGCTGAAAAACAGCATAAAATTGGGGTAAAATGGATCAAATTGGGCTGAAAATTTAAAAAAAATATGTACATTTCAGGAATAAAAAAAGAGGAAATCAGTTGAAAAGAGGAAATGTTTCAAGTCTGAAGCAGTTTTTGCCTACTAATCTGCAGGCATCATCTCACTGCAGAGGGCCTGTTCCTCCAGAACATATAACCTGTTCTATTTTTTTCACATTGGGGAGTCAGTGCACATTTCATTGGGTACAGTTTTACATTGTGAGTGCTTCACCAAAATTAAAAACTGTACAGTCTGCATTGCTTGATGGTGGAAAATAATCAATATTTGTGGGAAAGAAAATCTGAAATACAATTATCTTCCAGCAAATGAATAAAATTCAGCACATCTGCATGATGTTTCCACCATCACTAAATTTTACCCTTGACAAAATGGATTTGGTTTGCAGTATGCATGTACACCCGAAAATAACAACTCCTTACCAAGGCTAGATTTGTGACTTGCTCCCATTTTGTGCTCAGCTCCTTCAATTCATTGGTCACTCTGGCTGTAAACGTTGGTTCCCCTTGTTTGATCAGACGTTGTCCAGTCTCCTGGATATTCTTCAGATTTTGTTGCAAAGTGGCTACATCATCTTTCAAAGCCTAAAAAGGAAGATGTTTAATATGTAGAATGTTAGTTCATACAGTGTGAATGAGATTTAAGAACAAAATTTGTTCAGAAAATAATGCATTTTATTTTTCCCCAAACCTGATCCTTTAAGACATTTTAAAATTATTACCTATCCATTTTTTCTCACTCAGGCAACAAACAAAACAGGCCTGACCAAAAGACCCTACTTAGAGGTCTCCGTCAGTAAAATGTTGATCTAATATGGAACTATACACAAGTACTTAAACAATATTGACCTTTGCGGTAAATCCCATAAGCCTTTGCGAGTACATCTGAAATGTTGTCATTTGATGTCACACAGACTTGCAATACGCAGCAACGATGTGTGCATCGGCCTGACGCGTATTAATGTCAAATGACAACATCTCAGATGCACTCGCAAAGGCTTATGGGATTTACCGAAAAGGTTAATTACAAACTAAGACTTACTTTGCTCTGGTCCAACTGTGCAGTCAACACCCCAAGATCACCAATAGCAACTTCTTCTGCATGGAGGAAAGTGTCAACTTCTTCCATCCAACTCTTCAAGCCAGCAACCTCATCCTATAAACGAGACAAAGGTGATAAGTCAACATACATGTCATGGACTGAGTCACGATATCAAATAGAAAACTATCTTGATATTTTGAGTCATCAAGCAGTGGTTTCGAATTAGCAAACAAGGAATCAGTCAATATTCTAAACTCCCGATGTCTACGCTAGAGTATCTGTGTTGCTCAGCCTTATATACACAAATGCACTATAGCTAATGGACATATGTCTTTGTGCCGCTGAGCCTTGGGATATCTATTCATATGCAAAGGAAGATACGTCTTTGTGCCGCTGAGTACTGGGTTATATAGATGCAATCATTCATATGGCAGCTAATGGAGATATGTCATTGTGCTGCTGAGTACTAGGTTATATAGATGCATGGTAGCTAATGGAGTGGAGATATATCTGTGTGTCGCTGAGTACTGGGCTATGTAGATGCAATCATTCATATGGTAGCTAAATGAAGTGGCGATACATCTTTGTGCCACCGAGTACTGGGCTATGTAGATGCAATCATTCATATGGCAGCTAGTGGAGATACATCTTTGTGTCACTGAGTACTGGGCTATGTAGATGCAATCATTCATATGGCAGCTAATGGAGATACGTCTTTGTGTCGCTGAGTACTGGGCTATGTAGATGCAATCATTCACATGGTAGCTAATGGAGATATGTCTTTGTGTCACTGAGTACTGGGCTATGTAGATGCAATCATTCATATGGCAGCTAATGGAGATATGTCTTTGTGTCGCTGAGTACTGGGCTATGTAGATGCAATCATTCATATGGTAGCTAATGGAGATATGTCTTTGTGTCACTGAGTACTGGGCTATGTAGATGCAATCATTCATATGGCAGCTAGTGGAGATACATCTTTGTGCCGCTGAGTACTGGGCTATGTAGATGCAATCATTCATATGGCAGCTAATGGAGATACATCTTTGTGTCGCTGAGTACTGGGCTATGTAGATGCAATCATTCATATGGCAGCTAATGGAGATACATCTTTGTGCCGCTGAGTATTGGGCTATGTAGATGCAATCATTCATATGGCAGCTAATGAAGATACATCTTTGTGTCGCTGAGTACTGGGCTATGTAGATGCAATCATTCATATGGTAGCTAATGGACATACATCTTTGTGCCGCTGAGTACTGGGCTATGTAGATGCAATCATTCATATGGCAGCTAATGGAGATACATCTTTGTGCCGCTGAGTACTGGGCTATGTAGATGCAATCATTCATATGGCAGCTAGTGGAGATACATCTTTGTGCCGCTGAGTACTGGGCTATGTAGATGCAATCATTCATATGGCAGCTAATGGAGATACATCTTTGTGCCGCTGAGTATTGGGCTATGTAGATGCAATCATTCATATGGCAGCTAATGAAGATACATCTTTGTGTCGCTGAGTACTGGGCTATGTAGATGCAATCATTCATATGGTAGCTAATGGACATACATCTTTGTGCCGCTGAGTACTGGGCTATGTAGATGCAATCATTCATATGGCAGCTAATGGAGATACATCTTTGTGTCACTGAGTACTGGGCTATGTAGATGCAATCATTCATATGGTAGCTAATGGAGATATATCTTTGTGTCGCTGAGTACTGGGCTATGTAGATGCAATCATTCATATGGTAGCTAATGGAGATACATCTTTGTGTCACTGAGTACTGGGCTATGTAGATGCAATTATTCATATGGTAGCTAATGGAGATACATCTTTGTGCCACTGAGTACTGGGCTATGTAGATGCAATCATTCATATGGCAGCTAATGGAGATACATCTTTGTGTCACTGAGTACTGTGCTATATAGATGCAATCATTCATATGGTAGCTAATGGAGTGGAGATACATCTTTGTGTCGCTGAGTACTGTGCTATGTAGATGCAATCATTCATATGGCAGCTAATGGAGATACATCTTTGTGTCGCTGAGTACTGGGCTATGTAGATGCAATCATTCATATGGCAGCTAATGGAGATACATCTTTGTGTCGCTGAGTACTGTGCTATATAGATGGAATCATTCATATGGCAGCTAATGGAGATACATCTTTGTGTCGCTGAGTACTGGGCTATATAGATGCAATCATTCATATGGCAGCTAATGGAGATACATCTTTGTGTCGCTGAGTACTGGGCTATATAGATGCAATCATTCATATGGCAGCTAATGGAGATACATCTTTGTGTCGCTGAGTACTGGGCTATATAGATGCAATCATTCATATGGTAGCTAATGGAGATACATCTTTGTGCCACTGAGTACTGGGCTATGTAGATGCAATCATTCATATGGCAGCTAATGGAGATATGTCTTTGTGTCACTGAGTACTGGGCTATGTAGATGCAATCATTCATATGGCAGCTAATGGAGATATGTCTTTGTGTCACTGAGTACTGGGCTATGTAGATGCAATCATTCATATGGCAGCTAATGGAGATATGTCTTTGTGCCGCTGAGTACTGGGCTATGTAGATGCAATCATTCATATGGCAGCTAATGGAGATATGTCTTTGTGCCACTGAGTACTGGGCTATGTAGATGCAATCATTCATATGGCAGCTAATGGAGATACATCTTTGTGTCGCTGAGTACTGGGCTATGTAGATGCAATCATTCATATGGTAGCTAATGGAGATATATCTTTGTGCCGCTGAGTACTGGGCTATGTAGATGCAATCATTCATATGGCAGCTAATGGAGATACGTCTTTGTGTCACTGAGTACTGGGCTATGTAGATGCAATCATTCATATGGTAGCTAATGGAGATACGTCTTTGTGCCACTGAGTACTGGGCTATGTAGATGCAATCATTCATATGGCAGCTAATGGAGATATGTGTTTGTGTCACTGAGTACTGGGCTATGTAGGTGCAATCATTCATATGGCAGCTAATGGAGATATGTCTTTGTGCAACTGAGTATTGGGCTATGTAGATGCAATCATTCCTATGGCAGCTAATGGAGATACGTCTTTGTGTCACTGAGTACTGGGCTATGTAGATGCAATCATTCATATGGTAGCTAATGGAGATACGTCTTTGTGTCACTGAGTACTGGGCTATGTAGATGCAATCATTCATATGGCAGCTAGTGGAGATACATCTTTGTGTCGCTGAGTACTGGGCTATGTAGATGCAATCACTCATATGGCAGCTAATGGAGATACGTCTTTGTGTCGCTGAGTACTGGGCTATGTAGATGCAATCATTCATATGGCAGCTAATGGAGATACATCTTTGCGTCACTGAGTACTGGGCTATGTAGATGCAATCATTCATATTGCAGGTAATGGAGATACATCTTTGTGCCTCTAAGTAATGGGCTATGTAGATGCAATCATTCATATGGCAGCTAATGGAGATAGGTCTTTGTGCCACTGAGTATTGGGCTATGTAGATGCAATCATTCATATGGCAGCTAATGGAGATACGTCTTTGTGTCGCTGAGTATTGGGCTATGTAGATGCAATCATTCATATGGCAGCTAATGGAGATATATCTTTATGTCACTGAGTACTGGGCTATGTAGATGCAATCACTCATATGGCAGCTAATGGAGATATGTCTTTGTGCCGCTGAGTACTGGGCTATGTAGATGCAATCATTCATATGGTAGCTAATGGAGATATATCTTTGTGTCACTGAGTACTGGGCTATGTAGATGCAATCATTCATATGGTAGCTAATGGAGATACGTCTTTGTGTCGCTGAGTACTGGGCTATGTAGATGCAATCATTCATATGGTAGCTAATGGAGATACGTCTTTGTGTCGCTGAGTACTGGGCTATGTAGATGCAATCATTCATATGGCAGCTAATGGAGATACGTCTTTGTGTCGCTGAGTACTGGGCTATGTAGATGCAATCATTCATATGGCAGCTAATGGAGATACGTCTTTGTGTCGCTGAGTATTGGGCTATGTAGATGCAATCATTCATATGGCAGCTAATGGAGATACGTCTTTGTGCCGCTGAGTACTGGGCTATGTAGATGCAATCATTCATATGGTAGCTAATGGAGATATATCTTTGTGTCACTGAGTACTGGGCTATGTAGATGCAATCATTCATATGGTAGCTAATGGAGATATATCTTTGTGTCACTGAGTACTGGGCTATGTAGATGCAATCATTCATATGGTAGCTAATGGAGATATATCTTTGTGTCACTGAGTACTGGGCTATGTAGATGCAATCATTCCTATGGCAGCTAATGGAGATATGTCTTTGTGTCACTGAGTACTGGGCTATGTAGATGCAATCATTCATATGGTAGCTAATGGAGATATATCTTTGTGTCGCTGAGTACTGGGCTATGTAGATGCAATCATTCATATGGTAGCTAATGGAGATACATCTTTGTGTTGCTGAGTATTGGGCTATGTAGATGCAATCATTCATATGGCAGCTAATGGAGATATGTCTTTGTGTCACTGAGTACTGGGCTATGTAGATGCAATCATTCATATGGTAGCTAATGGAGATACGTCTTTGTGTCGCTGAGTACTGGGCCATGTAGATGCAATCATTCATATGGCAGCTAATGGAGATACATCTTTGTGTCGCTGAGTACTGGGCTATGTAGATGCAATCATTCATATGGCAGCTAATGGAGATATATCTTTGTGTCACTGAGTACTGGGCTATGTAGATGCAATCATTCATATGGCAGCTAATGGAGATATGTCTTTGTGTCACTGAGTACTGGGCTATGTAGATGCAATCATTCATATGGCAGCTAATGGAGATACATCTTTGTGTCCCTGAGTACTGGGCTATGTAGATGCAATCATTCATATGGCAGCTAATGGAGATACGTCTTTGTGTCACTGAGTACTGGGCTATGTAGATGCAATCATTCATATGGCAGCTAATGGAGATACGCCTTTGTGTCACTGAGTACTGGGCTATGTAGATGCAATCATTCATATGGCAGCTAATGGAGATACGTCTTTGTGCCGCTGAGTACTGGGCTATGTAGATGCAATCATTCATATGGCAGCTAATGGAGATACATCTTTGCGTCACTGAGTACTGGGCTATGTAGATGCAATCATTCATATGGCAGCTAATGGAGATATATCTTTGTGTCACTGAGTACTGGGCTATGTAGATGCAATCATTCATATGGCAGCTAATGGAGATATGTCTTTGTGTCACTGAGTACTGGGCTATGTAGATGCAATCATTCATATGGCAGCTAATGGAGATACATCTTTGTGTCCCTGAGTACTGGGCTATGTAGATGCAATCATTCATATGGCAGCTAATGGAGATACGTCTTTGTGTCACTGAGTACTGGGCTATGTAGATGCAATCATTCATATGGCAGCTAATGGAGATACGTCTTTCTGTCACTGAGTACTGGGCTATGTAGATGCAATCATTCATATGGCAGCTAATGGAGATACGTCTTTGTGTCGCTGAGTATTGGGCTATGTAGATGCAATCATTCATATGGTAGCTAATGGAGATATATCTTTGTGTCACTGAGTACTGGGCTATGTAGATGCAATCATTCATATGGTAGCTAATGGAGATACATCTTTGTGTCACTGAGTACTGGGCTATGTAGATGCAATCATTCATATGGCAGCTAATGGAGATACATCTTTGTGTCACTGAGTACTGGGCTATGTAGATGCAATCATTCATATGGCAGCTAATGGAGATACATCTTTGTGTCGCTGAGTACTGGGCTATGTAGATGCAATCATTCATATGGTAGCTAATGGAGATACATCTTTGTGCCGCTGAGTATTGGGCTATGTAGATGCAATCATTCATATGGCAGCTAATGGAGATACCTCTTTGTGTCACTGAGTACTGGGCTATGTAGATGCAATCATTCATATGGCAGCTAATGGAGATACGTCTTTGTGTCGCTGAGTATTGGGCTATGTAGATGCAATCATTCATATGGTAGCTAATGGAGATATGTCTTTGTGCCGCTGAGTACTGGGCTATGTAGATGAAATAGATACATCTTTGTGCCGCTAAGTACTGGGATATGTAGCAATGGGCTACCTTGACGCAATCTCTTGAAATATTTCCACTACACAGAATTGATAGCAACTATGATTCACTACTGAATCACAATGGTAAGCACAATGATACGATTTTTGTCCAATAATCTATAATAAATTACTGAGTTTGGCGACTTGGTAAGGCTAAAAACTTCTCGCTTTACATTATTTCGAAAACGGATTTTTGCGCTATGTAGAGTAAAGTTGTCCGCACCCCAATAAAACGTCCAATTTTGTTTTTGTTTACGTTAAGGGTGTCAAATTATGTTAATTAGTTTCAAAGCCACTACCAGAGCACCTGCATCCTAAAACTTTTCACGCCAACACAATACACTAATGGTGACATAGCCTCATGTGTGAGGATATTATGCCTGTAGTCTCAACTATTACATGACACAGTAGAAGTATGCCTGTAGTCTCAACTATTACATGACACAGTAGAAACTCAATTAATTATTCAACTAATTTATCAACATCAGCATGTATTCTGTGTTTTTATGGAGAACCTATAGTCAACAGTAGAGTGTTTGTTTATTGAATTAGTTTGTAAGTGAAACTTTTGAAGGACAAATTAATCAGGGTTGCCAAACCTGTTGGTAACCCAAATGGGTGACTTTTGAACAATTTCACTGAGACTTCCCATATGAACAGATCATGGTTAAGAAAAACACAGCTGCACAGTGGTAAGAGTACGACAAATTTATCCAAAATGGGCTAACAAATAAAAAGTACAACAAATGCATAGAAATCTAAAATATCAGATCACCCAGCAGACCACAGGGGGCCAAGAGGGATGTGAATAAAATTGTGTTAATCTGCTCAGTGATGTAGCCAGGACTTTTGCATGAGGCGGGGCAGCAAGGTACATTTCAAGGTGGGGACAAACTTGGATGAAAATTATAAAAAATGAGCTAAAAGGTACAACAAATTTGTCCAAAATGGGCTCAAAAGTACTGTAGAAACAAATGCATAAAAATCTTAAATATCAGAGCCGCCAGCATCCCACAGGGGCAAGACTTCTCACAGTGGATATGATATGGTGACAAGAAGACTTGCTTCGATCATGATCTAATTGCAATTTCAAGCCATTGATTTATATTGAAAATATACTAAATATTATACTTCTAAGTTCTAAATGATAATCTCCTCTCATACCTTTAATCACATTAAATAAAACATTTACATGTACACAAAATATACAACATTTACCAACCGCGGAAGACTCTGACCGCGAAAGACGGGTGACCGCTAGTCTATTTAATTTTTCAATACTTATTTTCCATGTTAGTAACCTACCTGCCATGGACCCAGTTCAGCAATAGCCTTCTCTGCTTGTGCTTTTCTCTCCTCACAGAGGACTGTCACATCATTCCAGCTCTTGCTAAGATGCGTCAGATCTTGCTCAAGTTTCTCGGCTTGCTCTGGTATGGTAGCGTTGCTTGCAAGTTCTTTGCCGGTCTTGTTGACATAGTCGTAATTAGGCGTCTGATCCTTGATGGTCTTTTGAAGATCCTGAAACGGTAATAATAAATATCAAATTAAATCTCAAAATGCTGCATACAAACAGATTACATAGGGGCCTACATCAATTTGTAAAGCGACTTTTACCTTGACTACAAGTATCACCGTTTTTGGTGGATATCAGAATCAGTTCACTTCATATGGTGCATACCATGTCTGTACTTACGATTTGGACAGTCAGAGGTTAGTACCCTGTTCTTCAAACCTGAGCTACTTGTACAGGTATAACTTTCTGTACATGGGACCTACAGTTTTGATTTTTGATTTTATATGTCAAGCATAACTAGGCATTAACAGCCGAATTCTAGGAGCTAATACTGCTGACACTTCGACAAGTGACCTGGTGATGGGGGTTGCCATAGATAGCTAGTCGGGACATATTTACAGGACAGGCAAGTGTAGCCAACAAAGGCTTATTATGCTTATCGGAATCGACTTTGATCATGGGTCATCTGCCCTGTCTTTTAGTGAGCCATGGGGAGAGCGTATTTTCATTGGGGAGGGGGGGGAGTCCTGCAGGGAATTGAACCTAAAGGCAAAGAACTTAACTAGTGTGCCATGTTGCTCCTTGAAAGTCCCTTCAGAAGGATGGGGCACTCACTGTATAGTGGAATAGTGGAAATCTGAGTTCAATCTATAATATTTTACCTTAAATTCTTGCAACTGTTCCTCCAGATCATCCAGCTCAGTGACAAAGAACTCTTCCGATTTCAGCACCTCTTCCACCTTCTCCAGCCATTCTGTTAATGCCTTCATGGCATCCAAGTATTGCTTTGGAGGAGCATTCTCTAAGGCTTTATTCAGCATCTTCTCTCTTTCAGCAAGACTTTCGTGGATATTATCCCATGATTCATGGATGTTCTTGAGGTCTTTCTGAGCAGTACGAGATATGGTGGCATCATCACCTTGGACTTCCCTGGCGAGTGGGGCAAGTCGTTCCAGTCGGCTACTGTGTGGATTCAGTTCTGTTTGCTTAGCCTGTGCGAGTACAAGGAGATACATTGTAAGTGGTATGCAGTTGCCCATTTTCCATATATTAAGTCAGTAAAAGTGACAAATATCTTTTCAAAAGCAACCAATCACAAAGTACATTTTGGGTTCATACCCCATGTGTCACACTATGGTACATCTGTGATCTTGGTGTGTCAGGCATGCAAACCAAAGTAGTGTACTTTCAGCATTTATTTTATCCGCAAGAGCTCAAAATTTAATGATAACTTGCATCTTTGAGCTTGAGCTTTATGACAGTTTGCAAATGTACAGCTTACCATGCGCTATCAGCTTAATGATTTATACACACGAAACACAAACAAGCGCTCACTTTATATCAGTTTATAACTTTATAAGTTTGCTGGTTGCATGGTGAAATAATCTGCACAATTTTATCCTCCATATGCAACAGGCAATCATGATGGAGTCCTCTTTAGGTCTAATCTCTTTGATAAATTCTGATTTATTAATAATCCAATCCTCTTTATAAGTAGATCAATAAAAATAACCAAATACCTTGCACTGATCAAGTTGCTCTGTGATTCCTTGAATATCTTCACTAACTGGCTCTTGCTCGGCTAGCCACTTCTCAACACCACCAACAACATCCTGAAGTCGCTTCAACTCGTCCGCAAATTCCTTACGTAATGTGGCGTGATTCAGGGTACGTTTACGTTCATCCAGGAGTACGCGTACATCCTCCCAGCGTTCTTTTAGATTGCTCAGTGTTGATTGGATAGGTTCTGATGAATCCCCATCTGTACAATGAAATGAATGAAGCAGTTTGTGTTACCCAAGAGATAATATAATCAGAGCCAGAAACAAAAAATACTCCAATACAAGATTCCTATTGCGGCCCCTGCACAGGTACACCATCGCCAAGGTACCGGGCTGGTACACACACAGTACCTACACAGTACCAACACAGTACCAATGCTGCTACAGCACAAGATCATCAGCAACGGTACTGCACTGGTACTACACTGGCACTCCCCTGGTACTGCACAGTACCAGCTAAATACCTTGGCAAAGGTGTACCTGTGCAGGCAGCCCAAATAGGAATCTGGTAGTGCAGTTTCGTCTTGATATCCCCTGTCAATGAAACTCTGCAATGATTAGTATATAATTTGTTGTGATGATTAAAATTTCTGAATGCAATGGTAAAACAGCGTACCCTATGGTTATAGGTTTGCACC
Source organism: Amphiura filiformis (assembly GCF_039555335.1). NCBI lineage: Eukaryota > Metazoa > Echinodermata > Ophiuroidea > Amphilepidida > Amphiuridae > Amphiura > Amphiura filiformis. The sequence continues at coordinate 781,037 of NW_027305494.1, forward strand.
TTCAAACATACAAGCTGTCTCAAAAGTCAGGTCTTAGTGATATGAAACTTTCTTTCCTGAAGGCATCATGTCAACAGTGCCTAAAAGAGTTGATTTTTTTCCCTTGTAAAAGTACCATCATATTTCACCATTTTCTGCAATACCTTTTCTCAGATGAATGGAGCAGATGAATCAACCATCCTTTTGTGCGCTACTAACCAAGCACAGGCTGTGTGGAGTTGATAGTCAGATACAAACTAGTCATTTCAATTCAGTCTCTGATTATACACACACATGTGATATGATCAAGCAAAATATATCAGTCCTCTATTTCTAAGTTGTTTGTTTTTGATGTGACTAAACAATGCATATTTTTGCATTGTTTCCAACACATGTAAATAACCATTGTTGACAACATTGCAAAACACATTTTTGCTTCTAATATCAAAGCCACTAGTGCAGTTTATCTCCAAACTTGTGAATTATTTTGGTACATGTCTCAATGTGAGGTATAAAAAACAATAATTATGAAAAAATCTGACCACCACCTTTAAACAGCTTACAGTATTTTACAGGGATGGGTAATTGCGTAATTTCCTGACAATTGAACTGGCCCTTTGCTGAGCTCTTATGGGTGGCATCAAACAATTTGGGAGCTTGCCCAGGGAATAGGTTATCACCACCTCGCTAAAAAATGTTGTTGCTCTTTTTATGACAAAATACCAACATCCAATTCCGAATATGTAAAAAATGTGATGTTTTTAGGTTTTTTTATTTACATTTCCGAAATTTTTTTATATGGCCAAATTTCAGGAACTCTGGAAATTTCTGGAAAACTTGCATCCCTGATTTTAAATTCAAAATGTCTCACCTGTTTGGGTAATGTTGATCAGCTTGTCACCCAGCTCTGATACATTCTTCACCCTGGTCTGTCTTTCCTGGAGATCTCTTTCTAGAGTCTGTTAATACAAAAGACAACAAAGTTCATTTCTGGCACTAGATAAAGTTTGTTTGACTTATCGTTGGCGAAAATATTCGGTTTTTGTTACTGTGCATGTCAAAAGAGTCCCAAAAAAAAAAACCCATTTGTATCCATCATGGAAGATACTCATCATGTATGTAGCATATACAGTGAAAGACACAGTTTACTTGATAATGTTATCCAAAAGAACAATTTGACAGTTTTCCAACTGTCTGTTTGTGTTGCTGCACACATACCGAGTGTTGCACGATGGATACAAATTAGATTAAATACCAGTAGTTTACTTACACTGTAAGTTTTCATCTGTTCCTCTAGGTTAGGATCATCAGGGGACGGATCTTGTGTTGACAATAACTTCTTCTCAGTATCCTCCATCCATGCCACCAGACTACCCAGCTCACCATCAAACTGCTTCTTCAATGGACTATCCTCATGAGGGCGCTTCTGTGCAGCCGACTCGGTTGGTGCCGACTCGGTGGGTGACATATGGACGGTTTTGTGGATTGTTTTAGCGATGACTGTCTCTGTGACCTTGTGGCCACCTTGTTCAAAGGTAGTTGTTGTTGTGTTGGTTTTGATGGATTCGGTGACAGGAACTGCGCTGATGTTGATTCCTGCATCAGCAATCTGAAATCAAGGAAAAGTGTGAAGCAATTAAAAATGGGATTCATGTAATTTTATGAAAGATTTATTTTGCACAAAGTTGAAACTTTTACTCACTATTGATAGTTTGGCCTATCATGGTTGGCAGGCATAATCAGAATGATGGTTGTATATCCTTACTTCCAATTATACGTATCCCAACTGAAAAGGACATATTATCAGCCAGGGAGAATCATACACATGATTTAGGAAGTGGGCCTCCTCTCTGTTCATGACATTTGGTCAACAACCCATTCTGATGATGCCTACTGACCATGATAAACAAAACTGCCAATAGTGAGTAAAAGTTTTGGTTTTGAAAAAAAGAAAAGAAATTTTTTATAATGTTTACCAACAAACCTGATGAATCTATTTTAAATTGTTTTTAATCACTGTTTAAGAATCTTGTACTTTTTGCTGCAGGACCTCCTTGGAAATCAGTGTATTAACATTGAAGGGGCTACCCAGCCTAAAGAAAGAATAAATAAATAAATAAATAAATAAAATCTATTTAGGGATTCTTGTAACTCTTGTGCAGTTTTAGATTCAAATCTGTGTTGTTGTAGAATATAAATCTTTGAAATAAATACAAATTACAGAGTGAACAAGTCCTGTAAATCCTGTAATTTTCCTCTTCCTTGTACTAAGACTTACTTGTTAAGTATTTAGCAAATAGCATATCTATCTAAACAGATATTCCATCATTGTAAACAAGAGGACCTAGCTCCCAACTGAATGATTTGGGGTTAGGATGTGGGTTCAGGTTAGGCAATAGAAACAAATTAGTTCAATCTTTCGATCAACCATCGATGCTTGGTCAATCCTTATTATTCATAAAATCAATTAATTGGCCATTATTAATTATGATAACATACAAATATTTGCCTGTATTGATATTGAAAAGTATAAATTCAGCATTAATTCTGATTAATTATAGTCCTTATTTCATTAATAACAAGCATTGAAGCAACATCGATGGTCGATTCAAAGATCAAACAAATTTGTTTCTGGTGCCTTATGGGCAGAATTATGGTTTTTGGACCATGTTCATGGACACATTTACTTGACTTGGGTGCTGAGCCTAATAAGTTACATAACAATTGGGAGTGGTATCATTTATTGGTATTGTTGTTGTAACATCTCAAAAAAGTAACTAACCCCCTTAAATAATGGCCATTAATTAAAAACAGGCAATTGTATTACAAATCTGTAAAATGTGTTGGAAGCAGAATTTCTGCACATTTTGACACCTCATTTGTAGCAATTGACTAAATATAGACGTCACAGCGTACATTTAAATCAATGTAACCCAGGATTTGAAAGTTGCAGTAATTTCTATTGATTTGTATTCGGTATAATGGAAGTAAATCTGTGCAATGATATCTGAGTGTTTTTGTAATGTTGTAAGTACAGCTTTCAAATCTGGACCTCACTACATTAAATTCACCGGTGTTTTATTGTTTTCTGGGCTATCATATCAAATGAGGTGTCAAAATGCGCAGAAATAAATTCTGCCTCCAACGCATTTTACAGATTTGTAATACAATAGCCCGTTTTTGAATAATGGCCATTATTTAAGGGGGATTAGTTACTTATTTTGAGATATTTACTTTGCAGATACAGGTAGTAAGTTCATGAGTTACCCATAGTTCTTATCACTGTAAGTTTTGAGATATCAAATTTGATACAATATGATTTTAGTAAGAATTTCAATTTTGCTAGATTACTCACTGCTTTAGAATGTGCCTCCATCTGCTGTACAATACTATCCCACCTCTGTGAGAACTCGTCCAACCTGCTCCTGATGTCGTCAATGGCTAGGTTATCCTGATCAAGATGTGTCACCAGATTCTGTGCGCTGCCGTTAAGCTTACCAAATTCCTTATGCTGCAACTCCAACTCTTGCTCCAGTAGCTGAAGTAAATGTAAACAAAAAGATGTGATTTGAATCTTAAATCCAACAAATATGATGTAAGGTTTGATAACATATCAACTCTGACCTACTAGGGTGACCTACTTAAACATTCACATCTATTTATATCCTATTTGTAAGTAGCTTATGGAGATATTCATTTGGCACATAGATGTGTCTTTAGTCTTTGGTTGACTTTAAGAAAACATGAAAAGTTCAGATGTAAAATGCCATATATTCAAAAGCTGTCTTATGTATTCTTTGTATTGATAATTATTTTATTTGACATATTTGTAATCAGCAATTAGGTTGGTCCACTAATTAAGGTAAATACAATACTGTAAGCTAATGACTATTCAAAACAGATATGTATGCTAAAATGTAAATACTAGATCAATATTAAAGAGGAAGCCCTATCACAGCAGTTCTTCTGAGGTGAATTAAACCTGCCTGGTTATCAAATTAATCAGTGACAAGGTTATTTCTAACTTTGACATGTGCTAATTGATGTTTTAATGATATTGCATCAATTAGCACCTGTAAAATTCAGAGATAACCTTGTCACTGATTAATTTGATAACCAGACAGGTTTAGTTTACCCCAGAAGAACTGCTCTGGTGGGCTTCCTCTTTAAAGTAAATAAATTAACACTGGGCAGCACATGATATATATCACATTGGACTACTGAACTCTTCTAACATAATTTATCCTCCATTTGAGAGTGATAATTGTTTCAATTCAAGTGATAAAACCAAGTGTGCATACATTTCAACAAAATGCATATGTAATTATCTCAGAGAATATATTACCATAAAAACGCATGCATTATAAATGTTGTGATGAAAGAAATTTAAACATGCCCAAGAAGTTGGAACTATCCCTGCTTCAAGCTTAGATACTTGTGTTACCCCCACCCCCCTCCATAATAATTCTATTATATTTAATCACCTCAGGATCCAGCAATTATCAACATATCAAAACTGCCAAGCCCAAACCACTGTTAGAAGATGAATTATTTAATACTTTGCTGTATTAAGTGGCAGCATTAAAACTGTGTTCTGAAATCAACCACACGGCTGGGGGTATTCTGGGATTTCAACCTGTGATACGATTAAGAGGCTGCTGGGCCAAAACCGCAACACTGATTAACTTGCCATTTGTTGTGTGTTTATATTGCAACACATCAATCATGATTGATTTCTTATGGATTGTGTTCTGTCAAAGACATGTGGCATCCCGACTGACAATATTCTTTATTCTTTCTGTAGCATTTCATAGTGTCAATATGATATTTACAGGCCAAATATAATGTTTCCAGTTAGGAATAGTGAGAGGATTTACTATCATTTCACTTTTTTAATCGTCCATATTTCTGATGCCCAATATTTGTTTCCCAACTGATGGTGCAGATGACAGTGAAAATCTGTATTACATCCAAAGAGATGGAAAAGCATGGATACAGATATTGTACTCTGTCATATTTGATATTTACTCAAAAGTTCCCTTTTCAGAGTCTTGATTAGCAGCAACGTAGCTTGCGACATCATCACAGTGTCTTCATTCAGCGTAGTGATGTTTACAATCCTCCAGTCACATCGGGTGGTCAAGTGTCAGCCATAGAGATAAAGACACTAAAACCTACCGTACTCTAAACAGGGACGCCAGATATGACCTGCCCACCATCAACAATGATCTGCTGATGGGTGGTCATGTGACCGGAGGATTGTAAACATCACTACACTGAATGAAGACGCCGTGATGGTGTCGCAAGCTAGATCGCTGCTATAAGACTCTAAAAAAAGGTCACTTTTGAATTTGAAGCAAACATCGGTAGATGTTGGAATTCTCAGATCATATCCATGAATTACATTTGAAGACATAGCAGTGTGTGTAAAAACAATCACCTTATTCAGTAACAATTCAAAGCTCAAGAAAAAAAAAGCATCCAGAAAATAAATCACATGCAAGATTAATATGCATTTAAGGTCAAAGGTCAAAAGTGCTGGATAATGAGCAAGATGCAAACTAATGCACAATAACATGATTACCCTCTGTTGTCTACTTTGTTGTCTTTCTAGCATATATAACTGGAAAGGAAAAGCAAGATAGTGCAAATCACATATTGGGGCTACCTTCACACACACTATGGACTGGCCATAAATGGGGTGATCCATTTGAAATAAACACTCCCCCTGTAGAAGATTTGGAAATATCTTCCACATGGGGAGTATGAATTTCAAATGGAATTAGCACATTAACCAGCTCTATTTGAAACTCACACTCCCTCTGTGGAAGATATTGGGGCTACCTTCACACACACTATGGACCAACCATAAATGGGGTAATCCATTTGAAATGCACACTCCCCCTGTAGAAGATTTGGAAATATCTGCCACAGGGGGAGTATGAATTTCAAATGGAATTTGCACATTAACAAACTCTATTTGAAACTCACCCTCTCTCTGTGGAAGATTCAAGTTGAATCTTTCTCAGAGGGTGTATGAAATTCAAATGGAACAGCACAATGTGTTCATTCCTTTTGAAATGTATACTTCCAAAATCTTCCCCAGGGGAGTGTGTATTTCAACTGGAATAGGCCAATGGTCTCATTCCCAATCACAGGCCATTAACGTTCATTTAAAAATCTTTGACTAAAATTTGGCCTTTGGCTGTTGAGTATGAGTTTTTGTACCCAACACACTCAAAGGTCATTCTATGAGTGCATAAAGGGATTGGGGTTAAAGAACTGTGTCCTGGTAGATGAGTTCATCAGACCCACTTAGGTCCAGATCTGGTACATGTCTTACGCAATATGTAGCTTGGTATGTAAGGTGATTTAGTTAAGCATTTTCTTGAAAATTAGGAAATGCTCTGAGCAGATTAATAGAGTAATAAAGTATGCTGATCAACATGTCTTTTTTTATTGAAATAAATTGGACATCAGTATTCAGTTGACATTTTTCTTTGTATCCTATTGTTTTTTCCACTTGAGAAAAGAGACCGGTTACTAAACATGCATTTTGTAAGTATAAAGTCTACCTTACTCTTCTCAGCCCAGCCTAACCAGACCTGGATTCGCTTTCATCAATATCAATGAGATATTTTACAATCACTTGCAATGCACATAGCCCACATAAATACACTAGATGAAGGTTGGACAATGATATGAAAATGGATGACATGCATCAACTTTGCACATAACATCTAATGATATAAATACATCTTTTCTAAAATGCACAGCATTAATGTACTATAACTTCACAACTTCAAATTGAGAGAGAGAAGCAGAGGAGAGAATGCAAGAGAAGAGAGCATTTATGTGAGTGAGGAGAAAAAGTAAGATAGATATAACATGAGCGAGTGAAAGCATCAGAAAGAGGCAGTGAGATACAGCGACAGTATGGGCCATTCCATTTGAAACCACACCCCCCTCCGGAAAACATAACCTTAATATATACCAATCAGGGTGTGTTGATTCCAAATGGAGTCACCCATTCAGGTAACCCCATTTAAAATTCACACTCCCCCTGTGGAAGATTAAGGCCATGTCTTCCATAGGGGTGTATGGTTTTCGACTGGAATAGCCCTGCAAGAGAGAGAAGAGCAGTGAGTAAGAGCAGTGAGTAAGAGTGAGAGATATAATGTGAGCATTTGGCTTCTTCAAAATAGTGCCGTTGGTGCGTGCTCTTGTGGGCATGTTGACTGAACAAATTTGCATGTTTATGCGTGATCAAATGCAGTGCATCTGTACATGTATGAAGTAACTGCAGCAAAATACTGATGTCACTGCCTTGAGGAACCCAAATAGGCTACAGTGAGAGAATGAGAGAGAAGGGGAGAGACAGTAAGTCAGAGAGAGAAAGAGAGCGAGTGGGAGAGAGATGAGAAGAGAGACAGAAAGGGTGAGGACTGAAAACATTCATTCACTAAACAAGGTTGCATACTATACTCTCTAGCTTCGTGATTTCATAAACAAATAGATAAAAGTCCATGTCTATACTAACTAGTTTATACAGATAGCCTATTGAACTCACTATCAACTATATATTAGGTAGGGCCCTCACACCTCCAAAATAGACCACACATCTTGAAAAATAATCTTACCTTCAGCTGTTTAATCCTTTCCATGGCCTCATCAGTGTTTGTGATATCCTGTAATCTCATCTTAGCTAAGACGTTCTCTTTTTCTGCCAGCCAGTCGTCAAACTTGACCTGCTCCTGTGAGAAGGTCTGCCAGTGAACGAGAACCTCTTGCAGCATGGCCCATCTCTGCTCTGTCCATTGGCAGACATTAGCCCATCGCTCACCCAGGTTGGTGAGTTGCTCTTCAAGGACTTCTGTGGCTGATGTGATGGAAGAAAAAAAATAAAGGTTGGCTTTATATTATTTTAATTCTTTGTCATAAATATACAACCAGTTCCAATGTGGAATACAGTAACATTTAATAGTTTAAATATTTGTTTTCTTTTATGTTGTCCTGATGATTTATGAAATCAAATGGAAGAAAAGAAATTTATATACGAATTATATAAAACAAATTGAGTGTTTTTATTCCTTCAAAGTAAATATTTTCATTCAGTGAATATGAACTGTTCCTTTCAACTCTGCAAAGCCTTATTGAATGGAACAGTCCATATTTCACTTTATGAAAATATTCTTACCATTGTACTCATAAACATTCAATATTTGTATAATAAGAGCATCACAACAAATGACTCTAAAAGCCAAGTTCAAAAGTTTGACAAAATAAGTTCATAGTACTATCTTATAGTGCCCTTTTATCTCAAAATTATGTCTACCAACATTTTCTTGATAAAGTCGCTGGTAAGTACTTTTGAATGTAAACTTACAAGTAGTGCCGTCTAAACGCACTCGCATGTAGCTACATGCAAGTTACTTTCAATGATTTTACATGTAAGATATCTTACATGTAGCGAACTACATTAGAATGTAAGGGCAGTGTGAACAATACTTGCATGTATCTCACATGTAAGCATGACCTTGATGATCCAATCCTATTGTGATTGTGCATAATCATGGTATAATTTACCAGTGAAGGTCACTCTTACTTTTGAGTTGGCTTACAAGTAAGTCCTGTGTGGACACACACTCGCTTGTAGCATAATTCAATTGCTGGCTCGCTTGTAAGTTACATTCGAAAGTAGGCTACCATCTAAACACACCTAATGGTTTGTTAAACTCACTTGTCAACTGGAATGTAGTAGGTGATTATTTCATTCCAACTGCAACTACCATACACCATAAATTACGTACATGATATAATTAGGCCTAGAGCCTATATTTTTTCAGTTTATCATTTCTATTTTCAGCTCAATTTGTCAAACAAGTCATTTCTCAAACCACAAGTTTCAACCAATGACCCTTGTTGGTGAGGTTCCAACTATTAATCAACTTGACTTCAAATGTTCTTCTGCAGTGACTTTGACATCACCACTGATGAAGGCTTCCTTCATTATAGTTATTTTTGCCAAAGTGAGATGAGACAAACCAATTTGACACTTTCAACTGGTTTGACAAGTTTATCCAAAACGACCTTTGACATCAGTATGCACCTTCAGACACCAATATCATATGCAGGCCCCTAGCAAGATTTCCAAAAAATAAATTCATTTAAATGCAAAATATGTACTGAAAATGGTTGTTTCCGGCTATCTTGAAAAGTTAAACATGAAAAAGTGGTTGCTTCATTAATTTTTCTTTCTAATTTGGACCTTCTTGAGCTTGGAATATTTTTTCTCTGAAAAGTGTACCTTTTTGCAAGGGGGAAGGGCGGCTGACCGCCCCACCTCCTGGTGATATATGCATATGATGTGATATTTCCTTCTGGTATCAAATATCCAGGATTGGGGAATTTTGACCAATCAAAAGCAGTAATTTGCATAAGCAAAAACAGATGGAGCACAAATCCTAGTTTTTGTCTGCAGAATAGCACTTAGAGGAATCCTAGAGCAAATAATGTTTTATTGAATAAACACATTCACTGACATCTCAAACATGCTCATCCATAAGTGCACAGTTCTTTAACCCTATGAGAACTACCTGCCTATTGGTCCAAAAGAAGTTTTCATTATCAATTGGACCAATCACCAACATTGTTAGAATAATTTCTCCACACAAAAAAAATTGGGGTGAATTATTTGCAAAGCTCCATTCTGATTGGTGATTAAAGTGAAGATATCACATAAATGACCAATCAAAGGCAATGTTAGATTGGCAGGTAGTACTCAGGGGGTTAACCTTAATACATTCATACACTCAGCAAATGACCTTTGAATATGTTGGATACAAAAACTCATCCCCCACAACATCAAGTCAAATTATGAGCTGTGCTTTTCAAATGGAGCTTATCGAACTACACCATTGCGGATGAGAGTATTTTGGTTAATAATGATTCTATAAACACCTCTTCAACGGGCTACAAATCAAACTCTCTAAGAAAATAAGTACTGTAGATTATACATAATTCATAGCTAGTCTAGTAGTTGACTTTATATACACACAGGCACAAGAGGTTTACCTAATGTAAACAGAACATTTATAACATAGTTTCTGTGTAAAGGGAAGCTACATACCACAGATAACTTCTAAGAGATGTTTTGTAAACAGTGTAATAGGTTGTAGGAAGGAGGGTGCTGGAATTTTATCTACACCAGGCACAAAAAGAAACTTGTCAGTTATATTCATCCTTGCTGTTCAATAACTTGATAATTTTGGATTATTCTGAAATATACATTTTGTTAATTGGACTTTTCTTTCACATTTGACACCCTGTTCGTGAACATTGAGCAAGAATTGACCAAGATATGCGCCTCCAAACTCTCAAACCCCAAAATGAAAAGTTGCAATTTTAACGATTCAATTGTGCCTGTTACACTGTGTACTTTATTGATTGGCCCGTGGTGCTTGTGTGCAATACAACGATGCGTTCCCATTGAAAATCGTTGAAAATGCAACTTTTGATTTTGGGGTTTGAGACTTTGGAGGCGCATATCTTGGTCAATTCTTGTTCATTTTTCACAAACAGGGTGTCAAATAAGAAAGCAAAGTTCAATTAACAAAATGTATATTTCAGAATAATCCAAACTTATCAAGTTTTTGAACAACAAGGATGAATATAACTGACGAGTTTCTTTTTGTGCCTGGTGTATTATAGATTGATATCATTCGGTTATGTATACATCTTGTGTGGTGAAATCATGTGGCAATAGTTGCTGTTAAGGTTTGAATTCTAAATTTTATGCAGAAAAAATATCAACCAGAATGATATCCTCTAATGAAAAGTATAATTAACACACCAAAAGATTAATGGAACCTTTCAAACAAAACTAAGACTTCCAGGGAATCAAAATGGTGATTATGTTTTGTTATAGTCCCCCTTTGGTTTCATTACAGATGGGGAAGATAGAGTACCAACCTAATGCTGGTTTCATACTTTCCTGCCGCTTTGCCACTCTGAAGATGATTTTATCTGAACCGCAGCAAGCCGATCTATCGATCACTCTACCGCTTTGCCGCCGCGGCAGCACCGCTGGGAGTTGAATTAAAGTCAACTCGGAGCGGTGCCACTCTCACGTATGAGAACAAAATACGATTTTGGAGCGGAGCTGAGCGGCAAGAATGGCTTTCAGAGTCATGCCGCTGCCGCTCAGCGGTGTGCCGCTCCGCTTGCACTTGTCTGCATCATGCCACTGAGCAGCAAGCGGCTAAAAGTATGAAACCAGCATAAGTTAGTGTATAGGGCTTCATCAATCTTTTTGGTTTGTTACCACATCATCCTTCATTAACAGAACTACAAACCAGGTCAAACATAGTTAAAACATTTGTGTAGAAGTAGGACTGTTTTAAACCTTATTTCTGTTGCACTTTACAAACTAAAATTTTGCTTACTTTGGTGTTAAGTCTGAACCGTTTCCTGAACACCACACTGAGGAAGATTTTGGAATTCCAGCCAAATTTTTAGTTTTAGCCATTTTAGCTAACAGTTTAAGTCATTTCAAACCCAACCATTTTCAGCTAAATCCAATTTAAAAGGTACAGAAAATGTTGGAATTTCAAACAAACTTCCCTAAATAGGAGACACATTCTGTAAAATCCAATTGGATTTCAAAATTGTCCATTTTTGTGATGGATTTAGACATAAAACATAAAAACTGTCATCTGCATTGATCATATGGTTCAACTGGAATTGACAATTCAGTGTCAACTTCCGCAGGGGGAAAGGGGTGCAAGTTTTAATTGTAATAGCCTATTTCAAAGACTTACTATTTTCAGGGCTGTTTTCATCAACTACTACCACCATATGAGTCAAGGAGTTGACCTGCATTTGTTGTGTCTCTAGATCCTCTTGAAGTCTCTACAAAATTGAAAACACAAACTCAACAAGTCACAAACAATGTAAATGCTCTTCCTTTTACTTTCTTATTTAACCTGGTCATCTAACCATTAAGGGGTACTACACCCCTGGTCAATTTTTGGTCTATTTTGCATTTTTCTCAAAATTATAGCACATTGGTGACAAGTAAGATATGTATATTATAGGGCAAGGACTACAACTACTGTACTGAAAATTCAGCAACTCAAAGCAAGTAGTTATTGATTTATTGATCAAATATTGGTTTTCCGTCATTTTTGACTGTAATGTAACGCCACAACTGTTGTCTGTGCTGAAATGAAATTTCCAGTGCAGTAGTTGTAGTCCTTGCCCCTATAATATACATATCTTACTTGTCCCCAATGAGCTATAATTTTTGAGAAAAATGCAAAAATAGGTACAAAATTGGGCAGGGGTGTAGTACCCCCTTAAGTGTTCTTGTTCAGAAGCTATTTTACATTATGCCTAAGGCAAGCAACATTGAGATCTAAAAAAGACCAATTTATCAGGATACATTTTTTTTAAATCCTAAATAGACTTGTGCACTCATGGAATACCTGTGAATACTTTGGGTACAAAAACTCATACTCCATAACTTGAGGTCAACATTTGCACTCTGGTTATTGAATGGAGGTTATCAAACTGTGCCATTGGCAATGAGACCAGTTGCCTTGTAATACGGATGCGCAAACAACAAGGTCTTGCCATGTAGCACCCCTGGTAGGAGCGGTCACGGTACGCCACTGTTGGCGCACCACCTACGCAAATCTCTCTTTGCGTATTGCTTGACTGATGCACACTTTTGTGAACTTAAGCAGGTGTAAGTAGGGACTTTATTGACATGCACAATACCAAAAACCAAATAATTCTTGCCTATTACGAGCTGATCTTAGTATAGGCCTATAACTTCACTGGTCCTATAACTGAAAGCTTTCATGTATGTATCTGATGGGCAACAATTTTCTAGGGAAACCACTAGTCCACCAAACCATACACCATAAAGTTGATCAAACTGTGCTTTATCAATTTTTCTCAGTCTTTTGTATTCCTAATCTAAACGTTCAAGTAGACAAATTTGGTGTTTCTGAGCCACATTTGAGGGAAATATGTCAAGTGCGTTTTGGGAACTGAATTAACAGGTATGCTCTACCATAAGCTGGTCATGTTCCCTAATAACATCTTGTTGGAAACAAGTTTCAATGTGAACTTATTCAAAACGTAACTTGTACTCTGATCTGAGCCATATCTGTAGTAAACAAACCTCATTCTATACTACACCCTACCTTGTGTTCATCCACTTGTTCTCTGATCTGTGCCAGATCTGAGCCAAGTGATTCCTGTGTGGCTATTCTCTCTTCTGTCTTGGCCAACCATTCTCCCAAGTCATCCAGCTGCTTCTGCTGAAGAGTCATCAAGACTTCATGTAACCTGGAGGGTGATGAGACAAGAGGGTAAACATTCATATCTTTTAGCAGGACTGTGCCTTATCACCCCAAACCCATCCAACAGGAAAGGGGCCTCACTTGTCTGATGGATAAAAATTATTTTCGATCAACACATGTATGAGCATACCATGGAGAATAGGGCTTAGCCCATGCAGATTGACAATTCAGCCCGGTTCCATCCGGTTTCTATTGTTCTAAACAATGGAAACCTGGATGGAACCGGCACTCAACTGTCGGGTGAGTTTTGATTTCATCCCTTATGTATTAGCGAATTGAAAGTAACAACAACCATTCGGGATCCAGAAAAGTTGCTAGATGTGAACAAGGCACAGGCATCAGCTGACATGGAGTTTTCACAAATCATAGAATACTGCTGTGCAAAACTTACAGAACATAACATGTTCTTGCTATATGTATAACTTCCAGCATGACAATTTTGAGCAAAATTATACAAAGAGACCCTCATGACATACTTAGCCTGTCTGTCCATAGCAGATATTCTCAAGTTCTCCCATCTGGTATTCAATAAGATCATCTGTTCTCGGACCTCATTCTCCTCTTCTTCAGACACTTTGTTTTCAATGATAAGATAGTTGCCTTCCTGGAGTGCATTGCCGACACTGTTCTGATGTGCTGTCAGCTCCATCATAAAATCCTGAGGATATCACAAATCAAATCAGAGTAATTAACATTCAGATTGGCTACTTAGTAGATAAAGATGGACTAGACCTTGGTTTTGTATAGGCATCACAGAATTAGAGAAGGAAAACCAGGACTCGACCACCTTCTTGACACAGACATGGAGCAGAAATTGGGGGTATTCAGTTTCCCTCAGAATGCACTTGAGGCATTTGTTGTCATGGTAGCACGACATCGCATAATGGGCGCATCTGAGAGGCACACTTGGTGCGACCTGCATGCGATACAAAGATGCTAAAGATGAGACGCAGAATTGTTTTCTTTCGTCTCCGCGCACCTTCGGCAATGACCCGAATACCACAATTTTTATCCCCACAGCTGACGGCGCGATTATACATGGCGGTATAGGAAGTCACAGTTCTCCTCTAATTCTGTGGTAGACATTCGTGTCATGTTTCAGGTTATAGAAAATATGTTTCAAGTTTGATCTGAATCAAGCTAATTGTTTAATCTTTTCAGATATAAATATAAGGGTCCTGGTGAAGGTTTAATCTACTTCGAACTACTCTTTATTGAGCCACCATTTTAAAGGACGATACAGGGCAAACTAATTTGAAGACTCTTTTCAGAGTCATACATTCTTCAGTGCCCACAAAGAACAACTGAAGGCAAAGAGCCCATGTTTAACATTGCTAAGCTGTCCTGACACAGTCAGATCTAAACCTTACCAATCTGGTACCTATCTAACAGAAAAGCTGTTAGAACCCTTCAATATCAATGATGTTGTCTTCATGCATTTGCACGTGTACATTTTAATAAGCACTGTTTAATGTTGGTTACACTGGAAATTCAGTCCAGTCACTACCATGAGGAAGTGAAAAATGATATGTAACACAACCTGATATAAATGAGACATATTTAAAAATTGAGTTATTTTCATCATTAACTTCCCCAATTACCAAGCATGCCATTATTATAGCTGGGTTCTTTACATCCTTATGCACTTGTCAACTAGAACCCTGGTCCCTGGGTAGCCAGGGATGGCTGGGGACTTGGACCCACATTTGAACGGAGAGTTGACACAAATTTTATCCCAGCAGGGCCAGAAATGTGCTGGGCCTTGTTAAGGAAGTTGACCACGTCCAAAGAGCTGAATGGAAGCACAAGGCAAATATTCTCATTTGCAAGTCCCAGCCATCCATGGGCCAGGACAACAACTGACAAGTGAATTAGTATGAGCTTTACAACACAATGTAATGTAATTTATTGTGTTTTACCCCCTGCTTTTACCAGTATCTCAATTTCACATTTGGATTGGATTGGATTGAATCATGTCGCATATAGAAGTGTAATTACTACACTGCAAAACTTTGTATTCAGTGTTAGGCAAATTTTAACCACTATTCTGTCTTGATGAAATCCAAGTTTGTGAAACTATTGGATCCAAAACATAATAATGATAATGATAAAATTGGATGCTTTAAGCACAATATTTATTGGTCTCGCTATGAGTTTTAAACTTGACTAGTAATGACTACATCTCATCCAATACTTTACAACTCATAGCTTGACCAATAAAATATGTGCTCAATCAATCTAACTTTATATCAAACATTGTCACTGGTCTAATATCAACAGTCAAAATTATTGGGCAAAATTTAACCAATTTTGGTTTAAATTTGCCAAACACTGCATAAAACTGCATAAATTTTGTGCCCATTAACTTGAACAATTGATATTAGACCCAATATTAGGTAATATGTTCCCCAATTCTTTTTGCAGTGTATCTTATGTCTTACCTCATGAATATGGAACTGTTCTTTGACTTCGTCCACATTACCAGAAATAGGCTCCTGGTTTTCAAGGTGACCCTCTGCCTCTAGCAACCAGGTTAGGACGTTCTCCATGTTGCCTTGGTAACTCTCTATGTCTATCTCGCTCATGTCTGACAAGGACTGGGGAAAAAGAACAAGAAACAGGAATATCAACACTTGAAACTAATTCATCAGGATCGTTCATAGTTCAATAAAGTAGAAAAGGTTCTTTTTCAGATCCAAATAATCTGGTACTTCAATTTCTATCAATTTCATCAAACATCTAGAAACACCACAACAGAGTGATCAAGATTCCTGATAGCAATTGAAATATTTCTAAGCGAGATCTGAAAAAGAATCTTTTCTACTTTAAGGAATATCAACAACAGGTTCCACAATCATTCTCATATATGGGGGAATGAAGGTATTAATCTACCACACACGTATGGGCTCACATGTCAAAAATACAAGAAATAATGAAAAATTTCATTTTGAAATTTCACTAATCACATCTTTTTCCAACTGACTCATTTCATGTATGAATACAATGTATGTTACATTGTTTTATTGTACTGCAACATATGCTAATTTACCTTTATATTTCTCACTTTGTTAATTTTGCTAAGTGCACTGGGATCTTGCAATGAGTTATTCCAGTTAGAATCCAAACACCCCTTATGGAAGACATGACCTTAATCTTCCACAAAGGGAGTGTAAATTTCAAATGGGGTTACCTGAATGGGCGATTCATTTGAAATTCTACACCCTGTGTGGGAGATTAAGGTCACATCTTTCATAGGGGTGTATGAATTTCAACTGGAATAGTCCAATGACATGTACTCATGAAGCAAGTTCTATAATTTCTTAATTTCTGCTTCGGTTGCAAACAGCACTTAGGATATTTTTATATCTCCTCAAACCTCCTCTCCTTTTCACCAATGATCATGATGTCAATGTGTAGCCTTAAAAGGAAAGAAGCCATCTGGGAACAGTTATAGCAGCTGACGTTCAGTAAGAAAGGAAGGGTCTGAATTCTGCTGCTGAACACCTACAATCTCAGAAAAAAAACTTGTTCAAACACTTTGAAGCCAAATTGGAAATGGCCTCCTTCTACTCCCATCCAATATTGGAATGTAAAATACATGCTCATCAGAATATATTTTCCCAACATTGATTTGTGGAGAAAGGGGAAGGCATATGTGGAAGAGGACCACAGAGGCAATGCTACTGTAATTCTTAGTTTCAATTACTCAAATAGTATGTGCAGTAGACCCCCCCCTCTAACATGCGTGGATGAAAACTAATGGACTGGATGTTATGAATTTGGGAATGGCCATGCAGGACGGAAGGATTTGGTGTGCTGTTTTAGTTCCAGGACACCACATATTTTAAGCAAGTATGTGCAGTGTGGTAAGAACAGGGGAGGGGGTAAGAAGATTACAAGTAGTGCAAGTGTTCAAACATGCTTTCCCTGAGTTTAGGCTATTCCATTTTAAATCCACACTACCCCTGTGGAAGATTTACAGTTTTTGTCAGAGAAGAACGACAGTTGTTTTAATTTTGAGAGCGTGCAGAACATAAACACGGAAGTGGGGTTCTGATTGGCTGAATCAATCATCTGATAATCATAGCAACAGACCGATAATCTGATTGGCCGATTGTGCATCAAAACGTTGGTCGGCGCAAACCATGGCCTTGAAGGGAACACAAAGCTCCACGTATGTCACTCATTAACAGGGCGCTCACGTCAATCCGAGCAAGGGACTGCCGTTCTTCTCTGAAACCCAGTGTAGCTATAGTCTGCCACAGAAGGAGTATCACTTTTGAATAAAATACACAATTGGGTAACTTTCATTTGATTCATTTCACTCCAGTTGTGGAAAATATAATTCCATAATAAAGGGGAATATGGGTTTCAAAATGATTAACTCTGACCAATTATAATTGAAAAACAACCTCCCCCTGTGGAAGATATTTCCAATATTTCCAAAATCTTCCACAGGGATAGTGTGGATTTCAGCTGGAATAGCCCATAATTTGTAAGATTCAACTTTGAAACATCTTCCTCTTGCAGTGTATTTGGACACCACAAGATCATGCCATACCATGCTACTTACAGGTTCAGAGGACGGAGTAATAGATCCAAATTCTAGTGGTGTTGACGCTTTGCTGGCAGCGCCCTCAAGGTTTAATGGTACCCTAGACTCCTCCACAGGTTGTTGCTCTTCTATGACAGGAGGTTGCTTTGGTAACGCTTTGTATAACATCATCATGTACATGACGATTGACTTCTTGTCAGGGTGCTCCATATTTACATCTGTAAAAAACACACAAAAGTAGACAATGTTATAAAGTGATGAATTCTAAAGGAAGATTTGTATTCTGTCATGTTTTCTTGTCACCTATTGAGGGGATAGTTTGTCTTAGAGAGAGCATATTACTACTTTTTGATAACCATATCTCTCTGTTTTAAAAAATTAGGTGCACATTTCATTAAATAACGGTATCATTTTCTATTTGTGATATTCTTGATTTAAAGCAGTGTTCTTTATGTAAGACTCTGCCAATAGTGGCCATTGCAGGCACTATATATAACCTCAGTTTCTGATTTGTTTTAAGAGAGAAAACTTTGTGGTGGCAGAATTAAGTATAGACTATTCTTGTGTAATGGTTACATTTGTTGGTAGTGGTAAACTTTGAGCGGTCTGTAACCCCATAACCCTCACAGACTTCGCAAGTGTGAAGCGCGAGAGTCCACAGTGCGAGGCCACCTCTAGCAACAGAGCCCGAAAGTAGGGCTAGGGGCCATGACAATATTTGGTCATACAGGCGTTCATTGTAACATTAACCGAGTACCTCATCCCACCCACCCCAAATATCATATAGCAGGTACTAGGGTATACAAATTCCTTAATTTTCCTGTAGATCATTTGAATTTTAAAGGCAATTGAATTCAAGATTATGGGCCTAAAAATCCACAAGCCATGACACAGATATTTCATGTCAACATTAGTTTGTCTACGTGGTCTACGAGATATCTCATATTCGGGCTGACTGCCAAGTTGATGTACTAAATGTGTCAAAAACAACACATCACTGATTTGATTTATTTAAGACTATACCCATTTTCATCCTATACAGATAAAATTTCATTCACACAGATGTACGAACGACGTCGAACGTGACATATTTTCAGTAATGTACGTAGTAAACTTTCAAACAACATTCTTGGTAATGGTTGGAGGATAAAACGTGCTAACTTCTAATAATGAGAACCGCACTGTTGAATCCGATGAAAGAACTTCTAAAATATGAGATTGTGTAAGTAACTTGCATGATGTTGTATCCATTGCTTAATTATTTTCTACCATCATCTAATTATAAGTTACAGGATATAATTCATGGTAGGCCTATATTGAAGTTTATACATTGTTGTATTACTGACAGGGGCGGATTTAGGGGGCCCGCGCAGCCTCTATTTTTTGACTAGCAAAGGGCGCCGGTAACTTAAAAATACAAAAATTGTAAGAAATTTAAAAAAAAAAAAGGAACAAATTCGCCATGAACAGCAAACAATTGGGCCAAAACCGTTGAGTTTTCGAGGGGTAACCCCTTTAACACATTTTTTCGTCGTCACCAAAAGGCGCCCCTTTATCAAAAAAATTCCTGGATCCGACCCTGACTGAAGTAATTTCTATCATGTATTGATTCACTTAACATTGTTTACCCATCAGTTTTTATTCAGAGGCTGCATGTCACAATTTTGGCCCAGTGAAAATCATTTTTTGCCGTACACAAATATGCAATGCTGTATTACAATTAGTCAATTTTAGGAATTACTGAGCTAAAATTGTGCCAATTTGGGCAATTTTGATATAAAATTGGATCGATTGAGCCCATGTTTATTGGTTGAGCTATCCATGACTTTTGAAATATTGGACGAGACATAGTCGACTCGAGTCCCAATATTTTAAAACTCATAGCGAGACCAATAAATATTGGGCGTAAAGCATCCAATTTTATCATTATATGTGTTGTATCCAATATTTTTACACACTTGGATTAATCAAAACATAATAATAGCAGAAATTGGTGCATTCAATTTCCTGAGAGAGTAAACACTGGTACCCATAAAAATATACTCGGAAAAAGCAACACAAATTTCTTTTTGGCACCTTTTTCTCAACTGCAATTTCTTTGTTTTTCCTAACAAATACAATGACTGGTCCCTAATGACTGCAATTCCGCGATGTTAGAACATTAGCCCAATTCCATCATGACTTGATAATACCTTCAAGATAAGTGTTCTTGAGCATCAATATGTCAGCTAACCTAAATAGTATATACCCTCAGAGACAACTTGAGCAATAACCTCCCCTCCGTAAATATGCTCCTTGAAATAAACATGAATATCCCATGTTTATTTGAAAAAGTTGTTTCGGAATAAAAAGACACTAATATGAATGTTTGCTACAATGTGAGCCACTGCCTTTTCAGCCGACAAATGAATACATTTACCTCCTTGATCCTTAGACAACACAAGACATGGGGTTACCATGGTTACTGTTCCAAACTCAGGATGAGAAATGCACTAAAATGCAAATATTAAGAGCTTTGTGTGCCAAACAGTGCGATCATATGTGACAACAATGTTTGTTGCCTTACAGGAACTCCTATTTTACGACATAAAACTTGCAATAACAGTAACAACAAACTACACCATACTGTAAGGAATCACCTCCAAATGCAACACTCATCAAAACCCAACTCCCTCCCATGGTATGTAATGTGTTTGAAAACATGCGCTTGAGTTGTATCAGCTTTAAAAACCGGGCTCCCTCGCTATATGATGATAATAGTCGTGTTCACATTTTAGAGTTACACCCGGCGTAAACTTACACTAACATTGATAAAAATTCCTGAAATATTTTCTCCACTCCTACCACGTGTCCACACCTAGCTTACTCCTAGCACTACGCCAACCAGTTCCACCAAACATTCACTTCTGGTCGGCGTAAAAATCAGCTTCCACTTCCGGTGTTTCAGTGATCTTCTTCAATCACACGATATGTAATTTCTTAAGTTCCGACCAAAAAATGTTAAACTTACACCAGGTGCCAACGTAACAGCGTTCACATTGCAACTTACACCTGGCAGAGATTACACCCAGCTCGCTACTCCTGACTTTGGTCGGGAGTAAATCGTCGGACGTACACCTGGCCTGGACGCCTGGCAGAACTTATGCTGACCATCGCTCATACTGCTCAAAGCGCCTACCGCTACTCCTAGCAACTCACGCCAACCAAGTTCCGCTGAGCGTACGTCCGACAATGTGAACACAGCTAATGTGTGAAAACATGGGCTTGTATGTCAAGGTGAGGTCACTTCATTCACACCTGATTCCTGCCTGGATAACTCACCTTAACCTCAGTATTAATTACAAGAAAAATATTCCACTTTTTTTTTTGCACTTGACATTTTTTCATGGCTAAGAAACAAAACGCAGAGTACAGATTGAAGTGAACAGAGATAATTTTGTGTTAATTTTGATTTCTGCACCAAGAAGAAATTACATGCAATGCACATGCTTAAAAAAATCTGAGCCCGTACACAGGATTATTTTTGGGGTGCTGTTTTTTTTTTCCTGTGGGAAGGGCGATTTTGTAAAAAGTGGACCTTCTTCCCAAAATTTAGAACTTTTTTGGGGGGTAAATTGGTGGGGACAAGAATTTTTTAGCAACCCAAAACGGGAGGCAAGCAATTTTGGAAGGATGAAAAAACAAGGGGTGGGCAAGCAATTTTTGGCACATATTTATATTGCACATTCAAAACGCTCTAAAAAGGCTTAGGAAAATAGTATGGAAACATTCAAATAATCCGAAATTTCCTGCTCACAACGCTTGCATTTATATATCAACATGTAGTTGAGTTCCCCAAAATTTGGCAAGGGGGGGGCAAAGATTTTTGGGCAAGCCAAGAGGGAGGGCAAGCAGTTTTTTGGCATGCTGTTTGTAAATTGCATAATTGCTGCACAGCCCCTTATTCAAACCTGTTTCCTCATATTTATGTGACTAATCCCTGATGACTATGATTTTGTGATGTTGACTTAGAGTAGTGAGCATAGGCCAATTCCATGACTTGATTATAACCTCAAGATAAGTATTCTACAGCATTCAAATGTCAGCTAACCTAAATATTATATGCCTAAGGAGACATCTTGTGCAATATACTCAACAAATATCCTCCTTGAAAACAACATTTTGATGTTCGTTGTTTTCTCGCTCAGCTTTTTTGATCCTCTTTCCTCCCCTAAAACTTAGTAGTACTGGAGATAAACATTGAAAAATGATGCCTTCAGTGTACTTTTAGTATTGCAGACTATCCTTTTTGCCAACAGGTTAAAAATATTTATCTTCTTGTCAAGAAGGCCTAACTTTGCTTAGAGAGAATCCACCATTGTCATCATCATCATCATCATCATCATCATCTTTGAAATCACACTCTTAGAAAAAAGGCTTCTTGGCTCACCTGTATGCAGAACCCTCAAGAGAAAAGGGTTCTAGAAAATTTATGGTTCTTTCTGGCCTTTCCAAAACCCTTTTTAGGTATAAGATGGTTCTTTCTGACCTTTCCAGAACCCTTTTCAGGTCTGAAATGGTTCTCTTCTTTGTAGAACCATTTAAGTTTCCACATACAGGGCAGCTCAAGAACCATTTTGGGATCTACTTAGAACCGTTTTTTCTAAAGAATTCATGATCCTCTTGTCCATCATCATTGTCCGCTCTTTCTCCATAATTGTCAATAGGGAGTTTTCAATTTCCAGGACAGATGGTTCTGCGACGGTAAAACACTTAATGTTACCATAGTTGCCATGACGGTTGTCATATTCTTCACATGTTGTAGAATTTGGACGACGATGCATTACAAAGTCAATGACGATAACTTTTGGTGTTTTACTGTCCCAGAACCATCTGTTGTGGAAATCAAAAACTCCCTATGTCACTGTCACTATTTTTGTCACACCAAATCCCACAATACTCTTGCCGATTTATCATTTCTGGGCATTATGATTTTCTCAATGCAATTCATGTGCTTTCAGTACAGCAGTATAAACAGTTCACTTCTTCAGTTTTGATTAAGTCAATTTCTATCAGCCTTGATGTTGAGAAGTCATCATTGAGCAAGCCCTTCATCACCCGATCACTGTCGCTATGTATTTTCATATCCTTTTCAATACACATGTACAACTAAATCCCATCAAATGTCCAAAGAAAATTACCCTCTTAACCTGGCTTAGGATTGTGATGATTTGGACTTCCAAATTTTGACTCTCATCTCACTCCCCGAAAAGTGACTAACTTCAATAATATGTGACCGTCCACGGCGATTGAGCCGTAAATTCCTCCCCGTCAATTTTGTTTTATTTCGTGTTTAAAAATAAACATCATAAACTTAAAATGGTATATCATTTGACTTCAAACGATATCCAGAAGCGGGGTTATGGTTTGTTAAACTTTGCTCCTTCAACAAAATTATAGCTTTTTACATTTTTACATGTGTCTCTTTTTCCACATTGCTGGCAATAAATATCAAACAGTCATAATTGGCGGTCATTTCAAATCATCCCCAAGTCAACGAGGTTTAAGAAAGACTAGTTCTCTCATTGTTAATTGTTGGTTATACATACCTGTACAAAATACAATGCCTGGTAACCCACCACTTGAACAGGATGTAGCAAAAGCAAACAAAGACCAGAGCTATTAAAAGTTCTATAGCCATCTAAGGTAGAAGCTTATTATCCACTTCAACAATAGGATTATTGATTAGTTTCTGGCTATCAAAATAGGTCAGATGTTGGGCCAGCTTAAGTTACCGATGAATACGAACTTCGTACACATTTTACACCACAACTCAGAAGACAATTTAGGGCATTTACGGCTCATTTGTGCTGCCAGGTCACATATGGTACTTGAGTTTACTCACATCTCTACACAATTTGACACAATGTGGTATTTTGACATGATACCCATACAATGTGTCACTTACGTTCACAGCATTTCCTATGATTTCTTGCAATTCCCTGTGAAATTATCAATTTTTTTCCACATTTTGGCAATTCCGCCATACAATTTATTGCCTTCATCCCTGGATATCATTGAGCCCTACTCATCACCTGGGCATCTGACAGAGTCAACCCATTTTCCCTCTCATCACTATTAGCTACACCATGAGGACACTAGAAAGCAAATTACACAAGAAAGCTGTCAGTCCAGCGAGTCTTAATTAGACTTGAGGTATACTCTGGGTGAACCATAATAAAGTATCAACTGGTAAAATGGTATTACACTACACTGCAAAAAAGTTGGTCAAATCTTTCTACCTATTTGGTTGGGCAAACTCTTTTACTTATTTGTTGGTCACGGCTTGCCCAATAATAGTTAAATCTAAATTTTATTGGGCAACTTCTCATTTTGACCATTTATTTATCTTTATTTTACTACGAGAGGAGTAAAGTTGGTTAAGTTTTTGGCCACGTAATTTATATACGACTGTTGTGCAAAATAAATCGCATCAGTTGGGCAACTTTGTAGTAAATTGCGTGAATTACAAGTTGTTGGGCAAAAAGATGTAATATGTTGAGCAAAGTTTTCGATCATGTGCACTGTTGTCTTTTCATTGAACAACAGTTGGTCAACATTCGCGCGGTTCGGTTCTGGAAAGCACATTTTCGATCTTATCGTAAACTGGCGGATGACATGGGTGCTGGCAGAGTGGGGCTGGCACAGCTAATTGACACCTTTAAAGATGAGTTTTCTCTAAATTAATTATAAATACATACATTATTACACGGTGTTACTTGCCTCATTTCATTCTGACCACTGTGTATGAAAAAATACTGAGAAATTTAGTGAAGTTGTTTTACGACATGTACGAGTCAGACACTCGTGATGTGCACGCATAGCCATGCATGCATGATGGCAGTCAGTACTGAGCAGTTAATAAGCTTACGTATCAGTTTTTTCTTAATCAATCAAGTATTTGAAAATAACTTCACTAAATTTCTCAGTATTTTTCATACACAGTGGTCAGAATGAAATGAGGCAAGTAACACCGTGTAATATTGTATGTATTTATAATTAATTTAGAGAAAACTCACCTCACAATTGAAAAATATTTGCCCAACTAATTTGGCAAATATTTTGCTTAATAATTAAGCAAAAAATAAACCAACATATGAACCAATAATGTGTAAAATGCCCAACAGTTTAATCAAATTTTGTCCAACAATTGGTACAATCAACTATTTGCCCAACAGTTTTATTAAATATTGCCCAACAATTAGTGAAAAATATTTACCCAACTATGTTGGTCAAATATTTTGCTTAACAGTTATGCAAAAATAAACCAACATATGAACCAATACCGTATAAAAATGCCCAACAGTTTGTTCAAATTTTGAACAATAATTGGTAAAACAAATTGCCCAACTGTGTTGGGTAAATACTTTGCCCAATATTTGAGCAAGTTTTTGTAAACCAACTGTTGGTCATAATTTTTGTGCAACTCTTGTTGGTCAAATTTTGACCAACTGTTTCATGTGTTGTATATAGACCAAACTGTTGGTCATTTTTTTGACCAACATTATTTGCAGTGTAGGCTCATCATGTAACTAGGGTTGACCGAGTTTATGTAAGCTTATAGAGCTAAAATTAGGACTAAGCTTTGTTCTGGTAAGACTAAAAGAATGAATAACGGTCATATTCCCCATCAGACTGAGACAAAGAAAAAACATAGAATGCAAATATATTTTGGCTATGCTTATTGGCCATCAGGGTAGACAATCAATTTATTTAATTGTAACTCAACATTAAAAAAATCTTCCTGTCTACCGATTGCTAACCAAATATGCAATGACCAAAATTCTTTATCTGTGTGACCTAGCGCCTAAGTAAGGACATCTCTCATTGGTCAAAACCACGATGCCACAACAACACCATGGCAACACCCAGGAAAATATGACCTGAAAGGGGTCAAAGTGTTGTCTTACAGTTGCACATCAGAAAACTTTGAATAGTGCACTTTTAACATTAACATCCTTAAATATTTTTTACTATTTAAATGCCTAATGTTTCCATATGTCATATTGTGGTGGCATTTACATAAAAAATAAAGCTGATTAGCAGTCCTTGATCATGTTGCGAAAATCTGAGAATTTACTTTTCAGAACCTTGTCCTCATTTTTCTTTATTGGGTCACAAACACAGAAGATATCTTACACTTCCCACAATGCATTTCTTCTATTTCAATTTTGTACTGATTTCCTTTTCTATAGGCAAAATAAACAATTCTCGATCATGAGAGGTCGTGCCTTTTGCCTATGGTTGCGTCAGCGTACTTTTCGAGGAACAACCCAATTGCGCGATCTCAGACTATGATGGTCAATTCTCAAAATATGTGCTTGCTCCATAAGCATGTGGTCTGGCGTAGTACGCTTGACGCAAATATCAGTGCGTACCCATGTTGGCTCTCATGATCGAAAATTAAATATCATGCCTATAGTGAAACATGGGTCGATAGTGACAAAACGTACCTTAATGAACAGAGAACATCCAGATTCTACAAAATGTGTTTTTTCCTGACTAAACAGTACAAAGTAATTGGAGTGTTATTTAATGTAGTGAGGTGATGCGGCATGTTGCACAGGATTCTGGGAAGGGTAAGCTATCCTCTCTGGGTCACACACCAACTAAAGCTTATAAATCCAGAGTCTTGTATAACACATTCCTATTAGGTATTCTCATCTATCTAAGGTAGATAGCTATCTTTCACCATGTCATTAATCAGAGAAAACAAGGGCCCAGGATAACGAAACCATGTCATCAGTAAGCATACTATAGGTTGGTTTAGGAGCATCCTATAGAACACAGTAGTTGATGCATGGTTTCTATATTGACACATATATGCCCTCTCTCGATGACAATGTGGTATCTAGTTGGTTAATTGCTAGCATATACTTTCTATTACTTTGGGAGCAGACCTATTCAAAAACTACCTAAAAAAGCAAGCAGGCATTGGGAGCAAATTTGCACTTGTAAAGCCACCAATTGCTCCTGGTCTTTTTAAAATTCACATGAACCAGGAGCAATGTTGTCAAACAAATTGCTCCTTGTTCCAGTTGCTGGTATGCTGTATCCCTGTATTGTATATGCAGAAAAGGATTTACTATTTGAAAATTGCTCCTGTTTCCTCAGAAATTACTCCTGGTTCTTGTGAAATCCCAGTGAACCAGGAGCAGTGTTCAAAAACAATTTGGTCCTGGTTCCAGTCCACGTATTTCAAGGCTTGTTTGGAGCAGACTTTGGAAGCAGGTCTTCTAAAAGAAAAAAAACAAGTCATAAGGCAGTGTCTGTATGAAAGTTTATTTAAAGATAAAGCATTTTTACTTGTAAGAGCAGATATAGTTCTAGTATTTTTGCTCTTGATAAGCAAAATTAACAACAAAAGGGCAGAATTTTAAAAAAATTTGGTGGATGACAGAATCTGACACATTTAGATGTGAATATATTGGATGCAGTCCAGTGTTTCTGATAGCAATTCTGATAGTGATAACATCTCAAAATATTGCAGCTATGCAGTATGATAAACTTGTACAGGTTGGCAGAGTGCCTCTCCCAGGATAAACCAACATGACATTATAACGCTGCAAAATCCTCGTCAAAAAACGCATCATCTTATAAGATTATACACCTGTCTCATCAAAATACAAGCAACATTCAAGCCATTTTACATCATCGTCTTAGTACCTCAAGGAAAATTATCTCTTCCGTTCATCACACGAGCAACCGTGAGCACGCAACCTGCTCGCGTGAACACAACACTGCCTCAAGAGGCACGTATGGTATTGACACGTTTCCACTCATTTAGGCACATGATGCCAGCCTACATTACAACACCTTGCCTGCTTACTACCATAAGTATGCCATACACTAGGATCCACTATATGCTCATCTATCATGGTATAGTTCTTTAACCTCAATACATTTGTACATACATTGAATGACCTATGAAAATTTGGGTACAAAAACTCATACCCTGCAACATGAGGTCAAATTTTGCACTATGGTTGTTTAATTGAGGTTATTGAACTATGCCATTGGGATGAGGCTTTTGTGGTCCATAGTGAAGATGCGCTCCCCAAATTGTCTATGTTAATCTCAAGAACCACTGTATCAATACTAGGCATGTTTGTACTCATTTAAATGCATTTTTCAAATACATTTCAAATAAGATGATTAAGATGATGAATTCTGAAATTTTTGTAACAAAATAACCTTTGGTTACATTCTCAATAGAAGGTTAAATTTGTGATGCAATTCATAACTTCTAAAACATGAATTGTTAGTTATGGTGTTTTCAAAACATGGCTCCAAGCAGCTAGACTCTCTAACAGGATTAGTGTTAAATTGAACACTGAAGTTAAGATTTGTATCCCCAAATCTTGTTGGAGACTAAATGACACAGGTGATAAAATGACAACTTTCAGGTGGTTTCCCTTTTGTTAGGAATGGATGTATTTCAATATTATGTAGCTCAATTTGAGCAAAGATAAATAACTTCATATATATATATACACTAAGCCAAAAAAGAAACTTATAATTTTTCACAAGGTCATATCTTAAAATCCTGTCTATCAAAATTAACCAAAATTACACACAGGATTGCCTCAATACTCTACTCTAAACACATGTCACTAACTATGCAGTTGTGCAACTGACACAAAGCAAAATGCACTGACATGCAACACCTTCCTGGACCACATTCACAGCGCAACAGATTTCTTTGGCTGGGATCCAATTATTCGCCTGTGAATGTGATCCCGGAAGCTGTTCCGTGTCAGTGCATTTTACTATTGTGTCAGTTGGACAACTGCTTGGTTACTGACATGTCTTTAGAGTAGAGTATTGAAGTAATCCTGTGTGTAAGTTTTGTTCATGTACAGGCGAATAATTGGAACCCAGCCAAAGAAATATGTTGCGCTGTGAATGTGGTCCAGGAAGGTGTTGCATGTCAGTGCATTTTGCTGTTGTGTCAGTTGGACAACTGTTTGGTTTACTGACCAGTGTTTAGAGTAGAGTATTGAAGTAATCCTGTGTGGAATTTTTGTTCATTTTTATGGAGAGGATTTTAAGATATGACCTTGTAAAAAATTATAAGTTTCTTTTTTGGCTTAGTGTACATGAATAATGAATAAATTGCATTCACCAACATCATTTTGTGTACATTACGGTCAGGACAGCATTTGTTTCTGGTTTGCTTCTTATTATATATTCTTGCTTTCTAGAAAATGAAACATTGCAAGGACCTGATTAATAACCTCTGGCAATTTGCAAATTGTTTGTGTCTCATTTTGATATTGAAATGTGTCTGTGAGACCAACACTATTCCACTGATATAACATACTGTTGAAACTATCAACCAAAATATCTTGTCATCCACCAACATACATGATATATTGGGATCGGATAGCGACGTTTTCACATATTTTTTGTGGGACCTGAAAGCACATCAGACATATCGAAATACATTTTGAATATGAGGAATATCCTTCAGATATCAAATAATTTAGATTTTTTGAAATTTGCAATATTATGGCAAATGATTAAAAATTGATATTTTTGAAATTTAACAGTCCTCAAAGTAAATTGTATAAATCTAATGATATGTACTTAAAGTGTATGTATCATTAGATTTATAAAGTTTAATTCGAGTATATCAAATTTTAATAATTTGCCATAAAATTTCTATTATACCACTGATTTCAAAAAATTATTTGATATCAGAAGGGTATTCCATTCAAAATGCAATTTGATATGTCTGATGTGCTCTCAGGTCCCACACAAAATACTGTGCAAATGTTGCTTTCCGATTCCTTAACCCTATAAAGCTAAGCCTAAACCTAATTTGGCACAACTAAATCACATTTCTATTCCAACCACAAGTAAAATTTCATTTGTTTTTGCAGTTAGATCAATATGCAGTAAGATCAATATGATCACCCCTTCCTCTAAAACCTAGGTAAGCACAGATCAATATGGTCACCACTTATTCTAACACCCGCACAATTACAGAACTGATCACACAGTACTAAATTACTAACTGTAAAGCAAGTGCCATTTCATTTTAAATGTCACCTCTGATATCATAAAAAATCCATTTGTGTGGCACTAAACCATATGTGAAATTGACTGCCTCCATCCTATAAACCTGTGAGCTCCTGTGCAATACAACATTTTAAATTGATATATTTTTTTATTGTAATTAGTTGTGGTGTGGAGGAGGGGGAAGGGGGAAATCCCCCAATTAGCACTCTTTCCCCCAGTAAAAACCCAAAATTACAAAAATATCCACTTTTTGCAGCAATTTTGAGCAAAATTTGTTGAGCCCCCCTGAAATTCACTTTTCCCCAGTGGCAGTTGAGATTGGATTAAGTACTTCCTTTCTCTTGACCCAAAGGCTGACAGTAAAATTGTTAACTTGATTGTTGGGAGTGGCCTTCTTTTCCTTGTTCTTTGTCTTCAAATATGTTTCTCACTTCTCTTTCCATACAGGCCAGCATGCTTATATAGGCTTTTTAGCCTGGCTTGAGCATCTTTGTTTGAGCCTGGTCCTGGTCCCATCAGGACCCAAGCGTGTCTCCACAGAAAGCAACCGTTTAAACAAACAAACAAACCCCACCCTCTCCCCAAAAAGAGATTCCTGGTGCCCACTGATTGGAATCAAAATATCAAACAAAATAATCAGGTTATGGTAAACTCATGTACCAGCACTAACAGCTATACCACATACAAATAATGTTCACCGTATTTGGTCACAAAAGTTCAATGTAATAAATTGTGGTAGATTATAATTACTTCTGAATTCAAGTCAATTATAGGAGACACTAGAAGCCAAAATGGTCTCATTTTGAAAGCCCAAGTTCAATAATGAAAGCTAAAAAGTTGACTCCATATTGTGGGTATGAGGTTTTGTACCCAACACATTCCAAGGTCATTCTAAGAAAATACAAAGCATATTGAGGTTATGTAACTTAGCCCAGAGAGATTGACATGTTTGAGATCATCATGTAGACCAATTATGAAGACCATAATAGCCATGTTCAGACGGTCATAGAATCCACTAGGATCATCGTACTTGAGAATTGCCATTCCTAAGTCAATTCCTGACTGTGTGTCCACACATCTGCATCGTAAGCTGTAATCCATGAATTTTGCGATACCTGATGATGTCAGCTATGGAATTTTATACAACCGCAAGCCGACTGTGACCTCTCTAATGACACACCGAATTAGACCATATTGAATATAATTAAACCAAGGTCAAAGGTTAAGCTCAGCATTAGCACTTGAGGATCGCTTGGGGTTCGCACATGTTATGTTACGCATACGCTCGCAGGTTAGGACTACATAGGGATTACGGAAAATATTATCTGCCTGCATATTAATGAGGAGTATGCAGGTACTACAGATTTTATATCCAAGTGGAGTTTGACCAATGAGATTACAGAATTCTTATCAACTAAATGATAATACGATATCCCCTAAATTGGAGGACAAATTTAGGGATCGGAATCCTCAAGATAGTTCGCAGTTCTTGCTCAAGAACAGGAATTCTTAAGCATAAACCCCTTCGTGTGGACGCACCAAATGGGAGACTGATTCTAGCCGACCAGAGTGTAAACATGGCTGGTTAATATATAGTGACATTTCAATAGTGGTGTTTTGTGATGTCACTTTTGATTTGAAAGATCGTTGTTTAGTTTGCGTTACATACGTGACCTGTATCAATGCATTGGATCACGGAACTGTTACAGACCAAGAGAATCTAAGTAAATATGACTAGCAATTATGAAGGAAATTACAAGTTCATCAGGATGAGTCTTAAATTTAATTAATACTTAAAATGTCATTTGATACAGGATACATATGCCTATTGAATAAACTCAACCGGAACGGTATAACAATTGAAATGGCAGACATGTTAGTTCTAAGTTCTAAGTGACAGAGGGACAGGTCTCTAGTTCGATTCCACAGCCATTTGTACCTATCACCTGTTTTATTGTATTATCATGCAAATTGCCCTGTGGTACCTTACGGAGGGTAGAATTTTATTCATGTGAGGACAAGTGACGTAGTATTTGATAGGGTCTATTAGGGTTACACTTTATAACAAGCCTATTTGCCAAAGCAGAGTAATTATAAATTTGATATCAGAAAACATTTCCATATTTGCCTGAGTTACTTTATGGATCTCTGCTCATCTTCAGTTGTAGAATTCTTTGTGTCAATTAATTAAAACCTGAAGAACTCCGATACTAGTCCCTCCCTTTTCATCTCATTTGGTTTCTGTCATATTTTCATTATTGGTAACAGTAGACTTATTGGATCAGACTGAGCCACATATCCATGGCTCAGCGGCACAAAGACATAAGTTTGTGGGCATAGAAATTAGAGCAATTCTGTCACTGATGACTGAAATGAAGCTATATCTTTGTGCCGCTGAGCAATACATGAATGCATAGTGGCAAATGGACATACATCTTTGTGCCACTCAGGCCTGAGCTATCAGGATGCAGTGCTTCATATGTCACCTAATGGACATATGTTTTTGTGCCTCTGAGCCCTGTCCTATCTAGATCAATCATTCCTATTCAAGCTACTTGCAGTTCCGCCATTATGCACTATGTGGGGGAGAGCCTCGAACTGGCAGCATACATGAAAGGAAGAATTATGTAACCTTACACAGAACGTTATGACTAGTTCAATTCCCATTCATGTATGCTGCCAGTTCGAGGCTCTCCCACATAGTGCATAATGGCGAACTGCAAGTAGCTAATGGCAGCTAATGGACAAACATCTTTCTGCTGCTGAGCCCTGTTCTGTCAGGATACAATCATTCACATGGCAGCTAATGGACATACGTCTTTGTGCCACTGAGCCATATAGGCTATTTAGATCGACCAATCCTATGGCAGCTAATGGAGATACAAAATTTGAGCTACTGGCCCATTCAGCATGTCAACTTGGGATGTGCACCCTTTAGAAAAGTATGTATCCACCTCTTCAGAAAACTTTTTTTTACTTTTCTGTGTGGTGGTAGATATTGATGAGAAAGTTCCTGAAATTTGAGCTTCATAGAGTTTGCCATTTTTGATTTTCCATGTATAATTTGAAATTTCATGTATCAACTCTATGAAATGTGCATAGCCTTGAAACTGAAGGCAAACCTTGCTAATGTGTTGAAGCCATCAAGAACTTTTAAAGCTTTAAAAATATCTCTCAGAAATGTTGTCCAAGAACATATCTTCAACATACCTGGAGTTGGTAGTTGGGCAAATTGTCTGACATTGGTTTTCAGGGGGTCAAAATGTAAAAAAGTGGTTTTGCATGGGTAATATCTCAGCTAAATGTATTCTAATATGCTCAATATTGATAAGAGTAATGTCCTACCAAAGGGCTCTGACTGGCAAAAAAATTGACGCTTAAAATTATTTTTACTTTTGGAGTTCTGACCCCCCAAAGTTGGTCCTGGTTGGACGGTTGCATTTTGAGGGCCCTATATCTTTTAAAGTAAAGGAGTTACAAGTTTTCTGATAGCAGATTTGAATTCTACACCAAAAAGTACCCCCGGATACATACCTTTCACAGCTTTAAACGGTTCCCTTTATACATTTATGGACCTCCAAACATCGCTCAAGGCTATGTACACATTTTTACGCTGACCCTCTAAATTTCAAATTGATGCCACGGAAAACGAAATGGAGTATGAAGCTCAAATTTTCAGGATTTTACTTTCTCATCAATATCTACCACCACACAGAAAAAGAAAAAATTGAAGAGGTGCTGCGTGCACATCCCTGAGTTGATGGAATGGGCCTACTGTAGTTTGGCACAATGGGACTGCAGAAGTCCATACTAGGCATTTCAATTGAATGAATACAGCTTTCAACAACTGTATTCGATTCAACCACAATCGTATTTTGCGAATTTCAAAATAAAACATGAATGCATGACCTTGGATACAATAATAACCAATCACAAATGCGTTGGCATGGTTGGATAACTTGGATTCACTTCCGCACACACAGTCGCAGACGATGGTGTACATCACACAGTGTACGCAAAATATCATCACACTATATCAGGCTGTGTCAATTGAAATTTCCACTATAATCGTAAACAAACATGAATGACCTGACCAGGTTAGTGTCAAGACAATAGATGGTAACAATAACCCAGGGGCGAGATCCCGGGCGAGATGCAACAGGCATTATTCCTAACTTTAATCCTGTGTCTTATCTTCTGGATGCAGTATCTTCTCTTCTCTATGGTACTCATGTACAAACCTGTTCATGCTCTAGCTGAATCTATACTCAGATGCTTAGGGATGAGCAAATCGATTTTACCCAATGGCAGAAAGTGCTCTTCCTCATTGGTAAAAAATACAATCGCTCATCGTTCAGTAACCAAGTGTAAATTCAGCTATATTTGGTCCATTTCATCCTACATCTACCACTAAGCCTTACCTTCTGGATCTAGGAGCCGCTCCACTGCAAGATGCTCATGTGCCACTCTGAATGCATGCTCTAGTCTGGCTTCTGGCTGCTCCTTAGATACATTATTAAAATCAAATAGGTCAGGTCTGCAAAGAAGAAACAAAAATGATATGTTAATGATTAGGCCTACTGTTTTATTAGGAAATCAAAGAGATTATACATTGATTCGCTTCAATTTCAGTAGTTACGTTAATACTTGAAATTGCCCTTGAACGCATGTGAGTAAGCTCTGCACAAGTAACTTTACACACACGATTTAACATACTACCAGCGAGATACGCACATACGTCACTGCCGAACTTGAAATGAACAAATTAGGTCCATATGCACAAAAGAGTTAGACTGGGTCTAAAGTTAGACCTGGTCTAAGTGGAATTTAATACCAGGAGAAAGGACATTTTCCTTTACATTTTCTCAAGTTCTTTTGTATTATTTTTGAACTTTGCATTTAAATCTTTAAAATTTGCTAGCTACTTTAGGAAGGAAATAAGAGTAAAGGTCCATTCCTGGTGGAACTAAATTCTGCTTAGACCAGGTCTAACTTTAGACCCGGTCTGACTCTTTTGTGCATATGGACCAAAGAGTCCCCACTCTGAATTGCTCCCTGTGGTAAATCAGCCAGCTTGGTTTGTATAATGCATGGAAACAAAAACAATGTACCTCCATCATCTATTTAATATCTCAAGCACAATATCACACAAAAACTTGCATCTCTGGTTTACCCTTAGTGTAAGAGAGCACGAAATACTAATAGGATTAGAGTTAGAGTTAGGGTTAGGATTTAGGGTTAGGGTTAGAATTAGGGTAAGGGTTAAGGTAGGATTAGGGTTAGGTTAGGATTAGAGTTGTGATTTGTTTGGTATTCTCTTACACGAAGGATACACCGCATCTCTAAGAATGAGTATTACAAAGATTTGCGCACATAGTGCTTACCGTGCATCATCAGCACAACCCATTACAAGCAGAATGCAAAGGAGCATGCACTTTAAATCAAAATAATCTGGAGGTACACAATTTTGCACTCTAGGAGCGACACCAAACATGGCAGTGTTGGTACTCTTTGGGTCTAATCTCTTTGGTGACAATACAGTATTATAAAAAATTCTTTAACACTTGTGAACGTTCTTTCAATCTTATTGGTTCTTACCCATGTAATATGACAGAATATAACACACTTTAGCATGTGTGTCGACGTGATACTCATACATG
Organism: Amphiura filiformis; assembly: GCF_039555335.1. Classification (NCBI taxonomy): domain Eukaryota; kingdom Metazoa; phylum Echinodermata; class Ophiuroidea; order Amphilepidida; family Amphiuridae; genus Amphiura; species Amphiura filiformis. The sequence continues at coordinate 816,664 of NW_027305494.1, forward strand.
CTATTTGAACCAATCAGAGGTGCATTGGAGCAACTGGACTGATCGATTCTAAGCCCTAGGTAATTTCTTGTAAAATGTAGGATTTAATTTGATTAACATTTGGTATGTGCTTATGATTGATATATTTATGTGATGTTTAAGAATGAGAATAAAGGTATTGCTTGTAGCCGCTATCATGCTTGTAGCCGCTATCATGCATCTATCGTCTCACATAACACACGATATCATTATTTTTGGTGTAAAACAACTCGGCGATAATGATGTTGCCTGTCTTACTTGAGATGAAAGATGCACAACAGTGGCTACAACAATACCTTTATTCTCTAATTAACCAACTGATAAAAGATATAAAAACAGGTCCTTTCATTCATAACATATAAAAATCTAAAAATATGTATGATACCTGAAGCATTTTTGCTGTAAATAACATTGCAAATACTTTACCTAATCTAACCAAAATCAGACCTATGTGACATTGCAGCATTGGGAATAAGACTGATATAGCCCATGCATGTTACACAAAGACAAAACCTAATTATATGTTACATTTCTTCCTGTTGTTCACGCTGTCTTTTCAAATGCCATCACGCAATTCACAAATACTTCACCTAACCTTCATGTTACACTTATGATTTTCCTACCAATTCCAAAATACAGAAATAAACAACTCCCCAGGCAATTCATCTCTACCTCGATCTACACCAAGGCTTTCATACATCAGTCATTTTGACAAGATCTCACTCAATTCAATATCTGTGTAAGAGACTGTATCTTCCTTGTTCAAGAACAAATAAACAAACCTTAGGAACAGAGCCATCTTCAGGGGGTGAGTGTCATGACTTTAGTGAACTTGGCTGATCCGTAAAATAAATACGGGTAATGGAATCAGTATGTTAGCTTTCTTCTGCTTGATAGTAATGGTGCACATCCCAGCGAGAAGCAGCACATTGACAGCGCATAGCAACATCTCTTTAGGGCCTTTGTAATGCTATGCAATATTTTGACAATGTTTTGGCATGGGGATTTTTCCAGTATGGGGCACATTGAACACAAATTAACACTGAGAATTACACAATGGTTGTATCAGGCTCTCTCCAGGGCTTGAAATCACTATGCCATAGTTTCAAAATGTCTTACATGAGAAACATGACAGGCACAGTTCTTATCCCTAAAAATATTACAATATGACATGATTTTGTTCATATATTTTCCCACTGAACGATGACACTATCAGAGGGTTGGCACTATATGCATACATGTATAGCCCATGAACTACTCAGAATGGGGGTACAGTTCAGTCATACAGATGATGTCCTCGTTTGAGAACAGGAATCTTCATGTGTTCATGAAATACTAATGGCAGATGGTGACTGATACCTTTACGAGGAAAAAACACAAAACTTTTCTAGGCATTATTGACAGGGTCTTTGAAAAAGAAAGTTAATTTCCTATTACTTAAAGCCAACTTTTTATATGTCGACTTGAAGGTGAAAAACTAATGATGGGGCATACAGTTTTTCACTGTTGGCATTCATTTTGGAAATATCAAAAACTTAGTAAACACTAATCTCTTTCACAGATGTGTTCTACATCGCTCCATAACCAAATCACTCATGTATTTAGACTAATTCCAATCAGCCGTCTACACTTCGCATGTACAGTGTATGCTTCGTAGTGACGACTGATTATCTTACAGGCCATATCATGACGGACTTCTGAAAACTATCCAATGCGACTTTGGTTGTGCGCCGTGAGCGCGACTGACTAGCGGCGCCCGTGTACCGCGTCGCCGAAACGCGCCGCTGTGACAAGATCGCGCTCTGAACTTCTAAAAACAACAAACTCGGTCAAAAGGTCAATTTGGACACAACTGCGCATGCTCTATGCCACAAGAATCCTGTTGCAAAATCCGTCACTTTTTTTTTCCACGTAGTTTTCTCAGTCGTCAATCCAGACGGTTGACGACTGAGGGCAGCAGTCTATCATGTATTCAATAATTACATATGTGTAAAAGTGAAGGATAAGTTAATAAAATTAAAGGTGTTTTTCATGTGAAAAAAAATTGGCAAAAAAGAAGAAACCGGCAATGTTGATAAATACGAAGCTCCATGCAATTGCAAACTTCTCCAACACTGACTACAATTTATTAGGTCATGTTCAGTCTTATCACTGGAAGGGTATGTTAGCTAGCACACCTATATATGTTTCAAAAATGCACAAATCTTATTTTCAATGATTTTAAAAAGTTTTTAATTTAGCGATGCCTGTGTTAATTTTCACACTGTTAATTTGATTTGCCATATGCACATAACATGCCTATAACATACCCCTCAAAATTTCTTGTTTCCCTTATTCCTTGTCTCTGTGTCTAGAAACACTCCGGAACCAAATGTGCAAATTACACATTCTCAAAATCACATCCTATGTTTATCACAGTCGCAAGTAGTAATTCCCAAGGCCCCCGGTCACGAAACACAACATGATTGTCGCATACCACAGGGCTTAGCTCATGTTATTTAGACTAATCATCCCCTTGGAGGGGTTTGCTTGTTTCAGTAGATGGAGCCTTGTATGTTCTTCAACATCAAGTTCAAGTTTTGATTGTGTTATTCCATTTAAAATCCACACTACCCCTGTGGAAGATTTAGCTAGTGTCTTCCACAGTGGGAGTATGAGTTTTGAATAGAACTGACAATTAGGTAACTTCCATTTGAAATACTCACTCCAGTTGTGGAAGATAGGTAAAGCCATAATACAGGGGGAGTATGGGTTTCAAAATGATTAACCCTGACCAATTACATTTAAAAGACACTCCCCCTATGGAAGATATTTCCAAAATCTTCCACAGGGGTAGTGTGGGTTTGAACTGGAATAGCCCATTTTGGCAATTCCATCCACATCCTATTATCATCATCATTTTTCCATGTATCCAAATGGAGATTTTGGTTACTGGTGTTCAAGCATTTTTCTCACTATAATTTGGTTCATCTCATCTCAAGTTTGGTAGTGACATATGTGCGTACTTCCCATGCCGCAGTATCAAACGCACGCGTATAGTTAAATGCCCTAAGTGTGCAAGCACGGGTACATGAGCATTTTGTTGGCACGCTTGCAGCGCAACTGTGAAGAAGCATCGACTTGAGGTGAACCAAATTATATATGCAAAATAATCTCTGAGCCTGAAATATGTTTTGGTGTGTTATCTTGCTTTATTCTTTTCATCTTCTTTCATATACACTATTCAAAATATTTAACAAATAAGAAACTCACAACACTGAATTGAATTATTTCTTTTTTTCTCTCTCTTGGGGTGATCAAAGTGATTTTCAGTGTCATGGGACTTCAGTATTCAGGTAGTGCAAATTAATGAATGAAATGACACTCATCTGATTTACAATGTTGAAGTTGTTTCTGAAAAATACTAATAAATATGTCTTACATGACACATTAATGAGCTCCCTGCAAAACATATAAAGATGGCAAGTTTGGGAAGAGTGCAATAGTAGACATGATCATGCCTTTATCCTCCTAGTTTCAAGTCCATTTCTACCAAGTTTCGAGATTCCATGTGTAAATTAACTATGCAAAATGCATAACTATGCAAATATTCTGCCATAGAATGATACAGCATTGTAACTCATCATGATTTATCACCCTGCTAAATTCCAAGGAGCCCTTAGAAAAAAAATATAAACGTAAACTCAGGACAGAAAAGATGAAAAATAGTGTCAGATCACCTACAGTTTCCTCTCTGACAGGGACTGACTTCTCCAGGCTCATGCTTCTTGAAATTGCTAACATGGTCATATGCCTGGACTACATCAACCCAGGGCCGTAGCAAGGTTGTAAAATGTGGGGTGGCCATGACAAATGTGGGGTGGCCAAAATACAAATAAATGCCCAAATTGAAATAAAGATGTAAAGAAAAACATAATAAATTTCTCAAAAAGTGGGGCGGCCATGGCATCCCCAGCCGCCCCGCTTACTACGGCCCTGCATCAACCCATCCTATCTTCGTGTCTGTCCAATCACTTTCATATTTTGTAACATTCAAGACTTGTTTTATCTACAAGATCAAGATTTTGCTGGAAGTCAACACTCAACAGTGATTTTAGAACCATGTAAACCTAAACTATAAAGTAACTATCCAGTCAACTGTACACCAATGTTATGAATTGCATCCATCTTCTACACATGTACCATCTTAGAAATCACACTGCAGACCTGTGAAAGTAATACCACATGTGCCACCAGATGATATCACTTCCGAGCAGTTAACCTATGTTTTATCTTGTCTCAGCAGAGCATCATGATCTATATTTGATTTACCTATGACAAATATAGGTCTCAATGCCACTGTGGTCATCTAAAATAGACTCTACAATAATACTCTTCAGTATTTTCTTTGCAGATAGCATGAACTTTGTCAAAGATGATCCACATCATTTTGATTTTTTCTTTGAATGCATCAGAATTCAATAGCAATAGTACACATGTTGAATACATTAACCCCCTGTGCACTATCTGCCGATCTAACATTGCCTCCGATTGGTTAATTACATGGTATCATTACTTTAATCACCAATCAGAATGGAGCTTTGCAAATATTTCACCCCAATGTTTTTGTGTGGTGAAATTATTCTAACAACGTTGACGATTGGTACAATTGATAATGAAAACTTCTTTTTGGCCAATCGGCAGGTAGTTCTCATGGGGTTAAGCTAATGCTTGGATCACTTTCTTTGAAATAACAAATGTATGTTTTTCTTGTCTTGTTTTTCTTCCAATTGAAATCCATACACCCCTATGGAACACAGGGGTGTAGACTTCAAATGGAGTCACCCATTATTCAGATAACCCTATCTGAAATTCTCACTCCTTGTGTGGAAGATTTAGGTCAAGTATTCAAAAGGGGGTATATGGATTTCAAATGGAATAGCTCTATTGACTTCCTTTACCTACCATTAAAGGTCCGGTCATTATACTATGCCGCAATTGCTTTGCGGTGTGGTGCATTGCCGATATATCAATGACTTTTTGCCGCAACTTAACGTAACTCATCGCATTTCCAAGTTACAATGTATTTAACTTTATTGCGATACCGCAATGCAGTACGATGCAGTGCGGCAACGCACCGCATTGCAAAGCAATTGCGGCGTAGTATGAACGGACCTTAAGGTTAGAATGTAATTTGAATTTGTGTGTACATTGTCCATTGCAACATAATGAAAAGAACAACAAAGCCCCATACATTTATATATATACTAGTCACTTGTGCTAAAATCACAGCTGAGAACCAAATATTGCGGCGAACTGAAAATTGATGTGTGGAATCAAAAATGCAATGTCAGTCATAACAGAATATACTGGCCTTATTACACTGTGTGTCAATTCGGTTCACATCTGTGTGACACTAAGGCTAGAAAATTAGTGACAAATCATTTTCCACTGTATATTCAGTCAGGCGATTTGAATTTTCAAACTTTTTTTTCAATCAAAAGGAGTGATTCTTAATCATTTAGCGATTAAAGTTATGGGCAAATCTTTTTCAAATGAATTTTCAGTAGAAATGATTGATCTTCATTATTGTTTTTCAATCTTTTGCCATCCTGAATTAGGGACAAATTCTTTCCAGTTGAAAGAAAGATTGAACAAATCACTCTAAAAAGGCTTAAAATTTCATTCCAAACATATGCAACAAATGCCATTTGGCAGCACATTAGGAGTAACACATGATTGGATAGTGAAATCAGTCTACAAAAAGAGTTAGCGTCAAACCAAAAAAACATTTCAATCTATTTCTCAATCTATTTAGATTGATTCCTATCATCAATCGTTAAAAGATTGAAATATTTCAAACGGTCCATTTAAGAGAGTAGTGTGTCAAATTGGTTCACGTCTATGTGACACTAATGTTACTGGGGACTATCTCCAAACCATGTCACCATCATTCCACAGAGCTCTATGATGCAAAAAAAGTATCATCACACTTCAGGTATAAACTTGACCAGAGGCCCATTTTAAAACGATGCACAATCCATCTTTCATTTTGATTTATCACAATGTAACATTTTATGAAATCAAATGCGAGGTAGATTGTAAGTGAAATGAGCTCCTGGATGCAAGAGGACCATGAAAAATAATTGGATATCATTTGTAACTTATTTACTAATTAAAGCCCTAGAATAGAACCACTAATATAAAGCTGCAAAGAGTGGACATTGTACAAATTTTTACTCCTGTACTTACCTATATCTATGAATAAGGGCGTTGAAGGCTAGACCATCCCTCCAACTTGTGGTAAAATTCCTTACATCTACATTCCTATATCTGTTGACAAGAAAAAAAGATTTTGTTTAAATGAAAATATTTAAAAATGAAAATATTAAAAATAATAACACAACATGATAGCCATATTACAAATTACAGACCTTATTTATGACTGGGAATCTGGAATCTTTAAAGAAAATCTTAAAAGATATTCAAATTAAACTGGTCAATCCTCTGCAGTAAGCAGGCTTTCTGGAACATTGGCCTGCAAGCCCAAGTTTCAGGCATGAGAATGGCTTGTTTGAAAACTGCCTGAAAAAGCGTGTGAAATGGGTCTTAAAAGGCCCAAAACAGGCTAAAGATTTTTTTAAATGTGTAAATTTGGACAACAAAACTGCCTGAATTCAGGCAAAAGCCTGAAAATTCTCATGCCTGAAATTTGGCCCACACATTTGCAAAATGTAGAGTGGTGCTCAAGATATGTAACAATTGATTTCCTAAAATTTGGGGTAAATTTGATGAACAAAAATTACAATTATATGACACTAGATGTTGAAATAATATGCATACAAATGTATTTGTACCTTTCAAGTCACACATTGAAGTTGCAAACATTTTAATTAAGGGCATTTCGTGATCCACAGCCTCATCCCCCCACTTTTCTCAAAAAAGGTTGAGATTTTTATACCACTGGAAACCTCTGGCTACATGATGTTTTTGTACCAAAAATTTCTTGCAGATTAATTCATATAGCATATGATCAAATTTAAATTTTGTTCTGGTATACCAGAAAGAAATTACAACAGTGGCCTAGTTAAAGTGGGTTTTGACTCACCACTAATTGCAACAGAATTTTTTTCACTGCTATAAATGTCAGAGATGTCCCCTGAACAGCATACAAAAAGTATACTAAAATATACTTGGTGGAAAGCAGGTGGTGTATGACGTGCATTCCCTAAATTCAGTAAATTTTCATCGTCAACCGTGTAATTGAATGGGATTATTTTGAAATTTTAAAACGCTTGAAATATCACAAACAAATAGGCCTATGTTGATAAATAATATAAATACAAGCTAAAACCGTTGGGGTTCGATAATGAACCCCACAAAACTAACCGAGTATATGGAAAATGCCATACGGCCGGGCGGTTTCACGAGTTGCCGGCTCGATCGTGTCATCCGCCGCCTGGTGGAAAGGTAGTTTTTGGCGGGAAAAGGTAATACAGGGGTCAAATTTCAAAATCGATCCAATCATTTTAACAACTATACCGAATTATTCCTCTAGTCATAAGGATTCAGAAAAAGTATAGTTTGCTATATCTGTGATGTACGGTTCTTGAGTTATAACCGAAAATGTCAAAGGTCAAATGTCAAAGGTTCAACAGAGGTCAAAAAACTAAAAATTGTCTGATTTTAACCAAAAGGGTCTCAAATTGTTCGGCTTGCAAACATAATTCATTTAAAGAATATTTGCACTGTTTAGGTTGTTTAATTAAATGCGTAACATCGAAAACTAGGTCGGGGTCAATAGAGGTCAATGGTCAATGACCTCTTTTACCCTGCTACCTAGGTAACGAAACGTCCAAGATATGGCAAACTATTCTTATTTTGGAGTGTTTTTAAAGGATGAACACATTGAGACCATTTTTAAGGAGATCGGAGCATTTTTTTGAAGTTGACCCACGTGGAGCCCAAAATTTGACCTTTGACCTTTTTGCTTATAACTTGAGAATGATACATCACAGATATGACAAACTATACTTTTTCTGAATCCTTAAGAGTAGAGGAATGCTTTGGTATAGTTTTTAATAAGATTAGAGCTATTTTGAAATTTGACCCCTGTATGACCTTTTCCCGCCAAAAACTATCTTTCCACCAAGTATATTTTAGTATATTTTTGGTATGATGTTCAGGGGACATCTCTAAAATGTATAAAAGTGAAAAAAATTCTGTTGCAATTAGTGGTGGGTGACACCACTAATTTGTTTAGATTGACTGGAGCAGTGTAATACACATGATCATGTATAACTCGCAAAAGCAAAATCGGAATCAACTGAAATTTTGGGAATAAGCTTTTTTCGTGGATATCTACTGAAAAATATCAAACAAAATAGGATGATAGGATCACGAAATACTCCTTTAAATGGCAGGTGGCAACTAGCTACTACCCGCTTACACTTGCAGTCATTTTAGAAACAGAACATTGTGAGATACGATAACCCAGCAAACGCAAAACGTTTCACAAAACATTTCAATGTCAGGTTAAATAAAGGTATACACATACATGTAATAACATTCAGAAAACAATTTTGAATAAGTAAGGGCCATGTGGATCAGAAAGCGGGGGAACAATGTCACCAATCGTGATGAAGGAACTTATTCTTTTAGTCATTTATACGATCAGCTACTGCAAACAACTACACACCCTGGGGATGAGAGTAGGAGGACCAGAGGTGGTGCAGCGGCTGTATCGGCGCATTACTGATGAAATCTTCCCCAACGGAAGATGAAACGTCTAAAACGTGAGTAAATTTCTGCACTTGTACAGCAAAATTTGATATTTAACATCAGAAAACATTTTTGAAAACTTGTTGCAAAACATTCTAACATATTACCGTAACCACTCGGGTATAAGCCCACCCCCCTAGATGGCAGATTTCACTTCAAAAATGGAGGTGGGCTTATAACCGGGGAAGGGCGTGTGCTTGAATTTAAAAATAAGAACAATCACCTCCATTTGTATATGCCCAATGTACCAGTATTTTCTATCTTCTATGTCAATTTCTTAAAATTATAAATGTTAATTATCAAATGATATGTTTTATAATTTGTTCTTAAATATGTGAGCAAAGCATTGATTTGATTTAAGAACTTAGCCAAAATTTAGTACTGGGCTTATACCTGTGTGCACCCTTGTTCCCAGAATGCTTTGAAAAATAGGGGGTGGGCTTATAGCTGAAGGTGGGCTTATACCCGGGTGGTTACGGTATGCCCTGACAAAATATTTTGCAATGAACATTCACCCATTTTGCAAAAATGTTTGCTAAAAAATATTTTGCAATAACATTTTGACACATTTAAGGTTATTAATTATTTTAAACTGTTGTTATTTGGTAGTTCACAGCATCTTACGAATGGTAGTGAGCTTTGGCAAAAACTGCATTGCTCAATTTATAGCGAGTGTGTAGAAGAATTAAAATACCACAGATATACTTTTATAGGTGCTGCGGTTCTTGAGTTACGTTGTAAAGAGGGCTGAAACAACAACACTTTTGTAAAATGTACATAAATCATTAACAACAATAAATTAAGCAAGTTTGCAGAGTATACGATTTGTAGAATGAACTTTTGCAAAACATCAAAGGTGTTATTTTTCAATAATATATTGATCTAGATAATGAAAATCGATTTTTAGGTTGCTTCGACCAACAATAACTCATCTACCCTTAAAAAATGTTGTTGTAGTGTTCTCTCATATAAAACATGTTATCAATATTTTCATGACCTTAACCTGACATTTACATATTCTTAAAACATTTTGACCAAAACCAATGTGTTTATAATGCATTTATAATGTTGTAAACACATTTTTGTGTTTGCTGGGAAGGCTAAGCAAAATTTGGAAATAAGGTCAATTTTGACTTTCAAAGGACCATTTAAGTGTAGTCTTGGTACATATCATGTCTGTACTTGGATTGCATATCCAAACATCACCAGGATGGTTTGGAAGAACCATGGGTTAATTCCCTACTCTTTTTGAAACTGACTGTGAGTTGTACAAGCATGCTCTCTGTACATGGAACCTGCTTAACAACCCATCTGAAGGACAGAGTAGTCTCATGGTACAATTTTAATTCTAAATGTACTATGGAGAGGGACTACTATAGCAAAAGTTTAAAACAATTTTGAATATATTGTACTGCACTAGTACGTTCACAAGTTACCTCTGCATTGAACTTTAGATGTTCAGGAGAGCGATTAAAAGCTCCCTTGCAAATTTCAAACAGCAAATCCGGCTGCATCTTTCAATGGCTGCTTTCCCTCAAAAACAAACATGATGATCTCTAGCATACTTCTTGTGAATAACAAATCTCAGCCACTGCTTTGATGAATTTCAAATTCATTGGAGATTCACTGTCATTCAAATGCCAGGATCAAATGGGTTTCTTTTCCCCCCAAAAGTATCAAAACAAAATTACCATTAAACAAGAAAACAATCAGCTATAAATGATCGCACCAAATGCTACATCATCAATATTTACCGATGTCTACAGACAGCAAAGCTCTGTTTAAATCAAAAGTAAACTACATTTTATAGATTATGTAAAACGGCGAGACACAGAGATCTAGATCCTCAGATAAATTCACATTTAAAATGCACTCTCAATAATGGGCCACAATAGCCTCATCCCAATGGCATAGTCCAATAACCTTAATTAAACAATCATAGTGCAAAATTTGACCTCAAGTTGCAGAGTATGAGTTTTTATACCCAAATTTTCAAAGGTTATTCAGTGAATGTACCAATGTATTGGGGTTAAAGAACTGTGCACTAATAGATGAGCATGTTGTGGATCCTAGTGATATACATAAATCATTTGAGCCCCACTACTCCTTTCAACAACTCAAATTTCAATACTATCATCTCTTGTTTTATACAGTTCTTCATACGCATACGCCATGTTTTCCTCGCATACAATCCACTTTTTTATCCACAACATTAAAAGCAATTTCATTCCACGAAATGTTTTATGATCTCACCTCGGGCAAAGATGTTAGTTGCGTAGCAGTATAGTGGAATAAACCTAATGCGACAGATAGGACATGCCTATGTTATTACTGATAGGTCGCTTGGGGTCACAACGACGATGATCAGTCAACAAAAATAGGGTACGCATGATTAGATCTATGTACACCGACGTGATTGGTCCGTATAATCAAATCATGTTTATCGCACTGTCTGGCTTTGTGTGATTTTATCTTTTTTTTTTCCAAATTGGGGTTGAACATGAATGTTCTGGCACAGTTTTTGATTTATGCGGTACAAGCCTTAGAGGATTCTAAATACAGAAGCTAGATAATGGTGTTTAATGGAAAAATAATGGGTCCGATTGCCCTGAAGTGATACTTGGATTAGATGGAGTGCCGTTTCTTAAGGAAGTTGAAATCCGTCAAAAAGGGGCTCGGAGCTCTAGTATTATAGAAATGTTAGATTTTGGTTGTAAAAAGACATTTTGTGGTCTATCGTTCTTTCTTAAGGAAGTTGAAATCCGTAAAAAAGGGGCTCGGAGCTCTAGTATTCAGAAATGTTAGATTTTGGTTGTAAAAAGACATTTTGTGGTCTATATCCTTCCACGAATTGTTGATGATTATACGCAGCAATTTGCTAACACATCCTACAAAAACGTATTTTACCAGATAAAAATTCCCTTTAAAAGGGAAAGCCAGCCTCAATGTAGAAGAGGTCTTGTAATTAGTTTTGGTCAATGTGAAAGGCATTTTTAGGATCACGCTTACATCTACATGACAGTCCACCAAACCATCAACGATGAGAACATGCACACTGAAACAGCAGAAAACATTAATTCCTAATCTCATGTCAACTCTTTTAATTCATTACATGTATACTCCAAATTGTTCTGGTCTGTTTGTTTTGTTGTTGTTGTTGTTGTTGTTGTCGTTGGGTTTTTTGTCTTTTCAGCTTTTTACCCACGATATCTCAATTTCCAATTTTGTAATACCAGAACTTACGAACTCAATATCTTCGCTTAGGAATGTCCGATTTCACTGCTTTCGATATATACACTGCGGTTTGAGTTAACTTACATGTACATTTTATTTTAAAATAACTTAATTAATTACGCAATGTATAGTTTAAGCCTACTATATTATAATAGATAGTGGCCAGCACATTTATAAAGGACTGGTTACTCACTACAATCTTCACTCTTAAACTGTGTTTTTCTGAATGTGCTGATCATGTTGATTGCTAGTCGGAAACTCCTGCGAAGCTATGGACATGGCATCTTACATACTCCATTCTATAACAGTCTGCCTAGTGCCTTGTGTGTTTTCTCTTCAATCATTTTGTTGAATGTAATTTTATGAATCAAATAGTTGTGTCATTTTATTTATAATAAAGAAGTTATTAAATTAATAAAGTAAGACAATTTATTTATCTATAAGTGCATGTCAAATGGGGTACATTGTTCAATACTATATGCATAAATTATGCCCATATTATAGCTAGGCCCTAAAAACTTTATTTTGCATCGGATTTTTCCCGTTGAAAAGACAAAACTGATGTTTATGATAGCAACCATTTCATCAATAACATTTTGAGTCATTTTTATCCATAAAACGACACAGGATATGATAAATAACTACTTTCACATCAATATGGCCCATATGATCACAGATTGTTGAGAATCTGTGATATGATCCGGATATGATGAAGATTTTGATTCTATAGATCTGTTATCAACATGATATCACGCTGTTCAGTGGTCAAGGAGTAAGGACCCCGGTCAAGGACACTGATATGACATCATAGGTGATGTCAGATTTTCTTCTGCTGACCATATGATGCTATATATATTAACTATTTATTGTTACATTTAGGCCTTTAAACTTTTAAAGTCATAATTAATTAGTTCAAACATAACTTTGGTAATACTCACTGTTTTAGTTCGTTGAAACGGCAAAACATACTTACTTTTCCTAACAAATCGAATTAAAATATTTAAAAAAAATTTAACCACAAAAAGAAAAAAAAAAAAATCATTCCAATACCACTAAAATATAATCTCTTGAGTAAACTGACCCCAAACCTGAAACAGGTACCAGCCCCGAATGGGCTGGCGAAAAGCTGGTGTTTATCAGAGGAAGGCATTTCAAACTGGCTTGTCCTTGTTTTAACTATTTGCCATAAATCAAAATAGATAATTGCTGATAATAAATGGTGCATTAATTAATTTCTCAAAGAGTATAGGACATGTTATTTTTGGTATTGTACAGATTGGTATCGGATTGGCCTATTTATAAGCAAAATGATTGGTGATAGGCAGATTCAAATCAAGGGTGCAGGCCCGTAACCAGGATTAATTTTGGGGGGGCTGATTTTTTAAAAAGTGGATCTTTTTCAAAATTTGGACCTTTTTGGACTAGGGGGTGGATTTTGAAAAACTGGACTTTTTTTCCAAAATTTTGAACTTTTTTGACCAAAAAGGCATAAAAAACCCAAATTTGTTCGTTCGCTACGCTCACAAATGGGACTTTTTGGCTAAAAAAAAGGACACTTTTTGGTCATTTTGGGATTTGGGGGCCGGGGGGCATCAGTTCATCACAAGTCACAACTTAAAACACTAACTTATCATCCAAAAGGATAAGCATTGCTTTGGTGAACATTTGTATGCCACTAAAATCCAGGGGGTACTCAATACAAATGACCATATGGATGTGCCGTAAACATGAGTAGCATTTTCTGCCATTTGGTGTATCAATGGTCAATTCTAGATCAATTTTGGTAAATGGAAGGGTCCTTTTTTCAAACTTCTCTCAATTTGTTTCCCGAAAATAGCACAATTTTGCCTCACTGTGGCCACAATTTTGAATATTTCCCCAAAACTTGGAGAAAAGTCGTAAAAACCAAGACAATCTGTGTAAAATTTGGCTGAAAATTGTGACTTTTGGTATATCAATGGGTCCAAATATCTTGAAAAATTGGTTTATTGATGGGTTCACTTTCAAATTCTTAGCAGCACACCTACTGCCCAAACCAAATCTGAGTACCCCCCCCCCCACGCATGCTCTAAAATGAACCACACAACCTGAAAAGTTTATACAGAATTATCACTAGGATCCACAACATGCTCCTCTCTCAGGGGCACAGTTCTTAAACCCCAATACATTTGTACATTCATTGAATGACCTTTGGAAAATTTGGGTATAGAAACTCATATTCTGCAACTTGAGGACAAATTTTGCACTATGATGCGGTTATTGGACTATGCAATTGGGATGAGGCTATTGTGATCCATAGTGTATGGAAAGAGGTGTGATTTTACAATGGAGTAAAACCAGAGTACCTGAAGGAAAAATATGGCAGCCATGCTCGCTTACGAATCGTCAGGGAGTCGAACCCAGGCCACAGTGGTGAGAGACTAGCATAATTTATGGCTAATTATTATACCCTAGTCTGCCTCATAGTAACTGGATTCGGGACTTGATTGCAAGAAGTGGGCATTGAACTTCAATCATACTGATACTGTCCCAACGCGACATGACATGACATAGCAAGTTTTGGTACGGTACTAATCATTTTGACAGTCAATATTGCACTGTAAGTGCCATAACTATATAGACAAGTTGCAAAGGAGCAACTTGTAAATTAGCAATAGCACAAGAAGATGTCCACAAATTGATATCATTATAATTGATTCAATTTTATCCCTCGTAACATTTGAACCCGACATGAAAACAAGCAATGATTTTGTGTATCATTTGACCTAGTATGTTGCCATGGGGCCTGCATAGTTTCATTAGAGATACATGGGTGGTAACGCTACACAAATATCACCATGGTTACTATCGTCATGGTAATTTGTATACCTAAAAATAACGCTACGATAAAGAAATATGGCTATCATTGAATTTTCCAATCCAAGTTTTCATAATGTGTTGCTAATAACATGGACTCATATATTGTGTCATATGATGGTTCATGTGATTGTTTGTGAA
The DNA here is from genome assembly GCF_039555335.1 of Amphiura filiformis. Taxonomy (NCBI): domain Eukaryota; kingdom Metazoa; phylum Echinodermata; class Ophiuroidea; order Amphilepidida; family Amphiuridae; genus Amphiura; species Amphiura filiformis. Next base: position 831,673 of record NW_027305494.1, read on the forward strand.
ATGGTCATATGACCAATTCATATGACCAATCCAAAATATGGTCGAGACAGCTAAAAAGATTGATTTTCATTGTCTAAATCAACATATTATTGAAAAATAACACCTTGATGTTTTGCAGAAGCTAAGTCTACAAATCATATACTTTGAAAACTTGCTTGATTTATTGTTAATGAGTTATGTAGGTTTTACAAAGATGGTGTGGTTTCAGCTCTCTTTACAACATAACTCTAGAAGCACAGGACCTACAAAAGTATATCTGTGATATTTGAATCCTTCTACACACTACGCTATGAAATGATCAATGCAATTTTTGCCAAAGCTCACTGCCATTCGCAAGATGCTGTGAACTACCAAATTGCAACAGTTGAAAATAGTTATTAACCTTAATGACTGTATACAGTGCAATCTCCTTCTTTATCTGATCATGATTTGATGATGGGACCGAGTATTGACTTGAAAAGTGGAAATCCTGATTTTATAAGTGAATTTTGTATATAATTCTGCATTGAAGGCCTAAGTGCCGAAATTGGGACAAAAGATAACTTTTACTAAATATGCCCTTCTAAATACTTCAGAGAATGAAATTAAAGTGTTAAAGCATATTAAAACATATTTTTCTTTGAAATTCAAAACACCTGAATAACAGAGAGGTCTGTAGAAAAGAGATAAGGAAGACTGGACATTACTTTGCAATACAACTGTCAGCCTTATACAGAAGTTTCTCATATCACAAGGAAGTTGAGATTGCATTAAGAGTTTCCTTTTAAGCTTGACCCAGAGGCTGACAGTAAAATTGTGTCTTTTGATTTGTTGGGAGTAGCTGTCTTTTCTTTGATCTTTATCTCTATATCTCTTCTTTTTCACATATAGGTCAACATGCTTCTACGGTATTTTAGCCTGGCTTGAGCATTGTGTTTGAGCCTGGTGCCATTCGGAGCAAAGGTTTTAACAAACAAACATACCATTTATATACAACTCTTACATCTTCTCCTACAAACTTGCAACCTGCAATGAAGCTCTTCATAGCTACATAGCACTTCATATTAGAACTTTCTAGCTACAAAGAAGTCCTGAATAATTATGTCAAGTGCTACTAACAGTATTTCTCATTTCAACCTTCTGTCTTTTACCTGGGTCTTTTATCAACCAACTTGATATGCAATGTTTAATAAAGTTCTTCATATAGCTACATCACATGTCATATTACAACTCTACCTTCAAAGAAGTCATTTTAATAGCTACATGGCACTTCATATTTCATATCTTTTATTCGGACATCCCTCTTAATATACAAATACAAAGCAATATTGAATTCTTCCCCATCCAGACATATAATACTTTAATTCTTCTGACCTCTGCATATCTATCTCTGTGGATATCTCTTCCTAAATATTTCAACTTTCAAGTCAGACTAAGGACAGCCGTCTCCTAGCAACAACGGCACCAGCAGACACAGAGGATGTAGGGTAATCGTACCTTGGTGGCCATATTTACTGTTGATGGAATAATTTCTTTGACCATATCTTGGACCGATATGTAAAGATACAGACTTAAGTGTGATTTCCTAACCCGACGTTATGACTGCAGGTATAAAAATATTACCATAGCAAAAATTTCAATGACAACTTTTTGAAGTCTTCTAACTCTTCAGTGCACTTTCACATCTTTTGTTTAAAAGATGATAGCAGAGAGGATGGTTGACTTGGCAGTAGCATCCGAACTCCAGCCCTAATTGTGGCTACACGCAGCAAATAAATAAGGCTGTAAATTTACATAGTAGCAAGAGGGCATGAATCTGTTAAAAATAATTAGAGTAACCAACTTTTCACAATTTTAACAAGTACTTTTGTTAATATTTGTTTGTTTGTTTTGCTGTTTTTCCCTTCTTTTTTGCTTATTCGTTTTGCTTCAAACACTAGCTGTCACCCAAAGATCCCATATTTTTTGAGCACATGCTCTGTCACCCAAAGACCCCAAATTTTTGTTTCCATCTGTCACCCAAAGACCCTTATATTTCCATTTGAACAGCAACAAGTCATCTATCACTGATTTTGTTACTTCTTTGTAAATAACAAAGCCATTTGAAGCCATTTAGAACTAGAAATTCAATTTTCAAGGCTTCTCACCCAAAGACCCCATTTTAAAAAGATCATATCCTCACCCCATGCCCACCTAATTTAGATCCAAATGGTCTGTCTTTCACCCAATAACCCAATATTATATACATTTTGCTCTCACTGAACGCCAAAAAACATGCTCTCACCTAATGACTCCATATTTTTTTTATTTTGCTCTCACCGGATGCCCCTTACTGCAAAACTACCAGCCCTACACCTATATCCATTTCATATTGAAGTGCCCCCCCCCCTGGATCCTACCTAATTCAAAGCAAGTCAAATAATTGTTACCTCAAACTAATTCAAACCCAACCATGGCTCTCATATTGAGCCCTCATCTGTTATCACCATCAGGTAGCCAGTAACCATTTCTGGTGAGATTTCTGGTCCAGTGATTTTAGGAAACACCAACACAGTCTGATGGATGCGCCTGCAGATATTTAGGACTTCACTTCTCACACTTTCAACTCTTTACTTGTTACATAAATCTGTCACTTTGTAATTGTCATCAATTTCCCCGCTCTGTGATTGCTAAGAGATAGTAAGAAATGTTTTTTTCAATATTTGCAAGATATATCAAGTTTATAGATAGGTATCAGCTTGAAATAAAACAAGTCTTGTGCCAAAAGATCAGTGGCGGTGCCACAGGGGGGGGGGCAAATTCAAATCCCCAGTCAGAACTCTTGCCCCCCACCCCTGTTGCCCTCCCAGTAAAAACCCAAAATTACGAAACTTTCCACTTTTTGAGGCAATTTTGCGCAAAATTGGTTGATTTTGCCCCCTGATTGCCCCCCTGAAATTTACTTTGCCCCCTGCAATGCAACCCCCCGTGCCGCCACTGTAAAAGATGTGCAAATCACTGTGGGCCCACCAATTTGCTACCCAGTTGGCTCACACAGCCCATGAAATTCTGGGTGTATCCTTGGTGTAAGATATTCATTGAGTTGACTAGTGTACAGATTCCATTGAGAAATTGAGCAGCTAAAAAAATAAGCCATATAATATCTTGGTGAAGATCATTCATCCAGTAGTTCAAAACATTTTGCAACTCACTTCGCTATATATGTTGCGTCCGTTTTTGACTTCATCAGGCATCTGATTGATGATGGTGTGACGTCAAACAGTGAGGAATGACATTCACTTAAGTTATTGTGGCACATACAGTGGCAATCTTGTTGCGAAGAAGAATGAAGTCATAAACAAATCAATCGTTAGATGGCAAATCGCTCTGCAGAACCAAACATTGCAGCACAGAACCAAAAATGCTGAAACACTCAAATATCTGGCTATATAATGTCTCTAACAATCTGCTTCCTGACACCATAATTGCCTGGCTCCACATAATATCATGATAGATCTTATAAGAACATTCCTTTGGTTGGACAACATGCTAGATCCTCATAACAAACATGTTAAATACCGTATTGTTTGTAATAAATGCTCCCTTCTAATACCCCCACCCCCCCCAAACGCCCTTCTTTCGGCAAAAATTGACAAAAATGCAAACATTTCCATGCCATTTTGTGTGAGTAAGCTTAAAATTTGCATCATTCATGTCAGTCATGTCAGTGACGATCACTAAATTGCATGGATGAAACCTACTACTCAAACTTCCATCCATTTCATGGCCTAATTATGGTAGAATTTCACCAGATTATTGCTTGTTGATGCACTTACGGGTGTAATTTTGTTGTATTTACCATGAAAATGTCATTTTCCACTCGATTTCCGTCGGCAGCACCATGGTAGTAGCATTAGTATAGTTGTAAATCCCTACTTTCTACAGGAGCACCATCGGGAAATTGAACCAGATTTTAAAGTTTTTTTTCATTGACAATTCATTTCCAATAAACGCCCCCTTTTGGAAAAATGCCACGCCCCCACGGCATTTATTACAATATGGTACATCTGTTGGGAAATTACTTTGTTTGGTCCAAGAAGTCTGTTACCCTTTCTACATGTGAAAATAATGATTTAAGTTTATCAAAAATGGATCTTGTGCAGTGTTAAGTTATAAGGAAAAGGGAACCTTATCTTGATGGTCCAAGCAAAACTGAGAAATGTCATGGATGGAAACTCTTATGAGAACTTTACACTTTGGCACACCCTGTATTTTGGAAAATGTTTATAGTACATTAGTGTTATAGCTGTCACATATTTTGAATCTGAAATCCATAAAATAGAAATTTAAAAGATATTTCTAGAGAAAAAATATCGACATTCTGATAATGGTAAAAGTGCTTTAGGGGGGCAAGCCTTTTATAATTGGCCTATTTCCTTTCATTCTGACAAGATGATTGAATACTATCGCTATGGTTACCATGGACACAAATGTTTTGCAAGTTACTCCAATTGAAAGCACTGTATTGCCTAGTTTATAGTTTGTTCAGCTTATCATTGGTGAAAAAATGAGACTCATAACTTACTCCATTCAATGGTGTGCACGCAGTTGGTTGCAGCACTTACGCTAGTTTTGCATTGCGTAATACCTGACTGGAACTCACCTACCGATTTCCTCGAATAGTTGTCCCCTTCAATTAAATGCCCCCAGCCCCCCACCACATTTTTCAACCAAGATGCTTCAAAAATGCTGATATTTCCATGCTATCTTGTGTAGTAAGCTTACCAAGGTTCACACATGTTCGCTATTGGCGTCGGTAGTTAGCAAATATCTGGTTGTAAACCCGGTAGTGAACTGGCAGTCATCGTTCCTAAATTCATAGTTCGTCATATCAGCGTGAGTTTTAACCATACCTTTTTAATATGAATTATCGTTCTAAAAATGCCCCCTTTTGGAAAATGCAATGCCCCCGGGGGCTAATATTCGAGGAAATATGGTATGTGAATTCATATGTGTAAGTTGGTATTTTATTGACTCGTGTAGTAACAAAAACTGCATAATTGTCGCCAATTATAAGGCTAACAAACCATAGAACTGGTTTTTATGCTGTATTTGGTACTCTCTAACATCTTGGACGGAGGCTTGCTCAAGATAACTGCCCTCTTGATGGCAGCTATCTTGAGAAAGTGAAGTGCTCAAACCCCGAACCGGGAATGAGCTACGTTATGTTGAAACGGTCTATTGAGCTTTGGCAATGTCTTTTTAACAGTTATTGCTTGTTTTTGAGATCACCCACCACTAAACTGGTCTTGCAAGTGTCCCCCATCGTTCCACCAGCCTTGTGGTAAGGTCCCGGGTAAGGTGCATATAACTTCGGAACATCTTTCATATGATGCATACAGTTATTTTCACAAAATGTCAATAGATTTTGATCGAAACGAATGTAGTTCAGGATAGGGAAACAAACCTATGTGACGTAAAGTTCATCTTAAAAATAAACTTGAGGCCCTATGTTGTATAGTGCTAGAATCTCACAACATGCTTCAACAACAAGCAATGTCCCTTGCTTTGTATGCTGAGAATTTTCGCATATTCATGTGAGGGCTGATCGTTCAATTGTGCATGTTTAAAAAATTCACACCAGTGTTGCGTGCCTTTGTGCTATGCAGTTTTGCCTCTCGCACTTCATGGAACAATTGGCCCTCATTAACAGGTGATGCTGAGTCTTTACCTGTTGCCGATTGGGTTGTATACTTTCTCATCTGCAGTGTTGTGTTCCTTACGATTCATATTGTACAAATTGAGGTCAAAGTTTGCACCGGGATTGACCCTATAGGTAAATCTTATAGGCCTTAGCGGGTAGACTTGTGATGTCGTCATGCCAATGTGAACATCGGTACTGCACACTTCATGGCTTTGAAATGTGCTGAAACAGTGCTTGCTAAACGATGTGCATATTGGCATGACATCAAATGACGACATCTCAGGTCTACCCGCAAAGGCTTATGGGATTTAACGAAAAGGTCAGCAGTCCGTGACATAAAATTACTATTCTTTGGTTCACCTCAAGTTCTGTAGTGACATCAATTATTTTTCACGGTTGCGACAAACACACGCATGTACGCTCTGCGCGATTAACTTTATGGGCACGAATTACGCACCTACGTCACTACTGAACTTGAGGTAAACCTATGTTTCAAACAAGTCAATACAGTCTCATTTCCAATGGCAAAGTTCAATAACCTCAATCCAAAAATCATTACTCAAATGTTGACCTCAAACTGTGGTGTGTGAGGTTTTTGTACCCAACTCATTTAGGGGGTATGTTATGAGCATGAAAGGATATTGAGGTTAATGAACTGAGTCCTGGTAGATGAGTTATTTGGGATCATATTCTCCATTTAATCTCAAGTTTGGTAGGAACTGACATGCTTGTTTCGCTGGTCGCAGGAGCATGCTAAGCTAATCCTGCAAAGCGTATACACATATTACACACGGGTACAAGTGGCAGTTTGTCATCATGCTTTTGCAGCAACCGTTTAAAAGCACTAATGTTACTAACAAACTTAAGGTGAAACCATGTATTGTGATAGCTATTCTTTGGTTTACCTTAAGTTCAGAAGTAACATCGATGCTTTTACGCAGTTGCGTTGCAAGCGTGCCGACAAACACCTATGTACGAGTGTGTGATATGCTATACGCAATTTACAGTCGCGACTGGACACTGTGACCAGCAAATTACACAAGTCACAACCAAAATTGAGGCAAAACCAATGTATAAATACTTATAGTACATCTACTCACCCCTGTGTGGACTCCTTACACCAATTCAACACTGTCTTCTCTAAGTTTTGTCCCTCATCCATGGTTGTGGTTGCTTCTTTTAATACTTCTTTAACCTAACAGTAGAGACAACAAGGATGTAGGAATCATTAATAAAAGCCATCTCACATGTTATACTACTCCATATATCGGTAATTTTAATCCATTTCTTGATTACATCTACAGTATATTCCACATGTATATATTTGTCTGTACATATAGCGTTCCTCAACCCTAGCCCCGCTGATGAAAACACAGCATGGCAAAGGACTGGTGCCCAATATGTACCACGCTCCGCTATATCAATTACACGCTATCACGGTATCAATTGGTACCGCCAAACAAGAATGCATCTCTATTTCACTCAAGGAACTGGCAACACCTTTATTTTGCCAATGGGTGATGGAGACTCTTACACGCTCAATATCGAGTGCTATGTCTCGGTGTAAATGCTTAGAGTGAGGAAGATATGACGGTGTAAGAGTTCTATAAACAAACGTAGTCCTCTGAGTGACAGTATCTGATTGCAGGGCACTTTAGTGTGGACAAAAAATATACACATACCTGGTCAGGAAAAACATACGGAGAGTAAAAATAATCATATCATTGTTTTGACCAGCAGTTGCCATGTTATGATTATCATATTTTCAAAACACTACTTAATATAATTATTATGTAAACCAGATCAATAAAACATTTATATATTCAACTAGCATATTTGTGGTCTTCAGATACATTACTGTATGACATCTGTTCATCTCTTGTTCAAAATTAAATCATCCCTGATTAAATAAAAGAAACCTCTGACAGTTCGTGTTATAATTACTGAAATTGTACTTACTCTGGCATTTTAATACTCACTATGAACCACAATAGTCTCACCCCAATGGCATAGTTCAATAACCTCAATTAAACAATCATAGTGCAAAATTTGATCTCAAGTTGCAGAGTATGAGTTTTAGTACCCAAATTTCCAAAGGTCATTCAATGAAATGTACAAATGTATTGGGGTTAAAGAACTGTGCCCTGATAGATGAGCATGTTGTGGATCTTAGTGACTTTCACAAATAGACTAAGAGTATCATAATGGCAGATACACTTGTTTATACTATAGAATAGCATCTACAGATACAACTCCTATGAGATGAGGAATACAAGTACTACTTGTAATCGCATACACTTACCATACCAAAACAAATACAAAGTTTGGACAACTTTCACCTCACATTCAACCTGCTGTTGTTTTGTTTAAAGCAATACCTACTGGCAGACTCCCAACCTGTCATCGGCTCCTACATCAACACAGACAACAGACCTAGATGGAAACCAGCTAATATGCGTGGCATGACAGGAATGCCCACTGAGTATCTTCGGGAGATAGCTGTTATTGATGAATGGCAGTGTTGCCACAGGCATCACAATCTAGCCCAAAATCAAACGTAGCTTGTACAATTTAAAGTGACAACTCCTACATCAATGAACTGCTGGATGTTGTGTGTTTGGGAGACTTGTATACTTACCCAAAATTCGCTGGCAACTTTGGCTACAGTATCCATATATTGAGACTGGAATAATTCTTGTATACCCTGCACACAAGTATAACCCTAACCCAAATCTTAACCATAAACCTCACCCCAACAATAACCCTAACCCTAAAATACAGAGCGTACAAGGTAAACCAGAATTGTTGTACTTAAAACAGAGGGTGTGCAGGGTAAACCAGAATTGTACCTTTGAGACTTTGTAGACAAGTTTATGAATTTGGAGTATACTGTATTTTTAAGGGGGTACTACACCCCTCGATAAATTTGTGTCTATTTTTGCATATTTCTCAAAAACTATAACACACTGGTAACAAAATTTATGTATATTATTGGGGCAAGGAATCCAATTACTACACTGGAATTTCAGTGACCCAAGTCAAGCGGTTTGTTATTCATGATATAAGGTACCGATAGGATGTACCTCATTTCTTATCATAAATAACGAACCGCTTGTCTTGAATCACTGAAATTTCAGTGTAGTAATTGGATTCCTTGTTCCAATAATATACATAACTTTTGTTGCCAGTGTGTTATTATTTTTTGAGAAAAATACAAAAATAGTAACAAATTTACCACAGGGGTGTAGTACCCCCTTAAATGATGATAATGATTTGTAAGTATGCATGAGCCTGAAGAAATAAATGGCCATCTGATTGACTGAATGCACTTTTCATGCTTATATGTAGTATTTTGTATTAAAAAGAACCTATGTTATCATTACAATTAGTTATAGCATACACCTGTCTTTGAGAGAATATTCCCAGCATTTCAGCAATGTCACCAACTAATCACCATCTTTTTGTTCAAAAAGAGTTTTATTCAATATAAAGTTACCATCTAGTTCAGCTTTGTATTATACTTATAAGTGATGAATTTGATCATTTTCAATAGTCTGATTATCATAGTTTTTAATTAATAAAAAGCCGACTTTTTTTAAATTTTTATTAAATCAGAATTTATTATAGAATACAATAGTCAGACTTTCATACACTCCTATATCAAAGCAGCCAATCAGAAAACCTGTTAGAAAAATATGCGGAGTGCATTGACTGTGTGTAATAGCACTCCGTGTACTATGTGTAGTGTTTTTGCGTTCATTCGCATCGCGTAGGATTGATTCGTTTTTCGGGTGGGTTGATGCATTTATATTTGGTCTGATTTTCCAACATTTTGAGTGATAAGTTTGTTATAAAAACAGCAAAAATCACATGTTTTTTCCTTGTGTGTGAAATAGGTTAATAAATGCGTATTACTTGTTGCTTGAGAAATTGTACAAAATAATGCACTTGTACTGAGATGTTGATGTGTCTAAGTAATGCACTTGCCACATCACGCATCAACATCCCAGTACGCGTGCATTATTTTGTACAATTCACTCCCAACAAGTGATACAAATTTCTTGAATAAATGTCAGCATATTAGCAATATCGCCAACTAGTCACCATATTTTTGTTCAAAAAGAGTTTTTATCAATAAAAAGTTACCATCGGGTCAAAGATTTGAATTTATGAATTGGTATTAAATCTTCAATAGTCTATTTTTCTAAGTTTTTAATAAACAAAAGGGGCCTTTGATCAAACTTTGTATTGTACTCAATTAATAATTGTCTTCAATAGTGATCTATTAAACTGTTGCATTTCATCCATTCTGATTGTCTTGTTAAATAAATAATAAATAAAATAAATTATTTGTTACCATGGTTACAAAGGTGGTGACCTTAAATCAGGTTAATACCTCTCCATGTCCACTATTATCACACAGTGCCCTCAAAGGATGACCACCCTAAAAGTCTCTGTCCTTTTTTAGCCATGGTCACTTCCACTCATTACTGGTCAAGCAAAATGATACAATGATCAAATTAATTCTAGTGATGGTCTGGTGCGAAATCAATCGTATCGTGGTGACCTGCTGATAAATGACTTAAACTGAGGATGAAAATTGGGTTAAAATTGGGCACGAGTTTAGTGCCTAGGGCATCATTTGCTGTGGAGGAATGTGTGATGTGCTTTGCATTTTTGAGATTCGCAAAAAAGATTTGAACAGATTCTGGAATGCCTGTGCCGACTACTACAAGCAACTTGAACCAGGCTCAACACACAGGACAAATTTTGACAACAAAATCGCCTTCTATTACGCCTATTCCGGACCAAAATTGTCAGTACCTATGGCCCAAACAAGTGTAAAATTTTGGGTGAGCTCATGCAGATTTGTGCAGTCAAAGTCATTTTGAGAGTGGTTCAGCAGATAATTTTTGCATGGTTCCTCTGTATGCCACTGCTTTTATTCTCACATTTATACAAGGAGGAATGACTTGTGCGGTTATTATCTTGGTCTCACATATCGTCAAGGAGCAGCAGAAGAGAGAATCAAATAACATTTTATATAACAAATAAAACAAAATGTTAAAATTCAGTTTATGGCTTATTTTTCTCATAATCATGGACGTTATTCAAGGTTAATATGATATCAAAGAAGATATCTTACATTTCCCATAATGCATTTCTCCCATTTCAATTTTCTGATTTGCTATCTAGTGCAACATGGGTAGACCCCTAGATAGTAATCTACCGCTGCAATGAACATTGAACAAAGCACATCCAGATTTTGCAAAATTTGTTTATTTCTTGACTATCGATCAATGTTCAGCCAGTCTATTCTCAAAATGAAAACAAAGGAAAGCTGTGCAAAGTAATGGGAGTGTCATTTGGTATAATAAAGTGATGTATCATGTTGCAAAGGATTCTGGGAAGGGTACGATACCTTGTCTGATATGATATTATGCATGATGGTCACCATTAATTGACTTTCCTTTTACATATTGCAGTCACATTATATGATTCCATTTGTCAGGCATTATTAAGCACCCATTTGACCAGATAGTGGATGACGGTCTGATGCACTGCTTGCAATGTTACAATATTTGAATAGATCCTGAACAAAATATGATTTATTCAAATGCTGCCTGGTGTATTTGAACTATTTTTGCATTCGTATTTTTATGCAGTGAGATACTTTGTAATTGCTAATTGGGGGTACTAATTTGTGTGAGTATGGTATTGAAATCTTGTGATCGTTTATATATATAAACACACAAATGAACCACTAAAATCAAAACTGTAAAAAAAATAAGTAGGCCTAACCAGTATTGTTTCATGGAGTTGTGTAGATTTTACAAATGAAGACTTTTCAAGAGAAGGTCTTTTCAGGAACATACAACATTGAGATAGGGATACTGCAACATTCTTTTTCAATTGAGAAAAAAAATTTTTGACACCACATTAATTTGATTTATCTATTCTCAAGAATATATCAGCATGATTCACAGGACTTATTCAAATATGGATTCATAATGCATAAGACTATTCTTCTCAAACCCATATGAAAATAAATACTAACAGCTCCCTGCTTTAGAAATTTCAGTGAACTACCAAAAATTTCAAATGATTTGCATATAGAGTCAAAAGCGAGGTCAAAATTCAAGTGACCAAAGGGCCAACAACTTTCCTCATTTTTTTTTGACCTATTGTATTTGTTCTCTAATGTTTTTAAACATATGTTACACTACCCCAACAGGTCATGGGTCATAGGTCAGTTGACCCCCACAGGAGTAATGACTACATTCTACATTTCAAAACATATTTCATATGTCCAATATTTTGTGTAGCTGCTGGCTAGTGTTTGAATAGGCCACACTACCTGCTACCAATAGGGTTCACTTCACCAATGCCATGCCCATAGCTATGTTTATTGTAACCACGGTAACATAGACAAGAAGGAAAGGCAATGGCTGCTGCATTGTTGTTTTTTGATTGTTTATTTTTTTGCCCATTTTAATTAGATGTAAATGTAATACAATTTACCAGTCCTCGGTATATAGACCTACAACATAACTTTGGTTTTACCTAATCAGTTGCCACAGATTACAATGCATATTCATGATATTATAAAGAGAATATTTTCTCCTCTTCATCTGATATTTAACATGTTCTTTATTTATATGATGTTGAATTATATTTACAAATGGCAGCCATCTTACTTACCACCCTCTCACCATTACACAGCCATTTCAGAACGCACAGTATGCTAACTTGGAACATATTGATTGGGTAAATACTATCTGGTTTCAGATGACACTTGTCCCTCTGTCCAGAAATTGTCTCTGTAAATTCATCTCATAATAAATAGATATATATGCCAGGACTTTGAGGAGATGTACTTGCTTACAGCGGATGATTGCTCTCTGTGTGCCACCATAATGCTCGGAAATTGCAACTGGTGACTTTATCCTGTTGTATGTTTAATCCTTTCAATTTACAATTTCAGTTATCAAAGAGTGTAGAAAATGGACGTAGACAAGCCTTGAAATATTAAAGCAGGCATCATAAAGCCATCAATTATTGCTCCTGGTCCTTGTAAAATTCACATGAACCAGGAACAATTTTCTCAAACAAATTGCTAATGGTTCCAGTTTTGAACTTCATGCATTAGTGCTGGTATGCTGTATTGTATATGCAGAAAAGGATTTACTATTCGAAAATTGCCTGTTTCTTCAGAAATTGCTCCTGATTCTTGTAAAATCCCAGTGAACCAGGACAAATGTTTAAAAACAAATTGCTCCTAGTTCCAGTCCACTTATTTCAAGGCTTGGATGTAGATATCAGGTTATTATGCATACAAAAGTTAAAGCTCCAATAATTGCGATTCAAATGGCTGGTAATGTGGTTAAAGATTCTTTCTATTCAGGTCAAAATTATACAGCAGGATTCTAGGAGGTATGTGTAATATTATTCTACTTGTGAACTCCCAAAATACTCATCTCTCAATGTGAAATGATACACATTGATCCTAATATATGTGCTTACAATTGCCAAAGTTCCAAGGACCTAAATAAGATTATTGAGGAACACCCTGTAATAACACTCTCACCTATGAGAAGATGCTCCACATCAAAGCGTCTATATCAGGCCTTCTCAACTGGCGGCGCACGCGCCACTTGTGGCGCTTGGAGTTAGTCGAAGTGGCGCACGATAAATTAACTAATTTTTTTTGCATAAATTTTTAACAAAAAAGGGTTGAAATACCACATCTGAGCCAGTTTAGCAAGCCCTAAAATCGCGGCCGGGGCTTTCACACTGGATCCCTTCCAGGGGCCAGAAGGCAGGCCACTGGACCCCGGACCCCACCCGCTATGCGGTCGGTCGAGCACGCGCTCCCTCGCCAAATCCTCCCTTAACATGTTGGCACTTCATGATCACTAAGATTTCCCAGTTGGCACTTCAAATAAACTAGTTGAGAAGGCCTGGTCTATATAGCTTGGGTTGCCACTTAGTGTTACAGGACCTAAACAAGATCCTTGAGGAACACCCTCATTAAGTACACAAACTCACTTGCCAAAAATGAGATGATATTCCACACCAGACCTAGTGTAAGTTTGCAATTTAATGTTACAGGACCTAAACAAGATCCTCGAGGAACACCCTCTAATTACACTCTCACCTGTGAGAAGATGCTCCACATCAAAGTGTCTATATAGCTTGGGTTGTCACTTAGTGTTACAGGACTGCAACAAGATCCTTGAGGAACACCCTCATTAATTACACATACTTGCTTGCCAACATGAGATGATACTCCACACCAGACCTAGTGTTAGTTTGCAATTTAATGTTACAGGACCTAAACAAGATCCTTGAGGAACACCCTCATTAATTACACAAACTCACTTGCCAACATGAGATGATATTCCACACCAGACCTAGTGTAAGTTTGCAATTTAATGTTACAGGACCTAAACAAGATCCTTGAGGAACACCATAATTAATAAACGCACTCACCTGCCAATGTGAGATGATACTCCACACCAACCCTAGTGTAAGCTTGACGTTGCCATCTACAATATCGTTATTACTAATATTCACCAATTTAACCTGCGAGAAAACAACATCCCAGATTATAGAGACCATCGGATAACAACACAAAATACCTACTTGACCATTATATGAGGTTTGGCTAACAGGTGGATTCAGTATCGTAGAAAATCCCATAGGAAAATTGTTGAAAAAGGGCTTGTGACCCCAAACAGGCCCAGTGCCCCCCCACACCATATGATGACCCATGCTACGCCAAGAAAAAAAAGAAGTTATAGGCCCTAAATTACTTGTTATTCAAGGTTGGAAACCAGATAAATATTGCTACTTAATAAAAGGCTTTTTTTTCAAAGTTGGATAAAGTTGTACATTTTAATAACTTTTGCTTCTATTGAACAGCTAGCAAGTAGCAATTCATACTAATTCAATGTGTCCCTACCTGTTCAATTTGTCCCTGCCTGTTCAAATTGAAGCAAAAGTAATTAAAATGTACAACTTGATCCCAACTTTGAAAAAGAAATTAGCCTTTTTTTTTAAGAAGCAATATTTCTTCTTAAAGCAATTTTTTATCTTTTATAGCAGTATTTCTCCGGTTTCCAACCTTGAATAACAAGTAACTTAGGGCCTACATAACTTCCTTTTATTTCTACAATTTTTGTTAAAAGAATTTCGGGTACCCGGATTCCCGCCCGAAAATTCAATCGGGTACCTGAGTACATAATTACGAGTTCATTAGCAGGGTCTTAGCTAGGAATTGAGGTTTGCCCAGTCTTTTGAATAAAATTGTCTGTCCTAATTTGACCTTTAAAACATTTACCAGACTTCTGCAGCCCATTGAGGATTCAAAGAGTTCAAATATGTATTGCTATAGCCTTGTTTTGCAAATCTGGTCTACTGAAAAGGTCAATAGCCTTTCACAACACCTACAATTATAATGTAGCATCTGTCAAAGGCATTAATTTTGCCTGTCCCAGGAGCTATTTCCCCATCTGAATGACGGGCAGACGGGTGGCTAGCTAAGACATTAGTGAGAGCCCAAAACTACACATCCCCCTCTTAGCTAAACCTCGTAAATATTAAACTGCACTTCAAATCTCATATCAAGGGCTCAGTGCCACACTGCCTTATCTCCATTAGCTCTGCTAGGTAATATTATTCATAAGACAATGGCATTTATGCACAACATTATCCAGAGTAGCTAGTGGAGATAAGGCTTTGTTGCACTGAGTACTCCATATGTACAGGTATTTTGTTATTATCTTATTGTCCCTAATGTTAAAACAACATTAACACAATTGCTCCCATTTCACTTCTTCAAGCATCACAACTTGAATTGATCCGGGAAAAATATATGAAAAACAACAATGAAGTTTAATATTGAATTTCACGTAACATTTATCAAAAGGAATTTGGTCTCAAAGTTCAAACACTATTCAAAGTAATTAAATATGATTTTGCTTGTGAAATTACACATATTGAAAATATACTCTATGCTAGAATTGCTGCACATTCTCAACTTGTTTTACGCACCTGATTTTAAAACAATACAAAATAGAAATAAAATTGGCAAAATATGTTTTGTGAAAGCAAAATTGGGTAAACCAAAATAATAAAATATAAAATGAATCATGCAAATTTTAATGGTAACAAAATTTATTGAGCAAATTTGCATGGGTTATAATGAAATTGTTCAATAAATTTGAAATGAAAGGCAACAATGAGTTAATGATGATTATTATGGGATGGGGCAGGATAAATTTGTAAATAAGAGTTTTGTAATGATATGCAGATAGCGGATGAAGGATGGGAATTGGAAAAAAAGAAAGAAAGAAAAGAGAACTTGGTTAGTAAGTTATAATCATGTTTATGTTCATTAAATTAATAAAATTATGTATACGACAATGCATTTTCACACCTATTCAAAACACACAAGAAAATGAGACACCTTGGCCTTGCAAACCTGAAGTTAGACTCCAAACAATGGAACCATCTGACTTTTTACTATCCAAAACAAACCACCGGCAAATGAAACATGGTCTTATATGCATTTTAGAAAACGATTGCTCTCACTCTCCTCAAAAGGCAGTCCCTGGTTATCATTATTATGGAGTATCTCTACAAAACCTGAACGAAGAATTAATTTTGGTGTAATCAGAAAATAATAAGACTTCCCTATTTGCATTTTGTTTGAAAATATGCATCTTGGCTAGCATTCCACTCTTTACAGTGTCACTCCATCACACATTGCTATGATTAAAGTTCAGTCACCCCTCCATCCCTCCCTCCCTCCCTAAGTTTCCCCTTCCCCCTGATTATTTCCACATACACTGGTGTAACCAAAATGAGCTCATAGCCAATGGCATGGTTTGTTAACCTCCATTCAACAATCATATCTCAAAAGATGACCTTTAATTGTGGAGTATAATTTTATGTACCCAACACATTCAAAGGTCATTCTGTGCATGTACAATCATACAGGGGTTAAAGAACTGAGCCTGACACAGTGAGGTTCTAGTGATCCTTCAGTTCCAAGATGGAACCAATCTAACTTGACAAGCTGGTATGACAATTGCATGGAATAAATAAGACATTCCAGCCTACCTCCTCCTTGTCAGAATCATATCAATTTAATTCAACATCAAAAGTGATGCGGGGAGAGAGTGAGAGGAGGATGGAAGCAACAGGGATGATGAATTCAATGGGGGAGAGAGGAATGCAAACTTTAAAACCGGAAATTGAACTTGAAATACACTTCAAAAGTTGATGTACGTAAAAGTTAACTTGAACAATGTAGAGTGCTGATTAGGAGTATGTTGATTTTGGAGTCACTACCTTACTGCCCATTCAATCAGCACTACTTTTGTTTGCTTGTTCGTTTGTTTTGTTTTGTTTGTTTTTGCCTGCTTATTTATTTATTAGTACATATGTTTGTTTGCCTGTTTATTTCACCAATAAAATATTGTTATGATTTGTCAGTTGAAAACTCGAACTCAATCATAATTGTTTAATGTTTAGTAAGTACGATCTATTAATAATACTTTAATCATTGGGGTTGTGTCCTGATAGTTGAATATGATTTAGATATCTGGATGATACACACAAGAGTGGGCTGGGTAATCTCAAATGTAAACTGAATAGGTAGGATAAAATGTGTTTTATGTACACTTCTGGTGTGATAAGGTGGGTGACTTCTTCAATTTGTTGCCTAGAAACAATTATGTTGCCTAGTAACAGTTGATAACGAAAAACGTCCTTGCTCAAATGCCACCACAAAGTGATAACGTCTAAATTATAATTACCCGATACAAAATGCTCCAAAATACTTTTAAAAATGGTATCAAATTATAAAATTGCTGATAAAACTTTTATAGTAACTAGAGGTATACCCGTATGGCCGTATGCTACGGAGCCTTTTACCCTTCAAAACCCACAGTGGAAGACATTGGCTTAATATAGATTTTACCAAGTTCAAGTACATGAATCAGAATGCATCAGAGCTATTTATAGAACACAGGCAGCAAGTGCAATTGTTTATACCATGGTCACTGACTTGTGAAAATGCACATTTTCGCGGATTTTGAGCCCAATCCTTTACCGATCGCAACCAAATGTGATCCCTGCATTCGACCGAAAGTAGCTTAGGACACTCCGCATATTTTCCTTGATCTCTCGTATAAATTACAGCCCAATCGGACCAAGTTTAAAAATTGACCTTTGACCTTCGACCTCCGATTTCGACCGAAGGTAGTGTAGGACACTCCCCATATTTTCCTTGATCTCCCATATGAATTACAGCCCAATCGGACCAAGTTTAAAATTTGACCTTTGACCTTCGACCTCCGATTTCGACCGAAGGTAGGGTAGGACACTCCCCATATTTTCCTTGATCTCCCGTATGAATTACAGCCCAATCGGACCAAGTTTAAAATTTGACCTTTGACCTTCGACCTCCGATTTTGACCGAAGGTAGCTTACTACACTCCTCATATTTTTCTGCACCCCCTGTGCGAATTACAGCCCAATCGGACCAAGTTTAAAATTTGACCTTTGACCTTCGACCTCCGATTGCGACCGAAGGTAGCTTACGACACTCCCGTATTTTCTGCATCCCCGTGCGAATTTGGCGAGGCTGGGATGAAAACTGACGGAGCCTTTTACACACATACATACATACATACAACATTAGGCAAATTATAGTAAGATTATCCTAAATTAAGATGTTTTTAGACTGTCAAGTTCATCAACCGAAAGACTTTAAACCCCAATACCAAAGTGCAAAATGTTAAGACTGTCTCAAAATCTTCTGTGGTTAGCATAATTGGCCTATTTCAAATTTGTGATTGAAAAACATTCCCAACAGTGAAATTCAGCTACTATTCAGCCAATCCTAAATGAGCACACATTGTGGCAATTTAATTTAGTGATCTAAAATCTCTTTAAAAAAAATCAGGAAAATGAAAATTGCTTATAAAATTAAGTCATTTTTGAAAATATTTGTCCATAATAGTGCCCGGGGTCAATGATTCCTATGATAAACATCCCAGTCCATCACCCAAATAGTCTCTCTTAATTTTACACTCATTAGACTGTAATTGGTCAGATGGTATGGTTTGCATAGGACCCAGCGTGATGGCTGGGGCTGGGGTCAAAAGTCACCTAATTTTTCCCCTAGCCACACAATGGCAGTATGTTTTAAGAAAAGGCCGGGGATTTAACGGTGAATTTAAAGTAGCACTGTTTGGAATAAACGTTAAGTTGAGAGATCTCAAAAGAAAAGGACATTAATATATTGATAGCGATTAGTGTATTCATCAGGGGAATCTGTGGGATGGCTCACTCAATGTTGGTTTCCATGGTAACATAATGCCCTAAAAACATATTCAATTTCTTTTTGTATTTTATTATTTGCTTCAACGTAAAAAAGAACATCCCCCAGGCACAGATGGAATTTTCAGCAGATGGTAATGTGTAAGGCAAGCAAACTAGATTAGAATATGAAAATTAATTTTGAATCACAAAGGACTCATTTTGCGCGATTGCGTCATATATTTTTTGCTATTTTTTCATCAAGGATTGCCAATACTTCATCTAGACACTTTCAATGAAGGAGAAGACCATTGTTGCTGAGCAGCTGCAAGTGGAAAAAGATTCCATGTGTTCAGCTGAACTGTCTACATTCAACCAGCAGACATAGTTTTGGGGCATCCTCTTTGATAAATTATATTAGGATAGCTGGGTTTAAGTAAGTAAAACTAAAGCCCTATGTATACTCTACAATCATCCATTATGTTCAGCTGAACCATCTACATTCAACCAACAGACCGAGTTTAGGGCATCCTCTTTGATGAAACATATTTATTAGGATGATGGGTAGGTTAGTCAGTAAAGCCCAATGTATACTCCACTCTCACTTTATACTGCAATCAGTTTTCATCACATTATGAAATTGAAATATACTGCTAAACTGTTAAAACATGATCAGCATTGTTTTACTGTCATCGATTGGTTAACCAATCAGATATTTCAATGCGAATCAAACTAGATTTTTCAAGAATCTTTGGGTTCCGAGATTTACTTAAAACTAACTAGGTGGACACAAAGGCCTAGCTTAAACTTCAGCAAAGCAATGATCTGGTATGAACATTTGGACAGTATTTTTTGTGGGACATGAGAACACATCAGACATATCAAATTGACTTCCGAATACGAGGAATGTCCTTCTGATATGAAATAATTTAGATTTTTTGAAATTTGCGATACAAATTTTATGACAAATTATTGAAATTTGATATTTTACAAATTTTTGATATTAAACAGTCCTAGAAGCAAACTTTCTAAATCTAATGATATGTACTTACAGTGTTTGTGGCTGGGATGAAAAGCTGATGATCAATTGAAAATTTTGACCTTTCATATTGCAGATATACAATTTTTTCCCAAAAGACCTAATTTTTTTTGTGTGTTTTGGGGAAAAATCCATATCTTCAATACGAACGGTTAAAATTTTCCAGTGATTGTTGGCTTTTCATCCCAGCTACATACACTTTAAGTACATATCATTAGATTTATATAGTTTACTCTGAGGACCATAAAATATGTATTATAGCACAAATTTTTAAAAAAAATCAAAATTATTTGATATCAGAAGGACATTCTTCGTATTCAGAATTCAAGTTGATATGTCTGATGTGCTCTCATGTCCCACAAAAAATACTGTCCAAACGTTCACACCCATTAAATGATTGGTCAAGTTTGTCAAGTCAATTTTTTGACATTTTTCCCAGGTATCTTGATGAGTACAAAGAATAAGAAAGTTGAGATGATCTTACCTTATTTTGATCTAGTACTTGTATAGCTCTGTTGACATTATTGAGATGATGTAATCGCATATGACCCCTCTCTCGTTTCTGTACCAATGAAAACCGAATAAAAAAACAACAACATATGGTTTGATTATACATAATATGGTAGGACTATTACATGGTTTGATAACATTGAAATGATAGAATAACATGAATGTAATCAGTGTTCCATAAAACCTGAAAAGTGTGAAACATGTGTGCGAGTACAATGTGGTGTTTGTTCAGCAGAATCAATGTTCATTTTTCCATTTATGCTGAAATTCCCATCCAACTTGGATTTTAAGAGATAGTTTATGTGCCATTTGGTAGCTGTTTTTTCTCTTTTACAAGTACCTGTGTGTCGTTATTACCATTATTATCTAGATGAATAAGTATTTTGTTATAATAAACGCTATAGAAATTGCCCAATCTTTGGACAGTATCTTAATATGTGATGGGATCAAGCAAAATCAATCGTAACTTGGAAATATTAAATTTTCAGTTTCTTATAGGATAGTAAACGGTATTTACAAAAATGCATTTTGAAGAAAACCCCATTGAAATTAAACAAACAGTTCAAGATATGAGCAATTAAAGAGTTTCCAAAACAACAGGAAACCTTTGTTTGGCTATATCTCAAAATCAATATTTCAGAGTTCCGACTAATTTTGCTTGATCGCATCACATATGTTTCAGTGACCAAGACTTAGCATAAACATTGTATATGTATAATACAATCATTCAAAATATTTAAAGACAAGAAAATGTTGCTGCAAATGAGTAATCAAATGAAACTAAAATATTCACTTAACAAGATGTAAAAAGAGCTTAATAGCTTCAAAGAATTCAATTTGAAGTGTTCTGACCTCGCATAATGTACACATTCAAAATAAACATTTAAAGAGATTTACTTTTTCAAGAGTTTACTCACAAACACAAATGCTACCTAACATCCCCACCTACTTGCACACAGAAATACATCATGTCAAACCAAAAATGTTGTATACAGGAAAGGATGCTGGTTGTTTTTTGTTTTTTGTACAATATTAATTAAAAGAATGCTGAAGAAAACCAGGAGAAGACAAGAAATTTTTAAGTCCCTAGTCTCAGTTAATCCACAAAGATGCAATACCTTCTAAAAAGAGCATCCTTTTTCAAAAGATGTCACCACCGCTGTGATGTTGAGAACAGCATTATATATGTGACACCTTTTACCTGCACACAAGTGTGTAGCAGTGGCGTAGCGTCATTAGGGGCACGGGGGGCACGTGTCCCCCCCCCCCAATCGATTGCAAAAATTAGAAAATCCCATCGGAAAATTGCCGATCAGACCCGGTTCCCCCAATCATGGTCGGTGCCCCTCCCAATGTGATGACCCACGGTACGCCACTGGTGTGTAGCCAGTTATTAGGATGACACCCCAAAGCTCTCTGATAGCAGGTCTCACTGACTAATCCCCAGCACTGACTGAGGAGTAAACTGGGAGCAGATGAATGAGATGGGGACAGTGTTCGAATTTAGGAAAAATAAATGGTTGTCCCACGGACAACCAGATTACAATTTCTGGTTGTCTGTCTAAGTTTTTGGTTGTCCGTAGGGCCTACAAATGTGACTTTTGGCTAGATTTATGGTTGTCCGGCGGACAACCGAATCAGTATTTTTGGTTGTCCGGCGACTTTTTTAGTTGTCCCGGGCAACCGGACAACCAAAATTTCGAACGCTGGATGGGGAAGGGGGAAGAAAGTGGATTCTGTTCCAATTACTGATGGAAAAGTATGGTTTCCAGTACTCCTTTTAGATTCAAGACATATGGCATCATTGTGTTGAAGACAAGAAAAGACTTTTTCACACACCAATTCATCAGGGGTAAAATATTGGAACCAAATTTGTACCTGAAACTTAACGGAATACATATAACATACACATAATTCTGTAACCAGAGCTTACCATTCCCAATCAAATATTGCGTTTCGTAATATTGTTAGATAGTTCATGCTAAGCACTACCAACAAATTAGCCAGCTAGCAGAGACAATTTACCAACTCAATCACTCATGTCTCCATATTTCTATGCTCCATTTCATTTATCTGTTTGGATCATTTGGTATAATAATTCAGTCACAATGAACCCAACAATACATAGGAAGTTATGGTTTAGTAAACATCTACTTTGGGTGACAATATGTAGCCTACATAAGTCACTTTCAATATTAATGTTTCCATTTTTCACTGGACTATCTATGATAATGATAGTCATAATGGCAATGTGCCAGCATTTCAATAAAAGCATACTGTTAAAGTGCATATTTTTACGCTTAGACTTCTTTTTTTCTTTTTTTTTTTTTGCGCTTTTCAAGCAATTTCATTTCTTTGTGTGATCTACATGTATATACTAGTAGGTCAATGTATAGGGAAGCTTTGTGAATTTTGAAAATTAGCAAAAGCACAAAAAAATAGTACTACATTTCTTTAATGATTTGTTAATTCCAAAATGATACACAAGTATGCAACAAAAATTACAAAACCTAACAATTTGGTAATAACAGAGGATAGTATTGCAAATTATAATAACCAATTTAAGCTTAATAACTGTTTACTTAATTAACAATTACTCTAAAATTACTCTTCGAATGATTAATTCCTTTGAATAAGCAGGCCTATAGATGTCATTGACTGGACGCAGATTGTCAATTTCATAAACAGCTGAATTAATTGATTTAATTGATTCATTAACACGTTTGTCCAATTGACTGCTGAGTGGCTTATTAATGCAAATTGACTGATGCTGGCATCAGGCTTTACAATCATTTCCTCATCTTCATCACAGATCTATCTGATTTGCAAATGGCGCCAGTTCTATGGTGCGGTCTGCAAATGTCACATAAACACCATCACCACAATCTACGAAAAAAGTCCTTGGAACGCTTGGTACACTCTGTCGAAATTCCGTGCAGAATCTCATATGATAATGGAAATGACGTATATTTTGCCTGGGAACAAGCATGACATCTACAACAATGATTTACCCTTCCCTCTCCCCATCAATCAATGTTGGAACACATTGGGAAACCGCTGAAGACTTTGGTATTTCTCAATTTTTCTGTTATTTACACGCAAGCGTTCCAAGACTTTTTTCGTTGATTGTAGGATCCACATCATTCTCATCTATCAAGGCACAGTTCTTTAACCCCAATACATCTGCACAATCATTGAATGACCTTTGAAAATTTGGGTACAAAAACTCATACTCTGAAATATGAGGTCAAATTGTTACCATTGTTAAATTAAGCTTATTGAACTATGCCATTGGGATGAGGCCATTGTGGTCCATAGTGCACAGATCCTGGAAATAAACCAAAATTGTATAATTCCCAATGGCAGATTTCAATGACCTCTATTCAATAACCAAATCTCAAAATGTGACCTTAACTTGTGGGGGGATGAGTTTTGTACCAATACATTCAGAAATCATTTTACAAGTATAGAAATATATTTGGGTAGAACTGGGCCCTGGCGATGATGTTGTTTGAGATCAAACAAGTTTTGTTTGAAATTCAAGGCATATACTATTGAAATAACCACTAGACCACAATTTAGGCAAATTTGTAATAATTTGAAAACACATTACGTGCAGAATTCAAAGATAGGTACAGAAGCTTAAAATTTTGAATATTTTTGACAATTTTCCTTACATGTAATTTTGAAAATAATTTTGTGGTCAAATTCTGCAAGTGATGTTGGTATGGATAAGGTTATAGTATTTAAGGTAACTGTGATGTCTTGTTGTGATGTGGTATGTTGTTTAAAAGTGCAAACATCTTGGGTATCATCACATGCAAGGCGACCATAACTACATCATGCCAACAATAAGAGAACATAAAGAGCTCACACATGCAGCCATAGCTGCCTTATGCAACAGATATACCGGTACTGCAGATGCACCTTTGCCCAACTAGGTACATGTTGAGTCAAATATCAACAGTCAATAATTGGGCAAAATTTAGCCAACTTTGGTTCAAATTTTCCAAATTTACATATTTTTTATGTTTTAAGGAGAAAATTCCCTCCATACTGTTTTGTTCAATAATTAACACAACTAATATTTGAAACAATTAATGTTTGGGTCGCTCCACATAAGATAAATTCAGGTTTAAAATTTCGGTTTCCCATGGGTGAAGAGGTGCCAAAGATTTGTTTGGCATATTGAAAGGGTAATCAAAGATATTTTGGCATGTCGAAAAGGGGGGAAATCTATTTTCGCACACAATTCTGAGAATTCCCCTCCTGGATACACAAAATTACTGCACAGCCTCTAGGGACAACTCTTTCCGAAAAGAATGAATTTTTATTTTATACTTTCAAAGGGGCAAACTTGTAAAAAATGGGCCAATAAAGGCCTCAAACTTTTTAATATCAGGGCAGCTAGCATCCCTGGTGGGGGGGGGGGACTTTTCACAGAGGGCCAGCTTCCCCCTTGTCTCCCTTGGCTCCCTTGGCTATGCCACTGGGTGGGGATAGTCTACCCTTTTGAGAGTAAATAACCTTACTTTCACATTTTCGAGTAAACTTTTACCACTGTAAAAGATTTGTCCAGGGCTCATTTCACTCTTTCTACTTTATAAGAGAGCACTGTAGAGTGTGTAGACACAAAATGAAGGCATAGAATTCTCCCTTTAATTTCACATGCTGAACTCTGCGACTGAACTCTGATTAAAATTTATTGTTTGTAGGGATGGGATGAGATGGTGTCAACAAATTTGTCATTCCAATTTCATGACATTCAATCTTATGAAAATTGTGAAGAAGATTACTTAATTGCCCGAGTCAAACCTTTAAACCTTATTGATTCAAAATATCCAAATCATTACAGAGTATAGGCTACATGTACATATATAGTGGTGGGGTTTATTTTTGAGGAGGGGGTGGGGTGGGTAAGGAGTCAAATACACTCACTGTCAGGATAAAAATAACTTGCCTGACTACAATTTAGTGGCCTGGACATTTTGATTTTTCACACTGATTTAAAATTGATTTACTCAATCCACAGATATGCTGACGCTACTGGTATACTTTTTAAATTTGACCCCCAACATTTGTGAAGATTATCATCAGTAGAGCTGATGATGCATCCAGGATCGAACATGAAAATTTCCCAAAAACGTAAGTCCAATTGACTAGATTGTAGTTCAAATATTATTATTATTTACCCCCAACAACAAACTTACCCCACGGCAGGCCTGGGTAAGTTACTCACCATACCCAAATTATGAGCAATCCTATTCTGTAAGACCCACAATGACTGAATAACATTGCTATGAACACGCAATACACATCATATTCCCATCATACCCAATGAGCAATCATAATTGGAAAATAATGAAGCCTGAGTAACATCAATGCAAACAACACAAAATACACTGCTTGCGAGCATTCAACATACATATTGCCCCAAACCATTAAAAAAGTTATGTTTGTTTTCAAGCGTAAATCCACTGTCTATAAATTGCATGACCTACATTGCAGCATAGCACATCTTCAGAGTCTATGATTGCAGTTAACTCATCTAACAGGACAAAGTTCTTTAACCCTAATATATTCCTACATTTACATTTATGACCTTTGACTGCATTGGGTACAAAAACTCATACTCTATAACTTGAGATCAAATATCGAGCTATGAGGTTAAATAGGGGTTAATTAACTATGCCATTGGATATGAGACTATTTTGTCTCGGAGTATACGGTAAAAGTATAAATTTTTGTGAAACATTAATTTTTGCGCTTTTCAGGTTAAGAAAATAAAATAAAGCTAAAAAATAGGCCAAAAAAAAAATTTGTTGTGTTGCCCTCAACCGTCCGACCCTAAATCCTGAAAAATCAGGGTCGCAATTTTTTTTTTTTTGAATGATGATTTTTACAGATTTGTTCAAAAAATCAATGTTTTTCACTTTACATTAATATTATATTGAAAGACTAGTCTCTAATTGATGTCTAACAGGTATCCAGAAGTCAAAATTGACAAATATCCCCTAATTGAAGAAGCATTATTTAATATTTGAGGGGATTTTTAAAAACTGAAGGTTTTAAAAAAAAAAGAAGAAAAAAAAAAATCCGACCGTCAACCCAACTTTCCTATTTTTCCACTTGAGGGCAACACAACAATATTTTTTTTGGCCTTATGTATAAGTCTGTCAAAAATCTCAAAATCACAAATTTAAAAATAAGCAAATTGGTTAAAAATCAGCAAAGCGCTGAAAATTACCACTTTTACAGTCTACAAAAGAGGATGCGCCCACCGGCCCCAAGGCAGCAATAGACTAGACAGGTAACCACATTAATGTTGTATGCTATCATACCCAGCCTCTTCCTAATCAGCACCAGCATTCCCTTCAATTATCTAGCCTGTATCTTTGAATTGACAATTTCCACCTGGGTAGGAAGCAAAAACATACTTTCACTTTTTTTCCCTTTCAAATCTTAACTTTTCTTTTGAAATTTGAGATTTAAAGTACATTCTTTCAAATTTTTCTTTGAAAGTTTGACTTTTATCTTGTAATGTGAGATTGAGAGTAGCTCTAAATACACTAGGATCCACTACATGCTCATCTATCAGGGCACAGTTCTTTAACCCCAATACATTTGTATATTCATTGAATAACCTTTGAAAATCTGGGTACAAAAACTCATACTCTGCAACTTGAGGTCAAATGTTGCACTATGATTGTTTAATTGAGGTTATTGAACTATGCCATTGGGAAGAGGCCATTGAGAGTAGCTCTAAATATAAGCCACTGTTGACCTGTTTGTCAGATAGCATTTCTTGCAAGTACTTGGAAGTATTGACATTTCAATGTGTTGATGTTTGAATGAATCCAAGTAAATATGTATGGTCATTGACTCTACATGACGTTTTTGAGTGAACCAATTTTACAAAAGCATTGTGCTAACCTGATAACTTTTTTCACTGTCGCTATCCATGTAAAGCTGAATTTATACTCAATCGCTTTTACAGAAAAGCGTTTTTCACGCATGCTCAATGTTTACTTATACATTTTCAGAGCATCAAGCCGATCAATCAATTCAAATCGCCGAGGCAAAAACGATGTCGCTTTTGCAAGTTGAAGAAATCTCAACTTCCCTGCGATATCGCTTGGCACGTGAATGTGTCAACCAATCATATACAACCATCTGAATCTATTATTTTGCTAATTAATTTACCTTTCTCGATTATTAACTTTTGGTGATGAATTAATTCAAAGCAATAATTATTGACAGCAACTGATGTATTAAAAATGTATTTTGTGGCATTTAGAATATTTTAATTGTCGTCTGCAATCGCTATCGCCGTGATAAGTATAAATGCAAAAGCGACGAGCGATGCATCGCAAAATTCGGCGATTGCCCATCGCTTTTCAAAAGCGTTTAATCGCAATCGCTCGGCGATCGAGTATAAATTCAGCTTAACTGACATAGGTGGGAAACCTTCAACTGAACTACAAACAATACAATTATCGGTCTATAAGCACTATTTTGATTGGTTACAAAGAGGGCTATATCATGTATTGAGCCAATCAGAGATATGGTAAGAATAGTCAGTACAGCTATTGACTGGGGTATATTGATTGTCCCAGGAGCTTTATTTTTATTGGTTACTCAGATGAATTTATGACCTAATTAACCAAACACAGACACTGTAAGAAAGGCAGTAGTACCCATGGGGTTAGTTGGTGTGCTATCTACTGCTGATAAAGGTCTGGATGACATAGCTCTTCTAGGTGTATTTGTATATGTATGTATGCATAATTATTGCATTATTAAGCTCACTTGTATTACATGTATTGTATGTGTTGTAAATACTATGCAAATTAAAGATATGTATGTATGACATATAGACGAATCCAATTTCATGCATTCCTACACCTCAATGGCAGCCAAAGCTGGGTCCCTGTCGGCTCCATCTCACTTAAAATGTGAAAAGATGCAGCCTTGGAGGGATTTTAAACTGCATTCTATCACCTGTGTTACATGTAGACAAAAGAATGATGACAGTTTACAACACAAAAGAATCTAACATCGAATTTTAAGCGGCTTTAATCCACCCAATTGGGCAGACACAACACCAGGTTGGTGCTGCGGGGACCCAATAATGGCCGACCAAATCCTGACCATGACTTGGCTCGTTGGATTTGTCTATATGTAGGTTAAATTAGAACCATATTTCAAATTTGATTGATCTTTAGAAAGAATGGGGTCAGGAAGAATGAGGGAGAGGTGAACTTACATAAAACAATGTGCTTATCTATGAACCACCTTTTCCAGGCCATTCTCAGTAACAATATATCATACATGAACTGCCCCTTTAACATACCGACTCCAATCATAATACAAATGTGTTAGGTGACTCCACACATGTTGACATATTGTCAGGGTGCAGAATTTGACTCCTTGCAATATCTGCAATGATGTTGGTACACAGAGGGTGTCAAATTATTCCCCACATGGAACAGAGCTCTCTGCCAGCAACATATTTGCAAGTCTTGAAAACGAGCCAACGCTAACAGGACATATATCAGGCACCAACAAACGTGCTGTCTATTGTCTATTATATTTTTTGTAAACTTTAATTCACACCCTCACACTTTGTTTCTTCACAGCATGCTAAATACTTAGAAAATGAAAAATATAGTCTTCCTATACATTTTGCACCAGCAAAATCCATGCACACAATCTGTGATGTACATGTATAATTTGGTTTATAACTGTAATGACTGTATTATGGCAAATGAAAAGAACATTTTAGCCAGTACATAAAGTTTGATGATGTCCTATAAACAAAAGTCATTTCATTGATGGGAGGGGTCAAAAAAAGTGATTTTATATTTGTAAAAACTAAAAACTGGTCAAAGTTGGCCTTTCCGGTTGCGATTTTCAACATTTCACACTTTCATTTCATGGAGGGAAGGACAGGGTCAACTGGAATTTTGTTTATAGGATGTCATCAAACTTTGTTCCCTTATTAAATAAATGTATAGCGTCAATTTTCATCCAATTATATTTTCTACAATAATCCAAATTCATTTTTGACACCTGATGTATCAAACTACAGCTAACACATGAAGAATTCAGAGTAACCATTTAAGCAGCAAATTTTTTTATGTGTGTATTGATAATTTGAGTCCTGATGACAACAATCGAATATGGTATATTTTCATATAAATGACCATGCAAAATACTTAAATCACCATTATAATTCCTCTAACTTTCAACATAGTACAATTTCACATACCTCTTTTGCAAAATATGAATGAATACTTTGACAACACAGACCTTCCAACAAGCACAAATGTTGAATGCTAAATGCCAATGTGAATGGCTTAATATTTAGTTATAACCAGTGAAAGCTAGTTTTCAATTCAACTGAACTTGAAATATGGCATGATTACATGTACTCACAAATGATTTATATTATTTGATTTGATAGAACCAAATGTATTATATAAATACTTCTGGTTGACCATCATTCCTCCATCCTGCTGACATTACCAGCAATTACAGTCTAATTGAATTTGCGACCCCTGCTTCAAGGATTCATCTTTATCAAAGATCATAACCCAAGATGATATTTCAACTCACCAGGAGCCCATAACACCAGGACATGCTCATCTCTAGTACACAGTTCTTTAACCCCAATAGGCTTCCACATGCATAGAATGACCTTTGAATGTATCGAGTACTAAAACTTGTATTATACAACTTGAGGTTAACCTTTGAGATGCCTGTTGAATGAAGTTTAATTGAATTTCGCCTTCGGAGATGAGATCATATTGGCTTATGTAATGCCGGGGATGCAATGTAGTACAAAGTCTCAATGTCAAGGGTCAGTTCATTACTCTGCATCCACATTTGTATTATTTTAATCTTTGAAAGGGATGGTGTTTATTACACACTTTGCTCGCAAGTTCACATTAACGGATCTTAGAAAACCACACAGACAAAAGTTACTGAACTTGGTCTTTAGGATATTGTACAGCAGTGGTAATCCCAGCAACCTTACTCCTTGATTTGACATTTGACCTTTAACCTGATGGGCAGTGACAGATGCGACACTGAGCGTGCTCAGATGACAAGGTTATAGGGAATTATGATATTTGATAGTTGGACCAAGAATTATTTGTTTTCTTAAATAAGATAACTCTTGCCAATGGGTCAAAAAGTTAAATGATTCTATGGACTGATGATATCTCTGTTTCAAAATGGAAGCATTAGAGTTCCACAAAATAAATAGCGTCATATTTGAGACAAACTGCTGTGCGTGTGTGTTATGAACAGATATGGACATAGAGTTAGATTACTTGCAATATTTAAACAAAGTAAAAGTCAGCTAAAACACTTCATCTATCGTCTTGGAATAGACCAGGAGAGAAAGTGATTTGAAATCAAAAAGGTTACACTTTAAAAAGAGTCCAAACTCCAAAGAGCCCAGTGCAAAACGCTGCTGTCAAGATGGAGACCCTAATAGTGTAATTGCAGCATTTATTGCCAAAGCCCAAAATGAACAATAATAGGTGTCTTTAAGCTTGTGTGCTGCAAAGGGCTGCGCAGAAAGTGATTAGCGCAAGCATTACACCTCCAGGGGACACTCCAACTTTGGAGGTGACGCGTATGTAGGGCTGTTAAGACCCCCTTTTTCAGCATCACTCTCACCCAAAGACCCCATCTTTTTTTACGAACACATGCTCTGTCACCCGAAGACCCCTTATTTTTTCCATTTGATCTGTCACCCAAAGACCCTTACAAGTTCAATTTGAGAATTGGCCTGGAAAAGGTGGTTCATACTTATTTTGAAAAAACAAAGAAATTTAAAGCCATTTAGAGCTAGAAATTCGATTTTCGAGGTTTCTGTGGCGCTGTTTCGGTTCTCACCCAAAGATTCCATTCAAAAAAAAAAAGGTCATGTTCTCACCCAATGACCCCATATTTTGTACATTTTGCTCTCACCGAATGCCAAAAATCATGCTCTCACCCAATGACCCCATATTTTTTACATTTTGCTCTCACCGAATGCCCCCGAGTGCGAAAGTGCCAGCCCTACACCTATATCCATTTCAAATTGAAGTGCCCCCCCCTAGAACCACAACATGTACACACTGTCACACTTTGGATCAAAGTTTGTCGGGCGAATGATGAAAAAAAAAAAAAAATTTGCCCTCCTTGGTTTGATTCCAACATTGCTTTCTTCTTGACCATTTGCTGCGGCACATTTTTGCAGAAAACTGTGCGGCAAAATTGCTGCTATACAAAACACACTCAAGACCACAAAATTAAGTTACCAGTTATTTTCAGCCCTGTATACGCTAAACAAAGACATAGGTATTATATGTCATAATTAGAACCAGCAGCCAGTAGGTGTATTATTTAGCTCGGAAATCGGTCAAGAAATAAAGACAATAATTCAAAATCCCAAGGAAGTGCAAATTTGTTCACAAAGTGTTCTTAAACAAGAGAACTAGCACCATGATTTCCGTTGATTAGAACATTAAAATGCAAGTTTTGATTTTATTCCTTCCTTGGATTTCTTTAATTCTCAACCGATTTCAGCAAATAAGATCTTAAATCAGAGCTGAAGGGTACATATACTGGCTGCTGGTTTTAATTTTGACATACTTTTCTTTCTTAGGATAGGGGTGAACATAACTGGTACCTTAACTATTTTGTGGTCTTTATTATACTGGCCCTAAGATATAATACAAAATGATTACTTACAAGTTTTTGGTTAACTAGGATCTCTAGTAGACTTAGTAGATGGTTGCCGTCTCTTAGATCTCGGAATAAATCTTTCACACAGCCTTTATTTTCCTGAAAAATTGTATAAAAGGAAACAAAAAACATATTCATTAGTATCAAAAAATCATAATTTCAAGTGGCAAGTAAGTTTTTTAACTAAAACTCATGCTAACCTTCATACTGTACCTCATCATCAAAATGTCTTAATCCTTACCCTAATCCAAATTGTAACCTTAATCCTAAAACACAAACCATAATCTATTGCAAACTTTTATTTTGCTATGTAAGAAACTCTAAAGTCCCACCATCCCTTTCCCCCATATCTGACCAGTGACCACATGCATCATGATAAGACACTATAATGAAGGTGCTGGGTGCCACTCTTGTCCTTAGACGGACCCACAAATTGCAAGAGCATAGTATAGTGCACGTAGCAACATCTGCAACAAGCAAGAGTCAAAACTTCCACAGCAGCAGATTTTGTTGCCTTGACATCACATTTAAACTCTTAAGTTCTTAACTTCCATCACATACAGGTGAAGTACAAACAATTTATATTTATGATGTCATCACTATTTATGAGCCAGCATTAGTAGTTAGCATTGGTAGTGAAGGCGGATGAGTTACGACCTCCAAAGTCAACGCCAGTGGAAGGATGAACAGAGGAGAAGGGGAATGGTGCATGGTGGTCCACCCTGTAGAAGGCTACAGTATTAGCCTAGAGGTAGAGGGTGGTCATGTAGTTTGGTGTGCTAGGCTATCAGTCGGAAGGTTGTAAGATCATGAGCTTTCTCATTTATCCTCTATCCCACTCATTGTGGTCCTAAACTGTGCCGTGGTTCAGAGAGTCACATAAAATGGTGGTCCCATGTACCAGAAGAGCAATATCTGGACATGTAAAAGTTGCAGGCCTTTTCGTAAAGAGCAGGGGATCAGCCCGGGCCTGTTGTCTGTCACACTCAGCATTGAGGTCAACTTGCACTGCCCTTAGGGGCTTGGCAGCATATCGACACATGGCACGCTTCGAGGGATCTGAGTATCCAGAAAGCGTGATTAAATGCCCTTTTATTATTATTATCATATCATAATTTTGACATCACATCAAAACATAGCAGCTGTCTTCGAACATATACATTTAAATTTCTTAAACCAATTAATGGCCTGTTTTTTGATGCTGGATATAAAATCAGAGGATGATTTAAGCACTACCCAACACGCCACTGTGTTGACTTGCGGTTAGCACAGCTGTGTGAGTGAACATGACACCACTGCTCGCACACTGCATGCACACTGCATAGACGTGCATGGTTAAATTTGAATTTGGACCGATATATTTACAATAAAAAACATTCAAAATGCTGGTCAATTTCACATTTTATGTTATCTACAGAAGGTGTGAATTATCCTTTATGCATACATCACTTTTGTTCTGAAATCGACCAAGCAATAATGACACACACACAATTCTTAAACAACATCTTTTGCACAGAATTCAATGGGATTTGAAAAGTAAAGTGGCAGTTGAAACTCTAGTGATAACACTTTTCCAGTGCATGATGGGGCTTCCTTAAATCATCCTCTGATATAAAATAATGTTACTAAGGTACAAATTTCTTATTATTTTCTTTATTTGTTCATTATAAGTGTATGTTTATTATTATCTTTAAATGTGTGTTTCCGACAATGCCATGTTATATTGCGATAGGCCACATCATTTAATCACTTTCGTAAGCATAGCAAGTATCCTCTTTTGCGTATAAGACCTGTCAGGAGTAATATAGCCATTTCAAGTTGTCCTTCATAAGGGCTCATATTGAAATACCCTACCACGTTTTCACACAGAAAGAAGGCAGTCATAAAACGGATGGATTATATGCATCAGTGATACACCCTGCCCAGGATTTTAACAAAAGAAGGCTAGCACAGGAAAGCTGCAGGATGGCGCACACCTTCCTGTGTAAGGGAATTTCAATATGAGCCCTAAAACAAGAATGATGTAAATGGAGTCCTCTCGACCTAGCTAGATAGCTACCTGCCCACCTAACACCTACCTTGGTTCCCTCAAATGGGATGTTAATTGTTATTCATCAATAATACTACAGCTAGTAATTCTGTGATATCTTTACAAGTTGTTATTTCTACAACGAAAAACCAAGATTTAACTGGGTGAAGTACCTGTTTTCCATATAAGCACAATGAAGTTTACTTGTAGGCAATACTGATTTATAACAAATGCATGGCCTGGGATGCACAGTTGTCTAACTAGTAGAAAAAAAGAAAGGATTTAAATTTTCATCCTAAAGATGCATGACTGCATTTTATGATGAAAAAGATAATCTTTCAAACATTTATAAGTGATTTTGATACTGTAATAGTGTATCGCTCATTCTACAAAATCCGGTGCCAATAGCCTTTTTTCCATTCTTTGGTCCACAAACACTTTGTCGAGCATTTAGGGCACCAAATATGTTGTTTTTCTGGTAGAACTCAACGAGATCTACACGGACATATATAGTTTTCCATACTTTAAATGCTTTCTTCAGCCTGATTAACCCTTGCAAAGGCTCAAAAATCGCTAAAAATGCGTTTCCACTGCTCAAGTGTCACATCTAACCCTGAATATTTTCTTTGAATAAATGCGATTTCTTTACATATTTGTTGTTTTTTAATTAGATAACGCACCATCATATTGTTTATCAACATTATTTTTTAGTGATTAAAGCGTTTTTGTGTAATTCTAAAATAAATTGCACTTTCCACCAAAACGCTGTGAGCTACGTTACCCCTTTTTAACACACGTTATTGGAAAGAAGTAAAACAGAGGTATCAATGTAATTTGCGGTTTTTGAAAGGAAACACTCATAGGTTTTTAAAATCACAGTAAAAATCGTGATGCTGTAGCATTTTTGGCATAGAAATGTTGTAAACATTGAAATTTCGACCGACCATGTTAAGATTGGTGAGCTACGTTACCAGGATTCTATAGTATGCACTTGTATTACATGTACTTCCTAATAATATGTGAAAGCTACCAGTGGTCGAACCCTATTTATATTAGAATTAACCGACATAACATTCTAACGTTCGCAAATCACATTAAAAACATTAAAACCAGTGAACTACGTTACTGTGAGCTACGTTACACACTCATTTACGCATCTTCAAAACTTCTATGAAATGGTGAAATCTGTTTTACATTTCACTCAAGTGATCTTTAGTTTGCTTTTTATGACCTTGGATTGAGTAAAACCAGCCCATTTTGTAGTCGGTAACGTAGCTCACATTACATTGAGTTTTAGTGTTAAAAAACATCATGACTTCCTGAAAGAAAAATATGCAAGTGGTGTTGGCAATTTTTTACATCTGAAAGTAGTGATACATTTACTCTTAAAAACACAAAAAGCAGGTCTTTTTGAACAACTTTTATTTTTTCAATTTTTATAGTGGATTGGCACCGGATTTTGTAGAATGAGCGGTATACAGGGATGCAAATTGTGCGGGAGCAGGGAGCACCGCTCCTAGGAAATGAGAGTCAAATTTGAGGAAATAATGCCATGAGAAGAAAAAAGAAAGAGAGGAAAAAGGAGGGAGAGAGAATAAAAGAAAAGATAAGATAAGAGGAAGAGGGAAAAGAGGAAAGAAAAGAAGAAGAGTGAGGTACAAGATAATAGGGATGGCTGTGAGGAAGTGAAGCTACTGAATGGAACAGAGGAAACACTGGTTGTGCAAAATTTGGAAGAATTCACATTATTGTTCAAGAAATAAGAGCAAAAAAGAGGAAGGTATTGGTGTTAGAATATGAAAATTTACAATTCATCACCATAGGAGGTATTCCATGTTATTTAACAGGAAAAAAAGAAGTTGGATGAAGACAGGTGGAAACAGGGCTCATATCTGAGGAAATTTAGAGAGGCGACAATCATACCTGAGGAAATTTATAGAGAGGCAGCAATGAGGATTTTCCGGGAACAAAAGTCATGAAAGAATTCAGTGTACTTAGTAACAATACTAATGCCACTGAGAAGAGAACAAACTGGAAAATATTGAGGAAATTTAAAAAGAAGAACCATATAAAGCACTAAACAAGCTGTGCTCCTCTGACAAAAAATGAAAGAGGAAAGGGGGTAAAGGAAAATAAAAGGGGAAAGGAGCCTCTGTCCGACCAAAATTGACCCCAAACTAGTGTAAAATACCAAATTTTTGCGGCTTCACGCACACATTGTCATCATAAAGCCTTTTTGGAAGCTCAAAGACCTAACATACAGTCGCCTTAAAAATTCACGGTATGTTAACATTCTCATCTTTTGAAGTGCAGAATAAAGCTATTTTATGCATGGTATGATTGAGGAAATCTTGAGCCTAAAAACCTTGCTCCTGAGGAAGAAATCATAATTTGCACCCCTGAGTGTATATAATGCTAAGGCCACCTGATCTTGATAAAAATAAAATTATATGAAACTTAACTTAAGACATCCATGATACTCAATGCATATGACAACTTAACTGGAGCATATACTTCTTGAAAAATGATTCCGAAAAAAGGGCAAAAATGCTAAAAATTAAAATTAAAAATTAAAATTAAAAATCACCAAAAAATGAAAGAGTTTCATATCATCTACTTTTACACATGACATCATCATTTCAGACCTGGTTGAACACATTCACACATTATTCATATAGTATGATGCCAATGTTACATATTACATTAGTATAATGTCATAAAGGATGTTTCCACACATCTCTCTTTGTAAACACATATTCCATGCATGAATACTGCGAGATGTGCTATGATGCGTAACTATGATGACAGGATTCCTGTCAAAGTCTGCAAGTCGGCAGGCATGAACAGAACAGTTATGTATCACATTACAATGTACTACATGAGCGGATGTATGGGGTGTCATTTGTTGGGCATTTTATTTTCAATTCATGTTCACTCTTGCCCATTTTATGAGCAACAATTATGCTGACTTCTGGACTTCAGGCTGTATTATAGAAAATTTAGCTATAGCAAAGGAGCATTACTCGTTGACTGCCGATAAAACGCCCAATAAAGACTTAGTCACCGGACCGCGCCGGCCAGTTAAAGTACATGCCCTATCACACCACTCCACACCATACATAAATTCTCCCAGTCACATTTCCCAAATATGAAATTAAAAAAGTCAAATTTTAATTTACTTCTTTTAAAGTTTGGCAGAGGCGGGTTCGAACTCACGGCGCAACGCTTAGTACTCTATGAGCCTAGCGCCTTTAGACCACTAGGCCACTTGTCTTCTTGTTATTCAGCTGAAACTTATTTAAAAATATAATCGCAACTTCAACATAGGCCTACCACGTGACAAGCAAAGGCAGAAAACG
The DNA here is from genome assembly GCF_039555335.1 of Amphiura filiformis. NCBI lineage: Eukaryota > Metazoa > Echinodermata > Ophiuroidea > Amphilepidida > Amphiuridae > Amphiura > Amphiura filiformis. The sequence goes on from NW_027305494.1 coordinate 869,346, forward strand.
TATTATATTTTGGAATTTTATCTGCTTAAAACATTAATGTGTATTATAATAGAGCTACCATTATTTATATTGTTGAATTCTCAAGCGCATAGAGACAATTAATACGCGCGTCCTATGATACATACACAATACATAAAATCGATTTTGATCTTCGCCATTACTCGGTGACCTCCGATAAAACGCCTAAGAACTCCGTTCAGTTAAAAAATATGCTTAAGTACATGCCCTATTGAGATAAGCAATCCTTTTGTGATATGTCCATTCATCCATATAATAATAGCAATCAGATTTTTGGATGGATGTTTTACACAGTGATTGGAGAAGAAGCTATGTAAATAATCAAAAGTACATGTCTACAAATTGACAAGGACAACTCCTTTTGTCAAAATTGTTTTCACCTATTGCTCAGTATGTTAATTAATCCGATTAATTACGTAATTTCGCCAGCGTATGATATATCAGTACTAATATGTAGGCCCAAGGAGGTTAGATATAGAAAGAAGAGGAAATAGATTACGTATCGCATATTGGTCCTTTGTGCCTATTAGAGTTTCCGCCAAGGGAGGAAGAAAAAAAAGGAAGGAGGGGGAGGAGAGAGAGAGAGAGGAGACCGATGGAGTCACAGGGCTCTAAATTACATAGGCGTAGATCGGGGGGATAAATGCCACAATATTTTGCCAGGGGATGGTCAATATAATCACCCCCCAATATTGACGCCTGTGTATTGGTTTGTGTCGAAATCAACCTCATATTTGGCCATTTTATAGCCACAGAATGCCATTTTAGCGCTTTCTGCGTAATTTATTCCACTTTTGTCCCATATTTCACCAGTTTAGTTTCAATAGGCCTATGCTAAAATTTTCAGCAGCATTTGTACCATAAGGTTCACTGTACTGGGTACTTTAAAACTAAAACATAACTTTAACCCTTAGATTGGAGCTCTACTAGAAGTAAAAATATAGATAGTGAACGAATTTAGTATTTCTATATCTATGTGAGAATGATACAATAGAGGCCCTGCATGAAATTATTGATTGGCTCCAAACAAAGGTTTTCAACCGTGTCCTTCACCGTAGTTATGGCGGAGTGCAGTCCATTCAATCAAATGTTGTCATCAACCTATTTGATCGTAGTGCAGGATTATGTGTGTGAGACGAACTGTCACGGTAGATTGCAATCATGCTTTTGTTGAATGCATTTGAGTAGTCCGCCATATTTACGGGATGATACGTCGCATGCAAGGCCTCTATATGACATGATGAACATAGTCATTGATGCATCAGTTTTAAAATAGACTAGGCGGTTACCCATATTTGGCGGTTCTCGGCTGGGCGCGATTACCAGGCTGATTGTGACATGCCCATATGACCATTTTTACTATTTTGACCTCAGATGACCCCAGGGTGACATTGGATGACCCCAAAATGACCTAAACTTATAACTCTAAATGTTGACTGTACCTACCAAGTTTCATGCCCATATATGAGCTTTTACTAATTTGACCTCAGATGACCCGTGGTGACCTTGGATGACCCCAAAATGACCTTCAAAAAATGCTGCTTTAAATGTTGACTGTACCTACCAAGTTTCATGCCCATACGACACTTTTTAGTAATTTGACCTTAGATGACCCCTGGGAGGGGACCCGTGGTTGGATGACTTAACAAACATAGACATCTTCTTGCCAGGATAGAACTACACCCACCCACATCGTCTCAGTCCCGCAGGACCTAGCTTCATGCCCATAGACAATTTGTAGTCATTTGACCTCAAATGACCCCTGGGAGGGAGCCCCGGGGTCGGACGACTTAACGAACATAAACATCTTCTTGCCAGGACAGAACTACACCCACCCACCGAGTTTGAGTCCCGTGCGACCTAGTTTCATGCCCATATGACAGTTTGTAGTCATTTGACCTCAAATGACCCCTGGGAGGGGGCCCCGGGTCGGATGACTTAACGAACATAAACATCTTCTTGCCAGGACAGAACGTCACCCACCCACCGAGTTTGAGACGCGCACCGCCTAGGTTCAGGCCCAAGTTCCCGGTGTTAGCCGTTTGACTAAAATGACCCCTGGGAGGGGGCCCCAGGGTCGGATGACTTAACGAACATAAACTTCTTCTTGCCAGGACAGAGCTACACCCACCCACCGAGTTTGAGCCCGTGACGACCTCGACGGCCTCACATTAGCAGTCACAGACAAAACCTAAATCTACAGAATATATCCATTACTCGTCGATACTCGAAAGAGCTCAAAATAAATAACTTAGAAAATTTTCTTGATGTCCTTTAACATGTTTTCATAGTTAACCATCGTTAGCCATGGATATCTATCATGAGAACTGACCGGTGACTAAGTCCGATTTATTGGGACGTTTATCGGCAGTCAACGAGTAATGATTCATACTGCATCAGCCCATTTTAGACCCAATTTCCATTCTGACAGAGGCAATGGCATTAGCATGTTGCCCAGGTAATAAGGTAACCACCAAGTTTGTTACACACTCCGACTTTAGTACCAGAGATACTTATTATCATCTTGTTGCTGAAAATAGTGAAACATAATTTAAGAATTGAAGTTAGTGGCCAAGCTAAAATAATTTTAGCATATAAACGTGTATTCAAAGTTTATAGGGCACCAGACACTGCGATACTTGACTTACATGTTCAGATGAATACAGAACTTTCAAAATGCTGACCTTTTTAGGTGAAAGTGGGCTTGTAAGTTGCAATTTCTATGTAAAAAGTTGACTTTGCCCCTAAAAAGTTTTGAGTTTTTCCTTTTTGTTATTAAGCCTAACATTTTCACTCAAAATGTATTTTATATTTAAAGGACTCATTTTTGCATATCCAGGCATGTTGCACTACCCTCCATGCAGGCTCCAAGAACCTGAAGAACTCCTTAAAGACCCTAGAGCTTACTCTGACATAGCTGCAGTCTGTGGCCCTCACAGACTTAGCGAGCGCGTAGCGCGAGGCGTTCTGAATCGAGCGCGTCACGCAACCTCTCTGGATAGTATACTAATAGCAACAGAGCCCGAAAGTAGTGCTAACTCTGACACTGCTTCCCCTTAACATTTCAGGTTCTACCACAGATACTTGGTTGATACTCCATGATTCAGGCCATCTCCTGAATACAAGCATACCATTTCCATCCCTTTTTACATATTGCTGTATGTGACTTGAGTCAATAATGCATTTGTTCTTAACACATAAAAGGCGAGACACAAATTAGTGCAGCAAACCTATTTGTGCCATTTTCAAGTGATTTTTCCTACAGCATACATTATGCTTGATATTACCACATATGAGCATTCTCGAATGTGTTTTGACACAATATCACCTTTTAAGTGTATTTCAGTTTAAATTTTTAATTTAAAATGCGATGGGTTGATATAAATACGTTTATGTGTCAGTGATCCCTCGTAATCAAAGGAATGCACCAAAAGGGATGCAAAGGAGCAATGTAGGGTACCAAATATCACATCTATTCTAGCATATTTTGTCATTTTTAGGAAAATAATGCAACGTTTCAGGAACCCCATATGGCTCAAATTTGGTGACATTTGCTATGGACTCTCAATTTAGTAACATAAAGACAAACACAATTACATACAACATACCAAGTATCTATTTACTAACCATGCTAACTACATGTACCAACCTACATAACATGCCAAGCTTCAGACTGATTAATTGCATAATTTCGGTCTAATAAATGTAATCTTGCTCAAATACAGCAATTTGTCGCAGCAATCGATCATTGACTCTAGCCAATGCACAACTATAGTGTGGTACCCGACTTGTGTCAATAGTCTGTGGTTCAATAGTCGCAGACCATTTATGTAAAGGTATGACTGGCACTGACCACTTACACAGCCGATTATCAACATTTGTATTAAAGTAAAGTCACGGTTCTTGCTGGAGTAATTATATTAATCCTGGGCTGTTTTCAATCATACATTAACATCTCGGATTGCATTGGTTAATCATTGAAAACCAACCTAAGCATTCACTTGCAATTTTGATTTTTGAGTTTTGAGTTTTGATGCAATTTCATTCTTCCAATGAAGTAAACACTCAACTCCTGGTTTCGCACGCGCTACACACGCCTGCATTGCAACTGTTGACTTCAGAAGTGATGGTGATGTGTGGACACCAATTTGAAACTAGGGGTCATTTGGTGACAACTTTGACACCAAACAATGGGTTCATTCAGTGAGAAGGCCAGTTAAAAAGGGGGGTCTTTCCGTGAGACTGGGTAAATTTTGCCTAAAATGAGACTGGGAACATTTTTGGTCAAATTATTAAATTTGACAAATTTTTGATAAAAAAGATCATCAAAATTTGACAAATTTCTGACAATCTCTCATGATGACCCTATTTTTTCCTCAATTCTTGGAAAAAATGGGATCTTTTTGGTGACCTGAAATCAAAAAATGATGTCATTGGGTGAGAGAGAGAGAGTTCAGTAAAAAAAAAAAGGGGGGTCACTGGGTTAGTCAGAATTGAAATATGGGGGTCAATGTGGCTGCACATCCCTGTTACTTATTTTTAGTGAGTGCCCCCTCCCCTGAACTGGTTTCCCCCCTCCCTTAAGTCAGAACAAAAAAAGTTAGAGAATCCCACTATTTTGTGCCAAAAAATGCAATATTTTAAACAAATTTTCCGATTTTCTACTCCCCCATTGCCCCAAAAGAAAAATACTGGTGCTGCCACTGGATAATGAAGATGAAGATGAAGATGAAGATGAAGATGAAGATGAAGATGAAGATGAAGATGAAGATGAAGAAGATGGAGATGGAGATGGAGATGGAGATGGAGATGGAGATGGAGATGGAGATGGTGATGGTGAGGGTGAGGGTGAGGGTGAGGGTGAGGATGAGGATGAGGATGAAGGTGAAGGTGAAGGCGAAGGCGATGGCGATGGCGAGACGAAGACAAAGACAAAGACAAAGACAAAGACGGAGACGGAGACGGAGAAGAAGATGAAGGGATGAGAAGGTGAAGGTGAAGGTGGGGGTGAGGGTGAGGGATGAGGATGAGGATGAGGATGAGGATGAGGATGAGGATGAGGAAATATATAGACACCGCCATATCAACTAAACACACAATCAATCAATCTATTATCTCACAGTTATAAATATTGCATTGCACGTCATTCCCAAAATATACAGTAAGACAACCAGATTTACAAGAGAGGATGGGTTCAGAGTCAGACCACTCTAAGGTAACTCTAAAAGAAATTTAACTCTAAAATACAGGTTCGTACTGAGGGTGGCTTTGGGCTATGGGTTCATAATGACAAATCATCCAATTTGGGTAATTTAGGCCACTCAGTACCCAGGGCGTGTTCCCTACACCCACCACCCTCTGGCCCATAGCCAGGATTTTTTCATGGGGGTGCAGATTTTCCAAATGCAGATCTTTTCAAGAGAAATCTTCATTCTTGCCAAAAGCAGACATTTATCCCCTCTACAATCGGGTTTTGATTGAGCCAACTTCAATCAAAACAAAAATTGTCATTGGCGTAATAAGCCCTGGGTTGTTGAAAAGGGTTTCATTGTCCTGTAGATCAATAAAAGGTGGAGCTATGCGTGTTGTGACATCAGGCCGACACCTGTTGTGCATCCATGCCCTGGGTCGAGTCGCGTGCCAGTAGCCAATCATAGGCAGCGGTTCTGGGGGCGTGGCCGTTTTCTCAGAAAATATTGCCGGGAAAATTCATAAGCTGTTTTGATACCATCCGAAGAGGTCAGGAAAATTTTAAAATTTGGAGCCTATATTTTAGACAAATTTCAAAAAAAGATCATGATTTGGGTTATATTTATCTAAAGTTTGACATTTATGGCCAAATTTTGCTATTTTTTACAGAAAAAGCAATCCTTTTGCCTATTTATGGGGGTGTATTGCACCCCTAGCTATGGGCCTGCTCCTCACCCTCAACTGGGTTCAAGGTTTCTGACTATGCCAGGAGTGATCTGTGTGATAACTTGGAGCTATACAAATTATGATACCTACATGGAGTATTAACCTCTTAAAAGGGCATTTCATGATCCACAGCCATACCACTTTTCTCAAAAAATTTTTTATACCACTGGTAACCTCTGGCTACATGATGTTTTTGTATATACCAAAACTTCTTGCAGATTAATTTGTATAGCAAAATAATATCGTCAAATTTGAATTTCGTTCTGGTGTCAAACTGAATCAACTGAAATTTTGGGAATAAGCTTTTTTCGTGGGTATCTACTGAAAAATATCATTAAAAAAAATTCCCTTTAAAGGGAAAGCCAGCTTCAATGCAGAAGATGCCTTGTAATAAGTTTGGGTGGTGGCATTTTTAGGATCACTCTTTTTATGATCCATCATGTTTCATGACAGTCCACCAAACCATCAATGATGAGAACATGCACACAGAAACAGCAAACCAAACAACTCCTATAACTTCCTGTCAATTAATTACTCCAAATTGTTCTGTCTTTTTGTCTTTTCTGCCTTTTAGGCTACCCTTAGCTCATTATTAATATAAAGAAATGCAGTTTTTAGTTAATTGGCTAAAAACTGCCATCCTACTTGCCTTATACATGCACATTAATTTTATATAAATTCGCAATTTATACGTAATATAGCACATTATAAAATGTATAAAGACTGATATTGTTCAATTATAATAGGCCTACATGTATATAAATTATACCCATATCAAAAATAGGCCCTGAAATTGCATCGAATTTTTCCCGTTGAAAAGACAAAACTGATGTTTAAGATAAATTATTTCATAAATGACATTTTGAGTCATTTTTATCCATAAAACGATACAGGATATAGGATATTTTTACTTTGACTTTTACGTCCATAAAGGTTTTAATCATGTTATCAATACACTCACATCTCATGCTGTGCTGATCTCCAGGAGGTCTGCTAATGTAAATCTAAGAACGCCTGATAACAAGGATTCTATAATTTTCTTTTCGTTGATATGCTGTGGAAACTATTATAGGCCTGGCATGAACTTTTAATGTCATATTTCCTTCAAACCATAACTTTTGAAATTCTCACTCGTATTCATTCGTTGAAACGGCAAAACATACTTTCTTTTTCTTACAAATCCAATAACAGGTCTATTATATATTTTCACCATAAAAAGTTCCGCAAAGTAATTCAAACCAATGCTAGTACCCGTAATCTCTTTAGCAAACAAAGACGATCTCCGAATTAGATCATAGCCAGCTAACGCTGGCGAAAAGGATGCTAGGATTACGAAATCCTCCTTTAAGTCTAATGTATACTTCAGTATTTGCAATGCCTTTTTTATCACATTATATTGAACGATGAAATTAACATACATGTACACGTACTCCACACGGTATATCACAGGTATTATTTCTCAGCTGCTTGAGAGTGAACAACACTTGCAACTACTTACAAACCAGACAGTTACTTCACATCTCTACTTGATAAAGTACTGTGTACTTACGCTGCTATTTGTTTCAAGAAACGCTTTTGCACTTAATTTGGTAATTTACCATTGACATCTCGCTAACTTTTGCACAGACATGTATCTGTGTTAAATTAATTGAGTTTTATGACTATCATGCTATTAGGTTAAGTCGGAGGTAAAGCTCTCGCCTGATCGTGACTAGAGAACATCCCTGGGAAAACATCTTGATGAAGTGCAAAACATCATGGCCCAGGCTTCCCCTCCTGATAAATCAGTTACGACATTAGCGCATCTTTGCTTACTGTGTCAGCTATTACGCAGGGGAAATTTTGTCATTGTGTATTTTTGTGTCAGACTTGACTATATACAGGTCATCCTCATGTACGTTCATGATGAGCTGCAACATGACCCTGATGTCATACCCATAGAACTAATTCACTGATGTATTGCACGTTAGTATCCATTGGTTACTGGTTCAAGCCTAGACTTGTGCACCTATTCCGAATTATGATATGCTATAGGCTTTGTGTTGTGATCATTTCGATCGTAAAAAAGGTAAAGGTAAAGGAGGCGATCCTGTACATAAACAGTGATCAGAGTGCTCATCTCTCTTTCATTAGCGATTGGGCCTGTTCCTCCATGTAATGTTGCTGCAGGGGGATCGCTACACTTCCTCCACAGTGAGTCTGTTACCTTCCCAGCATTTAAGAATACCGGTACCCATTTATACACCTGGGTGGAGAGGAGCAATCGAGATAAAGTGCCTTACTCAAGGGAACAACACAATGGCGTTGATGGGGCTCGAACCCGTAACCTTCAAGTTCTTAGCATGCAGGGTGATCTGGGTTCAAATCCAGAGGGAAACAGACAAATTCTTTGTTCATCTTCTCTCTTTTTATTTCTTTATTCTTTCCTTTGCCATAGCCAAAAAGCACGGTGGAAGTTAGGGTTAGAACCCAAGGTTGACAATGGAAATGCAAAAATATTTCCTTAATCTTTACAATGTTTACAAATGTATACAGCCATTATCAAAATCTCAATTTTGAGACATTTGCCGCGTTTATGTTTACATATTATTTACTACTACTACATCTCTCATTCAATATCTGACATCCGCCTCTTTTTATCTTATTGCAAATTTGAGACAAGATACACATCTTCTCTCTAGAGGAGCTATAACGACATCTGAAGGCTTTTGAATATCTGATGTTACCTCATCAACAACAAACTACGATATTTATCTCTGCTGTAAACATCTGCCTATTTTCTTTGTCACTGTTACTAAACAAACACCGATCTATCGTGGCAATTAAAATTTATGAATGACCATTGAATCTGTGCTGAAATGATCTAAAAGGCGAAAATTGCGGGTAGGTTCTTGGATTGAGGCACATATTCCCTGCCTTCATTGAAGCAAGTCTCTGTATACAGGCCTACTTCATATGTAAGGTACACTATGGACCACAATGACCTCATCCCAATGGCATAGTTCAATAACCTCAATTAAACAATCATACTGGAAAATTTGACCTCAAGTTGTAGAGTATGAGTTTTCATACCCAAATTTTTAAAGGTCATTCAATGAATGTACAAATGTATTGGGGTTAAAGAACTGTGCCTTGATAGATGAGCATATTGTGGATCCTAGTGGTACATACTCTACACAGCGAGGCATCACACTCAAGAACATACATGCTTGGAAATCGCATCATCTCTAAAATATACCCAGCTTATATTGAACGCAATTCGGTTATATAACAGTGTAGCTTGCACTGAACACAATATTATTACCGTACTCCGGCTAATATGGGCCAGTCATTATTGGTTTGCCATAGAATCCCTGGTTGAGCAGGTGTTAGTAAACTAATGCATACATGCGACCTACAACTGCACACATGCACCAAACATACTATTTGTTTGCCTTGACTTGATACCCTTTTGGCAACATCACCAGCGAGATGCATGTTATATTTGCTTGCATGTTTGTTTGTTTGTTTGTTTGTTTTCCCCTTATATGTTATAGGGGCATACATGGTCTGATTTGTTCATGTTCTGTTTTCAATCTTACATTGAGGCCTGCCATCAAAACATTTAGTTTCCAAATTTTGAGTTGTATAATTTTTAGCAATTTGCTCCAGCGGTTGTGCCTTTCCATGTTCCATAGGATAGATATATTGCTCCTGATGTGGTTACCACAATTCACCACATTTTTGTTCACACCATCTAAACCAAAAATATCTCAGGCATTAAATTTTACTGGGGTAATGATAAAATATGAGCTTTCTACAGATAACAAATCTCAGTCTTGATGAAGGAAATCGGGGATAAGGCTGCCGATCATGATACCCTTTAAGTATAAAAAACTATAATACATTCTCCCTAAAACTATCTGAATTGGCAATCGTTTGATATACACTTTTGGCAACATATGTGACACGATCAAGGGAAATGAGTCGTATGTCGCTGATATTGTTTTTGAGATATTGGCAAACAAAGCGTTAAAATTCTTTTGTTTTATGTTGTTTTCAACGGTTGATAAATTGACATAACATTGTAAAGAAAAGTCGTATCAACACAGGGTTTTCAGTTTCTGAAAGCTCTAAATGGCTTCTATAGACAAATATGTAAAACTCATTTTCGACCAGGGTCGACATGTGACTCATTCTCCTTGATCATGTCACATATATAGTATCAGAAGTTATTTTCTTGTTTGTGTTTGTTTGCTTGTGCAGTTTTCTATATTTGTTTATGTCCATCTTTCTTTTGTTTATTTATTTTTTGACTACAGCAAACATTCCATCATATATGATATACAGATGTGTAAAGATTTGATACATGAATACAAAATCCAGCAAAGGCCATAACCTTAACTTTAATTAACCTATAGGTACGAGGGGGTATCAAAAAGTTTTAGAAATCGCCCAGAAGTGAAAGAGCTATATCAATGAAATTTTGTCAGTGCAATTACTGGTCCTTATGTACACTATGATGCAAAAATGGTCTCATAAGAATGTTTACTTTTTATACAGGTGCTAGATGTCAGTACCTGCCTATGTAACCGCATAACCAGCAAAATTGAGAAAATTGAGGCATGTAGCATGATTAAGTTCCATTTTAAGGGTTACAGTGCCCAAAAAATCAGTGATGAAATAAAAATTCATTTTTCAAAAAGCAACAGTGACAATATCACAATCACCACCGAAGATAACTTTCATTTCATCATCGATTTTCTAGGCACTGCAACCCTTCAAATGCAGGATCTTAATAACGCTGCTTGCCTCAATTTTCTCAATCTTGCAGTTTATGCGCAGTAACTGGGGCAGCAGGTTATTAGCATCTAGCGTCGCCTGTAAAAAAAGTAAACATACTGATGAGACCATTTTTGCACCATAGTGTACATAAGGACCAGTGATTGCACTGACAAAATTTCATTGATATAGCTGGCTCACTTCTGGGCGATTTCTAAAACTTTTTGATACCCCCTCGTATAAGCCTCAAAATATTCTTTAACCCAAATGTATAACCTTCCCCAACCAGTAAGGACATTCAACAAATCATTTTACAAATGTATAAAATGCTACCTCCTGCAGTCCTCTTTGCTTCGATATCAACATGGTGCTCACATCCACGCATGCATTTCATCATCTCACACACTGTATGTATCGGCACAATTCATCTCATTTTTTAAATCTACCATACTTATGCTCCTCATTTATGTACAATGCGTGTAAGTCAATGTGATTAAACGAGAGCAACTGGCATTTACTGTTTAGCTAAAGACTGTCAATTTCTACAAAGGTCAAATTTAATTGAGGTTTTTATGCTCTGTATCACCAACATAGCGAATTATGAAATCATGGTTTGACTTCCACCAGCGAGCTGACATTTCGATTTTGCAAGGGTGCGATCGGAACAATTATGTGGAGCTTTAGTTACATGACACATATCAATGCAGTTCGTTTCACCACTTGTATCGCTTTCATATCAGCTAGCAGAGATACAGAGACAACTTTACCATCTTTTTTAAGACTAGGATCCACAACATGCTCATCTATCAGGGCACATTTCTTTAAACCCAATACATTTGTACATTCATTGAATGACCTTTGAAAATTTGGGTACAAAAACTCATACTCTGTAACTTGAGGTCAAGTTTAGCACTATGATTGTTTAATTGAGGTTATTAAACTATGCCATTGGGATGAGGCCATTGTGGTCCATAGTGTAAGGGAACTGAATAGAAATTTTATGGTTTACTAAAGTGTTGTAGGGTTAAATGGAGAGAAGGTACTAAAGACCTGATATGCATGGAAATTTGGCAACTTTGTTTCCCAAAAAGTGACAAGTTTGACAGGTTCAGGCCAAAAAGTAGATTCTTTTACATTTTCTTGTTTTTATTGAAAAGAGCCAAAGCTTGATTCTGAGGTGCTGTAAAAATGACCTAACATCTAATCACAGCACCGCCACCAACATGACTGCACAATCTACTATCTTCTGATTATCCTAAGTATATTACCTTGGTATGGACATGGTGACAACTCTCTAGTTCGAAGGTTCCCTAGTCCAAAGGCTCCTTAGTCCGAAGGTTCGCTACTCCGAACACGTAATTTATCATTCGCTAGTCCAAATTCTGAAAAAGGTTTGCTAGTCCAAATATCGGGTTCTCTAGTCCGAGGGTTCACTAGTCCGAATAATGAATAAGGTTCTCTAGTCCGAATATAGAATAAGACTCGCTTACCCTAACCCTTATCCCTAACCCTTATTCTATATTCGGACTAGAAAACCTTCGGATCAGCAAACTTAATTTGGTTTTCTGATTAGCAACCCTTCGGACTAGAGAACCTTCGGACAAGCAACCCTTTGGACTAGAGAACCATTCGGACTAGAGAGAAGTCACGATGGACATGACTTACACCATCCATTAATTACTACTCAATGTAGTTCCATACAGAAGTCAGTGGCTCTGAAAAGAGCTGTTCACTGTATGCAAACATAATCAGTACCTGTAGATTCCATGTAAAAATCTTACCTTGGCTAACTGTGCATTCACCCACTTTGTGAAAGTTTTCTTCTGGATATCTTCCCTTTCGTCTGCAAGTAAACAAAGAGGAAAAGAGTTCATAAGATAGCATTCAAAGCTTTGAGTACAAATATCATAGAACATTTGAGCATGTGTACAAATAATCAAGGTAAATAGCTTTCATAAGCTTTGACATTGCTGTTGCTGTCAACTGTCAATGTATAATTGTCATTGTTGACATCACAAACATTGTACATAGATGAGTTGTTGACTTGTCATCCTCCTTCTCATCCTCCACATTATTACCTCATCATCATCATCTTTCTCAATGTCATCATTATCATCAACATCAGTTTCATTGTCATCTGTCTCAGTCATCATCAGCATGATCATCAACATACCCTTATCATCATCATCAGAATTATGGTCATCATGATTGTCATAGTCACCATCATGGTCATCATGAAGGTCCTTGTTGTTGACATCATCATAAAGAATCAAGCATAGAAGAAATACTAATCAATTAAGGGATCTGGAATGAGCGTTTTAAGCGTTTCGACAGTATTTTTTGTGGGACATGAGAGCACATCAGACATATCAAATTGCATTCTGAATACGCAGAATGTCTTTCTGATATCAAATAATTTTCATTTTTTGAAATTCACAATATAATACAACTTTTATGACAAATTATTAAAATTTGATATTTTTCACATTTTTGATATATAACAGTCCTCGAAGTAAATTTTATAAATCTAATGATATATTCTTAAAGTGTATGTAGCTGGGAGGAAAAGCCGACGATCAATTGAAAATTTTGACCTTTCATATTGAAGATATGGATTTTTTCCCAAAAAGACCTAATTTTTTTTGGTGTTTTGGGAAAAAAATCCATATCTTCAATACTGAAAGGTCAAAATTTTCAATTGATCGTCGCCATTTGTCGGCTTTTCATCCCACCTACATACACTTCAAGTATAAATCATCAAATTTATAAAGTTTACTCCGAGTACTGTTAAATATCAAAAATATCAATTTTTAATGATTTGCCATAAAATGTATATTACATTGCGAATTTCAAAAAATCAAAATTATTTGATATCAGAAGGACATTCTTCGTATTCATAATGCAATTCGATATGTCTGATGTGCTCTAATGTCCCAAAATAAATACTGTCCAAACGTTCATACCCCACCCCTTAATGTACCATCTCAATTTTTGACAAGAACTTCCATCATCATCATCATCACTGATATTAATTTTGACAATGAGAAGTAATAACACAAACGAATAACAGTGTAGCAAAAAAATCAAGCAAAACTGACAACAAGACAACAAACCAATGACATGAATCAACTTGCTTCTATCCATCTCCTTGCAAGGAGAACATGTCAAACTTAGTTTTTCGCCAGGTGGGATAGCATGTGCATTGTTTTCATAATCATCATTATCATCATCATCATCATCATCACCCTCCTTATAGATATCTGGTCTTCACCATGGTCATCATGATTGTCAAGGTAATCATGATCATCATGGTACTTATCATCATTGTCATCATCATTGTCATCTTCAACGTCATCATCATTATCAACATCGTCATCATTATCATCATCATCATAATTATCATCGTCATCATAATTATCATCGTCATCATAATTATCATCGTCATCATAATTATCATCTTCATCATAATTATCATCGACATAGTCATCATAATTATCATCATCATCAAGAATCAAAATAAATAGAATACAAAATAACAGAATGTTTCATTTCAATTCATAACAACATGAACTTCAAATCATCCTCATCTTTAATATCATCACTAGCGGTGATTTTGATCATGAAAAGCAATCACACATCATAGTGTAGCGAAGAAATTAAGCAAAGCCGACAGCAACAACAACAAGACAACAAACCAGTGACATGATTCAACTTGTTTTCATCCATCGCAAGGAGGACATGTCAAATCTACTGTTTCACCAGGTGGGATGGCATGGGCATTGTTTTCTTTCATCAATTTTCTTCCGACACACAATAAACATGCACTTGTAACCCAGTTTTCTATATATTGCTCTAATTTTTCTACAGCAAAATACACCACAAGCTGTTTCAAAGATCATATAAGCGCAAAAGATGCTGTTAATGTTATGAGTTTTTTAATTATTTACTATCATCATGTATAATCTAATATCTTGTTTGTGTGAAAATGAAGACAAATTTTCCTGTGCGTTGAACATTGGTACATATTTCCCTGGGCATATTTCATTGTGAAAGGCATATAGCAGTTGCAGCTATTAAAAATTGCTATAATCAAACACTGGTAGTATTTTCACAATCTCTACTAGTGTCCAGTAATGACTTGTGATGTATTGACAAAGTTGCCTTCAAGTCAACTTCTTGCGATTTGATGCTAGGGCATGCTAGCAACTAAAGCAGTATACAGACTTTTTATTGTATACGTAAAATATTGTATGTACAATATGTACATTATTTAATCTATTGCCATTCTATTTCCAGTAATGTTTAAGTTCTAACGAATGTTTGATGACGTAAAATCGATAATATATTTCTGCTACATATTGTATGTAACATATTATCGATTTTTCGTCATCAAACATTCGTAGAACTTAAACATTACTGGAAATAGAATGGCAATAGATTAAATAACGAGATATGTTGCATACAATATTGTACGTACAATACTCGGAGTCTGTGGAGCGCTTTATTGATCACATATCGGTATTCGGCAATTGCTTTTCCAATAAGCAACAAAGGTTATGTGCTTGTTATTGCGCATGATATAGCTTTAGAATTAATTGCTTATTGTCAGACAATTATTGAGCAATTTGCTGTATAAGATGTTCTGATGAGTTTGATATGTTTTGTTGCATACAGCTGCAGAGAATCAACAACTTTTCTCCACAACTTTTCTGAATAAGGTCTGATCAAGAACATGAACAATGTGGCAATAACATTAATGCTTGCCTTGTTCATATTCCTAAGGTTTGTTACTCCAAAAGGTCTTTATTCAGAAGGGTCAATACTCCAAAGGTTTGTCACTCGGTAGGGTCATTACTCTAACCCTAAACGCACCCCTAAACCCTAACTTTAACCATAAACCCTTGTCCTAACCCTAACCCCAATCCCAAACAAACCCTATCTCAAATCTGAACCCTAACCTAAAACACACTGCAGATGGTTGTTTATGCCCAACATTAAATCTAGATTTGTTTTGCTATACTATCAAGATTTGTTTGGCAACAGTCCACTCCATCCCCATATCTACCAATGTTTTAATTTCAAATATTTATAATCATAACACAATTTCATAAACTTATCTTGAAATGAGAAATCTAATTGACACATGGCACCTTTGAAGAAAGGTTAGCTCGGCCAGTTATCCTTTCTTATCGGAGAACCTGCACAGCAAAGCTATCACATTGCCAATGGAGCTATTCACATGGGGTACTAAACCGCATCAATGCAGTGCTTCTGAAATCTAGATCAATGTAGTGCACTTTGAGACGGTCTATATGATGCAAATATCACACACTTATATTGTGAATGTCGCACACAAAGTAGCCTAACTACACTTTGCAATCAAGGTGGAATCAGGGAGATATCTGCCGGGGGAGAGGTGGAGGGGGGAATGGGAATCTAAATACTGATCCTCTATTGAAGCATATGTTCAAACAGACAACTTATTGGGGGATGCAGGGAGAAGGAGGGGGGAGGGGGATCCCTCCCTGTCCCCTGTTAATTACACCACTGCTGTTTAACGTTTAGACATATGCTGTAGTGTGCAAGTGCATGCCATGCACCAGCGTGTCCAGGATCTTTTCCTGCGGGGGTTCAGAGGGCCTTTCAAAGTTACGCGGCGGGCTTAGTGGCTAAAATCGCCAATAAACGGCTGATTTTACATGATTTTTAACAAAGTGTGGGGGACTTCAGCTCCCCCCCACCCGGACATGTCACATATAACAGAAGTGTGTCAGGTAATGCTTCTACAAGTTGCACTGGGAAAGTAACACTGTTATACATCCACAGCAATTACGGTATATAGTGTATGGTACGCCTGCTTAGATGCAACACAGACCACAAAAGTATACATTGATACGTGCTAATGCAGTTCTCCTGTCCTATGTAGATTTCCCCCATGTTAGCTTATAGTACAGGGAATTAACTTAATCAGCGATTTAATAACACGAAATATTACACCGCACTGAGATGCCATTCAAAAGAGTCGGCAGTACGTTCTCCTTCCAGCAACTCGCAGATAATCAGTTTAAGTAGAAACAGCATAGCATAATTATCTTAGCTTTGGCTGTGTGGATGATCAATTTGGAATTTGCTTGGCCACATTAAAATGGAATTAAAGCGGAATTTAGATGAATCATTCACAAACAATGCCTATAGTCTATATTCTGAACTGACTTAAGTTTGTTTACTCTGATTACAATTTAAGTATTTTCTGATGGTAGTGATTCTACAGCTAGTTCCTTTTAAAGTTCACTGCGTCAAAACGGTCCGATTTCCAATGACATAATTAAATGACCTACATTTAACAATCATAGCTTTAAAAAATATTGTTGACATTTTAATTTTAATGCATCATTTAATATTTCCGATTCCAATAGTTTAAACAAATGCTAAAAAGTCAATTTTCCGCTCTCTTATTAGACTATGCCATAGTCGAATTTTATTAAAAATATGTTATTATTAGTCATGATGAACCCATTTCGTTGTACTCAAAATTATACTGATGTTTATTAAAATTAAAGTATTCAATAGTAAAATGGTCATAAAGAATTAAGAATATCAGATGATTAGTGACAATAAAAGTAATTGAATGCAACATTATCTTGCATAATTATAATGGCTCACTTTAATACTGAACAATTCTGATTTTGGAATCTACCAGTTTATTGATAGCGAACCACGCGAAAAATATTTACTATGGACTTTGAATTTTAAGCAGAACTTTGCCCCGGACTTTGCTCTCTAAAAACACACTGTCAAGCATACTTGTTTATCAGTCCATTAACCACAAGTACTAAGCATGGTATAGTACAAGACGCGCTAGATGTCTGATGAGAGATTAACTTTCACGTCAACACAAAAGCGCCGCAAATACCACAGATAGTTGTGTACGGTGTAGTTAATGGTAATGGCGCGGGCCCGGAAGATTTAAACCATAGCGAGATATGGGCGACCAATCACAAGGCAGATTCATTTAAAGATGCATTACAATTTTAATTAGGCCAGAAATTGGCCTAACTCTCCATAGAGTCCCGTGTTAAAAATCTTAACCAGTAGTCCACTTGGGAAGCTAACAAACAGAGGGAGTAGGGTGACTGAAAAGATCAGATACAGATGTGAAAATCTATCAGTTGCACACAAATCAATATAAATCTTTTATGCTTAAATGTAATAACCAGAGTATGCAAAATGGGCAAGTGGACTACGGAGAAGTGTACTCTCTTATTGACATTTTAATTTTAATACATCTTAATTATTTCAGATTCATATAGTTTAAACAAATGCTAAAAAGTCAATTTTCCCCTCTCTAGGAAGAATTTTTTTAAAGGAACAAATGTTTTCATTTCAGGTGTACCTATCTGTTTATTTCCCCTTCAAATAAGATTCCTCAAATTTACTGACAGTCTGTTCATTTACAACCAGCAGCACCGCGTCGTTGGGCAGGAAAAACCTCCTATGTGTCATTGGCCCCTGAACATGTTTAAAAGTAAAACCTCCTATGCAACCAGTTGGTAGTTTTGTTTTAAACATGTTCAGGGGCCACAAACACATAGGAGGTTTTTCCTGCTCAACGACGCACCGGTAGTAATATATGCCTCCATCTGCAGCTAGCACCATACACTTAAAGTCTCTTTAACTTAGAGAATTCACCTCACATGTAATTGATAAATGTTTAATGAATTAGATTCCTCCGACAGACATACAAGCCGCCTGGTTAGGTACCATTAATTTGAAGACGTACAATGTGGGGCATGCATCGTACTATCTGTTAGGTAATATGGTGAAAAAATAACATGTTTGTTTCCTGTAATACCACAAACCAAAATGTGAGACACATTTTTCTTTTTTCAACTAAGTTGACACAGTTGAACTTGTATTTTTAAGTTTGATGGTAAAAGTTAAAATCAAATTACTATCATCAATATGGTCAAATTACATGTAGTTACAAAATAGTTAAGACGTAAAACAACAAATTGTTGGTCAGTGTCATTGATTTCAACTGGCTTTTAAACAAACACAATATTTTGAAACATTTTCCTCCAATAAAATTTATTCTTCAGGATTTCTTTTAAAATGAAATGTGGCAAAATTGCTCTCAAAAATTAAAATATGCAGCCCTTGCTGCTCTTCATACAAGTATGACATATTCCAAAGCACAATGGCTAGATTCCCAGCAAACACAACACGTTTTACAAAACGTTTAAAAGTTGGGTTATATAAAGGGTTTTAATAACATTTAGAAAACTTTTTTGAAAATTCAATGCAAAATATTCTAACAAAATGCTAAAAATGCTTGACAAAAAATATTTTGCAATAACATTTTTTAAATGTTGTTATATAACCTGATATTTATCATACACAAAAATTGTGTTTTGAAATTATGTGTACATGTATGTGAAGAAAAGAATGCATTTTATGCAACCTTTACTATAAATCGCAATTAGACCCCATATGACGTATTACCGATGCGCAAATCTTTACTCCGTAATTCATTGATGTGTACAAAAGTTGAACATTCTTCAATTGTGCAGTAAAGATGTCCGCATCAATGGCATACATTGTACATCATGGATCTAATCGCAGTGACTTTTTTGATTCACTGAAAAGGTGACTAGTGCATGATGGGATATATACATGTATTTACGGAAAGGGGTCTATGAAAAGTGACACTGTTGAATAGAATTCCTTCATCACAATACATTGTAGGTGACATCACCATCAGCATTGCGCTCTTCCAATTGAAATCCATACACCCCCTATGGAAGACATGACCTTAATCTCCCCAAACAAGGGGTGTACATGTAGATTTCAAATGGAGTCAGCCATTCAGGTAACCCCATTTGAAATTCACACCCCCTGTGTGGAAGATTAAGGTCATGTTTTCCATAGGGGGTGTATGGATTTCAACTGGAATAGCCAAGCAATGGTACTTCAAATGTTGTACAGATCTGTCAAGTATTGCGCACATATCATGTCACATTGGTGAAATAAAAGGAGCGTTCACAGGAAATACTGCGTCTGAAATGTAGGAATGGGAGGAAACACATGTGTCTGTACCTAGGACTTTGACAGAATATGTATAGACTGCAGTGTCTATTACCATGGGATCTGTTACAGGTGACACAAAGACGAACATGACGAACGGTCACATTGATTGATAATTATTGTTGCACATTAAACGAGTATTTTGTGATCCTAACATCCCCATGACATTATTCCAGGCCTTGCCGTCCTAGATTTTAAAGGCGTAGTGGTTAATCACTGCTAGCATGACTCTAGGCGAGTTCGAGAGGTTGAATTTTCACAAATATATCTCTTATTTGGGCATAATCATGTAGAGCTTCGGTCTTAATACGGTTTATGTATTTACGTTGAAATGTTTTGACTTTCTACGCTTGGCCTTGGAAGGGGCACAGAATCGATTAGGCCTAAATGCTGAAATGCATGAATGGCTGATTTTGGAAGATTCGCAGCGAGTGATATTTAGTGTCTTTGGCGAGTAGAAAATCGCTCACTAGAAATCGAGTTTGGGCAAGCGGTGGCGAGCGAGAGCGATCGCTCGCCTCAAACGGCAAGGCCTGTTATTCAGTAGATATCCCTAAAAAAACTTATTCCCAAAATTTGAGTTCATTCCGATTTTGTGTCTGCGAGTCATGCATGATTGTGTGAATTACACTGCTCCATAGACAATGTGTTGTAATCTTGTTATGGTGTACCAGAACGTAATTCAAATTTCATGATATTTTTGCTAAACAAAATTACCGGTAATCTGCAAGAAATATTTTGTACATAAACATTAATGTAGTCAGAGGAGGTTTCCAGCAGTATAAAAAACTCAACTCTTTTTGAGAAAAGTGGGGGGATGATGCTGTGGATCACAAAATGCCCTTATAATTATTACCTCTGATTTTGGGGTACGTCTACCATTATTATTTTTTGACGAGGTGTATTACCGAGCTTCAAAACTATCCCATTTGGGGTAATTTTTACCTAAAATTGTCGTCTTACGGGGCTTCTTGTTTCTTTTCTTTTTTTTATAAACATGGGCCCATGTCTAAAGATTTTCTGTGAAAAATTGCCATTTTTGGATGACTTTCACAGCAAGGATTCGTTCGTATGAGTTTAATACCCATTAGGCCTAAACATACCATGTTTTACACAATTTCCCTACAAAAATTACCCTAAAAAAAAAGCAGCAATCTGGGAAATTTGCTATTTTTTCCCACTCAAATCACTGGACCCTGCTCAACACTATATAATCTTTACAGATGACTGAAGACTGCGGCATTCAGGTTTATCAATGATGGAACTTTGCACAATAATTTCCCCTTTTTAAAATACTACACTGCTGAAATACACAAGTAAGGCGTACTACAGTGGCGAGCATCTGACTTTCTATATTAAAGATATGCAAGTGGTCTGTGTTGACTGCTAAACTGACAAAACGATTATGTACTGCAATTGTACTTAATGCCTTTTGCAGGTGACTCTAAGATCAATATTCTGGTTAATGAATGATTAAATACAACACAGTACAATGTAGATCGAAGTGGAAGTCGCATCAAACACAAAGAAGGAAAATAAATTTACAACACATAATTCTTAAAACAAATGAATGCATTCATATTTTCAACATTCTGATTTTTACATTTCACAATTAAGTGCTTTATTTATGACCTGTCTATGTCATTTACTTCAATCCGCCCAAATATTAGTTGAACCCGTACGCGATGTTCATAACACTGTACATACATGGTGTACGCGATGTTCATAACACTGTACATACATGTACATGGTGTACGGGATATTTATAACATCACCTCAGTCATGGACAACAAAGTGACACACATTGGCGACACTTGCGCTGGAATTAATTAATGATTTTCTTCGTTTTACCTCTCAAAATTAAAAGGGGGAATTTGTGACAGTGAAATTGTGAAAACAAACATTTTGTAGATAGAAATTTACAAATCTACTTTTTATGGATATGTTACGTAATATTGCTTTAACCAATTGATGTAAACACGGGAAACAGATCCTCCAATTATATTTTATTCTACTTCGGGTCACAGATGCCAAGTTACCAAATGTATTACAATCTGCTCTGAGTGCTCTCTTTTCATCAAAACAAATACTTCTTTATCATGTTTATCATACACTGTATATTAATACATGTGTACATCTTATCCCATTACTCCAAAATGATTTTATCTTCATATTTTACCCCACACTTGTTAGGTATGAGTCACACAGTATAAACAAAATCCTTGATATTAATAAGGGAAAACCCCAGCATACTACATATACATGCAGTCAATCTGTTGTTCATGCATACACGCTCATGCTCACCCCAGTTCAATCACATCTCCACTAACGACGCGTCTTTTGATGCAAGAGCATGATCCTCTATTATTCCGATCTACGATATAGTCAATGCAATTCTGCTATTCTCATTACTGCAGAATTCAACGTGTTCAAAATAAAAGATGTGTCTTTCTTCCCTCTCAAATTTGTATTCTCTCATTTTATCATTACCATGGTTACCAAGTTATTAATACTATGATAAAACAATTGCGGGGCTCATGAGAAGCTCACATAATGTTCTCGCAGAATTTGTTTTGCAGCATACGCAATTTTAGTTTTGATGTTGTTGAGTCGGCAGACAGCAAGACGACTCGAATACAAATTACCATTATCGTACCGCAGGGGAAACTATCTGTCCTAGTGATTCATAGGAATTTTAATGCTGGGATTCAAAATTGAAGAGGAAAAAAGATGATTCTAAATGGATGAAAACAGATTAGGTAATAATTTGAAATCGAGAAGGGGATGCCCCTGAAAGTCATTGCTTCTGATACTAAGTGGTTATTTTGTTTTGTAATTTTGATTGGAAAAGATATCAGTATTTTATGATTGTGCTACTAAAAATTGAAGTGATTCTATACATATCCCATAAATGACTATAAATGACTAGACTGGAAATACATTTTTGCACGTTTAGGAAGTGCCAACTTTGACACTTACATATCATGCTTGGATAGATCTAGAGGGATATGTTAAGCATCAAGACATTCACTGCTATTTACAATGTACCTGTTGGTAACTTCAAAGGATATCGCAATAGCAGGCTTTAAAATGGCATTTTACACACATTAAGTTTCATCAATTTAGTCCAACCCTTATCTGGACCTCTTTTATACAGATCACACTGCTATTCAGCAGTGTGATCTTAACCACAATGATCTTCAAAAGAAAATAAATTTGTAATGCTTTGACAACTTCATTTCATACTCAGACAACTTAATTTCATGCAATATAGATGTGTCTCAAAAAAGTCTTAAAACACATTTATATTGCACACAACGCTCAAATGCCATCCTTCAGTGTTGTTACTCAATATTGAAAAATCTGTTGTTGTCCCAATTTTAGCACTTCAGACATTCAACATGTTCAATGCTAAATTACACATAATTCACTTAAATCCAGATTTTTCAGTCAATGCTTGATCCCATAGCTGGTTAAGAGAGGTTGGACTGATTGTATTTTCACTTCCTACACTCGCATATGTCCAGTGGTATAGCGTCATAGGGGCAGGGATATGCCCCCAATTGATTTGAAAATTTAGGAAATCCCATAAGAGAATTGCTGAAACACAGGCTGTGCCCCCCCAATCAAACCATGTGCCCCCAATCATGGTCAGTGCATGCCCCCCATAGGATGACTTACATGTACGCTACGCCATAATTTGCATATGTCAGAAGCAATGGGTTGTATATTTATAGCTATATAGTGTACATTGTATCATCATGATAATTTCTACAACTGGTATAGCCTTGCTGGCCACTTAAAGTAAACTCACGTAACTAGTAGCTATATTTAAATTATTCAGAAAATAAATATGTGCTTGGAATTGGGAGAGCACACAAAGCACTGGAATCTTAACGAATCCAAATTGAATCAACTTGTTGTAACCAGCACTCAATGCTTGAACATTCAGTGTGTTTCCGCAGATGACACGCCATTGCACACTTTTTTATCTGCTTTTTTTTACAGAAATTCCAAAATCCGTTACCCTGCATGTCTCCACTGAGAGCAAAAATTGCCTGAATTTTTCAATGCACAGCTTTTTACCAAAAACCCAGAAGTCCAGAAAGCAATTTGGGCAAAACTGGTTATAATCTCTGCTACACAGTTAGTTTGCGTACTTCCGGTACCTGGAAAATTGTTACCCTGCTTATTTCCACAGTGAATATCAAATGTATCGTCCACCTTTCATCTCTCATAGTTTTACTCTGGTTAAGATGAAGAATTTTATTGACATTTGCGACTTTAACAGCTATTTTTATTATGACGATGTGAGACCCAAGATTTTTGTGCGATAGAGTTAAAATTTACTAAATCCTGCAGGAATAACACAGTAAAAACAGGCGATTTTACTAATGCGCTTGGACTGGAGCTTTGAGACTAACAATTAAATTAAGGGGGTACTACACCCCTACCCAATTTTGTGCCTATTTTTGCAGTTTTCTCCAAAATTATAGCGCATTGGGGACAAGTAAGATATGTATATTATAGGGCAAGGACTACAACTACTGCACTGGAAATTTTATTTCAGCACAGACAACAGTTGTGGAGTTACAGTCAAAAATGAGGAAAACCAATATTTGATCAATAAATCAATGAACTACTTGCTTTGAGTTGCTGAATTTTCAGTACAGTAGTTGTAGTCCTTGCCCTATAATATACATATCTAACTTGTCACCAATGTGTTATAATTTTTTAGAAAAATGCAAAAATAGGCACAAAATTGGCCAGGGGTGTAGTACCCCCTTAAGATGGCCTTATATCTCGCTGTATTTTTGTTTGTTGAGTTTTTTTATTTTGTTTGTTTGCAAGTTTATTTTACTTTAATGATGTACAAAAAAACACATTTAAAAGTAAAAGATTTGCACATGAAAACAAAGTGTTCACAACCCCAACTGTTCCGTCAACATGTTAACACTATGTTTTTGTCATAACAAAACAGTTTACAAAATGTAGTATTTTTACATCCTTGTTTTATATCAATGACATAACCGAATTATATTTCCCAAAAATCAAATAATGCCTTTAGTTCTGTCTACTAAGGTGTTTATATTGGGCCAAAGTATATTTTCTGCTTGATTTCTTCCTATGTTCAGCTCTATTTATTTTACAGAAGTTGAAATTGACACTATTGTACAGCATTGGAACAAATCAACTAATGTGTATGTATGTATATGCCATGGGAAGATGTGTCTTCTCATAGCAGTCTCATCTCATCTTTTTGTGTTATAATATTTTCCTGTAAACTTTTGACAAGAGCGTACTTGAAGCATACATCAATTGTTGATGTTTGCTTTGGTATGTTATATTTTTGCATGGAATGGAACTTTTTACCTTAAAATTAACCACAGGGGTGTAGCCAGTTTTTAGCGTGTGTGTGTGTGGGGGGGGGGGCAAAGGCAAATTGTCATCCTCATTTGTCAATTTTTTGTCCCATTTTCAGACACTTTACTCTTTGCTGTCCCATTTTATATGTGAACAAATTCTGTGGGGGGAATTGCCCCTCCAGCTCCTAAGGGTGGGTGGGCATCACCAGGGTATTCCATCTAGCAACAAAATTTTTCAAATTCATGATGTCATCTTATTTATGATAAAACAAATTCCTGAAAAAATATGAACTTGGACCTTGCAATTTGAGCATATTAGAGGTTGTGCATAATAGTCCCAAACAAAAATGTTTGGTAGACTCATAACCGGTGCGATCTTACCTTTCCGATGTTGATTAAGATACTTCTTGCATCGATCCCGAGATGCGGAAAAACCAATAGTCATTTTGTCCCACATAAATGAATAAATAACAAAACCCCCGATCCCCGGTGGACTCACCCAAAAGGTGACGTCACACCATATGATCGCCTTTATCCGACTTGGGATCCCTACTCGGACCAAACTTGTAGGGGTGGCGGGGTCGGGATAATCAACATCGAAAGGTAAGATCGCACGGTTATGAGTCTACCAAACATTTTGTTTGGGACTAGACTCAGTACACCGGTCGATCTTACCGCTTCGATGTTGATTAAGATACTTCTTGCATCAACATCTGAAAGATCGATCTAGCAAGTAACCGACGGATGGAGGTACAAGATTGGTCAGCATCTGATCAGGGATCGGGGGCGGGTAACGATGGTTTTCGCGAGGTCAGAAAAAATTTTCCCCCAACGGTCGGGAAACAAAAAGGACCACGCGATCACAGACATAAACCTCCTTACTTAATAAGTTTGGTGGTTAAGAATAGCGACACTGGTTCTTACCATGCTGAGTATTCTGTATAGTCTGAAAACCTGGTACCCGTACACCACCGTATTATGTTCGCCAACAATGTCCCGTAAACCTCCCGCCTGTCTCTGATTACTAACGTAACGGAAGTATCGAGAGAAGGCGAAGGTGGCTTCCGGGACACCGCCTGCTAGATCTCCTCAAGGGACAACCGAACGGTATACCCAAGATGACGAGATAGCTCGTGTGGAGTGGGCCGTGGAACTCGAAACCTTCGCGATCCCCCGGACCCCACCAACACCTGGACCAGCCATTGCGACAGCGGCTGGACCGAAAGGCTCTGTAAGGGTGATGAATGCGGTCGTGAGTCCCTCGCAAGGCTTGTGTTCGGAAGAAATAGTGCTGCAGCGCCTTATCGGACACCCCAGCCTATCTTTGGCTTCAGCCGAACCTTGCCCAACCCTGGGGATTGGAGAGGGACGAATGTCGGTATGCACCGCGCCCGCTCAGAGTCACGAGAACAGAGCGCCCGAAACAGTGTCGCTCCAGTGTTTGTGAACACGGAAGCTAACCTCGAGACCGTGTGCAACTCAGCACCGCCGTCCCAAGCCAACGCCAAACCGGAAAGCCATCTTGAGAGTTACGTATTTAAGCGTCGCTTTCGACGGAAGGTCGAAAGGGTGACCCTTAAGGTAATCTAAGACTGTGTTGGGATCCCTTAGGAGGATCACTTTCCTTTTTGGTAGACACTCGTTGAACATACCGTCGAGGCGTAGACTAATAAGGTAACCATCGGCTATGATAGTCGACCCGTCTCGAAACCTCGGTGAATGGAGAGGACAGCTGACTTATAGCTGGCCCCAGTGGCCCGCTGAAGTCTTGCTTGGAACTTTTCTGTCAGAAACTCCGGAACTAGCAGCACAGAGGCTCTAGCGGGAGAGCTATTTGTCTCATTGCACCAAGCGTAGTATGGAGCCAGACTCTGGCTATATCGCACGGAGGGTAGACTTCCGCCTAGCCCCGGCGATGAGAAAACAGCTTCTGATGAAAAGTATCCCTCCGCTGCGTGTTCCCTGGCAAGGGCCATGCAGCTCACTGCAGGTGCTCTAGTGGTCGCCTGGGTACCTCCGCTCCGGGCATCCGGAGTAGATCTGGTACTGGGAGTGCCAGCGGCCTTGCCGCTAGCAGAATGACAATGCAGTCTTCCCACCCGATCTTGGCCACCACCCTCATGAGTAGTGAGATCGGAGGGACTGCATAAGCTGTCATGCCTCCCCAGTCTATGGACAGAGCGTCCACGGTGAATGCTTGGGGGTCCGCGACCCTTGAGCAGTACACCGGCAGTGGATAGACTGGGGCGGGAGAGATGCGAACAGATCTTTCGAGGGGTGGTACATCCCCTTGAAGATCGTCTGAGCGACCTGCGGAGCAAGGGACCATTCTGCTGGTCCCGACACCCTTCCTCGTGACAGATTGTGCGCGAGGATGCTGGTGACGCCCGCGATGTGTATCGCTCTCATCGTAATCTGCCTGAACTTGCACCACCCTATCAGGTGTCGTGCATGCAGGCTCAATCGTGGTGGCCCGGAGTCCCCTTGTCTGTTGGGGTAGGCTACCACGGTTGTGCTATCCGTCAGGACAACGGTATGTGATTCCACGATCACCTCCTCGTAAGCGAGGGAGGTTGATGTGAAACTCTGTCTCTATGGCCCCATAGGCCCGAGACGGAGTCTCCGTGGATGTGGACCCCCAGCCCGCTTTTGACGCTATGGTTGTC
The DNA here is from genome assembly GCF_039555335.1 of Amphiura filiformis. Taxonomy (NCBI): domain Eukaryota; kingdom Metazoa; phylum Echinodermata; class Ophiuroidea; order Amphilepidida; family Amphiuridae; genus Amphiura; species Amphiura filiformis. The sequence continues at coordinate 897,157 of NW_027305494.1, forward strand.
ACCACGTGACATACCGGGTGCAGGAAACCTGACACCCTGGGTCAAATTGGGCTGATGGGTCCACCACCAGAGTTCTCTCGCGCGATCTCCGACAACGGAACCGCGAGGGATATTGGTGATTTACTGGGCCTGCAAGCAGGCTAGAAGGTGTAGGGGTAAGCCTAACGTAGAAACGGCAGTACAGTACGAGGTCTACCATACTGGCCATTAGGCCTACCACCTTCATCCATGCCACAGCGGGTTTTGCCCGAGACTCGCCAAGAGTCAGGCACACCGCACCATGTTCGCACCCGCCGGGTGAGAGCACCGCGAACCCCTCCGTGAGGGTGATCCGGTCCCTACAAATAGTGGTGTTCGCGTCGGGACCACGCTGGACTTTTTGAGCTGATCAAAAATCCAGGGTCCCGCACCCTCACGGACTATCAACCCCATGAGACCCGTAGTCTTCAGTGGAGTGCGTCCGTGATATGAGCCAAACGTCCAGGTAGCAACTGATGTTGACACCCCTGTGCTTCAGGTACGCTGCCACCGCTTCTGACCAAGAGTGTTAAACACCCTGGGAGAGATGGACAGTCCGGATGGCCGGTATCAAAACTGGTAATTTTGATCCTGTACCTAGAAGCGCAGATGCCTCCGATCTTGAGAGGCGATTGGCATATGCAGATAGGCGTCCGAGAGATCTAGCGATGCTGTGCCCATGCCCCTGATGGGGCAGGCTAGCACCGAGGCGAGAGTCCCCATTCTGAACCTTTTGGGCCTGAAGAACGTGTTCAACAGCCTGCGGTTCCGGATGGGGCTCCCGTCGCCGTCTTCCTTGGAGCCAATGGCTCCAAGATCACCCGAGAACGGGGGTAGACCGGGACAATCGCCCGCTTGTGAGAAGCTGTGTGATCCCTGTCAGTAGTGCCCGACGCTGGGGGCCGTCTGACGGTACTACTGTGGACCTCTGAAATGTGCAGACGAATGTGGGGAGACTGGGTTGCCAGTCTGTAACCCCCACTCACCACTGACCATACCCAGGCGCTCAGAGAGATGGTTTCCCACCTCTGGGTGAAAGCCATAAGCGGTCGCCCACTGGGAGATCCCCTGTGGAAAAACCGCTGAGCCCCCAGGAATGCTCTGCCTAGCTTCCCTTGGAAGAGCGCTTGCTCTTCTTCGGGCTTGCCAGCTGATCCTGTGCTACCCTTGCGCCTCCCAGAAATGGGTGCTGCAGAGGTAGTGGGCTCGGGTACTGTTGGTGGTGCACGGCCTGCTGAAGTCGGAGCTCCTACCCATGGTAAGGGCAGTTTCCGACCTCTTCAGAGTGCTCCTGCTGGTAGCTTATTTGCACGGTCCTCCACCGTGCGCAGAAGCATCCAAAGAGAAAAAGGACCCTGCCTTTCCATCGCGTTGAGCGATTGGAGTGGCAGGCCCCTCCCCCCGGCGCTGAGTGGACACCCTATGGGCTAGGCCCATGGAGCTCTCGTTGAGGCTAGCTGTTAGCACCGCTAATAGGCTCACCTCGCGGAAGAGCTCAGCTGTTGTCTGAGCGTGATACGCTTGACGACATCTGGGTCCCTCTCGGATCCCCTCAGGTAGGTCCCGTGGTCCGCCCGCGTTACACGCAGAGGAAGCGTGCAAGCACGCAGCGCCATAGCTCTACTGAGCTCGACAGCCCCACGATATCTACCCGTGAGGTTTGCCGGAATGAGAGTGCAGGCGTCCCCAGTGAGGAAGCAGCAGCTGAGCATCCTACTGAAAGGATCCCTGGTCCTCCTCCATGGACTCCCCCTTAGGGGTGTCCGGAGGAAGATCAGTGCTGTTGTTGCTCCCCTCAAGGGCAGCGGGGAAGGAGACTGTAGTGATGTCACTACCGGACTCAGCTTCCGACTCCTTTCCTCGCCCACAGTATCCGTGATCATGCTCCGATGATGACGGTAACTGAGGACGGGCATCTGAAAGCGGGTAAGAAGGCATAACCACTGTGTGGCTCGCCGACTACCTGCCAGCAGAAGAGGGAGTACTCCCGCAAGACCCTGAGGTATCCGCCATGGCACCACTGGGTCCGCATGCTCTCGCAGCCGCCGTCCCTAGCGCTTAGCAGCACGGGCCTACCCTGATCAAGATCTGGGTTAGCTCCATGCCGGCTGGCCTGGTCAACAGCTGATGTTGGTACTGCTTGGCCATCGCTAGGCGACACTTGCCACGGTGCTAGGCCGTGGAAGAAACACCCTGCGGCGGGTACCACGGGGCATACCCAGCCGGCAGCTGACCCTGAAAGGATCCGCCACCAGGGTAACCCCATGGTACTGCAGTACCAGCACCGCCTCCCCCTTGTTGCCACAGAGACTGTGGCGACTAAGGCGGTGCTGCGGTACCGGTGCGGTATCAGCGTGGTACCGTGAGGGTTCCCAACTGTGGACCGCTGTACCCTCGCCACACTGCGTTCCCTGTTTGGGGATCAAGCTGTGTGCTGGCGTGGTACCGGGCGCGGTACTAGCGTAGGTGCCCGTGAGGGCTCCGGCTGTGTACCACTGTACCCATGCCTCACTGCGTTCCCCGCAAGGGGATCAAGCCGCAGGTGTATGGGTACCCGCTATACCGGCTGTCCCTTGGCTAGAGGGAGCTTGCCTAGTACCACGGGTAGCTGAGCGTGCAGATACCCCGATCAATCACCTCGCCACCTGAATAGGCAGCGCCAATCAATGGAGCTATGCCCTGTTGATTTGACAGTGATCGATCAAGAGAGGGTAATTGACCCATTGACGGTAATGGATCACCCACGCTCCGCTGGCTCTCGAGGACATAAGTGGGTTGTTGATCAGCTAGGCTGTTCAAGCTACTTACTGTACCCTCTAGATCTTCGCCCAAGGTCGCTGTGTGTGGCGGACCACTCACGGCAGCTATGGGCGGGTGCATAGCGGCTACCACTGAAGTCAAGCCGTAGCTCGCCTTTGTAGCTGCCACCGAATGCACCTGGGTCGCTGTCCCGTGAGAGACTGCGAGCCCAACCCCTGAATAATCGCCAGCCAGTCCCTGTGGACAGCCAGCAGCTATTCTAGGGCCCAGGGTATCACTCGGCGGTCCCGCCATGGAACGCGCTGCCGTGTGACAACCCCAGTTGGTTCTGCTAAGACTACACCCACAGCGTTAGCCGCGGTATCGCCTCTCTGCTGAACCCATGCATGCTAGGGTTCAACCCAGGCAAGCCCGGGTACCCTTGCATGCTGCCCGTCCGCTGGCTACTACTGTGGCTGTGTGAGCCCGTAGAGATGCCTGCAACAGACGGGTGTCCGCCTGCTAAGGACCCGTGAGGATGTTCGCTAGAGGACTGGTATCCTCCTGCTACAAACCCGCTTAGGGTTTTCGCTGGTGGTTACCGCTCTGCTGCCTGCTACTTTGCTCCGACGTATAGTCAGTGCTTTCGCTGGCTGCTGAGCCTTTGGACGCGCTTAGCAGTCCCCGAAGGAACCGCCTGCTTGTCCGGGACCGGAGCCCCTTAAGCAGACCTGCCATGACCCATAGGGGCTGTCACAGCAGAATCTACCGTGATCGACTGGTATCCTCCTGCTGCAAAACCCGCTTAGGGTTTTCGCTGGTGGTTACCGCTCTGCTGCCTGCTACTTTGCTCCGACGTATAGTCAGTGCTTTCGCTGGCTGCTGAGCCTTTGGACGCTTAGCAGTCCCTCGAAGGAACCGCTTGCTTGTCCGGGGACCGAGCCCCTTAAGCAGACCTGCCATGACCCATAGGGGCTGTCACAGCAGAATCCACCGTGACGACCTTACCAGTGCCCTTGGTAGATTTCTTCTTCGCCTTATGGCGATGGCGACGGAGCCTATCCAAATCGTCAAGCTGGAACTCGGAGAGTCCTAAGCAAAAGAAAGACATCTAGAAGATCATGAGCACTCCCTGTGGGTGAAACAGAGCGGGTGTGGGTCCCGCTCCGTCACCAGGGAAGGGCAAGCCCGACAGGGCCGAGGCGAGCGAGAGAAAGGGAGGGGGCACTACCCCCCCAACACGCCACTCAAGCCCAGTAAGCAAACCTGAGCACGGAGGCTGTTCGCTAACGTTAGTGGTAAAGTAAGGACTGGCTAACTTTATTACTAAAATGTCAGACGGGTCCCTACCAATCCCCACCGTATGAATATCTGATTAACTCGTCTTTATTGGACGGTAATGAAGACATAACGATAGAGTAATCACCCTAACATAGCAACAATAACCTACCGTACATGAAATACAATGTGTATGTACAAACATCTATTGTAACTTACAGGCTGCAATGGTTGTTTACGTGGGAAACAAAATGAATGGCGCCAACGAGCGGCCATTTTGAATTGCTCGTGTGTCCCGTGATACAAACGGAGGCACGATATGTAGCTAAGTTTTGGATCGTTTTTGTCACTTTTTCGTCAGAAAATGCCGTCAAAACTATCCTCAGCCGAACAATACCGGTTTGGTTTTACCTAAGGTGTGAAACTACAACCGTATATCTCGCTTTGGTCGAGAAATTGATACACAGTGCTATGAACAATCGATAGGCACGCCTGTGTCAGTCGGAGACCAAGGAGGATAAGGGCGATCATATGGTGTGACGTCACCTTTTGGGTGAGTCCACCGGGGATCGGGGGTTTTGTTATTTATTCATTTATGTGGGACAAAATGACTATTGGTTTTTTCCGCATCTCGGGATCGATGCAAGAAGTATCTTAATCAACATCGGAAACGGTAAGATCGACCGGTGTACTGAGTCTGACATATCATATATACCATACATTGTAAATATGGCAGACTACTCAAATACATTCAACAAAAACATGCTTGCACTACCGCGACAGTTCGTCTCACACACATTATAACAAATGCACTACAATCAAATTGGTTGATGACAACATTTGATTGAATGGACTGCACTGCGCCATGATTACGGTTAAGGACATCGGTTCAAATCCTTTGTTTGGAGCCAATCGATAAAAGCATGCAGGGTCTCTATTATGCACCTTTGCATAATGGAATACAGATATGTATAGTAAAAATTGTGAAAATGTTAATAACGTCCCAATCAATGTTACATGTATACCCGACATGACAAAGATCTATCTCAATTTTATGAACTACATTTTGGAGGAGAAAATTGTGTATTTACGTTGTCCATATTCACAAAAGAGCTGCACTGTCCAAAGCAAATACATGGCCATGTTAATAGCCAGTAAATCACAGGCCTGAGATGACATAAATACTACCCTATCTCTAAAGTGCAAACACTTGCGACAAAGGTCACAGGGTCAACGGGAAAACTTATCAACTTCCTCAAGAATCCTCCAACCATTTAAAACATCTTCAGTTGCAGACCACACATGAATATTTGCCCTTTATGTACTGATGCTATCTGTCAATGGAGAAGTTCTTATAAAAATTTTAAAATGGTAAAAATGACAGTGGCTTTAAATAAATGAGTACAAACATACCTACTCATAGTACTCATCAGTGTTCACTATAAACTAAAAATTGTCGCATTCTAATATGTCATTGTTCATTTACCTCTATTCAAATATCATACAAAATTTGAACTCAAGTTGTGCACTAGTAGGAGTTTTTGAGCCCATCACCATGATCATTCTCCGCAGACTGGAGCTTGGTGGAAAGGTGGGTAGAGAACAGGGATGTGTGACAGGTTTGGGTGCATTTTTTTGCTTTTTGGATAACTTTTACTCTCAAATTTCAGAAAACTGGTTTAGAGATGTGGTGTCTTTTTTTTTCCGAAATGTTTTCCAAATATCTGGAAAATGTGGAAATTCATCATTGTTTTTTCAGTCCTGAAATAATGAATTCAAACAAAAATAATGTGATTTTGCCAAACCTATGCATTGTCTGGCAAAAATCCACCAACTCAAAATGTATGCATGTTCACAAACAAAATTGAGGCTAGTAAAGAACAATCAATTGTTCTGATGATTTCTTCTTTCAATATAAGCACAGATTCTTGTCCTCAATTTTAAAATCATTAATATATTTTGGGTCTCTTTTTCATCTTTTGGTATATTTTGGGTACCGGTATGTTTACAGAATCTCAACCGCACATCGGTACCCAATCCAAAATCCATTGGTTCAAAGGTCATTCTATGAATGCAAGTCTAATGTCCAAGTTCAAACTTAATGAGGTTAAAAGAACTGTGTCCTGACAGATGAGCATCAGAGAAGATATCTTACTCTTCCCAGAATCCTTTGCAACATTATGCGTCACCTCAGTTCATCAAATGACACTTTTAATACTTTTTACAGTTCTGGTTCTGGTTCTTTACAGTTCAACACCCCAAGTGGGGAAAGTGAACCGGTTGCGGTGTGTGTGCTTTTTGTTGCTTATTTACTTGAACAGCTGCTGTAGTTGAGCTTTGAATGCGATTGGGTCAGATATGGTTATTGTGTGCTTCTGGTAGTGAGTTCCACTCCGTGAACGGATCGTGGTATGAAGGAATATTTGTAGCAGTCCTTGGATGGTTGTGGTTGAATAAATGACTTGCTGTGTGACTTGCGAGTAAAGCGCGTTACGGGTGCAGTAGGGTTCGAACTGGGACGGCTAGGTGACCTTCGTGTGCTTTCTGGAATAGGCTTAGACGAGATATCTTCCGTCTGGTAGCAAGTAGCGGCCAGTCCAGGTCTTGTAGCATGTCGGTGACACTGCTGCGCTTGTCATAGTTGTTTTTGACAAAGCGGGCGGCTCTGCGCTGCACAGCTTCAAGATGGTAGATTTGGTCCACGGTGTAAGGGTCCCATATTGCAGCGCAGTATTCCAGCGAAGGTCTAACGAGTGATTTGTAGGCAATGTTCTTGATTTCCTCAGTACATCCCCGTAAGTTACGTTTGATAAAACCCAGCGATCTGTTAGCTTTTGCAGCTGTGCGATTGATGTGACAATTCCATTTCAAATTGCTAGCAATATCAACACCAAGGTATGTATGTGAGTTTGTTTCTTCAAGGAATGTACCGTTTAATGAGTATTTGTGTTGATTGGGGTGTTTGGAGTTTGTGATCTTTAAAACAAAACACTTGTCAGTGTTAAACGCCATACACCATGTCTGCTCCCAGCTACAAAGTCGGTCATGGTCACGTTGAAGTAGGTCTGCGTCGCTGCTGACGGGTCTGTAAATTACACAGTCGTCAGCAAAAAGTCGGACGGTGGAGGTGATCTGGTCTGGTAGGTCATTGATATATAATAAAAAGAGCAACGGACCGAGCACTGTGCCCTGCGGAACGCCTGATTGGACACGCACCCAGTCCGAAGCATCACCTCCAAGAACAACCTTTTGCTTTCTATGCATCAGGAAGTTGGTAATCCATGTGTGAGTCGGTCCCTGTATACCATAATGGGCAAGTTTCAGCAAAAGCCTTTGATGTGCTACCACATCAAATGCCTTGCTGAAATCCATTATGATAGCGCTCTGTCTGTCGCCCTTGTCGAGGGATTTGGCGAAGTCATTAATGGTCAAAATCAGTTGAGATTAAGATGATCGATTTCGGCGAAAGCCATGTTGGTGGTCATTCAATATATCATATTTGTCTAGATGGTTCATGACACTCGAATGGATGACATGTTCCATCACCTTGCAACATATTAGTCCCAAACAAAAATGTTTGGTAGACTCATAACCGGTGCGATCTTACCTTTCCGATGTTGATTAAGATACTTCTTGCATCGATCCCGAGATGCGGAAAAACCAATAGTCATTTTGTCCCACATAAATGAATAAATAACAAAACCCCCGATCCCCGGTGGACTCACCCAAAAGGTGACGCCACACATATGATCGCCCTTATCCGACTTGGGATCCCCTACTCGGACCAAACTTGTAGGGGTGGCAGGGGTCCGGATAATCAACATCGGAAAGGTAAGATCGCGACCGGTTATGAGTCTACCAAACATTTTTGTTTGGGACTAGACTCAGTACACCGGTCGATCTTACCGCTTCCGATGTTGATTAAGATACTTCTTGCATCAACATCTGAAAGATCGATCTAGCAAGTAACCGACGGATGGAGGTACAAGATTGGTCAGCATCTGATCAGGGATCGGGGGCGGGTAACGATGGTTTTCGCGAGGTCAGAAAATATTTTCCCCCAACGGTCGGGAAACAAAAAGGACCACGCGATCACAGACATAAACCTCCTTACTTAATAAGTTTGGTGGTTAAGAATAGCGACACTGGTTCTTACCATGCTGAGTATTCTGTATAGTCTGAAAACCTGGTACCCGTACACCACCGTATTATGTTCGCCCGAACAATGTCCCGGTAAACCTCCCGCCCCGTCTCTGATTACTAACGTAAACGGAAGTATCGTAGAGAAGGGCGAAGGTGGCTTCCGGGACACCGCCTGCTAGATCTCCTCAAGGGACAACCGAACGGTATACCCAAGATGATGAGATAGCTCAGGTGTCGAGTGGGTCGTGGGACGCGAAACCTTCGCGATCCCCGGACCCCACCAACACCTGGACCAGCCATTGCGACAGCGGCTGGACCGAAAGGCTCTGTAAGGGTGATGAATGCGGTCGTGAGTCCTCGCAAGGCTTGTGTTCGGAAGAAATAGTGCTGCAGCGCCTTATCGGACACCCCAGCCTATCTTTGGCTTCAGCCGAACCTTGCCCAACCCTGGGGATTGGAGAGGGACGAATGTCGGTATGCACCGCGCCCGCTCAGTAGTCACGAGAACAGAGCGCCGAAACAGTGTCGCTCCAGTGTTTGTGAACACGGCAGCTAACCTCGAGACCGTGTGCAACTCAGCACCGCCGTCCCGAAGCCAACGCCAAACCGGAAAGCCATCTTGAGAGTTACGTATTTAAGCGTCGCTTTCGACGGAAGGTCGAAAGGGTGACCCTTAAGGTAATCTAAGACTGTGTTGGGATCCCTTAGGAGGATCACTTTCCTTTTGGTAGACACTCGCTGAACATACCGTCGAGGCGTAGACTAATAAGGTAACCATCGGCTATGATAGTCGACCGCCTCGAAACCTCGGTGAATGGAGAGGACAGCTGACTTATAGCTGGCCCCAGTGGCCCGCTGAAGTCTTGCTTGGAACTTTTCTGTCAGAAACTCCGGAACTAGCAGCACAGAGGTTCTAGCGGAGAGCTATTTGTCTCATTGCACCAAGCGTAGTATGGAGCCAGACTCTGGCTATACGTGACGGAGGGTAGACTTCCGCTAGCCCCGGCGATGAGAAAAACAGCTTCTGATGAAAAGTATCCTCCGCTGCGTGTTCCCTGGTAAGGGCCATGCAGCTAACTGCAGGTGCTCTAGTGATAGACTGGTACCTCCGCTCCGGGCATCCGGAGTAGATCTGGTACTGGGAGTGCCAGCGGCCTTGCCGCTAGCAGAATGACAATGCAGTCTTCCCACCCGATCTTGGCCACCACCCTCATGAGTAGTGAGATCGGAGGGACTGCATAAGCTGTCATCCTCCCCAGTCTATGGACAGAGCGCCCACGGTGAATGCTTGGGGTCCGCGACCCTTGAGCAGTACACCGGCAGTGGATGATTGCGATGAGATGCGAACAGATCTTTCGAGGGTGGTACATCCCTTGAAGATCGCCTGAGCGACCTGCGGAGCAAGGGACCATTCTGCTGGTCCCGACACCCTTCCTCGTGACAGATTGTGCGCGAGGATGCTGGTGACGCCCGCGATGTGTATCGCTCTCATCGTAATCTGCCTGAACTTGCACCACCCTATCAGGTGTCGTGCATGCAGGCTCAATCGTGGTGGCCCGAGTCCCTTGTCTGTTGGGGTAGGCTACCACGGTTGTGCTATCCGTCAGGACAACGGTATGTGATTCCACGATCACCTCCTCGTAAGCGAGGAGGTTGATGTGAAACTCTGTCTCTATGGCCCCCATAGGCCCGAGACGGAGTCTCCGTGGATGTGGACCCCCCAGCCCCGTTTTCACGCTATGGTTGTCACTACGTGACATACCGGGGTGCAGGAAACCTGACACCCTGGGTCAAATTGGGCTGATGGGTCCACCACCAGAGTTCTCTCGCGATCTCCGACAACGGAACCGCGAGGGATATTGGTGATGACGACTGGGCCTGCAAGCAGGCTAGAAGGTGTAGTTGGGTAAGCCTAACGTAGAAACGGCAGTACAGTACGAGGTCTACCATACTGGCCATTAGGCCTACCACCTTCATCCATGCCACAGCGGGTTTTGCCCGAGACTCGCCAAGAGTCAGGCACACCGCACCATGTTCGCCACCCGCCGGGTGAGAGCACCGCGAACCCCTCCGTGAGGGTGATCCGGTCCCTACAAATAGTGGTGTTCATGCGTGGGACCACGCTGGACTTTTTGAGCTGATCAAAAATCCAGGGTCCCGCACCCTACGGACTATCAACCCCATGAGACCCGTAGTCTTCAGTGGAGTGCGTCCGTGATATATGAGCCAAACGTCCAGGTAGCAACTGATGTTGACACCCCTGTGCTTCAGGTGCGCTGCCACCGCTTCTGACCAAGAGTGTTAAACACCCTGGGAGAGATGGACAGGCGGATGGCGGTATCAAAACTGGTAATTTTGATCCTGTACCTAGAAGCGCAGATGCCTCCGATCTTGAGAGGCGATTGGCATATGCAGATAGGCGTCCGAGAGATCTAGCGAGGCTGTTCCCATGCCCCTGATGGGGCAGGCTAGCACCGAGGCGAGAGTCCCCATTCTGAACCTTTTGGGCCTGAAGAACGTGTTCAACGGCCTGCGGTTCCGGATGGGGCTCCCGTCGCCGGTCTTCCTTGGAGCCAATGGCTCCAAGATCACCCGTAGAACGGGGGGTAGACCGGGACAATCGCCCGCTTCGTGAGAAGCTGTGTGATCCCTGTCAGTAGTGCCCGACGCTGGGGGCCGTCTGACGGTACTACTGTGGACCTCTGAAATGTGCAGACGAATGTGGGGAGACTGGGTTGCCAGTCTGTAACCCCCACTCACCACTGACCATACCCAGGCGCTCAGAGAGATGGTTTCCCACCTCTGGGTGAAAGCCATAAGCGGTCGCCACTGGGAGATCCCCTGTGGAAAAACCGCTGAGCCCCCCAGGAATGCTCTGCCTAGCTTCCCTTGGAAGAGCGCTTGCTCTGCTTCGGGGCTTGCCCGCTGATCCTGTGCTACCCTTGCGCCTCCCAGAAATGGGTGCTGCAGAGGTAGTGGGCTCGGGTACTGTTGGTGGTGCACGGCCTGCTGAAGTCGGAGCTCCTACCCATGGTAAGGGCAGTTTCCGACCTCTTCAGAGTGCTCCCGTTGGTAGCTTATTTGCACGGTCCTCCACCGTGGCGCAGAAGCATCCAAAGAGAAAAGGACCCTGCCTTTCCATCGCTTGAGCGATTGGAGTGGCAGGCCCTCCCCGGCGCTGAGTGGACACCCTATGGGCTAGGCCCATGGAGCTCTCGTTGAGGCTAGCTGTTAGCACCGCTAATAGGCTCACCTCGCGGAAGAGCTCAGCTGTTGTCTGAGCGTGATACGCTTGACGACATCTGGGTCCCTCTCGGATCCCCTCAGGTAGGTCCCGTGGTCCTCCCGTTACACGCAGAGGAAGCGCAGCAAGCACGCGGCGCGCATAGCTCTACTGAGCTCGACAGCCCCACGATATCTACCCGTGAGGTTTGCCGGGAATGAGAGTGCAGGCGTCCCCAGTGAGGAAGCAGCAGCTGAGCATCCTACTGAAAGGATCCCTGGTCCTCCTCCATGGACTCCCCTTAGGGGGTGTCCGGAGGAAGATCAGTGCTGTTGCTCCCCCTCGCGGGCAGCGGGGAAGGAGACTGTAGTGATGTCACTACGGGACTCAGCTTCCGACTCCTTTCCCTCGCCCACAGTATCCGTGATCATGCTCCGATGATGACGGTAACTGAGGACGGGCATCTGAAAGCGGGTAAGAAGGCATAACCACTGTGTGGCTCGCCGACTACCTGCCAGCAGAAGAGGGAGTACTCCCGCAAGACCCTGAGGTATCCGCCATGGCACCACTGGGTCCGCATGCTCTCGCAGCCGTCGTCCTAGCGCTAGCAGCACGGGGCCTACCCTGATCAAGATCTGGGTTAGCTCCATGCCGGCTGGCCTGGTCAACAGCTGATGTTGGTACTGCTTGGCCATCGCTAGGCGACACTTGCCACGGTGCTAGGCCGTGGAAGAAACACCCTGCGGCGGGTACCACGGGGCATACCCAGCCGGCAGCTGACCCTGAAAGGATCCGCCACCAGGGTAACCCCATGGTACTGCAGTACCAGCACCGCCTCCCCTTGTTGCCACAGAGACTGTGGCGACTAAGGCGAGTGCTGCGGTACCGGTGCGGTATCAGCGTGGGTACCGTGAGGGTTCCCAACTGTGGACCGCTGTACCCTCGCCACACTGCGCTCCCTGTTTGGGGATCAAGCTGTGTGCTGGCGTGGTACCGGCGCGGTACTAGCGTAGGTGCCCGTGAGGGCTCCGGCTGTGTACCACTGTACCCATGCCTCACTGCGTTCCCCGCAAGGGATCAAGCCGCAGTGTATGGGTACCCCGCTATACCGGCTGTCCCTTGGCTAGAGGGAGCTTGCCTAGTACCACGGGTAGCTGAGCGTGCCTACCCCCGATCAATCACCTCGCCACCTGAATAGGCAGCGTCAATCAATGGAGCTATGCCCTGTTGATTTGACAGTGATCGATCAAGAGAGGGTAATTGACCCATTGACGGTAATGGATCACCCACGCTCCGCTGGCTCTCGAGGACATAAGTGGGTTGTTGATCAGCTAGGCTGTTCAAGCTACTTACTGTACCCTCTAGAGTTTCGCCCAAGGTCGCTGTGTGTGGCGGACCACTCACGGCAGCTATGGGCGAGTGCATAGCGGCTACCACTGAAGTCAAGCCGTAGCTCGTCTTTGTAGCTGCCACCGAATGCACCTGGGTCGCTGTCCCGTGAGAGACTGCGAGCCCAACCCCTGAATAATCGCCAGCCAGCCCCTGTGGACAGCCACCAGCTATTCTAGGGCCCAGGGTATCACTCGGCGTCCCGCCATGGAACGCTGCCGCAGGACAACCCCAGTTGGTTCTGCTAAGACTACACCCACAGCGTTAGTCAGCGTATCGTCTCTGCTGAACCCATGCATGCTAGGGTTCAACCCAGGCGAGCCCGGGGTACCTTTGCATGCTGCCCGTCGCTGGCTACTACTGTGGCTGTTTGAGCCTGTAGATATGCCTGCAACAGACGGGTGTCCTCCTGCTAAAAACCCGTGAGGATTTTCGCTAGAGGACTGGTATCCTCCTGCTACAAACCCGCTTAGGGTTTTCGCTGGTGGTTACCGCTCTGCTGCCTGCTACTTTGCTCCGACGTATAGTCAGTGCTTTCGCTGGCTGCTGAGCCTTTGGACGCCAGCTTAGCAGTCCCGAAGGAACCGCCTGCTTGTCCGGGGACCGGAGCCCCTTAGCAGACCTGCCATGACCCATAGGGGCTGTCACAGCAGAATCTACCGTGTCGACTGGTATCCTCCTGCTGCAAAACCCGCTAGGGTTTTCGCTGGTGGTTACCGCTCTGCTGCCTGCTACTTTGCTCCGACGTATAGTCAGTGCTTTCGCTGGCTGCTGAGCCTTTGGACGCTTAGCAGTCCCGAAGGAACCGCTTGCTTGTCCGGGGACCGGAGCCCCTTAAGCAGACCTGCCATGACCCATAGGGGCTGTCACAGCAGAATCCACCGTGTCGACCTTACCAGTGCCCTTGGTAGATTTCTTCTTCGCCTTATGGCGATGGCGACGGAGCCTATCCAAATCGTCAAGCTGGAACTCGGAGAGTCCTAAGCAAAAGAAAGACATCTAGAAGATCATGAGCACTCCCTGGGTGAAACAGAGCGGGTGTGGGTCCCGCTCCGTCACCAGGAAGGGCAAGCCCGACAGGGCCGAGGCGAAGCGAGGAGAAAAGGGAGGGGGGCACGACCCCCCCCAACACGCGACTCAAGCCCAGTAAGCAAACCTGAGCACGGAGGCTGTTCGCTAACGTTAGTGGTAAAGTAAGGACTGGCTAACTTTATTACTAAAATGTCAGACGGGTCCCTACCAATCCCCACCGTATGAATATCTGATTAACTCGCCTTTATTGGACGGTAATGAAGACATAACGATAGAGTAATCACCCTAACATAGCAACAATAACCTACCGTACATGAAATACAATGTGTATGTACAAACATCTATTGTAACTTACAGGCTGCAATGGTTGTTTACGTGGGAAACAACATGAATGGCGTCAACGCGCGGCCCCTTTGAATTGCTCGTGTGTCCCGTATACAAACGGCGGCACGATATGTAGCTAAGTTTTGGATCGTTTTTTTTTTTGTCACTTTTTCGTCAGAAAATGCCGTCAAAACTATCCTCAGCCGAACCAGACCGGCTTGGTTTTACCTAAGGTGTGAAACTACAACCGATATCTCGCCTTTGGTCGAGAAATTGATACACAGTGCTATGAACAATCGATAGGCACGCCTGTGTCAGTCGGAGACCAAGGAGGATAAGGGTCGATCATATGGTGTGACGTCACCTTTTGGGTGAGTCCACCGGGGGATCGGGGGTTTTTGTTATTTATTCATTTATGTGGGACAAAATGACTATTGGTTTTTTTCCGCATCTCGGGATCGATGCAAGAAGTATCTTAATCAACATCGGAAACGGTAAGATCGACCGGTGTACTGAGTCAGAGGTAAGCGATACCGGCCTATAGTTGGAGGGTTTAGTGCGATCTCCTTTTTTGGCGCCCTCTACGGAGGCGCCAAAATATAGGCATGACTTTGTGATTCTTTGTGAAAAGCTTCTAATTTCACTCTTGCTAGATTGACTTCGCAATTGTTTTGCTAAAATTATGCCCAGCTCAGAAATAAAACCACAATTTGCTTGGATTTTATTTTATTATTGTTTTCTGATATGCACAGGATAAAATGGTGAGCGTATATTCTTTGTTTAAAATACAAAATTAGGATTTATAAAAACACCAAATAAATCCTGACCTTTGTATGGGTTCAACCAGTTTACCGTGGTGCCTTAGAAACCCGATAGACGCGTGACATTTGACCATACACTAGGATCCACAACATGCTCATCTATCATGGGAACAGTTCTTAAGCCCTAATACATTTGTAGGCCTACTTTCATCCTTTGAAAATTTGGGTACACAAACTCATACTCTGCAACTTGAGGTCAAATTTTGCACTATGATTATGTAATTGAGGTTATTGGACTATGCCATTGGGATGAGACTATTGTGGTCCATAGTGATAAGATCAATTAACGAGGACTCTACTGATGGCTTTTGTTTGCTAATTACCATAGAATCTATATAGCGGTTATTGCCAAAGTTGCAATATGGTGGCACAATTGGGCGGAAAACTGTATGCAAACAACACGGCATATTAATTATACATGTTCTACATTGTTGTATTTTAAAACACTGAAGACCAAAATTGACGTTATTGCCATGATTGGATCATGGAGGTAGTAAGCCTACTACAACTCTGGCGGAAATTTGTTGCCACACCAGGGCCATACCAGCACGCTTCTGGTGTTAAAAGCACGCAATCGAAGCTAAATATGGGATAGTTCCGTATTATTTTTGTATAATAGTTGCAAATGCACATTCAGATTACACTTGCCCCTTCCCCACCCCCACCCCCACCCCCCATTTTCCAATGTTGGGAGACTGTAATGTAGAAATGATGACGATTTTGTCCAAATCAACATTGCAATAGGGGAGCGGGAAGGATGTTGGCCAATTAACGCTCAGGTGTGGCAACATTTTTCGCCAAGGTTGTAGCTATACTACCTCCATGATTGGATTAAGTAAATAACTAAATCCTGTTATCTACCCAGCAATGTTTGCTTATCATAATAATTGTAACAAACTGTAGACAGAAAAGGCAAACAGACAGAAATTTAGAGTTTTAAATTAGAGAGTTGACAGGAAGTTGTAAGAGTTAAATTGTTATGGATATGATTGGTGTAAGAACGAAAAAGTTGAATGTCAGATCAAAGTCATCCGAGGTGAATTAAGTAATGTCAATCACAAATTGTTACAGGTCATTTGAGGTGGACTAAGTTTATATTTGGATTGTCAGAACACCTTCCCCAATCAGACACATTTCTCTTGTTTGGCTTGACTTTGCAAAGAGCGCCTAATTTCGGTCTTGCTAGATTTACTTCGCAACTGTTTTGCTTAAAAGTATGCCCAGCTTAGAAATAAAACCACAATTTGCTTGGATTTTATTTTATTATTGTTTTCTGATTTGTTCGGGATAAAATGTTGTGCGTATATTCTTTGTTTAAAATACAAAATGAATGGACTTCTTTCTATGCTAATATTACATTATTGTTTTAAAGAGAAAAAAAAGTATCCAAACAGTTGGGCGCCCATTCCTTTTTTAAAGGAATTTTTATTGAAGATTGGAGTAACATTGGCACTCCTCCAATCTTCAGGCAAATTTCCTGTCTCGAGTGATTTCCGAAAGATGGTCGCCAGGGCTGGCGCAATCTCCTTTGCCCCCATCTTAAGGATACGTGCAGGCACGCCAGTCAGGTCCTGTCGCTTTGTTTGGGTCAAGATCGGTCAGTAGCTTTGTGATACCATTTGTGGATATGTGTATGTCAGGCATGCATGGAAACTTTGGGCCTGGTATGTGTGGGAGATTATCAACTATTTCCTGTTGAAAGACCGACTCAAATTGTTGGTTTAGAATGTCAGCCTTTTTGACATTCTCAGAGATAAGTGTACCATCACTTTTTAAAGTTGGGACACCAAAGGAGTCTCTTTTTAGACTCTTAATGAAGGAATAGAATTTCTTCATTGACTCTGAACATGTATCTCTGACATACTGACGATAGTTCGACGCCGATTGCCGGTTCAATTCTTTATGTAAGTGATCGAAAGATCTCCCAGTCATCGGTGTTATTTGAGTGTTTGGCCTTAATAAAAGCTTTTTTCTTTTTCCTGTATATCCGTGATACATTACGATTGAACCACGTGTGGCTTTTGTGAGGAGTAACTACCTTGGTAGGGATGTTTTTATCCATGGTACCTTTGACCCTAGTGCAGAAGTCATCCACTGTGACCATATCTGAACAGATATCTTGAAAGTCACTGCTTATGTCTGTGAGATCTTCTTTAATGGCTGACCAATCTGCCTTGTGATAAAGGTGAATTCTCCTAGGTTTGGACCTATTTACTTTAGGACGGGTGTTAATTGTGACCAGTGGGATACCAGTATGGTCACTCATCCCAGGTAAAATCCTCACTCTGTCCATCAAGGTAGGGTTTGACATAAAGAAGAGGTCTAGTATATTAGTTCCATTTGTTTCCAAGTTGAAAAGACTAGCTAAGCATGGATCAATAGTCATGAAACAAACATAATTTGCAAGGTCTTGATGTACTCTGTTCAATGCAGTAAATTTGATCATTATCTACCCATGTTGCACTAGATAGCAAATCAGTACAGTAAAATTGAAATGGACGCAATGCATTGTGGGAAGTGTAAGATATCTTCTGTGGATGAGCATTATTGAGGTTAAAATGAACTTAAAATATGTGCTCCTGGAAACCTTATCCTGAAATGTAGACCATGTAAATGATGCTAAGAGTCCTTGGTATAGCAAGTGCAAGCTCAAGAAAAGAAGCGTCGTTATCGTAGGATGTCTATCACCAGATCCTAATCAAGAGGATGCCTGGATGCTTTGTACACATCCACTGAGCTTTTAAGCATCGTGACACGCTCACTGTGGCCATGATCTAAGTGTCTTGTGAAAAGCATGACAAACTTCTCCATTTATCGGTTTGTAATGAGATGTGCAGTCTATAATCTGGTTCAGTTTACAAGTTGAATCACACTCTATTATTTTCATTCAAATCAGTTCTTACAAGAAATGCCCCAAAAAGGAAAATGTTGAAACTTTAATGTATTGCTGCTAGCTGCAAGTGACTTACTTGAACAAGTTGCTGGCACTGAGCTTTATTTAAAATGGATGATCATGAAATTGGCACAAAAATATAATAAGGTTATCTGAAATATAGCAAAAAGGCTATGATGTTATGTAAATTATTTTTTAATATCAAGAGAAAAAATACAGTTTGCACCACCTTGCCCATTTTGCCCCTTCCTATACATTTATTTTTACCATTTCCATTGTATGCATCAACATCACTCAAAGAAAGACCCCTTTTATATCTGTGTAGAATGTGTGACCCACAAAGATTCAAATTTGAAAAAACAAAACCAATCACTGAAATAATTTTTTGGGCAACAACATTTAAAAGAACACAAAGAATGATATGCTTTCACCCCTCCACAAAAAAAAATTAAAATAAAATAAAATGTGCAATTATTACCCTCTCCCATACAATTGGGAACATAGATTGTCAAACAATTGTTTACTGATTTTAAAAGAATATAGAGCATTCAAATAACATTTTTTAAAGAATTTGGTAATGAAAATGTCAATAGAATTTGGCAACCATTATTACCCGCGCAGCCAAATGCGATTACACAATGGTCAAAATCTCTAGTCTGATCCCTAATCATAACATGCATGTATTGATATTAGGATTAAATGTTAAACTTTTGCCCTTGTAACGCCTTGTATACTGTATCTTATCTTATCTACGATTTTACGATAATAAGAGAAGTGTCAATTAGGACAAACATTTGGGGTTTTTTTTAGATAATACATGGTAATTGTTTTGTTACAATTTAGGTGGTGAAAAAGTTTACAAACTGTATGTTAGAAAATACCAAAAATATTTTCAACATGTCATAAGAACATACAAGTAAATAAAAATTCCTTTAAAAAAAGGAATGGGGCGCCCAATGGGAGCTGTGCTGACTCCCACTTTGGACGTGACGCGTATGTAGGGCCCTTTTCACCATCGCTGTCATCCAAAGACCCCATTACCAGCACATGCTCTGTCACCCAAAGACCCCATTTTTTTCCTTTACATCTGTCACCCAAAGACCCCATTAGATCTGTCACCCTAATATACAATACAATACAACCAAGCATTTATATAGCGCCCTCCAAGGACCACAGTGCTTTCCAGAAACAATATTTCCATCTGAACAGCAATGAGTCGTCTATCACTGATTTTCGAGGCTTCTTTTGGCTCTCACCCAAAGACCTAATTAAAAAAAGTTAAAAAAGATAAAAGAACTTCCAGGAAGAATATGTTAACATACCACAGTGCCAAGAGTTAACAGCATTGGCAAGCTATTAAAGTAGCCAAGTTATTATGTTCTGTACACAAATTCTGTATGCATTCATGTATTATTCATCGAATAAGGATCTATGTGATCTAAAATATTAAAATCTGAGCAAGAACTGCTAAGAAGTTACTAAGTATACATATGCGGCCAACCCTTTCAAACAAGTTGTATATTTAGCACTACATTGTGTGACTGACTCAGCTTTTGAATTTTCGAGTACTGTATGTTACAATATTTGCCTAAGTTTCATAATCCTTGAGCCAAGCTCCTAATACAATACACTAACTTAAAGTTAGGCTTCGACTTGACAAAATTTGTCCAAAGATTTGGAGAGAAATATTCAGACAATTCATTGACCGAGTATGTAATTTGTAGATGCTGCAGTCAACTGGTCAACCCAATAATCAAGAAGCACATACATGTGTACTCTAGTAAACTAATGGTCATAGCTCATGCTATATTGATGGAGTTTCATGAAACATTGGCTTTTAGCGGTTGTACGGACTCATGATTGGAAGGTTGCATGTTCGCACCCTGGCAGTGGTGCTATGTTTTGTGCCCATATAGACAAGGCCCTTAACCTCTATTGTCTCTCTCTACCCAGGTGTATAAATGGGTACCTGTATCCGCATATATAGTGCTAGGAAGGTAAAACAGG
The DNA here is from genome assembly GCF_039555335.1 of Amphiura filiformis. Lineage (NCBI taxonomy): Eukaryota > Metazoa > Echinodermata > Ophiuroidea > Amphilepidida > Amphiuridae > Amphiura > Amphiura filiformis. Next base: position 917,024 of record NW_027305494.1, read on the forward strand.
TCACTCATTGAGTGAGTGCTAGTTAATTTGGGCCAAACGCCAAGGAAAAGGAGATGGGAATTTCGGCTTTTGAACATTGCTCTATTTGCTCCACCATGACTTTTACCTGACCTCAAGGTTTTAGGATTAGGGTATAGTTAGGATTAAAAAAATAGCTAGAATAAGGATTATGGATCAATGGGGTTGTTGACCACTATTCTATAGAGCTGTGTTCACATTTGCTGACGAACATCCAGCGGAATTTGATCGCTGAAGTTGCTAGTAGTGATAGGCGCTGCCAGGAATAGTGGTAGTGTGAAGCGTAAGTTCCATTAGGCTTATGTTCGATGATTTACTTCTGACAAAAGTCAGGAGTAACGAGCTAGGCGCAATCTCCGCCAGGCGTATGTTGCAATGTGAACGCTGCTACACTTGGCACCTTGTGTAAGTTTGACCTTTTTATGGGCAGAAGCTAAGAAATTACATTTCGCGTGGTTGACAAAGGTCACAGAAACACCGGAAGTGGTAGCCGATGTTACGCCGACCAGAAGTGAATGCTTTGTGGAAATGGTCGGTGTAGTACTAGGAGTATAGGCAGTAGGCTAGGTGCTGACATGCAGTAGGAAGAGGGAAAATATTTGTGGGGTTTTTATCAATGTTAGCATAAGTTTTCGCCGGGTGAAACTCAAAATGTGAACATGCCTTATCGTATTTGAAGTGTTTTGCCCTTTAACCCTAACTTCCTACCTGGTTTTTCACAGTAGCCACCAGGGCAGACAAAACAATACAATACAATTTCACTTAAACTCTACACCATACAAAAGCATACAAATTTGCTTACAGACTTGCAACAAATTATAACCACTACACCATACAAAAGCATACAGGCATTTAAGTGGGAAACTACTACACCATACAAAACCATACAGGCATTAGAAGTAGTAAACTACTGCACCATACAAAACCATACAGGCATACAGGCCTAAAAATGATAACCACTACACCATACAAAACCATACAGGCATTTATAAACTAGTAAACTACTACACCATACAAAACAACACAGACATTCACCTAGTAACTACTACACCATACAAAACCATACAAAGGTATTCCAGTAAGTAACTACTACACCATACAAAACCACACAGCTGAATTGAGCTGATGCAAAACCATGCAGGGATTCCTAATGGTAACTACTACACCATACAAAACAATACAAAGGCTAACCCCTACAGTAGCAATATCCCTAGCCATTTTCTTTCTACTGTAATGTGTAGCTGATAAGCCACGCGCAATTAGGGTCATATTTATACCGTAATGTCTAGCTGATAAGCCACAGTGCAACTAGGGTCATATATTATACTGTAATGTCTAGCTGATAAACCACAGCGCAACTAGTTGTAAATACTATGTAGGCCTACTGTGTCAGTGAAATAAGCTGCAGGACTTTTGATGTTTTATGTTAATTATTTGTGTGTGTGTGTTTTTTTTTTTGGGGGGGGGGGGTAATTAATTTGTAATTAATTCAAATTTAATACGTAATACTGTATCTAAAAGTTTATTATGCTCCATTTTTATTTTGTAAATTGTTTTTGTAGCCCCAACCTGAAAATTTGAACCAGAATTACTATTTTTGGATTTGTTTGACCTATAAAACAATTTATTTTGGTAGAATCGGCAAGTTCATTATACTTCCTTCTGACATCCTCATTGTTATACTAAGTACACCAAATTCTAGTGTAGTAAATCGTTCAGGTGTTATAATGGTATTAGTGACCACTAACTTACATACTAGTATTTTGTAAGAAGGGAAAGAACAGCATCTCAATAATAAGATGTAATCTTCTCTGGTTAAATCCAGATCTTAAAAGTCTTGCTTCCTTCAAAAGAAAGATTATGATTTATTCAGTGATTATGATTTAAATTTTACAGTCTAATTATTTTGCATTATGTTTTTGACATGTAGGCCTAAATCTATAGACCTAAATTATATTTACACTAGGAAATCCCCTTCATGTTTGTTTACACTAAAAAGAAGACAATTGTAATTTAACTGCTCCCAATTGTAGAGTGTCAACATATTTAATATAAGCATACATGGCTTTAGAGGCAAAAGGACTGAAACCTTAAGCTCTCTCATTCAAAAGGCTAGTGGGAGGGGTGGTTTTTTTTTTTTTTTTTTTTTTTGATTTTTTTTGTGTTTTTTTTTTTTCCAAATCTTTGTTTTTCAAAAGTTTAAACATTATGCTGCCTTGAGCTTAAATGTTCATGCCTGTGCCTGTGTCAGCGCCAGCATAAAAACATCTTGCAAACCGCACATCCCATTAGGGTGAGCACTAGACCCCCATGTTCCAAGCATAGGACACAAGGATGAGGCCTTCTAAACGTGAAGCCTCAATCCGCTTTGTATCGCTGGGGAACTTATGTCTTCCATGTGCAGGGTGTGCGGCTGGCACTTGCTCGCTGTGGGCGTCCCATGATAAAATGATTTCCACTATATATTTTCCACTGTTTATATAGGCATTTCTCCTGCCATATGCTAATTTTCAAGTCATGTGATGTGTAGCATAAAAGAGTAGACCCTTTCCCACTATGCTAATTTTCAAGTCACCTGATGTATTCAATTCAATGTTATTCTGTAAAATGAAAGAGGAGAGCGTGGCCTAGCGGTTAAGGCATAGGACTGTGAACCCAAGGGTCAAGGGTTCGAATCCCAGGTCCGGCTCTTTGTGTCCTTGAGCAAGACACTTCACTCTACTTGCTTAGTGCTTCGGAGGGCACTTTAAGCTGTCGGTCCTGTACATGCATATTTTCTCACATTAATGTAGTGTGCACGCGTTAAAGAACGCCACAGGCTATTCGAAAAGAGCAGGGATCATCCCGGTCATGTTGACTGTACTTCAAAATACACTCATCTACTCTAGGTTCCAGAGTAAAAAATAAGTACAGCTTGTCTGTACGCAGTGCGACAATACTCATACATATGAGGGAGGCACTTATAAGGAAGAAGAAGAAGAAGAAGAAAGACCCATTCCAGCCTTATGCTAATTTTCTTCAAGTTACATGATTTATTCAATTGAAAACATGTAAATTCAAATTCTTCACTGAATTCAATCTATCATGTGACTTGGAATGGCGGCAATGATTACATAACCATTGCCGCCATTCCACGTCACATGATACATTGATGATTTACATGTTTAAAGCAGATTTACATGTTAAAGAACAATGTTATTTAATTATCATCCCAATTTGCATATAGCGGGAAAATAGTCCAATAGCAATGCAGGATACATCATGTGACTTAAAATGGCGGGGAAAAAAGTATATATATAGGGGTCCCAAGCTCAAAATCATTCCCTTTCTTCGTGACTCTCATCCAGTCAAGATGTCTGCACGCGAGCTTAGAGACTTGCAATCAAACTTGCATGACAACGAGCAGGAGATATTCCTGGATGAAGTTCTAAAAAAAAAGCGAGAGAAGAGAGTGAAGAGAAGTCGAGAGGAAAGGGCAATGGAAGATGTGAGCGAAGAGGAAGAAGCTTCTCAGGTGGAGAAGAGGAAAAAGAAGAAGAAGAAGCAGGAGGCATGCTCACCGCTCACAAAATCAAAGATCCATGGGATCATAGAGACTGCGAAGTCTAAAGAAGATCAGGAGGAGGAGGATCGTAGAAGAAGTGCTGCAAATTGGGCAGCCATTAGGAGATACAACGATTCTGTCCCTGGTGAGAGTTCAATGGCTAAGAAGCTTAAGAAGAAGACAAAGAAGATGAAGAAGACGAACCGGCCAGCCACAGAGTCTGAAACTGAAGAGCTGGATCTGCCTGCTAAGAAGGCTAAGAAGAAAACAAAGAAGACGAACCGGCCAGCCACAGACTATGAGAGTGAAGAGGTGGATCTCCCTGCTACAAATATTCCTCTGCGAACACAACCGAAGCCAAAAAAGAAAAGAGTTGTTCCACCAGCATCTTCTGTCCACGTTAGTGATGACGATGACTGGACGGCAGAAGGGAGCCATGTGAAGGTCGAGGACTTTGATGGGCCGACACCAAGGGGACCAACCTTCAAAATCACCCCTACATCTTCACCAGCAGAGCTTTTTTAAGATTTTTTCATCTTGGCTATTTATAGAGATAGCCAAGTGGACCTCCAAGCTGCTGAAGAGGGCCGGGTTCAGACCTACAACAGAACCCGAGGTTCGAGCTTATTTTGGCCTGAGAATTGTGATGGGCTTGGTTAAAGTCCCAACACAAAAGACTACTGGTCTACACACCCAGCCTACCACAACCAGCTGGTTTCGAGGACTATGACTAAGACAAGGTTCGAGAGAATCTCACAATGTCTGGCGTGCCAGGTTCCAGATGAGTCCCCTGACAATATAGAAGATAAATCTCACCGCTACTGCAGTAAGGCTCATCCTCTTTTTCATATTCAGAATGTCTGGGACGAGGTGAACAGAAACTGCCTACGTCGCTTCAATCCGGCATCAGACCTCGCTCTGGATGAGGCCATGGTTAAATATAAGGGGTTTCTTGCATGGTGTAAGAAGTTTTTTATGCCTTTGAAGCCTATTAGAGCTGGATTTAAGCTGTATGCGATCTGCGAGTCGGCATCTGGATACATGTGTAATTTCATGATCCATCCAACATCTCCAACCAATACAGCAGTGACGATGAAGGAGATTGTTATGGAGGTAACAAGTCCATATCTGGACGTCTTCCATCGATTTTACACAGACAAGCTGTACACTAGCGTGGCTGTGGCTGAAGAGCTTCTACAAAAGAAGACATACATCACTGGCGCTGTGAAATCGAACAGCAAGGGGCTGCCACTGGCTCTATCCAACAGTGTCAAGAACCCAGACCACAAGACCATCGCCGCCATGGCAAAGGCAGATCGGGGTCTCTTCTATGGCAGACAGAAAGGACAGCTGACCTGCGTGATATGGAAAGACAGCAAGGTGGTGCAGTTTCTGTCAACTGCTCATCAACTATATGGCCAACCTTCGGACACCCTGACACGAAAGGTAAAGGAAGCTGGGCAACAGAAACGAGTACAGAAGGCGATTCATGCACCTCGACAAGCAATTAGTTACACAAAAAACATGGGTGGAGTTGATCGGCATGATCAACTGAGATCGTACTACACATGCGCCCGCAAAGTCGCAGAAATGGTGGAAGCAACTTTTATTCTTCCTCATGGATGCAGCCCGAGTGAATGCCTACATCTGTTTTAAGTTGAGCAGAGAGGCTGCAGAGGCAGCTGCTGCAACAAGGCGCACACAACCAGCAGGGACTTCTAGAAGTTGTAACGCCCATCTAGAGCTAACAGTTCTAGAGATGGATAACGACTCTGATTCCGTCAGCATTGATTCTCAGGCCTCATCAGGTGATTCATCGGACAGCGATGACGATGATTTCGGGAGCTCATCTCATGCTGACTTCACACTTGATCTTGCGGTTGGGCTGATCGCTGGATTTGCCGAGGGCATGCCTCAAAAACAACAGCGGCATCCTCTGTTGCACCAGTTGCAGCTGCAAATGCTCACGGTGGTCATGGTGGTTTAGTAAAGATGGACGCCGAGTATCCGAAGAGATGCTGCTGGTGCAAAAAGGTGGGCAAGACGACCAAATCAGGAAATCCTATAGTCTCACGATTTGGTTGTGCTGTTTGCAATGTGCATTTCTGCAAGGGAACACAATGCTACCAGCTCCATCATGATGCTCCTTGGCTGGATGTTGAGACTACCTCTGAAGAGTCAGATTAAATGTGATGGAAGAGTTAAGAGGGTCAGTCATTCCACAGTGCCTACTGGTTAAATGTGGACTGCTCCAGGACTGAGCATTGTGTGTCAGGTCGTCTCAGTGGGAGGAGACAGGTCAGCTAATCTTTCCTTTTACTTGTTCTCATTTCTTCACCAAATCAACTCCAGTTGGCAAGGGTTAGTTGTGATTCCAGAGCTACATGGTAGGGTTAGAGGCGCTGGATGCTGTCAACTTACTACAGACTAGTTTGGTCATTTGGATCTTCCATTTGACGTTGACCGGCGTATCCCCATATGGGCAAAGTGTCTTGCTTTGTCAATTTATAACCTAGTATGGGTGCCAACTGGTGCTTGATCTTCTTTTATTAGCTGACCTGTCTGGTGCATCCTTCATCTTTAGGCCATAGTCATGCCACAATTTGTATTTTTGGCCACTTCTTTTCTGTATTTGGCAAAATAATGTGCTGTTTTTTCATAGCTTACTGTGGCATGCATGTATACCCGGTATTTAAAAAAGGTTATTAATTGTCTTGGGGGACTTAGATGTGCGTTCGTCTTGCCTAAGCGCCAAGACAGTTCTTAGCTAAAAAAAAATAAAAAAATAAAAAAATGTGCAAGTGATAGATTGTCCTGGGGGACTTGGATGTGGTACCCTTGCCTAAGCGCCAGGACAGTCTTGATGCCACCAAAAAAGCACAAAAAAATAAAAATTCAAAAGATGGGGATCAAGGTAGAAGCGTTCCCGCTCGTGGTTCCCGAGAAGTTCATAAGGAAGTATAATGAACTTGCCGATTCTACCCCAAAATTAATTGATTAAAAAAAAAATCAAACAATTATCCAAAAATAGTATTCTGGTTAAAATTTTCGGGTTGGTGGCTGCAAAAACAATTGACAAAAAGTGAAGCATAATTTACTTTTTAATATAATAAAAGAATTAATTACGAATTAATTACCACCCCTCCAAAAAAAACACAAATAATTATATGACATTTTTTATAACATCAAAAGTCCTTCGTAGCTTATTTCAATGACATTGCATAGTATTCTAGTTGCACTGTGGTTCATCCGCTAGACATTACAGTAAAATATATGACCCTAGTTGCACTGTGGTTTATCAGCTGCACATTGCAGTATAATATATGACACTAGTTGCACCCTGGTTTATCAGCTAGACATTACGGTATAATATATATGAAACTAGTTGAGCTGTGGCTTATCAGCTAGACAATACAGTATAATAAATATGTCCCTAGTTGTGCTGTGGTTTATCAGCTAGATATATTGGTGTAACCCAACCTGACCCTAAAATTAGGCCCGACCCTAGAGGGTTTTTTTTTTTTTCATTTTTATTCAATTCAATTTATTATTTTTTTATTTTTTATTTTTAGGCGTAATATATGATCCTACATATAGTATTACCACACCATACAAATCATACAATTGGTGAACTTGTTTGTTACTGGACCATACAAAATCATACAGTTTGATTTGTGCAGAGTACTACACCATACAAAACAATACACAACTTTCACTATTTTCTGTTGTATTGTTTTGTATGGTGTAGTGGTTACTGCATGGGTCCATATCAATACACACAGAGCCAAATATCATTTCAGTACTACACCATACAAAACAACACAACAGTGAAACATCTGGTTCTATACCATGGCCTACAAAACAAGACACAGCTAATATATGTTAAACACTACACCATACAAAACCATACGGTTGGTGAACATGTAACTACTAGACCATACAAAAGCATACAGTTATCTATGCCCGTGTTAACGGGGCATAGATATTGTATTTGTTGTGTTTAGTCTTCGGCTTCTCCTTATCTGCCCGTGCTAACGGGCATAGATATTCTGCTTATGCTCTTTATTCTTCTCCTCCTCTTTATCTATGCCCGTGTTAACGGGGCATAGATATTCTGCTTATGCTCTTTATTCTTCTCCTCCTCTTTATCTATGCCCGTGTTAACGGGGCATAGATATTCTGCTTATGCTCTTTATTCTTCTCCTCCTCTTTCGTCTTCTTCTTCTCCTCCTCAAGATCAGTCCTTTGCACTCCTCTAGCTCAAGAACTAAAGTAGCCTCGGGGCCCATACTTGGTATAATGATGGCCCATGACCCTAGAAACATCCTTTGGTACACCTGACCCCAGAGGTCAAAGGTCATGGGCTACAGGGGGCAATATGTGTAAAATTTGAAACATCTCTAGCTCAAGAACTATAGCGCCCTCAGGGTTCATACTTAGTATAATTATGACCCATGACCTCTAAAAGTATTTTATGCTAGCAATGACCCCAGAGGTCAAAGTTCATAGGCTACAGGGAGCAATATGTGTATATTTAGGAATTTAGGTACATAGGATGTCAACCTTGAAGGTATGTAGGATGTTAGCCTTATGCTCATCGCGCTATTGCCAAGGATAATTAAATCAGGATGTGACAATAGCTTATTAGCATGTGTCCAATTGATTCTTATGTATATGTATTGTTATAGAGCTATTCCAGATGGAGTATGTAAATTCAATGGAACAGCCATTAAAGGGACACTCCGTTTTAGGATTAAAGGGGTATTCAGATTTTTTGATTTTTTTTTTTTTTTTTTTTTTGATTTTTTTTTGCATGGAACATGTTTATTGATTTATTTAAGGAGGAGCGCCCTCAAGCGCTTACACAGCAAATGCAATTAAAGGTGCATTCCTTGATTTTCAAGTTAATATTTTAATATTTTAGTCAGTATACTGATAGCCCTTTTAGAATCAAAAATATTACAGAGTGTCAGGGTGGATTAAAGGTGTCATGGTAAGTTAAGGGCCGACGGGGTGATGGAACAACCATTAAAGGGCCACTCCGTTTTAGGATTAAAGGGGTATTCAGATTTTTTTTTTAAATTTAAATTTTTTTTTTTTTTTTTAGCATGGAACATGTTTATTGATTTATTTAAGGAGGAGCGCCCTTACACAGCAAATGCAATTAAAGGAGCATTCCTTGATTTTCAAGTTAATATTTTAGTCGGTATACTGATAGCCCTTTAGAATCAAAAATATTACGGGCTGTCAGGGTGGATTAAAGGTGTCATGGTAAGTTAAGTGCCGAGGGGGTGATGGAACAGCCATTAAAGGGATAATCCGTTTTGGAATTAAAGGGGTATTTAGATTTTTTTTTGATTTTTTTTAAAAATTTTTTGTTTGGAACATGTTTGTTGCATTATTTAAGGAGGAGCGCCCTCAAGCGTTTACACAGCAAATGCAATTAAAGGGGTATTGTTTGATTTTTAATTAATTAATTTTAATTCTTTTCGTTGGTATACTGATAGCCCTTTTAGAATACGGGGTGTAATGGTGGATTAAGAGTGTCATGGTGGGTTAGGGTGGGAAACACGGGCATAGATATTCGTGTTTGGTCAAACACAACTGTGCCATCTAGTTCTTCTTTATCTATGCCCGTGGAACGGTGGCATAGATATTGTATTTGTTCTGTTTAGTCTTCTCCTTATCTATGCCCGTGGAACGGTGGCATAGATATTGTATTTGTTCTGTTTAGTCTTCTCCTTTTCCTTCTCCTCCTTCTCCTTCTTCTTCTTAAGACCACTTTTTGCACTCCTCTAGCTCAAGAACCACAATAGCCTCGGGGCCCATACTTGGTATAGTGATGGCCCATGACCCCTAGCATCATCCTAGGGTACTCCCAACCCCAGAGGTCAAAGGTCATGGGCTACAGGGGGCAATATGTGTAAAATTTCAAACAGCTCTAGCTCAAGAATTATAGCGCCCTCAGGGTTCATACTTAGTTTAATGATGGCCCATGATCCTAGAAGTAACTTATGGTAGCCTCGACCCCAGAGGTCAAAGGTCACAGGCTACAGGGGGCAATATATGTAAATTTTTAAAACCGCTTTAGCTAAAGAACTATAGCGCCCTCAGGTTTCATGCTTGGTACAATGATGGCCCATGACCCTTAGATATTTCCTGAATTAACATCGACCCCAGAGGTCAAAGGTCATGGGCTACAGGGAGCAATATGTGTAAATTTCAAATAGCTCTAGTTCAAGAACTACAGCGCCCTCAGGGTTCATACTTGGTACAATGATGGCCCATGACCCCAGATGTATTCTGTGGTAGCCGCAACCCCAGATTTCAAAGTTCAAAGGCTTTAAAAGCAAACTAGGTACAACCTATTAACACAGTGTAGCGCAATAGGTAGCGTTTTGTTAGCTACATGTGTTTGCAATGGTAACGGCCCGAATCGCACGTCATGGAAATTGATCACTTGACAAAAATTCCCTTAAAAGGGAATGTGTAAGCATTTTGATATTGGTGCCTTGGACCACCTCAAAAGGCTGTCATTGTGGGACATGGCGTATGGTTGGTTAATGGGTGTTAGGAGGGTTAAGGGTTGTCACGGTTTGTAAGGGGTGACCAAGGGGTGGTCACCAGTTTTTTAGATTTTTATTTTAAGTGCTATGAGGATGATACTTATATCAATTAAAGCTTATAAAAAGGGCTTCCACATAATGGTCACCAACTTTTGATTTGGCGCCAATTGGGCGCTTTTTTATTTTAGGTGCTATGAGGATGATACTTATATCAAATAAAGTTTATAACAAGGGCTTTCACATGATGGTCACTAATTTTTGCATTTGGCGCCCAATTGGGCTTTTTTTTTTTTTTAGGTGCTATGATAATGATACTTATATCATTTAAAGCTTATACCAAGGGGTATAAGTTTTCGTGTTGTGAATAGGGGAAGGGGCGTTGGGTGTGGTCACGGGCATAGATATTCGTGTTTGGTCAAACACAACTGTGGTTTCTAGTTTTCCTTCTCCTCCTTCTCCTTCTTCTTCTTAAGACCACTTTTTGCACTCCTCTAGCTCAAGAACCACAGTAGCCTCGGGGCCCAAACTTGGTATAGTGATGGCCCATGACCCCTAGCATCATCCTAGGGTACTCCCGACCCCAGAGGTCAAAGGTCATGGGCTACAGGGGGCAATATGTGTAAAATTTCAAACAGCTCTAGCTCAAGAATTATAGCGCCCTCAGGGTTCATACTTAGCTTAATGATGGCCCATGATCCTAGAAGTAACTTATGGTAGCCTCGATCCCAGAGGTCAAAGGTCACAGGCTACAGGGGGCAACATATGTAAATTTTTAAAACCGCTTTAGCTAAAGAACTATAGCGCCCTCAGGTTTCATGCTTGGTACAATGATGGCCCATGACCCTTAGATATTTCCTGAATTAACATCGACCCCAGAGGTCAAAGGTCATGGGCTACAGGGAGCAATATGTGTAAAATTTCAAATAGCTCTAGTTCAAGAACTAGAGCGCCTCTCAGGGTTCATACTTGGTACAATGATGGCCCATGACCCCAGATGTATTCTGTGGTAGCCGCAACCCCAGAGGTCAAAGTTCAAAGGCTTTAAAAGTAAACTAGGTACAACCTATTAACACAGTGTAGCGCAATAGGTAGCGCTTTGTTAGCTACATGTGTTTGCAATGATAACGGCCCGCATCGTACGTCATGGAAATTGATCACTTGACAAAATTCCTTAAAGGGAATGTGTAAGCATTTTGATATTGGTGCCTTGGACCACCTCAAAAGGCTGTCATTGTGGGACATGGCGTATGGTTGGTTAATGGGTGTTAGGAGGGTTAAGGGTTGTCACGGTTTGTAAGGGGTGACCAAGGGGGTGGTCACCAGTTTTTTTAGATTTGGCGCCCAATTGGGCGCTTTTTTATTTTAAGTGCTATGAGGATGATACTTATATCAATTAAAGCTTATAACAAGGGCTTTCACATGATGGTCACTAACTTTTGCATTTGGCGCCCAATTGGGCGTTTTTTTATTTTAGGTGCTATGATAATGATACTTATATCATTTAAAGCTTATACCAAGGGGTATAAGTTTTCGTTTTGTGAATAGGGGAAGGGGGCGTTGGGTGTGGTCACGGGCATAGATATTCGTGTTTGGTCAAACACAACTGTGGTTTCTAGTCTTCTTCTTCTCCTCCTCAAGATCAGTCCTTTGCACTCCTCTAGCTTAAGAACTAAAGTAGCCTCGGGGCCCATACTTGGTATAATGATGGCCCATGACCCCTAGAAACATCCTTTGGTACACCTGACCCCAGAGGTCAAAGGTCATGGGCTACAGGGGGCAATATGTGTAAAATTTGAAACATCTCTAGCTCAAGAACTATAGCGCCCTTAGGGTTCATACTTAGTATAATTATGACCCATGACCCCTAAAAGTATTATATGCTAGCAATGACCCCAGAGGTCAAAGTTCATAGGCTACAGGGAGCAATATGTGTATATTTAGGGATTTAGGTACATAGGATGTCAACCTTGAGGGTATATAGGATGTTAGCCTTGTGCTCATCGCGCTATTGCCAAGGATACTTAAATCAGGATATGACAATAGCTTATTAGCATGTGTCCAATTGATTCTTATGTATATAGGTATTGTTATAAAGCTATTCCAGATGGAGTATGTAAATTCAATGGAACAGCTATTAAAGGGACACTCCGTTTTAGGATTAAAGGGTATTCAGATTTTTAATTTTTTTTTTTTTTTTTGATTTTTTTTTGCATGGAACATGTTTATTAATTTATTTAAGGAGGAGCGCCTCAAGCGTTTACACAGCAAATGCAATTAAAGGTGCATTCCTTAATTTTCAAGTTAATATTTTAGTCAGTATACTGATAGCCCTTTTAGAATCACAAATATTACGGGGTGTCAGGGTGGATTAAAGGTGTCATGGTGAGTTAAGGGCGAGGGGTGTTAGGGTGATGGAACAGCCATTAAAGGGACAATCCGTTTTGGAACATGTTTGTTGCTTTATTTAAGGAGGAGCGCCCTCACAGCATGGAACAGCCATTAAAGGGACACTCCGTTTTAGGATTAAAGGGTATTCAGATTTTTAAAAAATTTTGATTTTTTTTTTTTGCATGGAACATGTTTATTAATTTATTTAAGGAGGAGCGCCCTCATGCGTTTACACAGCAAATGCAATTAAAGGTGCATTCCTTGATTTTCAAGTTAATAATTTAGTCAGTATACTGATAGCCCTTTCAGAATCACAAATATTACGGGGTGTCAGGGTGGATTGAAGGTGTCATGGTAAGTTAAGGGCGAGGGGGTGTTAGGGTGATGGAACAGCCATTAAAGGGACAATCCGTTTTGGAATTAAAGGGGTATTTAGATATTGTTTTTTATTTTTTTTGTATGGAACATGTTTGTTGCATTATTTAAGGAGGAGCGCCCTCAAGCATTTACGCAGCAAATGCAATTAAAGGGGTATTATTTGATTTTTAATTTATTTATTTTAACTTTTTTCGTTGGTATACTGATAGCCCTTTTAGAATATGGGGTGTCATGATGGATTAAGAGTGTCATGATGGATTAAGAGTGTCATGGTGGGTTAAGGGGGTTAGGGTGGGAAACACGGGCATAGATATTCGTGTTTGGTCAAACACAACTGTGCCATCTAGTTATCTATGCCCGTGTAACGGGCATAGATATTGTATTTGTTGTGTTTAGTCTTCTCCTTCTCCTTCTCCTTCTCCTTCTCCTCCTTCTCCTTCTCCTTCTCAAGATCAGTCCTTTGCACTCCTCTAGCTCAAGAACCAAAGAAGCCTCGGGCCCATACTTGGTACAATGATGGCCCATGACCCCTAGAAACATCCTAGGGTATCCCCGACCCCAGAGGTCAAAGGTCATGGGCTACAGGGGGCAATATGTGTAATTGGTCTCCCATCCACTCAGGAGGCCATGACCGACGAAATGTTCAATGTGTATGAGGGCAGCAGTGGTCTCCCATCCACTCAGCAGGCCAGGACCAACGAAATGTTCAATGTGTATGAGGGCAGCAGTGGTCTCCCATCCACTCAGGAGGCCACGATCGACCAACGAGATGTTCAATGTTCATGCAATGCAAAATAGCGGCAAATGGTTGAATTCATACTGTTTTTAATAACGCTTGGATATAAAGAAGCTGTTTTGAACGATGGCAGTGGATTGAAGTATGTTTTGTACTTGTTTATTTGTATACTTGATGCTTCACTGTTTGCCGGGCCGCTTTTGCACCCGTGAGGCCTATACTTTTGAACTTCTGATATGGCATGCATGCATGTATTGATAAAAATATCGTCGAGAGAGTGTGGGCCAGTCTGGTGGTGTTTTAGAGAGAGAGTGCGTGTATAGTGGAGTATAAGAGAGAGTTAAGGCTTGGTGGGGTATTAGAGAGAGTATGGGTCAACCTGGTGGTGTTTTAGAGCGAGTGAGTGTCTGGTGGAGTATAAGAGAGAGTGAGGGTCTGGTGGGGTATTAGAGAGTGTGGTCCAGTCTGGTGGTGTTTTAGAGAGAGTGATGGTCTGGTGGAGTATAAGAGAGAGTGATGGTCTGGTGGGGTATTAGAGTGAGTGTGGTCCAGTCTGGTGGTGTTTTAGAGAGAGTGATGGTCTGGTGGAGTATAAGAGACAGTGAGGGTCTGGTGGGGTAGTAGAGAGAGTGTGGTCCAGTCTGGTGGTGTTTTAGAGAGATTGATGGTCTGATGGGATATAAGAGAGAGTGAAGGCTTGGTAGGGTATAAGAGAGTATGGGCCAGTCTGGTGGTGTTTGAGAGAGAGAGAGAGAGAGTGTATAGTGGAGTATAAGAGAGAGTGAAGGCTTGGTGGGGTATTAGAGAGAGTATGGGTCAGCCTGGTGGTGTTTTAGAGCGAGTGAGTTTCTGGTGGAGTATAAGAGAGAGTGAGGGTCTGGTGGGGTATCAGAGAGAGTGTGGTCCAGTCTGGTGGTGTTTTAGAGAGAGTGAGGGTCTGGTGGGGTATAAATGAGAGTGAAGGCTTGGTAGGGTATTAGAGAGAGTGTGGGCCAGTCTAGTGTTATGAGCATTACATGTATATCAAATAAAATTTAAAACAAGGGGTTTCACATGGTGCTCACCAAGTTTTCGCTTTGTAAATAGGGGAAGGGGTTAGGTGTGGTCATCACGGGCATAGATATTCGTGTTTGGTCAAACACAACTGTGGAGTTTTAGTTATCTATGCCCGTGAAACGGTGGCATAGATATTGTATTTGTTGTGTTTAGTCTTCTCCTTCTCCGTCTTCTCCTTCTTCTCCTTCTCCTTCTCCTTCTCAAGATCAGTCCTTTGCACCCCTCTAGCTCAGGAACTAAAGTAGCCCCTGGGCCCATACTTGGTACAATGATGGCCCATGACCCCTAGATACATCCTAGGGTACCCCCGACCCCAAAGGTCAAAGGTCATGGGCTACAGGGGGCAATATGTGTAATTGGTCTCCCATCCACTAGGAGGCCATGACCGACGAAATGTTCAATGTGTATGAGGGCAGCAGTGGTCTCCCATCCACTCAGCAGGCCATGATCAACGAAATGTTCAATGTGTATGAGGGCAGCAGTCTGAATGCGTGAATGAGTTGCATTATCAATCATGATTATCATGATGACTGCACGCCGGTTTAAGCTCTCATGTTTACAAGTGGACCTGGATAATATAATTGTAATACTTGGATTTATGTGGATGAATAGTTCTACCATTAGGGTTTACACCGTAAGTAGGTTTTATAGGTTTTATAAATGTGATTACAATTTTATTGCCTTAAAATCAGAATTTTCTCTTGACCCACCAAAGGCTGACAATACCGTGCATCGGTGGCTGACAGTAAAAATAGAGCTCTAATTTTCCTTGCACTGTATCTTCAAATCTGTAGGCCCTATTTTTCCATATTGGCCAGCATGCTATATCATCATGATTACTCTTACTAAGTTTTTTAGCCTGGCTTGAGCATTTTGTTTAAGCCGGGCATTGCTGGTCAATATCAGGACCCAACCAAGCATCATGCATCATGAGCGCGAGCATGCAAGTGTCTCTGCACGGCGCGACCGTTTTAACCGGGCCGGCCGCTTACCGAGGACCGGTTAAACAAACTTGCAGAATGATCCGAGAATAGAATGGAACGATGCTCTAAAAATGAATTTAAAAACAGTTCCAGGTTTAAATTACCTAACCCGAGGTAGCCTACTCACATCGTCACACCTCCGTCTACTACGATGACTGATTTCCTATGGTGAGGAACAACAAATGCTAGGCCTAGCTAGCATGCTAGGCCCCTGTGCCATGATGTTTCGCTACATGATATTTGTTAAAGTCTTAGTCAGATTCCTTTTACAAATTAAGCGCATTGCTAGCCGTCCAGCGCGTATTATTTGCACAAGGTCCAATGCACACGCTTGACGTCGCGCGCGTCCCGCGATGGTTAAGCTGTCAAATGAAATCTGAGGGAACAACAAATGCTAGGCCTAGCTAGCATGCTAGGCCCCCTGTGCCATGATGTTTCGGCTACATGATATTTGTTAAAGTCTTAGTCAGATTCCCTTTACAAATTAAGCGTATTGCTAGCCGTCCAGCGCCAGTATTATTTGCACAAGGTCCAATGCACACGCTTGACGTCGCTCGCGTCCGCGATGGTTAAGCTGTCAAATGAAATCTGAATAAGGCCTACCATTTACAAAATGATTGTGAATAAATACCTGAAGAAATTCATTGTTTATATTGTGAGGAACATAAGAAAGAACAACCAGCATGCCCGGCCAGCATGACTATTATAGGGCCATGAATTTGAGCTTCAAATTACCATACAAAATAATAAATAGGCATACTCAGTAATTGGTACCATAATGTGGCAAATTTTATGAGCAACAACGTATAGGCGATTTATTTTTTCATTGGACGCTTCTGTTTTGAGTTATATGCAAATGAGCTAATTAGCATAAAAATGCTACAGGGGACAATATGTGTAAAATTTCAAACAGCTCTAGGTCGAAAACTACAGCGCCTCAGGGTTCATATGTGGTACAATGATGGGCCGTGGCCGAAGAAGTATCCTATGGTAGCCGCAATCCCAGAGGTCAAAGTTCATAGTCTAAATGAAGGAAAAACCATCACCATTCTGCATTTTACGCAACAGGAGATTGCGTATTCCTCTACTCTAAACGGCATTCACGGGGTAGCAGGTCGATTCGGACTCAAATCAATTCAGCCACATACCAATTCGGCCACATGCCAATTCGGTCTCAAACCTATTCGGTCACATGCTTATTATTAAAAGACGAAATAAATGAGGACAATAAGGAGATACCGATATGCCAAAAGTAAAGAAACTGTAGTCAAAGGTGCCCAGTTTAATGCATAAGCATAATTTTAAGAAGTATAGGCCTAATAATGGAATAGGCCTTCATTTTGCAATTTTTTTAATATTACACTGACACTTTATAGGTCTAAGACCTTAGATGCCGTGGATTGATGTTGAATTGAAGTCAGCATGGAGTCCGTCTCAATAGGCCTACTGACTTTGGCAAATGTGACGGGCCCTGCACATATCGGCGGGCCCGCAGTAATTTTCACATGCGGGCAAAGGACCCTCGTTCGAGCAATGCCTAAAATGATCACAGGCCTATAGATTGACCTGACTACGTGTAATTTAACTTTTGCCTTCTCCTTTTTTTCCCTTTTCTCTTCTTTTTTTTCCTCCTTGTTTTCTTTCTCTTCTCTTCTCTCCTTTCCTCTTTATTTTTTTTGGGGGGGGGGGGGGGGGGAGGGCGCCGCAACATGGTATGATTTACTGAACTGAGCCTTTCTACTTGAATCCCTATGTTTTAATAAGAGTAGGCCTAAACTCAGGAGAGTGATTAACAGAGGTCCTGCAATTTTATCAAATGAAGGCCTGGTGCTAAGGTGTTGGGTTGTTACTGCGGTGTGGTAGGCCCTAATAAGGTCCCGGGTGCGATTTTTTTTCGTACATCATAAAATTGTTTGTAAACTTGGGGTTTTATTTTTTCGTTTTCATGATCAAACAAGGAATAAAGCAGAACTCACTGAAAAATAAGATTTTCTGACAATTGCAAACCTTAAATGGCCTAGATGTAGGCCTAGGCCTATGTTGCGAGCGGAGCGAGCAGGACAATTTGCATAGGCCTATTTAAGCGTTTCCGTACTGTTTTCCTAAGCCTTTAGAGTGTTTTAAAATGGCGCCCCATGAATGCATGCCAAAAATCGCTTGCCCTGCCCGTCTCGACTTGCCAAAAATTGCTTGCCCCCCTTTTCGATCGCCAAAAATCCCCCCCCCCCATTTAACCCTCCCCCAGGGCTCATACGGTAATTATTGCACAGCCCAAAGTCCCCCAAAGTATAATCGTGTACGGTAGTAAAAACCAGAATTTAAAAAAATTTTGAGGGTGTTCTCCTTAGAAAATGTTATAGGCCTAATATGGATTAAAGTTTAAGAGAGGCACCAGCGCCGAATGGCATGGGTCCGAATTGACTGGGGGCCGAGTTGAAGTGGGACTGGTCACGTCAAATCAACACGCTATCCATCAAGTGATATAAAAAATCCGTTAAAAATATAATGTCTTTTTTATCAAAAACTGAACCCTGTTGGGTGGTCAGGGCACCGACCATTATTGGGGGCACGGGGTCTGATTGAGGTACGTACAGACCATTTTTTTGGCAATTTTCCTATGCCTGGGATTTTCTATATTTTCAGATCGATGGAGGGGACATGTGCCCCCACCACCCAGGGGCGTAGCCAGCCCTCTTTGCCAGGGTGGGCAAGGCTCCAAAATTTCCCCAAATAAATAAATAGAGCGAAGCGAGCATAGCGAGTGGAGCGACCACTGGCGTGGGGTCCAGGGGCCCGCTTTAGGGCCCCTGGTGGGGGACCAGGGGGCGAAGCCCCCGGAAGCTCATAGGTTTGGGGCATTTTACACCATGAGGGGAAGCCTCATTGCATACATTTGTAACGTTTTTATGTGAAAAGTTTGCTATGTAAAAAATGTAAAGTTTTGATTTTAGAAATATCTGAAAGGGCCCGCTTTAGGGCCACGGAAACTCATTAATTTTGGGCATTTTAATACCATGAGGAGAAGCATCCTTGCATACATTTATAACGTTATTATGTGAAGATTTTGCCATGTAAAAATGTAAAGTTTTGATTCTAGAATGATCTCAAAGGAAACAAAAATGAATTTACAAAGTAAGAACAATGCAATAATACAATACTGATATTCTTGAGTTGATTTAACAAGTTGTTACATTCACTATTACATTCACTTAAATTATTTCCCCCTTCTCCCCTTCGTTCTCTTTCCTTCTTCTTTACATTCTTCAATTTCCTCCCTTTCTCTCATTCCTTCCCCCTTCCATTAAATTACTTTCCAATCACTTCCCCTTCTGTCCAAAGTTTCCATTCTTTCTCTTTCCATCTTCTTCATATTCTTCAGTTTCTTCCCCTTTCTCTCATTCCTTCCCCCTTCCATTACACTCACTTAAATTATTTCCCTTTATTTTCCTTCAGTTTCCTTCCTTTCTCTCCGTTTTTTTTTTTTTTTTTTTCAATTTCTTCCCTTTCATACACTCCTTCCCCTGTGCATGAATTGCTTCCCCACAAGAAACAAGCAAGTTGTTGTTTTTCCTCTCTTTCCCTCTTTCGCTCCCCTTTCCTTTCCTTCCCCATAGACCCTCTTAGGCTTCCCCCTTTTTTCATTTCCCTCTTTTTTATTTATTCAGGTTTCCTCTCTGTTGCTTTTCCTTCCCTCTTGACCCTTTCTTTCCCCATTCCCTCTTCTTTCCTTTCCCCTTCTTTCTGTTTTTTCGTTCCTTTTCCCTTCTTTTTCCCTTCTTTCCTATTTTCTTCCCCTTTCCTTTCTCTTTCTTTCCCTTGTCTCTCCAAAATTTTCCCCCAGATTTTTCCAGGGTGGGCGAGCCGCCCACCCTGCCCACCCCTAGCTACGCCACTGCCACCACCCCATGCCCCCACCACCCTGTGCCCGTATGATGCCACGCCACTGATGCAAACAGACGAGACTCGGGACCATTACATTCCTATTAGACATTGTTGTCTAGATACAATCATGTCAGTGAAATTAATATTGCCAGCCCAAATTAAACATAGAGCGTACTGCTACTTGTTCGTCCTCACCATGAGGGTCAAAATTTTTTTTTGTTTGCTTGCCCTCCACCGACCAACCCAAAATTGGCCAAAATTAGGGTTGACCGGCCATTTAAAAAGTTTTTTTTAGTTTTTATGGTTTAAAATTTTTATGCCACCACCAGAGGTATTATGTTTCCTGGTTGTCCGTCACTCTGTCATTCTGTCCATCTGTCCGTCCGAGCAGTAACAAACAATGCAGATTCAAAATGAAACACTCTAATTTAGATAGTGCGAAGATGATAATTAACCCGGGGGGAGGCACTCAAGATTCACAGTGTACACATGCATGACCAGAAAATGCGAATTAAGGGTCCTTGAGAATCAGAGAATGCACATGAATTGCGAGAATCTCGTTTAGGGGGTCAAAAATGCCTGTTTTCAGGAAAAAGGGTTGTTTCTAAACTTCTAATTGTGCCCAGGCCCGTGCGCAAATTAGCAAAAGTATGCAAAAGTCCCAGAATATCACAATTTGCAGCATAGCGAGCAAAAAATCAGGTGTTTTACGCTTTTTGGTCAAAAATGGTCCAAATTTTGGGAAGAAAGTCCACTTTTCTCAAAATTGCCCCCCCCCCTCTTGAAAAAGTCCACTTTTTAATAATCGGCACCCCCCAAAAAAATAATTTTGCGTACGGGCCTGGTTGTGCCTAGGGCCATTTTAATGATCCCACTATTTCACAAAGTGTGTTTCCTCTGCTAGACTTTTTCAGGGGATTCCCTGACAATCATAAACAAAAACATGTACTACTAGAAGGGTTTATTTTATCAAAAACCTGTAAAGCTGGTACTTTCAGATAAAATCCTGCTTAAGGGCCTATAGGGCTTAACACACTATAGCACACTTCAACATCAGGAGTCACCGGGAGGAATGTAGCCAGGAAAGTATATTGGTAAAGCTGTGTGAATCTTTTTAAATTTAAACATCCGAATTCCTACAGTTTGGATTGAAAATTAAAAGATTTTTTGCTCCTCTTTAGATGAGAAATAATACACCACTCCTATTCAGTTTAAATTTGTGAGCACCTAGTAAATAAGATGGCTCAATAACAAATACTTACCAAAAAGAAATAATAAAATAAAATAAAACATGAGTGACTGTGTGAGTTACTTTTTTCTTTTCAGCCTTCATGGTAAGTATTCAAACTCAGTAAGTACATGTAGAATGTACATTTAATATGGATGTCCTTACTAATTTTTAACTTTTTATATACATGAACTATTTCCATTAAGCCACTATTTATGATATTTGCCCTTTTCTTTTTAGCATTAATTTGAACAATAATTGTTTCAAAGTCAGTCATTTCAAACAAAAATTCTTTGAATGTTGTTCATATCACATGTACCCAGCTCAAATTATTCACATGAGTTCTACTGGTTCTTTCATCCCACTCCTCAATCTGCAGTGGGTAACATTACATTTGTGGATGGAGGGTCATAAATTATGGTGTAGGAAAGTATGATCACCAATATACCGAGTTGTACTGTGCAAATTTTGAACATAACACTCTGTTCTCATAACTTCAAAAGTTGTAGAATGTTCTGTGCAAGTGACCCCAGAATTTAAGTTTGCTTTTCAAATTGTATATATCTATATAGTAATGGGTATTTTCACACAACGCGGGTGGTGAGTAGTCACAAAGAAATAAGGGGATGGGGTAATGTTATGCAGTCTTGCTATAGGTCATGCCACTGCCTAATAGTCTTGGGAAAAAGGAGTCATTCAGTGAGGCTGGGAACATTTTTGGGTCAAAATAATGAAAAAAATGGGGCCATTCAGTGAGAGATTATCAGACATTTTTAAAAAAAGGGGGGCCTTGGTGACAGGTAAACAAAAAAGGGGTCATTGGGTGAGAGGGAGTTCAGTAAAACAAAAAGGGGCCATGGGGGAGAGGGAGTTGAAAATGGCAGTAAATGTGGCTGCACATCCTCGTCACCCATTTTTAGTGAGTGCCCCCTGGCATTATGTAATAACCGAAAAACCATAAAAGGGGGTCTTTTGTGACAGGAAAACAAAAATGGGGTCATTGGGTGAGAGGGGTTCAGTAAAACAAAAAGGGGTCATTGGGTGAGAGGGAGTTCAGTAAAAGAAAAAAGGGGTCATTGGGTGAGAGGGAGTTGAAAAGTGCCCCCACAGGACCTTTTCAGTGATTTTGGTATCGATGGGTGGGTTTTAACTTTCTAGTGGAGACCAACGTGGCCAATTGGGCGTATATTTGAGCAAATGTGCCCCTAACAGAGCCCAAATAGGGCAAATTTGGGTGCTTTTGGGTCTTTGGGGAAAATTGTTTGTGAATACTGATAGATGGGCAGCAAAAACAGCAAAATGTTGGTAAATTTGAATTGTAAGTTGATACTAATTGAGTGCAATTCTCTTTTCTACTTCTTTCATATGCCAACTTCTGGATAACCCCTGGATATCTGCATGTAACCAAACTTCTACTTGGTGTGGAACATATAAACTACTCATGATGTCAACCTTCAATGCTGAATAACCAACCTTATCTGCACACAATAGGTACACATTCAAATTAAGCTAGAGTTCCAAGTTATTGCTTCTTGGTAGATAAGCGTTGACATTTCTTGAAACACATATTAAAGCCATATTATAACATTTGCTAAGGAGGACACCCTCAATATTTTTCAAAATTCTGTTTTTTACATGATTATTTTGTACTTTATTAAACTAACATACTAATCTGCAAAAATCAAGCTCATACAGTGGTGGGCGGGACGGATATACACATCAAAGGATAGTACTGTAAGCATGGTAAGACAACCGACGGAGTAATACACATTAGCAACATCAGCTCTGGTAGTAAATTCCAATTTTCTCTGCTTTAACCCTAACATTTTATGGCAAAGAAATACCAGGGATATGAGAAATACTAATATCTATTTTGTAAGGAAATGTTATAATATGGCTTTAAATATTCTGTCAATATTTTGATGATCCAGCTCTATCTTTGGTAAAACATTTCACAATAGATATTTTGTTAATTTTCTTTTTTAAAACCTTGAAATCTTAGTTACCCATATCACACATCCAGTTACAGATTTACAAAGACCAGTAAGTCCTTCATAAAAATCAGACATGTCAATTTCTACGGAACGCACATGTATGGCAAAAGAATTGCATTAATATCTTACTATATAGTTTGCCGACTTGATGTGAAATGAACCATTGTAGCAGCTGGCAAGTGCATTATTTTGATATGGATGTGCACATTTGTATTATACCGTATATGAAACTTGGTAAATAGCCCCAGTTAGTGTTACCTTTTAAGCAATTTTGGTGTTTAGTGGAGACCAATGTGCCCGATTGGGCGCATTTGGGCAAATGTGCCCCAAATAGAGCCCAATGAGGGCAAATTTGGGTGCTTTTTGTGGTGTCAATCAATTCAGCCACATACCAATTCGGCCACATGCCAATTCGGTCTCAAACCTATTCGGTCACATGCTTATTATTAAAAGACGAAATAAATGAGGACAATAAGGGAGATACCGTATATGCCAAAAGTAAAGAAACTGTAGTCAAAGGTGCCCAGTTTAATGCATAAGCATAATTTTAAGAAGTATAGGCCTAATAATGGAATAGGCCTTCATTTTGCAATTTTTTAATATTACACTGACACTTTATAGGTCTAAGACCTTAGATGCCGTGGATTGATGTTGAATTGAAGTCAGCATGGAGTCCGTCTCAATAGGCCTACTGACTTTGGCAAATGTGACGGGCCCTGCACATATCGGCGGGCCCAAGCAGTAATTTTCACATGCGGGCAAAGGACCTCGCTCGAGCAATGCCTAAAATGATCACAGGCCTATAGATTGACCTGACTACGTGTAATTTAACTTTTGCCTTCTCCTTTTTTTTCCCTTTTCTCTTCTTTTTTTCCTCCTTTTTTCTCTTTCTCTTCTCTTCTCTCCTTTCCTCTTTATTTTTTTTTTTTTGGGGGGGCGCGCAACATGGTATGATTTACTGAACTGAGCCTTTCTACTTGAATCCCTATGTTTTAATAAGAGTAGGCCTAAACTCAGGAGAGTGATTAACAGAGGTCCTGCAATTTTATCAAATGAAGGCCTGGTGCTAAGGTGTTGGGTTGTTACTGCGGTGGGGTAGGCCCTAATAAGGTCCCGGGTGCGATTTTTTTTCGTACATCATAAAATTGTTTGTAAACTTGGGGTTTTATTTTTTCGTTTTTCATGATCAAACAAGGAATAAAGCAGAACTCACTGAAAAAATAAGATTTTCTGACAATTGCAAACCTTAAATGGCCTAGATGTAGGCCTAGGCCTATGTTGCGAGCGGAGCGAGCACTGAGGACAATTTGCATAGGCCTATTTAAGCGTTTCCGTACTGTTTTCCTAAGCCTTTAGAGTGTTTTAAAATGGCGCCCATGAATGCATGCCAAAAATCGCTTGCCCCCCCCGTCTCGACTTGCCAAAAATTGCTTGCCCCCCCCCTTTTCGCTCGCCAAAAACCCCCCCCCCCCCATTTAACCCTCCCCCAGGGCTCATACGGTAATTATTGCACAGCCCAAAGTCCCCCAAAGTATAATCGTGTACGGTAGTAAAAACCAGAATTTAAAAAAATTTTGAGGGTGTTCTCCTTAGAAAATGTTATAGGCCTAATATGGATTAAAGTTTAAGAGAGGCACCAGCGCCGAATGGCATGGGTCCGAATTGACTGGGGGCCGAGTTGAAGTGGGACTGGTCACGTCAAATCAACACGCTATCCATCAGGTGAGTGTAGTGTACTTTATTTCGTCATTTTATTTTAGTGAATATTACTGAATTTTGGTGAATCAAATAATGATGTTATATTTGAAAACATTTTCGACGTATTGTGGATGATATTGGATCAGTGTAATGTAGCTTGAACATTGTTAAATGCATTAAAATGTACGTTTTTACTTGTCACCGTGCATAGTCAGATGTCATGGACGTGGCCATACATGTCATGCATGCCATACAATGGCATTGTGTCAATCACGTATTGTACGGTACCGGTACTAGATACTGGGTTCCTACAGTCACACATTCGACTGGGTGTACGTACATCGTACATGCATAGACATAGTTATGATAGTATAGGATGTCAAGTGAATTCAAATTTGCCATCAAACTGCCTCATTTTATATACGGTAACAAATTTAAAGCCCCTGAGCCAAAAGTGAAAACCTTTTTGCCATACATGCATGTAGCGCTAGCCAGGCCAGGCCCGTACGCAGGATTTTTTTTGGGGGGGTGCTGATTTTGAAAAGGTGGACTTTTTTTCCAACGGGTGGGGCGATTTTGTGAAAAGTGGACTTTCTTCCCCAAATTTGGATCTTTTTTGAACAAAAAAAGCGTAAAAAAATTGATTTTTTTGCTCGCTACACTTGCAAAATCTGACATTTTGGGACTTTTTGTATACTTTTGCAAATTTGGGGAGGTGCGGTCGCACCCAAGACTTCCATGCGTACAGGCCTGCATGTAGCACTTTCTGTAGCAAAGTTACATCTTGTCAAAGATCAAAAAGAAAACAAAACATCATTTCGGTGGTGTTTCTAGATCTTAGTCTCATGATGATAGCAGCTTTTCTATGTGGAACTGCTATCAAAATCCCTCTAAAATTCCATGTACGAGTGTCTCATCACCATAAAAAATCATATATTTGGGTCAATTGAAATATAGACAACATATTTATAGGTTTCCTTGACCTACCTGTTCTTTTAAATTTCTATGTAAATATGTATTGTGTTCTTGGCGAATTTGGCTGACTAGCAAATGTGTTAAAGGTTTGCCTGGCATACCTACATAGTAGGCCTACATGCATGTAGGATCACACACGGATATACTCTGATCAGATTGTATATTTTGTTATATGGCGATAATTGGTCATATTGGGGGGGCAGCCGGGTTCGCAGGTTTTGCATGCAGGTGGAAAGATGGTTTTAACTGTGGCTTTTTCGGCTGGACGAAAACAGGTTTTACCAGCAAAAACTAAAAAGTGATATAAAAAATCCGTTAAAAATATAATGTCTTTTTTATCAAAAACTGAACCCTGTTGGGTGGTCAGGGCACCGACCATTATTGGGGGCACGGGGTCTGATTGAGGTACGTACAGACCATTTTTTTGGCAATTTTCCTATGCCTGGGATTTTCTATATTTTCAGATCGATGGAGGGGACATGTGCCCCCACCACCCCATGCCCCCACCACCCTGTGCCCGTATGATGCCACGCCACTGATGCAAACAGACGAGACTCGGGACCATTACATTCCTATTAGACATTGTTGTCTAGATACAATCATGTCAGTGAAATTAATATTGCCAGCCCAAATTAAACATAGAGCGTACTGCTACTTGTTCGTCCTCACCATGAGGGTCAAAATTTTTTTTTGTTTGCTTGCCCTCCACCGACCAACCCAAAATTGGCCAAAATTAGGGTTGACCGGCCATTTAAAAAGTTTTTTTTAGTTTTTATGGTTTAAAATTTTTATGCCACCACCAGAGGTATTATGTTTCCTGGTTGTCCGTCACTCTGTCATTCTGTCCATCTGTCCGTCCGAGCAGTAACAAACAATGCAGATTCAAAATGAAACACTCTAATTTAGATAGTGCGAAGATGATAATTAACCCGGGGGGAGGCACTCAAGATTCACAGTGTACACATGCATGACCAGAAAATGCGAATTAAGGGTCCTTGAGAATCAGAGAATGCACATGAATTGCGAGAATCTCGTTTAGGGGGTCAAAATGCCTGTTTTCAGGAAAAAGGGTTGTTTCTAAACTTCTAATTGTGCCCAGGCCCGTACGCAAATTAGCAAAAGTATGCAAAAAGTCCCAGAATATCACAATTTGCAGCATAGCGAGCAAAAAATCAGGTGTTTTACGCTTTTTTGGTCAAAAATGGTCCAAATTTTGGGAAGAAAGTCCACTTTTCTCAAAATTGCCCCCCCCCCCCTCTTGAAAAAGTCCACTTTTTAATAATCGGCACCCCCCAAAAAAAATAATTTTGCGTACGGGCCTGGTTGTGCCTAGGGCCATTTTAATGATCCCACTATTTCACAAAGTGTGTTTCCTCTGCTAGACTGTTTCAGGGGATTCCCTGACAATCATAAACAAAAACATGTACTACTAGAAGGGTTTATTTTATCAAAAACCTGTAAAGCTGGTACTTTCAGATAAAATCCTGCTTAAGGGCCTATAGGGCTTAACACACTATAGCACACTTCAACATCAGGAGTCACCGGGAGGAATGTAGCCAGGAAAGTATATTGGTAAAGCTGTGTGAATCTTTTTAAATTTAAACATCCGAATTCCTACAGTTTGGATTGAAAATTAAAAGATTTTTTGCTCCTCTTTAGATGAGAAATAATACACCACTCCTATTCAGTTTAAATTTGTGAGCACCTAGTAAATAAGATGGCTCAATAACAAATACTTACCAAAAAGAAATAATAAAATAAAATAAAACATGAGTGACTGTGTGAGTTACTTTTTTCTTTTCAGCCTTCATGGTAAGTATTCAAACTCAGTAAGTACATGTAGAATGTACATTTAATATGGATGTCCTTACTAATTTTTAACTTTTTATATACATGAACTATTTCCATTAAGCCACTATTTATGATATTTGCCCTTTTCTTTTTAGCATTAATTTGAACAATAATTGTTTCAAAGTCAGTCATTTCAAACAAAAAATTCTTTGAATGTTGTTCATATCACATGTACCCAGCTCAAATTATTCACATGAGTTCTACGGTTCTTTCATCCCACTCCTCAATCTGCAGTGGGTAACATTACATTTGTGGATGGAGGGTCATAAATTATGGTGTAGGAAAGTATGATCACCAATATACCGAGTTGTACTGTGCAAATTTTGAACATAACACTCTGTTCTCATAACTTCAAAAGTTGTAGAATGTTCTGTGCAAGTGACCCCAGAATTTAAGTTTGCTTTTCAAATTGTATATATCTATATAGTAATGGGTATTTTCACACAACGCGGGTGGTGAGTAGTCACAAAGAAATAAGGGGATGGGGTAATGTTATGCAGTCTTGCTATAGGTCATGCCACTGCCTAATAGTCTTGGGAAAAAGGAGTCATTCAGTGAGGCTGGGAACATTTTTGGGTCAAAATAATGAAAAAAATGGGGCCATTCAGTGAGAGATTATCAGACATTTTTAAAAAAAGGGGGGCCTTGGTGACAGGTAAACAAAAAAGGGGTCATTGGGTGAGAGGGAGTTCAGTAAAACAAAAAGGGGCCATGGGGGAGAGGGAGTTGAAAATGGCAGTAAATGTGGCTGCACATCCTCGTCACCCAGTGAGTGCCCCCTGGCATTATGTAATAACCGAAAAACCATAAAAGGGGGTCTTTTGTGACAGGAAAACAAAAATGGGGTCATTGGGTGAGAGGGGGTTCAGTAAAACAAAAAAGGGGTCATTGGGTGAGAGGGAGTTCAGTAAAAGAAAAAAGGGGTCATTGGGTGAGAGGGAGTTGAAAAAGTGCCCCCACAGGACCTTTTCAGTGATTTTGGTATCGATGGGTGGGTTTTAACTTTCTAGTGGAGACCAACGTGGCCAATTGGGCGTATATTTGAGCAAATGTGCCCCTAACAGAGCCCAAATAGGGCAAATTTGGGTGCTTTTTGGGTCTTTGGGGGAAAATTGTTTGTGAATACTGATAGATGGGCAGCAAAAACAGCAAAATGTTGGTAAATTTGAATTGTAAGTTGATACTAATTGAGTGCAATTCTCTTTTCTACTTCTTTCATATGCCAACTTCTGGATAACCCCTGTATATCTGCATGTAACCAAACTTCTACTTGGTGTGGAACATATAAACTACTCATGATGTCAACCTTCAATGCTGAATAACCAACCTTATCTGCACACAATAGGTACACATTCAAATTAAGCTAGAGTTCCAAGTTATTGCTTCTTGGTAGATAAGCGTTGACATTTCTTGAAACACATATTAAAGCCATATTATAACATTTGCTAAGGAGGACACCCTCAATATTTTTCAAAATTCTGTTTTTTACATGATTATTTTGTACTTTATTAAACTAACATACTAATCTGCAAAAATCAAGCTCATACAGTGGTGGGCGGGACGGATATACACATCAAAGGATAGTACTGTAAGCATGGTAAGACAACCGACGGAGTAATACACATTAGCAACATCAGCTCTGGTAGTAAATTCCAATTTTCTCTGCTTTAACCCTAACATTTTATGGCAAAGAAATACCAGGGATATGAGAAATACTAATATCTATTTTGTAAGGAAATGTTATAATATGGCTTTAAATATTCTGTCAATATTTTGATGATCCAGCTCTATCTTTGGTAAAACATTTCACAATAGATATTTTGTTAATTTTCTTTTTTAAAACCTTGAAATCTTAGTTACCCATATCACACATCCAGTTACAGATTTACAAAGACCAGTAAGTCCTTCATAAAAATCAGACATGTCAATTTCTCACGAACGCACATGTATGGCAAAAGAATTGCATTAATATCTTACTATATAGTTTGCCGACTTGATGTGAAATGAACCATTGTAGCAGCTGGCAAGTGCATTATTTTGATATGGATGTGCACATTTGTATTATACCGGTATATGAAACTTGGTAAATAGCCCCAGTTAGTGTTACCTTTTAAGCAATTTTGGTGTTTAGTGGAGACCAATGTGCCCGATTGGGCGCATTTGGGCAAATGTGCCCCAAATAGAGCCCAATGAGGGCAAATTTGGGTGCTTTTTGTGGTGTTTTTTTTGTTGTGAAAAATTGGTATGTGATGGGTAGCAAAAACAGGAAAAAGTTGGTATAGAGAAAGTCAGCAACCAGTCCTGTACAATGATTTTATATAGTCAATAATATATTATCGAGTAGAGCTCATGGAGGCAGCCATTATAGCAGACCACCCATTGTCAGATGGCTGGATGATTTTCAGCTACACACACAAATGAATAGGAGAATTTTGAAAATGAATCATGACTTTTTGATAACCCGCTTACGGCAAAAATTCTGAGCACTGGGGGATTCTAAATTTCATATACAATGCAAAACAATATTTGTAAAATCTTTGTCGAGAGATTTAAAAAGTTATCGAGAGAATTTAGTATAATATTGTTTTAAATTCGCACAAAATACAATTTTCTAAGCAGAAAAATGGCCACAGTTCCTATCTTGCCATTGAAAACTACAGGAAGACCACACGCAGAGCTTCAAGCCACATGCCAGACATCCTGGCGCCAACTGCAAATGGCTGCGCCCATGTGTTGTAAGTCGATAATATAATATCGACTTTATAAAATCATTGTACAGGACTGGCAACCTAAAGTCTACGTGGCACATCCCCATACAAATTTTCTTGAAGACCCCCTGCCCTCTCCTGGGTAAAGAGGGTAAAATTTGTTTTTAATTCTGTATTAAATAAAATTGTGAAATGCAAAATTGTAATTTCTTTAAATAATTTTTTGATACAGAATGCCATCTAAAGAGCAGAAGAAGAAAGAAGCGAGAAAGAGGAGGTATGAGGAGGAGAAGGCTAAGAAGCAGCAGGTAAGTCATTTAAACAATGGGCTTAGGGCTCATCGTTCAGTTTTGTGGTCATTTGCACAATATGAGAACTTGATTAATATTATATGAGAATAAGTATCATCACCCTCGTAACCAAAGTACCTAAGTCATTACATGTTTCTCATTTGCAATTTTGATTTTCTGAGTAATTAGCCCATAATTGATAAAATTTCCAGCCGCATTCTTCATTAACTTGTGGAATACATCAAAAGAGATGAATTCGGCTGGAAATTTGATTAATTATGGGTTAATTACTCAGAAAATCAAAATTGCAAATGAGAAACATGTAATAATGACTTAGGCACTTTGGTTATGAGGGTGACGGTATGTAAATGGCCTTCCTACACCTAAAACTATGTAAAGTAGATACGAAAAGGCATTTGGGCAATTCCATGAGATTGTGTTCACAGCCAAAAACTGAAATCGGCAAGAACATTACAAGTTTGGCATCAAAATGATAAAATCAAAATTATCTTTCATTTGAGTCTTGGCGTGACATTTTCTACATATTAATTGAAGAAAAATATTTTTTTCAAAATTTGGGTTTTCATTTTTGTGAAATTTACTCACTTTGGGATTCATTTTCAAACACCAAACTTGTATAAAACAAGATTTTTTTTTCTCTCTATAACTATTGATATTAGGTTACAAATTAAAAATGGAAACACATTTGTCAAGAAAAAAAGCTGACAGTACAGAAAATACAGGGCTCAACTTAGGGTGTCAATTTTGTTATAAAAATGTTACGCAAGTTATACCTATTTTGGTCAATTGCACCTTGTGTGAAAAAAGAAGTTTGTCAAACCTTCCAGTATAGAAAATGAGGCAAAATTTACAAACTGGAGGTGCTTAAAAGAGTAATGTGAGTAACATGGAATCCTAAATGTGACTTGACAAAATTCCCTTAAAACTAGAAAATAAAGGTCAGAATCGGCCTCCCCTTGTATGTCGTTATTTGGCTGGCACTGTCTCAACTGGCCGATTTCAATAAAATTGGTGTCATATTACTTGGAATAACAAGCTGCATCAAATAAGCCGCTACTCTATTAGCTGTCTCAAACATCATACAGCCTACCACTGTTCCTAATTTGGCTGGCAATGACTGCTCTATAGGATATGTCAATTACCATGTATCACTTACTGTAAAGGAAGAATTCTGGCTACATTTCATTAGTATGCATGCTAAGTCCCTTGCCTTTTACCCATTCCCATCTAATAATGATTTTGAGGGGAAAATGGAAATGGGCGATTCCATGGTTACTCACATTACACCTTTTCGCGTCCTCAGATAATCGGAGTACTGTGGATTTTTTTATTAGTTAGCCTTGTTGTTGGTAACAAACCCAACATTCAAGGCTTTGACCTAATTGTATTAAAAGAACTGAATGTTCTCTACTTTGAGCATGACACTGATGAGAAAATCAGTTACTGACATACACACAAAGGACTTGCCTAAAATGGGCATAATTTCAATTCAAAAGTTTCATCAAGCAGAAAGTGGTATATCTAGTTGAGTTTGTGTAGCAGGTAGGCCTATATACTGTATAAATTTAGAGTGATAGAAAATATGGAGCCGCTTCACATGTATAGATAGTGAGGAAAAGTCTATTTACTTGCATTACGGTTTCTCGCATTACATTTTGTCTGCTAAAAAGATGTGAACAAATTGAGATAATAATACAGAAGAAAAACAAATATCATGAAACACATTATGGAATGTCCGACCTTATTACTCCTGAACTAAGCACAGTAGAAAAATATGACCTTTTTATTCCCTGTGATGAGAGAAACAACTTGAGATACATTACAACATGGTGCGACTAATTATAAGTTTTGGCCCCACTGTGACCTTCCATCCTTCATGTGAACCACAGGGTTCATAGAAAAAATGGAACCAATCAAATTGTTATCATTTCAGGATTAAGGGGGTACTACAACCCTGCCCAATTTTGTGCCTATTTTAGCATTTTTCTCAAAAATTATAGCGCAATGGTGACAAGTAAGATGTGTATATTATAGGGGCAAGGACTACATGTACAACTACTGCACTGGAAATTTTATTCCAACACAGACAACAGTTGTGGAGGGAAAACCAATAATTATTTGATCAATAAATCAATAACTACTTACCTTGAGTTGCTGAATTTTCAGTGCAGTAGTTGTAGTCCTTGCCCCTATAATAATGGCTGGCCATACTATTAGGTAATACACACAAAGATCAAGGGAGCTTTTTTCTGCTTTGCATATGCTTTGACTATGTTCAGCAAATTGTAATTTGATACTAATTATGTGGAATTTTCTTTTCTGTTTCTTTCATATGCCAACCTCTGGATAACCCCTGGATATCTGCTTGTAACCAAACTTCTCTTTATGATCTACTTGGTGTGGAACATACAACTACTCATATCAACCTTGGATGCTGAATAACCAATCCTGTCTCCATGACATGCTTGATGTTAAACCCATGACTTCGCTTACATTCCTTTCACTTCCCTTCACTTCACTTAAATTGCATTCGCTTCCATTGCATTCCCTTCCATTGCTTTCCATTCCATTGCATTACATTGCATTACCTTCCATTCCATTCCATTCCATTCCATTCCATTCCATTCCATCCCTTCCATTCCATTCCCTTCCCTTCCCTTCCGTTCACTTACCCCTTACATTCCCTTCCATTCCCTTACCTTCCCTTCCCTTCCATTCCCTTACCTTCCCTTCCATTCCCTTCCTTTCCTTCCATTCCATTGCATTCTCTTCCATTGCTTTCCCTTCCATTGCATTACCTTCCATTCCATTCCATTCCATTCCATCCCTTCCATTCCATTCCCTTACCTTCGCTTCCATTCACTTGCCCTTACCTTCCCTTCCATTCCCTTACCTTCCCTTCCATTCCTTTCCCTTCCATTCCCTTCTCTTCTATTCAATTGCATTGCATTGTATTTCCATCCATTCCATTCCATCCCCTTCTCTCCCATTCCCTTTCCTTCCCTTGCATTCCATTCCCTCCCATTCGCTTCCATTCTCTTCCCTTCCCTTCCCTTCGTTTCCCTTCCCTTCCATCCCCTTCCCTTCCACTCCCTTCCCTTCCCTTTCACTCCATTCCCTTTATTTCACTTCCATTCCCTTCCTTTCCCCCATTCCATTCCCATTCCTTACCATTCCCTTCCTTTCCATTCTCTTTCGTTCCTCTCTCTCTTACCTTCCATTCCCTTCCATTCCATTATTCCATTCTCTTACTTTCTATTCCCTTCCATTCCCTTCCATTCCCTACCATTCCGTTCACTTCCTTTCCATTCAATTCCATTCCATCCAATTGTATTGCAATCCCTTCCATTACATACCATTCCACCCCTTCCATTCCCTTCCTTTCCCTTCCATTCCCTTACCTTCCCTTCCATTCCATTCCCTTCCATTCCCCCTCATTTCCATTCTCTTCTATCCAATTGCATTGCATTGTATTTCCATCCACTCCATTCCATCCCATCCCATCCCATCCCCTTCCCTCCCATTCCCTTTGCTGCCCTTGCATTGCATTCCCTCCCATTCCCTTCCATTCTCTTTTCTTCCCTTCCCTTCGTTTCCCTTCCATTCCCTTCCCTTCCACTCCCTTCCCTTCCATTCCCTTTATTTCACTTCCATTCCCTTCCTTTCCCCCATTCCATTCCCATTCCTTACCATTCCCTTCCTGTCCATTCTCTTTCGTTCCTCTCTTCTATTCCCTTCCATTCCATTCTCTTACTTTCTATTCCCTTCCATTCCATTCCCTTCAATTCCCTTCCCTTCTATTCCCTTCCATTCCATTCACTTCCTTTCCTTTCCATTCCATCCAATTGTATTGCAATCCCTTCTATTACATACCATTCCACCCCTTCCATCCCCTTCCTTTCCCTTCCATTCTATTCCCCTTATTTACATACCCTTCCATTGCTTTCCCTTTCCTTCCATTCATTTCCATTCCCTTCCTTTCCATTTCCTTCCTTTCCATTCCTTCCATTTCCTTCCATTCCATTTCATTCACTTCCTTTCCTTTCCATTTAATTGCATACCATTGCATTCCCTTTTTCTCCCCTCTCCTACCTTTCTTATCTCTGCCTCCGTCATCCTGCTGTTACCTCCCTCTGCTCTCCTATTGATGTTAAACACAACCTCCATTCCCTTTCCTTCCCCTCCTACCCCCTCTCCTCTTTACTTCCCTTGTCTTTTCTCCTCCCCTCCTGTCCCCTTCTCTCCGGGCTCCTCTTCTCTCCCCTCCCTATCCTCTGCTTCCATCCCCTCTTGATGTTAAAACCACAACTTTTTTCCCTTCCCTTCCCTTCTCCTCCACTCCCCTCCTCTCTTCCTTTACTTCTCTATTTTCCTTCTCTCATCCTTTCATCTCTTTTCTTTCTTCTCCCCCTCCCCTCTCTCCTTATCTCTCCTCTCCCTTTCTTTTCTCTTTCATCTCCTCTCCTCTCCTCTCGTCTTGTCTTGTCTTCTCTCCTCTCCTCATCCCACATTTATCCTGCTGTTCCCTCCACTCTGCTCTGCTCTCCTTTTCTCTTCATGTTAAACCCAACTTCCCTTCCATTCCTGTCCCCTTCCTCTTCACTTCACTTCCCTCCTCTCTTCTCTTCTTCCCCATCCTCTCTTCTCGTCCTCCCCCATCCGCTCCTCTGCTCTCATTCCTTTGATGTTAAACCCATGACTTATATTCCCTTCCCCCCCCCTCCTCTCCCGTCATTTCTCCTCTCATTTTCTTCTCTGCCCTGTCATCTATTCTCTCTTTCCTGTTTTCTCCTCTCACCTCCCTTTCCATCTCCTCTCTCCTCTCCTTTGTTCTCACCCTTTTCTCTCTTCTCTGCTCTCCCCTCCCCCTCCTCTCTCCTTTCCTCCACACCCATCCTCTCCTGTCCTCTCTGTCTGTCTCTCTCCTCTTCTCTCTCCTCTCCTCTTCTCCCTCCTCTCCTCTTCTTCCTCTCCTGCCTATTCTATTCTACCCCCTTCTGGCATTTCTACTTTTGCCACCTTTCATTCCACCTGCTGCTCATGCAACAGGGTCTTCTGACATGTCTCGAACGGGGTACTAATCCCCCGGGAGAGGCATGTATATGCCAAAATCCATGCCAAAATCCATGCCAAAATCCAAGCCAAAGACGAAGAGATGAACATGAAAGTGCAGACCACGAACCACAATCAACTGCTATGACCACTGCAGAACCATGTCAACTTGTGAATGATGGTGGATTTCAAAGTGCCGATGAAATTGTAAGTCAAAATTTAGAATCTCAACATGAATCTAATCAAACTATGATCAGTGCATGTAGCAATCAGAATTTGTCAACCATTCCACAGACTCAATCCACATCTGCTTTATATGAATCAGATAGCTGCAATGATAATGATCAGCCAGGGTGTTCTTTTTGGTCCAAAGATGATAGTCGCAAAGCAAAAGTTCAAGCTAGAAACAAGAAATACTATGCTAAAATCAAAGAAAGTGTATGTGCTAAGAAGAAAGCTACCTATACTGCGGATAAACACAACATATTGAAGCAAAGATCAGACCACTATGTAAGGAACAGGAATGTTGTATTAGACCACAAGAGAGACCACTATGTGAAAAATAGGAATGTTCTATTAGACCACAGGAGAGACCACTATGTAAGGAACAGGAATGATGTATTAGACCACAAGAGAGACCACTATGTGAAGAATAGGAATGGTGTATTAGATGACAGGAGAGACCACTATGAAAAGAATAGAAATGTTGTATTAGACCACAAGAGAGACCACTATGTGAAGAACAGGAATGTTGTATTAGACCACAGGAGAGACCACTATGTGAAGAATAGGAATGGTGTATTAGATGACAGGAGAGACCACTATGAAAAGAATAGAAATGTTGTATTAGACCACAAGAGAGACCACTATGTGAAGAACAGGAATGTTGTATTAGACCACAGGAGAGACCACTATGTGAAGAATAGGAATGCTCTATTGCACCAAAGATCAGAACACTATGCAAGGAATAGGAATGTTGAATTAAACCGAAAGAAAGACCACTATGTAAGGAATAGACCTGAACTTTTGATGAAACAAAACAAACGATATCTTGAAAACAAACCGTCAATATTGATGAGAAAGAAATTGGACTATAAAAGACACAGAGCTTTGCTACTGATTAAAAGAAGTATCAATTACATGAGAAACAAAAGACGGATTTTGAACAGAAAGAAAGCAACCTACCAAGATCCTCAAAGAAGAGCTAGACAAATCCAACAGGCAACATCTTCACGCAAATCTTCTAAAAGTGACATCAATAAAGTTATCATGAAATTCAAGACAGAAATACAAGAAGAGAAACCCATACACAACTGCATTATATGCAACCGCTTATTCTTCCGAGACCAAGTTGTTCAGTTCAAGAAACTAAAGTATGGTAAGCCTAGTCTCTTAGCAGCTATGCCAATAAACACAGATTATGATAATTTGCCAACTATTGCCTGGATTTGCAAAACCTGTCATAACAACATAAAGGACCATAAAGTACCAACATTGTCACAAGCCAACAAGCTAGAACTGTGCCCACAACCTCCAGAACTGTCAGAACTGAACATTCTTGAAAGACACTTGATAGCACCTGTCATTCCTTTCATGAAACTTGTTCCTCTGTACAAA
Source organism: Amphiura filiformis (assembly GCF_039555335.1). Lineage (NCBI taxonomy): Eukaryota > Metazoa > Echinodermata > Ophiuroidea > Amphilepidida > Amphiuridae > Amphiura > Amphiura filiformis. The sequence goes on from NW_027305494.1 coordinate 954,009, forward strand.
GGTTGTCAAAAAGGTATTCATGGCCAAGTAGTGTGTGTAAAAGCAGATGTTCAAAGTACAGCTGAAACATTGCCACGTCTTCCTACTGATGATAGCATTGTCCGAGTGAAATTGAAACGTGCATTAAAGTACAAAGGTCATGTCATGTACAAACAAGTGTGTCCTAGCAAGATTAGAAGTGCTCTTGATGTCCTCAAGCAAACAAATCCAGTGTTTAAAGACATTGAAGTAAACACTGAACAACTAGATGCTGTTCATGAAGATCCTATTGTTGCTAATGAACATGTTGATCAAAGTTCTGAATCAGAACCTGAAGATATTGAAACAGAGCCAGCTCATAGTTCCGATTTGGTAGATGAACAAAACCTAGTTGAAACTGTAAACATAGAAAACTCAAAACAGACTTCTTGTGATAATGAGAACGATGTTAGTAATGCTAACAAATCTGGTCCTGTTAATGCTAGTAGTGAACACATTGACCAATACCAAGATACTGATATGGAAACCATTTCAGAATTCATAGATGAACAACTATCTGATATAGTAAACTCTGATGTTGAATCTGATTATGAAGTTCATGCTGATGATGAACAAAATCCTGAAATTCCAAATGAAGACAACCCTGAAACAAACCAAGATGATAATGATGATGTTGATGATGATGATGATATTACTAATACATCTGCCCCACTCATGTCATTCTTGCAGCCAGTAGACTTAGCACAATATCTTGCAGATCACTGTGATGATTCTATACTTAGTCTTGCACCTGCAGAAGGCAATAGACCAGTCAATGTTCTCAATGTAGAATCAGAAGCATTCCCAGCTCAATTTCCTGATGCCAAGAATACAAACACTGAACAAAGAGACATAAAAGTTTCCCCAAGCAGATATTTCAATGCAAGACTCTTTTCTTCTGATAGTCGTTTTGCTAGTGACCCACAGTATATTTTCTTTGCTCAGTATGCAACCGAAGTGAACATGATAACTTCCCAGATATCAATTGCCATGAGACAAGGTCATACCAAAACTCCTGATGGAAAAGCTATCACGCCAGAAATGCTTGCAGACAAAGAACAAGTCAAACAAATGATTGAGAGAGATTCAGGATTTCGATATCTGAGACAGATAAGAGGAACACCATCATACTGGGATGCGACACTGAAAGATTTATTTGCAATGATTCGTCAAATTGGCATTCCAACATGGTTTCTAACGTTTAGTGCTGCTGACCGTAGATGGATTGAAATTGATAATGCAATTCTTGAACAGCAAGGCAAGCCACCACTTACACCTGAAGAGCACAAAGACATGAACTGGGAAACACATTGCGAACACATATATTCAAACACAGTAACCCCAACTAGAATGTTTGAGCACAGAGTGAAAAAGTATATCAAAGATGTCATTAAATCACCTGCTGAACCCATTGGCAAAGTTGTTGACTATTTCTATCGCACAGAATTCCAACAGAGAGGTTGGCCACACATTCATATGTTAGTTTGGGTAGAAGATGCTCCTGATGTGTATAATGTATCAGATTGTGACATTGTTGAATTTGTTGACAAATATGTTACATGTGAACTACCATCTGAAGATGATGATCCAGAACTCCATGAAATTGTCAAATCATGTCAAATGCATAGCAAGAATCATACCAAGTCGTGACGCAAAACAGGCAAAACATGTCGCTTCAACTTTCCCAAACCACCTTCAAAACGAACTTTCATAGCTAGAAACTTAGATACATATGATGATTCGGATGATGATGAAACTGATGATGACATTCCTGATGAATTACATGTACTTGATGACCAAGGTGAGGCAGATGCACAAATTGAAGCTAAAACTGTTATCCAGAAAATACATGATTCTCTAACTGATCCAGATACAGAAATATCAGAAAGTACTTCTGTTACTGAAATCTTTGATGCTGCAAATGTTTCTCAAGCAGACCTAGAAATGGCACTTATAACACTCGCATCACGATCCACAATCTATCTGAAAAGAAAACCTGCAGAAGTGTTAATCAATAACTACAACCCCCACTTAATCCGAGCATGGAATGGCAATATGGACATTCAAATTGTACTTGATGCTTATAGTTGTATCAAATATATCATGTCATATTTAACCAAATGTGAACGTCAAGTAGGTGATCTATTGAGAAATGCACAGAAAGAGGCTAGACAAGACAATAGTGATGCTGTTACAGAGCTCAGAAAAATTGGAAATGTCTATCTGCACAGTCGAGAGTTGAGTGTTATGGAGAGTATATACAGAGTATGTAGCATGCACTTGAAAGATTGTACAAGAGATGTAGTTTTTGTACAGACAGATCCAGATGGTCAGAGAATATCACTACCATTATCTTTGATGCAGAACAAAGACCCCACAGATCAAGTATGGATGACAAATTTGCTTGAAAAGTACTATGGCAGACCAGATATACCCAAATTCAGTGATATGTGCTTAGCAACATTCAGTATCCAAGTTCCGCTTTACATCCAAAACTGTAAACAGAGCTACAACTGATGAATCTGATGATGAAGAAAGTTCAAGAAGTACAAGCCAGAGCTATGATCTTGAATATCTTGGTAGAGATCTTGGGAATGCAAAAGAACGTGTAGGCAAACCTGCCATCATACGCTATCCAAAGATAAAGCTTGAAAAAGATCCAGAAAAGTACTACATGAACATCTTACGTATGTACCTGCCACACCGTCACATTGAGCTCAAACCAGAAGATTTTGCCAGTTTTGCATTGTACTATCATACTGGTTATGTCAGAACAGAGAATGGTGTGAAATCAGTTAAAGTGGTAGTGAAAGACAACATGAAACAGTATGAGCCTATCAATGACAAAATAGATACTGCATGGAATGAAATGCAAAATGCAAATGGTAATCTTGAAGATGCATGGGCTGCATTAGCACCACAAGCTGAACAAGAACGTCTTGATGGTCTTGAAGACAAAATCATGTTAAGCAATGAATCTGACGATGATTTCAATGAAATTGAAATTCCTGAACTGCAAGCAAAAACATCCAATAAATGCAATGAAAACTCGTATCGATCACCAGTTGAGACTATAAGATCAGTTCCTTCAGATGACCAAGTTGCAACAATGATCAGAGCTCTCAATGATAAACAGCTACAACTTTTCAAGTATGTTCACCAATGGTGTATGAAAAAAATGAACGGTGAAAATCCAGAACCTTTCAGAATATTTCTCACTGGTGGAGCTGGCACAGGCAAATCTCATGTAACAAGATGTATCAGATATCATGCAGAGAAAATCTTTGACACCTTGCGTGAAACACAACAAGAAAAGACAGTACTAGTTGTTGCACACACTGGCACAGCTGCTTTCAATGTTGAAGGAGAAACAATTTGTTCTGCTCTGAATATCAGTATCCATGCGACTAAAGATTACAAACCACTAAGAGAAGAGTCACTTAATACTATGCATACAAAGTTGAAACACCTGCAGTTATTAATCATAGACGAAATCTCAATGGTTAGCAAAAAGCAGTTGCAATATATACATGGTAGACTACAGCAAATAAAGCGAGCTTCAGATCGTTCATTCTTTGGGAATATTCCAGTACTAGCTGTTGGAGATTTCTATCAAATCCCACCCATCAATCCAAGCACTCCACTGTGTGTTCCAGATGAGAATCCATTGAACATGTTGAATGATATGTGGACTGACAACTTCCAAATTTGTGAACTTAAACAAATCATGCGTCAGCAAGATGATCTTGAATTTGCTCAGCTACTCAATCGGTTACGTGTACGAAAACAAAGTGATGCTATGAATCCTTCTGATGAGGAAAAGCTCATATCACGAACTGTTGGTTCCAGAACAGATCTGATACCACCAAAAGAAGCACTTCATATCTATGCAACCAATGTAGATGTTGACAGTCATAACCAAGCAATGCTACAATCTCTACCAAGTCAAAAAATCATTATCCTTGCTCTTGATATGAAACAAACTGGAGGACAAAGTCAAATCAGAAAAGTCCCATACAAGTCTGAACAAATTGGTAAAACAGTGCTGCAATCTCAACTATGCTTAGCAGATGAAGCTAGAGTAATGCTTACAACAAATCTAGATGTACCTGATGGTCTTTGCAATGGAGTCACTGGCACAGTCAAATCTATCCTACCTAATGACGCAAACGATCAACCAAGTGCTATCTATGTACAATTTGATAATGCAAAGTGTGGTGCAAATGCAAGGCAAAAAGTCCACTACCAAATGAATATGCTAACTGTGTTGTCATCAAACCACATCAAGAAAGCATTGAAATCCAAGATGAATCGGGACATCAAACTAGAACACGTAAGCAATATCCATTGAAACTAGCCTGGGCAATCACTATGCACAAAGTTCAAGGACAAACGACAGATCAAGCAGTAGTCTCATTGAAAGGAACCAGAGCATGCATGGCCTATGTAGCAATTAGTCGTGTCACACATCTCGGGGGTCTGTATCTGAAAAACTACAATGCGAAGAGAATCTTCTGTAGTGAAAAGGTTCACCAGTGCGTATCCGAGATGTTACCATGTGATCTTTCAGTTGCTAACCAGATTCTGCATACAAATCAGAGAGAGCATTTCATAATTGTCCATCACAATGTACAAAGTCTTGCCAAACACATTGATGATATCAAAAGTGACTTTGAAATTAGCAAAGCTCATGTCATAGCTCTGTCAGAAACATGGCTCAGTACTGTTCATAACAAAGCTAACTATGAAATACCAGGATATGAACTTGTTGCCATGACAAAACCATCTGAACAAGCTAGAGGCAGAGGTACTGCAATGTATGTCCATGAGAGTGTTCCATTTACTGCACTACCACTTGAAGTAGATGAATGTGATATCCTTGCTATAAGAACCAATGGCAATCCATCTATGGTTATCATGACAGTCTACAAGCCAGTTAGTACAAGCATTACTGTGATTTCCAATGTGCTGAACAACTTGTGCACCCAGATAGAGATGCTAGATGTTGATTATGTTGTTATTCTTGGCGATTTCAATCACGATCTTCTCAAGAAACCACCAATTGAAGCATTGCAGAGATATCACCAATTGATAACCACTCCTACCACTGCTAAAGGAACTCTTTTGGATCATGTTTACATCAAGCCAATCCCTGCAGAATATCACGCATCAGTATTAGCCTCGCATTTCAGCTACCATGAGCCAGTTTCCTCTCTATTAAATTGTAGATTTAAAACCAATGTACTATACTCTTCACATTAATGTAGACTAAAGCCTGAAGTTTTCAATGTTGCAGATTTCCATAAATAAAGCAGAATTAGGATGAAAAGCAGAAAAGGCAGTTTTCATAAAAAGATAATAAAAAACATCAGAACTCCACAAAAAATGAAAATAATGAACAATCTTATCAATAAAATAATATAAATATTAAAATCGACTTCAAAATGTAACATAATAAAGAATGTTTTACCATGAAATATTCCGGTGAAATATGGACTATACATCAGGCCAAAATCGTAAAATTAACTTTTTGTGAACAATGTAATATTTTGAAAATTGCAAAATTTACAGAGCAGAAGAAAGCAGAATGTATAAAGCAGATAAATTGTTGGCTTTAATGTAGACCAAATGTACCAAATCACATGTAATGTATCATATGATCCCTTTAATAAATGTTTTAGCTATACGCATAGCCAACTTGTCACTTATATTTATATCAAATTTGCTACTCAGATCAAAGATATATTGAAGAATTGAGAACCACATCAACACTCACTTGAAACTGTAAGTGACCATAGAGCATACCAGCCATAATCTGCCTTTCAAGCCAAGTTCTACGAGTACCAAATATGCATCAGCTTACAACCATCATAGCAGACTTGAATCTCCAAGCATATCAAACTGTAAGTGACCATAGCGCATACCAGCCATAATCTGCCTTTCAAGCCAAGTTCTACGAGTACCAAATATGCATCAGCTTGCAACCATCATAGCAGACTTGAATCTCCAAGCATATCAAGCTGTAAGTGACCATAGAGCATACCAGCCAAAATCTGCCTTTCAAGCCAAGTTCTACGAGTACCAAATATGCATCAGCTTGCAACCATCATAGCAGACTTGAATCTCCAAGCATATCATTAAGGTAATAAGCAAATTGTTTATGCTGAGTGTTGAGCCAAACCCACCCAAAGTTAGTTTTAAACTAAGTGGCAAGCAAATCAGAACAATTGTTATGCTGAGTGTTGAGCCAAACCCCAGATACACTATTAAGTATGCCACAATGTAAAAGTTTAAATAGTTTAGACCTTAATTAGTGGCAAGCAAATTGCAACAATTATAATGCCAAGTGCTGAGTCTAAACCCAAGCACACTGTTAGCATTCAACAATGCCAAAGTTAAAAAAGTTTTGAAGCTTTTATATTGGCAAGCAAATTTCAAGAATCATGCCCAACCCTGAGCCATACCCAAGAAAACAGTTAAAGATAGCACAGTTCCAAAGATGATGAGAATTTAAAGCTTAGTACAAGAAATATGTTACCTTCATGAATATTGTTATGAAAATAGCAATCGCAGTTTCTTCAGCAAAATTTTAATATCAAGCCCATTTTACAGTTTGTTACCTTAATGCTATTTGGCGGAATTAAACATGTTTAGCAGAATATCACTGAATTATACACTTACTAAACACATTCTTCGGGGAAGGTGAGTATCTGCTTTTCATTATTAATTTTTATCCCCCTCACTTTAGCCATAAAAGGAATATTGCAATCCCGGGATTGCAATAATGTAATAGTGTATCCCTTCTGTGTAATAGGACTGGGGAGGTTATATCAGCTTTTGCATTTTATAAGTTGTTGCAATAGAGCACTAGGCATACACCTGCCATTTCTATAATGCTCTATATAGTAACACAGTTAAAAGAGTTTCCAAAATTTGCATCACTCCCTCTATACATGTAGCTATGGTCTCCTCCTGTTGTTCTTTTTAATTTAAATACATTTCCATGAGAGGGAAGCTATGAAGGAGACGTTGTCTCATCAAAGCCAATTACAACATTTCTCTAAAGCTTAGTACCAAGCAAACAGAATATAAAGCTTATTTCAATACAGAAAATGCCTATAGTGTATTTTGATATAAGACATATGCTAACTTTTTTTACATTATCAATTTTTATTTCTGTACAGAATATGAACAGACGGAAGGCCTATGGAGAATATGAACAGAATATCAAACCTATTTGTTCAATATCAACTAATATGATGCAAAATGCAAGCACTTGAAATCTCCAAGCTCATAATGTCACACCTGTCGTCAGAATGATGAACTGTATGAATTCACAAATCCATGCAGTCATCAATGTCAGTATACATTTAAGATACACTGCAGCATTTCAGGTGCACTACATGAACAAGTGCAACTTCATGCCAACCTAACATCTGCAACCAATGATATCAACTACATCTCTACAAATCATATACTGACCAAAACCAAATATATCTGTTGCACTACATGCAAGTCTAAAGTGCTGCTTCAAATTCAACTGTGAAGTACCAACTTCATTACTGAACCTTTTCAACCAGTTTCCTTTTCACAACGTAAGTATATAATATAGTTTCCATCTTTTTTAATCCACCTAACTTTGCTTTAGGGGCTGTGCAATAATTATGAGGGTAAAATTGTGGGGGGGGGGCAAGAAATTTTTGGCAAGCCAAAAGGGAGGGAGAAGCAATTTTTGGAAAACCGAGAGGGAGGCCAAGCGATTTTTGGCACACATTCATGGGGCTCCTTTTTAATAAAACACTCTAAATAGGCTTAGGAAAACAGTACAGAAACGCTAAAATATGCAAATTTTCCTGCTCGCTGTATTCGCAACAGGTATAATAGACCATTTAAGGTTTGTAAATTGGGATCCCAAAAATTCGACATGCGCAAGGGGGAGCAAAAGAATTTTTATGGGCCTAGAGGGGGGGTGCGATTTTTGGCAGGCCGAGAGGGGGGGCAAGCGATTTTTGGCGAGCCGTTTGGAAATTTTACCCCCCCCCCGGGCTCATAATTATTGCACAGCCCCTTAGCCATTTGGGAGGTTACAATCATTTTTTCTGTCTGTGTATAAATATGTCTGTCCATGTACATCAAGGTCATCTGAGGTCAAGTAACTCCCCAGGGAATTACTTGTGTTTATGAACTGCTCTATTTGTTAGTTGAAAATAATTGAAATGGTCAAACAAATAGATCCAAATTGCTCCCCCCATTACTATATTTATCCTTTTAGGGACTGTTGAATATTTACCTGGGAGTGCAATTTTTTGGATACTCCCGCCCTTACCTAAAAAACTAGCATTCCCTAGCCACTCACTAGGCATTCCATTGAATGGTAAAGAACCGGTAATGAATGCCTAAATGGTGAATGCTTCCAATACTATAACATTGAGTTAATAGGCGGTTGTTAGCACTCAACCGCCTGTTTGTTAGCCCTCAACCGCTTATAGCGGTTCATAAGTGGTTCATAAGCCCTCCTCAGAGGCGAAATATGTAAATGAGCTAAGCACTCGAACCACTAAGGAGGCATTCGAACCACCAAGGAGGCATTCAAACCGCCTAGCATTTAAACCACCTAGGAAGCATTCGAACCGCTTGGGAAGCATTCCAACCGCCTAGGAAGAATTCCAACCGCTAGGAAGCATTCCAACCGCTAGGAAGCATTCCAACCGCTAGGAAGCATTCCAACCGCCTACAGGTTAGCACTCGAACCACTTATTTAGCCCTCAACCGCTACTAGTGGTTCGTAAGTGGTTCATAAGCCCTCCTCAGAGGCGAAATATGTAAATGAGCTAGGCCCTCGAACCACCTAGTGGCATTCCAACCGCCTATGAAGCACTCCAACCGCCAATGAAATTTCCAATCGCCTCAGAAGCATTCCAACCGCCTATAGGCATTCCAACCGCTTATAGGTATTCCAACCACTTACAGGTGAAGCACTTGAACCACTATATAATTATATAGCTATATGCTGGCTAAGCAATTATACGAGAGTGACGAATAGGAATATATATAATATAATGCACTGCAGAAAATTGCACATGGTAAGCCCAGAATGTACTCCATTTTTTATCCATTGTGACAGACGCAGAGGCATTTTAGTTCAGTATCAGTACATCGTCTGTCTTTGTTTAGTCTATGATATTTTTAGTGTAGACACTAGCGGAGATCAGCTTAGAATTCAGTATTGACATAAGTTGAGTGAACGCAAAGATGTAACATCTGGTGGCTAAATCACATCCGATGGATAAATCACTGCGTCTTTTGTCTATGGAAAAAAGTGAGTAAATTTGAGGCTTGGGCCTTCCAATTCAAATGCAAACTATGCTTCAATGAATTCCCATCACATAAAGGTAGTTGCTTTAGCCCTCTAATCACACGGTTGTATTAGCCCTTGAACGAATATATCAGAATCAAAGGATACAATTATTATTGTCTCAATTAACACGCAAACCATATGCAAACACCAGAAAGCTGGCCACTGCTATGGTTGTTATATATCTTTTTTATTCTTTGATGTAATTATCCAAATTGACTCCTGGAAACAAATTAAATAATTCTTATCAACAACTGTGGAGGTCTAAACTATTCCCTTCATAATAAATGATGTCAAAAGTGAAAAAAAGACAATTTCCCTAATTTTGTGCCATATGAGTGCTTTTTAGTGAATTTGTGCGTGGTATAAATGTACACAATTATTATTAATGTAATAATAATGCCCCAAATGCTAACTAGCTCCTCCTTCCTAACACTAGACCATTCCATATTTCAAGAAACTGTCTACATAAAAACCTATATTCAAAGTTACATCTAGTCATATTTAAGCTTACCTATACTTACACCATCCATATTGTGGCATATTATTGCACACAAAGATAAATATACATGGATCCCATACATGTATGTTGTTGTCCACATAATATGGCATTGTCATGTAACATCCCAAATGTAAAGAGTGAAAAATAAGGCCTATAATAAAGCAGGAAACATGAAAGGATTAAGAAACCATCATCTCTGCATTCACACCAGTTCAAAATGGCAGTTAGAAATATATTCCCATCATGCACCTGTTTGACCCTTGGGTCAACCACTAAGGAATGCTAGTCAAGGCTATTAGCAGAATGCCTAATGGAATGCCTATTACTTAGAAATTTTTTAACCAAATGCCTAATACTTAGAAATTTTTCAGTGGAATGCCTATTACTTTAAAAAATTTTAACCGAATGCCTAATACTTAGAAATTTTTCAGTGGAATGCCTATTACTTAAGATTTTTTTTAACCGAATGCCTATGACTTATCCGAATGCCACTGAGTGCCTATAGCAAACCGCCTAATCCTAGAACCACTTAGTTATGAATGCTTAGGAATGCCTAAGTTAATAGTATTGAACTTTATTGAGGGCTTAATGAGTAAATAGGCATTCGAAGCATTCTTGTGAGGCATTCGGAATGCCTGTGAACCAGCTCTATAGGCATTCATTAGCTGCTGAGTGCTAGTGACCACCTAGTACCGCTATCCTTGGCACTCGAGGGCTTGGCGAATACCTACAGAATGCCAAATAGGCATTCATGTTTGGTAAGGGCGGTAATTGTTTTCCCTCAAAAAATAACATTTCCCCCTGAAAACTCCCACTCTCCCCTCTGGTGTATATATTGAACGGTCCCCTATATCTGACTGCATCTGTAGCCATTACTGTATAAGTGGCATTTTCTGTGTACTGTTGAATTTGGAGTGAGTTATGTTAGCAGTTGTAATTTTTACGATTACCTAGTTTTGCCCTACAATTGTAATACATTATTACGTCACAAGGTGTTTTACGGATGCAACTTGATTCATGAAATCAGCAAAAATAAAACCCTCGCCAAAAATGACCACTTGTACAGTATATTGCATATTTCACTAAAACACGACTAAATTTCATTTTTCTATTTACCTTTTTTGCCACAGGCAACATTGCAAGAGAGACCTCATTCCACTCTCACTGCTGACTTCAGAGACTTTGAACCTAACCAAGTTCCACCAAACAGGCATAATTTGCATGTATTTCCAATGGAAGCACATATTTAGCTAGTCTACAAATTACAGCTGAGGACACCTGTAACAACATACAATTTGACTTCATTGCATTAATTAAGACTGATATATTGATAACTGACTTTTTGAAGCGTCCATCTTCATTTTAATGTTTGCGTAGAGTCAAATCATCCCTGTAAAAACAGTGAAGTTATATCCTAAATTATTTTTGGATATCAGAATTACTGTTACATAAATATTTCGAATGAACATTAAGGAAATATTGTTTTATATTTTCTTTGCTTCATAGAAGCAAATAAGAACTCTTTTGTTTTGTGTTTTTTTAAAGGATGTTATGAAGGAGAATCAATCACCATATGTTTTAAAGTATCATGCAGTGGTGCATTATCTAATCTCCTATCCAATACTGATGCCCAAACATACTGATGGTTACAGTTTGTTTCAATTTCAGGGAGGTAAATATTAACAAATACAAAATTATCCACTCTCTCCATTACTGTATTTGAATTCAGGGGCAGATTCAGTGGATGACAAAGACCTGACAGCCAGTTCTGATCAAGGTAATGCCTGGCTGTCTTTAGAGTCTAGACTGACCACCATGGACGAACACCATTTCACATTTATTCACCCAGAATAAATAAATTTTGTATAAAAGATTGCAAATCATCAATCTTATACATAGGTTTTAATAAATGTTTTCCTGAAATTTGATGTGAACATAATTGTCTGTGGAGTTGTCATCAATTTATAGATGTGTTTAAAAACTGCCCTTTTGTTTACAAGTAACTTTAGTTTCTTCAATAATCATTCAATGTCAAATAATGCCTGGCTACCAGGGTAGGTTGGATGTTCTGGTGGGTTAAACATTGTCATGGTGGTATAGGGATGTTAAGTTGCGTTACAGTTGAGTGGTGGTACTGTGAGTTAAGGAGAGCTTAATTAGCTAATTAGCATAAAAATGCTCAAATTTGGTCCATTGGTACCAAAATGTGGCAAATTTCATGAGCAACATCCGGTAGACGATTTATTTTTTCATTGGACGCTTCTGTTTTGAGTTATATGCAAATTAGTAAATTAGCATAAAAATGCTCAAATTTGGTCCCAAGTGTATCGTCATTGGTACCAAAATGTGGCAAATTTCATGAGCAACAAACTATAGGCGATTAATTTTTTTCATTGGACGCTTCTGTTTTAAGCTATATGCAAATTAGCTACTTAGCATAAAAATTGTCAAACTCTTGTCCTTCGTTAAGGGGATACCTTGGTGGATCGGGGATGTCATGGTGGTTTAAGAAGTATCAGGGTAGGTTTAGGTGGTGAAGGGTGCTAGGGTTGATTAATTAGTGTCATGGTGGGTTAAGGTTTGTTAGGGCGGAAAACACGGGCATAGATATTCGTGTTTGGTCAAACACAACTGTGGTTTCTAGTTCTTCTTCTTCTTCTTCTCCTTCTCAAGACGCTTCCTTTGCACTCCTCTAGCTCAAGAACTAAAGTAGCCTCGGGGCCCATACTTTGTATAATGATGGCCCATGACCCCTAGATGCATCCTAGGGTCCCCCCGACCCCAAAGGTCAAAGGTCATGGGCTACAGGGGGCAATATGTGTAAAATTTGAAACATCTCTAGCTCAAGAACTATAGCGCCCTCAGGGTTCATACTTAGTATAATTATGACCCATGACCCCTAAAAGTATTATATGTTAGCAGTGACCCCAGAGGTCAAAGGTCATAGGCTACAGGGAGCAATATGTGTATATTTAGGAATGTCACCATCTCTACGTAAGAGGTATATAGGATGTCAACCTTGAAGGTATATAGGATGTTAGCCTTGTGCTCATCGCGCTATTGCCAAGGATACTTAAATCAGGATGTGACAATAGCTTATTAGCATGTGTCCAATTGATTCTTATGTAAATAGGTATTGTTATAAAGCTATTCCAGATGGAGTATGTAAATTCAATGGAACAGCCATTAAAGGGACACTCGGTTTTAGGATTAAAGGGGTATTCAGATTTTTTGATTTTTTTTTTTGATTTTTTTTTTGCATGGAATATGTTTATTGATTTATTTAAGGAGGAGCGCCTCAAGCGTTTACACAGCAAATGCAATTAAAGGTGCATTCCTTGTTTTTCAAGTTAATATTTTAATATTTTAGTCAGTATACTGATAGCCCTTTTAGAATCAAAGATATTACAGAGTGTCAGGGTGGATTAAAGGTGTCATGGTAAGTTAAGGGCCGAGGGGGTGATGGAACAGCCATTAAAGGGACAATCCGTTTTGGAATTAAAGGGGTATTTAGATTTTTTTTGATTTTTTTTTGTTGATTTTTTGTTTGGAACATGTTTGTTGCATTATTTAAGGAGGAGCGCCCTCAAGCGTTTACACAGCAAATGCAATTAAAGGGTATTATTTGATTTTTAATTAATTAATTTTAATTTTTTGATGTTGGTATACTGATAGCCCTTTTAGAATACGGGGTGTCATGATGGATTAAGAGTGTTAGGGTGGGAAACACGGGCATAGATATTCGTGTTTGGTCAAACACAACTGTGCCATCTAGTCTAGTCTTCTCCTTCTCCTCCTCCTTCTTCTTCTTCTTCTCAAGATCACTTTTTGCACTCCTCTAGCTCAAGAACCAAAGTAGCCTCGGGGCCCAAACTTGGTATAGTGATGGCCCGTGACCCCTAGCATCATCCTAGGGTACCCTCGATCCCAGAGGTCAAAGGTCGTGGGCTACAGGGGGCAATATGTGTAAAATTTCAAACGGCTCTAGCTCAAGAACTATAGCGCCCTCTGGGTTCATACTTAGTATAATGAAGGCCCATGACCCCTAGATGTAACTTAATGTAGCCTCGACCCCATAGGTCAAAGGTCACAGGCTACAGGGGGCAATATGTGTAAATTTTTGGTACTGCTCTAGCTCAAGAACTATAGCGCCCTCAGGGTTCATGCTTGGTACAATGATGACCCATGACACTAAGACATTTCCTGCAGTAACATCGACCCCAGAGGTCAAAGGTCATGGGCTACAGTGAGCAATATGTGTAAAATTTCAAACAGCTGTAGCTCAAGAACTACAGCACCTCAGGGTTCATATTTGGTACAATGATGACCCATGACCCTTCATGTATTCTATATTAGCCGCATCCCCCAGAGGTCAAAGTCTAAAGACTTTAAAATGCAAAATTGGTACGACATATTAACACAACACAGTGTAGCGCAATAGGTAGTATTTTGTTAGCTACCTGTGTTTGCAATGATAACGGTCTGAATCGTACGCCAAGAAAACTGATCACTTGACAAAACTCCCTTAAAAGGGAATGTGTAGGCATTTTGATTTTGGTTCCTTGGACCACTTCAAAAGGTTTTCATGATGGGACAAGGGGGGTGCTTGGTTAAGGGGTGGGATCACGGGCATAGATATTCGTGTTTGGTCAAACACAACTGTGGTTTCTAGTTATCTATGTCCGTGTAACGGGGCATAGATATTGTATTTGTTGTGTTTAGTCTTCGACTTCTCCTTCTCCTTCTCCTCCTTCTCCTTCTCCTCCTTCTCAAGATCAGTCCTTTGCACTCCTCTAGCTTAAGAACTAAAGTAGCCTCGGGGCCCATACTTGGTATAATGATGTCCCATGACCCCTAGAAACATCCTAAGGTACCCCCGACCCCAGAGGTCAAAGGTCATGGGCTACAGGGGGCAATATGTGTTAAATTTCAAACAGCTCTAGCTCGAAAACTACAGCGCCCTCAGGGTTCATATTTAGTACGATGATGGGCCACGGCCCTAGAAGTATACTATGGTAGCTGCAATCCCAGAGGTCAAAGTTCATAGTCTAAATGAAGGAATATGACCATCACCATGCTGCATTTACGCAACAGGATATTGCGTATTCCTATACTCTAGGGACATTCTCCGATAAAGTGTTCAAAATGCCAAATCTGTGTCGCCCATAGTTTCAAGTCGTATTCAGACTTGTTTCGTCAGAAAGAAATAACTTTTATTAATATAACTTATACTTAGGAGTTGCTTTCTAAAATGTGTGAGGCTAGAGGTTGTAACGTGCCTAGAAATAAAACAATAAAGCTGATTATGCATGTCCATTGTTTTCCTCCATGTCGCCAGCCAAGGTGTGTTCCGTATAATATGTCCCTGTTTCTAAACATGCGCGCATATAATGGATTATAGGTACTTTTCATTAGCTGGTATCATGCCCTAATTATAAAGTATAAAATATCACAACACAGATTATTAAATTTTTCCAACAGGACTTTGAGGACTGTCGCCAATATTGTTCACAAGCTTTCGCAGATACGTTACCATATTTCTAATGGATAACAATCTGTGAAAATAATTGGCTAGATGAATGTTCTCATATGTGATGGATCAAGCAGGCTCCATAGTTATATTATATATATGGAACATATACACAATGGTTTAGTAAAAAAATCAGGTCTATTAACTTCGGCAAAAAGTCCTGACGTTATGTTCATGTCGTCACAGATACGTTACCTAAATTCTACTCCCTTCGGAAAAAACGCTGTGATAAATGAAGCCAAATACCATACCAGACTTTAGTACATTGGGCAGGGTTCGGTTTTTGCCGGAAGGGTGCCAAAAACTGTTTTTATGCCTGGTTTAAACCGCAAAATGGCAAAAACTGGCAAAAACTCACTTATAGTCAGTCAAATATTAAAAAGTACTACAGAAAGCTCATAAACAGTAACACACAACTTTTAATGATTCATTCAACTTATTTTTTTTCTCATCAATTCCTTAAAATGAAAAAGTTTTGAATTTGATATATGTCACATTTCGGTTAAATGCACTTGAACAATGAAAATGCATGCCTTTAATTTTAATTAATGTTACTTATAATTACAAAATCTGGCCTTGTTACACTCAGGAAATTATTTTTGTAACTTAATAATTTGTTTTGAGATGAAAAAACTGAATTACAAATCACAAAAACTGGCAAAAACTGTTTTTGCCAAGTGGTTAAAACCACGGTTAAAACCGCTATAGTCAGTCAAATATTAAAAAGTACTACAGAAAGCTCATAAACAGTAACACACAACTTTTAATGATTCATTCAACTTATTTTTTTTCTCATCAATTCCTTAAAATGAAAAAGTTTTGAATTTGATATATGTCACATTTCGGTTAAATGCACTTGAACAATGAAAATGCATGCCTTTAATTTTACTTAATGTTACTTATAATTACAAAATCTGGCCTTGTTACACTCAGGAAATTATTTTTGTAACTTAATAATTTGTTTTGAGATGAAAAAACTGAATTACAAATCACAAAAACTGGCAAAAACTGTTTTTGCCAAGTGGTTAAAACCACGGTTAAAACCGCGGTTTTTTCCACCTGCGGCAAAAACCTGCGAACCCTGACATTGGGTGATGACTGATCAAGTATGGGTATTAAGTCGGTCAGTTTACACTTGCACGATAAAGACGGTGGGAAAGGGCTTCACAGATACGTTACCACAGATACGTTACCCCCAATACGTACAAGTAATATTGCTCAAAAATGAAGTATTGATGAAAAATCACCCATGCATTGTTTTGTGTTCTTAACGGGGTTCTTAAACTATTGAAGTTTACGATTCTGAATGAATTTTATGAATTCTTCGTGGTTGGCGATTTTGTCATTCCTGAGACCAAACTTGAACGCTTTATCGGAGAATGGACCTCTAAACGGCATTCACGGGGTAGCAGGTCGACTCGACCCAAACCAACTCGCCACATACCAATTCGCCACATGCCAATTCGGGTCCCAAACCAATTCGGTCACATGCTTAATATTAAAAGACGAAATTAATGAGGACAATAAGGGAGATATGCCAAAATTAAAGAAAGTGTAGTCACAGGTGCCCGGTTTAATGCATAAGCATAATTTTAAGAAGTATAGGCCTAATAATAATTTATGGAATAGGCCTTCATTTTGCAATTTTTTTAATATTAGGCCTACACTGACACTTTTATAGGTCTAAGACCTTAGATGCCGTATATCGATGTTGAATTGAAGTCAGCATGGAGTCCGTCACAATAGGCCTACTGACTTTGGCAAATGTGACAGGCCCTGCATATATCAGCGAGCCCACAGTAATTTTCACATGCTTTTAGGCAAAGGACCCTCGTTCAAGCAATGCCTAAAATGATCACAGGCCTATAGATTGACCCGACTTTTAACTTTTCCCCTTCTCTTTCTCCCCTTTTCTCTTCTCTTCTCTTCTCTTTTCTCTTCTCTTCTCTTCTCTTCTCTTCTCTTCTCTTCTCTTCTCTTCTCTTCTCTTCTCTTCTCTTCTCTTCTCTTCTCTTCTCTTCTCTTCTCTTCTCTTCTCTTGTCTTGTCTTGTCTTGTCTTGTCTTGTCTTGTCTTCTCTCCTCTCCTCTTTTTTTTTTTTTATGGTACAAAAGTGGAATAAATGCGCTCGAAAATTTGTCCTCATATAATTTTCAGGCTAAAATGGACAAATATAAGTTTAATTTGGTCAGAAACATATATTCAGGCGTTTACATTGGGGGATAATTGTATGGAGCATCCCCTAGCAAAATATTGAGGATAAATCCCCCCACCATCTACGCCTATGCCTAAAACTATCAAATTTTAAATTGTCATACATTTAAGAAATAAAAGGTGATGCATTATAGTCATACGGTAGCATAACCAGCAAGTTTTAAAGAACCACAAACTATATTACGACTAATTACCACACCTTAAGTACTCGGATAGCGACGTCTTCACGTATTTTTTGTAGAACCTCAGAGCACATCACACTGACATATCAATTCACACTTTGAAAACGAGGAATGTCATTCTAATACTATCTAATAATTTTTGATTTTTCAAATTTGCGATTAAATACACATTTTATGGCAAATAATTACAATAAATATTAATAAGTCAACAAGTTACCACAAAAAATATCCCCAAATCGCTAAAAAAGAAATTTGTTTTTCATTTTAAGTTCACAAAATCAGATATCATCAATATTCAATATTTAAATTTTAAACACTATTCTCAACAATAAATATGAAATTGCACCAAACATTTTTCTAAACACATTTTCATTCTAAAGATGGAGTATAAGAGCGAGTGATGGCTGGGTGAGGTATTAGAGAGAGTTGGGGTCAGCCTGGTGGTGTTTTAGAGCGAGTGAGTGTCTGGTGGAGTATAAGAGAGAGTGAAGGCTTGGTGGGGTATTATTAGAGAGTATGGATCAGCCTGTTGGTGTTTTAGAGCGAGTGAGTGTCTGGTGGAGTATAAGAGAGAGTGAAGGCTTGGTGGGGTATTAGAGAGAGTATGGGTCAGCCTGTTGGTGTTTTAAAGCGAGTGAGTGTCTGGTGGAGTATAAGAGAGAGTGAAGGCTTGGTGGGGTATTAGAGAGAGTATGGGTCAGCCTGTTGGTGTTTTAGAGCGAGTGAGTGTCTGGTGGAGTATAAGAGAGAGTGATGGCTGGGTGGGGTATTAGAGACAGTTTGGATCAGCCTGGTGGTGTTTTAGAGCGAGTGAGTGTCTGGTGGCGTATAAGAGAGAGTGAGGGTCTGGTGGGGTATTAGAAAGAGTGTGTGCCAGTCTGGTGGTGTTTTAGAGCTAGTGAGTGTCTGGTGGAGTATAAGAGAGAGTGATGGCTTGGTGGGGTATTAGAGAGAGTTTGGGTCAGCCTGGTGGTGTTTTAGAGCGAGTGAGTGTCTGGTGGCGTATAAGAGAGAGGGTCTGGTGGGGTATTAGAGAGAATGTGGTCCAGTCTGGTGGTGTTTTAGAGAGATTGATGGTTTGATGAGGTATAAGAGAGAGTGAAGGCTTGGTAGGGTATTAGAGAGAGTATGGGTCAGCCTGGTGGTGTTTTAGAGCGAGTGAGTGTATAGTGGAGTATAAGAGAGAGTGAAGGCTTAGTGGGGTATTAGAGAGAGTATGGGTCAGCCTGTTGGTGTTTTAGAGCGTGTCTGGTGGAGTATAAGAGAGAGTGGGGGTCTGGTGGGGCATTAGAGAAAGTATGGGTCAGCCTGATGGTGTTTTAGAGCGAGTGAGTGTCTGGTGGAGTATAAGAGAGAGTGAGGGTCTGGTGGGGTATTAGAGAGATTGTGGTCCAGTCTGGTGGTGTTTTAGAGCGAGTGAGTGTCTGGTGGAGTATAAGAGAGTGATGGTCTGGTGGGGTGTTAGAGAGAGTGTGGGCCACGGGCATAGATATTCGTGTTTGGTCAAACACAACTGTGGTTTCTAGTTCTCCTCCTTCTCCTTCTCCTTCTCAAGATCAGTCCTTTGCACTCCTCTAGCTTAAGAACTAAAGTAGCCTTGGGGCCCATACTTGGTACAATGATGGCCCATGACCCCTAGATACATCCTAGGGTACCCCCGACCCCAAAGGTCAAAGGTCATGGGCTACAGGGGGCAATATGTGGAAAACTTAAAACATATCTAGCTCAAGAACTATAGGGCCCTCAGGGTTCATACTTGGTACAATGATGGCCTATGACCCTAGAAGTATACTATGCTAGCCACAACCCCAGAGGTCAAAGTTCATATGCTTTAAAAAGCAAAATAGGTACGACCGTTAACACAGTGTATCGCAATAGGTAGCATTTTGGTAGCTACCTGTATTTGCAATGATGAAGGTTTCAAATATACGTCAAGACGTACAATGGGGTTAAGAGGTTAACCGCTTAAAGAAACACACTGTTTTGGGACTAAAGGGGTATTCTCCAGTCTGGTGGTGTTTCAGAGAGAGTGGGGGTCTGATGGAGTATAAGAGAGAGTGATGGCTTGGTGGGGTATTAGAGAGAGTTTGGGCCAGCCTGGGGGTGTTTTAGAGCGAGTGAGTGTCTGGTGGATTATAAGAGAGAGTGAGGTTCTGGTGAGGTATTAGAGAGAGTGTGCGCCAGTCTGGTGGTGTTTCAGTGAGTGTCTGGTGGAGTATAAGAGAGAGTGAGGGTCTGATGGGGTATTAGAGAGAGTGTGGTCCAGTCTGGTGGTGTTTTAGAGCTAGTGAGTGTTTGGTGGAGTATAAGAGAGAGTGATGGCTGGGTGGGGTATTAGAGAGAGTTTGGGTCAGCCTGGTGGTGTTTTAGAGCGAGTGAGTGTCTGGTGGAGTATAAGAGAGAGTGAAGGCTTGGTGGGGTATTAGAGAGAGTATGGGTCAGCCTGTTGGTGTTTTAGAGCGAGTGAGTGTCTGGTGGAGTATAAGAGAGAGTGAAGGCTTGGTGGGGTATTAGAGAGAGTATGGGTCAGCCTGTTGGTGTTTTAGAGCGAGTGAGTGTCTGGTGGAGTATAAGAGAGAGTGAATGCTTGGTGGGGTATTAGAGAGAGTATGGGTCAGCCTGTTGGTGTTTTAGAGCGAGTGAGTGTCTGGTGGAGTATAAGAGAGAGTGAGGGTCTGGTGGGGTATTAGAGAGAGTGTGGGCCAGTCTGGTGGTGTTTTAGAGCAAGTGAGTGTCTGGTGGAGTATAAGAGAGAGTGATGACTGGGTGGGATATTAGAGAGAATTTGGATCAGCCTGGTGGTGTTTTAGAGCGAGTGAGTGTCTGGTGGAGTATAAGAGAGAGTGAGGGTCTGGTGGGGTATTAGA
This sequence comes from Amphiura filiformis, assembly GCF_039555335.1. Classification (NCBI taxonomy): domain Eukaryota; kingdom Metazoa; phylum Echinodermata; class Ophiuroidea; order Amphilepidida; family Amphiuridae; genus Amphiura; species Amphiura filiformis. Next base: position 974,676 of record NW_027305494.1, read on the forward strand.
GAGAGTGTGGTCCAGTCTGGTGGCGTTTTAGAGAGAGTGATGGTCTGGTGGAGTATAAGAGAGAGTAAGGGTCTGATGGGGTATTAGAGAGAGTGTGGGCCAGTCTGGTGGTGTTTTAGAGCGAGTGAGTGTCTGGTGGAGTATAAGAGAGCGTGAGGGTCTGGTGGGGTATTAGAGAGAGTGTGGTCCAGTCTGGTGGTGTTTTAGAGAGATTGATGGTCTGATGGGGTATAAGAGAGAGTGAAGGCTTGGTAGGGTATAAGAGAGTGTGGGGGCCAGTCTGGGGTGTTTTAGAGAGAGTGAGTGTATAGTGGAGTATAAGAGAGAGTGAAGGCTTGGTGGGGTATTAGAGAGACTATGGGTTAGCCTGGTGGTGTTTTAGAGCGAGTGAGTTTCTGGTGGAGTATAAGAGAGAGTGATGGTCTGGTGGGGTATCAGAGAGAGTGTGGTCCAGTCTGGTGGTGTTTTAGAGAGAGTGATGGTCTGGTGGGGTATAAATGAGAGTGAAGGCTTGGTAGGGTATTGAGTGTGGGCCAGTCTAGTGTTATGAGCATTACATGTAGGCCTATATCAAATGAAAGTTTAAAACAAGGGGTTTCACATGGTGCTCATCAAGTTTTCGCTTTGTGAATAGGGGAAGGGGTTAGGTGTGGTCATCACGGGCATAGATATTCGTGTTTGGTCAAACACAACTGTGGTTTCTAGTTTAATTTGTGTGTGTAGGATACTACACCATACAAAACCATACACTATTTTCTGCTGTATGGTTTTGTATGGTGTAGTGGGGTTAGGGTTAAAGGCTTAGCCTACAAGGAAGAAGCATCAAAAATCTTAATGTTGACATATCCGATACATGATTTAGTATTAAATAATTAAGATATGTGACAAACACTTCCTTTGATACAGGAAACATATTTTTTCCAGACTATTAACCCCATGAAAACTACCTGCCGATTGGCCAAAATGAATATTGTGTCCAATTGTGAACCAATCAAGGAGGGTATTAATAAGATCATCTGCAAATGCAAGTGTGACCATAAATAGTTTAAAGCCTAGTCATAATTGGCAATTGAAATGAGCATTACAAGTTATCAACCAATCAGAAATGCTGTTAGATGACTAGCAGTGTCCAGGGGGTTAACAAAAAAAGAAGATCTGCCTCTGTGTGATCTGTCATAATGCATTTGTGGTTACTTTAGTCATTTTCTTACTGGGAAAAATTCCAAGCAAACATACTAATCACTTCATTGGTAAGAAAGGTTGAAGATTCAGAGCACAACAACAGGTTCCAATCTCAGAATAATATCAAATTAGCATCATTTTTAACTGAAATATAATTGAAATTTATATATCCCTGTCCCGCCATATCCCAGTCCTGTCATATCCGGATGCATCCATTAAATTTAGTAGCCTCTGAGCACTATTGGGCTTAATCTGGCTTCGGCCGAATGTTATAAATAAATAAATAAATTTTGGATTATATTTTGATCTCCAACCAAAGAAACCCTAACATGTCAAAATTATGTCTAATCCATCAGTATGGTTCATCATGGATGACATACATAGAGTCTGCACAAAAAGTAACACAGGTGTTATACATGTAAATCTGCCTATAGCTTCAGAACTAATAATTGTTTTCACAATATTTCAACATAGAAAGAGCTTGGGTGATTTATAATTTACGCACATTGTGATCCCCATTTGTCAAATGTCGTTCAATATTAACAACACAGTAGTGCTTTTAAAAGAAAAATACCCAGATTTAAAAGTTGCAATTACAGTGATCAATAGTTATTACGCAGCATTGTGGCACATAAAACCCACCATTATCTTTGCGCTGACTTCAAAATCAATACAAATAGCTGCAACTTTTTAATTCAGGTATTTTTCTCTAACAAACCCAAATGTTGCAATGCATATTGGGTGGGTAATCAGGTCACTGCTTGAACTTTTCCAGGTTTGGCAACTCTCAAATCCTGAAGAGCAGATTGGCAATCTTATCAAGGTATTTTAATGATCCAAAATGATGCCTAAATTGGGAGTTTTATGGTGGTTAAAATTGGTTGGATTGATGTGTCATGCAGTACATAGGTCATTGATGATGATGAGTTCAGATTGAACATAAAGACTGCACAAAAAGTAACGCAGCTGTTATAAATACACCTATATTATAACTTCAGAACTGTTTTCACAATATTGCAACATACATTGTAGAAAGAAGGATGATTTATTTACGCGTATTTTGATACCCCATTCGTCCAGTTTCGTTCAATATTAACAACACGACAGTGTCTTTAAAGAAGCAAAACTGTTTTGAAGGTGAAACAAGAATAAGGGAAGTTTGTAAAAAAGTTATTTTCATTGCAATAAAAATAGCAGCAGTAACATGCCCCCCAACAAAAAATGAAATGGAGAAAATCAGAAAGCAAAGGAAAAGGAAAGGGGGAAAGCCTGTTTTCCACTAATATTCACCCTGATCATGAGTCAAAATAGTGTAAAATACCAAATTTTGGCACAATAAGTGCACATTAGGGTGGGCCAAAAAAACACTTTTTTTCTCGGATCGACTTGGAACTCTCGGAGAATTTTACTGGGGTATATACTAGTATTGTGCTGAAATATCAGTAATATCCAGACATGTTTACCGGCAGTAGATTTTCACAAAATCCCTACTTTTTGCTATTTCTTACTGTATAACTCTATATAGAGAAATCAGTAGAAACAATCTGGGAAAAGTAGGCATTCAGATGCCATCTAACCAATATTAAACACTTTGGGTAGTTTGTTTGGACCCTCTAGAACATCACCAAATAGCAAGCCGTCTCAATTGGTTACCATTATTTTTGCTAAAGACACGCATGTAAGTCAAATATTAATGATATTTGAGTTGCTATTTTAAGGGGTAGGGGTAGCATTATGGAGAATTTCCCCAGTTCTACTCGGTCCAATTTCCCAAATGCGGTATTGTTGCACAGATATGAACTGCAGCATTGCCAAAAATAAATGCTATATGATTTTCGGTTATCCATGTTTTGACCAGAGGTCAAAAGGTCACACAGCCTTGAAAATTACTACAAATTAGGCGTCACATGACCCTTTAACCCCTGGTCATGTCAGAGCTGCTCTAAATTCATATCTCATGTATTGTTTGTACTTTTGCAGTTCATATCTACCCAACAAGACCAAGATTGTGAAATTTGACTCAGTAGAACTGGGGAAATGCTCCATAATGCTACCCCTACCCCTTAATTTAGCAACTCAAATATCATCAATATTTAACTAAATACAGGTCTCTAGCAAAAATAATGGTAACCAATTGGAGACTGCTTGCTATTTGGTGATGTTCTGGAGGGTCTAAACAAACTACCAACATTGTTTAATATTGGCTATTATGTCATCTCAATGCCTACCTTTCCCAGGTTGTTTCTACTGATTTCTCTATATAGAGTTATACAGTAAGAAATGGTGAATAAGTAGGGATTTTGTGAAAATCTACTGCCTGGGCGAAACATGCTCCGAACTTACTGATATTTTAGCACAATAGTAGTATGTACCCTAGTAAAATTCTCCGAGAGTTCCAAGTCGATCCGAGAAAAAAGGTGTTTTTCGGCCCACCCTAGTGCACATTGACCCAATAAAGCCCTTTTTTGGAAGCTCGATGGCTTTACAATGCACAGCCTCTCTAAAAAACTGTAGGACTACATCCCACAAAATGATGCCCCAACATTTTTATTTTGTCCACCCCCAAAAGAAAGCTGGCTACGCCCCTGGTAGAGAGTGGTATAACGGGTGGGTGCCCGGGGGGAGGGGGGGGCATTTGTTCAAGCCATTTGTATGAGATATCATGCTTGTGTATGCACTTTAAAAACTGACCCTAAACACATTCTTCCTACATGTGTACATGTAGGCTTCCATACGGTTCATACCCTATTTTGGTCATGTTTTACTACCCTAGTGAAAAACTATCATTATTCAGCCATTTTTTGATGTTTCATGTTCAAAGTCCTGTCAAACATGTATAAAATTACGATTTGGATGTTTTGACACCTTTTGCAATGTACGCTCTCAAATCTCTGTACGCTCTTTACATGTACGTCACTTGCCCATGAAAAACTACACTTTTTACACATTTTTATCTGCACAAAAAAATATCCACCTTGGAAAGTGACCGTCCCCCTCTGAAGGGTAATTGTGAGGGACTAAGTCCCAGTAGACAGGAGATGCTTTACAAAATTGAAATTAGGGTTGTAAAGGGGTGGAAAGTTTCCGGGAATTTTTTAAGGGGCCGGGAATATTGGGAATTTTGGGAAATCTGCCCCTTCCTAGTCCAAAAAGGCCCCAATTTTGAAAAAAAGTCCACTTTTTCAAAATCACCCCCCCCCCAAATAAATCCTGGTTACGGGCCTGCACACCGACTGACCCTACTGAAAGGCTGGTCGCATCCTCCCATAGAACAGGGTTGTTGTTTTTCGTTGCCTTATCCTAAATAAATAACTAAATAAATAGCTAAAAATCATAAAATAAATTACACTATTGAGCAGAATTGGTGAAGATGAAACTACTATAAAATTTTTGGTTAAAAATGAGGAAATGTAAAAAATGACTACTTGTGAAAAGTGGTTATTTTCACGCCATCCTTTTTCACACTTCAAGATTTTTCGCTTTACGTTTTTTCCTGATTTTGAACTACTTCACTTGTTTTTTAATTCATGATTTTGAACATCACATGATTTGGCTATCTTTTAGAATACCCTACCATTTTTGACATTCACAGTGTATGTGTATGGGTCGTTCATAAAAGACCCCCATTGAAAATCTACAGTGGTAGGGTATTCTAAAAGAAATCCCATGATTTTATTTTCATGGTAGCTGCATTGAGTGGAAAACGCGCAAAAATTCATGTTCCGTGAAAATTTCTACTTTATATCATGGACATGGTACTTGATTGTGTACATGACACCAGTGATATTCTGATGACAGGTGTCATGTGCTATACATGTGCAGCGGGATGTACAGTTAATAGGCCTAAAAAATATTGTTTGATTGGCGTAACATAAAAAAATAATTAGGGCTAAAAATATTGTTTGATTGGCGTAACATAAAAAAATAATTAGGGTAGGTCGGCAATTGGTGGTTTTTTTTACACACATTTTGAGCTGTAAATTGCATATATGATAAAGGCTTAGTAATGTTTTTTTCTTCTTTTTTTATAATTTAATTTTTTTATTTACTTTTTTATTATTTTTTAGGGTCAGGCCTATTTTTAGGGTTGGCCGGGTTATGCCAATCAAACAATTTTTTAGGCCTTATTAGAGGATCGACACAAACAATAGGACCAAATTATGTAAAGCATCAGTACCATGAAAACTGCAATAAGACTTTATAGAACCTAAAACAGTCAATCCGGTTTGTTTCATACTAATATTTAAATGCTCTGAACATATAATTGATATGCTCTAGATAGTTAAGCTTAAAATTATTAAAACATACCGTACATTTGACTCAATTGACCAATATGTGTCACATCCCTCACTATGTAGCAACAATGTTTCATCACATACACACAGTTGCCAAGAATAGAAACCTACTCCTAAATACGTACAACAGCTAGTATCAATGATGCTGTATAAACATACTCGTCCAGTTGTGTAACACAATGTTCACATCCATACTGTACACATCATCATATAGTGACATTTTATACACTGGTACCAACTCACTTTGTACAGCAGGTACTGAGGGGTTACATCAGGGCATGTACAGGTACACATGTTGACTGATTGACATGAGTGGTGACTGCAGGCTCCACTACGAACCATGGACTCAAGCAACAACATCGTATCTCACTATCATGACTATACCGGTATTGCCCTATCCCCCATCACTAAATCTTCCTGTAACTCATCTCATGATATAAATAAATAAACCAAATCAACTAACCAAATCAGATTCTGACTGTGCGAATCATTATATCCGTTCCTCCGTTCATCAAGATATTAATAAAATCCACAGCGTATATCCTGGCTATTCATTCAGTCATCAAACTGATCAAGGTAACAATATGTGTGTGCTCACTGTAGTGTACCAGTATACAACCCATTCAGGTACACACACAACAAATGGGACTGGGATTAATAATTGTCCTGTATTATCTTGGGTACACCATGCATGCATGTGGCAGATAGGCAGTGTTTCTAGATTCTGTTGCTAAACACCATAATATAGCCCACTGCACAAATCCCAAATCGAGATAATTAGCTAACTTGCACCTTGAAAGAAGACACTGTTGTTGTACCTAGACTATGAAATTAATTGATACAAATATTGAATAAATTTTCTCCTTCTTATTCAATTCTTTTATTCATTTTTCAATAGTGTCAAGATTCTACAAGTAGAAGTATTTTTATTTTTAGTAGCGCAATTATTTGTTTAATTACGCACACATTGATAATTGCGAAATATATTTGCTTTACTTCTTATGCTATCAAATATAATCTAATTTAAAAAACAAGTGCAACTGCAACTAGGCCTATATAATTTTCCTATAAAGTGTTCACAGCTTTAATACTCCAATAAAAATCTTCCTACACATTTCACAGTCCATTCACAAAGTGTTTACCATTGTTTACAAAAGGAACAATGCTAATAATAACATTCCTTTTGAAATATTCAAGGTCACTCTTCATGTCAAACTAAACATACTATAATGATAAAATGTAATACAAACAGGTCAACTCAAAAGAGACAGAATTATAGAGCATTTATAAGGTGACAAGTTGCCCTTGGCAAATGTATTATTTTTCTCATTTATACCCATTATGTTATTCATTCAAGAGTTCTGCTCTGGTAAATTTCCTTTATATCCTTTCCTACTGACTGAATGCACTTTGTTTCCCAAGTTATAATGTTTAAATTGGTGTCCTTGCTTATAAATGGCTGAACAGATTTCATATAAAATAAAGCTGGAAGAATGAAAAATAATTTTCAGAAAAGTAAAAAAACCAATAAAATTAATATGTTTTAGGTCAAATCCTCATATCAATAAAATAGTGTTGCAATAGAAGAATAAAAACTCATGTTCATATGAGTTCTAGCTATTTACCAGAGCTATTACAAGACTGCACCTATTATAGTCATGCTTGTGATATTAATAAGATGTGAAAAAGGATAAAATATGGTATCACAAAATGACCTATAAAATATCACTGGAAGCTTGAAAAATCTGGCAAAATTTGATTTGAAAAATATTGCAAATATTTTCTGAATTTTGTTCAAAATTTTCAGTCAAACTCAATAAATTTTGAACAAAAATGGCTTATTTTACATGATTTTAGCAAAATAAAAAGTCTGCCAAAACACAAAATCTGGGTCAGCCAGCATGTAAAACAGGCTGTTTTTGTTTTTGTTTGTAAAAAGAATATACTTTCCAGTGTCAACATTTTTTAATTCAGATTTCACAAATTTGAATCACTAACAATAAACTGATAACAAATAAACAAACACGAGTTGAACTAAACAAACAAATAATGCACTTCTTTTTTATTATCGTACTGTCAAAAATTCATCCACACAATTCCTGTTGTAGAGAGAGAATGAGAATCTCAAGAGCTAATATTATTCATCTAATAATCAATAATAAGTATACATAAATATGCAGTATTCTCTGAGAATGGGGATATTCTGAAAAATGACTCGCAAATCAGTTTGATTTTAATATCATTATGCACATTATATTAAAGCAGAGGGCCCCTGAACAAGCATTGATCATCATGTCTACATGTGACACATGGTGAATGATTTATGAAACTGATGTACGTAGATGTTCATAGCATACATTAATACATAGCATCACCAGCTCAAAAACAGTTATGTTAAAGGGGTATTTCCTGATTTGAGCATTCTCTTTTTAGATGGCTCAATAAGTATCAACATAAAACACTAAATTCCAAAATTCAGTTGATTCGAACATTGAATTGACAAGTTACGCATAATTAGCCTATATTATGTATTATTACACTTTACAGCAAGTGCTCCATTTTGGACTGTTGACACTGCTGGAAAATACACATTTTACGATATCTTTGTCAAACGACCGAATCTACATGAAAGTTTATGAACAAAAATTGCGTAGTTCTGATGGTATACAAAATCTCAACTTTTTTTAAAGAAAATGAGTTGGGGGTACGGAACATGAAGTGCCCCTTTAAAAGCTTCATGGTCATCAATGGATTTTGAATACAGTAACTCAGGATGTCCAATATGTTCCATCCCCGGTTCCACCCCCCTCCCCAGCCGAGGAAGCACCCAGTGGTATTTTGTAGTATATTTGGCCAGATATTTGGTATATGTAGGGTAAATAAGTGGCAGCACCAGGGATTCAGGTTGAATGGTATGGGGGTAAGTGAAATCTGGAAGGAAATAATCTGAAATGTTTGAATATCTGCCTAAAAAGGTGGGATTTGTTTGGGGCAACAAGGGGGAAAGCTCATGGGGGAAATGCCCTATGCCCCCCCCATTCAGTGGTCACAGTCACTGCCATTAAGCATCCACAAACATAATTAAAAGATTCTTTTTTTTTTCTCTCGTTATTTTCAGACAGGTTTTTGACCTAATGGATGTTTCTGAATAACAAAATCTCTCTATGTTTATCTGACTTTGATGCTTAAAGTTACAACAGCATTAAAATACCAATGTGTGTCTGGTGTTGCCATGCTATCTAACAATAAAAAACACCTAAATTTTACTTTAACCATTTGGTTTCAGAGAAGATATCTTACCCTTCCCAGAATCCTTTGCAACATAATGCATCACTTCATTACAGCAAACGACACACCTAATACTATGTACAGGTTCCCTTTGTTTTCATGTTGAGAATAGACTGGCTAAACATGGGTCGATATTCAAGAAATAAACATATTTTGCAAGATCGGGATGCTAAGTTAACTGAGGTACTTTTTGTCACTCTCGACCCATGTTACATTAGGTAGCAAATCAGTACAGAAAAATGAAATGGAAGAAATGCATTGTGGGAAGTGTAAGATATCTGGTTTTTTTGAGACACCACTTGAATGTGACAGTGAACATGATAAAATTTTTGTTGTTAATGTGGACTTTTCTGTTTTGTGCGAGGAAACATAGCTCCATCTAAATCATTTAGTGTGACCTTAAACAGGAAGCCCGCTTGGCCACAGTGGTGTAGCATCATAGGGGCACGAGGGGGGATCTGAAATTTTACAAAATCCCCTCAATCAGACCCGGTGCCCCCCAATCATGGTATGATAACCCATGCTACGCCACTTCTTGGCCAGTTCACCACATTGAATATATATAGAACCGCAATTTTGATTCTCAGTTAGGCCTGCGTTGAATTACAGGATCAGGATTGGCTGTTTCTATGTTTCATCTGCCAAAAAAAGATAGCAATTTCTTTAATTTAGAAAAAAAGTTTGGTATCTTTCTAGAATTAAGAGTAAATCTTTAAATCAGATACCCTAATTGGGTGCTTTTGCTGCATTTCTAGCAACACCACCCCATTATGAGCGCCTAAAGCGGTATTGTCTCAAGCATGTACTAACCCTGACCCTAAACAGACTAAACAGTATAAACATGGCTAAGGGATATATTGACTGACGATAAGAAACTTCGTACATTTGACATGTGGCAAGTGGCAATTTCATTCGCTGAAGATATAAATGTACATCAAAAATTGCAACATGCTAAGTTCGTATTTTCTATAGTGCAAATGTTAATACCAAGTATCAGAGTGCCTGGATGCTCTACCCCCCCCCCCCACACACACACACACACACACACACTCACATAGGGCCATAGGAAAATGCCTATTTTAGGCACAGTTAAGCCTCACCCTCCCTGGTGACTCTCCTTCCAAGGTTTCTTGGTACATTCTTGAATGATGACTACCTTGTGTTCGGTTTGTACTCCTTGTACTTTTAGCAACTCCCAATATAAACCTGATGCTTGGACCTTAATTCTGCCAAAAATTCCTCTTAAGACACGGTTCGAAATGTCACCCCAGTTTGACCGACAAATTTGCCAAAAAGTAAAGTTATTGCTAAAACAATAAAATACACTTTTTCTGTAGTGAAATTTTGTGCAGAATCTGAATCTGAAGTCAAAAATACCTACAGTGCTTTCTTTTCAAAATCCAAAATTCCTATGGCAATTTCCTATACTGAAAAAGTGTGTCCAGGGCTCTAAAATGGGCATATCAGATTGTTAAAAAAATCCAGGCTTTTTTTGATATAGACAGTGAGCACCAATAACTCAAACTTGTTATAGCCAAGTATCTTGGGCACATCAAGTTTGAATTTTAAGTCCATAGGTTGATTATTAAAAAAGCCTGGATTTTTTTAATAAACGCATGTATTTTTTTCACGCCCTTGAAAATTAAGGGGTAGGGGTTACATTTTGTGATTTTTCTGAATATTTATAAACAATAATAAATACAAAATTATTATCAGCATTTAGCTTGTTAAATGCTGAATAGAATGAGGGGTAAATCTTCTTTGTAGTACCTTCTGATCAAATTTTATGAATGTTACAAGCCGTTTGTCGTCCGGAAATTGAGTTTTTTCGTGAATCTTTTGTCATGGCAAATGTCAATTTCCAGTGACCATTACAAGAAAAATAAATGATCAATATGGAAAATAATGGTTTTGACTGAAAAGTACTACCCTAAATTAATGAATAAAGGTGATAAATGGATCATCATTAAAGGTTAAATGGGTATAATCAGTGATTCTAAATGAATCCAAAATTTTGTCACGCGAAAATGGTGTTTTTCGGACAAAAATCAGTGACCCAAAATCAATATTTTTCTCAAAAACTATACTAGATACAAGGTTTCAAGTGGTAAAATTAGAAACTACAGACAATTTTACCCCAGAAATGACCTATAAGCATATGTTTTATTGTTATTTTCACCCTCAAATATTTTTTTCACGCCCGTGTCAGTCAAATCGGGGTGAGTTCTTGAATGCTGTCTTAATTAAGATGAAAGCCCTAAACCCTAACCCTAATCCTAACCTTAATGCCATAGTAGACCTACAGATATAGCCTTAAAACCCAAGGTGTTGGCCTCACAGCTGAAACTAAAAACAAATTATATCTGCTTAAAGGAGGATTTCATGATCCTAGCATCCTCTTTTTATGACATTTGTGATGTGTCATGTCAAAAGCAGACACTTTTGGGCCGGTTATCAATTTTGAGGTTTTACATATCTTAAATATAGAGATATTTTGCTCCACAACGCCGCTTTTCTCAATGAAATCAGACATTCCTAAGCGAAGATATTGAGTTCATAAGTTATGGCATTATAAAGTTGGAAATTGAGATATCGGCCTTAAAAAATATTATTGACAATGTTGAGGGTAAGAATTACCTTGAAAAAATGTCTCAAAAATACAAGATGCCAGTTATATTCCGGTCTGAAATTATCAGACAATATTTTTAACAATATCACAAATTCGCAACAAACCCAAATTGTGAAAAAATCACCCCCTGGCAGATTTTTGGCTATTTCTCCATTCACGATCCTGCCCAAAAGTGTCTGCTTTTGACATGACACGTCACATTTTTCAGTAGATATCCATGAAAAAAGCTTATTCCCAAAATATCAGTTGATTTCGATTTTGCGTTTCCGAGTTGTGCATGATTATCTGTATTACACTGCTCCATAGGCCACTGGCCACTATTGTAATTTTGTTCTGGTACACCAGAATGAAAATTCAAATTTGACGATATTTTTGCTAAACGAATTAATATGCAAGAAATTTTTGGTACATAAACATTATGTAGCCAGAAGTTTCCAGTGATTTAAAAATCTCAACTTTTTTTGAAAAAAGTGGGGGATGAGGCGGTGGATCACGAAATGCCCTTTTAAATTATAACTTCATCACAAGCCAAATATAGCCTATACATGCTGGTTAGACCCTTTAAAGGGGTATTTCGTGATCCTAGCATCCTCTTTTTATGACATTTTTCAGTACATATCCACGAAAAAAGCATATTCCAAAAATTTCAGTTGATTCCGATATTGCGTTTGCGAGTTAGGCATGATTATGTGTATTACACTGCTCCATAGACAATACGTTGTAATTTCGTTCTGGTGCACCAGAACGAAATTCAAATTTCACGATATCTTTGCTAAATGAATTAATCTGCAAGAAATTTTTGGGACATAAACATTATGTAGCCAGAAGTTTCCAGTGATTTAAAAATCTCAACTTTTTTTTTTTTTTTTTTGGGGGATGAGGCGGTGGATCACGAAATGCCCTTTTAAATTATAACTTCATCACAAGCCAAATATAGCCTATACATGCTGGTTAGACCCTTTAATTTACAACTTTTACTTCTCTACAGAATATGATCCCTATACACATCTCACCTGAGGCGTTTTACCTATGACGAAGACATACGATGGATACACCGGCATAACTTAATAACGATGTCCTCTCGTGTACGCTCATTAAGCATCTCTCGGTCAACCCATCCTAACCTTATGACCGACATTTGGTTGATTCACAGAGCTAAATCAGTTAGCAATTATTAGTAAACATCCCGAGGATACCACCATGTTTACCCCACCTCCTATTACTCGCATTCGAGCGCTAATTTCTGTGAAAACACGCTGGTTACCGTTTCTTGCCCCATGGTCATGACTGCCCGCATGACTGGTTGGTCAGACAACACTGGGTTTGGCTGGAATTGGCTATTCCATTTGAAACCAACACACCCTCTGTGGAAGGTTTTGGAAACTTATTCCACAGAGGGAGTATGAATTTTGAATGGAATTAGCATATTAGGCAGCTCCATTTGAAACTCATACTCCCTCTGTGGAAAATTCAGGTTGAAACTTGCTCAGAGGGTGTATTAAATTCAAATGGAGCTGCTTATCTTTAATTCCATTTAAAATTCATACTCCTCTGTGGAATATATTTCAAAATCTTCCACAGGGGTAGTGTGATTTTAAATGGAATAGCCCAATTGGTCTAGAAAGCGAGACATGAACTTGAGAAGACTGAGAGAGATATTTGAAACTGTCTCGGAAAATAAACAAGTATTTTGTTGCCCATCAGCATACTAAATTACAATAGTATATGCAAAAGAATCCTGGGTCTCATTTCACACAACAAAATAACCAAGCTCTGTAATTATCTCTGCTTAATGGTCTTTCCAACCAAAGCAGCAAGGGGTTGTTCTATGCTATGGTAAGGGTGAGAAGGAGAACAAACTAGGATGCCCCTCTCCAATCTGGCAAATTGGTACATCACCTCCTACCTCCAGTTTTTACCAAAATTTCCTCCTCCTTCTAAGATGTGACCCCCTGAACATGAAACATTTTAACATTTGTGTGCACAACAATTAGATTTGGACACTCAAATTAAACACTGTAAATATGTACAATTTTAACCCCCGGGTTTTAACCTCACTAGGTAATCTTGAATGGGTCCAACCCTCAATTCCCACATTAACATCAACCCCATATGAGGACCAAAATTCTGCTCACCCCTCACAATGAATTGGCCACATCATAACAACTGTCCTATATCTGTACATATATAGTATTGTATCCAAGACACAGTTGTGTAGCCAGCACTTTTTCAGAGGGTGGTCAAAGGGGGGGGGGCTTGGCAACTTTAAAGGGGGCAAACTTTGACGAAAATGGGCTAAAAAGATACACTCTGAAATATCAGGGTGGCCAGCATTCCACAAGGGGGGGAAGACTTCTCACAGGGGGCAGCTTCCCCCTCCTCCCCCCCCCTTTGGCTACATCACTGCCAAGACATAATCATGATTACTGTTGATGAATCCCCAATCAAGTATTATGCATTAATTCATTTTCAACTGTCCATTTTATTCCCACCATGTATTACACTACGCACAGCTCATTTAACTCACTGACTCGTTATATCAGTGCATTAATTAAAACACCTATCAGTTTACATATTGATGGTCATTCAGATGGATGACTCCATCTAATAGCATCTTCATTAAGGTAATAGCCATGGGACAAGTAGCGTAATTAATTACAGATACAAAGTTGCACTTCACTTGATTAGAGAGATAAATGATTGGCTTCTCATGAAGCCTGATATTCAATTAATGACCATAATATAAAATAATTATTACTTTTACTATTGAATATGATCTTCAATTGACAGTATTCAATTAATAAATATAATACAAAATAATTATAACTTTTGCTATTATGAATATGATCTTCAATTGACAGTTTTAACAATATTTTTAAATATAAATGACCCAAGATAACATACTCTCTAAATGTAAAAGAGTGAAAAACCACTCTGAATTTCAGAGTGAATTTAAGTTAGCTCTAAAAGAGTGGGTTTTAGCTCTAAAAGAGTGAAAACAGTACACATAATTTCACTCGCTATTTCGAGTGAGCCTCACTCGCTCAAAAGTGGCGCAAAATCTCACTCTTTCTTGGAGTGAACTGTCAGCCAATCAGAAGCGCCAAAAATCGGCCGATGTTTGTTGAACTTGTGTAACAAAATGGCGAACAGTGTGTGAATGAATGGCGAAAAGAAAGCGGATTTGATGAAGAAATAGACAGCATACTCAATAGTGATTACATTTATGTGTAGGTCATAACTCGTAGCAAGTATACACTTGGTCTGGAGACAACGGCGACAGTAAGCTTAAGTCATATGTGAGCAGTTTGTTACCGGCCCAGTGCCCCCTAGCAGAAATTCTATACAGCAAGAAGTGTATCAAAAGTGTATCAAAGTGTATTAAAACTGTATCAAACAGCAATTTAATACAGTTTTGATATACAAAGGGTGTATTGAAAATGTATCAACTGAAAATATAAGGTATCAAAACTGTATCAAATACCACCTAACTGTATCAAAAATGTATCAAAAGTGTATCGAATTTGAACTTAGTTAATTTTGGCCATGCTTGTGGTGTATCAAAAGTGTATCAAATTGAACTTTGCAGTTTTTCAGTGTATGTAAAGTGTATCAAAGTGAACTTTTTGGTGCTAGATGTATATCAAAAGTGTATCAAATTGGACTTAGTCAAATTCTGGCTGCATACAGTGTATCAAAAGTGTATCAAATTGGACTTTGCCTGTTTTTTAGTGTATGTAAAGTGTATCAAATTGAACTTAGTTAATTTTTGGTGGCTAGAGGTATATCAAAAGTGTATCAAATTGGACTTGGTCAAATTCTGGCTGCCTATAGTGTATCAAAAGCGTATTAAATTGGACTTAGTTTATTTTGGGTGGCTAGAGGTATATCAAAAGTGTATCAAATTGGGCTTTCATAAACTGACCTTTTGTAGTGTATCAAAACTGTATCAATAACTGATCACATGTCTAGATAATGACTCATCATTTTCAAATTTGCCCATGTGGCATGTATGCAGTTAACACCAGGATTTGCATTTGGAAATGTACTGTATTTTAGAGCAAATTATGGTGTTTTATTTATCATGATGAAGATACAAACATGCTTGTAGACTGCACATTAGGTTACAATGTAGTTGTAATCAGGGACTGATTAAAGAGGAAATATCTGACTTTGTTCTGATAAGGTAAGCTTACTATATATTATATATAGGGCCTCAATGTATATGTATTAAGCATGAATATAGCACATGCCTGTATAGTAGATGTTATTGGTAGCCTTTTTGTCTCTTTATTGAGGGTAACAACTTCAGTGACAAGCACTGCATTCCAAAGCAGGCCCTCTGATGTATGTATGTTCCATTTTGGTTGGGTTTTGCAAGACTTTCTCACACATTTATCCTATTGTGTTGTAATTTTGAACGTTGATAGGGGAAAGTGCATTGAGCTGCTCCGTGATGGGGGAAAGTGCTAGAGGTCAGCATTAGCAGTAGAGGGCAGTGTTGAATTTGAGCTTGATTAGACTAATTTCAAAATTTGACCTTTGACCCCTTCACTTTGGGGTCATTATTGTTTGCAAATATGTTTAGATCATGTAAGGATAATTCTTGTTGAATTTGAGCTTGATTGGACCAATTTTGAAATTTGAAAAACTGTATCAAAAGTGTATAAAAAACTGTATCAAAACTGTATCAAAAGTGTGTATAAAAACTGTATCAAAAGTGTATCAAAAAACTATCAAAAGTGTATCAAAAAAACTATCAAAAGTGTATAAAAAACTGTATCAAAAGTGTATCAAAAAACTATATCAAAAGTGTATCAAATGGCATGTATCAAAAATAGGGCGGTCCCGCTGGCCAGCATTAGAATTGGAACGCTGATTTGATACAGTGACATATTTGATACACTTTTGATATAATTATGTATAAAATTTGTATAAAATGAAAGGATAAGAATTTCAATGCTAATTTGATACAGTTTAAATTGGAACGCTGATTTCATACAGTGACATATTTGATACACTTTTGATATAATTATGTATGAAATGTGTATGAAATGAAAGGATCAAAATTTCAACGCTAATTTGATACAGTTTAAATTGGAACGCTGATTTGATACAGTAACATATTCGATACACTTTTGATATAAATTATGTATGAAATGTGTATGAAATGAAAGGATAAAAATTTCAACGCTAATTTGATACAGTTTAAATTGGAACCCTGATTTGATACAGTTACATATTTCATACACTTTTGATATAATTATGTATGAAATGTGTATGAAATGAAAGGATAAAATTTGAACGCTAATTTGATAGTTTAAATTGGAACACTGATTTGATACAGTTACATATTTCATACACTTTTGATATAATTATGTATGAAATGTGTATGAAATGAAAGGATAAAAATTTCAACGCTAATTTTATACAGTTTAAATTGGAACCCTCATTTGATACAGTAACATATTCGATACACTTTTGATATAAATTATGTATGAAATGCGTATGAAATGAAAGGATAAAAATTTGAACGCTAATTTGATACAGTTTAAATTGGAACCCTGATTTGATACAGTTACTTATTTGATACACTTTTGATATAATTATGTATGGAATGTGTATGAAATGAAAGGATAAAAATTTCAATGCTAATTTGATACAGTTTAAATTGGAACCCTCATTTGATACAGTCACATATTCGATACACTTTTGATATAAATGATGTATGAAATGTGTATGAAATGAAAGGATAAAAATTTGAATGTTAATTTGATACAGTTTAAATTGGAACCCTGATTTGATACAGTAACATATTCAATACACTTTTGATTGATATAAATGATGTATGAAATGTGTATGAAATGAAAGGATAAAAATTTCAATGCTAATTTGATACAGTTTAAATTGGAACCCTCATTTGATACAGTCACATATTCGATACACTTTTGATATAAATGATGTATGAAATGTGTATGAAATGAAAGGATAAAAATTTGAATATTAATTTGATACAGTTTAAATTGGAACCCTGATTTAATACAGTAACATATTCAATACACTTTTGATATAAATGATGTATGAAATGTGTATGAAATGAAAGGATAAAAATTTGAACGCAAATTTGATACAGTTTAAATTGGAACCCTCATTTGATACAGTAACATATTCGATACACTTTTGATATAAATTATGTATGAAATGTGTATGAAATGAAAGGATAAAAATTTGAGCATAAATTTGATACAGTTTAAATTGGAACCCTCATTTAATACAGTAACATATTCGATACACTTTTGATATAAATTATGTATGAAATGTGTATGAAATGAAAGGATAAAAATTTGAACGCAAATTTGATACAGTTTAAATTGCAACCCTCATTTGATACAGTAACATATTCAATACACTTTTGATATAAATTATGTATGAAATGTGTATGAAATGAAAGGATACAAATTTCAACGAAAATTTGATACAGTTTAAATTGGAACCCTCATTTGATACAGTAACATATTCGATACACTTTTGATATAAATTGTGTATGAAATGAAAGGATAAAAATTTCAATGCTAATTTGATACAGTTTAAATTGGAACCCACATTTGATACAGTAACATATTCGATACACATTTGATATAAATGATGTATGAAATGTGTATGAAATGAAAGGATAAAAATTTGAACGCTAATTTGATACAGTTTAAATTGGAACCCTCATTTGATACAGTAACATATTCGATACACTTTTGATATAAATTATGTATGAAATGTGTATGAAATGAAAGGATAAAAATTTGAACGCTAATTTGATACAGTTTAAATTGGAACCCTGATTTGATACAGTTACTTATTTGATACACTTTTGATATAATTATGTATCAAATATGTATGAAATGAAAGGATACATTTCATTTGATACTTTTTTGATACATTATCTTGGCATTTGATACACTTTTGATATGTATAAAATGTGTATGCAATGTTAATTTGATACAGTTTTGATACATAAAAGTGTATGAAATGAGGGTTCCAATTCAAAGCCTTTTATTTCATACATTTTTCATACGTATCAAAAGTGTATCAAATTTCAGCCAGGGCCGGTTTACATGTACGCATATGTAAGCTTATGTAGGTTACGCTGCATCACGCTTCTCCAGACTGTGACCGTAAACATGGTATTTGCCAAGTGTTATGTCCTACACCTAAGTGTACTCACCATTGAACAGTTTGACTATTAGCTTCACTAAATCCATAGTTTTTCATCATTCATCCCACACTGCAGTTCGACACATTGTGTATGTGCTTAAGCTTTAGACCAGTTCAATATTCCTAGACCGGGCCCTACCCTAACCTGGGGCCTAGCCTCACAATTTAAAGCACATAGTAGCTGTTATGAACTGCTGTGATATTCTTGTATATAAAATAGGCCTAAATGAATAAATAAATAAATAAATGCTCTTTTCTGATTCACTCTTTTCCGGAGTGAATTTTTTCACTCTTTCTTGAGAGTGAGCTTCACTCTAAAAGAGTTGTCACTCAGATGGCTCTTTGAAAGAGTGAGATTTCACTCTTTTTGAGTGATTTTTCATTCTTTCACATTTAGAGAGTACAAATACATACAAAATGAAGAAAGACTTCCAGACCAGGCTCCCTCAAATGGATTTGTTGAAGCGCCACGTGAAATAAAAGAAAACTGCAAAGCGCCACTCAATGGCTGCGAAGTCGCTGGATGGAGTCAGGGGGGGGGGTGTCCCCCCTGTAAAGCTATTGATTTTTTGAAATTTGAGGTGCAAATGATGCCATTTGGTGCAACATTTTGTACTATTTTAGCCTGTCTTTACAAGGATAACATGGGAATCGCATTGTTTAATGTTGAAATATAGAATATTGGAGATATTAAGTTTGATCAAAGGGTTTGATTTTTGTTTTAAATCTAAACGGCGCCGTGCGCCACACACTAAAAACTACGGGGTTATATTTTCCGTGGTCATTTTGAATTGACCACGTTTGGGGTTGTTTTGACCCTTCAAGGGGTTGTACTGTTTTAATTTGACCACATTCACGAGGTCATTTTAGCCACGACGAACGTGGTCAAAAACTTAGTGGTCATTTTGCCGATACCATCGCGCATTGATATCAGTTTCAATCTTCCGCTTTGAAAATCTCAATTCATAAATGAGTTTAAACATGAGCTGCAATTAATGTTTGTTGATTAATAAATAAAACTAATTTTTTGACCGAAGTTACCCAATTTGTCAACTTTATAATGACTTGCATTGCGGAACTATTTGCACACACGGTGTGCATCGGCTCACGTGGTCACATCAGCGCCATATTTGTTCTGATTGTGCAGCTCAGCGGATTGTCGTGTGTGCTTGTCTGCATGATGGAATATGAAAAGTTAGTTGAAAAGTGAGACTGCAAGGATGCATAGACCCTTGTCTATGCACGCAGATTCATTCCAATTTCATGCTGTCGTGGCTGGTGTCTTGGCTGCAGTTGTTATAAGCTTATATCATGTAAGCTTATAATATGTGAACTGATGACTGACTGTGTGTGAGTGTGATACACAGATGCATTTTGCAGTTTGCTGTTTATGTAATGCTTTCTCTGTGCAGAAACACACTTATGTCCTGGTGGGACCAGCATGACCATAGGCCTACTAAAAAAATCCAAACAACCCCTAAATGTGGTTATTGAGTAACCCTATAAAACAACCCTTTCAAAAAACAACCCTTTCAAATGGGTCATTTCATTTGACCCTGAAATGAGGTCATTAAGTAACCCAATAAGGCAACCCTTTTGAAGGGGTCATTTCATTTGACCCCGAAATGTGGTAATATTTTGACCCCAATGGGGTTACTATTTGACCCAAATACGTAGTCATTGCAATGACCCCGACCAATGGGGTCAAAATGACCCGTTAGTGGTATGGTGTTTAGTTGATAACTATGCTGGGGTCAAAAATGACCCCGTTTGGGTCATTTTTTGACCCCGTAGTTTTAAGTGTGCACTCGGGAAGCCACGGCGCGCCACATGTGGCGCGTGCGCCGCTATTTGCGGACCCCTGTTCTAGACCATGGTCAATTTATTGAAAGGTTTGGATGAGGTGACAAAACTTTTAAAAGAACAAATCATATGTGAGGTTTTAAGATTACTCCAGTGAGATGATATTGTAAGATTACTCCTGATTCCAGTAAATTTCCTCAATTTTTTAAACCTGTACAATACTTACAGCTATCATATTAATATACACATATATTTTTCAGCGGTTTTTAACACAGATTTTCCAATAAATTCTTTATCAAATTTTTCATCTTTTTCTGCCTTTTGTGGTAATTTTTATTATAAATTTTGAAATGGAGGCTCCAAAACAACTCTTTAGTAAGACTCAATCCAACTGGCATTCAATGTGTTCATGATTCAGCATTTTGAGAAAAGGTCCTCATAGTTCAGATTCTCCAGACAGCTTTAGCTAAATACTTCATTTTGCATTTTGAGTTTGCTATAAAATCTGCATGATCAGAGCTGTTATCATCATGGATTTGAATCAATTGACATCATTTGGAGTGTTACAGGATGTTTTGGAGGATGTATTTATCTCATCTTATTGGCAATTCAGGAAGTTGTTGTTCAAAGTTCTCTCAACATGAACTAAAACATTTTACCTGAAAAATCATCACTGCAATTTATTGTTATTCACAAAAAAAATAGTAAAGTGAAAAATAAGGATTACAAAGAATTTTGCTGAGCTAGTATAGTTTAATTAATGCTTTCAGATTAATTAACTAGAGCGATAACCGCACCATAGCTGAACCATGTGGCTTCGGCAGTATATTGTGGTAAATGAATCTTAAAATGTTTTTAAAATGTTTAGAATGTCATAAGGATCATTGCATATCAGGGTTCGAATTCAGTCAATTTTTTTGCATAGCAGTTTGTGCGATGCAAAACACATGTTTGTATAGCAGTTTCCAAATTTTGCATAGCAGTTATTTTGCTATGCAAAAAACGATGCAATATTTATATTTGCGTAGCAGATCTACAACTTCTGTCATTGTCATCAAATCTCGACTATAAAGCCTCCAGACGATCACATGTCACGCTCGAGGGCAGAGTTTGAGGGCAATTAGCAAATATAATTATATGCACGAAGCAGGATCATAGCATTTGAAAAAAGGGTAGGCCTATACTTTTACCGTGAGGAATGAGCATTGAAAAATAATGTTGCAATTTTGCAAACCTGGTAAAGTCGCTCCACGACCATAAAGAACAGCAAAAATACCACAGATAAAAAAACCTTCAAAAACGATAAAACCAGATTAGGTCTTCAGTAAACTTTTCACCTAATTTTTGTTTGACATTATCTCATCCCCGTAAAAAAAAAACCCGATAAAACCAGATTAGGTCTTCAGTAAACTTTTCACCTAATTTTTGTTCAACATTATCTCGACATTATCTCATCCCCGTAAAAATATTGCAAGCTTCCGAAAGTCGCTGATCTTATGGTTTTGGTAACTCCTTCACCAGGAACATGTGTTATGATTTTGTGTATAGTTAGTGCGTGCAATGGCGACATTCTCTCGCATAATTGGGGGTGTGGGAGTAACGCTAGTAAACATAAGCATGACATAAGCAATCAACCACGACAGATTCCGCAATATGGTACCCAACATTGCTTTGTCTTATTTTTGCAAATACCGACTGGGCGATGTTTTTGATTTTCGGGGAATTCCAGATCATCAAGATGTGTTTTGAGGTAAATGCGACGTGTCGCGGAATTTGGCTCGCAAATAGCGATGCATTGGGGGACTTTTGAGGCAAATGCGACGTGAAATTTAGCTCAAATTTATGTATAGCACTTTTAGCGATGCATTTTGGAAAAGTGCATAGCAGTTGATGGAAATTGCGATGCGATACCATCGAAATTCGACCGCTGTTGCATATAAATTTCAGCTCAATTGGAGCATTTTGAAAAACTTGACATTTGACCCCTTTATGACCCCCTTAATGACCTTAAATGAATTTTAAAATATTTTTTAAATGTTTAGAATGTCATAAGGATCATTGCATTTCAATTTCAGCTCAATTGGAACATTTTCAGAACCTTGACCTTTGACCCCTTTATGACCCCTTAATGACCTTAAATTAATTTTAAAATGTTTTAAACATGTTTAGAATGTCATAAGGATCATTGCATTTAAATTTAAGCTCAATCGAGCATTTTCGGTTAAAATGACCTTTTTGACCCCTGTGACCCCTGGATGACCTCCGACGTTTGGAAATATTTTTATTATATTCTTTATATTTTCCTCTTTCATATGACACCACTCATGGGGTCATACCTTCGTGGCATTTAGAGATATGTCCATTTCAGACCAAATGGTTAGTAACATTCACTCATATAGGCTGATACCATTTCATGGTTCAGCAAAAATAATACTAGTAATACTAGCAAATCCAAAACATGCTTTAATTGAAAGTTGAAATACATACACTTGGTGACTTATACTGCTTGTGTTTTTCATAAAATTGCAAAGCATCCAGGATTGACCACGGTGTGGAAAATTTAAAGAGAATTTGTATATGTTCCGTAACTTCTAAACGAGTCTGTCATTCTTAAGAGTCTGATATCGGATTGGTCACCATTGAGAATCATTTTGAAAGGCAGAAACTTAACAGTTCACATTTTAAAATATTCATATTTTGGCAGCCAAATCATTGATTTTGGCAACAAACTACTTAGTTTCCTAGATGGTGTTTAATATTTTAGCTATGTGTAAAGCAAAGTCATCATCATCAGTTAGCTGTGGAACAGGCAACTACAAGCTTTCTCCAAATACCATTAAGACATCCCAAGATATTACAAATTAGAATAACATCTCTTCGATAATGTTACAAAAAGTAATGACGAACAAGAAAAATAACTGATACATATGGTCGAATCCAACCAAAAGTGTACACGGCATGTTCAGGGCCATAACTTAAAAGTGTTAATCAATTGGCATTCGTTTTTGTATTGTGTTTATTCGCCTTGATCATACGCTTATACCATATATAATAATACCCCTTCTGTGAAAAAACGTGAGACACAGAGACCCCAAAACATGCTATTTTTACCCATTTTTCAAAATATTTCTTAAAGTATTTTTAAAACATCTAAATCAGTTATGAAAAGAAGTCATTGGATTGAATCTAAATTGATTTCCTGAAAGGTGTGTATTCAAAGATTGCCTGTTCAATTTTTCACATATTTGTACATAATTATGAATTTTTTGTGATAATTTTTTGAGTGGTATTTTTTACATTACCTACTTAATACAATTTTTCATAGCAGTAGATATATCTTTAAAAATGGAAATCACTAATAAATGCTAATTTATACAAGCTTTGATATGTCCAATACTGAAATGCATTGCATTCGGACATCTTTATTATCTTGTTTAGCTGCCAGAAATTCTAAATGGCACAAAGGTAGGTTTGGTAAAAAATATGCATTACCTCCGAATACATGTTAAAAGCTGTGTCATTTCCACAAACTGAGAGAATAGTAAACAATAGTTAAGCAATAGGTGCAGGGTAATACACTCTTTATTTCTACCCAGTTTCAATAGCCTGCGTTTAAATATTTCTGAGATGTCAACAATAAAAGCAAGTATTCAGAGGTAAATTTCGGTAACCGAATGTTACCTCTTTAATACAATTTGACATCATGACGGTATTGTGAAACACCGCCATTCATGCCAATGCCCATATTGGTACATAACGAAGGCCTGTATGTTTGCTATCAAATCATATGTCAATGAAAGTTGCGAATTCACATACATGCCCACCATACAAAACTGAATACGGCTTAATTGTTGAAAAATATGTACTGAAATAGACGAAGGTCTGCTCATTTGAAAGAAAAATCAGATTCAAGAAGATTAGAAGGGATAAATACTTGGATTTGTCAACTGTCATGTGTGCTTCATTTTAAATGTTTACCGACCTTCTGGTTTCTGAGTAATTTGTGTCCAAATTGATTTATTCAAGGTAACTTTTGACGTTTTTACGCTAAGGTTACCTACTGAATACCATGGAAAAAAACGACTGTTCTCATTGTCTCATGATCTAGACAACACAGTGATGGACCCTGGTATAAAGCTAATTGTAGTTGCCTTCAAACGAAAGGCCACAAGACGTAATTGACTCCAAGATGGACTTCACAAGTCTGCAATAACGGTTTAAAGCAATTTGTGTGCAATTAAGCAAATTAAAGTCACTTTAGTGCCTTTGTTTCTTACTTCAATCCTCTTTCAACCGCTGTGAACCGACATTATTAATACATGATAGGGTCTAAAGTATCAATAAACGCACATAAAAAAAATAATACATTCAAAGTGCTTTATATAATGAAGTTTTGATTGCGATATCAACCAAAAGTCTAATTCTTACCTACAAATACCCAAATGTTACTTACGAATACAACATAATACATGACATGTGTAATGAAGTGTCCCTACCAATGGAAATTAATTGTCAAAAACTTTAAGCGGTACCCCAGGACACTATTATTACCCATATACGGATTCATTCAACAATTATTTATTATGTAAAATGGCTGATTAACTACTTGTATATCAAAATGAAGTGGTCAAAATCTTGCTAAAAGCATCAAAAAATTTTGATCTAAGGTAATAGCATTTATTCATTTGGACGTACCATTTG
The DNA here is from genome assembly GCF_039555335.1 of Amphiura filiformis. Lineage (NCBI taxonomy): Eukaryota > Metazoa > Echinodermata > Ophiuroidea > Amphilepidida > Amphiuridae > Amphiura > Amphiura filiformis. The sequence continues at coordinate 999,783 of NW_027305494.1, forward strand.
AAAGACATCTAAAAACTACCATTTTATTAATTCATTACCATAATAGCAAAATTTAAACCTCTAAACTCAATATAGATATTGTTAAATCGCTCATGTTACCTACTTAATACCGGGTTTCTTCACCTTTTCATTGTATAAAGCGTTAGGTGTATGCGTATAATTCCTAATATTCTTGAAAACATATATCCTACTCGTTCTTATACAATGTGTAAATTGATTCATACTCATTTGATAAATAAAATACAGAAACTTACCTAAACTTCATTTTCAAAAATAAACTAGCATAAATTGACTAAGATTATAATGATCGCGTTATAAAAATAAAAACAAATATTTTCTGGTTGAGCTAGCATTTACCTGACACCCTGTGGTCTACATTACACGAAAAAAGCGTTAATGGGAATATTCCATTTGTTTTAGGTTGATTAGTATTGCGATAGTGAAAGCATCCTAGTGGTATTCGTAGGTAACATTGGGTTTTGACATCACATTTACTATCACACGTCCTGGATTTATTTTTCAAGATTAGTAATGGCACTTTTGGTTCCTATAAGGCCAATATGTCATCAATCAATGGGCAAAAGGAAAAAATTGTGGAGACATTTTATTACGGACTTTTATTTTTGGCCCGTGGACACTTTTGGTTGGATTCGACCATATATCCGTCGTCCCATCCTAACTAATGAAACCCTATTCCCATATACCTGGTTCCTATCCTATTAGTGTGAATTACTACGATACTCAGCATTCTAAATACACTTTGCCTGTATTTAATACGATGCATAATGCTTGCTAAGGTTGGCATATTTCATCACATAAAGTGGGTCGAATTTTGTTAAATTTAACACTTTCTGATGCATATGCAAGTCAGATCTGTGAATTTCTAATGCTACGATTCCAGATGACAGTTTTTACTGTTACTTTATTGGTAATGAGATGATCTTATACATTCAGGCCTGTGATGGGAAAAGAATATAGCTGAATGTATTGCTTTTTCTTTAAAAAAAAAGATATGCACTCTTTTCCAAAAACAGGGCAACATATTTTAAAGTACTTATAATAGCTATTAGCTAGTGATCACAGATGCAAGTAGACTATGCCATAGTCGATTTTTGATAAATAAAACATGTTATTAGTCATGATGAAAGCATTCAGTTGAACTCGAAATTATACTGATATTTATTACATCAAAATACTAGTATAAAATTGTTATGAAAAAGTTTATATAATTATATTAATGACAGTAAAAGTAAAGTATACATAGGCTTATATTATTGCATGCAACATCATAATGTCATTATATAAGCACTTCAATACTGAACAATTCTAATTTTAGAATCTGCCAGTTTATTATGCGAGTTAAAAATCGACTATGGACTTTCACTTTTACCCCGGGACTTCGTTCTCTAAAACACACTGTCAATCATACTTGCTTATCAATCAAACACTTTTTAGGCCTTATTATGTAATGTTCTGTAGCTTGTATTAGAAACGTCCAAATTTTTGAGAAAGCTAAATATTATGTAGAACTTAGAAATCAAAACAATACAACCAATAGTAATGCTATTCATACCTAAAAAATGTATCTTTCCAGGTATCAACCATTCTCGAACACCCTGTAGCAGACACTGCAATGACTGCATTTTGTCTTGTGTGGGGAAGATGACTTCCATGATAAGCAAATGAATAGATAAGTATGTTATAGGATGAGTACCTGCAATAGAGGGTCACTGTCCGAATTAATTATGTTGTTAACGAGGATGAGACAATGAGTCTGTGATGGAATGATGTTGACTGCGAGAGTGATTTGGAATCATCATGGCTATTGCCTCAGGCAGCAGAATCCTTATAAGCATCTTCTTTTACAGCATCTTCTTTTGCACTATTTTAGGATTTGTCAGGTTTGGTACTATAGTATAACATTTTGGCTGATAGGTGCTCAGATAACATATCAGGGTTAGCTTATGGGGGGGACTCCCAGATGGCATCATTTTGGCCCGCTTTTACAAGGACAATTCCACACAAAGCACACACAGAGTTTCAATACACTTTTTTAACCAAAATCAATGTGAAATTTTATGTTTACAGAGCCATTTTACAACTTTGCAATGTTATACATTAGCCCCAGATTAAGGTGTTTACCGGGCTAAAAAGAAGATTCACATGGCAATTCTGGTCGGTAGATAAAGTTGGCCAGCTCAGTTAAAGCCATCTGAAAACTGCCTGAAAAAGCGTGTGAATTCGGCCTTAAAAGGCCCAAAACAGGCTGAAAATATTGCTATGCTACATCTCTGTTAGTCACAGTGTGTCAGTCAAGTAGGAAGCAACTTTCCCTTGCCAAGCATCTATCTAGCTCCAATGAAGGTTGATACACCATGGACTAAAAATTTCTTCCTCCCTGCCCCCCCCAGTAATACATCACTGGACACTGGTAATCTAAGAAACATGGCCTGAACTTTCACTGGCCATAATAGCTATCTATCAGTTAATTACATTACAGATGTACCTGACAGATGTACAGTATTTAATACATCTGTAATTGAACATTTTGCTGGCCGGTACGCACCTGCCACAATTCACTATCACATTGCTAATCAGAATTATAACCTCTAGCTCTATAAACATCAAGTGTAAAGGTGCAAAATTTTATTTTGAAAATCAATTTTTTTTTTAAATTTTAACTTTTGAAAAATGCATTCAACTGAGAACAAGCATGTCTCATATAATTCATGTTGAGCAGTTTTTGGTGAGATCAGTCACAATTTTAATCTAGTATTTTTTGGTGATGATCATCGAATACAAAATTTGCGCTGGTATTAATGAGGTTACATCTTTGACTCTTGGATGCTGTCCAGAATTATGCGGTTAATTTGTTGGAATGATGGGATGTGTTGGAATGCGTAACCTTTTGTCCTTAATGTGTCATCATGGTAAATCAACTTTAACCTTACTCACATGTTTCAAATGCCTGACGAAAAAGAAAGTAATGCATAATGAGTAATTTTTATGACCAGAGGGGTTAGGATTTAGTGAAAATGTGATATTGGCCTGCATGTCATACGCTCTTCTCCCGATTCCCTACTTGTGTAGTTGTATGTAGCTTATTCAGGGGGAAGACCCATGATTTGAAGAGGGCATAAGGTGTGATTTAGCAGAGAGTCAGGGGTGGGGCATGGGGGTACTGATTGGTATGGGTGATGGGGCTGCTGGAATCTGTGTGTCTTTTCACTTAGAGGCTGACGGTGCAATAATTATGAGCCGACCCCCTCTCGGGGAAAATTTCCAAACGGTGTGCAAATAATTACTCTCCCTCCCCCCCTCACCTCGGCCTGCCAAAAATTCCCCCCCCCCCTACTCTTGGCCTACTATTAGTACTATTTATTGTCAGATCAGTATATATTAGGTTCAGGAAAATCATAAATTGATTTTCATAGGATCTTCAGTGATTTCATATTGCTTGTAAGCAAAATGTATGACAAAAACAAAAAGAATCTTGAAAGAAAAACATTTGTCAAGAATGTAATTTTTTCTGGATTTCTCAAATAAAATAAAATAAAATAAAATTACTAAAAAAACCAAAAAATGCATGTTGCCAGGAAAAAATAACTCTCTTCTTTACCCTTTAGGGTACGACAGCAAGCTGCAAATGTCTATTTTGACTACGTCTATTTATTCGTATCCAATTTAGCAAGCTTACCTGTTTATTGGTATAAAATGCAAATCCAGCAAGAATATTCTCCAAAACTACACTGATAATATTATAATATTCCACGCAAAATCCTAGAATAGACCTAAAAACATTCCAAACACACAGCAGATGGTGATAACTTATAGCAGCTTGTGATAATGACACTGATGTTCCGGAATAACTCACTCACACTCCAAACACAGCAAAGTATCGGCTATATCCTTTAGCTGCAAAAAGCAACTTGTAAACAATGAATATGTTTAATATATTTTGCTCAAACAACTGTACTCCTTAGCTATTTATATTCACTTGGAGTTGGTAAAGTTCACCAAAGTTGTCAGGGTATGTTGCTTGTTTACACAGAATTTACCCCAAAGTCTAAGTTGTCTCAACACCGGTATAACATCTAATTCCAGGATCCACTGGTAGGGTTTATCCTAGACCACAAAAAATAAATTCCAATGAACTAAATAAACTGTAGCTATAGTCCACAGCCCACACACGCACATGCGACCTGACTGACTGCATAGTCTTGTGTTGTCAACCAGGTACAATTATCGCTAGATACGACGCCAATCTGGAATAGCATTTGAGTTTATCCCTACCAGGGGGTAACTACGACCATGCTAAACACCGGAGTGTTGATACACGGGAGGCACGCTCCATCTAACTTACAGTACCGGTATTAGAAGTCCTTGGTCTGTTTGCGGCCTCAGACAGATCAAGATTGCCAAATGTCAACCCTCTGCACTGTTGATTTCCTGGGTTGATATACACAGGCAGTGTTTTCTTTGATATAAAGATGGTTGGTTGTGCCCTTTGGGGCCATAGTTTGCAGGCACAAGATATCACTTATGCCTTATATGAAGTGCATTCCTTCATGATAAAAAAGCAACAAAAAAAGCGCAGTATACGCACTGGCACAACACCTAGACATTGTCCACAAGCCTCAGTATTAAGCCTGCAGCATCCTCAATTGTACAAATTCATTGATAAAACTAAATCAACACTTCAATGTGCTTCTTTCCAAATTCCATGTATAAAAACATAAAAGTACAGGAGGTTTACACAGACACACCCCCAAATTTGCAAAAGTATAGAAATCTAAATTTTCTTTTCTCAACATCAGGCCTTTTTTATGCCTTTTTAGTCAAAAATGGTCCAAATTTTGGGAAGTCCATGTTTTCAAAATCCTCAACCCCACCCCAGGGGGGGGTCACTCCATTGTGGCCTGTACACCATCCGCGATAATCAACTTTTGAAAAGCACCATAAACAAGGATTTAACCCTTGGCTACTAAACGACACCCTAAACAGGGATTTCATTCCTAACATCAAATTTCATACCCTAAATTTCATTTCCGCGATTTAGAAATTGCAATTTTGCTACCCTTTTTTCCAATTTTTCATGTTTTTGACACCCTAAACGCGATACTCGCGTATCGTGCCTACCCACGAAAAAACAAACATACCAACTTTTTACGCGTTTTCATTATCGCGGATGGTGTACAGGCCACAATGGGAGTGACCCCCCCCGGGCCCACCCCACAAAAATCCTGCATACAGGCCTGCACAGGTCATCATCCCTGTATCACAAATCTTTTCTTTCTGCATTTTTGGAATCAGTGGCAGCACTACCAGGAGGTGGGCAAGGAGGGGGCATTTACCCCCAAATATTTTTCTTGCCCCCTAGTTTGCCCCACCCCCCACTTTTGAGGAAAAAACCCAAATATGTGTAAATTTCCACTTTTTGCGGCAATTTTACGCAAAATTTGTTGCTTACAAGCAGGGGTGTACTAGTATGTGTGTGTGCCTGTTGAAATTGATGGAAATTATTTCTTTAGGTATGTTGGAAGATCAGGAAAGCAAGTTGTTTCGATCAATACAGATCGTACAAATTTTCTCAGCAAAAATAAATCCATAAAGAAACTTGATAAATTTGACATTGCTTTCAACACCGCACATATTGACTCACTTTGGCAACACTACCATATGATTTGATTGGCCCTTTTGACCCCAGCAATCTTTATCATTCCATTTCATGGCAATCTTGAGTATTTTAAGTCATGAACCCTCACCTACGATGCTATCCCATAACAACCCCATCTGGCTCTGTAAGTCTGTATCAGGGACTATTTTGGTTCATCATTGTGAGTGTGCTCTACTGGTCTTTAGTATGATGCAGTTCTAGAAAAATGTGTGATGCATTCTACCATCATCATCATCACTGTCACCATGACAGCTCATCACCATCTGCATGGTTGTGGTTGGTTGGGGTAATAACTGAAGTGTCAAATCAAGGGATCATTGCACTATAGTATAGCAGAGGAACACTAACCACACTGGCATTAGAAGCCACCAATCTAAAGCAGGGTCGCATTCTTGTGCATCTGTGCATCCTGGACCCCTTACTTTTTGTTTTGGACTCCTTAAATTACAAGTTGAAAACTGACCAACAGGTCCGATCAAAACTTCATGGACCCCTTAAATTTTACAGCGATGCATGGAAGGTTTTGCTGAATTGTTCATAAAATTTTTGCCATTGTCAATACAAAAAAGGAACCAAATAGAGCATTCAAAAATCATGAAAATAATCAGTCAATACAATAACATAAACTTTGACAAGTTACCACATATTCCTATTTGTGCATGCGTACCCCTTGTTTCTCATTGGACCCCTAAATTTGGATTTTGCAGGGTTTAAAGGGTCCAGAAAAAATCAACTGGACCCTTAACATTATTGCACTCGTGCTACCCCTGCACCCTCGATGATGACCATTTACAATCAGTGAAGCCTCAAAGATCCCCTTTTCAGTTTGCTTTGGTTCTCATATGCCCAGTATTCTGCAATATTCTTGTGTCCTTTTGATGCCAAGTGTGGTATACCCCAATATCCCATCATATTTGACAAAGAGTACAACATTTTCAAAATCTGGATTTTATTTTTTGGGGGGAGGTCAGTTTGCCCCACCCCCAGAAAAATCCTAGTACCACTGGGTACTTCAGTGGCACCCCTCACCAATCCCTACTCACCTGGGCCATAAAGAATGAATCAATTTCCTTTTTTTCCTACTTTTAAAATTAAACAAATAATTACGCAAGCAAAATTACCATTTCCAAGGGTTTCACTTGTTTTTTAAAATAAATGATTGACTTCTCTGCCTAGCCTAGGGGTCGCAGGTTTTTGCCGCAGGTGGAAAGAAATTGTGATTTTAACCACAGTTTTTACCACTTGGCAAAAACAGTTTTTGTCAGTGTTTGCCAGCAAAAATTGCAAAAAATGATAAATAGTTCACTTTTTTCATCTCAAAACAAATTATTAAGTTACAAAAATTATTTCCTGAGTGTAAGGCCAGATTTGAAAATTCTAACTTTCCAAGTTAATATGATATTAAGAAATTAAAAGCATGAGGTTTCATTGCTCACATTTAACTGAAATGTGGCTTATCAAATTCAAAACTTTTTCATTTTAACAACTTGACAAGACAAAAAATGTGTTCAATGATTGATCAAAATGTGTGCATTATTGTTTATGAGCTTTCTGTGTTAATTTTAATATTTGACTGACTACATATATTATTTAGACCTACTCTGAACTTAAAAATAAGTTGACTGCTTCAGCTTTGACTTGATATCAAAAATTTATCACGGACTGCAGAAAGCCTGCCCTCTTCTGTTCTGGCAATAATAATATGTTGTGTAGTATTGGACAGAGGGTGATGGCCCTATTGGACTGCATATATACGACAAATGAGGGCAGACAAGGCAATGAAAGTCACTTCTTCAGTTTCCCATCACATATTTTTAAGGAAAATATCTTATTCATTCATTTAAAATATTGGAGATGTCCTCACAAAAGTAACTTAATTTTTCTAGAATAAACAGTTTTACTTTGCAAATTATACTTAAACTGAATAAGAATGGGTATAAAAGATAAGATTTTGTCTTTTGTCTATCCAGTATCCGGGATCCAATATTGTGTCATATGGATATCCAATATTTTTATCGTAGTGGATGCCGCTGCATCCACTATGACATGATATTGAATAGGCAAAAGACAACATCCTATCTTTTATTTGTATGTACATACAATATTGTTGCCAAAAATTGTTTAGTTGTCCATGCATGCACCATGACAAATTTTGAGCTATCCAGACAAATGAGGTATCAAAATTTGCAGAATTAAACTGGGGTTCTGTTTGCTGTTTTACATTTTTTAATGAGATACATAGATTTTGATTTATTGTCTCATAATTAAGTGGGGTATTAAATTGCTTTTTTGTGATGTATTTATTTTTGTTTATCTTCATCATAATTGTAATACATTTCTCATCTTTGTCTTTATTGTAAAACCATGTATACGATTGCTGTAAATATTGTTAAATACCCATCAATGCATGCATCTTGTGATGAAAGTAAAATTAAACTGAATCTGAATCAATTTAGTGTCAAGTGAAGCAGACATCCTTCCTCATGACCAGAGCGGAAAGGACTAATTGACGATGATCAATACATCCATATTAATAACTGATTTATACCGAACCAATAAAACCAGATATTGATGAAGTAACTTCCTTAATACAAATTGAGTAACAAGTGAATTACAATTGGATGTGGTGTGTGTGGTCCGTTGCTTTTTGCCACAAAAATTACATAAGCAATACGATGACATACAACAATTCTATTGACAACAAATACAAATATGTTTTACAATCCATTGTAAATGAATGTCATTTTCTAAAAGGAACAGGTGGCACCAGGAATTTTTTCGGGGGAATTGGGGTGGCAAAGTGAATAGTGGAAATTTTCATAATTTTGGGTTTTTACTGGGGGAAATAGGACGGGGGAAAGAGTTCTGACTGGGGGAATTTGCACCCCGCTGGCACTGCCACTAAAGCATTTTAAAACTTTTGTTGTACTATGCTATTTTCATAATTAAGGAGGAAATAGAGTTACGCATCGTGAACCAGAACAAACAAACACATTGGGGATCAATGATACAAGAGGAAACTGAATATAACCATAGCAAGAGAAAGGGACACTTTGAGCCTCCTCCATATCTTAAGTTACACTTAAAAATTACAACAAACAATTTGTTTATGAAAAGTTTTGTTTCATCTGCCATAAGATAACAATTGTAAGATATCAGCAGTGTCCCCCCAAAAAAAATCCAAATTTACCATTTGCAATTTTGTGAAAATTTTCGCAAAAATAATTCTGGTGCCGCCACTGAGCATCGGGTTGGTAAGGCTGCCCTTTTCTCTTATTTTACTAATGTTTAAAAATGTTATTGTAAAATGTAATTTGATAAACAGTGATAAAATCAAAATGGGTATTTGAATGTTTTATCATGATTATGCTACCAACATTTTGTGACAATTTTATATTAAGTAACATTTCAGAAAAAAACATTCACATTTAATGATTACAGGCAATTTTACTTTATATTATTTCGATTTATTACTTATTTTAATATCATTAAAATTGATGTTAAATTGCTGCTTATACATAGAATCAATTTGAATATAAAATGAGGTTTTCATAACATAACGTTAGTACACAACCACATATCCTGGAAAGATGTGCATGCATTAATGCACTGAATATCAATTCAATGCAAGACCTTGATAGTTTATTCCTAAGTCTAGTGGCCAAATCTGCCCCTATTTAGCCTGAGGTAAAGGGATGATAACGTATGGCTGCTAACAAGATTGACCAATTATCACTGCGACATCAGTGCTATTCGTATTATCCTTTACCGTACCTACTCTGTAAACACATCCATCTATTTGGAAAAGAAAGAAAGAAAGAAAGAAAGAAAGAAAGAAAGAAAGAAAGAAAGAAAGAAAAAGAAAGAAAGAAAGAAAGAAAGAAAGAAAGAAAGAAAGAAAGAAAGAAAGAAAGAAGGAAGGAAAGGGAAGGAAAGGAAAGGAAAGAAGGAAAGGAAAGGAAAGGAAAGGAAAGGAAAGGAAAGGAAAGGAAAGGAAAGGAAAGGAAAGAAAAAGAAAGAAAGAAAGAAAGAAAGAAAGAAAGAAAGAAAGAAAGAAAGAAAGAAAGAAAGAAAGAAAGAAAGAAAGAAAGAAAGAAAAGAAAGGAAGAAGGAAAGAAAGTACGAAAGGAAGAAAAAGAAAGAATGAAAGAAAGAAAGAAAGGAAGGAAGAAGGAAAAGAAGGAAAGGAAAAAGGAAAGAAAGAAAGAAAAGAAAGAAAGAAAGAAAGAAAGAAAGAAAGAAAGAGAAAGAACGCGAGAAAGAATGAGACTGATGAAAGAACAGAGGTACAGAGCGATAAACACATTATAGAGGCATAATGACAGACAGACAGACACGCTGATGGACAGACGTGACAAACAGGTTGAAAGAGCAACCGCCATTAATTTTATGTCAATTCAAAATTTATTTTGGTTTATTTTCTCTATTTTTATATACTTGATATTCAGTTTGCTCCTTCTTGGTTATAATATAAACTGAGTTTGTTGACCATAAAATTAGTAATAAAAAAAAGTTCAAAAATAAATTCACTACTGCTTGCTCTATCACAATACTATAAAAAAAATGCTAAAAAAAATACATTCAAGTTTGCTGTTAAAAATGTCACCCAACTGACCCGATGAAGATTATTACGTTAGCCTTAAGCTATATCTGCATGGCTGGAAACGGTGTGGATGATCTAATAGGTGGTTATATCTAGCCACTATCATTTTGGATGGACAGCACTTTTTACATTTAAATAAATCTGTGTTCCAATGTTTAAGCCATATTTTAATATATCTAATTGTGACACATTTTGTGTTTGCTAAGTTGTTAAAATCTCAAGCTTTTGACAAAATGTCATGCAATATCATATTACGACAACATTTTTGTTGTGTGCAGTTTTTGTCCTAATATTTAAATGTTTATTGTCAAAAATACCACTATTGTTTTAAACCAATGTAAATTATAATGTTGGAAATCAGTGTACAAACTAATGTCGGAGCAACATTTTTGCCACATTCATGGACAGTGGCGTAACTAGGGGGCAGGGGGGCAACATGCCCCGGGCGCTACTGTTAGGGGGCGCCAAATTGACCAATTCAGCATCGATTATGCGCCCCTCCAAGTGATGAAAGTCAAAAATTCTAGTAACCAAAATTAATTAGTGGTAGGTCTTAATTGTCCAAAATTTCTTTGAAGAATAACAAAATTCTCGGGGGTAGGGCGCCAATTTTGTTTCTTACCCCGGCGCTACCAACCCTAGTTACGCCACTGTTCATGGACAAACAAATCTCAAGCTAAGCTGTTGACTACCCTATAGGTCTATACTAATGGGCTATTCCAGTTGAAGCCCATACACCTATGGAAGACATGACCGTAATCTCCCACACAGGGAGTGTAGATTCCAAATGGAATCACCCATTCAATTGCATGAACTTCGCACTTCCTGTGTGAGGCCCCATGACACAAGGGAAAAAGCGGTAAAACGAGCAATATCGCTCAAAAACGCTAAGATCGCCAAAATTTCCCACAATTTCTGTTAAGTAAGTTTATAATCTGAAAAAGAGGAGAGATTCTGCAAATAATGTGCAAATAATGTGAAATAATGTGCGATTTACGCTTTTTCCCTTGTGACATGGGGGCTTCTTACTTGCAGATGATTTTACATGCAGAACTCAAACAGGTGATTAAACCATTGGGCTATTCCAGTTAAAATCCATACACCCCTATGGAAGACATGCCCTTAATCTTCCACACAGGGAGTGTGAATTTCAAATGAAGTTACCTGAATAGGCGATTCCATTTGATATCTACACCCCTGTCTTGCGCTGATTGAGGTCATGACCTCCATCTAGGGGTGTATGCATGTCAAATGGAATAGCCCATTGGCTGCAAGAGTGTGGCAGTCAAATTTCACTGTATCAGCTACACATTGAGTATGTACAGTACACAGCCAGCCTGTGCAGCAAAATATCGATTTCATTTTTTGCGGCTTTCTTTTTTTTTTTTTTTTTTTTTTTTTTTTTTTATCTCGAAAGCCCTAAGTAATATGCGCGTTCTCGTTGTGAAACTTTGATCCGGAACCAATTCTAATTTTTTGACGCCAGAGGAAAAAAGCACTTGGAGTTCCAGAAAATGCATTTGAAGTTTTAATTTTACATGGAACCCTATGCAAAATATACAAGTTGGAGTCCAAATTGAGCTATGTGCTACACATTGGCTGCCTTGAGATTCCAGTGGTTAAAAATATGAGTGATTTTGAGCGTTTCAAATTTTCAGCCCCCCCCTCAGCTACCCCCCCCTGCAGATTTTTTTTTTTTTTTAAAGGCGAGTGAATTCAAATGTAAAATCATGATCTGGAACAGACTTAAATATTGAAATCCTTCAAATCCTACAAAAAAAGAAATGCTGGGCTATTCCATTTGAATTCCATACTCCCCACTCGGCAAGACAGCTTCCACGCAGGGAGTGTGAATATCAAATGGTGTTGTTTAATGGGTGACCATATTTGATATCTACACTCCTGTGTGCAAGATTGACGTCATGACCTCCATCTAGAGGGTGTAAGCTTTTTAACTGGAACAGCCCGTTAAGCATTGGCTGCATTTAACACATCGGACATACAAGGTAGGCTGGTAAATCACTGAGTGTAAGCACATTGTGTACTTTGGAACCTGTGGAGCAAATTTGATTTAAATTTCCGCTTCTTTCGAAAGCCCTAAGTAATATCTTGCGCGTTCTCGTTCGAAACTTTGATCCGAATCAATTCTAATTTTTTTGACGCCAGAGGAAAAAAGCACTTGAAATTCGGAAAAAGCCATTTAAAGTTTGAATTCTCCCATTGAACCCTGTGGTAAAGCCACATTTTGGAATTCAAATTGGACAATATTCTATATATTGACTGCCTTAAAATTGCAGGGGTTGAAAGTATGGGCAATTTCAAACATTTTATTTTTTTGACCCCCCCAACACCCCCCAATGCATTTTTTTCCCTTCAAAAATTTGGTGTATGGCGGGTGATACAGGCCCCATGACACAAGGGAAAAAGCGGTAAAACGAGCAATATCGCTCAAAAAAGCGCTAAGATCGCCAAAAATTTCCCACAATTTCTGTTAAGTAAGTTTATAATCTGAAAAAAGAGGAGAGATTCTGCAAATAATGTGCAAATAATGTGAAATAATGTGCGATTTACCGCTTTTTCCCTTGTGACATGGGGGCTTGTGTGGTAGACTAAGGTTATGTCTTCCATAGGGGTGTATGGATTTCAACTGGAATAAAGCAGTATTCAGACTTTTTATTGTACGTAAAATATTGTATGCAACATATCTACGTTGTTTAATCTATTGCCATTCTATTTCCAGTAATGTTTAAGTTCTAACGAATGTTTGATGACGTAAAATCGATAATATATTTCTACTAGATATTGTATGTAACATCCCAGCAAACACAAAAACGTTTTTAAAACGTTTTAAATAAGTTATATTTTGGGTTTTGCTTTAGGTAAAAACGTTTTAATAACATTAAAATGTCGGGTTATATAAAGGTCATGAAATCGTTTTAAAACGTTTTGTATGAAAACACACTACAAAAAATATTTTTAAAATGTTTTCAAATGTAATTGTAAACTAGTTTTGCAAACATTTTTTGCAAAATATTTTGTCAACACTTAAATAACATTATGTTAAAATATTTGCACCAGGCAAACACAGAAATGTTCTTAAAATGTGTTTTACAAAACGTTTTAATAACATTTAAATGTCGGGTTATATAAAGGTCATGAAGACATTTTAAAAATGTTATTGTAAATATTTTGGGCAAACATTTTTTACAAAATATTTTTTCAACCCCAAAATAACATTCTGTTTAGAATGATTTGCACCAAGTTTTCAAAAATGTTTTTGGAATGTTATTAAAACGTTTTTATACCAATTATATAACCCGACATTTAAACGTTTTCTGACAACCTTTTATAACCTTTTGCGAATGATGTCGAAAACGTTTTGTGTTTACTGGGATATTATAGATTTTTCGTCATCAAACATTCATTAGAACTTAAACATTCCTGGAAATAGAATGGCAATAGATTAAATAACGTAGATATGTTGCATACAATATTGTACGTACAATACTCGGAGTCTGTGGAGCGCTTTACCCAATGCCCAAGATGTCAGACAATCAGGCCACCCCAATGCCTAACTGGAACTAAGTAGACTAAAATAGGCTAAAAGCTTAAAATGCAATTTCTTTTGAGTCCCCAAAGCCATCCCCATGATACATAAACTGCATGTAGACAATTACTTTAAGCATCCACAATGTCTGTATTTAACACCTTGGTCTGGGGCGGACATTTTAAAAATGAATTTAGAAGAGCAGCAACGACATCACTTGCATTACATTCCAGATGTTAAATCTACATCATATACAAAATTTGAGGAAATTCGCACGAGTCCATTTTATTTTAGGGCCATTTGTCTATAACTGGTCTTTACATGTAGCCCTATGGAGAGAGTGCCCGTTGAGGCGCTTATAACCCCATTTTAGGAACAAAATGTGATTTAAAAAAAAAGCGGACTCGTCTGAATTTTCTAAAATTTTCAGAGTATGTAGTATGAACATGTAGAAATATAATCAAGTAGTTGCCCTACCTGCTCTTCTCCGAAAAAATAAAAAGTCCTATACCTCAATGATAAGGAAACTTAGGTGTTAACCACATACATTTGAAATTTTACTTTTACATCATTACAATATTTACTCAAATTTACTCCAAATAAATGTGACCCCAAAATATATAATTTATGCAGCTCCTTTCTAAGAAAATAATATACTAGTATGGACTGTGTCCTTCCTATGGTAATTTCCACCTTTTTTACCAATCGGCCTTTAGCTGTTTGTCTAACAAAAAATTGTACAAATCCATTTCCTCATTTGCCGGAATTGAAAATTCATTTGTGCGAAAACATTCCTCTCTATCACCCATCACCTGCTGGCCTGTGGCGGTGCAAGCGTGCGCGCATCATCGACAAGAAGCAAATGATTCGGCTATCAATAAAAATTCACAATGTCCCTAACGCAGCGCATCAAATTTAATATCAAATGTTGCAGCAACAATCAAAGATAGTTATTTGTCGCGCAAATCAATTTTTAAGATTTTAATTTTACATTATTGGTCAATTAATAGGAGAAAATAGGAGAAAAAATTCATCAAAAAAAGACTTGCGATTCATGAGATATGACAAATTTTATGTTACTGAAAATAATGAACTACAAAATGATTTGACCACTACTTTTGACAATAATCTCAAAAATCATTGTTTCCGACATGCGACTCAATTGCTTGATCGCATCACTAATGTATATGGAAGTATAAATCTGAATGTCAAAATGGTCCAGTCACAATGACAGATATTCTTATGAAATTCTAATCAATACATATAAAATGGTATGCTATTATTAAGCACTGAGTGAAATATAGCATGGTTTACCATGTTTACTCCTCACACTATGCATTAAAATGGTCTCATACACAGAGACATAGTTCAATCATCTCTATTCAACTATGGAGTGTATGAGTTTTTGTACCCAATACATGCAAAGGTCATCCTATCAATGTATAAGTATATTGGTGTTTATGAACTTGGTATTGCCAGATGAGAATGTTTGAGATGCTAGTATCGATGAGAGCATGTCACAATATTTGTGTATGTAGTATGTGGAATATATAGCGTAAACATTACACATTTTAAGATGAGTGATCTTTTGTTAAAAATTGATTTTAAGTTACTATACTACCAAAAGAAGCATTCCTTCTTGTATTTTATAGTTGTCTGAAACAAGAAAAATTAGAAATTTCATGTGATTTAGAGAGAGAGAGTCACAATAGAGCGGTATGGTGAGCATGAGAGAGGACCCCATGAGAGGGGCCCCTGTGGTAGTGATGCTTTCAAAATTTCATCAGGCGATTAGAAGGACCATTATGCTTCATTCCAACAATAGGTTTCACCACCATACACCTTACCAGTTCCAAGAAATCATGCTCACAAGTTTTTGAGTTATGTAAATGAGCTACCTAATTAGAGAGACTGTCAAATTATTGCCACCCCTTATCATCTATGCTATACTTTTGTTTATCCAATCACAATCTGTATTGAAAATCCCAAATTGACTACTTTATTCAATAAATACATTGAATTATTTTGGGTCAAGATTAGCATTTCAAATGTCACAAGTTTGCAATGACAATGACATTTAGTTTTCCAACCAATCAAAGTCAATTAACTATAATATTTGGGTGGGTGGTAGCATTTGGCATTTAAAGAAGGTAGGCCTGATATTATGGTTCTATGGTATTGGTGATATTTCAGACAAAGGAGTACAGAGGTAAACTAACTGTTACGATATCACTAGTAAACCTGTTGCATTCTTCCTTATCATACTAATACAAAACATGGGTGTGATTTTGAGAAAATTGCTGTCTTCAGTAGACAGCAGATGTTATCTTTGATGAAATGAAGTTTGATATTCTCTATGTATGTAATAAAATACTATGCTATTTTCAGTAGACAATGCATGCTCTATCTGTAATAGATAGAAAAGTATAACACATGAATCACAAATGCCATCTTCTATAGATAGCAAACTATATCCTCAGTAGAGGATGACAGATATCAATACATATCACAAACCTTTCAAAGATCCAGATAAATATATTAATGTTAATGGCCAGCCATGATCTGATATAGGAACCAATCTAAATAGATTGAAAAATAGATTGAAACAGATTCCTGGATTACTCTTTTTGTAGACTAAAATTTCACAATCAACATGATCAAGTCAAGTGTTACTCCTAATGTACTACCAAATGACATGCTATAGAGAGCAAATGCTACACTATAAGTGGATAACATTACTATCTTCAGTAGATAGCAAATGCTACTTCTTACCACAAGCTGCATCAGTAACTTATAGCCAAAAGGATCTTGCATAGATGAGGTTGACCTACTTGGTTGTTTTAATTGTGTGATATTATGTAGCACCTGTAAGCAAGTTTGGTGACATGTTTGATATTATTTGATTTATGACACAAACACTTCCTCTGTGTAGACTATAATGGTCTTTTGCCCTGCAGTTTTTATCTTGGACCAACAGAGAGTGTACAAATATAAACACACATCAACTCATCTCTGGGTCAAAATAAAATTATCACTGACAAAGATTTATAGAATTCACCTGCTTTCAGTAGTAGATAGGCACCACATCAAATTGGGTCCTATAGCACTATCGGTGCTAGGACTTAGGTACTGATTCTTTCTATCACACCCTGATAATGCAATAGATGGCACCAAGAATAATAATTAACATATTTGCATTGTATAAAATTGAATATTAATACGTAGTGGTATAATATTAAATTAGAAGAATTTTTTGACTTCAGCACTACTTCAAATTTGATCGCTTACCGGGAGCGCTTTCATTTGCATAGTGTTATCATATTTCATTTAAATAAAATGCAAAAGAACAGTGCAAATGTTCAGGGTATGATAGAAGGAGCCATCAGTACCCATCAAACACTACATGTATAGGACCAAATAAGATGTGCCTAACATACTGTGCTTTCTTCAGTACTCTCTAAATGTAAAAGAGTGAAAAACCACTCTGAATTTCAGAGTGAATTTAAGTTAGCTCTAAAAGAGTGGGTTTTTGCTCTAAAAGAGTGAAAACAGTACACATAATTTCACTCGCGATTTCGAGTGAGCCTCACTCGCTCAAAAGTGGAGCAAAATCTCACTCTTTCTTGGAGTGAACTGTCAGCCAATCAAAAGCGCCGAAAATCAGCCGATGTTTGTTGAACTTGTGTAACAAAATGGCGAACAGTGTGTGAATGAATGGCGAAAAGAAAGCGGATTTGATTAAGAAATAGACAACATACACAATAGTGATTACATTTATGTGTAGGTCATAACTCGTAGCAAGTATACACATGGTCTGGAGACAGCGGCGGCAGTAAGCTTAAGTCATATGTGAGCAGTTTGTTACCGGCACAGTGCCGGTTTACATGTACGCATAATGTAAGCTTATGTAGGTTACGCCGCATCACGCTTCTCCAGACTGTGACCGTAAACATGGTATTTGCCAAGTGTTATGTCCTACACCTAAGTGTACTCACCATTGAACAGTTTGACTATTAGCTTCACTAAATCCATAGTTTTTCATCATTCATCCCACACTGAAGTTCGACACATTGTGTATGTGCTTAAGCTTTAGACCAGTTCAATATTCCTAGACCGGCCCTACCTAACCTGGGGCCTAGCCTCACAACAATTTAAAGCACATAGTAGCTGTTATGAACTGCTGTGATATTCTTGTATAAAATAGGCCTAAATGAGTAAATAAATAAATAAATGCTCTTTTCTGATTCACTCTTTTCCGGAGTGAATTTTTTCACTCTTTCTTGAGAGTGAGCTTCACTCTAAAAGAGTTGTCAATCAGATGGCTCTTTGAAAGAGTGAGATTTCACTCTTTTGAGTGATTTTCACTCTTTCACATTTAGAGAGTAGATAGCAAATTATGATATCATCAGGAAATGTCTAGCTTCTATAGTAGATTATTAAAGGATTAGTTATCTTGTGCAATTTCACTTGAAATACATCCACCTCTTTGAGCATACAGATTTATACACTTAATGTTCTACAAAACTGAAATATTTTTGTGTCTCAATTTTAAAGCTTTTATGCATGCATCTGCTGACTTATTATTTAACCAAACAGACGCGTATTTGCTCAGCGTTATTTGAAGTCCTGACACAGAAATTAAATTTTCTTCAAATGAAAAAAGGTATGTAAAAATACCTTGGATCAACAATAGCAAGAACAGTACCACACAATGATAATACATTGTCACTTACAATTCCATAAATGTTATCATAACATTGACTTGAGACAGATACAGCAAATAGGTGGAAATGTTCACATTGCATTATGTTCACACTGTTTGTGCTCTGTTCTACAGGAATGAGAATAAATTTCAATGAAAAAAAGGAAAATTCTGAAAAAAAGGGAAAAGTGTGTAAAATCAGGGCAAAAATGCTCAAAAAGGGCTAAAAAGAAATAAAAACGCGGAAATGTAGGCAACACAAAAAAAGGAATTCCTTTTAAAAAAGGAAAATTCTTATGCCTGGTTCTAAGCAGTGCAAAATTTAAATCACATAACAGTTTGTTTCAAGTGTAAGTCTATATATCACAATTAATATAATTTGGTTCACCTCAAATTCGGTAGTGACATCAATGCTTTTTCGTGGTTGCGCTGTAAGCGTGCTGACAAACTGCCCCTGTACGCATGTGTGTACGCTCAGTGCGTTTACTACTGAACTAGAGCTGAACCAAATTGTAGTGATATGAGCACCATTAAACATGAGTAAAAATGATTCAAATTGTGAAAAATGAATCACACAAAATTTTGTGCATTTTGAGAGATATTCTGATAATTGAATAGATGTCATTACTCCCTCTTCTTTATCTCTTAATTCATCCTTCAATATGTCAATGATTAGGGCATCTTCACACTTCAATCTGACAAGGGTTGCCAGAACTACAACTTAGTAGCCCAATTGGGCCAGTTTTAAAAATGTTCATTTATTTATCCTGTCCCATGCAAAGCAATGAGTAACAAACAAATTGGGTGACAAATTTCTGAAATTGGCAACCACGTTTGCCACTAGTTTACCTTTGATGTCCCATAGAAAACAATGGTTAAGAGAAAATTTGGGAGACTTTTCAATGATTTGCCCCACAATTTTGGTGCAACATTTTTAGCAACCCTGCATCTGACACATTTTCTCCTTGAAGCAGTTAGAATCAAGACATATCTGTGCTGTTTTGATAATCTGCTAAGTGAGACACTTGTGAATATATCTTCAATTGTTCTCTATTTGACTCTACATGTAGTTCATATGTTTGCCTCTTCATCAACAGGGAGAATGTCAAATGAACACAGCGTGCCATTTTAGATGTACGCGTAATTACACATGCGTCTACTGCATCTAGTAGGTGCATTGTCATGGTCGAGTGGTGGGAACATGGGTGCTCGCCACGCTTTGTTCATTCATTTCAAATTCTCACTATGATATGAAGAGTCCAGATGCAAAAACCAATAGAGGCCGTCAGCGTGACGTCATATGCCGCCATCTTGTGGGTACACGCTGTGATGGTCGTTCAATCTCCTTGCGTGAACAGCAAAATCACCACGTTGATGCGCGATAACAGCTGCGTGGCAAGCTGCGCCCTGCGCCTAGTGTCCGACGCATGAACACACAGATCATTTGTACCGACAAGATGGCGAAAGGCTGACGGCCTCTATTATAGCCAATATTCTCCATTTGAGATATATGCAAATTTAACAAAAAATATGTGATCATATTTGGAATTTTTTAAAGAGGGGCATTATATGGCACAAGTTGGTGGTGGCCTTCTCTCAACAAGTTTGAAAATGGTGTTTACCACATTTTGTAATTAGCACTTGTTCAGTACCGAGGGGACTGTAACAGGCCTTCTATGACACTACAAATTTCCTTCAGTTCTCCTCTCACATTGCATGCTCAAAGGCTGCTTCACGGCTACCTGCTTTACAGCAATGAGCAGCAAGGAACTGGAATCATATCTAGTTTTGCATCTAAACTCTGCAAGAAGCTGAATCTTGGTCTATCCCTAAATGTTTATCATGTAATGAAATATGGAATAAATCATAAATATGTAGGGGATGGAGGTTATTGCCTGAACTCTTTTACATTTAAAAGTCTAAGTTTATTGTGTCTTTAACAAAAGGCTGACATTTTGAAAGATAGTTTTATGAACAGAACCCACAAATAATAATCTGTCACCAACAGGCCCGTACGCAGGGGGGAGGGGGTAAAGTATACAAAAAGTCCCAAAATCTCAGAATTTGCAAGCGTATGTAGCGAGCAAAAAAAATCAGGTTTTTACTTTTATTTTGGGAAGAAAGTCCACTTTTCACAAAATTGCCCCCCAAATGAAATCCTGCGTACGGGCCTGGTCACTAATATCACACTCTAGATTTTCGACACAGTTTAACTTGTCCTATATCCTAATATTCATAGTTATTCTGTGAATCTCCAATTAGGATATGTGACACCGCGCCTTTAGCAATTCCACATCTAATTATCTATATTCATTTCACTGCACTTTAAAGATGACCAGGAGAATTCATTAGTTGTGTTCAGATGAGTATTAAGGTGTCAACCACTTAAGGGTAGACGCAGTATTGTTGGTCGAAGCAGCCAAAAGATTGATATTCATTATCTAAATCAATATATTATTGAGAAATAATATTTTGATGTTTTGCAAAAGTTCATTCTACAAATCATATACGTACTTTGATAACTTGCTTGATTTATTGCTGTTAATGAGTTATGTACGTTTTACAAAAGTGTTGTTGTTTCAGCCCTCTTTGCAACATAACTCAAGAACCACAGGACCTATAAAAATATATATTATATTTATTATTATTTATATAAGTAAATATTGATTCTTGTACACACTCATTATGAAATGATCAGTGCAATTTTTGCCAAAGCTCACTACCATTCGCAAGATGCTGTGAACTACCAAATTCCAACAGATTAAAATAGCTGCTAACCTTAAGCTTAAGGTGTCATAAGCCAACACCATACACCCAAAGTTGCCACAATGTGTTCACTTGAAGGTTTTATCCACTGAAACACTGACTCACATCCGAAGTCAGTACTTGGCTTATGCTGTAAACAAGACGTACCGGAATAAGCTTGGAAGTCCTTGATTGATCAATTCTGTGCAATTAAATTCCAATGAATTTTGTTAATAATTCTGTTGAGTTTGAGAAGAGTGCTGTCAAGATTATCACATGTGATTTGATTGACACAGGCAGTTCAAAACACACCACAATTTTTTGACCCAGGTCATGTGTGCAGGCTGATATCGGCTATTCCAAAACCTCAAGTGAATTGTCACTAAAAGCAAACTCATCGTTTCGGGGACATTTCAGCATTAACACCTTAAATTTTCAGCTTCCGTGTGAACATGACTTTTCTGTGTACAGTATACATGAACCAATTCAAGCCTGTGGTTGACAGGTGCGTGAATGAGTGTCGATACCTCAACCCTGTACCTGCCTTGTCAATCCATAGACCCTCCGGACAGGTCTATGGTCAAGCCAGCTTTGGGTGAAGGTCTCCTTGAATGACAATGACATGATATCTGTGCAATGACGATAAAACACTTTTTTCTCTTCTTGTTAACCACTTTATACTTTACTTTTTTTACAATCAGCCTCGCCATCTTACTCCTTCTCACATTCACTTCTCTTCCTCCTTCTCCCTTGATGTTCCTTCTCTCTCTCTCCCCCTTCCCTTCTCATCTCTTTCTCTCACTCTCTCTCTGTATTTTTATTCTATTGACAAATTTCTGACTCCATCACATATCTTTAACCTCTGCTTTCTCTCTATACTTGCCATACACAAGTCATCTCTGTCTACATCACATATCTTTAACCTCTGCTTTCTCTCTATACTGGCCATATCTTCCTAGTTGACACAAGTCATCTCTCTCTCTCTCTCTTCCCTCACTGTGCCAGTTTCTTGCTACTTGACCGTTTTGAAACCTCTGCTTGCATTCTCGCTTTCTCTCTTTTTCTCTCCTCTTCTTCCATCTCTTTCAAGCTCTGCCTGCCACATCAGCACATGATATCTCCATTTTCTTTCCAAATATTTCAAGTAAACATGGCTTACACTATAGAATGTCAAATACATGCTATACTTGCTCAGTTTCCTCACTCTCTCTCCCTCTGCCATCTCTCTCTCTCTCTTTCTACCGCCACGTTATATCTCTATTTTCTTGCCATATCTTTGTAGTTGACATAGTGTCAAACCCATGCCATGCTTACTCTCCTCTCATCTCATCTCCTTGCCTTAGTCCTGTTTACATTGTATCTTGTTATTAGAGCAGCATTGGGTTATTCCATTCAAAATCCACACTCCCTCTGTGGAAGATTTTGGAAATATCATCCACAGGGGGAGTATGACTTTTGAATAGAATAGACAATTGGGTAACTTCTATTTGAAATACTTACTCCAGTTGTGGAAGATATAGGTAATATATAATTATATTTGAAAAACACACTCCCCCCTGTGGAAGATATTTCCTAAATCTTCCACAGGGGGGGGTGGATTCTAAATTGAATAGCCCTCTCACTGAATACAGCTTCCTCCTCATCACAAATCATGATAAATTACAGATTGCGGTCAAAACATCACTTTATTTGCGTTTGACTCGGCATCAGTTGTGTGATGAGAGCTATCTAGGCTAGCCAAACATGCGTTGTTTAGCTGTATGTTCGTTAGGTGATACCTTGGGTGGAATAATCGCGATTTATGCTTGTAATAATTTAAGAAGTCTGAGTTTTTACGACTGTTAACAAATTAGCATGAAGTCGTTTATTGCAGACTAGTGATGAATTTTGAACCTGTGTACACATCTATGGAGACAAAAATAGACAATTTGCAGACAATATTTCTGTAGATTTATACTTGCAGACAACATTTCAGATTTTTTTTTCATTTTGGCTCTGGGCTAGGAAAACATGCATTGTTCCACCTTGGGTGAAATCGCTGCAATTTATGCATAACAAAATATCTTAAGAAGCTGGTGTTTTTAAGGCTGATAACTCTCTGAGCACTACCTGCCTATCTAACATTGCCTCTGATTAGTCAATTACATGGTATCTTCACTTTAATCACCAATCAGAATGGAGCTTTGCAAATAATTCATCCAAATTTGTTTGTGTGGTGAAATTATTCTAACAATGTTGCTGATTGGTCCAACTGATAATGAAAACTTCTTTTTGGCCAATCGGCAGGTAGTTTTCATGGGGTTAACATATTCAGTTTATTACAGACTACTGATGAATTCAGAGCCTGTGTACACATCTGTGGAGATAGGTTAAAGCAATAATGTGTGATTTGCATAAAGAATAGATTCTTATTTAAATGTTTGTTTTCACTGATCACATTATCCCCTTTTAATTTTGAGCCAAACGAATGAGGTATAACAAAGAAAATTACAATTCATTCCTACGCCTACAATGCGTGTACTACGCTCGCTGATCGTATTACATGTAATTGCACGGAGCATCGCGCTCGATGTGTGTACATACAAGCTGACATCCACCGCACATGTTAGCAAGTACTGGATCAGTTGAACTCTGAATAAAACCGGGTCGACCCGTTTTTAATACAAAAAGTTAAATTTTACTGTTATTAAAGCACTTCAGTCTTAGTCTTTTACGTGGTATTTTAGTATACCACTGGGCATTATAATTATGCAAAAAGTAGAAATCCGAGTAAAATTGAGGGCGTCGCTGTAATGCAAATCACACATTATGGCTTTAACAGACACATTGAAAAACAAATACGTGAGTTCACTCTTCTTAGGTTGCAATGTCCTCAAGATTTACAGGAAAAATTAATTTCTACACAAGTGAAAAATATAATGCTAACCAAATCCGCCTTTAAAATCCTCCCAATCTTTTTCTGTGTCAAGTATAAATGCATTATCCGACAACTTGAGGATTACCAGGAAGTACTTTCAATAAAAATCGTAAATTTCCCCGCAAAAAGGAAGCACACTTTGGCACTTAAAGGGCAATAAGATATTTCTGTACAGAATATTGACATCCAAATCCTCCTCATCTTTTCTGCTTCAAGTATAGAGGCATCATTTGACAACTCAATGCTTACCCGGAAGTAATTTCAATAAGATTTAAAATGTCTGGGTTCCCTCCTCATTTCCCCCCAAAGAAAAGTTAATTTTTGGCACTTTAAGAGACATTCAGAAAAAATATATCGACACCTAAATCCATCTTATCTTTCTGTGTCGAGTATATAGGTATTATGATAACTCAAGGTTTACCGGTAAGTACTTTTATAAGAATCGCAATGTTTGAGCTCCCCCTCATTTCCTTGCCAACTCGTGGCCACTTTAACTAGTCACAATGTGACACAAAATCCATGGTATGAAATGCGAAGAGAAAATTTAAACAATAATCTGTAGGAACATTCATAGAAAGAGGCTTATTTTGGCACTTTGGTAAACTTGACCCATAATACTGTATTTCCTCGAATAGTTGCCCCCCCCCCCTCGAATAAACGCCCCCACCACTTTTTCCCAACCAAGATGTTTCAAAAATGCCAATATTTCCATGCTATCTTGTGTAGTAAGCTTACCAAGTTGCACACATGGTCGATAATAGCGTCGATAATCGGCGAAAATCTGGTCGGAAAACCGGAAGTGAACCAGAAGTCATTTCGAAATGTGCTATACCAGGAAAGACTCATACGTACGTACAAAGATAAAAGTACAAAGTGGGGGTGTTTAATTGAAGGGGGCAACTATTCATGGAAATACGGGTAGTTGTTTCTCACAAAAATCAATTCTGAGACACCTGCCTATAAAAAAAATGTCAATTGATTTGTATTTTATTGTTTTCTGCTAAAATAAATAATCATAACTCAAGAAATGTACATCAAATTTCAATAGAATATTCAATTATTCATCATATTGTGGCTTGACAAGATTATTACTTGAAAAGATGTATGTTGGTTTTGCACATATCAAATGGTGTTACCATTTCATAAGATCACGGTACAATTCTTCCTGTGGTTTTTTTTTTTTCTAAAACAAAAGCTTAATATTTGTAGTCTATTCACAACATATGGCAGTAAGAATACTCCATTCTTTAGTGTTATTCTAAGAAAACTCAAGGTGAATGCAAATCATTTCAAAGCTTTTGAAGTACGTCTATGCTATAGAAAGCATGTATTCTCATGAAACATTCAAAATTTACTACGTCAATAAATGACTTGCTCATAGGTGGTTTACATTGAAATAAGGCCCTACTACAATATCAACAAGACAGTCTGTCTGGGTTTGCACACACATCTATAAAAAAAACTACTTCATTTGGCAAGGTATTTTATTTCACATGTTTTGTGAGGAGCTCAAAATACACAAATTTATATAAGCCCTACTGACAAATGTGTACATGTAGGGGTGTGTATGTATGTTATACAGACTTGGAACTTTACATCAAATTTCTAGATTTACGAAGGCAATTAGTCCACTGAAACATATAAGTTAAATGGAGTATTTTGTGATCCTACCATCCTCTTTTTATGACATTTGTCAGTAGATATCCACGAAAAAAGCTTGTTCCCAAAATTCAGTTGATTTCGATTTTGCATTGCGAGTTATGTATGATTATGCATATACACTGCTCCATAGACAAGTGATGTAATTTCATTCTGGTGTACCAGAACATAATTCAAATATCACGATATTTTTGCTAAACAAATTAATCTGCAAGAAATTTTTTGTACATAAACATTATGTACAATGTAGCCAGAGGTTTCCAGTGGTATAAAAATCTGAACTTTTTTTGAGAAAAGTGGGGGGATGATCACGAAATGCCCTTTTAATGGCAATTCCCAGTGCCATATATCGACTTTACAGCATCACATATAAGGCAAACAATTCTTGCATATTTGTTGTATTAAATGGTGAGTCATTATGGTAAAACAATGGTCTGATACAGAAAATTTGAAGTTAGCTAATAAAAAGGATGATTGGCCATTAATTACAAGAATCAAGATTGAGTGTGATTTTGAATATTACAAGCTAACAAGATATGATCAATAATTATGTTGTTAAAATGATTGTTTACAACTTTATTTTATCGAGTTGAATAATATCATCAGTAAATGCTGCTGAACTGCTATCTTCAGTAGATAGCAATTGGGGTCTTATGTTCAAAACATAAAAATAATGTTCAGTTATTGTCTGAGCTATCTTCAGCAGATAGCAAAAAAAATCAATCTAGATAGTATAACAACAAACATTAAACTACAATTATGGGTATAGCTATCTTCAGTAGATAGTAATCGGTATGTTGACACAACTTAAGTACCATACAATGATTAACCTGAACTATCTTCAGTAGATAGCAAAAAAAAAATCAATCTAGATAGTATTTCAACAAACATTAAACTACAATAGCTATCTTCAGTAGAAAGTAATCGGTATGTTGATACAACCAAGTACTACATAGTGATTAACCTGAACTATCTTCAGTAGATAGCAAAGTAAATAAATCTAGATAGTATTTCAACAAACATTTAACTACAATTATGATATAGCTATCTTCAGTAGATAGTAATCAGTATATTGATACAACTTAAGTACCATACAATGATTAACCTGAGCTATCTTCAGTAGATAGCAAAAAAATACAAAAAAAAAACTCGATAGTATTTCAACAAATTAATAGTACATTTATGGTAAAGCTATCTTCAGTAGATAGTAAATTGGTATGTTGATATATAACATCAGTAAAATACAGTAGTTGCCTGAGCTATCTTCAGTAGACGGTCAAATATACTACCGGTATTTAACAGGCAAGGTAGCTGGTAGGGTTGTTTGTTGTATTTTGGGGGGTTGCAGATATCTTTAGTACTAGTAGATAGTACATGTAGACTACATTTACATGTATTTTAGTATTGCATGTTTACAGCACTTAGAGGAAAATGTCAAAATGATTGGAACCCGACCATTATCCAGTGATTATTAACACAACTGCCACATCAAATTAATTTATAAATGAATGTAATAAAAGGCCATCAAACCAATCATTTTGATACAGCCCAGTTAAGATTGATCAAAGATGTATGGAACATTCATCTACTATAAAATGTCTTTCAGAACACTCTACAGTATGTTTTCAAAAATACTATTCAAACATCAGCAAACAACTACAGCTTATGGGAGCTCTGAGGAAAATCATTTTATCAACAACAACATGTTTCATGGAAACTTGCTGCATAAAACGGTATTAACTCGACAAGCTTATCAAAGCCACACTGAATTTGACATAGCAGATAAATTGTGTGCATTAGCCTATGCGGAAATTTCTGAATTTCATGCTTCAACTACGTTTTATCTTTATCAAATGAAGAGTTACTATGCAGAACCTGATATCTCCAAAGGCTGCCTTGGGTCTTTTTTGTATCAAACCTCTACAAGTGGGTGTCAACTGCAGATGACAAATTTCAATTTTTCTTTAAAAATTCAAAAATTTCAGAATTGTACAATTTCATTACTATATTTGGAATCAGCATGAAAAATGCATTAAAATGAGTACAAACAAGCCTGGTATTGGTTCAGTGGTTCTTGAGATAGGTCTTGATATTTTGAAAAAATATCTCAAAACTCTTGACTTTTAATGTTGAAGCCCATGGCTAGCCTGCAGAGCATTAACAGTGTTATTTCATGTATTGAGATATCATCACAAATTACTGTCCATTTGGCTTCCTCGAGAGAGTGATGGCTCCTCGAGAGAGTGATGGCAGTACTTTTTCGGAGTTATTTCGAGCGTGTTCAGATATACCATCTTTGATCACACATGTGAACATGCCAGTTCTTTGAGTCAATATGTGTGGTTTATTACTATGTGCGCTGAAGCACCATTCAAAAATAATGTGACAATAAGGCGATAAAAAACAAAAAAAAACCTCTTCTACGGGTGGACAGACATATAAAGTACAGTCAGTGGGTGGGGCAATTGTTTTTTCTGGAGGCTATAATCCGGGGAGGTACTTGGATTATTTTTCGACGTGGATGTGCGGCCTGAGCTTCCAAACCCATACCCATTTCTAAGGGTAAATACCCATATCAAAGGATTTACAGGAAATAAGGACCTATATCTAAGGATTTGAGCTTGAAAATAGTAAAAGCAACATGTTTTTCTGCATGTTTTTCACACACAGCACGGAAAATCTAAAAGGGAGACCTGGTACCCATGTCTAAGGATTTTTTCAGGTTGTTTTGTTTTTCTATAACAATGATGACAAGATGCCACACCAGGCAGCACATGTCACAATGCACTTTGCACATGCAAACTTAAAATATTAGCATTATGTGAATGTGATATATATTTTGCAGGAGAAATTCTCCCTTTATACTTCTCTTTCAAGCCATTTTTATTATATACTTAGATACATCTATGCACTTTGTGTAAATGTCATATTTTGCACTTTCTTTGAATAGTGAGAGTGAAAGGGAAGGCAGACAAAAAGACCTTTCTTGCAACATATTTTTCCAAACCAATTTTGATCCATTCTTGCTTGTCACTGACATGTACTACAGCAATTTACCACATGGATGAAATTTTACATTTTAGTTGCCACGGTTACCAGGACCGCTGCTTAATTTAGCTATAATTCAGGGCGTATTTGTTGCATCTTGCCAATTTGAAAGGAAGAATTTGTCATTTGATATAATTTGTGTCAACTATAATGCAATTCATTAGAAATATCAGATGTGGGTCGAAAGTTACGTAAACTTAATGCATGTGATAAAATGTTTTATGTTAGTTGCATCTGTTTTTCAAAGCATTTATTGGAAGTGCTGTGAACCAAATAATTATTCAGGTCTATATTTGAATTACATGACTGCAGCAAAGTAATTTTTTAAACCATGTTGTTTGTTCAACCTCTTTTGCCAAATGTAATGATTGAACAGAACACACAAGGACATTAATTACAATAATTGCATAATGTTAGATTTTTTGGTAAAGTACATTGGTCTTGTTCATATAATGCATAATTGATGTTTTTTTTTTCTAAAACAAGACTGATGTAGCATGTAAATATGGCCAAACAACATATTTTAGAGAAAAAATAAATGTAAGAGCCGTTGTCAAACCACAAATTCGCCATTTTCACATTTCTATATGGTATACTGTGAAGGGAATTTAAAAGTGTGTGCTTTCAGACTTTTTTTAAAAGGCATTGCCAAATGCACATGTCCACCTGCCTGGCTGTTTCTATTTCTGATGTGATCAAGTTATATGAGTTGTTTGTCTCTAATATTGATTTTATTGTTCTGAGCAACACTTGAATGACCATAACTTTAGATCTTTCAATCCAACTGTAATGGAGTTATCATTCACCGCAAAAACTGTGTCTAGGGATTGAACAGTTTTTGGTCCTCAATTTGTAAACACATGTAAAATCCAAACACCAGTGTCAAACATCAAGTGTTTAATATCTAAACACAAGGCATCAAATTTCTAAACATGTTTAGCATTTAAACATGTTTACAAATCAAGGACAAGGTGGTGTCCAGAATAGTGTGTCATGCTGTCTGTATGTCTGGGGTGTTCTCACAAAGCTATGCTTGTGTGCCTTTTTTGAATACAAAACTAGCTTGTGTGTCGATTTTTTCTTGTGTGTCTAGGCACAGAAGCAAGATCTTGCAGGGGGTGAATAGAGGGGGTATAGAGCTCATTTTTGAAGGTTTTAAAACAGGCACACAAGCAACAACCAGTGACATCAACAAAAAAGACACACAAGATGGAAAAAAAAGACACACAAGAGGTCCGTCAGGCGTCCATCACATGTTGGGTCAAAAAGACACACAAGAAAAGTCACACAAGTCACACAGACACACAAGTATACCTGCGTGAGTATGGATGTTTGTATGTCTGTCTGTTCCAAGACAAAATTATTTAATCAAATTCTTACCTGTTTATTGCAATTAAGTCACCAGGTCCCACAAATAGCAGGTTCATGAAAAGGAAAAGGAGAGAAAAAGATAAATATATAAATGACCATTTGCTCAATTATATTCCATATAGCACAATTTTAACCATAACATACCAAAAACAGCAGAAAAGGCAGACAAAGAGTGTTGCTTTCTTCAGTAGATAGCACATTTAATACATGAAACAAACTGAGTTAATTTGCTATCTTCATAGGCTTGAAGACACAATTTTGCTATCTTCAGAAGACAAGATTTAATGCATAAAAAGCTTAATTAATTTTGCTATCTACAGTAGATAGCACATATTAAATACTAAAATAGTTTATAAGATGAGACATATAACTCACATACCAAATATTTTAGTATCTTCAGTAGCTATTGCATCCAATGCAAAAAAACATATTGCTATCTTCAGTAGATAGCATATTTTAAATACAATACTTGTTAAAATAATAATGAGCATTGCATTGAATATTCATTTATGAAATAAAGAGTAATACAGTATCATTTACGTAAATAATGCTGAACCCATTATTTCAACCTTTTTACTGCCGAGGACACATTATTTGGGTGTAAAGAATAATCCTACACCCTTTATTTTTATTCTACTAAAACAAAATAGTTTGATTTAAAGAAAAATATGACTTTTTTTGTCAAAATATTTTAAATTGTTTACTTCAAGGTGGAGTGCATACGCATAAGTTAAAATAAGGCCTATTTTTCCAGGGCGTAGCTAAGATTTGTTTGGGGCAGATTTTGAAAAGGTGGACCTTTCCCCAAAATATTGGACTTTTTTGACCAAAAAAGTTTTAAAACCTGTTTTTTCCAGTTCGCAAATGCCAAAACATGGTGTTTTTTCACTCGCTAAGTGGAATTGTTTGGCCTTTGCCAATTCTTTTTTTGGGGGGGGGGGTGCCCAGCCCCCTGGCAACATCCTATATGTTTCTTTTGTATGCTATACATATCTGGGAATCCAGAAGCCCAATTGTGTTGACTTTTCAACAAATAATGGACATTTAAGTAATCAGAAATATTAAATGATGAAAAGTAAATTGATTTTGCAAGACAAATGACTCATATTGCTGAATCGTGTCATATTTATGCTTTCAAACCATATGCCCAGACAAAAATACCATTAAAAGGTACGTGCATTACAGCTCAGAAAATGCAGTACTTGAAATCGTTCAGATTAAAAGCCAAAAGCTTGAAGACACTATACTTCAAGGTATTCTCATCTTCAGTGGCAGAGTTAAATAACTCCCATTCAATAATGAAGGCTAAAAATGAACCCTTGTTGTAGAGTATGAGTTTTTGTACCCTGCACATTCAGAGGTTATTCAAAGTGAATATGCATTGGGAGTTCATGAGCTTTGTCCTTCTAGATTGGCATGTTTAACTCTCTTCACTCAGGTGTCGACTGCAAAGTTTTCGAATTTTCTTTAAATGATGAAAATTTTCAGAATTGTACATTATTATGACCATATTTGGAATCACCATGAAAAATGCATTAAAATGAGTACAAACAAGCCTAGTATTGGTTCAGTGGTTCTAAAGATTGCTCTTGATATTTTTAAAAGATATCTCAAAACTTGGGACTTTTTATGTTGAAGCCTATGACTAGCATGCAGAGCATTAATATTCTGGTAAGAATTGCATGCAAGAAAAAACCTACAGGCATGGCACATTTAAGGAGTCAATAAAATAGAGGAATAAAGCCCTGAATATTCTGTATTTGCCTTGTGTCAAGGTTAGTAAGCTCAAATGCATGTTTGAATCCATTCATCATCTAGATTATGAGGGTCATTCAATAAGTTCTGCCTCTACCCTTATATCTCTGTTTTTAAATAATGATTCATATTATACAAATATTGACTGCTATGAGGGGCATGGTTCAGATTATAGGCCCAAGGTGATCTCAAAACCATGCTATGACCCGAGGGGCAGCCGAGGGTCATAGCATGGTTTTGAGATCTCCGCAGACCTATAATCTTAACCATGTCCCGAATATAGCAGTCAATATTTGTTTTATATACCGAATGGATACGTGGATGCTGCGATTGCGCAGTTTGATCGGGATGCACGTGACCGGTCCATAGTTCATTTCGATGGACCGGTCCATAGTTCATTTTGCGGGCCTAGTTAATTCAATGACTGCACTTTCAACCAATCGGATGACAGGAATTTATATATGAGGTATATAATGATCAATACTTGATCATTCAAGATGAATAGAAAGTGCACACAAAAGTGTGTGTCGGTCATGCAATGCATGCGCAAAGCGCAGTTCACATAGGTACTGCATCCAGCTGGGCCATGATGTTATGAGTCCCGCCTATTAGGAGCTGATCAGAGTATAGGACTAAAAATATCATTATTTAGTGACCTTCATAAGCTTCACTTACATTCATTGCAATTCTCAATTAGACCTTTTTGAATATAAGCAAGCATTCACATTTGTAACATATGTAATTATGTTTCAATAGCAGGTTATCCTCCTTTGTATTTACAGGTGCATGTACATTAATGGCGAGAAGCTGAGGCAGCTACCTTGCATAGAATTGAACTTTTTGAATGACCCTCCTATTTCATAGACACGTTTTGCGCCTTTGTATCAGACAGTGACAAAATCATTCTTTACTAGGAGCATAAAGGCTTTGGGCTACTAAATAAATGTATTGACATGAAAAAAAGAATATATCACATCAAAAAAAAAATATTGGTTGGTTTTCAAAATCCATGCATGCCCAATAAAAACTGTCAAATTCAGCACCTATAGCTGATCTCTCTTGGAATGACATGTGAAAAGCGGCACATTAATAACTCTAACTCTCTGAGCATGCAACAGAGCGAACCTGGTGACATATAAGAGTGTGCATTCAGGGCTGTGACACTCGTATTCAATCCCTGTATAAAAAGTGAAGTCACTTCGCCAGCAGTTTGACGGTTGTTAGGGCATTTGAGTGCGGGTTGCTATGCAATCCAGTGCGTAGCCTAAAACTTACGTACTTGTGAACGGCTATGATGCGCATTTGGTCAAA
Organism: Amphiura filiformis; assembly: GCF_039555335.1. Lineage (NCBI taxonomy): Eukaryota > Metazoa > Echinodermata > Ophiuroidea > Amphilepidida > Amphiuridae > Amphiura > Amphiura filiformis. Next base: position 1,033,118 of record NW_027305494.1, read on the forward strand.
AGGACTTATCCTGTATTTGATTGACAGTTGCTAGGGCATTTGAGTGCGCAAAATTTGATTGGTTAATCGTCAGGTTAAAATCTCCTCAATCTTGAACGACTGTCAAGGAAGTCTATTTCGAGCTATTTTTCCAAGATGGCGCGCATCGACTGCCAATTATTCGGACCCTTTCCGGCAAAAATACAGCTTATTTAGCCAGTCTCATCATGGGGTCATCGGTTATAATATTTTCCTAGCATATTAAGGTAACTCCTCAGCTACTTGGTTTTTCAAAATATGATAGTAATGCAAAGAAACGACAAATTGTTCGCCATTTTTCGCCATTTAATTTTTTTTGAAACGATGACGTAAACATGCACCAACTCTTCCACAAAAAATATACTCCTACACAGCGCGTGCAATCACATGCATGATCGTGCATTGGCTGTGTGACTGACTTCATTTGCGCAAACGAGTGGCTTATCCTACAGTATATTAGTACTCGAGAATCCTTGGTGCATTTCACAGACATTACTGAAAATGGAATTTTATGCCACTAGATAAGAATTATTCTTAATGCAAACTGATGGTGGTGTTTTGACCTTTTTTTCAAGAGAATTATAAACTACTGCTTTCAATCGTGATTTTTAGACTGATTAGTCACTTTATACTCAATGACCATGTTTACCAGAAAATGAAAGTATTTTCAGAACTCATTTATTATTATAATTATTATTTATCATTCCCTTTGATTAAGGTCAACTTTATCTGCTTAAAGTTCAAGTCAATTACCTTTATGTTTTTAAATTAAGTTGAAAAACCAGTAATTTTTTATTCTAGACTATCAAACTGGTTAAAATGTCAAGGAAATGAACTATTGTGTTCTAGTCTATTATAGTCCCTCAATTATAAAGCAGCCAAAGCATAACTTCTATGCTATGCTATGTTATGCCACGCCATGCCATGCTATATGAAGTGGCGTAGCATGGGTCATCATAGGGGGGGGGCACTGACCATGATTGGGGGGCACTGGGTCAGTCTGATTGGGCGGAAGCTGTTTTCCGCAAATTTTCCTATTGGATTTTCTAAATTTTGCAATCAATCGGGGGCATGTACCCCAATGACGTTACGCCACTGGCTATATGCTGTGCTGTGCTGTGCTGTGATGTGCTGTGTCAGCTCAGCTCAGCTTTGCTACATGAATGTTACATCTCTAACATTATTAAGGCTTAACATAATGTACAGAGAACATAATTCAGTGAAAATAATTCATGCCACTATTACAACATTATTAGTAAAAAAGTAAATTTATCCATCTGGGGCAATGTAAACTAAGGGCAAAGGTTCCAAATTCCTCATCCAAATAACAAACACAAACTTCCTACCCACTCTCTTTCAATCTATTGTAGCTAAACTCACTGTTGACTTTTTAAACACACCCTGTATTTAGCACTACCCTGTTCTTCTTGTTTCCTTATTTGGTTTGCGATATGACCTCAAACATGCTCATCTGTCTGGACAAAGTTCTTTAACCTCAATACATCTATGCATGAACAGAATGACACTGAAGGATATGGGTACAAAATCTCATACCCTAAACACCAAAGGTCAAATTTTGAGTTATGGTTGTAATATGGAGGGTAGTGAATGTAGCATTTGATAATGAGGCTATTAATACCCTTTCAAGTCTGTCATTATGTGTTAGGAAGTCAAGAGATTAATACGGGCTGATTCCATTCATGGTTTATATGCAGTTTAGTTTAATTTCTAACCTGAATATAAAAGGGAATTTATCATGCAAACTATGACTTTCACATGTATTCACTCCCATGGGGCTCCATCAAGTACACACAAAAAAAAACGTAGTATGTAATCACGATGAATGGGATATGGTTAACCATATATTTTAAATAAGGGTTAACTGAAGTGAAAATGTTAGAATGAAAGCAATCAAACGCTTCAGTCAACTTTTATTTTTTTCCTTCTTTTTCTTGTTGTCATGATACCTATGAGAAACAAAATTTTCACATGTATTCACTCCCATGGGGATAAAAATAGTACACAAAAAACGTAGTATGTAATCACGACGAATGGTGTAATGGTTAACCATAAAGATTTTAAATAAAATCTATGGGTTAACTCATAGTGAAAATGGCACTGCAAAAACAAGTGTTAATAGATTAACACTATTTGAGTAACACTTTTAAACCGTTAATGTGTTAAAACATTTGTGTTAAAATATTAACAATTGTATGTTAAAATCTTAACACTTTCACACTTTTATTAACACATTAACACTAATGATTAAGTGAGGATGTTCATTTTAAATGCTTTAACACATGAACAACACTCTCCAAAAACAAGTGTTAATAGATTTGAGTAACTTTTTAAACATGTTAAACCGTTAATTTGTTCATATATTAACATTTGTGTTTATAATTTAACACACAATTGTTAATATTTTGACATAAATGTGAATACATTAATGGGTTAACATGTTTAAAAAAAAGTGTTACTCAAATAGTGTTAATTTATTAACACTTGCTTTTTACAGTGTTGAAAGCAATCAAATGCCAGTAACTTTCTTTTTTTCCTTTTTTTTGTTGTTGTCCGGATACCTATAGGAAACAAAAGTTTTCTTTTAATATCCTTGAGACAAAAAAAGTTACTAAAAGCTGGAACTCCTTGTAAACATATCACAATCAATGGACTGACCTATGGATAACTGCATCACATCACACAGATTGCATGTTAAAAACCTGTTTTCAAATTCACCAATGGATTTATTTACAACATGCAAATGCCTATGGCCAGTGACATTCAGTAATTGCTTTGCTGTTACCCTTACCCACCAGTAATGTAGTGTTAACTGAGTTCAAACTACAAATAACCAATGTTTCTACATCTATGCTTCGGGCTGTACTACCAATGTACCATGCTTTTGGCTACTTCAGACTTCCATGGCGGCCAAGCAAGTAGATTTTGAGTTTCCTGTCCAATTTAGTTTGGGGCGGCAGAGTGAAACACCTATTTCATTATTCATTATTCATGTAGATAAAATTTAGTGAAATGTCATGGCCAGGTGTGGCCGTTTCCTTAGTCTGTGTTACAGACTGGGAAATTGATTACTATCCATGAGCTACTAACATGTGCAGGAGTAAAACTGCAGGAGCAGATTCTTTTTGCCATCGCTGCTCGGGCTTCGGCTACATTTTGTGCCTTTGGCTCAGAGCCCCTCCTGAGCTTGCATTTTGGTGTCCCCAAAATGTCTTTGACAAAGACAAGCCATTTCCTGGCTTGATCTGCATCAACTTTTTTAGGACATGTAGTTTTGAGCTACTTGTTATAGCTATGTACAAATATAATTACAAAGATATACAAAAGCATATGATCATACCTTGCACTATACAACATGTAGGCCAGAGATTTGAGTTTCTGTATACGCATGGTAGAGACCTTACTTCCATGGTAAAAAGGATGATGTGACTATACATCATTATTCATTTTTACATGAAGTGTTGAGGCATTGTACAGTATGGTACCATAAAGTGGAATTATGAATTATATTATCTATCATGTCTTTCTGTACCAATTCAAATATCTTTCAATTTTCAGCCTTAATATTCACAGGAACTTTCACAAACACATATAGCTACCAACAAATTGGAAACACTTCCCATTTACAAACTAGAGATTGGTCAAAAGGCATAAAGTAATTATACTACAAAAGTACCAACATGATTGACAAAATAAAATAAAACTGAAATTTTGTCCCGGAGACTCGATGTGAATGTGGTTTGAGACCTCTGAAGCCAACTTTAAGTGTGGCAAACACAATCGGGCTGCTCAGCCGTCACTACTTTAGATCACCCTTGGTGTTCACAAGAGCACAAGTGTAGCATCAAGGTTTCTGAGAATCAAAACAACAATTGCCATCAAATTCACAGATATGGTGAAAGGAGAGGGGCCTCCAAAATTAAAGTATTTTCCCCTTTTCTTGTTTCTTGTAATTCACAAGGAACCTATGAATGTACAAATAGTGTCCTTTGTGGCAGCAATAAACATGATAAATACAAAATAAAAACAAAATCCATCAAAAATCATCACATGTAGTACAATTAGGTGTGAAAATCACATCCTAGGCAATATCCAGAGCTATCCAGTAAAGACGCATACAGCATAACATCCTAAAGTTCTTTGACACGAAAAAGTCAATCACATTTGATTTTAAAAAGCTTACAACTCATGCTGAACAAATCAATTCCACATCCCTGAAGCAATTCATGACAAAAACACCACAATAACTTCCGATATTTCTTGTGTATTTTCATATTTTTCTGGAAAAAAGTCATGGAGAAAAGCTGTCACTTATTTCATACATATCCATATTCTCATATTAAAACAACACATAAAACTTGTTTATTATGTTATACATTGGCAAGAACACATTTTCTTGTTATTTCATATTTTACAATTGAAGATGATTATTTGATATGTAAAGCCTGCTAAGGAATGTCCAGTCCAAATGTGTTTGAGTTTGAGCTGTGGATTTCCAATTCTGAATAAACTTTAATAAATTTTAATTCTTCTCAGTACAAATTCCTTATAACTTGAGTTTTGCGGTAATCATTTGCTATGGGATCCTAGATGTTATAATTTGAGATTTCTTTACAACTATTGATTTCTTGTACATAATTTCAAGCAAGTCTGAGATGAGTCATTTTTGTCAGTAAAATCAATTTTGAAATGTGATTGGAAGAAGTGCTAAATTTTGTTTATATTATTGTCTGCAATATTCATCTCTCATGAACTGTAAAAGTGCAATGCAAATGTTATCATACTGTACATTATACACATAGTCGGATGAAATGAACATCAACATCATCCAAAAAATCATGTAGCTTGAGCGTGTCACATTATGTTGAGCGACCATAATTTTTGATCACAAAAGCAGCTTCTTGCATACAAAATCTTTCTTTTGGCATCATATTCTAATGGGGGGGGCTTAAGAAATACACTGTACATGTGTAATGATCAGTGGCAGCCCCATGTGGGGCATGGGGCCCCTAGTCAGAACTCATGCCCCCGGTCCCCCCCCCCCCCCTCAGTAAAAACACAAAATTATAAAAAATTCCACTCTTTGCAGCAATTTTGTGCAGAAAATGTTGATTTTGCCCCTCCTGAAATTCACTTTGCCCAAATTTTTCTACCTTTTGCAAACAATGTCGAAAATGTTTTGTGTTTGCTGGGGTGCCAAGACAAAATTTGGTTGTGCATGGAATGTGTACATATTCTACTTCCAAGAGTGCCCCCCTCCTCGGCATACATATAATCTGTATATCCTGTGAACAGATTCCCCAGAACAGCCATATGCTGTGAGATAAATTTGACATACATTAGAGAATGGCAAGAAGAGTGATGCTCATTTGCTCCTCCTTGCTACAAACCTGTCATTAACTACCCACTGAAACATCTTGATAAATATGGCTAAAGAAAGCTATTCCAGTTGAAATCCGCACTACCCCTGTGGAAGATTTTGGAAATATCTTGCACAGGGGGAGCATGTTTTTCAAATGTAACTGGTCAGGGTTAATCATTTAGAAACCCATACTCCCCCTGTATTATGGCTTTACCTATATCTTCCACAACTGGAGTATAAAAGTATCTCAAATGAAAGTTATCCAATTGTGTATTCTATTCAAAATTGATATTCCCTCTGTGGCAGACTTTAGCTAAATCTTCCACAAGGGTAGTGTGGATTTTAAATGGAATAGCCCAATGCATGTCACATCTTTTAGTTTTATTGCAAAAACGTGGTTTATCTTGAGAGGTAAGATGTTCATCATGATGCATTGTGATAGATGGCATGCTTTATACTCGCTAATGAATTGTGCCCAGATGTCTGATTACACTCATCAAGGTTAGGTCAGATGATTTGCTATTTTTAAATTTAAATCCTCTTTTCTATTGACATAAATGCTCCGCATAAGTGGCTAGATATTACGGTAAGAAATTGTTCATATTTTACAAAGTTTCTGATATGCAATCTAGCCACTGGTAAAATGGTCAGTTCTGCCCAAGTTTTGTCAAAATATTTGAAGACGTTTGCTCTGAACAAAATAATGTAAGGCAACAGAGGAGTAAATGGCGTATTATAAATGTATATTGTTAAATATACATTTATGCCATTTCAGTAAGAAAGAAATCACATGAGAAATGAGCCATATTTATACTGCACTTCAATGTTTGTCAGTTTGTTTATTTCCTTGTTGGTTACTTAAATACTTCTTTATTCATTCATTCATTCAATCATTCGTTCGTTCGCTGGTTTGTTCATTTGCTGGTTCATTTGTTTATTCATTCATTAGCTATTTGTTTAATAAAGCTTTTCCAAAGCTGGGCCAAGGCCTATACAATGTAATGCTGTATATATTGTACTGTTTCAGTGTCCAAATTTGTTAGTTTGTTAGTTCTTTCGTTCATTCGTTTATTCGTTCATTTATTCATTCATAAGTTGTTGATTTACATTAAACACTTTTCTAAAACTGGGGCAAGGCTTACAGAATATAAAGTTGTAGATATTGTACTGTTGTGCAAGTTGATAAGTTGCAACAAGGCTGTATTTACTATTCATTTATTCATTCATAAGTTGTTCATTTCAAATGAACACTTTTCTAAAACTGGGGCAAGGCTGACAGAATATAAAGCTGTAGATATTGTAGCCTCTGTTGTACATGTTGGTATTTTTTCAACAAGGCCGAATCTATTTTATGTCACGAAACTTATTTGATAAGAACCACTGAATATTCATCATCATCATGTTTGCAATTATGAATATTCATTAAACTCTTCATCAATCGTATTCTCCAATCAACCTATTCTTCAAACTATTCGTTGCTACAATACAAAGTAGTAAAAAACATTATGTAACCTTTATCAAAACATGTACAGTTTTAAATTTAACCAAAATCTAGGCTAATGTATATGCAATTATACATTGATAACATTTATTTGAATAAGTGCCAAATCCATACAATTACGGACTATATGTAAACTCATAAATTAGTAACAATGCTCTGATTACATATTCTCAAGATGATACTGCCCCTAGAGGCTTTTACATACAAAAAAGAAACAGCATAAATTTGTCTCTATCTTATTCTTAGGCATATTTCAAAATAGCACAGTTCAATAGCATCCATTCAACAGACATAGTTCAGTTTCCTACCTTAAGGGATGTGGCTATAGGAACAAAGACCAAACAAACATATTCTTGTTTACGCCGTAATATTGTAGTATTTCAACCATTTTACAACTTCAGCTGTGTAACTTGCAAAAATTCCCGCTAAAAAGTGGTTCTTTGAATTTTTTAAATTACATTAAAAATCGCATTGGACTTTTCGTACTGATTATACTATAATGATTACCTGCCTATAATGTTCTGATCACACTATAGACTGGGATTATATGTGACCCCATTGCCAGGCAATTTGTTCCTATTGTTCCTTGTCTGGAAAAATTCAGGGACCGTGCTTTTAAATAACCCGCCAGAACACAATAAGGCCATTGACCTGTGTAGTGGTCATACGTTGTTCATTCGACCATAAAAGATTTCTAGTCCCTCAGCAACTCATTAAAAATGCGTTGCATCAGGTCAGGGATTCTATTATAATAATTCTAATCCTTTCTTTGAGGTGAATAGATAAAAGAGAGTTCTTGAAAAACAGGTGTGATGTTGTAGATAATATATTATCATCAAAGTTGCTGGCATATAGGACATTTCGTGGAAGTGGCGCTTATTATATATTTCTTGTAAACACAATCTAATGTGGTACTCGCTACATGGAGAAGGTCGGTCTGCAAATGTCCAGTGCATGAAGCTATATAGTAGAGATATTATAGCTTCATGTTCAGTGTAAATCAATTAAAATACTATAGCTGGATACCAAAAAATCGTGATGCATTCCTTCTTGTTATGGACGATATTAATTTTGATATTATTGTGACAAAATCCATTCCCTTCTCAATTGATTAGGCTCCAGTCTTAGGCTTTCTTTTCTAAAAATAAATCATAGGGCCTAAAGGCAATTAAATATGGGCTAAACCCATATTCGGTATGCGGAAAGTTTTCATAGTCATCTATTACCTATACCAGGGGTCCGCAAATAGCGTGGCTTCCCGAGTGGCGCGAGGCGCCGCTTAGATTTAAAATAAATAAATAAATTCCCATGTTCTCCGTGTAAAGACAGGCTAAAATAGTGCAAAATATTGCACCAAATGGCGTCATTTGCACCTCAACTTAAAAAACAAACAAACGATAACTTCACAGGGGGGCACCCCTCTGACTCCCGGCCGTGCTAAAGCACCGCGAAAGCTGCTTCACAGCCATTGAGTGGCGCTTTTCAGTCTTTTATTTCATGTGGTGCTTCAACAAACCTATTTGAGGAAGCCTGACCTATACCAGTTTTCACCCCGATGTGGCAGTGACGCCAACGCGTTGAAGCAGCTGTTTCGCTCGCGCATCTATGCGGCGCCTTTAAGCGCGTCTTGCGAGTGTACACCAGCGCTTTGATCGAACGCTAGGGAGTGTAATGAAATTCATACAGTGCTGATGTCACTGCCATATCAGTAGCCTGAATCCTTCTGGCCTCTAATGACGGCGTCTTTTATTTACCCACAATCCGTCACGTTGCCTTATTCACCAACAGCACAACCCGATGACCGTATGCGTAGTTGTTGAAAAACTGAAGGATCCAGTCTACCACATCAGGGTGAAAATGGTATAGCTTATCGCAAACCAGCCAAATTTGTATATGTTTGAATAGCTATAGAATACCCGTGAATATAGTGTCAGAAACTCTCACACATCTTGGGATAACCTTGTCAACCTTGTCATTAATGTGAGACCGAAAGCAACGCCATTTTGGGGATATATTTGAACATTGCGAGGGAAAACATTGCGGTAAAAGTAAGTTAATCATGAAAATCGTTTAATTCTAATAATATCAACCAGTAACGGACACTTAGCCAAGACTATGTGAGAAGTTTGGGGTATGTAAAGCATTTTCTTGTTATAAAAAACAAGGAAAAAGCAGTCCAAAATTAAACAACTCGATATTTTAAAAAAGTACATTTTGAAAAGGCCTACGCTGGTTCTTTTTAATTCTAGTTCAAAATCTGTTCATCACCTGCAGTCCGATTTGGTATCTATGGTTTCATAAAAGTATTGGGAACTCTTTTGGATGGTATTTTGGTTTAAAAAACCGATACTGTTAAAAATATCGGTATTTATGCCAGCGACATTTCTATTATGTAAAATGCATTGAAAATTGTCGGCTAAAAAGTGCATAAATTAAAATCGCGAACAGTAATAGCAACAACAACTATCTACATTCCAAGCGGAAACGCTTTTCAAAAACATACCACCTTTTTCGGGCAATCGCTGAAACCGAAATATGAAATTCTAGGCCATCTGTAAAAAAGTGCGTGAGCAGAAATGACCATGAACTTGGGTCACAGAAATAAGTGTTTATATTGGTGTCAGGCCTTTCATAGTGATCACAACAATTAGCCCCTAAGAATGGCTTTCATTTGAACCGTTATTTGTTAAACTGCGATTTTTACTTTTTGAGAAATCAATGAATGTATCAAAAAACTTTTCGAAAGTCGATTTAAAATGGCCTAACCCGTTAAGTATGAGATTTTGTACCCAGCGCATTCAAAGGTCATACAAATATACTGGGGTTAAAGAACAGTGTCCCTAAAGATGAGCATGCTGAGATCCTAGAGATCAGTGGCGGTGAAGGGGGGGCATGAGGGGAAAAATTCCCCTGCCCAGTCAGAACTCTTGCCCCCCTGTTGCCCCCCAAAACCCAAAATTTCCACTTTTTGTTTTTGCTGTAATTTTGCGCAAAATTTGTTGATTTTTCCCCCCTGAAATTCACTTTGCCCCCTAACGCCCCGAATAAAATTATGGCGCCCCCACTGCCCCTCGGGATATACCCATTACATAATCCAACATTTAAACATTTTCTGTGAAACATTTTGTGTTTGCTGGGTACATGTAGATAGCACATTGGCCTCCTATATTGTCACAAAAGGCAGCATAGAAAACAAGCATCAACCACTATCGTGATGATATGCAAGTTAATGTTTAATTGAAAAACCTAATTTGTCAAAACCGCTATTATCATCATGATTATCAATTTACCTACACAACCGACTTTTAAATGTCACTTTTACACTAATTACCGATATTTTCACTAGAATCTGAAACATTCTCATTCATCAGGACACAGTTCTTTAACCCAAATATATTTATACATTCATACAATGACCTTTAACTTGGGTACAAAAACTCATACTCCACAACTTGAGGTCATATCTGGAGTTAGTGTTGTTAAATATAAGTTATTGAACTCTGCAATTTGGAAGTGAGACTAATTTAGCTCATAATGTTTGATTCGCAAATAGGTCAACCATTGTATCTGGTTAAGGGCTGGGGTATGAACGTTTGGACAGTATTTATTTTGGGACATTAGAGCACATCAGACATATCGAATTGCATTCTGAATACGAAGAATGTCCTTATGATATCAAATAATTTTGATTTTTGAAATTGCAATTTAATACACATTTTATGGCAAATCATTAAAATTGATATTTTTGATATTTAACAGTACTGGTAAACTTTATAAATCTGATGATTTATACTTGAAGTGTATGTAGGTGGGATGAAAAACCGACGATCAATTGAAAATTTTGACCTATCGTATTAAATATATGGATTTTTTTTCCAAAAACACCAAAAAAAATTAGGTCTTTTTGGGAAAAAATCCATATCTTCAATATGAAAGGTCAAAATTTTCAATTGACCGTCGGCTTTTCCTCCCAGCTACATACACTTTAAGAATATATCATTAGATTTATATAATTTACTTCGAGGACTGTTATATATCAAAAATTTGAAAAATATCAATTTTTATAATTTGTCATAAAATTTGTATTATATTGTGATTTTCAAAAATGAAAATTATTTGATATCATAAAGACATGCTTCAGATTCAGAATGCAATTCGATAGGTCTGAGGTGCTCTCATGTCCCACAAAAAATACTGTCGAAACGCAATAAACGCTCATTCTAGATCCCTTAAGTTTTGCATACCTGTGATGAATGTTTCTTAGCATTGAATTAGCCTGCATAGCAGATGCAGTTTCCTAATTGACTACCTACACACTAAAAACTACGGGGTTATATTTTCCGTGGTCATTTTGAATTGACCACGTTTGGGGTTGTTTTGACCCTTCAAGGGGTTGTACTGTTTTAATTTGACCACATTCACGAGGTCATTTTAGCCACGACGAACGTGGTCAAAAACTTAGTGGTCATTTTGCCGATACCGTCGCGCATTGATATCAGTTTCAATCTTCCGCTTTGAAAATCTCAATTCATAAATGAGTTTAAACATGAGCTGCAATTAATGTTTGTTGATTAATAAATAAAACTAATTTTTTGACAGAAGTTACCCAATTTGTCAACTTTATAATGACTTGCATTTCGGAACTATTTGCACACACGGTGTGCATCGGCTCACGTGGTCACATCAGCGCCATATTTGTTCTGATTGTGCAGCTCAGCGTCGTGTGTGCTTGTCTGCATGATGGAATATGAAAAGTTAGTTGAAAAGTGAGACTGCAAGGATGCATAGACCCTTGTCTATGCACGCAGATTCATTCCAATTTCATGTTGTCGGCTGGTGTCTTGGCTGCAGTTGTTATAAGCTTATATCATGTAAGCTTATAATACGTGAACTGTCATAGGCGATGACTGACTGTGTGTGAGTGTGATACACAGGTGCATTTTGCAGTTTGCTGTTTATGTAATACTTTCTCTGTGCAGAAACACACTTATGTCCTGGTGGGACCAGCATGACCATAGGCCTACTAAAAAAATCCAAACAACCCCTAAATGTGGTTATTGAGTAACCCTATAAAAAACCCTTTCAAATGGGTCATTTCATTTGACCCCGAAATGAGGTCATTAAGTAACCCAATAAGGCAACCCTTTTGAAGGGGTCATTTAATTTGAGCCCGAAATGTGGTAATATTTTGACCCCAATGGGGTTACTATTTGACCCAAATACGTAGTCATTGCAATGACCCGACCAATGGGGTCAAAATGACCCCGTTAGTGGTATGGTGTTTAGTGGATAACTATGCTGGGGTCAAAGATGACCCCGTTTGGGTCATTTTTTGACCCCGTAGTTTTAAGTGTGTAGCAACTTATATGAAGCGTGTAAACTATTCCAGTTTAGCACAGCTGACTGCGTTCTCAAGTGATGTTAAAGTTGTAATTTCGCGTGATTGATTTTTTGTGCTCACAATTTTAAAATAAGATGTGATCACGCTAAATGAGTCGCTTGTCGCTAACATTGATTTGAGATATAATGACAACCCTAAACGTCATAGGTTACCCTTAAAAGGTACCCTTTTCCCTAAATATGGCGTCTACGTCAGCAGGTCAAAATTCAACCTTTTTTCGACGTTTTTTGTGACAAGCATGCATACCAAATAATATCCCAAGTGAACCCCCCGGGATAATTATAACATCTTTGGAATCGTAAATCCAATTGTACTGGGTTTTCATCAAAATAAAATTCTGGAAATTGCACAGGTATACAATAAAATTGAAAACTGAATATTGATTTTGCTCAAGAAAAGACTCGATTTGATTGATCGCATTACAAATTGTCTTTTTTTTGCTAATATCACAGTATCTATGTAGACTAATAGATTTACACTCTAAAATAATGGTTTTGTGTCTTTTTAATTTCGCACAAACTTATGAACAGAATGCAAAAATGTGAAAATATTGTCAGGTGAAAACCTGTGTCAGCGCAGTTCAGTATTCGGTTTCTTGTTAATAGGTGAATTACTGAACATAGTTTTAATGATTAACCTAAAATTGATTTAACATCGCTGTATAAAATAACAAAGCTGATGTGTTCCAATTAGAGCAAATGTGACACTGGCATCTTATTCAATTTTCTTTGCAATAAGGGGGCTATCACTTTCTTCAGAAGTGGGGTCCCAAATATACAGGGGGTCATAAATTTTTGTAAAGAAAATAGGGGGGTCATAAAATTGTTGATGATCAAAATGTCATAAGATGACCACAGATAGTATGTTTATTTTATTCACAGGGTAAGGTGTATCGGTGGTGGTGGGAGGGTCAGAAATTTTTGTTGCTGAAATAGGGAGGGGGGGTCTCAATTTTATAGACGTCAACTTTTGGAAAATTTGGGACCCCCCTTTCTGAAGAAAATGATAGCCTCTAACAAAATTTTTGACCAAAAACAAATGTGTTTATGACACATTATAACATTTTTGTGTTTGCTGTGCATGGTATGGATTAGTTGTGCCATATAGTAGGCCTATAGCTTTTAACCCAGTTGAAAAATATGCATATGTGACACGTTCTGGTCCATGGGGGCCAAAGGCGGCAAATTTGAAACTGAGATAAAAGCAAAAATATGCAGTAAAAAACAATAAAATACATAAGAAAATACACATCATAAAACCTCATAACTTAAGAACCAAGTGTGCTAGATCTTTGGTGTTTTCAGTATATGATAGCCTAATTTTACTACAAGGTAATAATTATAGTAACTTGATTTTCAAAAATGCCTCCTTTGGCCCCCATGGAGCAGATCGTGTCACATATAGACCCTTCGCTACTATCTTGTTAGCCAAACGAGGTTCTCTATGCAACGCATGGATTTTAAATAAATGTGCCTTCTACTCATTGCAACATAACATGCCTTCACAATAATGATTTCTCATTTGTGCATGGCATACTACAAATGTGCCATTTTGACTTTCTTGTGTGCTATTAAAATATGAGAGGAACTAACTCATATATGCCTATATGTCAAGTTTGGAGCCTAGGTTTGGAGCCCATGTCTTTTAAAATAGGTTTATATGCATGAGCAAAAATACAAACAGGCCTTTCACCCCCTTATATCCCTAGTATCTGTGGGCAATTTAGTGTACTGAATGGAAATCTTAGACAGGGTTAAGCCCTTAAAATTGGGGGTTGAAATCAAAACAAAACTCCCAATCATAAACACATTTTCATTGTTTATTATGACCAATAAGTAGGTCAGAAGGTTCATCTAAGGTCACATGCCATATGGCAGGTGTTAAGACCTCACTCCTCTATAACTTATAGCTCTAATATAAGAGCCATGTGTGGAGAGATTTGTGACAGCCCTGCTGATAAGTAATCCTGTAGGGATTGTTTCTACATGGTTAATCCCATACAAGGTGTCTTAAGCCATCATCAGCCAATTATCCAATTAGTGACATTGATAGATGGGACAATTATGAAAGTATACAAACACTGGGAGCATCATAATAATGTATGATTTCATAGCAAGTGGCTAGATCTAGATGGCGAAATTTAAAGAAGCAGGAGTGAAGGGAATAGATGGGGGATGAAGAAAATCAGAAATGTCTTCTTGGAAGGACTGTGAAATACTTAGGCCCTACATGTATGTGCCCAGTATAGGCCTACTTGGCTTAATAGACCTATGCTTTGCACCCCAACTGCAGGTACCAGTACATGTACTTGAAATAATGCCATGGACATGGATAACTATGGACATTATGAACCTTTGGTGCTGTACAACCTGTGTCTCACCCCATACACTATAGTGTGTCTTGTCTCAAGTTGAGAGTAACACCATGTTGGATTTTGCAGTTGCAGATTCAAATCAATTTGTTTATGTGGTTGTGCAGCGTAGGGACAAATCACCCTTCTACACATTTGTATAGGCCAGTGGCATAGCTTGGGTCATCATATTGGGGGGGGGGGGACCAACCATAACTAATTGGGGGGGGGGGCACCAAGTCTGATTGTGGGCACAAGATGTTTTTCAACAATTTTCCTATTTGATATTCTCGATTTTGTAATCGATTGGGGGCATGTGCCCCCCCCCCCCTATGACACTCGCCATAGGCATTGCGGATTAGGTTAGCACTAGTGATTGGAATCTGTCGATGCAAACTTCAACTCTCCAACTTGAGATGAGACAAACTATAGTAGGGAAGTGTATACAATCCCATGCATGCCACACCAGATGGATTTGTCCTCACCCTAAGGTTAAAGGGCCGTATTGACCACCCCAACTACATACACCAGGGAGGTGTTCATAATTGGATAATGGCATTTTTTACGATCTAGTATAAGGAATTTGACAACTTGTAAACAGGTTTGAATCTTGGAAATAGAAAAAAGGTCAATAAGGTCAAATTTTATGGGTGCTATTGGTGACAGATATGGTGCTTGGCTGGCCTGGTCACCAATTACGGCCCTTTAAGAACAGGTTATCTGACAACTTGATTAATAGCTTTCCAAATAGTAACATGCCCTTTTGTAACTCACCCCAAAAAATAGTCACTCCAAAAAGTGATGGTATACCTATTACTCCTAAGGTAATCCTAATGCATTATGGGTATGAGGTGCCAATGAATGAAACTAAACAAGTTTGATTTGTGTTGACATGAGAAAGAAATCAGTTTTGTTCTTTTCTCTTCAACTATGTGACTTTTGACTGCTACATTTTAGTCACTATCATCATCATCAATTGACTGCCAATTTGTTTTAATTTCTAAGGAAGATTAGGTTTGTTTCACAATTTGAGACAAAGGATTTGGTTCTATGGGTCTTTTGTGACAAGTGACCACACAGCATTCAATTTAAAGGGTTTCAACATGTTCAAAGCTGAGATGGGACCTTATTACTGAACCAAGGGGTAATATCGAAGAATTGGCACCTCACTCCAAAGGTGCTGGATCCATATGGATTTGGTCCACAGTGTATAGGATATTGCAGCTGCAATGAAATTTGAGCTAGGTTTTTACAAGCTCGGGCGGAATTTTCATCGGCAAAGAGAGTTGAATTTTGTTCAGCTTTTTCGCTCTCTCTTGTGAAGTTCGATATATACTCCACTTCGCCACTTCGCGAGAAGCTATGATGAAAAATTAATTTGCAGCTTCGTGCAAAGGCATTCATGTATACTGTAATATTGCAGAGTATCGTGAAGAATTGTTGCCCGCCCTGTGCTTTCTTATAGAAACTTTGCTGGCCTACCCCCCAAAAGTTGAACCAAATCCAACTCTCCGCGAAGCAAAGAAACCTGCTCCGCGAAGGAAATTCCTTCACAGAAGTCATAAAATTTCAGCTCAAATTTCTTCGCAACGCGAAGTGGAGTATACATCGGACTTGATATTGCGGTGGTGCACGTTTGTGATTGGCTGGTGGAAAATCAAGTTTAGCAGAATGACCTTAATGCCCAATGCAGAACCTACATCGCGGCCATGATAATGCAATATAATGCTTGCAGTACATTTAAATTTCATTGTGCAATACTGCGGTGTAAAAAGGTAGATCACACATTCATGATGTGGAGGTGGACTCTGAATGCATAGTTTTATTCATGTCAATTTGTTTTGTCTTCTTCCCTGGTGATAAGGGGTGCAAACTCAACCAAAAATTCATGGTAATAAAATTCTGTGCAAAACTGTAAATAATTTGTTTGTACAGTTTTGTTTTGTTTTCACTTTTAAGGCGTATACAGACTCCGAGTATTGTACGTACAATATTGTATGTACGATATGTACGTTATTTAATCTATTGCCATTCTATTTCAGTAATGTTTAAGTTCTAACGAATGTTTGATGACGAAAAATCGATAATATGTTACATACAATATCTAGCAGAAATATATTATCGATTTTATATCATCAAACATTCGTTAGAACTTAAACATTACTGGAAATAGAATGGCAATAGATTAAATAACGTATATATTGTACATACAATATTGTACGCATAATAAAAAGTCTGTATACTGCTTTACATGAATATCCTGAAACAAAAGAAGTATTATTGTGAACAGAAATTGCAGCAACCTGAGAAAACTTTCACAAGCTTTAGATCTGTAAATAGCAAAATACCCTTTTCCAACTAAACTCAAATCACATTCCCTCTGTTTCAACTTTACCCCTAAAAATCAAAATACAATTGCATTTCAATCTGTTTACTATTGACTTTTGACATTTTCCATGTTGTCAAGGGTCACATTGCATGACAAATTTGTTCAGTTTCAATACCAACTGGAAGTTTGATGGTATAAATGGGCTTTGAAATGAGTGACTTTTTCTGGATTTGTTTTTTCAAGGAGGAGGGATACATCTACATGTGGCATATGCTGCTCAAATGAGTAGTTCCTATCCTGCAAGTCTCAGTTTTGTAGAAAGAAATCTCTAGATATGTGTCTCACTGAATTGAATTATTTTACCACCCTACTCACAACAAAACCAGTTATACAAGAGCTACTTAAACTTGACTTGTGATAAGACGGAAAGTAAATGTGACATTCAACATATAGATGAGACAATGCTACAGACTTTGTTTGGGGGGTAGGGGACTCAGTACAAATGATCATGCAGGGATGTGCTGCAAACATGGGTCTCACTTTGCAACCATTTTACCCTTTTTGCTAGACCAAAAATCCCACCAAAATTTGGCAATTTGCATTATTAAGTTTACTTTTGGTATAGCAGTGGGTCCAAATTTTGTGACAAATTGGTATATGGATTTGTCCACTTTCACATTCTCAGCAAATCCCTACCCAAGCCAAACTTGAGTGTACCCCCTGGTTCTTTGTTTGTCTGTCTTTGATTTTTAATATTCGCCAACTTAGCTCAGAACTGTGATCCTAAACACTACTTCCATAAAATATTATTCAGTTATTCAGTTTTTCAGCTCAAAATGGGTTGCCAAAAGTCACGACATATTTATAAATGGTCACAGACCTAATTGCTTACATCTAAACGTTTATGCTGTATTTACAGCAATGAATGGGAAGTGATTATATCCAATTCTTCAGAGTTTCATGTATGTGTCACGACTGTTGATCAGCCAATCGACATGATCGTTTACCACCTCTGCGTTCATTGCTCGTATAGCACATAATACTGAACAATTAGGAAATTTACTTTAATCAATCATTGTTTTGAATGTAAACAGATACTCTCCTAATTGGCCTACAATCAAGTTAAAATAATTGCATGTCAGTAATATTGAAGTTGGATTTATTCATTTGAAACTTGTGTTTACAATAGTCTAAAATTATCTTATTTCTGAAAGAAATGGACTTTAGCCCTCTCATATCCTTATTCCTGTTTCATGAGTTATATTGCATCTATTGAAAATGTTGTCACTTATTTTTCCTCTCAAAAAACTTATGTACCTAAAAATTATAAATGCAAATGCAAGCCCAACTACTGAACTAGGCTCAGGCCAGGGCTTAATTGATTTTGAACTTTGGTAAACTGCAAATGGTAAAAAATAATATTTTTTGAATAGTCTAACAATTCACTTTTCATTCCTCATGTTAACTAATACTTTAAAAGTATTCTAAAAATAACTCATGAAAAATAAACATGCATTAACCATGCATCTAAGTTGCTCTCCATGAGGCATGCACAATTCCATGTAGTATTCAAAAATCAATTTCTTACATTTCATATCTCACCCAGTCAATGAACCAAGTCATTTATTGCTGTCAATTCAACATAAATGGAACATCCATACAAATTATATTGGCGTGTTTGACAGCGATGATGTCAACCAATAGCTATGTTTACCTGATGAAAAATGTAATCCGCTTTTGAGGCTTTTTGATCAATGGAAACTAATAATGGAATTATTGAATAAAATTTGACATTGTTGAGAATGATGACAGGGCTGTGACCACTTTATATATTTGAGAATTTAGCATTTATATGTTCAATAAAAAAAGATGCGGCTGTTTAATGTTGCTGCTGCCTCTGATGATGATCGATGATGAATTGATGATAATGAAGATGCTGCTGTTGCTGTTGTTGTTGCTGCTGCTGCTGACGATGATGACGATGACGATGATGATGATGATGATGATGATGATGATGGTGGTAATGATGATTCTGATGATGATAATGAAGATGCTGCTGTTGCTGCTGCTGCTGATGATGATGCAGATGCTGTTGCTGATGATGATGACAATGATGAAGATGAAGATGAGAATGACGATGATGACGAGCAAAGACAATGACACCAGTGATGAGGATGATGAAAATTCATTTCATCCGTCTTCAAAATGAAATATGATTTTTAAATTTGAACAGATTTAAATTTGATAATGAAAATCAAATCATAATGTACTTCCAGAAATGTCACATTTTGATTTATGAAACCACAAGGCTGACATTCCTATGGGGAAAATAAAATGACAGAAACACCTTTACTGCACACAGGTGATATTTTATGTATTCACAATTAATTTCTATTACTATATTTAATGGCTGCCTATACTTTAATATATGCCTTTTAAATACTGATCCAGAAATAAGTCTAGATCCAGATCATGAACTATCAAATCATACACTAGGATCCAAAACATTCTCATCTATTATTGCACAGTTCTTTAACCCCAATGCATTTGTACATTCATTGAATGACCTTTGAAACTTTGGGTACAAAAACTCATACTCTGCAACCTGAGTCCAAATTTTTCACTATGATTGTTAAATTGAGGATATTGGACTATGCCATTGGGATGAGGCCATTGTGGTCCATAGTGATAGACTCTGAAGCAGACCAAAGTGAAACCTCATGTATTCAGCTTTGGTGATCAATTTTTGTCAAGATCCACTGAAATAGAATCTCATGATCTCTGTGAGAAAAAAAAATATGATGATGCAAGAAAATAAGTAAATTGAAGTAGAATGTTGAAATGATCCCATTTATTGCAGTTGTCAATATATTTTTCAGTTGGTGGTGTAATTTCTGTTATTGGTCTCAAAGTAGAAACAATTTGTTTCCAGCGGCAGCGCCACAGGGGGGAATGCCCCCAGTCAGAACTCTTGCCCGGTTTCCACCCCCTGTTGCCCCCCCCCAGTAAAAACCCAAAATTGCAAATAATTCCACTTTTTACAGCAATTTTGCATAACATTTGTTGATTCACACCCCCCCTGAAATTCACTTTCCCCCCATGCACCCCCCAAATAGTGCCACTACTGTTTGTTTCATATGCAGATTGTTTCTACTTTACTTAGTTTCTTGATCTCGTTAAATTATCTGACCCCCTATATATAATCCAATATAATTTCACAAGTTTCACAGTATTTTCTTTCAGAGCATTAAACATTTAATAGACATTTACAACCTACCTAAAAGTGCACAGTCATATAGCCTCCCCAGATTTCAGCATAAACTGAGGTTGTCTCGGGTCACAAGATAAGAACATTACCAACTGGTGGCTAAGCTTTAGGTAAAAAATAAATGCAAAAAACATTGACATTCCAACATGTCTCTGCACATATTATTCATAAATAATATCTCATGATTTATAGTCTAGCTTAATATGTATAGAAACTTTTGTTCAAGAAGTTCTATTGGATTTCATTTGACAAATTTTCATAACTTTCTGTGTTCAGTCTTTAATTTATTTGATCTTTAACTTCAAAGGAAAAGTTGAAGTAAAAGTTACTGTAAAATTCAACTACCATCCAGTTCAGTTCAGGGCTAAATTATAGAAGTCGAATATACCACATGACAAGAAGTTACACCTAACAACCCCACTTTTAGGTTTGGCTACCCAAATGACCCCCTTTTTTCTTGAATTTTGATCATCAAAATGCCATAAAATAATGCAGAAACTTTCAGATTTTCTCATTTCAGAAAATTTGCATTGTAAAATTGAATTTTACTCCATATTTTAAATATTTTCTACCCATGCAATCACCCCTTTTTTAATTACAAACCAAATGATCCCTCTTTTTTTCAAAATTTAATACCCGATGACCCTGTTTGTCATTTCGTTAAACTTTAAGACCCTCTCTTTAAAAAAACATTTTATACCGATAGGTCCCTACTTCCTGATGTTGTTAGGCACACACTCATCACCTGGAAAATTGCATGTCCAGGTACATTTATTACAGACACTACAATGAGCATAACTTAATTTTTGCTCAGTTTTCACATGGCCAGAGTTGTCTGAAAAATATAAATTTAGCAACAAAGCTGTAAAAAAAATAATACAAATCCAACGAAAATACTGAAAAAAAAGAGGAAGGAAAAAACACAGTTGGAAAACCCAGCATCATTTTATCATGCTTATATGTCACAAGTTGACAATCTGCCATCAAATCATATCAAAACATTGAACATTCACCTTACTCATCGAAAGTTCAACTATATTTGCCATAAGTGTCATTCTATGAAATCTTAATTGACATGTACAAATCCTAATGATCTGTAGTAATTCATCATGCTGCCATGCAAAGTCATGTTAAGCACATAGTAGATATGTTAACAAGTCATGTTCCACCACTAATGAAGTTTATTTAAACCAGGGATTTACATACCCATATTCCAAACAAATGCTAGTCTATGTTTCATCAGGTAAGCTGATGTTGGGAGCTCGTATTTATAAAGTCCCATTTTGCTACCATATGTGCAGGCGCGTATACAGAACTTCAGCAACCGGCGGATTTCTTGGTGAGCTTAGAAAGGATCATGAAATGTGTAAATATAACATATATATTGAAGCTTAAATGGAACAAATTCGTGTGAAATGTGCCTAAATTTGCTTTTTGAAAGCTGAAATGGTCAAATATGAGATTAATTTCGTCAAAATCATATGCACACAGGCATTTCTCTTCTTTTTCTCCAATTTCTCTTCTTTTTTTTTTTTAAACGAGGGTGGAGGTTAAAAGGGCTGTATACCCTATTGATGTGATTCTGTCTAGCATCAGTCAGACGACACCAGGACTATAGAATTCATAGAGTTGAATTTTAAGAAATACAAATTTCCATGTTTAATGAAGCTGAGATATACCATTCATAAAAATCCATTATATTTCAAATAAGTTAAAAAATCTGACATTATTTCACCTTGAGTGCAATTATTTTGTCCTTTATATTCTTAAATCTGATTTTAGTCTATTCATATTCTATAACTTCTTTTTTACCATTAAAAAAATGATTGCTATAGTCTGACAACATGATGATTACAATAAATAAAATAGCCTTCCATTTTTGTCTTATTCCTATTGTCCTTTATTTTCTTGTCATCTTTAACCATATTATTTTTAGCTAGTCAAAATATATAACATTCAGTTCCACAAAACAATTCTAAAAAGCATTGAAGCCACAAATTACAATGGTTACTTCCCCATTAAGCCCAAGCTTTACCTTGCATCCCAGTGTATGTTCAATAGATATGTAAAAAAATATTGTTTTTATAATAACTTAATGGTTAAAGATATACACTTATGTATCTATAGGTTTTTATCATGATATGGCCTTGTATGTCCATCAATCGTAAATGTAATGAAATATTCAATGAATTAGCATCAAGATTATGTTATTTTTCAATAGGGCTGGGCAGGTGTATTTAGAAGTCTTTGAAAATAAGTCAATATTCCTGCTCTTTTGCTACTTAATCACTTTCTCCGACCAACGAACGAACGCTGCATGCTATTTTAAAATGTGACTGATGATATTAACCTTAGGTGATCAATTTTCATTTTCTGCGGGGTGAAGAAAATAAGTCATTGCCATATGGGTATAATACACTAATAACTATTTTCAAATTGGGTTTAGTTAATTCACTGATCAATCTATCACTAATCAATCCAGCAAACAATCTTTATAAATTTATTTTCAGCCAATCAATCTATCATAATGAAGCAATTAATTGATTAAGTCAATGATTGAAAAATTGAGCCACCCACCAATTGACTGATTGATCAGACAATTTGATTATCAAACAAGCAATTAACAAATTGGTCAATCAATCAACCAACATGTAGCAATCTATTGTGCAAAATCACTCCTAAAATGTGTTAAATTAAATCAATTCTTCAACCAAACAGATAATTAATCAATCAATTGATTAAATCAACTTTACTACTAGTAGAGCTCCTAAACACAGCGACCCACACACAGCATAATACAAATGCGCGCTCTTAGAAACTCTTATCAGCGGCGTAATGGGCAAAATTTCCAAAGGGGCACAATTTCAAAGTCGTCATGCTGACCGGTTGCCAGAATGATTTTACTGGGACAAATGCGTGTGCGCTAAAATTCACAATTATAAAAATGCCAAAATGGAGTTACATTACCAGTACACTGAAGGTCCTGCGACCCCTTTTGGAAGAGGTTGTGACCTCCCAAAGGGTCGCGATCTACAGTGTCGGAACCGCTGTCCTAAAATATAAGGCATTGTACCTTTATGCATGTACATTTTGTTTACATTTTAGCACTGATATTTTTTTCCCTTTCTTAACCTTTTTTCTAGAGCTGTGAAGAATGAACAACAAACTTTTTAAAAAGTTTCTACAAATGTTTTTTTTAATATTCCTGATCATCTTTTAAAAAAATGAAAATATATGAATATGAAGACAATACAAACAACACATTTCATTGGGCTTGTAAGAAGTTCACTTACAGGCTCTAACACCTTAAAATTTACTTATATGTTGCATGTATTTGAAATCCATAGATAAACAGCCCAACACCATATGCATGCATAGTATTAATTTCATTTTCATGCCATTGGGCTATTCCACTTGAAATCCACCCACCCACTATGTAAGACATGACTTTTATCTCTCACATAAGGGGTGCAGATTTCAGATGGAGTCACCCATGCAGGTAACCCTATCTAAAATTCACACTCCCTGTGTGGAAGATTAAGGTCATATTTTCCATGGGGGTGTATGGATTTCAACTGGAATAGCCTGTTTATCTTCCCTTTCAAACACTAGAACACCTGTAAGATATTGCGTATATAACAGCTTTGTTTTTTAATAAAAGTCCTCCACTTTGGCAAACAATGACGAATCGGCTTTCTAATCTGAGCTGAAAAGCGTGCAACCGTTCCCAGAAGCCAAACTCGTTTGGCAATGCACTCATAGACAATATGTTACATAAAACGCAAAATATCGTACTCAGCTCATCGTGATGTGATGCATTAAATTCAATCAGGGGAATAAGATGGAATATAAAGAATAAAAAGAACTCTTCATTTAGGGTATGTTACCATTGTGTTAAAACTTTTTGTTCATTTTTCACTGCCACCCATCTTAATATTCCTCAGGTTAATTTACCACATAGTTTTCAAATGAAAAAAGTTAAATGTCATCTATTAATACTATAATATATTTGATTAAAACATATATAACAGCTGCACACAGAGACTTTGAACTAAGACATTTCTAAAAGAAAATTGTCAAAATGTGTCCAAACAGGATTCTGAAAATTATATGTTCATATTTACCCAAGTTAAAGTATTAATGAATTAAGTACCGGTTGTACCACCCATCAATTGTGATGCAAACCCCATGAAATATGATCATCTGGTTACCAAGTTGTTGCCTAGGCAAAAAATATCAGTTGCTTTAAACAATAGAAAACAAAAGATATTATCAGAGCACCATATGTGACACGATCAAGGGAAATGAGTCGGGTGTCGCTAATATTGATTTTGAGATATTGGCAAAGAAAGTGTTAAAATTCTTTTGTTTATATTGTTTTCAGCGATTGACAAATTGATGTAAATTTGCAAAGAAAAGTCGTATCAACATGGGGTTTTCAGTTTCAGAAAGCTCTAAATGTTCTCTATAGAAACATGTGTAAAATTCATTTTCGACCAGGGCCGACATGTGACTCATTCCCTTGATCATGTCACATATCTGCTTATACCTTAAAATCAATACTGGCTTCATTAGATTCATACCCCTTAATCACATCACATTTATTAATTTTTGGAGTAGTTCAAAAGGTAAACTATTTTGTACACAATACATGTCCCTTTAATATACCCCTTCAAATTTGAAGTGCTCCGAGTTTGACATGTATGCATAAGAACAATGGTGCGACAGGTACGATGTATAAAACATACACTCTTCAAGGGTCTTCCAGGTCTATTGCAAACCAATTGTCATGACTCACCAGAATCTGTGGCGAGACAGAGACGGACAACAATGTACATCGGGTAGATGTGACATTCTCTCTTGTTCCGTGCCGCGGGCTAAGCAGAGCAACAAGCAATACTGCTACCTGTAATTTCATCCCAGTATTTTGTTTATAAATAAACTAATCTTGTTTGTTTGTTTCTTTGTGCCTATTTGTCTGTCTGCTTGTTAAAAAATTGTAATATAAGATACATTTATCTGGGAATTTATACATAAGCTATGTATTTCATGGCAAGTGGGTGGTTATTAATGTTTGTTGGATTATTTATATACATAACTTTGTTAATTCATAATAATAGTGGAAAACTTAAAGTTTTCCACTTAAAATTACCCAAAGTACAATGTATGATACTTTATAGCACAATTATGACCATTGTGTTTTTATAAATCCAAGTGTGGATCCAAAACATAACAATAATAAAATTGGATACTTTACGCCCAATATTTAAAGGTGCTATGAGTTTAAATATATTGGACTTGACTATATCTAGTCCAATATTTTGAAACTCATAGCTCGACCAATGAATATGAGCTCAATCTATCCAATTTTATATCAGTATTTTCAATCATTCTCCAAAAATTTCATGTTGCCTTGAGAATTACATGAAAAATTATTAAAGTACCTTGTGAAATAACTAAAAAACATGACATTCTACTGAATGTATCAAAGTGCCCAGTAGTTTGTAAAATCTTGTTTTATCAAGTTACATGTACTGTAAATTGCTTCTCAACATTCAAACTCCACTAGCTACAACCCTATTTTATGGCAATTCACATGTTTCAATAAAAAGCCATGTTAGTTTCTCCGTTACCGTGTACATATTACTGTATCCATCAAGCTATTTAACTACATGCTAAGGTATCCCGATCTATATTCCTCAATGCAGCTCAATATAATCTTGTCCTATTTTCTTAACAAGTGCAAGTCTGTGCCTATTTATGTATGTCTTCCTTCGAAGCCCAAAATTTAAACTTAAGTGTATAAAAAATCCTAGAAACACCTGGCTCTTAGCGTGTAAACAAAATAAGGAAAGCGACCCGTACTAGCTGCGTGCGTGAGTAATGCAACATTGCTGCAGTTTCTTCTCACCGTATGAAACACGGGACATAATGAGATTTTTGCAACACAGCCAGGACGAGTGAGACTGAAAAATACATCAGAATCCTTCATTTTGAATTCTGTGCATGTAGAGGTGGTTAAACAGAGATGAAAGGCTGTCAATTCCAGTTCTTGTTGATAGTAGTATGGATGGTTACATGAAGACTATATTGACAGTAATATATCGCAGAAATAGAGCATCTCTTCCATTGTAAAGAGACGTGCTTAACATGCCCCTTTTTTTCAGATGTGGGAAATGCGCAAAGAGACATTTTGGGAGTAAATACTATAAATTCTCACTAAATCAGTAAAGTTTTTCATTTTCTTATAATGCATTTTTTACTATATGAAATTTTATTTCAATAGAGCTTCGACAGCGACACATCTCAATTTTCCTGTGATATGCTTTAAGTAAAAAAGTTTTTTATTTATTATTTTAGCGTAATTCTGTTTCATGATTCAACAACTGTACCACTAAAATTATACTAAGATTTCAAAATACAAGTTAATTAAATAATTAAAACATGTTTCTCACATCTCTCAGACACATCACTTGTTTCAGCAAAATTGATTGCGTTGTCATTGATTTTTAATGGTACAGCAAACTTGTGGAGAAAACAATTGTCAAAACAAACAAATAAACAAACGAGAAACTTTTCCAGTATCAACTTATCAGGTCAATGGCCAACCAGGTAGCCAGGCCTAGCTAAGTTGGGCAGTGCCTAGGAACATTTACAATCTCTGTAGATTACACATTGATTTTATGTTTGTAATTTGATCTCCTTTCCATTTTTTCTTCTCTCTCACTCTCTCTCCATCTTTCTTTTTGAAACTTGACTCACATTGATCGATATTTTGTTCTAAATAGGCAAGTTTTTGTACGCCATATGACAGGATGTTTGGTTAATATGATATCTCATTTTTGTTGACTTTCTCGTAAACTAGATTTTCGTACAATTTTTAATACAATTATAAGGAATTTAAATCAATACACTGTCATGAATGTTATATTGGTGGTAATTTTTGCTTGTTTGTCATGTTTGTTTGCATGTCTGTCAGGCTGTCAGTAATAAACTATAAATACCAATCCATAAATATGCAAATAATTTCATTAGGATTGTCAGTAAACAATTATTTCTGAATTTTTTCATACAAATCCAAAATGATGTTCCATCAGAGTTGGCACTTTCTCAAATTGACTGACCAGTTATCGCACATCGTCGGCTGTTTCCTGTCGGCGCTGACATATATGGTGCTGTAAGGCCTTGTCATATAATATATGTCAACAGAGACGAAGGGAACTACATTCTTCTGCATGTTTATGACCAAGTCATTCCAGTGCCATCTAAGTCAGATCCAACAAGAAGCAGCCGACTGATGTGTGGGAATTTGTCAAGTCAATTTGAGAAAGTGCTTTAAAGTCTTAGTAAAAAAAGTGTCATTGAGGTACAATACATCAACCTAAATTTGAATAAGGCCAAGTAAAAAATTAACATGTATATCGTCCGGACTTTTGTAAAATTTGGTGAGGGAGATCCATATTATTTGTTATTATGTTATTTTTTGACCATTCATTTTTGTGTAAAATTGCAATTGCAAAGTGTTTGTCAACACATCATAAATCGGGGAGACCCCTTAATATTTTTGTTATTTCCCCAAAGCCCTACCCCTAGCTTGAAGAAAGTGTTTTCAATGTGTTTATAAATGATAACCAAGAACTTCTTAACATATCTTTTCATCACAACAGTTTTAGAAACAAAGTAAGGAAGCAAATAGGAAAAATAACAAAAATATTTGAAAATCTCCAAAAATTGGTGAGGGTGGGGACGATATATACATGTTATTTATTTTACTTGGCCTAAAAACATTTTGAAATTATTATAAATACCACTAATTAAGAAATCTGGATATTACATGAAGCAGCACATGTCATAATTCACGTTTTGCAACTGAACTCATCATACAATACTCGCAGATTATGAAAACCTTAATATCCAACCTCTATCTGGTTATCAGTGCCGTATAAGCTTACGGCAAACTTTCAGGCTATGTACCGATTTGCACAGCGGCATGCAGGCAACCAAATTTATTTTCCATTCTTACAAATCTGATATTGAGGGTATAGCTAAGTGATCAGGATTCAGTGTGAAGGCAAGATCTAGATTAAGTACACAAAGCCAGAAATACATCAATTTCAAGTTTTGTCTCTCAATTTTAGATGGAGGATAGTATTTCAAGGATGGACCATAGCTGCCTCAGCTCAACTTGGGATCCTTCCAGAGGATGATTTAAGGAAGCCCCACCATGCACTGCGAAAGTGTTATCACTAGAGTTTCAACTGCCATTACTTTTCAAATCCCATTGAACTCTGTGCAAAAGATGTTGTTTTAGAATTGTGCGTGTGTCATTATTACTTGGTCAATTACAGAACAAAAGTGATGTGTGTTTAAAGGATAATTCACACCTTCTGTAGATAACATAAAATGTGAAATGACCAGCATCTTCACAACCTTTGTAATGTAAATATAACTGTACAAATTAAAATTTAACCATGCACTTCTATGCAGCATAGCAAAGCAGTGGTGTCATGTTACTCACACTGATTGCCTGCGGCACAGTTAACCCAGTGGGGTGGTGGGTAGTACTTAAATCATCCTCTGGGATCCTTCATCATTGCTTATGTGGAACCATTATGCAATTGTGTCCATATCCCACTAAATCCAGAATAGGAGCAGGCCACAAATCTACAATATTTCACATCAATTCAAACTAATGTAGACCAAAATGTCTTGTGTAGCTATCCTCATTGCCTCTTTGACACTTGAGTTAATGCCAGTGACCCATTTAACTGAATCAATGTTATGTACCAGCACACAACCCATCAGTATGTAAACTAAGGCAAACATGAATGCTATCAGCAGTAGATAGCAACCAATTTCCCTTTTGAGCGCTGTGCATAGTTCATACAAGAAGTCATCTAAATCAAAAGCTTAACAAAAAAATTAGCAAGGTACCTAAGAACAACTGTCCCAATACAGGGATTGTTTGAACTAATTTTATTACATTTGAATGCTAATATCACAATATGAAAAGAAAACAATCAACATTTTGAATTTTTTTTCTTGAAAATTCTTTAAATTGTCAACAAAAAACTGTACTTAGTTGTCACCAGCAGATGACATCTGCACATAGTGGCCTAGTCTGCCCTCCACGTTAAAACACAGTATGCTTTCTATGTTCTGCATGCTGGCCATAGGCTTCAACATAAAAAGTTTTGAAATATCAAGAGCTTTCTTAAGAACCACTGAACCAATACTAGGCTTGTTTGTACTCATTTTAATGCTTTTTTTTCATGCCGATTCCAAGTATGGTCATGAAAATTTACAATTCTGAAATTTGTTAATTCATAAAAAAAATTGAAACTTGTCTTCTGCAGTCAACATCCACACAGAGTCAGAGTTAATTACAAGGCGATACCACCTTGTACTTTGGGAGTATGTTGATTCAAAATAGTTGGCTACCAAATTTATAAACAGTATCTGATATGTCATTTACATGTAGATACAGCATTTTGACTTTGTGTGCAGACTATATAAAAAACACTTGCCTCTCACGTATAAAAGCAGTATCTGAGTTGTAATTTGTTCGCAAGTACTGCGTTCATACCAGGCAGGGCAATTGTATGCACATGCCTGGGAGGTAGTGACAGTATTGAGCTGACATGGCTCAAAACAATCAGTGTCACAAATCATTATTGATCACTTTTGCTTATCTACTTATTTAAATCTAATAATATGCATGCTAAGGGAAGTAGTAGTACCTGGTAGGGCATAACCTTGTGATGCTTGGTGTGTGACGCAGAGATGGATGGCATATCACTGGTAAGGCATAAGCTTGTGATGCTTGGTGTGTGACGCAGAGATGGATGGCATCACTGGTAAGGCATAAGCTTGTGATGCTTGGTGTGTGACGAGAGATGGATGGCATCACTGGTAAGGCATAAGCTTGTGATGCTTGGTGTGTGACGCAGAGATGGATGGCATCAACAGTCAAATCAACATTGAACACTTCTTCGATATTGTATGAAATTTTACGTTTTGGAGAAAAAACAACTAAGATGTGACCTAGAGATGTTTGAAATTGGCATCAACAGTTAAACTAATTAACTAACAGCAAATTATTACAAAGTTGTAAGAATTTTTTACAATTTTGGGAAAAATACAAATCTTGCAATGTTTGATGTGACATTATACACTGTACTGAAATTTTTTACAAAATGTTATAAACAATTTGAGAGATACAAAATTTTTAATATTTTTTTTGGGGGGGTTACAGGCAGGATATGATCTTGCAATATTTGATATACATAACGATGACTCAAAGATGGCATCAAAAGTCAAACCAGCAGAGCAAATTTCAACAACATTTTATTAATTTTTGTTTTTGGGGAGGTAAATTACAGGCATAATGATCTTGCAGTGTTTGACATCATCAATGACATGACTCAAAGTTGGCATCACCATGATCACCAGTCAAACTAACAACACATTTCTACAACATTTGAGAAAATTTTACATTGGGGGAAAACTGGCATGTCAAATTTAAAACATTTATACATGTATACATGTCTAAAGGCCTAGAGGTAATGTGTGTTATTAATGCTCAAACTATTACCAACTTGACCATAACAGAGTAAATGTCACATGTGGCTAATGTTGACAGCCAAGCTACATTTGTAACTTGATCATCAGATTTGTACTTAAGCACCTTATAGAAAAACACATTTATGAAAAATTTATTTTAAAGAGTCAAACATACTGTTTTCTTGAGATACCATAAATGTTCACCTAATGGTGCACCTGGGCTCCTTTACCTTGGGGTAAATTTCATGTACAAATAGAGAGCTCCCTCCTCTAAAATTCCCAACAAGAAATAAGGATATGTGCCCTTATTTGCTGCTGGGGGTTTTATGGGAGGGCACTTTTAGTTTGTGTCTAAAATTCCAGTTATGACAAGGGAGCCCATAGCGCCATTAGGCGAACATTTAGAGTACATTGTAGCTTAATTTATTATTAACATAGCAGTTGTCAGTATTTAGTATGTGATCTATTTTAAATGTGCTTTGTCTCCACCTGCTGCTGAAAGCAATTAATTAAAAACTACTCCAAAGTGCAATTGACATGTTGCTTTTTCTTAATGTTTAATTAAGTTCTACCATTAAGTAAATATATAGTACATAGCGTATGTTACTTCAGTGCAAACAGGTACAGATCCACATGTAAAATATGCAGATCTTAAACAGTCGACTTTAAATATTAGGTTAAAGATGTTGTGGTTAAATTCTGTTCAGTGCTATCTACTGAAGATAGCATGACTTACAAAAAAGCTTTCTTGAGAAATTATGAAAATATTTCATACTCTGATTTCTGATATACGGTATATATATATTATACCCTGAAATTGATAGTTGACAGAACATTTTACATATTTATTTGGGAAAATTACAAGCTGGATAAGATCTTGCAATGTTTGATATGACTCAAAAATGGCATCAATAGTCCAACCAACAACAATTTTTTACAACATTGGAGGAAACTTCAGTTTTATGAAGAAAAAAATCCACAAGTTCAGCAAATACAGTTTTATTTAGCTTGTCTAAATAGAACCAATTTACCTCAGCAGAGAATGATTGAGCCCATTCTCATTGTTGTTATGGTTTTGTTTTCATTGCAAATGTATGTAAAAATCTATGTGTAAAACATTTGTAATGTTGTATTCAGACTCTTGTCAGTGCTATCTACTGAAGATAGCATGGATTGTTACACACAAAAAAGCAATGTTCAACAATCATAGGAAATATTGCAGCTATTTTACATGCATTTGATTTGACAAAGTTATCTACAGAAAGAATCGCTGATTTGAAACAAGCAGGTTTATATTTTTTCAAAATTTTTGTAAAAAACAATAAAATGTTCATTTTTGTAAGACTATAGATCAGCCTTGACTACCTAATGTACACATACATTGATTAAAAATACACATTTTGCTCACAAAAAAAAATATACATAAGATAGGATTGATGAAAAAGGAAGTAAATTAATGTCTTCACGAGATTCATGTAAAGATTTTATCAGTAAAATGTAAATTTTAATTTACAGTGCTCTACTGAAGATATTAACTACATTGTACAAGCACATTTTATGACAAAGATGCGTCTGTGTAATATGCAAGATTTGCAAATCCTTGACTACAGGAAATTCTTTATTCAAATTATTAGTTTTTGTAAAATTTAATCCTGAAGTGACATGCTTTTTAGAAATCTTTTGAAGATAACATTATTATTTCTAACAACCAAACAGGTATAAAATTAATTATTTGCAAAATGACCTTTTTTTGTAATTTGCAAAGAAAGTTTTGTTAAGTTTAATCTTAGAAATTCTTGATATGAATTGATGTATTTATTTACCATGATATCTACTTAAGATAGCATTGATTAAAGATGCAAATACAGTTTTTAATTAATTTTTGTACACATTAATCCTTGAAAATATCGACAGCGATTTAAATTTACAGTGCTATCTACTCAAGATAACATTACCTGAAAAAAAAGAAAGTATTTTAATGAAACTTTTTTTTTTTGTACTTTACTAAAGATTTATCAAGATTGAAATACTCTTTTTATTGAGAAATATTTGTTATGAAACTACAATTTGCTGCAAATATAATACAATCTTAGTTCTTACCAAAGTATCCACAGTACTTAGATAATTTTGGTCAAAGGTTGAAATTTTGTGGTTAAAACAATTTTTTCTGTTAGTTTTTCTTTTGTCTATTCTTTAAGCACCTGGCTATTAACCATTAACTATGCATAGCAGTAGCAATTAAAGTCATTCCCACAAATACATCATAATCCAACACTTCCCTCGTACATTCCCAACAAGACAATAGAAATAAATCATAACTATGCTGAAAATATTCAACAAAAGAAATCACATTTTGTGACAAGCCCTAAAATTTTCTTTTTTTGACGGTCATGGCCATCATGGCTGTTGCCTGAGGCTTATCAAAATAACTATATATCTTTGCAGCATTGTCTCAAACGTGTATGTGTGCTATAGAAAATGAAATCACACAGCGTTTCAAATTATAAGGCATCGTGAGACATAATGGTTTCCCAGAGGGAACAGGTGGACAAGACTGTACAAGACTTCATTAAATCATTGAAATACATCTTCCTAGCTCTTTGGTTTAAGATTTTTTTTTTTCAAATTGCAAATATGTCTGCTTATTTTGGATGTAAAAGTATCATATGATAAGGCGACAAAAAAAGAAAACTGTATTCTACGGGCCCGACCGACCCAGATTTTGAAAAAATTGGCAAACAAATTTTCCTGTACAAATGAATGCTGACCAAATTTAAAATTTCAATTGTTTTTGTGTATTTTCTCAAATTGCAAATAAATAAATAAATAAATAAATAAATAAATAAATAAATAAATAAATAAATAAATAAATAAATAAATAAATAAATAAATAAATAAATAAATAAATAAATAAATAAATAAATAAATAAATAAATAAATAAATAAAAAAAATAAAAAATAATTAACACAAAAAAAAAAAAAAAAGATAAACAAAGGCAAAAACCTGTTTGGTAAAAGCTCTAAAATTCTGGTTACTTGGCAGAAAATTTAATGCTACAGTCTGTAAATATTATCTCTACAAAAAATCAATGTCAGCAGTAGACAGCAATATCCTGCTTCTATTTTCCCGGTTTTTGAAAGAAATAGACTTTTCATTTCACTTAAAGTACAAAATAAGGTTATTTAGATGGTATGGTAAAATATCACACTTGATGGTACATAAATGTCTTATCAGATGTTTATGAGCACTATTTTGTTCACTACAAGTACAGTTATCTCCTGAGACAAAAAGCAAAATGAACTAAGAAAACTTGAAAAAGAACTTCAAGGGGATAATCAGTGCTTAATTTTTAAAATGTATCATGGATTTTCCAAATATATGTTTGGCATTTTTCCTCATGCAGATGTGCTAATTTTTTTTTGGTGTTATTAATTTGTTTTCAAATTAGAGATTGTAAGCTTCCAAATATCGACCTATTCAAAAGGAAAATATTTGCATTTTGTTATTTTTGGGGTACACATGGCTGCTCGGAATGCAAAAAGGGCCAAAATTATTGAAAAAAAAATTCAAGTCATTCTGTAAAACCCAGTATCAACATTATCATCATCCCTGAGGCACAGTTCATTGGCTATATTATACCTATTTGAGTAGCATTAAATCATAAGCCTTCTGATGTGTACTTAAGGGATGAAGTTGGGTCAGCTATATTATCCATGGCTTTGGATTTTTCTAGAAAAGTACACAAAGATTTAAATGCATACTCATTTATTTGCTTGAGGTAGACCGCTGTATATTTTCCTAGTTCAAAAGATGTCAAGTTCATAAATGACAATTTTGCTGTGCATAGTACTGCACTAAGTCATCGATCTGAAATTACATTATTTAAAATTAAATTGGTTTGAAAATGGTCACAAATTGATTAATGTTCAGTGATGTATCACATGAAAAGTTATGCCATTCTATACAAGTAGGTTGTACTTATGCCTTACGGCTATCTCCCTTATAATATATTTTGTTGTTAATTATGACCTTGAAACATGTGCTTTTTGATCAATTATGGAAATAAAGTTTCATAACTGTAAATTATCAGAAATTATAGACTACATGTACATACATGTACTATATAGACATGTTTGCAATGAAAAGCCTCAAATTTGATCATTTTGCTTTTAAATAGAAACATTGATGTTTTTCACCTAGATTTAGAATGCATCACTTGGGAGACTGCGAGACTACTTGAAATGCCAATAACATCACCCTAAGGGTCAGTGCGGACTTCACAAACAAAACAAAAGACGTTTGCTATGTAGAGTTGCCAACAAATCAGCCCAAATCATGGATCAAATCACTGAAATGTTGCCCAATTTTCCTTTAACCATTGGTTTCTATGGCAAATGAAAATTGTGGGGTAATGTCGATAAGTCACCAAATGTTTTTCTTAACCATTAGTTTTTATGGGACAAGAAATTATCAAAAGTCGCGGAAATATCTTCAAAAGTCGTCCGATTGGGCTACTAAATCACAGGTTTGGCAACCCTGTACTATGATGAGATAGCTTTGATTACATTTTACTGTTTACTATCACTAGGATCGCAAACATGTCCATCTTTCAGGGCTCGGTTTTTAACCCCCAATATGCCAGTGCACACATGTGACCTTTAATAATATGTTGGATACAAAAACTCATCCCCACTAGTTAAGGTCAAGTTTTCAGCATTGCTTGTTGAATGGAGGTTACTGAACTATGCAATTGGGATATGAGCTCATTATGGCTCATTTCAGGCTTTTCGTGAGACAACCTCAGTTGCAGCAGAATGTTCCTTGTAAACAAAAGTAAATGAAAATAAGAGAGTAAAACTAGTGGCAAATGATGGTGGTCATAGACCACAAACCTAGCTGGGCGTGTTGGTGTTGTGGAGGTGTCTGACCCCTGCAAAATGTTCCAAAAATGTTCTCCTGGTTATGAGGTTTGTTGTCACCGAGTTTGAGTCCCGTACTCCTTACAGATGTCCAGATAATGAAATTCTAAGATTTGGCCCCAGGTGACCTTTGACCTGACCCCTGCAAAGTGTTCCAAAATGTTCCCCTTGGCATTAAGCCCCGTACCCCTTACAGATGTCCAGAAAATGCATTTCTAAAATTTGACCTCTGCATGACCTTTGACCTGACCCCTGCAAAATGTTCCCCTGGTCATGAGATTTGTTGTCAATGAGTTTGAGCCCCATACTTCTTACAGATGTCCAGAAAATAAAATTAAAAGGTTTGACCCCAGATAACCTATGACCTGACCCCGCAAAATTTTCCAAAATGTTCCCTTGGTCATTAAGTTTGTTGTAAGCGAGTTTGAACCTCATACCCCTTACAGATGTCCAGAAAATGCATTTCTAAAATTTGACCTCTGCATGACCTTTGACCTGATGCCTGCAAAATGTTCCCCTGGTCATGAGATTTGTTGTCACTGATTTTAAGCCCCATACCCCTTACAGGTGTCCATATAATGCAATTGCAAGATTTTACCCCCTTAATGACCTTTGACCCCAATTCTGTGTGCAAGTGATGGGCGCTGGGTAAAGCCGATGCACATGTGTAAGTGACGTCATTGTGCTATGTAATATGTGGCAGAAGAAGCATTTTGAAGGTATTTGGTTATATACCAAATATGCCCCTTTAATGACCTTTGATCCCAATTCTGTTTGCAACCTATGGGCACCGGATATAGCCGATACATATGTGCAAGTTACGTAATTGTAGGGTGTAACATGTAGGAGGAGAAGCATTTTGAAGTTATTGCCAGAAAGAAGAAGAAGCAGAAAGATCCGATAGCAAAACAGTACCTAGCTTGGGGGGTTGGAAACCCCCCAGCTAGGTAAAGAGTAACAAGTTAGAATTTCTTGTTAATTATTATTAATAATATTAGCTACTCACACCAACAGTGACCAATAAATAAAACTAGAATGGGAATAAGAGCAGCTTACTGCTCCGATGTTTAACTCTCTCCACACAGGTGTCGACTGCAGATGACAAGTTTCAAATTTTGTTTTATAAATTCAAAAATTTCAGAATTATAAATTATCATTACCATATTTGGAATCAGTGTGAATCATACATTAAAATGAGTACAAACAAGCCTAGTATTGGTTTGGCAGTTCTTAAGATAGCTCTTGATATTTTGAGAAAATATCTCAAAACTTGGACTTTTCCTGTTGAAGCCTATGGTCAGCATGCAGAGCATTAAATACCTCAACAATTTATTTGCATGATGTTGTGGATTGTATTGACATTGTACGAAGCATCTCTTTTTTAATAGCTTAAATTGACCATCCACATCAAGATTGTACTCTACCTAACAACCTCTCTGGAATTCAACGACCACGAAACAGCTATTTAAAGTGCTCTCTTTAACTACCTTAAGTCCCAATCCCACATACATCTAGCATTATCAAAATAATTGGCCAAGAACCGGAGTATTGATCCAATTTAGTGCATAAATAAACATTGCTACCTAGAGAAGGAATCTGGACATTGAAAATGAGTTTGAACAAGTACTGGGAGAATGGTCCCAAATCACTTGGAAAAACAAGTCTTTTATGCAATAATAGGCTATTCCACTTGAGCAATCAGTGGCTGGACTCTTAATTTATCACGTAAACGATGACAGTAGATGACTCACTGTGCAGGGAAACTACCAGACACATGGTTACGCTTTGTCCCATATTTTGTTTCGATTCACAATCTTGAGTGAAGCAGACTTACATAGGGTTGGCACAATCTGAATTATTTTGGACGGGATGTGCTACCTGAGCTTTCAAACCCTACCCCATTTCTACGGGTAATTTTACTCTGAAAAACAGCACATTTTACTCTTTTATGGCAATTGTGTTCGATATACGGATTACGGTCCCATGTCTAAGTATTTTCTGTAAAAAAACTACCCCAGTTTTGGTGTTCTTGGATGATTTTTCAAAATATAGATTGGACCCAAAATGCATTATGCAATGTTAGCCATCTTTGCAGTCAATGGAAAGGCCACTCAACATATGAACTTATTATCAGAGGCGGTGCTACGGGGACAATGGGGAGCTTTTCCCCCCAAATATTTTTCTTTCCCCCCAGTTTGCTCATCCCCCACTTTTGAGGCGAAATCCCCCAAATTACGAATATTTCCACTTTTTGCAGATTTTTGAAATTCACTCTGCCCTCCAATGACCCCCGAAAAAAAAATCCTGGTGCCGCTACTGCTTATTATATGATCCTAAAACTGCATATTGAAGGAATCACCCAATTGGGTAGACTGTTATTTGATTGAGTAAATTCACATTGTACTTCCAAATCGATCAATGAAATGGTTACAGAAAACACTTGATATGGGCAATTAAGCACAAAAATCAGTAAAAATCACTGAAATACAATGTAAAAGGAAAGTTAATTCTGACAAACAATTATTCTGAGGCAGGGTAAACCATTTGAAAGTTGGCAAGTTGGGCTAATCCATTTATGCCTTCCCCCCCTCTTGAGGAAGATTTGGAATTCCAATCAAATTTAACACTAAAAATATTTCATTCATTTTATAAATTTCAACACTTTTCACTACATAAAACTAGCGACGGTTTCCAGATGGATTGAACATAAGATTCAACCGTATTGATGACAGTGAAATCTTCCACAGGCGTTGTGTGGATTTTAAATGGAATCTCACCGTGCAGCTATCTTACACTTCTATACCTACTCATGTACAGCAGCTCTGATTCCCAAGAGGTACCTTTTCTCCCTCAAATGCAATAACATGACTTCCAATCCAAACAAGGAGACCCTTCCGATGAAACCCCTTGATTTGCATTTCGAAAAGGATCAAATTACCACCAATCTAAATGTCCTTCCTACATATAAAATGTCTATCTTACAAGATATATTACAATATATTTTCTCTTCAAATAAATTGGTTGTAATTATTAATTGGATGAATGCAGATATTCATAGATCTGTTTTGTTTCTGTATTTTCAAGCATTTTTAATTTTATCAACATTACATTAAATGGAATTGATCTGTCTGTTCGATGTGACAAGCCAATGTATTCATTTCATTTGTTAATTGTTGTAATTAAGTTGTTTTACCAATTTTGATGTATTTTGTTAATTTAATATTGTCTAATTTTGATGTATGTATTTATTTGTATTGAAATAAAAACGATGAATGATTGAAAAATGAATGAATTTCGTTGACACTTTGTT
Organism: Amphiura filiformis; assembly: GCF_039555335.1. Taxonomy (NCBI): domain Eukaryota; kingdom Metazoa; phylum Echinodermata; class Ophiuroidea; order Amphilepidida; family Amphiuridae; genus Amphiura; species Amphiura filiformis. The sequence continues at coordinate 1,072,158 of NW_027305494.1, forward strand.
TGAATGTCAAACATTCTGCACTTAAACATATTTTCAATATATTTTTACTATCATATCCCTGATCATATCAAGTACTATTGGTTAATGTATGTACATGCAGCATTGCTGTATACTTCTTATAGATTATGTCAAATTGGAAGGAGCTGTTGGAAACTGCTTCTCATAAATGATCTCACATCATTCTTTCATTGGTGAAATGTGTGTCATACGTTTGAGCATCCGAGTCAGAATATTGTCTGTTCATTTTGGTTGAAATGTTACCAATTGGCAATATATTTTTAATGATAGAGTTATAGAAATCCACAAAAAAGATTTGAATCCCTCAAATTATGTTCACCAATATCATTATAGAACTCAAAACCTACTCATGTTGACAGTATTACATAGAGAATTCACAGTCCCTGGCCATGCATATCCACGCTGCATTATTACGCCAATTGTACCCTAAGCTATGAATTGATATTGATAAAGAACTCTAGAAATTTATGTCAAAGCTCTATACGATAAAGCTATTCATATACTGTAGATCTGTGTGAACTTGCTCTGTGTACTGATAATGATTATGATACGAATTGACAATATTACTAATTAATTCAATAAAATCGGATAGAACTTGACCTGAACGACCGCTAGTTCAAATTCACATATCTGTAATTTATTTGTTTTGTACTTGCTGCGACAGATTAATAATTATACATTGGGAGTACTTCGTGAACCATATTGTTGACCGATACTTAGTTAAATTTCAGCTATGAATGAAATAAATATGGATCAAATTGTTATTTTTGTTACTTAGGTTGTTGTACTCTACAATGATAACAACAACAAAAGTTCAACAATAAGCAATTTGTACTTTTGAAGATACAGAACAAAATGTAATTTCCTTGTAATATCAGCATTTTCTGGTCATTTTGCATTGTTATTTTGTTTATTATTTTCTCCATTAACAGTTAACTAATGTCCTAGCTTAGACTGTATATAATTTTCCACAAAGTTTGCATTTATATTGCATTTATAAGGACAAATAGTCTTCCAAAAGAAGTACAATCTATTTTAAAACCATTGCTTCAAGGTAATGCTATAGGAAAAAAAAAAACCTTGAATAAATGTCTTTTTAACCAATTACTCCCCTAAATATATATTAATAGCCTCAATAGGTATTGTACATTTGTACAGTTTTCATACAATTAGAAATTTATCACAGATATTTCAATTATCAGCCCTAATTGAAACCTACTCCAAGTACAATATGACCCTGGCGCACACTATGTCATTTAAGATCCATCAGTTTTCGCAGTACTGGCTCCAAATCTAACACCTTGCACAGCTATAAGGTGTCATTCAAAATGCCTGCCCTCGCTGAGCTCCTGGAGTACCGCATCATTTATGCCTTGCGCATATTTTTTGTCCCCGTAGGTTTTTTGTTAACCCTGTTAACTGCAGTGTGTGTCACATGGGTTTCAACATGGCTGCTCGATTTGTAGTCAAAAGGAACAGGGAAATCATTCATACAATTAACTTTTACATGCTTGATGGTTACGGAATGCTACTCTGACCTACATAGCTAGTCTTTAATAAAAAATAAGCCGAGACTGTAAAAATAGAATGATATAAAAGTCAAGAATTTATCCACCGACAGAAAATTAATGCCGGCCAAGAGTGTTAAACGCCTTAGAATTGTGAGTGGAATTAATCACTTACGCATGTAAGCACACGTAAACACATGTTCAGAAGATGTGTCAAGCTTGATTAATCTACGACTAATCAATTGAAGCGTTGATATTCAGCTCTTTCAATCATTCATGAAGTATGTCCTGTATTTCTAAGCCTAGACGTTTACCATGCAGACTACTTAAGCCCATGAGAACTACAGGTCTGCTGATCTAACCCGGGATCTAACATTGTCACTGATTGGTCAATTACATGATATCTTCACTCTAATCACCAATCAGAATGAAGCTTTTCAAATAATTCACCCCAAATTTTTTGTGTGGTGAAATTATTCTAACAATGTCGATGATTGGTCCAATTGATAATGAAAACTTCTTTTTGGCCAATCGGCAGGTGGTTCTCATGGGGTTAATTCTGCACTGCATCACAACATATAATAGGTTGTCAAAAGCCTTATTTTTAATGCGCATACATTTCAAGGAAGAATTTGAAAATGGAAATGTGAATTGCATGATAATATCAGAATAAGACTAATTAAAATCCATGTTTCAGTAAAAAACAATCATTTGATAAAAATAATTCTGTGGCACTGGGCTCTTTTTTCTGTTGAATAAATGTTTGCTTTCTGTTTGTAAGTGGTGCCATTTTTTGCTTCTTAAAAGCAACAAAAAAAACACCCTGTTCTACAGGCCCGATCGATCCACATTTTGAATTTTAGGATTTTTTATGCTGCTGTTTTGGGCAGAGATGGATTGACTTTGACTAAAATGTTCAAAATATCTTATTCAGATTTTTGTCAGATTTAAGGTGGTACTACACCCCTTGATAAATTTGCGACTATTTTTGCATTTTTCTCAAAAAATAATAACACACTGGTAACAAAAGTTATGCATATTATAGGGGCAAGTAATCCAGTTACTACACTGGAATATCAGTGACTCAAGACAAGCAATACATTATTTGTGATAAGAAAAGAGGTACTGCTAGAATGTACCTCATTTCTTGACATATATAATAAACCACTTATCTTGAATCACTGAAATTTCAGTGAAGTAATTGGATTCCTTTCCCCTATAATATAAATAACTTTTGTTACCAGTGTGTAGTTATTTTTTGAGAAAAATGAAAAATTTATCACAAAATTTATCAGGGGAACCACCTTACACCTTTGCATTTTTCACTGTATAATAGCGTTTGCAGGTATTAGCATATGTACATATCGCCATGTTTCTGTTCCATAATATACACCATGCATTTCTCATGAGATTTCTGCAACATTGCAAGTTTCTCAGTACCCGGCGCAGTACAGGGAAGTTGACATAAGATTGGAGATTGGAGATAAAACATTATTCCATTGAATATTATCCTTTAAACCATTTTTCTGCTTCAATCACAACAATATTGAACATTTTAGACTTTCATTATTTGGGCCAATTTCATCTGAATGAAAAAACAATTTTCAAATTTTGGATTAAATTTTACAAGGTCCAAAAATGATCTCAAGACATCTATCAATGCATAAAATACTTTATAAAGGATTTTATTCAATAGAATAACAAAAATCTAATGTACAACAAGAACAACAACCTGTGCATACAGACAACTTAGCAGTGACCTTTCAAATTCTCTTGAAGTAACAATCAAATTTGGATGATAGTGCCATGTTAAAAATGTACACATACAAATCCCAAGCAAGAGTTAGTAATTTTATTCAGTGACACATCGTCAGATGCTAACAGGCGCTTGCTAAAGGAAAAACATGTACACCTACATGGGCATGCAGCTCAATTCACCCTTGAAATTTAACCTAACGAGGCAAGGGAGGAAAATGTATGCAAATTTGCCTAACCTGATCTTGTTTTAATAATCCTTCCAAATTCGGCGGCTTCCAGCGCATCTTGCTCGGCGTCAAATGCCGTCATTCTGGTGAAACCTGGACTGTGAGGACTTGTTGCCATGGTGACAAAGGTAATAATCCAAGTAGCATCCACAGAAATTTGAATTCAAGAAATGTTAGCGTCGTCTTTTGCCGTTATATAAATCCATAAAATCCTTTGGAATCGGAGAGCTATTAGAGCTCAAACTGGGTTGGTAAAAATCTGAAAAGAGAATGAACGAGAAACCATAGGAGTCAACGATTATTGGATTTCGGTTTCAAGTACCGATTCATAGGTGAAATCAGTCTTATGGGTGTTTGCATGCACAAACATGTGCACATTTATATTGTGAAATAAGTCCTTGGGTGCCTTACACACAAACATACAAATGCACCCCGATTCACCCCCCCCCCCCCACACACCCACACACACACCCCTGCACTTACAACATGTTCCTCAAATATGGACATTGGGTAAAACCTACAATCCTACACTGAGGACTGTCACTATCTGAATCCATCAAATCCATTGCAGCTATGAAAAAGAAGGATGCCGTGGTATGTGCAGGGGGGGAGGCATATTCCCCCACCTTTGTCAGTCATTTGGGAAAATGCACCAATCGGGTGGAAATTGGGGAATTTGCTATTACAGCGAGGCTGACAAGGCCTTAAAAGTGTGGGGGGGGGGAAACTGGGGGGAAAATTTGGGGGGAAAATGCCACCCTTACCCCCATATAGCTGCCACTGGGTGCGTGTCCTCATTTAGGACCATAAACAAACGCACACACCCCAACAGAAACTGATACATTCATTTACAAAGAGCTAGCTATGTGTATTTTATCTAAACACCCCAAAAAAAAAAAATTTGGGTAATACTCCCCACCAAAATGAACAGACAATATTCTGATTCAGATGATCTAAGATAAGACACACATTTCACCAAAAAGAACGATCTGAGATGATTAATTAGTAGTGCAAATCTACATGTAATAATAACATTGAGAAACATCAGTACCATTAGTACAAACATAGTTCAAATATATTGAAAAAATCAAGTGGCAGAATGTTTGACATTCAAACAAAATGTCAATGTAACAATAACATAGTCTTGTCACATCCAACAGACAGATCAATTCAATTTCTGGAGAAATACAGTGTTGCCAGGCTGTGCATTTGATAGATGCTGAAATTGGGCTACTTGGAATTTGATTGCCTTAAATATTTTAAAATGTTGTTGTAATATATATTATTTGGCAAACATTTTTTGCAAATTCGTTGTCAATATTTAAATAACATGTTCAAATGTTTTGGCAGCAAGTTTTCAAAAATATTTTTGAATATTATTAAAATGTTTACTTACCGTTTATATATACTGTACCCTTTATCGATATTGAAATGTCTTTTGTAAAAGGTTTTGTGTTTGCTTGGTTATTAGTAGGCTGCGGCTGTTGCTCTTTGGCTTACTAAATATTTTAGGGGTGATTTTGAACCATGTGTGCAGCTAACATGTACCCAAATTTGGCAAATTAGTGTCATTCAGTGCAGCACTAAATTTTGGGCTACCCGGTACTTTAGATCATATTGTGCTCTTTATGAGCTGGATTAGTTACGGTAATGCTAACGAAAGTCAGTTAACTAATTGCCTTTTAGCCCAATTGGGTGATTTCAAGCAGAGTGCAGCTAAAATGCACCCAAATTTGGGAAACCAGTATCATTCAGTGTAGCATTAAATTTTGGGTTTCTTGACAGCTATTTCTGTACATTGCCACAACATTGTATTGAAAATGTTTGGCAACTGAAAAAAAAAACCACTTGAAAACGCACATATCTTATTTCTGTTTGCCTGGTGGTATTACATTTTGTCATGAATTAAAAGAATTCCTACCACTCCTGCTATGCTAAAACCTGCTAATAACATGATGGTATCACTTGCCAGAAGACATTGCAAACTTAAAACATGAAGAAATTGGATGATACCTATCCCAAGTAACATCTCATTACTTGTAACTTGTAAGTAATTATATATATATTGCTTCATTTTCATTTTTACAACAAGGATGATGATAACTTTTAGTACAGTATACATCTCTTGTCTGAAATCATTTTGACTTGAACATTTAGAGAACGAATGCTGCTGAATAGAGATTGATTGATTCTTGGAAAATGTGGAAGTTTTGTTTGACTTATATGATTTCTGGGGTGTATGATTATTCATCAGTGCTATATCCAGTGGGGAAGGGGAAGAGGGCAGTGAGGGGGTCCCGGGTCCATGCCCCCCAGGCTGGGCTTAGGGTGGATCATAGGCGTAGATCCTGGGGGGATGGGGAATAAATCCACCCAATATTTTGCCAGGGGGAGATGGTCCATACAATCATCCCCCCAATGTTGACGCCTGTATGTGAGTTTCTGACCCAATTAACCTCATATTTGACCGTTTTAGCCCCCAAAGTGTAAATTTATTCCACCATATTTCATCAGTTTAGCTTCAATATGGCAAAAGTTTTTGTGCGCATTTGTACCATAACTTTTTTCTGTCGCCAAAAGGTGCTGGATTCACTATACTTCAAGAAATTTTTTAGGGTGGACCATAGGCGTAGATCCTGGGGGGATGAGGAATAAATCCGCCCAATATTTTGCCAGGGGGAGATGGTCCATACAATCATCCCCAATGTTGACGCCTGTATGTGGGTTTTTGACCCAATTAACCTCATATTTGAACGTTTTAGCCCCAGAAGTGTAAATTTATTCCACCATATTTCATCAGTTTAGCTTCAATATGGCAAAAGTTTTTGTGCGCTTTGTGCACATTTGTACCATAACTTTTTTCTGTCACCAAAAGGTGCTGGATTCACTATACTTCAAGAAATTTTTTTCCAACCCCATCCCCCCAATGTCAAAAAGAAATCTACATGTACGCCACTGGGGTGGGCCATGGTTGCGAGATATAAAAGCATTTAAGGGATCTGGAATGAGCGTTTTGAGCGACAGTATTTTTTGTGGGACATGAGAGCACATCAGACATATCGAATTGCATTCTGAATACGAAGAATGTCTTTCTGATATCAAATAAATTTCATTTTTTGAAATTCACAATATAATACAAATTTTATAACAAATTATTAAAATTTGATATTTTTCACATTTTTGATATATAGCAGTCCTCAAAGTAAATTTTATAAATCTAATGATATATTCTTAAAGTGTATGTAGCTGGGAGGAAAAGCCGACGATCAATTGAAAATTTTGACCTTTCATATTGAAGATATGGATTTTCCCCCCAAAAGACCTAATTTTTTTTTCTGTTATCAATTTTTAATCATTTGCCATAAAATGCGTATTACATTGCAAATTTCAAAAAAAATCAAAATTATTTGATATCAGAAGGACAGTCTTCATATTCAGAATGCAATTCAATATGTCTGATGTGCTCTAATGTCCCACAATAAATACTGTCCAAACGTTCATACCCCATCCCTTAAGTTAGCCCATTTGACATTTTGGAAGGTCTCTATCACTTTGGTGGAATAAAATATTTTTTCATTTAAATTTAAAAAAATAGGGCCCTGATTTTTCTCTGCATATTCACCAGAAAGTTTCAATACCAATTTGCTCTAGTGTAGAGAGCTCTACAGCAGGAAAAGTGTCTGCTTGTTCCTCTCCCCTTTCCGTCCCTCTTCCCATCTTTGCTAACAGGGATCGCAACTTTCTAGAGATGCTCTCTCTCTCTTGACAATTTTAAGAGAAACCATAGAACGATCCCGGGAGTGCGATAAGAGAAACAGCTTTCATCTTCCTCTACTGGCTCTAGTCAAGAAAAATAAATCTTCTTTTTTTTTTCAGCTTGAATTTTAGAAAGAAGAAAAAAAGAATATTATTACTTCTGGCTTTTCTTGGAGTGCAAAATGCCAAAGCCTAAAAGAAAAAATGCTGTAGTTTTTATTGGCACACTTTGGGATCATTACCTCTGCCTTATAACCATTTTGAAGATTATAACACGTCACATACTTCTACACATTAGTGTTGTAACCCATTTTCCCTCCCCATGCATAGTTCTCAGTTGTCGATAATTGGCCCACATGCTTGCATCCTAATTCACTGTATCAATATATTCCACATACATCGTCATGGAAATGCAAGAACGCTATATTGCCGATGACTGCCTTGGGTTACATTTTCCAAACAAGTATTAAGCCATACAAGGAGCCAGTTGCATAATCCAAGTAGGGCAGGGGGCATTTTACCCCCATCCAAACTCTCTCTCCTATCCTTGATGCCCCATGAACTGGCAACTTTAATACATACCGTAAAACCTCGTTTACAAGCATATAGAGTGATTTTGATGAAGGCAATATAAAACGAATCAGCCAGAAATATCCCAATGCAATAGATTGGTCTTACAATAGTACTTGTTTGTATATGCTTGAATCGGTAATTTATTTGCTAAACTCCATAATGTTCTAATTTTTTTGATGGATGGCGGCTGGATTAATTTAGCTTTCATCAAAAGCACTACATGTATATATGCTTGTAGACGAGGTTTTATGGTAGGTTATAACATAGTGTCTATGAAAAATTACCATATTTTCTCCCATCAAACATGACCTTACAGGAACAAGGATGAGTGACAGACCACATTGACCACACCCTCTTTTTGTTTTGCTATCACCCAATGACCCCGAAGTTAAACTAGTTATGAACAGTGTTTAAATAAGCTCTCACCGAATGAACCCCTTTTTTTTCTCAAATAAAATGACCAGAATTTTGTAATTTGTTCCCGGAGGGGGTTCTTCCTGGTTGAAGGTATACGGGGATGTGCCACGGTTTTGGGGTACCTTTTCAGCGATTTTGGTATATCAATGGGTGGGTTTTCAGTGGAGACCAATGCCTAATTAGGCGATTTTGAAAAAAGTGCACTTAAAGCGCCCAATTATGGCAAATTGGGGTGCTTTTTGGGTGCTTTTTCTTGAAAATTGGTATACTGATGGGTAGCAAAAACAGCAAAAAGTAGGTATAGAGAAAGTCAGCATCCGAAAGTCTGCTTGGCACACCCCGCATAAAATTTTTCAAGAACCCCCGAATTTGTTCCTCAAATTGTACTCAATTTGTAGACCTACTTTTTTTTGACATTAGTATTTTGGCAGTTATGGCCATAGCCCAACATTGTCTAGGTCAACAGGCTTACCGAATGACCCTTATTTTGAAGGGTTTCTCACCCAATTACCCCCCTTTTTAGCATCAAATCTCTCACTGAAAGACCCTAGTTTTGTATTGCTGTCCACACACTCCTGTCACTTTGAAAGTCACTTCCCCCTCCACCTGGACAGGAACAAACACAATGTCCATCCTGTATCTCTTGACATCTTCAGCACAGGCCTATTACAAAAATACATCTAGCAGCTTTTCTAAGTGGACCTGACTCTACCGTTTTCACATTAATAACATTTACTAGTTAACTCCACAGTTAGTCTCACCTTAGCTGCCCTACTTTATTTTATTGGATTAGCTTTGTTTGTTTCTACAACAAGAACAAACTTCATATATTTTTTACATCTTTATTATTTTCATATTTTTCGCAGAGCAACTCTTTATTTTCAAAATTGCACAAACAGTCAAAAGTGTTGTATTTATTTCTGAACAAAGATTGCGATTAAAAGTTTATCCCCACACTCCTTGAATTGTTTTTTTCAGCAAGGTACAGACTGTGAAGGGAGTTACTAAATGAGGAAATGTAATATTGAATAAGTTTAGAAAATTACAATAATATTTATGTACTCCTTCCTATCACGTTTATAGATGAACAACTCTTCCTGCAAATCTTTTATAAACTCTCAAAAGTCTCAGTAAATGTCTTTTTGCTGCTATTTCCTTTGCACCTTCAACCCTTCCTCTCCCAACTCTGCCAAATTTAATGTCCACTTTCCACAAATTCAACTTGGCAAATTTGGCAGTTTTATTTTATCCACTTGAATTTTGTGATATGAATTTTATAGGTCCAATGGCAATAGGTCTGTGAAAACCAGGAACCTTTACAATCATCGAATCATGTAAAAGGGGCAAGTCCATCACAACATCTTAGGACTTCTTCTGATGAAGATGTGTGTCACACATCGAAAATTCAATGTTAGTGCTGCAATTTTTGTGCTGAAAGTCAGAACTTTTGGAATTTTTTTACAATGCACGTAATCCATATCCTAGATCATACAACACAGAATCTACATTTAAACTTGTGAAACTATTTATGGCCACAGATTTCACTACCGGCATGTTTTTATACACAACACAAACATCCACACTTTCTTCTGAATAACACAAGATCACCAATTGTGTTGGGTAATTCCTGCTCTTTAATGCTCTGCGTGCTAGCCATTATAAGCTTCAACATAAAAAGTCCAAGTTTTGAGATATTTTCTCAAAATATCAAGAGCTATCTAAAGAACCACTGAACCAATACTAGGCTTGTTTGTACTCATTTTAATGCATTTTTCATGTTGATTCCAAATATGGTAATGAAGATTTACAATTCTGAAATTTTTGAGATTTTGAATTTTTTTTTAAACTTGTCGTCTGCAGTCGACACCCGCGTGGAGAGAGTTAATCTATGTCAAAACCCAGCACTGCCTCTGGCTTTATTTGGAACCAGAAAATTACAATTCAAAAAGGCATTTCTAATCTTAACACAGACTGCTTGGTCACTTTCTCCATTTACGGCACAAAATTGCAAAAAATATCACCCTTCAAAAATAACCCTTAATTTTGAAACCATGTGGGCTTGTTCCAAATTGAAAGGGGAATTAGTGGGTCAAATGGTCACAAAGTATCCTGGGGTAAGGTGTAGATTGTGTTGCATGCAGTGGGTAATACAAATTGTAATGGTTTATATCCCACTGGTTTATTTTTTTATATAAAAAAATGCAACATTTGTCCTTGAATTTCAGGGGATGGATAAATGGTGAGTTAAGTTTTAGGGAGTTGTTGAGTTATTTTTGGTAGGAGAGAGTTCTGAAAGTGTAGAGAGAATACTTCTCAACAACAGATAAAGGCCAAGTGAGAAAGTTGGTTACAATTAATAAGGAACAAACCAAAAGTTAGGAGGCTAACCACCACCCTCAGTCTTCCCTTCCTGCAAATTGTAGTAAGTGTAAAATGTTGAAAATTCCAAACTAAAAAATGAAAAGATCAACTTTGACCAATATTTCAATTAGATTTTTTACAAACATTTAGTCATACTTTTTGACCCCCTACCTCTAACGGAAGGATTTTTGTTTATGTCCCATTTAAACGGTTTGTTCCATATGACACTTGCAAGAAGCAATTTATGGCAATAGGTCCTTGCTTCTGGATATAGCCCACATCCAAGTATTGTGCACACACTTTAAAGACTCAATCATAACAAAAATCTATGTTGTACAATATATCCCGTCAGGGCCTTGTAATATTAACCTTCATCCCATTGTCCTAACTCTCTCTCTCTCTATCTCTCATTAGCTAACTCCCTACTCAATAACTCTAGATTTACCTGTTGCCTGAATTTCAATGGCAAGACTTTGGAATGTTCTTGTTTCTGAACAAGGAGTCCCATTTGGCCTGCCACTTTGATACATTTTCTAGGTGTCTTGATCTAGCTACAAGTTCACTGTCCTACTTCCCATAATTGTGATATTATTTAAAATGGCACTATGGATAGGACTCTTGATCCAGTTTGCAAGGGCTCTTACTCCATTTCAAAACAGGTTTCTGGCAGTGGTAGCGCTGGGGGCGGGGGGGGGGGGGGCAAGGGAGCATTTGCACCCCCAAATATTTTTCTTGCCCCCCACTTTTGAGGCAAAAACCCCCAAATTACGTACATTTCCACTTTTTGCGACAATTTTGCGCAAAATTTGTCGATTTTCCCCCCCTAAAATTCTCTTTGCCCCCCCCATGCCCCCGAAAAATTTTTCTGGTGCCGCCACTGGTTTCTGGGAATCTTTACAGCATTGAAGGGTCTGTGAGGGTGTTAAATGCCAGGGGTGGGGGTTCTTCCTGGAAGGTGCATGTACAGAGATGTGCCATGGTTTTGGCCCAGGTTTTGGGGTATCTTTTCATCAATTTTGGTATATCGATGGGTGGGTTTTCAGTGGAGACTGACCGATGCACCCAATTGGGCACATTTGGGTAAAAGTGCCCTTAAAAGCACCCAATTTGGGCAAATTTTGGTGCCTTTTGTGAAAATTTATATACTGAGTGATGGGTTTCAAAAACAGCAAAAAGTAGGTATAGAGAAAATCCACATCCAAAAGTCTGTGTGGCACATCCCTGTTCAAATATTTTTGAAGACCCCGGCTAAATGACAATTACAGTCCAACATCACTTATCTGGGGGGGGGGGGGCAAATTTTTGCCTGATGAGGGGACCCCATAACCATCTATATGAAAGATAAAATATTGCACAGGGCACCTGATTAATGGATGCCTTCAAGAGGTGTTTGCAATATGCTCCTACCGCTTCTTGGACTTACTTTTCTCTTAATTTTGCCCCGACTCCTTTTGTGTTTGAAACAGGAAGATGGCACAAGGACTGTCCTAGCAAACAAGTTCAAAACATACTCAAGACTAAGAGATGTATGTAGTACATGATGAAGTAGTATACATGTATTTGTATATTTCTTCCATCAACTATGCATCTACTTGCACATTATCATGACTCACTCTTTACTTGATACAGTTGACATGGTTGGAATGATTCACACCAGAAACCAAGAGCACAAAGATATGAATACCGGCTAAAAGGTATGACAGGGGAACAGTTGACTTAAAATCTAGAAGCTGATCGAGGAGGATATCTAATCGAGGAATTCTATGAGGGATGTAGGGAGGAAGAAGCTTAGGGTAGGGTTATTATTGGTAAAGTGGGTGATTATAATAAAAAGGTATCACACTTTTCAATGACCCCCTTGGAAAATTGGCCTGGTAGGCATACACTACCCTTTGCTTTTTTCTGCATATCAGGTGCATTGTTGTGGTAGACTATTTTCACTACAGGTATGTAAGCTTAAGCTTGGAATGTACTGGATTTAAGGCTGTGATTATGTGGGTTTAGAAGACATTAGCTGGGGACATTAGTAGGGGTTTATCCCCCGGGTCAGACCCCTGGGGGTCAGACAACTGGGTGATGACAATTATACAAACAACAGTGTAATATGGACTTGATGTATAGATGCAATGATGAAAGAAAAACTGTTCTACAAGCCCAACCGACTCACATTTTGCATTATGGGCATTTTGTCAGCTGTTTATAAAATTAAAACAGCCATTTTTTTTGCCAAAGTTGATTTATTTTGCCTTTTCTGTAAAAAAGTAAATTAAAAAAATTCCTGACCCACAGACAATGGTAAATAACATAATGTATTGTATGCTGTTCTGCAGAAAACTTTAATGATATCTTCATCCATTAAAAGCTTACCATGAATCATTCAATTGGGGGGGGGGGGAGCAGGCACCACGACCAGACTAATTCAGGCCTTTATTAAAGGTTAAAAACTGTTTAATATGTACAACAACATCCAAAATTTAGGTTAAAAAGACAAAACAACCGACGTTTAGGGAGCATAAAAACATCCTTTTACAAGGTAATAAAAACAAGTAGCACTGATTTATCTCTTGCAGTGCTAGCTACTTGTTTTATTACCTTGTAAAAGGGATGTTTTATGCTCCCAAACGTCGGTTGTTTTGTCTTTTAACCTAAATTTTGATGTTGTACATATTAAACAGTTTTTAACATTTATTTTCCTTGGTTATGTACACTACTTGAATCTTTTTAAGATCCATTCAAAGTTTCCCTGCTGGTCAGTTGGTACTGTTTTAGTTTGCTTTTTTGTTCTTTATTAAAGGCCCTGGCCTGGGGAGGATCAATACAACCAACACACTATACGACACATTACCACAATGATGAAACCGACAGGGAATTCCTCCCTACATCAAATGCTATGCAGTGGTCAAACACGCAGGCTATATTTTATATTCAATATTTTTCAATAGGAATTCAATATCTACAATAATTTATAGCAATTTCTTACAACTTATCATAAACAGTCTGTGATGTTCTTATACACGTTGGCCCTACATATTCAGAGATATAGCATGGAAGAACTTCCACTCATAGCAGGTCTGTGATGATCCGATGATGCAGGAAGAGGAGTTGCCTGGAAAGAGCTAGAGGATGCGCTACAACTGGAATCCAGCAGTGGAGTCAATCTCTATCCCCGTGCTCCATCTCATCTACCTTGGTTGCAAATTGCATTTCAAGCTATTTCATTTAGAACTTTTTTGAACAGCTTGTATAAAAGCTCAGTGCATTCGAATGACTGTCATTTTCGTATTTGAAATTCAAAATATTATAAATACTACACACGACTTGCACGTGCAACTTTAGCATGCCAGGTCTTGCTGTCAAAACACGGAAAACATCAACACACAAGTCCAAATATCAATTCACGCCCCCTGCTATATGTAAATTTCATAATTATTTACTAAAATCTGGAAAAATGTTGCATAAATAACTTACCCGAATATCAAAGTAATTTTCCGAAATGCAATAAATCCTACAGGTGGCAAGTAGTATATCCATAAAAGTGAAAGCGTTAGGAATTGATGTGCATTTGTCAATAACAACTGCACACACTGAATATAACTGTACTACTACTACTACTCACTCAATGCGTTAGTGTACGGTGCCTTATTCTGAACTCATATATGCCGGATTGCCGGATTTTCAATAATAAATTCACCCACTAGCCTCCCAATCTGTCAGCCGTCACTGTGGAAATAGTGGGATTAGCGCGAGACTTGTTATTGATCTAGCACCCAATAATGGGCGTAAAGTTGTCAGTTTCCCGCGGTATTGTATTTTAGGTCATGCAATTGAAATTCAGTCGACTAAACCAGCCACACGCGCCTTTGTTATGGTTTTGGCAACGAATTTGAGGGGTTTTCATTCAACATAATATTGAATTACCGGATTGTCTTTAAATGGATTCACCCAAGCTAATTAAAAGATAGAAAAAGAAAGAAAGAAATATCCGAATAACAAATTGTAAAAAAAATCATTTTAATTCAATATTTCTGATATGGCTTTTCCTCTGGGCCTTTCTCATTTTACTCCCATAACATCTTTGTATATTTGTTTGCTTTTTGTTTTGTATGTTACGTTTTATTTGTTTATATTTCAAGTTTGGTTATATAATTTCCCTTGTAGGCCTATATATTCCCAAATATAGATTGAAATAACTCAAAAACAAAAATTAGGAGAGAAAGTAAGGAAGAAATCAAGAAAGAAAGAAAGAAAAAAACAAACAAAAAACAACGGTAAGACCTCAAGAAATAAAGAACTCAAGAAACGACAAAATCAAGAAACCATTATGTAAGGAAGAACTCAAAAAAGAAAGAAAGAAAAAACAAACAAGACAAAAACAACGGTAAGACCTCAAGAAATAAAGAACTCAAGAAAAGAACTCAAGAAAGAATTCAAGAATTTTAGAAAGAAATGAAAGAAAGAAAGAAAATAAAAAGAAAGAAAGAAAGAAAGAAAGAAAATAAAAAGAAAGAAAGAAAGAAAGAAAGAAAGAAAGAAAGAAAGAAAGAAAGAAAGAAAGAAAGAAAGAAAGAAAAAAGAAATAAATAAAGAGCGAACGAACGAACGAAAGAGTGAAAGAAAGAGACAGAGAAAGAAAGAACTGAGAAAGAAAGAAAGAAAGAAAGAAAGAAAGAGAAAGAAAGAAGGAAGAAAGGACATAAAGAAAGAACTTCACAGAAAGAACTTAAAAGAATGAAAGGAATACTACGAAGGTTCTAAAAAGGTTCTAAAGTTGTCCTCGCAGGAGAACCCTTAGAGGTTCTCTAAAGAACCAAAAATGGTTCCAAAAAATCCACAACCGTCAAAAATGGCCCAAAAATGTGATACAGAACCGTTTTCGGTTCTTTAGATAAAGGTTCTCCGAAATTAAAGAATCTTTTTGAGAAGTTCAAGAGGGAGGGTTCTCCTGAGAGGACACTGTTCTATTTAGAACCTTTATTTCTCTCTCTATATAGCTGAATGGATAGGTTTGCAAATGTTTTATAGACCCCTAACAGTATAGGGGCCAGCCCCCTGAAATTTCCGTGTCGTTGGACAGATGTTTCAAATGGACGAATCATAGGCCTATATCAAAATGTTCAGAAGAATCTGGAGAATCTTTTCTGCCATGTTGCCAAATTTGTCACCCGCGTGTTCTATTACGTTTCCATGGCAACGGTCACGCTATAGGCCTATAAGCATTCTTATTGTTTTTTTACCTAAAAATGACATATTTTAACTTGCTATTTCTTGGAAACTAAATAGAGTAGAAACTTTATATTTGGTGTGCAGAACACATGCCAAAAGGATATTTAAAATATGCGAACAAAATCATCATTTAATTTATGGGTAAAAATGCCATTTTTTGGTAATTTTTGTTCAGTTTTGACCAAAAAATGTAATTTTTACATGGGACAAATTTAAAAAAAATGACATATGCATCTTGAAAAGTGTATCAATTTACTAAGATGGATGTCTGGATCAAAAAAAAGTCAATCACAACATTTTTCTGTGACCTATGGTTTTTGACCTATGAACTCTTAGAATTCATAGGTAGGCCTGAAACGCACGATTCATTTAGTGATTTTGGTCATTTTGACTGGTTCAGTATAACATCACGTTACATCACGACCGTCGGGGTCTACTCTTGATTGATATGTATATTTTCTATTGAATTTGATAAATCAATAAAACAAATAAAAGTACGGATAAAAAGGTTTGACCGATATAAGTGTTGATGAAGTAGCTATCTACTGCTGATGTGGGTGTTGATGAAGTAGCTATCTGCTGCTGATATGCGTATTGATGAAGTAGCTATCTAATGCTGATATGGGTGTTGATGAAGTAGCTACCTACTGCTGATGTAGGTGTCGATGGATAAGCTCTCTACTGCTGATATCAGTGTTGATGAAGCAGCTACTTATAATGAGGGTGTTAATGAAGAATATATTTACTGTTGACATCAGTGTTGATGAAGTAGCTATCTACTGCTGATGTGGGTGTTGATGAAGAAGCTATCTACTGCTGATATCAGTGTTGATGAAGCAGCTATCTACTGCTGATATCAGTGTTGATGAAGAAGCTATTTACTGCTGATGTAGGTGTTGATAGATAAGCTCTCTACTGCTGATATCAGTGCTGATGAAGTAGCTATCTACTGCTGATATTGATGTTGATGAAGTAGCTATCTACTGCTGATATGGGTGTTGATGAAGAAGCTATCTACTGACTGCTGATATCAGTGTTGATGAAGAAGCTATTTACTGCTGATATGAGTGTTGATGAAGTAGCTATCTACTGCTGATATGAGTGTTGATGAAGTAGCTTTCTACTGCTGATATTGGTTTTGATGAAGTAGCTATCTACTGCTGATATGAGTGTTGATGAAGAAGCTATTTACTGCTGATCATATGAGTGTTGATGAGTTAGCTATTTACTGCTGATATTTAGAAGAGTAGAAACGGCAACACTTGCATTGCATTCCAGTTGTTAAATCTACATTTATGCAAAATTTGAGGCAAAAAGAATCGGGCCTATTTTAGAGCAGATTTCTATAACTGGTCTTTACATGTAGTCCTAGGGACAGAGTGCCCGTTGAGGGTGCTATAACCTCCATTTTAGTAACAAAAATGCATTTAAAAATGACATTTTAGGAGTATGTAGTATGAACATGTAGAAATATAATTAAGTAGTTGCCCTACCTGCTCTTCTCCGAAAAAATAAAAAGTCCCATACCTCAATGATAATGAAACCTAGTGAGCTACCTACTGTTAATATGAACTGTGCCATTTTTATATTGTCGAGGCCAAAAAAAAAAAAAAAAAAAAACATGTTTCTTTCCTGTAGCATGCAGGTCAAAAAAGGCTAATGCGAAATGCGGTTTTTTGTTTTTATTTTTTTTAAATAATCAGGTCTTCAAATGAAAAAAAAAATACATTTTTTGCTGCAAATTGGAATGGAAATTTACAGTGGGTCTCTCCGACACAAAAAAAAATCATATTTCTTCATATTCAAGAATATTTATGATCCCCTCCTTACAACCTGCAGATTTAAAAAGTATTAAAAAAATGTGTGATGTTTTCTCCAGTAGTTTTTCACTAAGCTCGTTTGTTGTGTGATGTGTAAATGTTTACTCCAGTAGTGTTTTAAATTATTTTTTGCGATTTTTTACTGTTTTTTTTTTTTTTTTTTCAAAAGTGAAAAAAAAAAATGCGCAAAAAAGTCGTCAAAACGAAATGCGCGCGCTACAGGAAACAAACTTATAAATGTCGACAGCACCAAACAAAACACAAAATTATGAAATTACAACTCATTACCGGTGCAGTACGGTGATGTAGCTAGCATTTTTCAGGGGTGGGCAAGGGGGGGGGGGCAAGACAATTTTTAAGGTGGCAACATTGACGAAAATGATCAAAAATGGGCTAAAAAGTACAATCTTAAATATTCGAGTGGCCACCATCCCACGTGGGGGAGGGGGGGGATAATATGATAATAATTATGTGTGTTGATGAAGAAGCTATCTATTGCTGATGTGGGTCTTGATGAAGTACCCAGCAAACACAAAACGTTTTCGACATCATTCGCAAAAGGTTATAAAAGGTTGTCAGAAAACGTTTAAATGTCGGGTTATATAAAGGGTATATTAAGAGTATAAAACGTTTTCATAACCTTAAAAAACATTTTTGATAATCTACTGCTCAGCAAACAAAAATGTAATAAAAAAACCCGTTTAAATGTCGGGTTATATAAAGGGTATAAAAACGTTTTAATAACATTCCAAAAACATTCTTGAAAACTTGATACAAAACATTCTAAACAGAATGTTATTTTGGGGAGTTGAAAAAATATTTTGCGAAAATGTTTTCCCAAAATATTTGCAATAACGTTTTAAAAACGTTTTCATGACCTTTATATAACCCGACATTTAAATGTTATTAAAAGGTTTTCAAAATAACATTTTAAGAACATTTCTGTGTTTGCTGGGTTCATATATTTTAACATAATGTTATTTAAGTACTGACAAAATATTTGGCAAAAATGTTTCACAAAATAGTTTAAAATAACATTTTTGAAAACATTTAAAAATATTGTTGTAGTGTGTTTTCATACAAAACGTTTTAAAACGTTATCATGACCTTTATATAACCCGACATTTTAATGTTATTAAAACGTTTTTACCTAAACCAAAAGCCAAAATATAACTTATTTAAAACGTTTTTGTGTTTGCTGGGTAGCTATTTAATGCTGATATTGGTGTTGATGAAGTAGCTACCTACTGCTGATGTAGGTGTTGATCAGTAGCGTAGCCAGCGGGGGGCATGAAAGAAAAAAGTGCCCCTCGGACCAAAAATCAAAGAGAAAATTGGAAGGACAAATGAAAAGAAACAGGACAAGGAGGCCCTTTTCCACCAAAATTCACCCCAATCATGGGCTAAAATTGTGTAAAATGCAACAAATTTTCGCGCTGCTCGCATACATTGACGTAATAAAGCCCTTTTTATCCTGATAATGGTCGAAAATAGTGTAAAATACAAAATTTTTCCACGCTACGCGCGCACATTACACAAATAAAGCCTTTTAGGAAGCTCGAAGACATGTACAATCTTTATCAAAAACAAAAACAACATATATTTGTATGACACTACTACATTTTTTATCGTCTGTGCCCCCGAAATTGTATTTTGCCACCCCTGACCAAGAAAGCTGGCAACGCCCCTGGTGTTGATGAAGAAGCTCTCTACCAGGTGGTGAATGACATGCATTCTCTAAATTCAGTAAATTTCCATCGTCAACCATGTAATTGAATGGGATTATTTTGAAATTTTAAAACGCTTGAAATATCACAAACAAATAGGCCTATGTTAATAAATAATATAAATACAAGCTAAAACCGTTGGGGTTCGATAATGAACCCCACAAAACTAACCGAGTATATGGAAAATGTCATACAGCCGGGCGGTTTCACAAGTTGCCGGCTCTATCATGCCACTCGCCGTCTGCTCTCTACTGCTGATATCAGTGTTGATGACGTTACCTACGAGGGACGGTCAATATGTTCCCGTAACTATTATTTATTTAAGCTCAAGCATGACATTGATGACTTTGATGACTCAGGGGCGTCGCTAGACCAATATGATTCGGGGGGTGTACAGTATGGTTTGCATTTTTTTTGTAATTTGTTGACCCAAAATTTTTTAAGCCAGGACGGCGCTCAGAAATCTAAAAAGTGTGGGGGGGATAATTTTTTCAAATAATTTTTTTAACTAGTAACTACTATACCATTAACAGTAGGTCTATTACGTTACAACAACACAATTTCGTAACACATTAATCTTTTATATGGCTCTCACAATTTGCCGACAATCACACATACCTTTGACTACATTTGCCGACAGTCACATGGTTTTGACGACAGCAGTCAAATTTTGCCGACAAAATTGTGTATTGGGGGGTGTCACACCCCCATACCCCCTCTAGCGACGGCCCTGCTGTTACTTATGATAAATACAAGTTATAATTGGTTATTGTTAGAATACTTTGAATTACGTAATCTCATTTGCACAATTGTCAACATTGGCGGGAAATTTGAATTACAGTTAAGGAACGTGTAATAAAAAGAAGCAGATGTAAGTACCAACGCAGTTTGCAAGCCTTTTTGTTTTTGGCAGGAGGTAATCTAAGTATATCTACTTGATAATTGTGAAAGAAGAAATGTATCCATTAACAGACGAGGAAAGTGACCATCTTTGAAACAAAAATTGTGTAAAAATCGTGAAAACGATCACACAAGGTATATAGAAACAAGAATCAAAATGATATCCAAAATGAAACAAAAAACAAATATGATTTTTGGTATGATATGAGAGATCATAGTCAGGACAATTGAAATTGTTGCAATAAATATATAAATATGCGCATGTGTTCACGGTATGCATGATTAAAAGTACCAATATGTATGAAAAAAATGAAAATTCAGGTAAAAATGCTCTATAAATATGACTAAATAAAATGATGCGGAACAGTAGCCGTGTGAGTGAGTTGCTATAGGTGTCATGCTAAAAGTAAACGAACCTTTTAAAATTCAAATTTCTTATTTAATTCAGAGCCTGTGTGCTACTCTGATTACATTAACATGACCTTTTGAAAACAAAGGGTTCGGCAAGGAAGAAATGTTTGCAACTTCACCACCAGGACCTCCCTTTTTGATAATCAGCAGTTACCCAACCGACACAGGTACAATTTGATCAATTATGCGTTGATTAATTTTCATCAGTCATTAAATTCATGCTTGAGTGGAGAAAAATAATAGTTGCGGGAACATAATCCAATGTGGGTGTTGATGAAGAAGCTATCTACTGCTGATATCAAGTTTGATATTTATGGTTTTTTTAGGTTAAAATGACCAGATATGAGGTTAATTAATAACTCTCAGAAGTAGGCCTACTTTAACTTTTTTTCATTTGGGGGGGCAAACAGGGGCATGGGTTCAAAATGGGGAGGGGAGGTGTTGATGAAGTAGCTATCTGCTGCTGATGTGGGTGTTGATGAAGTAGCTATCTAGCCTACTTCTGATATCAGTGTTGATGAAGAAGCTATCTACTGCTGATATCAGTGTTGATGAAACAGCTATTTACTGCTGATATTGGTGTTGATGAAGTAGGAATCTATTACTGATATCGGTATTGATGAAGTAGTTATCTACTGCTTATATCGGTGTTGATGAAGTAGCTATCTACTGCTTATATTGGTGTTGATGAAACAGCTATTTACTGCTGATATTGGTGTTGATGAAGTAGCTATCTACTGCTGATATTGGTGCTGATGAAACAGCTATTTACTGCTGATATTGGTGTTGATGAAGTAGGAATCTATTACTGATATCAGTCGGCGAGGTAGCTATCTACTGTTGGTATGAGTTTTGATGAAGTTGCAATCTATTGCTGATACCAGTATCGATGAAGTAGCCGTCTACTAGTGATATGAGTGTTGATGAAGTAGCTATCTACTGCTGCTATGGGTGGTGTTGAGGAAGCAGCAGGCTGCTGTTGATATCAGTGTCAAAAAGGCAGCTATGTACTGCTGATGTCGGTATTGATGAAGCATGTACCGACTGTTGATGTGGGTTTTAATGAAGTATAGCAATCTATTGTTGATATAAATATCTGCTGCTGACATCAGTGTTGATGAAGTATATAGTTATCTACTGCTGATATTGGTGTTGATGAATTAGCTACCTACTGCTGATATTGGTGATAGTTATCTACTGCTGATATTGGTGTTGATGAAGTAGCTACCTACTGCTGATATTGGTATTGATGAAGTAGCTACCTACTGCTGATATTGGTGTTGATGAAGTAGCTATCTACTGCTGATATTGGTGTTGATGACGTAGTTATCTACTGCTGATATGATATTGGTGTTGATGAATCAGCTACTTACTGCTGATATTGGTGTTGATGAAGTAGCTATCTACTGCTGATATTGGTGTTGATGACGTAGTTATCTACTGCTGATATGATATTGGTGTTGATGAATCAGCTACTTACTGCTGATATTGGTGTTGATGAAGTAGCTATCTACTGCTAATAATATTGGTATTGATGACGTAGTTATCTGCTGCTGATATTGGTGTTGATGAATTAGCTATTTACGGCTGATATTGGTGTTGATGAAGTAGCTTTCTACTGCTCATATTAGTGTTGATGGAGTAGCCATCTACTGCTGATATTGTTGTTGATGAAGAAGTTATCTACTGCTGATATTGGTTTTGACGAAGTAGCCATCATCTACTGCTGTTATTGGTGTTGAGGAATTAGCTATCTACTGCTGATATTGGTGTTGATGAAGTAGTTATCTACTGCTGATATTGGTTTTGACGAAGTAGCCATCATCTACTGCTGATATTGGTGTTGAGGAATTAGCTATCTACTGCTGATATTGGTGTTGATGAAGTAGTTATCTACTGCTGATATTGGTTTTGACGAAGTAGCCATCATCTACTGCTGATATTGGTGTTGATGAAATAGCCATCTACTGCTGATATTGGTGTTGATGAATTAGCTATCTACTGCTGATATTGCTGTTGATGAAGTAGTTACCTATTGCTGATACTGGTGTTGATGAAATACCCATCTACTGCTGATATTGGTGTTGATGAAATACCTATCTACTGCTGATATTGGTGCGGATGAAGTAGCTATCTACTGCTGATATTGGTGTTGATGAATCGGCTACTTACTGCTGATATTGGTATTGATGAAGTAGCTATCTGCTGCTGATATTGGTGTTGATGAATTAGCTATTTACTGCTCAGTGATATTGGTGTTGATGAAGTAGCTTTCTACTGCTGATATTAGTGTTGATGGAGTAGACATCATCTACTATACTGCTGATATTGGTGTTGATGAAGTTGTTATCTACTGCTGATATTGGTGTTAATGAATTAGATATCTACTGCTGATATCGGTATTGATTAAGTAGTTATCTACTGCTGATATTAGTATTGATGAAGTAGGTATCTACTGCTGATATTGGTGTTGATGAAGTAGCTTTCTACTGCTGATATTGTGTTGATGAAGTAGTTATTTACTGCTGATATTGGTCTTGATGAATTAGATATCTACTGCTGATATATCGGTATTGATGAAGTAGTTATCTACTGCTGATACTAGTATTGATGAAGTAGGTATCTACTGCTGATATTGGTGTTGATGAAGTAGCTATCTGCTGCTGATATTGGTGTTGATGAAGTAGCCATCTACTGCTGATATTGGTGTTGATGTAGTAGTTAGCTACTGCTGATATTGGTGTTGATGAAGTGGCTATCTACTGCTGATATTGGTGTTGATGAATCAGCTATTTACTGCTGATATTGGTGTTGACGAAGTAGCCATCATCTACTATACTGCTGATATTGGTGTTGAGGAATTAGCTATCCACTGCTGATATTGGTGTTGATGAAGTAGTTATCTACTACTGATATTGGTGTTGATGAAGTAGCCATCTACTGCTGATATTGGTGTTGATGAAGTAGCCATCTACTGCTGATATTGGTGTTGATGAAGTAGCCATCTACTGCTGATATTGGTGTTGATGAAGTAGCCATCTACTGCTGATATTGGTGTTGATGAAGTACCTATCTAATGCTGATATTGGTATTGATGCAGTAGCTATCTACTGCTGATATTGGTGTTGATGAAGAGCTATCTACTGTTTGATATTGGTGTTGATGCAGTAGCTGCTGATATTGGTGTTGATGAATTAGCTATCTACTGCTGATATCGGTATTGATGAAGTAGGTTTTTTTGTATATCATGCCCGAAAACGAGCCTTTATTCAAATAATTTCATTCGTTGCAAATAAAACAGTACAATAATAATACAAACACAAAAAGAATACAGACACAAAAACATACAATATAGACAAATGCCAGAGGGGTAAAGGGCTCTACAGACTTCAGATTGGATGCAGAACACTTGGAGTCTACAGTGAGCTTTAGTCAAAAATTATATAAAATCTCAATATAATATTCACTACCGGGCTGAGATGAGCATATATAAATGGGATCATGAGATTAAGGTGAATATAAAAATCCAGCACAATGTTATGGATTTATCATGATAATAATACAATAAAACTAAGATATATCTAAGATATAATACCTCAAATCAAACTGAGAAAGGGAACCCAATTTTTAAAATGAAAATCCAGCTTCAATTTTCTTTGTGCACAAAAATGTTCAAGCTTCAAGGTATCAAGAGCAACATGTTTGAAACCATTAAAAGAGAGCTTTGACTGCTCACATCTACAGTTGTAAATATATCTTCTAGCAATAAGCTTAATTTGGTTAATACTTGTAAGTAATTAACATTTGTATTCAGTAAACCAAATACTTCACTAAACTCATCAAACTCAGGTATGAAATCAAAATGAGTCCGAATACTTTGCCAGAAAGAATTCACAATAGGCCTATAACAACTAGCAAAAAGATGAACCATGGTTTCCTTCTCTGTTTTACAAAAAACACATTTATCATTGTTAACTAAACCAACTTTGTACAGCCAATCATTAGTTGGCGATATGATGATATTGGTGTTGATGAAGTAGTTATCTACTGCTGATATTGGTATTGATGAAGTAGTTATCTACTGCTGATATTGGTGTTGATGAAGTAGCTATCTACTGCTGATATTGGTGTTGATGAAGTAGCTTTCTACTGCTGATATTGTGTTGATGAAGTAGTTATTTACTGCTGATATTGGTCTTGATGAATTAGATATCTACTGCTGATATATCGGTATTGATGAAGTAGTTATCTACTGCTGATACTAGTATTGATGAAGTAGGTATCTACTGCTGATATTGGTGTTGATGAAGTAGCTTTCTACTGCTGATATTGGTGTTGATGAAGTAGCCATCTACTGCTGATATTGGTGTTGATGTAGTAGTTAGCTACTGCTGATATTGGTGTTGATGAAGTGGCTATCTACTGCTGATATTGGTGTTGATGAATCAGCTATTTACTGCTGATATTGGTGTTGACGAAGTAGCCATCATCTACTATACTGCTGATATTGGTGTTGAGGAATTAGCTATCCACTGCTGATATTGGTGTTGATGAAGTAGTTATCTACTACTGATATTGGTGTTGATGAAGTAGCCATCTACTGCTGATATTGGTGTTGATGAAGTAGCCATCTACTGCTGATATTGGTGTTGATGAAGTAGCCATCTACTGCTGATATTGGTGTTGATGAAGTAGCCATCTACTGCTGATATTGGTGTTGATGAAGTACCCATCTAATGCTGATATTGGTATTGATGCAGTAGCTATCTACTGCTGATATTGGTGTTGATGAAGAGCTATCTACTGTTTGATATTGGTGTTGATGCAGTAGCTGCTGATATTGGTGTTGATGAATTAGCTATCTACTGCTGATATCGGTATTGATGAAGTAGGTTTTTTTTGTATATCATGCCCGAAAACGAGCCTTTATTCAAATAATTTCATTCGTTGCAAATAAAACAGTACAATAATAATACAAACACAAAAAAGAATACAGACACAAAAACATACAATATAGACAAATGCCAGAGGGGTAAAGGGCTCTACAGACTTCAGATTGGATGCAGAACACTTGGAGTCTACAGTGAGCTTTAGTCAAAAATTATATAAAATCTCAATATAATATTCACTACCGGGCTGAGATGAGCATATATAAATGGGATCATGAGATTAAGGTGAATATAAAAATCCAGCACAATGTTATGGATTTATCATGATAATAATACAATAAAACTAAGATATATCTAAGATATAATACCTGAAATCAAACTGAGAAAGGGAACCCAATTTTTAAAATGAAAATCCAGCTTCAATTTTCTTTGTGCACAAAAATGTTCAAGCTTCAAGGTATCAAGAGCAACATGTTTGAAACCATTAAAAGAGAGCTTTGACTGCTCACATCTACAGTTGTAAATATATCTTCTAGCAATAAGCTTAATTTGGTTAATACTTGTAAGTAATTAACATTTGTATTCAGTAAACCAAATACTTCACTAAACTCATCAAACTCAGGTATGAAATCAAAATGAGTCCGAATACTTTGCCAGAAAGAATTCACAATAGGCCTATAACAACTAGCAAAAAGATGAACCATGGTTTCCTTCTCTGTTTTACAAAAAACACATTTATCATTGTTAACTAAACCAACTTTGTACAGCCAATCAATAGTTGGCGATATGATGATATTGGTGTTGATGAAGTAGTTATCTACTGCTGATATTGGTATTGATGAAGTAGTTATCTACTGCTGATATTGGTGTTGATGAAGTAGCTATCTACTGCTGATATTGATATTGATGAAATAGCTTTCTACTGCTGATATTGGTATTGATGAAGTAGCCATCTACTGCTGATATTGGGGTTGATGATGTAGCTATTTACTGCTGATATTGGTGTTGATGAAGTAACTTTCTACTGCTGATAATAGTGATATTGGTTTTGATGAAATAGGTATCTACTGTTGATATTGGCATCGATGAAGTGGCTATCTACTGCTGATATTGATGAAATAGCTTTCTACTGCTGATATTGGTATTGATAAAGTAGCTATCTACTGTTGATATTGGTATTGATGAAGTAGCTATCTACTGCTGATATTGGTGTTGATGAAGTAGCTATCTACTGCTGGTATTGGTATTGATGAAGTAGCAATCTACTGCTGATATTGGTGTTGATGAAGTAGCTATCTACTGCTGATATTGGTGTTGATGAAGTAGCTATCTACTGATATTGGTGTTGATGAATTAGCTATCTACTGCTAATATTGGTGTTGAAGTAGCTATCACCTACTGATATTGGTGTTGATGAAGTAGCTATCTACTACTGATATTGGTGTTGATGAAGTAGCTATCTACTACTGATATTGGTGTTGATGAATTAGCTATCTACTGCTGATATTGGTGTTGATGAATTAGCTATCTACTGCTGATATTGGTGTTGATGAAGTAGCTATCTACTACTGATATTGGTGTTGATGAATTAGCTATCTACTGCTGATATTGGTGTTGATGAATTAGCTATCTACTGCTGATATTGGTGTTGATGAAGTAGCTATCTACTGCTGATATTGGTGTTGATGAAGTAGCTATCTACTGCTGATATTGGTGTTGATGAAGTAGCTATCTACTGCTAATATTGGTGTTGATGAAGTAGCTATCACCTACTGATATTGGTGTTGATGAAGTAGCTATCTACTACTGATATTGGTGTTGATGAAGTAGCTACCTACTACTGATATTGGTGTTGATGAATTAGCTATCTACTGTTGATATTGGTGTTGATGAATTAGCTATCTACTGCTGATATTGATGTTGATGAAATAGCTATCTACTACTGATATTGGTGTTGATGAATTAGCTATCTACTGCTGATATTGGTGTTGATGAAGTAGCTGTCTACTATTGATATTGGTGTTGATGAATTAGCTATCTACTGCTGATATTGGTGTTGATGAATTAGCTATCTACTGCTGATATTGGTGTTGATGAAGTAGCTATCTACTGCTGATATTGGTGTTGATGAATTAGCTATCTACTGCTGATATTGGTGTTGATGAAGTAGCTATCTACTACTGATATTGGTGTTGATGAATTATCTATCTACTGCTGATATTGGTGTTGATGAATTATCTATCTACTGCTGATATTGGTGTTGATGAAGTACACTAATATTTAATATTATGGCAACATCATATTAGTTAGCTACTTCATCAATACCAATATCAGCAGTACATAGGTGCTTTCGAATATGAATAGCTAAATACTGCTGACGTGGGTATTGATGAGGTGGCTACTGGCTACTGCTGATTGCTGAAGTGGTAATCTTCTTCTGTTATTCATGTTGGCATGGGTGTTAGTGAAGTAGCTATCTACTGCTGATATTGGTGTTGATGAAGTAGCTATTTACTAACAAGGGAAGAGGCTCACATTTTGTACAATGGAACAAATAAACGTTCAAACATTAAAAACTAGTGCACGAGATCAAATGAACGATGCTTAAAGCCATACATTTCTATAAAAAAAAATATCACTTTAAATCTCGTGCAGTGCTAGTTACTAACTGAGGGATGTTTTTATGCTCCCGAAACGTCAGTTGTTTTGTATTTTTAACCTAAATTTTGGATGGTGTTGTACATACTAAATAGTTTTTATCATTTAAAAAAAAATAGATTAGATAAAATGTTAGCTTTTACTCTCAGATATGTCCCCGTTTAATTTTGAGCCGAACAACTGAGGTGAAGCAAAGAAAATTGGAATTTACTACCAGCGCTAATGCGTGTTACTCCGTCGGTCGTGCTACGGTACGATCCTTTGACTTGACTTCAATATTAGGCAAAAAAAAAAAAAGATTATTTGCTTGTCCTCCACCGACCGACCCTAATCTGGAAAATCTGGAATTTTTTTTTTTTTTTTAGTGTACAAATGAATACCGACCCTAATTTTGGAAATTCCAGTTTTTTTTACAGTTTCTACACACTTCTAAATTGTTTTAAAACATGAATGAAGTGGTATATAGTAGAAAAATATCCCAATTCATAACCATTTGGGCTATTTATTAAGCTAATTAAAGGCATATAGTCATGTTTTGGCTATGAACTTTAAAAAAAAAATCCAGACCGACCGATCCAATTCTGAAAAAGTTGTGGAGGACAAACAAACAATCTTTGTTTTTTTGGCCTAAACCTACATTCAACAATCCACAGCTCAATATACTGATGAAACTGAAGGTTAATATTAAGTCTTGGGGGATGAGGTTTTGTACCCAACACAAGGAAGGTCATTATATGAATGTAGAAATCAATTGGGGTTAAGGAACTGTGCCCTGTCAGATGTGATGTTGGAGATGCTAACACTTGGTCTCATTATACTGGATTTACCTTTTCATAAGGTGTTATAAACTACAAACTGACAAACGATTTTTCAGGGACGATCTGAGATTTAATGGTATGAAGCGACACGTACTCCACACTGTTATTCACTGATTTGCCATCATAAGTCAGGCAATTTGTGTTTTTAGCACTAACAGAGTGAAGGGGCATGGAGGCAACACAATTGTTCCCAGTGTTGCAGGGAAGTGAAACTTGGGTTTTTTTAAAATTATTTTTATTATTTCTTTTTTTTTTTGGACCCCAGTGTCAGAATAAAAATCACTGAAAATATCTAAAATTATACATTTTCGGTTCTTTCGCTTATTCCACCTCCCTCCTCACTTTTTTTTTCAAGTTTCATATTAAATTAAAAGGAGTTATATTTCGTAGTATTTGCATCCTCCTTTTATGACATTTTTGAGTAGATGGTAGATAACCACGTAAAAAGCTTATTTCAAAAATTTCAGTTGATTACCGATTTTGCGTTTGCAAGTTATGCATGATTATGTGTATTACCATGATATTCTAAATCTAAATCTAAACAAATACTCAATAAAATCGCAAAAGCGACATCTAATTGAGAAGAAAAATGGCCTACGACGAAAACACAAATACTTTTAGAGAATACAGATTAAACATTAAGTTACATTACATTATTACATAGTGCAGTTTTGAAGTGTTGAATACTACAAGACTCTAGAGCAGATGATGGTAGGTTATTCCATTCTGATATGGTATTTGGAAAGAAACTGTATTTGTACACATTTGATGATACTTTCATGGACCGGAACTTCAGAGGATGATATTGTCTGGTGCTTGTGACGGTTTGCCTGTGAATATAATCAGGAATTGGAATTGCTATATCTTCTGATTGGATTTTATACATAGTTGCAAGACGGATATTTTTTCGGCGTTCTTGTAGTGTGGGCCAATTTAACTCATTTAGAATGCTAGTTACGGTACCTTCGGTTCTTTTATAGTTATTAACCACAAACCTAGCCGCTCTGCGCTGCACCATTTCTATTTTTTGGATATCAGATGTTGTATATGGATCCCATACAGGCTAGCGCAGGCAAATTCTAAATGAGGACGAACAAGAGCTATGTACATTTGTTGTTTGATGGACTTGGGACAACGGTGTAAATTTCTACGTATAAACCATAGGGCTCTGTTCGCCTTGGCGACAATATTATTTATATGCAGTGACCATTTTAAATTATGAGATATTTCGACGCCCAAGTATGCATGATGCGTCACACCTTCAAGAATTTCATTTCCCATACTATAAGTACATACAATTGGATGACGCTTTGTGGTGACTCTAAGTGTTTTACATTTGGAGATATTGAAACTCATTTGCCATTTGTTTGACCATTTGTACAGTGATGTAAGGTCAGTTTGCAGGATGTCGTTATCATTAGGTGTTCTGATAACCCTATAAAGGAGGCAATCATCTGCAAAAAGACGAATACGGGTTGAACTGTCTATGTGGGAGGCAATGTCGTTTATGTAAACCAAAAACATCAACGGGTCTAACACCGTACCCTGCGGGACACCAGATAGAACTTGGGCCGGTTGGGCTGATTCTGCGTTCTATTCATTAACCAATTTTGTATCCATTTCCAGATTGAACCCCTTATACCATAATGTTCTAGCTTCTTAAGCAGTCGTTGATGCGGGACGGTGTCGAAGGCCTTTTGAAAATCGAGAATTTGTAGATCTGTTTGCAAGCTATTATCAAGATTTCGTGCAAGGTCTTCTATGGTAATTATCAATTGAGATTCACAGCTATGGTTTGATCTAAATCCATGTTGAAAGTCAGAAAGAATATTGTATTTTTCTAAATGAGACATTATATGACGAAAGAGAATGTGCTCCATGATTTTGCATGTGACTGACGTGAGGGACACTGGCCTGTAATTGGCCGGATTGTTTTTCGGCCCCTTTTTAAAAATTGCCGTAATATTGGCAGTAAGCCAGTCACAGGGGATGTCACCTGTTTCAAGTGATTGGGAAAATATAAACTTGATAATGGGAGCCAGTTCCTGATTGAACTCTTTCAGTATATATGAAGATACTCCATCAGGTCCGGAGGCTTTCTTTGGATTTATGTCCTCAAGGAGTTTTCTCACTCCTTCTGTATCTATTGTCAAATTATTGATAGTGGGGAAAGGATCACCTTCCATTTTGGGTATTTCCGTGGTGTCTTCAATTGTAAAGACACTCGAATACTGGTAACTGAGGGCTTCTGCCTTACTTTTGCTGCTGGATATTTCAACTCCATCCACATTAAGTGTTGCAACTCCACAACTCTCACGCCGGATTGTTTTGACGTGGGACCAGAATCTTTTCCCAACAGTTGTACTCCCTGTGTTGGGCGATTCATCTACCAGACCCCTCAGATAATCATTTTTGGATTTGGTCATTTCTCTATGAACAGTTTTTCTAATTTTTCTGAAATGTTCCCATAGAACATCAGATTACACTGCTCTGTGTAATTATCACTGTTGTAATTTCGTTCTGATATTTTTGCTAAACGAATTAATCTGCAAGAATTTGTTTGTACATAAATATCATGTAGCCAGAGGTTTGGTTTACAGTGGTATAAAAATGACGTAAAGGTGTGTGTGTGTGTGTGGGGGCGATCACGGTAATTTTGCGCAAAATTGGTTGATTTTGCCCACCCCCCCCTGAAATTCACTTTGCCCCCCTTATGCCCCGAAAAAATTTCCCGGCGCCGCCACTGATCACGATATGCCTAAGGGTTGACTAAGTATTATCGAAGCAGCCAAAAAGATCGATTTTCATTATTTAAATCAATATATTATTGAAAAATAACACCTTGATGTTTGCAGATGTTCAGTCTACAAATCGCCCGGGACAAATCGTGTACATTGTACTTTGAAAACATGTTGTTGGTTTAACGTACATAACTCATTAAAATGAGTTATGTACGTTTTATAAAGGTGATGTGGTTGCAGCCCTCTTTACAACATAACTCAAGAACCACAGGATGTACAAAAGTATATCTGCGATATTTGAATTCTTTTTGCCAAAGCTCATTACCATTTGCAGAATGCTGCGCGTAATATGACCAAATCGCAATTTTAATACTTTCAAGTGTTTTTGTGGGACTCTTCACGCGGGTGTCGACTGCAGACGACAAGTTTCAAATTTTTTTAAAAATTCAAAAATTTCAGTAATGTAATTTCTCATGACCATATTTGGAATAAGAATGAAAAATGCATTAAAATGAGTTCCAACAAGCCTAGTTTTGGTCCAATAGTTCTTAAGATAGCCCTTGATATTTTAAGAATATATTTCAAAACTTCAACTTTTTTCGTTGAAGCGCATGACTAGCACGCAGAGCATTAAGGGTCTAATCGCGTCACTGAAGTTCGTCATCAAATTGTGCATTAACAAAATGTCATTTGTTCAAATCTGCCTCCAGAAAGCATGATGCGTGAATAAAGCACAAAAAGAAATCACCAGTTGAAGTGATATTGATTGACTGATACATGACTACCAATCAGTTGGACTGGGCGCTGTACTGGTCCACTTCAGTTTCAAGTAGGCCCCTATCACGGCCCGGGTATCACGGCCACTGCATATAGAATTAGAACTCATAAAATGCCTTCGATGAATAATCTATGTATCGACAATCTCAGTTGCTACATGTAGAGCCACTAATAAGGGATTCCAGTATTTCAAACATCTTAAAAAAATCAAAATAAGAGTTTTCCTTTGGAAATATTCTGCAGGCCTATGTGCTTTGAGAGGCCATAACTTTGGGCAGAATCAACTTAAGGGCTCTGGATCTGGTCAACGTTTGGACAGCAGTTTTATGGGATATGAGATCACTGAATACGAAGAATGTCCTTCTGATATCAAATAATTTTGATTTTTCGCGATATAATACACATTTTATGGCAAAGTATTTTAATATATTTAAAAATATTGATATGTTTGATATTTAACAGTCCTCGAAGTAAACTTTATAAATCGAATGTAATTAAAGTGTATGTAGCTGGGATGAAAAGCCGACGATCAATTTAAAATGTTGACCTTTCATCCCCGATACACTTGAAGTACATATCAGTAGATTCAAGTTTACTCCGGGGACGGTTAAATATCAAAAAATTTAAAAATATCAAATTTTAATAATTTGTCATAGAATTTGTACTATATCACGAATTTCAAAAAATCAAAACTTATTTGATATCAGAAGGACATTCCTCGTATTCAGAATGTAATTCGATATGTCTGGTGTACTCTCAGCTCCCGCAAAATACTGTGGTAACGTTAATATCCGAGAGTTCTCCAGTAAAAGAGGCGTGGTCCCATGTTGGTTCTATCTATTATCTTAGACTGGGGCCTACAATTAAAACAATGTGTTTTCAAATTTTGAGTTATGTTGCTCCAGCGGTTTTCATATGAGAAGCAAAAACGTGTATAACAGTACCCCATACAATGCCATAGGATGATCGTTTCTGGTTTGGTTACTACAAATCATTATGTTTTAGTAGAAGTAAAAACGGTTACTATGGCCACAGAGTTCTAAGGCTAGTTCACACTAACAAAAAATGTATATTGGGTAATGCGTAAAATGCGCGCTTTCTGATACCAAAATGGCTGTCGATCGGGTACTCCCACCGCCAGTTAAAACTCTTTTTGGAGTATTTAGGAGGAGAACCAAGCAAATACCAAGTACCTTTAATTTCTCGATCAATCGAAATGTCAAGTTTGGCATACCGCAGCGAACTAAATGATCCACACTGTCATATCAGTTTTATTGCTTTAAGTAAGTGGGGACTTTCTTTTAATTCTTTATTGATAAATTTTGGTCGTTTGATACTTTTAATGATTCTCTATCGATAGCACACTTCATTCAGATCAGATCAATACTATTCGTAGCAATACTGGGGAATGTGACTGAGCTTGCTTCTGTTTGAAAGCAAGTTTGGTATTATCAAGTCTGGTCTGCTGTGCTGATTCGCACCACAGGATTCGCACCATGCATTAGGGACCGTCTGTAATTCAATTGAATTTGATGCCCATGCCTGACCATAAATTGCTGATGTGAAGTGCATTGATCGATTCCAGAACCATTCATACTATACTGTTTTATTGTATTATCATGGGACATTCACCATGGGGGCCTCCTGAAGGACATAATTTTATTTTAATATGAAGATGACTGAGTGTCATGAGTGTCGTTGTATTGCATACCCTCTATAATGTGGAATATTCACGAGTACAGACATAAACAATCCCCCCAATTTGACACAAAATATTATGGGCAATTTCAAACTTTGGATCCTTTCCCCGGGTGATGATGGTCGAATGACAATTATTTTATATTATAAATCAATCACACCTGGGCATTTTAATGGCGTTTTAAGAAACTCCAGCCCCAGATAACTCTGCGATAAAATGTGTTTTTTGTTTTCCAATTTGACGAAAATTACCTCAGCTCAGATTGAACTTGGCAAACTGTTGCGTCTCCGAAATAGTCCGGATTCATCAAGAAAATGTCAAAATTGTAGCTAATGTGAGTCTGTAATTTCAGATATAGCATCCCGAGCACATCAAAAGTCGAATATGATTATTATTCTATTCACTATTATAAAGACCATATTTTTGTTTACTTATTGTAGGTTTACATCATACATGCATGAAATTTCATGAATGGCTCAATGAACTGTGATAGTATATAGGAATTCGATAGCTTATTGCATAATACACCGATCCTAAGAACTTTTGTTGTGAAAGTCTATATAGTTTGATCCAGTGAGATTGATCGTACTTTCTGGTGGACAAAGAAACATTCATGCTCATTAGTACGTGTTTATCGCTCGTCGCTGAATACTGGAGTATAAAACAAGCACAAAGGGGGAGTAAAGTGGGTGTGACCAATCAGCATTCAGAACGTGCTGATCTCCATTTAGTTTTAAGTGAAATCATACACTCCTAGAAGTACACCCTCTGTTGTCGAGCTCGTTCGACACGAATAGAGGGCGAAAACATTTTTCATCGACGGTATCTTATTTTTAGTCACTTTAAGGTGATACTCCCCTACTTTGAGTCAAAAAAATTACTTTTCGTTTTGACACTATGGATTATATATTCGTACTTTTTGGTGACTATATAAGCAAGTTGTGATTAGAACTTTAAATGTGGTGCTAAAGTGCAAGCCTTTCCTCACATCGATGAGTAAGAAAGGTGGCCGGGTTTAGGGTTCCCGGCTGTAAAACGTCCCCTAGCAATCACAACTCATTATTAAGGAAATCAAAGTCCGAATGATTTGTGAATTTTTTTTCCTCCCGGGTCATTATTATAGGGGGTGCTTTTACAAAATCGTAGGCAGTAACACAGGCTGCAGTTTCATAGGTTTGTCAGAACTATAATTATGCAAATGAAGTCATATATTTCCATCATGTTGCTCAGATTGCTCTTTAATTCATATAAAAAACGGGGACATCCTTGTATATGTACCGAAACTCTTGCTGTTTATAGTGAGACAGAGAGCATGTTTATAGTGGGAGCAGATGTGCGGTACTATTGCGGTATAATTTCTATCCGGTCAGAAATTATCAAGATACTTGCCATAAACACTAGCAGTATGTATCGGGGTATGTATGTACGGTACATCGATATCCTTCTCAACCGAAGGATATTATCGCGAGATATTTGCACTATAAACACACCAGTATAAATTGTGTGCGGTATTACTGGAAGTAGGAGCTTCTTCATGATGCGTAGGATGCGCGCAGGACATTCGGAACGATTCTCACCCCAAGAGTTATCAAAACAGAAGCTACATGTTCACCGCCATGATCATATTGTTGAATTGGCTGTCTATAGCTCACGCCACAATATTTAGGCCTCCGACGGGTCCGATGATTGCTATATTATCGTACATTTGCAATGACCCCGAGGTTACATGGGGAATGTGTAACAATAGTATTGTGGCGCGGGCTATGAACAGCTCATTCAACAGTATGAACATGTAGCTTCTGTTTTGATACCTCTTGGAGGGTGAGAAGGGTTCCGAATGTCCTGCGTGCATAGTACGCATCATAAAGAAGCTGCTACAGCACACAATTTATCCTCCTGTGTTTATAGTGCAAATATCTCGTGCCAATATCATTCGGTTGAGAAGGATATCGATGTACGGTACATACAAATACGGCTAGTGTTTATAGTGAGCAAGTTTCCAGATAATTTCTGACCGGATAGAAATTATACCGCAATGTACCACACATCTGCTCCCACGCTGAAGTCTAATGACCTGCTCTCAATATAGGCTATATAATAGTGGAGACCAGCTCTAATCATAAAAAGCAAGGGATAAAAAGCTGCATTGACTCGAACATTGATCAAGCAGCAGAACATAAAAGAAATCTAAATAACAGTGGAGGCTTGAGTGGGTTAGGACAGGTGTGAAAAACTATAACGGCAACCAAGTATATGGAGAGCCAAATGAGAAAAAAGAAACATATGGATGGCCAAGCAGATCACAAAGAGGGGAAACTCGACAAGGGGAGGGAAAATTGAAAATAACCAAACAATCTCATTTTCTTCAGAGGGGGCCAAATATCCTGGAGGGGTCATACATTTGAGAATTCCGACAGTTCCAAAGATCTGACACACCAGGGGCTTCTGTAGATGGGATCTTGAGGAATGATTTATTCCATCTATAAAAAGAATGACGTCATTTGCAACTTTGTGACCCATGAAACGAGCAGCAACAAGTTCGAATTAATGGACGCACCATTTGATTTCCAGGGATGTAGACTATGCCATAGTCGATTTTTGATAAATAAAAATGTTATTAATCATGATGAACGCATTCAGTTGAACTCGAAATTATACTGATATTTAGTACATCAAAATACTAGTATAAAATGGTTATGAAAAAGTTTAGGCTATATAATTATATTTGTGACAGTAAAAGTAAAGTATAGGCCCTACGTAGGCTTATATTATTGAATGCAACATATCATAATGGCATAATTATAATGACACTTCAATACTGAACAATTCTAATTTTAGAATCTTCCAGTTTATTATCCGAAAAACCGACTATGGACTTTCACTTTTAAGCAGAACTTTACCCCGGGACTCACACACTGTCAATCATACTTGTTTATCAATAAAATCTAACCACAAGACTAAGCATGGTGGTACAATACGCGCTAGATGCATGCGTTCATCCACCAGCACAAAAGCGCCGCATTCCCTAGATAGTTGTGTACCATGTATAGTTATAATGGTACCAGTACGCGACGGGAGGATTTAAACAATAACGAGATCTGGGCGACCAATCACAAGCCAGATTCATTTTTAAAGATGCATTACATCATGACCAATTTTAGTTAGGCCTAACTCTCAATCCAAAGTCAGTAGTCCACTTGGGAAGCTAACAAACAGAGGGCGTACGGTGACTGAAAAGATCAGTTGTGAAAATCTATCAATTGTGCACTCATTAAGCTTAAATGTTTTAAGCTTAAATGTAATAGCCAGAGTAGTGCACAATTGGCAAGTGGACTACGGAGAAGTCTACCAGGGATGGGGCTGGAGGTTTTTTGAAAAAATACAAATATTCACTAAAAAAAATTAAAATATTTTCCTCACCTATTAAACTGTGGAATACAAATGCATGAATAGTACATGGATCTATACGATGATTTTTATTTTTGGGTGGATCATCTAGAAGGATAAAATTCAAATTAAGTTGAGAAAATATTCTAGGTGAAAATATTAAACAAAACATACCCGGGCAATGCCGTAAAACTGAAATGGGGTAACTTTGGGCACTTTTCAGAAAATTTTAAACCACTGCTTTGCAACAAAATCAATTATATTTCTAATTAACTCTTTTTATGACATTAGGGTTCCCTTCTACACCTTGAATTTGAAGAAGATGTTTTTATAATTTTTTAAGGGTGCCCTAGGGGTTAAAAATAGCCTGACCAAAGTTACCCCTCATTTGGGGTAAATTTGGTCAGAGTATTACATTCCATGAAGGGGAAAAAAATAATAATAATCAAGCACACATCCTTGTTCACAAATATCGATTTTATTTTTCCTGAAAAAAATGTACAAAAATGCTCATTTTTGGTCAAAAATCCCACAAATTTCATCCATTTCGAGGAAATTGGACATGAGAGACTATTATTTCTTCCAAACATTAACACCAAATATGACTATAATGTAAAAACAATTTTGCTGTTCGGGAATTATGACCATTTATAAAAAAATATTTGATCGACCAAAGTTACCCCGCTGACTAAAGTTACCCCATTTTTCGGTAGGCTACTACGTAAAAGAAAATCTTCGCTCAAACCCCTATAGAGCTCTCCACAGCTGAGTTGTTTTCTTTCGTTTTATTTCATTATTTCGACTTTAAATGATCAGAAAACCTCCTTGACAATTGTTACTAATATAATGTTATTATTTTTGACAGATTAACAAAATTAAAGTTTAACCGAAATCATACCGGTACATTTTGGGTTCAGTTTGGGACAGAAAAGAAGGTGTGTTGCTAATCTTCGAGTATCGAGTTTCGAGTTCGAGTATCGAGTTTCGAGTTGCAATTTTCGAGTATCGAGTTGCAATTTTCGAGTATCGAGTTGAAATTTTCGAGTATCGAGTTGAAATTTTCGAGTATCGAGTTGAAATTTTCGAGTATCGAGTTGAAATTTTCGAGTATCGAGTTGAAATTTTCGAGTATCGAGTTGAAATTTTCGAGTATCGAGTTGAAATTTTCGAGTATCGAGTTGAAATTTTCGAGTATCGAGTTGAAATTTTCGAGTATCGAGTTGAAATTTTCGAGTATCGAGTTGAAATTTTCGAGTATCGAGTTGAAATTTTCGAGTATCGAGTTGCAATTGTCGAGTATCGAGTTGAAATCTTCGAGTATCGAGTTGAAATTTTCGAGTATCGAGTTGCAATTTTCGAGTATCGAGTTGCAATTTTCGAGTATCGAGTTGAAATTTTCGAGTATCGAGTTGAAATTTTCGAGTATCGAGTTGAAATCTTCGAGTATCGAGTTGCAATTTTCGAGTATCGAGTTGCAATTTTCGAGTATCGAGTTGAAATTTTCGAGTATCGAGTTGAAATTTTCGAGTATCGAGTTGAAATTTTCGAGTATCGAGTTGAAATTTTCGAGTATCGAGTTGAAATTTTCGAGTATCGAGTTGAAATTTTCGAGTATCGAGTTGAAATTTTCGAGTATCGAGTTGAAATTTTCGAGTATCGAGTTGAAATTTTCGAGTATCGAGTTGAAATTTTCGAGTATCGAGTTGAAATTTTCGAGTATCGAGTTGAAATTTTCGAGTATCGAGTTGAAATTTTCGAGTATCGAGTTGCAATTGTCGAGTATCGAGTTGAAATCTTCGAGTATCGAGTTGCAATTTTCGAGTATCGAGTTGCAATTTTCGAGTATCGAGTTGAAATTTTCGAGTATCGAGTTGAAATTTTCGAGTATCGAGTTGCAATTTTCGAGTATCGAGTTGCAATTTTCGAGTATCGAGTTGAAATTTTCGAGTATCGAGTTGAAATTTTCGAGTATCGAGTTGAAATCTTCGAGTATCGAGTTGCAATTTTCGAGTATCGAGTTGCAATTTTCGAGTATCGAGTTGAAATTTTCGAGTATCGAGTTGAAATTTTCGAGTATCGAGTTGAAATTTTCGAGTATCGAGTTGAAATTTTCGAGTATCGAGTTGCAATTGTCGAGTATCGAGTTGAAATCTTCGAGTATCGAGTTGCAATTTTCGAGTATCGAGTTGAAATCTTCGAGTATCGAGTTCAATTTTCGAGTATCGAGTTGCAATTTTAATTTTCAATCTGCTTTTGAAGTAGGTTATAGGATGTCCCCTCTCCGACATGAAGAGAAAGCACAAATGTTTAACCCTTCTCTATCCAATTTGTTATTACGTTCTCCACGGAATTCGTAAAAGCCCCGGTAAAAGCACACTAGTTGTTCATAAAAAGGGTAGGCCTACTAGTGGATAGGTATTAACCTCGGGGTATTACCCTCCCGAGTAGGCCTACATTGATACCAGAATGACTAAAATTAGACTAGGGTTAACTTATATATATACCGGGATAAATACACGTTACCATTATATTAAGGGCTCGTGAAAAAAAAGAAAAAAGGAAAATCTGCATCAGAAAATTCAAACTAGAAAATCGTTCATTTTAGCATACTTCAAGTTTCAAACTCGAAAACCTGCAAAATGAGCCTACTTCGAGTTTTATACTCGAAAATCTGTAAAATGTTTAATTTTAGAGTTTCATTTATACCTATTATAATGAAAAGCAAACTACTTCACATCATATTAGATTAACCCTACTCTAACGCAGGGGGTGCATGGTACCGTGGTATCCAACTCCCCTTACGGATGACTTTAACGTAACCCTAAAACGCTTTTATTTAGTTTTAGCACCCTCTACTTTTTATATAGCTCGAAAATCGTTCATTTTGGCATACGTCGAGTTTCAAACTCGAAAACCTTTAACATGAGCCTACTTCGAGTTTTAAATTCGAGAATCTGCAAAATTTTAAATGTTCGAGTTTCATTCATACCTCATAATGTAAGGTAAACTAAATTTACTTCAGATCATTAGATTAACCATATAGTCCAACGAAGGGGTGGTATCGTGGTATCCAGCCCGGGATCCAACACCCCAACAGATAAGTTTACCGTAACCCAAAACGCTTTTATTTAAGCTTTAGCACACATTTCTTTTGTGCATGCGCATGTGCGAAAAATGTATCATTTGTAACAGGAAAGTTTAACTCGAACTTCGTTCATTTGAGCGCATTTCGAGTTACAAACTCGAAAACCTGCAAAATGAGCGTTCTTCGAGTTAAAAATTCGAAAACCTGCAAAATGATTAATATTCGAGTCTCGTCCATATTTACTATATATGAAAGGCAAAATACTTCAGATCAATCTAGATTAACATTTGGCCTAATAATATGTGTTTACCACTTTGATTAAGGGCCGCATGTGCGACAAATGCATCATTTGCAACAGAAACGTTTAACTCGAACTTCGTTCATTTGAGCGCATTTCGAGTAACAAACTCGAAAACTTGCAAAATGAGCGTACTTCGAATTAAAAACTCGAAAACCTGCAAAATGATCAATATTCGAGTGAAATCCATATTTACTATATACAGTATATGAAAGGCAAAATACTTCAGATCAATCTAGATTAACCTTTGGCCTAATAATATGTGTTTACCACTTTGATTAAGGGCCGCGTGTGCGAAAAATGTATCATTTGCAACAGGAAAGTTAAACTCGAACTTCGTTCATTTGAACGCATTTCGAGTAACAAACTCGAAAACCTGCAAAATGAGCGTACATCGAGTTAAAAACTCGAAAACCTGCAAAATGATCAATATTCGAGTGAAATCCATATTTACTGTATACAGTATATGAAAGGCAAAATACTTCAGATCAATCTAGATTAACATTTGGCCTAATAATATGTGTTTACCACTTTGATTAAGGGCCGCATGTGCGAAAAGTGTATCATTTGTAACAGGAAAGTTAAACTCGAACTTCGTTCATTTGAGCGCATTTCGAGTAACAAACTCGAAAACCTGCACAATGAGCGTACTTCGAGTTAAAACTCAAAACCTGCAAAATATCCAATATTCGAGTGAAATCCATATTTACTGTATATGAAAGGCAAAATACTTCGCAAGTGTGGGGTGCTTTATAACGAATTCCCGAGGGGGGTGGTAACCACCCCCCCCCCCCTTGTTAAGATACGTAGTAAAAAAGGCTTGGTAGGACGAGGGTTAATAAGGGCCGCATGCCTAAAAATGTATCATTTGCAACAGGAAAGTTTAACTCGAATTTCGTTCATTTGAGCGCATTTCGAGTAACAAACTCGAAAACCTACGAAATAAGCGCTGATATGAGCCTACTCGAGTTTCAAACTGAAACATGCAAAATGATTAATATTCGAGTCTCATCCATATTTACTATATATGAAAGGCAACATAGGCCTACTTCAGATCAATTTAGATTAATTTGCAAAATATGCGCGACAAATGTACTATTCCGAAAACATATATAGGCCTACTTAGACACTAACAACACAACCATGATCATATCATCGTATTCTAAATTTAGTACTTGTATACAGTTCCTATTTTGGAGTCATTTGTCGAATTTTTTCTCGTTTAGCATCCAAGGTGTCCCAAACTATTCTTTTTCTTATACCAAATGACAAGACGAACATTTTGCGACCATTTTGAAGAAAATCCGAGCAACTTTAATTTCTGACCCCTGTACAAGACCTCTGACCTTTAAAGGACCCTATCTTGAGAACCATAGGTCGCATTGAGAAAAGAAATGCATTTCTGTAAACCTTGGAGTACCCGAAGTAATTTGATATGCTGCATACTGACATTTTGACTCTTTTAATTTTTCACCCTATTTACCCGTGTACAAACTTTACCCCCTTATATCAAGGTCATGTGGGAAAGAAACATTTTGGCAGACAATAGATTCGGAATCTCTATACCCAAAAGGACAAAATAAAGGTGGTTGCCAGCCTTTACGCGAATTTGCGTCTAGCTGAACGATTTTTCCATTTTCGCACCAGACTATACGTTTTCAACGATCAGATCGCGAAGTACTGTAGTCTAAATCCCAGCCGTCGACAAAAGTAAAAAGATTGCGGCAGCCGCCTGCTTGACGATATCAAAATAAAAATGCTTGACGAGAAAAAATTCGACAAATGACTCCAAAATATAGGAACTGTATACCAGTACTAAAGTTAGAATACGATGATATGATCATGGTTGTGTTGTTAGTGTCTAAGTAGGCCTATATATGTTTTCGGAATAGTACATTTGTCGCGCATATTTAGGCAAATTAATCTAAATTGATCTGAAGTAGGCCTGCCTATGTTGCCTTTCATATATAGTAAATATGGATGAGACTCGAATATTAATCATTTTGCATGTTTCAGTTTGAAACTCGAGTAGGCTCATATCAGCGCTTATTTCGTAGGTTTTCGAGTTTGTAACTCGAAATGCGCTCAAATGAACGAAGTTCGAGTTAAACTTTCCTGTTACAAATGATACATTTTTCGCACATGCGCATGCACAAAAGAAATGTGTGCTAAAGCTTAAATAAAAGCGTTTTGGGTAACTTACGGTAAACTTATCTGTTGGGTGTTGATCCCGGCTGGATACCACGATACCACCCCTTCGTTGGACTATATGGTTAATCTAATGATCTGAAGTAAATTTAGTTTACCTTACATTATGAGGTATGAATGAAACTCGAACATTTAAAATTTTGCAGATTCTCGAATTTAAAACTCGAAGTAGGCTCATGTTAAAGGTTTTCGAGTTTGAAACTCGACGTATGCCAAAATGAACGATTTTCGAGCTATATAAAAAGTAGAGGGTGCTAAAACTAAATAAAAGCGTTTTAGGGTTACGTTAAAGTCATCCGTAAGGGGAGTTGGATACCACGATACCATGCACCCCCTGCGTTAGAGTAGGGTTAATCTAATATGATGTGAAGTAGTTTGCTTTTCATTATAATAGGTATAAATGAAACTCTAAAATTAAACATTTTACAGATTTTCGAGTATAAAACTCGAAGTAGGCTCATTTTGCAGGTTTTCGAGTTTGAAACTTGAAGTATGCTAAAATGAACGATTTTCTAGTTTGAATTTTCTGATGCAGATTTTCCTTTTTTTTCGTTATTTACGAGCCCTTAATATAATGGTAACGTGTATATATCCCGGTATATATATAAGTTAACCCTAGTCTAATTTTAGTCATTCTGGTATCAATGTAGGCCTACTCGGGAGGGTAATACCCCGAGGTTAATACCTATCCACTAGTAGGCCTACCCCTTTTTTTTTACAACTAGTGTGCTTTTACCGGGGCTTTTACGAATTCCGTGGAGAACGTAATAACAAATTGGATAGAGAAGGGTTAAACATTTGTGCTTTCTCTTCATGTCGGAGAGGGGACATCCTATAGCCTACTTCAAAAGCAGATTGAAAATTAAAATTGCAACTCGATACTCGAAAATTGAACTCGATACTCGAAGATTTCAACTCGATACTCGAAAATTGCAACTCGA
Organism: Amphiura filiformis; assembly: GCF_039555335.1. Classification (NCBI taxonomy): domain Eukaryota; kingdom Metazoa; phylum Echinodermata; class Ophiuroidea; order Amphilepidida; family Amphiuridae; genus Amphiura; species Amphiura filiformis. The sequence goes on from NW_027305494.1 coordinate 1,116,358, forward strand.
TACTCGAAGATTTCAACTCGATACTCGACAATTGCAACTCGATACTCGAAAATTTCAACTCGATACTCGAAAATTTCAACTCGATACTCGAAAATTTCAACTCGATACTCGACAATTGCAACTCGATACTCGAAAATTTCAACTCGATACTCGAAAATTTCAACTCGATACTCGAAAATTTCAACTCGATACTCGACAATTGCAACTCGATACTCGAAAATTTCAACTCGATACTCGAAAATTTCAACTCGATACTCGAAAATTTCAACTCGATACTCGAAAATTTCAACTCGATACTCGAAAATTTCAACTCGATACTCGAAAATTTCAACTCGATACTCGACAATTGCAACTCGATACTCGAAAATTTCAACTCGATACTCGAAAATTTCAACTCGATACTCGAAAATTTCAACTCGATACTCGACAATTGCAACTCGATACTCGAAAATTTCAACTCGATACTCGAAAATTTCAACTCGATACTCGAAAATTTCAACTCGATACTCGACAATTGCAACTCGATACTCGAAAATTTCAACTCGATACTCGAAAATTTCAACTCGATACTCGAAAATTTCAACTCGATACTCGAAAATTTCAACTCGATACTCGAAAATTTCAACTCGATACTCGAAAATTTCAACTCGATACTCGACAATTGCAACTCGATACTCGAAAATTTCAACTCGATACTCGAAAATTTCAACTCGATACTCGAAAATTTCAACTCGATACTCGAAAATTTCAACTCGATACTCGAAAATTTCAACTCGATACTCCCAAATCGCAACTCGATACTCGCAGATCTCAACTCGAAACTCGAAAATCGCTACTCGAAAATTTCAACTCGATACTCGAAAATTTCAACTCGATACTCGAAAATTTCAACTCGATACTCGAAAATTTCAACTCGATACTCGAAAATTTCAACTCGATACTCGAAAATTTCAACTCGATACTCGAAAATTTCAACTCGATACTCGAAAATTTCAACTCGATACTCGAAAATTTCAACTCGATACTCGAAAATTTCAACTCGATACTCGAAAATTTCAACTCGATACTCGAAAATTTCAACTCGATACTCGAAAATTTCAACTCGATACTCGAAAATTTCAACTCGATACTCGAAAATTTCAACTCGATACTCGAAAATTTCAACTCGATACTCGAAAATTTCAACTCGATACTCGAAAATTGCAACTCGATACTCGAAAATTTCAACTCGATACTCGAAAATTTCAACTCGATACTCGAAAATTTCAACTCGATACTCGAAAATTTCAACTCGATACTCGAAAATTTCAACTCGATACTCGAAAATTTCAACTCGATACTCGAAAATTTCAACTCGATACTCGAAAATTTCAACTCGATACTCGAAAATTGCAACTCGATACTCGAAAATTTCAACTCGATACTCGAAAATTTCAACTCGATACTCGAAAATTTCAACTCGATACTCGAAAATTTCAACTCGATACTCGAAAATTGCAACTCGATACTCGAAAATTGCAACTCGAAACTCGATACTCGAACTCGAAACTCGATACTCGAAGATTAGCAACACTCGAAAAGAAGCTTGTCGCAAACCGACTGAAACCGAAACTAACGCCACATGCTCACCACGAACTTATTTTCGACAATTAATAAAAGTACTGCCATCAACCACTGAACCAAAGTCACCAGTGCTTCTGATATATAGACCAATAAAGCTTCCCGGTATAAAGCTTACATAAATTGACAGAAAATAAATAATTATCAAGATCCAAAGTGGCTTTTGAGCACCTATGACAAGTGATAAGTGAGAAAGTATATATTCATACTGACTTTGAAGGAACTACCATAGTAAGAATTTGTTTTAAAAGGCGCAAATTCCAATGTGCCTTGTGTCATATTTTTTTTTATACATTTTAATATTTTCAAGTTTAGATGACATTTAACAATTGGAATGGATATGTTTGTATATAACTCTGACTTATTTCCTAACTATTTCAACATCATTTCGTCCCCTAAAAATTCTCTCTCCAGTGGAAAGTTTTTAAATGGCTGCCATTGGATTTCGCTCCTTTTGGAACAAAACAAAAATCTTTTATGTTTATTATTTTCTTCTTCACACGTGGGTGTTTAAAGAGATTTGAATTTTTTTAAAGACCAAAAAATAGTTATTTTCTAGTGATCCAATTATCGAGGTTGCTGCTACTCTTTGGAATATCTTACACAAAGCAGCCTTTGCAGTTAGCGCCTTTTGGAACACTTCATAATACAGAACCAACGTTATAAAAGTGGAGGTAGAACTTATTGAATGACCCTTGTATGCGCACCCCCTTTGAAACCCCTCTTTTGGGATCATTCTAAGCGCAAAATGTAAGTTTGAAATGAGATCTGAAATGCTGTCCTTATTTGATGTCTTTGTGCTAAAATAAATAATACTTCTTTCATATGGTATCAAAGTCAAACCCATTTAACCGATGAGCATTAGGCCTATGCACCCTTTAGTAGTTTTGGGTTGCCCCCCCCCCCAGCCTAGCTCTGTCCTCATGGGTTTCTGGGATATCTTCTCTAAGGACCGGATGTAAGTAGAACTAGCAAAGGGTGAGTTTGTTTCTGAGGTTGCTGTATTTTTTACCTAAGTCTATTAGGCCTATAGGTTGAGTCGCCCGGCGATTCTGACGAAAGTGAAAGACTAATGGAGCCATTTGGTGCAACAGTTTTACACTTTTATTGGTTATTTACGGAGCATATTTTTAACATATTTCCAACTATAGGCCTAAAGCCACGAATTTTAGTAGCCTATATGAAGAGCTCTGTTTCAAAAGCCCTTACATCCACTTTGGGCTGAAATTGAGTTATTGACATGACATTATAGTGTGGGTAAAATACACATTTTGGCGGTTGTTTGACCTTCATACCACTTTCCCCTCCGGAAATGTCGTATATTTCCCGTTTGGGAAATCTTAGGGAATTTCCGGAACTCTGAACTTAAAATGAACGATTTTGGGGTCACTACCCGGGGGTCACTATGTTTGAAAAAAATCATTGTAATTAACGAAAGCTGTAGCTTCGAAATGCTCAAAACATCATTTTCCCGGATTTAATTAAAAATTCATAATTAAAAAAGTAAATGAGATTATTCAATTTTTCAAGTTACATAAAGTCATGAAAGTAGTGCAAACAAATGGGCTCAAATTTGATTGTAAAGGTGGTTTCTATAGAAAAGGGGAAATTCATTTTGTTGCAAAAACTCCGGGCAAAAACCCTTACATCCACAAAAGGCGTGATGTTAAAGAAATAATAAAATAAATAGGAAGGCTTGAAAATTGTACCAAAACTATTCTTTTAGTTTCTATTCATTTTGATTCACTTTATCCGAACCCAAATTGAATCAAATCGAACAAGTAACAATTAAAAAAGCTGTTTTTCTCAAAAAGTCGAAAGTAGATGTAATGTACCTGGGGGGCACTCAACTTTGGAGGTGACGCTTTGGAGGTGACGCGTATGTAGGGCTGTTAAGACCCCCCTTTTCAGCATCGCTGTCACCCAAAGACCCCATATTTTTTTACGAACACATGCTCTGTCGCCCGAAGACCCTTATTTTTCCATTTGATCTGTCACCCAAAGACCCTTACAAGTTCAATTTGAACAGCAACTTTCATTTATCACTGATTTTGTTACTTATTTTGAAAAAACAAAGAAATTTGAAGCCATTTAGAACTAGAAATTCGATTTTCGAGGTTTCTGTAGAGCATATGGAAAAGTAGTCTCTTTTGCTCAAATAAAAGGGGTCCCACCATGATGCAGTCATGGTCCATGGCAAAGGCGATTCGACCTTTGTGGCATTAAACCCAGTTAACAGGAAATTAATCCAGTAAATCGATTCAGTAAAGCAAATAAGCTCATGCATTCGATCACTAACGGCAACAAGCTTCGGTCGATTACCCCAGCTGCAGCGTGTGTAAACTCTAATTTGCATAGAGGCTGTACGTGAAATTATTGATTGGCTCCAAACAAAGGATTTGAACCGGTGCACGTAATCATGGCGCAGTGCAGTCCATTCAATCAAATGTTGTCATCAACCTATTTGATCGCAGTGCATTGTTATGTGTGTGAGACGAACTGTCGCGGTTGATTGCAATCAAACAAACAATGTCTTATGTATTACTTTGTTCCGTGATGAAAATCGTGATGTTTTATTCAATCACTCTTGAAAAATGTATTTCCTTTGTAGGCCTATTACTTTGTTTTTTGTTTTATATCGTGATGTTTTATTTCATCACGCTCTAAACAATAATTATAGTTACATGCATTTCAAGAAAAAATCTTATTAAAACGGTAGGCCCTATGTTGTTTAGAAAAAATGTAGAAAGTGATGATGATGATGATGTCGATGATGATGATGATGATGATGATGATGATGATGATGATGATGATGTCTCCAAAAGTATCCCGGTTTGTTTTTCTTGCCCTAAATCGTGCGTATCTATTAATAAGGCACTTCAATAATCAATAATCAGTCACGTGACGGCCTCCACTAACTAGCTACTAACTTGGGTTTATGGGCGCTGATATTTCATGTTCACTGTCACTTATTTATCAGAAAAGTGCGACCATTTGTCAATCACCTACAGTACCCAATTTCGGCATACTATATCAGAAACTCATCATGATGATTGCCAGAGAATAGTTAAAATGTAGCTTGTACCGTTTTTTGTGGCATCCTTCAGAAGTGAGCGGTCCGATACCAATATTTTCGGTCAAATCTCCATTCAATTAACACGGGGAGTTGGCTAGCTATGCCTTGCCCTCACTCATATTTTACAAAAGTGCGACTATTTCTGAACATCTAACCTAGCTGTAATTTTAGGTCATGTTAGAGAAATATATTTGCTAGAAGTTTGGAGAATACCTAACATATTGACTGGTTATTTTTCACACAGTGATGTTAACTAGCCAAGTGCCCATTCTTCCAACGTAGATCATTTGTAGGGGTCACGCGTCAATGGTGAGAGCACTGTGTATTGTGTATAGGAAAACGGACAGTAACTGCAGTATGCAGTTAAGCAATGGGAGAAAATTGTCTTTTTTCAGTTTCAACTTCAATTATTATAAAGGGAAAGTCTTTTATTTTTTGGCTCACTCTTAATTGTCCCATGTAGGCCTATATATTAAAATATACTTTCCCCGATTTTTAAGGAAATCTGATGCAAGACCTCGCCGTACAGGAGCACTAAACACTGCAAGGTATTCCCAAAATCTCACTCGATTTACGGCGAAATACACTGACATGCACCCCGTGTGATTAAAGTAGCGTGCTATAGACGGCCCTCACTTGATAGTCAGTCCGATTGACTTGGCTCAAATGGTATTTACTAGAAATAGATTCTGCTCTCTAAAAAGGAATTTGATTGGTTACAAAATGCCGTCGTACCGGAGGAAAAACCATACCCTCTTCCAGTACAGCCCTGCTTAGTGTGTTGTGTGGTAATGTATGCATTGTGCATTGACCTCGAACGCCTCTGTACACACAGCGTGCACACACTGGAGTCGAGTATAATTTATTTAAAGAGACTTTCATAGGAAAACTTTTCCATATGTTTTTCGGCTCTCACCCAAAGATTCCATTTAAAAAAAAGGTCATGTTCTCACCCAATGACCCCATATTTTTAACATTTTGCTCTCACCGAATGCCAAAAATCATGCTCTCACCCAATGACCCCATATTTTTAACATTTTGCTCTCACCGAATGCCCCTGGGTGCGAAAGTGTCAGCCCTACACCTAGGCCTATTTCCATTTCAAATTGAAGTGCCCCCCCCCCCCCGTCGGATTCACTCCAAATTCGGAAATAATTGCGTTTGAACACCTGATGCACGGAATGGTGTCACTTCAACCTGTTGTAGTTCTCATCTCATTAAATTTTTCATTAAAAAAGTTGATCTCTGCATGGAGGAAGGTCCTCTCTATTTACTGACCAATCAGGAAAAAGTTTGGTTAATGTTTTCCGGTAGAATCAGGAATTTCTTGAAACACCCTGATATAGGCCTACATTTGGATCAAAAACAAGTATGTACGCCATTTAACAGGCCTGGGATTTCTTGTATCGATCAGTTTCTCCATAGACAATACGTGTGTGAGTGCACGCACACAGTAAATGAAAAATCGTTCTAGTGGAAACTGTATGGACAGTGGGCATTCCTAATAATAGTTTCTCATGCTTTACTGTATAAACTGCAGTCTGCAGATATACTGCTCTCTTTTCAGTATGATTCTATTATAAAGTTGTAATTTATTGGTTTCATTTTCTCCCAAATCATTTTTCGGGGGCGCTATTTCAAAAGCATAAGTGGTAACACAGGCTGTCTCGATCTCACAAATGGACCACAGGCTACGCGGCACATGCGCACTACGAAATTGCGTAACTTGTCCGCCATCCTATTGCCATTGTTATATATAAATGTGCATTGCAATCTGATCGATCTGGCGTGTATTTTTACAATTATATTCCAGATCACAGTTTTCTCGCTGCAGAAGTAACATTTCATCAACGTGAGCAAGTCAAACCGTATGTAGTTGTCATATCAGATTATCAGGTAACGTTATACGTTTTGCACGGGTAGATTAGGGGTGTTGCAATTTTTATTATAATTATTATGATTGTAGGTATGCTAGGTGAATTCAAATTTGCCATCAAACTGCATCATTTTACATATCAAATTAAAGCCCTTGAGTAAAGAAAGCCAAAACTGAAAACATTTTTGTCATTTTTCTTTCCGTAACAAAGTTACATCTTGTCGAAGATTGACTTTCATCAAAAAGATTCTGCTAGCAAAATTCCCCAAAACAGCATTTAGTTAGACATGTCCACATTGCTTATTATAGAGGGCGACATTCAATCCAAAAAGTTGTGTCCACAGTAGCTCACAGTCGATGGCTTAACTGTGTAATCCCCATAGGGAAATACAAAAATTTGAAATTTGGACACCAGAAACTTGACGACGTAGTCTAAAAAGTGCTGGTATTTTATCCTTGATACAGAAGTCAGCATGCAGTGAAAGTTAGATTTCATAAAATAAAATCGCCTTTGTGTAAAATGGATCATCGTGGTAAAAAATGGTGCATTACATGCTTTTTTGTACAGTAAGTCAGTGTATTGGCATTGTCAATGATGGGCGCAAAAAAGTGCAGTTTTTTAAAAACAGACATTTGCCCATAACTTCGCTAATTTTTGACCTACAGACATGGTTGACCCCTCATTTTTTAAGTTAAATAATCACCTTTTTAAACAAAATAATTTCAATGTGAAATATCCTACTTGAAAATTTTGTGAACATGCCTGATTTAGTAGGTATGCTAGGTGAATTCAAATTTGCCATCAAACTGCATCATTTTACATACCAAATTAAAGCCCTTGAGTAAAGAAAGCCAAAACCGAAAACATTTTTGTCATAGCACTTTCCGTAACAAAGTTACATCTTGTCAAAGATTGACTTTCATCAAAAAGATTCTGCTAACAAAATTCCCCAAAACGGCATATAGGGGTGTTTCTAGATCTTAGTCTCATGGCGATAGCAGCTTTTTTTAATGGAACTGCTATCAAAATCCTCTAAAATTCCATGTGCGACTTGATTATCACCATAAAAATCATATATTTGGGTCAAGTGAAGTATAGAAAACATATTTATGTAGGTTTCCTTCACCGACCTATTTTCGAAAAAAATTCAAATTTCTATGTAAATATGCATTGTGTTTGGGCCCGGTCTCGGCGAATTTCGCTGACTAGCAAATGTGTTAACTAAGGTTTGCCTGGGATACCTACATTTAGGGGTGTTTCTAGATCTTAGCATAGATGAACTCCTGGATGGGGCAGCTAAATTTAATTAGCATGAGGCCACATTGATATGTAAATAGCGTATTGTTATTTAAATTTGTGCCCAGACGTATTGAGGGCGACAGTCATGTTATCCAGACGGAGAATGGCTGCATATGCCGGGCATGTCAATTTGCTGAGTGAAGGCTGATAATCGCCTTTCTGTATAGGTAATAAGCTAGTATATTTCGTGTACCAGTTGGTTATAACAAAAAATTAGTATCATATTAAATATATTAAATGTATAAACTTTGAAATTTACATGAATTTGAAGAGCAGAGCTTGAAATCTAGCTAAGTCAGGTGATGTGAAATTCTGCTGCGTGACCTCCTCTGCGTGGTAGAATTATATTCATAAAACATTGAATTTAACAGATATCATGGGCAGCCAACCACGATTTATCAGCATTTAAAATATATGTTTTTTTTAACAAAGATAAATAATAAATGGCAATTAACTATCCTGAAATCTTAAAATGTTGCCACGTGATTTTCCGACCACATGATATGTCAACATGTGACCACTATTCAGATTTACCGTAAATATTTAGAGTATTGTTGCACGGCTTGCACATACACTGTGCATTTCTTTACCTCCGTATAAAATCAATAATTCATGCTGGGAGCCAAGTAACATTCTGTCTGCTCAGTGCAGATTGGTATTTTATTTTACTTGAGAGCATAATAGAAATACATAAAACGAATGGGCCGCCATGATCGAAGGTCAGGTCGGGTATCAAATATTATAACTTGAATACTACTTACATTTCACACCTTGCCTCTGTCACATATTTCCTTCATATTATTGACAGCAAGTCCTAATTTTGACTTTGCTATTGCAAAATGTCATTTCATATTAAATTAGTAGACTTTCTTTGAAAAAACATATCACTGGTGCCTGATGGGAATACCCGTCCGCCATTTCATTAAACTGGATCGTTTTAGCCTGGTTTGTGCCCAGATGTATTGGGGGCACGCTATAGTCTCATTGAACAGGCAAAGTTCGCAAAACTAACAACGTTGTTATTTGCCAAACTCAATTAACATGATCCAAGGGGTCGAACATGAATTATTCATAACGAGCTATAACGGATCGATAACTGGCCTCACTTTCTAGCTAGTAAACCAGCTGAATTTTTCATAGATTTTATGCTAATAGAACAACCGTGAATTTAGTGTCACCCCTTGATCTTAGTCTCATGGCGATAGCAGCTTTTTTAATGGAACTGCTATCAAAATCCTCTAAAATTCCATGTGCGACTAGCTCATCACCATAAAAAATCATATATTTGGGTCAAACTCAAGTGAAGTATAGAAAACATATTTATGTAGGTTTCCTTCACCGACCTGTTCTCGAAAAAAATGTAAATATGCATTGTGTTTGGGCCCCGGTCTAGGCGAATTTCGCTGACTAGCAAATGTGTTAACTAAGGTTTGCCTTGGATACCTATATTGTGTATTGTGTACCCCAGTCTGGTGAATTACATGTATACCATAGATGAACTCCTGGATGGGGCAGCTTTAATTAGCATGAGGCCGCATTGATATGTAAATAGCGTATTGTTATTTAAATTTGCGCCCAGACGTATTGAGGCGACAGTCATGTTATCCAGACGGAGAATGGCTGCATATGCCGGGCATGTCAATTTGCTGAGTGAAGGCTGATAATCACCTTTCTGTATAGGTAATAAGCTAGTATATTTCGTGTACCAGTTGGTTATAACAAAAAATTAGTATCATATTAAATATATTAAATGTATAAACTTTGCAATTTACATGAATTTGAAGAGCAGAGCTTCGAAATGGTAAAGTCAGGTGATATGAAATTCTGCTGCGTGACCCCTCTGCGTGGTAGAATTATATTCATAAAACATTGAATTTAACAGATATCATGGGTAGCCAACCACGATTTATCAGCATTTAAAATATATGTTAATTAACAAAGATAAATAATAAAGAGTACAAATGGCAATTAACTAGTAAACAAGCCTGAAATCTTAAAATGTTGCCACGTGATTTCCCGAACACATGATATGTTAACATGTGACCACTATTCAGATTTACCGTAAATATTTGGAGTATACTTGCACATCATGCACATACACTGTGCATTTCTTTACTCGTATAAAATCAATAATTCATGCTGGGAGCCAAGTAACATTGTCTGCTCAGAGCAGATTGGTATTTTATTTTACTTGAGAGCATAATAGAAATACATAAAGACGAATAAGGCGCCATGATGGAAGGTCCATTAGAAAGGCATATTGGAAAAAACCTCGAATTAATTATATCTCATGAGCGAGCACCAAGCCACTAGTTCTCGCAGCATAAAGACATAGATTAGCTTATTTGCTTTGAACCCCAAACATGTTCAATTATCAGACAAATTCGCAAAAGCATGTCACCAAAAGACTACTCAGCATAATCTACCCCCCCCAGGTATCAGTTGGCAGTATTCTCCAATTAAATCAAGAGAAAAAAAACGTTTTTTGTATGAAATACGTTTTTTTGACCAGTTCAATATGATTCAAAAACACAACTGGGAAAATGTAGAAAAGAAGAAGAAGAAAAAAAAAATTCCGGAGAGGAGACTTGGGTGGGGTTCGAACCTACATGTAGATTAAGAGACGCATGCAATATACGCCTGATATAAAAATTACGATACAGCGCGCTAATCGATTGCGCCACACAGGCAAGATATATATTTGAGGTAAAAAGACAAATTTAATGAACAAGAAGTCGAAATTGTTTATAAAACTAATTTATATCTCTCATCTGTGTTTTATTTGCAGTGATTAACAACAGAAATCAAACTAAATCCATATTTAAGCACACAAAATACAAAACAAAGGCAATTTAAAGTCCCTCTTTTTTTTTTTAAGTGGGGGGGTGTATGAAACAAGACGCAGCCGCGAGGCGTACATAAAAATAACATTTCTTGAAAACAATGCGCCATGTTTATGCACGATATATCATGTCCGACTGCCTTAGGATTGTTCAACTTTTGTATGTTACCCTAAAATGATGCAATACAAATATTTGTCTTGAAATGCAAGCATATTATGCTCATTTTTAGGGTTTTAGAGACCTTTAGTGACGTTGCCCTTCCGGTCCGTTGGAAGTGATTTGCCTCCATGTAACTTGATACTAAATCAGACAGTGTCTGACACGATTTTAATTTTTTCTGTTCTGGTGTGATTTTCTATTTTTTTTAAGCAAATTTCATGGGGGGGGGCAGGGCGGGTGAATGACTTTAACTCTTTGGCTTTTTCCCAAAATGATTTCCTAATGATAGTATCAAAGAAACTTATCTTAACCGTATAGGCCTATTTGCTGAAAAATTAAACAAATGTACTAATTTTCAAAATTTCTACTTAAAGCCAGGGGGGGGGTGTTTTGCAACATGAATATTATAGGCCTACTAATAAAACGCAGATATTTTTCCACAGAAATTCCTTGACCAGAATCTTTTTTCTAGAATGCTCAAAACTTGGGGGGGGGTGTAGAACATGGATTTTGTTCATTTTTTCATTTTTATCTCATTTCCTGTTGTATACCAATAGGCGCGAGATTCAAACATTCTAATAATAGGCCTATTCACCAAAGGCAGTGATGCTCACAACTCTATTGTAATATATAACTCTTGGTTTTCTCCATGATCACTTTGCAATGCAGGTCGGGTATCAAAGGTTATTATAACTCAAATACTACTTGTATTTCCCACCTTGCCTCTGTCACATATTTCCTTCATATTATTGACAGCAAGTCCTAATTTTGACTTTGCTATTGCAAAATGTCATTTCATATCAAATTAGTAGACTTTCTTTGAAAAAACATATCACTGGTGCCTGATGGGAATACCCGTCCGCCATTTCATTAAACTGGATCGTTTTCGCCTGTTTTGTGCCCAGATGTATTGGGGGGGGGGCGCTATACTCTCATTGAACAGGCAAAGTTCGCAAAACTAACAACGTTGTTATTTGCCAAACTCAATTAACATGATCCAAGGGGTCGAACATGAATTATTCATAACGAACTATAACGGATCAATAACTGGCCTCACTTTCTAGCTAGTAAACCAGCTGAATTTTTCATAGATTTTGCGTTGCTAATAGAACAACCGTGAAAGCGTCATCATCCCTATATCTTCGTGTCAAAAATAGTATAGTACAGCGAATCCTCTCGAATGTCTATTTTTGGCAGGGCGAAAGGGGGGGGGAAGCGATTTTTGGCACAGATATTTCGGACACCATTTCTATATTACACTCTAAAAAGGTGTAGGAATACGTTAAAGAACACCGTCATTAAAATATGCAAATTTTCCTGCTCACTGTGCTCGCATTATATGATAACACAATTTAAGGGTTTACATGGTTTAAATTCGGGTTCCCCAAAATCTTGCATGGGGGGCAAAGATTTTTGGCACGTCAAAGGGGGGCAAGGTTTTTGGCACGTCAAAAGGGAGCAAAGATTTTTTGGCACTGTCAAAGGGGTGGGGGCAAGCGATTTTTGGCAGACCATTTTGTAAATTCACCACCCCAGGAGTACACATTATTATTGCACAGCCCCTTAGGGTCGACCATGGGTCTTCTTCTTCTTTCCGTTACTGTGCATAAACCTCCTACGAGTAAAGTTGAGTATACTCGCACAAATGGTGGCAGGCTCTCACACATAACAGGCATGAGACTCAAAGGCATAAAAAGATACAAGTTAAAAACAGACTGGAAGGTGGCTTAGGCAAGGCCGTAGCAAGGTTGAAAAATGTGGGGCGGCCATCACAAATGTGGGGCGGCCAAATTACAAATATATGCCCAAATTGAAATAAAGATATAAAGAAAAATATCAAATTTCTCATATTTGAGACTAATTAGGCAATTTTTTGATGATATATTCGGAAATACACTGAGTTGGAAATTCTAATTTCATTATGTTTATAGAGGGCCTTTCCCTTGAGATCAATATATTTCATGATCATGATGATTATCATTACCGTAATAAAAACACTGTAGACTACCAATATCATGCTGTATATTATTTATGTCAGTAATTCCATTAGGAATTAGTCACATTACAAAAAACATTACATTGTACATGTTCTTTTTGCATGATTGCTTGAAAGGGTTGACATTTTATGTTATACATAAGTTTTAAAGAATTTGATTTTCCAAATATATCAGGTCACCTTCCATCAATGATATCAAAATGCATTCAAATTAGATGCTTCACATTCGAGGCTAGAGAACATTGCATTCGAAGCATGATACGGTGTAAAACAATGGAAGTTCAGAAGTAAACACAGCCGATCACGACAGGCGATCGTATCAAAAATGTTGCTAAAATTGCACCCCAACAAATATATAAAGAGGTGAAAAAGATGTTTCAATCAGGGTTCAGTTTTTATTGGGACACACTGTATACAAGACATAGATGTTATCAGCATGCATAAACAAACTTTGTTAAGGGGGCACTATACCCCTGCCCAGTTTTGTGCCTATTTTTGTATTTTTCTCAAAAATTATAACGCATTGGTGACAAGTAAGATATGTATATTATAGGGGCAATTTTATTTCAACACAGGCAACAGTTGTGGAGTTACAGTCAAAAATGAGGGAAAACCAATATTTGATCAATAAATCAATAGCTACTTGCCTTGAGTTGCTGAATTTTCAGTGCAGTAGTTGTAGTCATTGCCCCTATACTATACATATCTTACTTGTCACCAATGCGCAATAATTTTTGAGAAAAATGCAAAAATAGGCACAAAATTGGCCAGGGGTGTAGTACCCCCCTTACATGTAAGTCTTGCAATGAGTGAAGTTACAATGTAACTTCACTCATTGCAAGACAATTTAAATAAACACCTCAAATAAAGAAAGTCCGCAGTAATGTAACCCGTCCTACACCAAAACCTGATCTTGTTATGACAATTTGATCGAAAAGGTCGTGTGCAGAATCTTGTTAGGTGCAATTTGATACCAAATTTGGTACCAAAACTCTAGATTCACAGAGATTGATACCAGTTTATGAAATTTGGTGCATTTTCAAAAGTTGCAAATTAAAAACGGACCACGCGGACATGTAACTTAGGTGAATGGCAGAGCGCGACCATTGACATAGCCCGAAACAACCGCTAGGTCATATCGATCGCATCGTGCCCTAGTATTCATCAGTAAAGCACTGTAGCAATCCATGCGTTTTAAATTAACAATTGAATAAAGCGCGCACTTGGGATAGTCGACAGGGGCCATCGTGGGCAAGCAAGCTTGACCATATTGCCACGCTAAGCTATTTCGACCGTGGGCTTCGTTCTGATTTGCAACTTTTGAAAATGAACCAAATGCCATAAACTGGTATCAATCTTTGTCACCTTTGAGTGTTTGGTAGCAAATTTGGTATCAAATTGGAGCTAACAAGATTCTGCATACGACCGTATCAATCAAATTGTCATAACAAGATCAGATTTTGGTGTAGGACGGGTTACATGACTGCGGACTTTCTTTATTTGAGCATTTTATATTTGCATTAACAGAGATATATATCAATGGCTATCCAGTGGTATTTTGTTTCATGCTGCAAGAATCCACTTGGATTTTGGCAACAGCATTGTACAAGAATCTTTTGTTTAGATTCACTCAAATCAGTTTTGGAGAATCTCTGCAAGATAGAGTCTTGGATTTTCTACAAATTTCTGAGCCTGTTATCAGATTCTGATAAACATAAGAAATCTATTGCCTTACAAAAATTATGATTTTTCCATGTTCCCCATCAAAACAAATCTGGTGGTGGAATCCTATATCTAGTACTTTTAAAATGCAAGTTCATTTCAAATCCTTTGTTGGGATCTTACTTTTTAAGGCCACATTACTCCAGTAAAACTTGTCATTATCTAAGGTATCAGGGCATAATATAACCGGTATCACATCGCATTTTGCTACACAATCTAGCCAAATTGCTATGCAATCACACAAACATATGTCATTGCTATACATAATTATTGCTATACAAATGAAACTTTGTCACAATTTTGCTATGCAAAATTCTGACACTATTCATTTATTTCATTTATTCATTCATTCATTTATTTTTTTCACTCATCAAATAGCAAAAAAATAGGATACATACAAAATCATAATACAAGTGAGAGTGAAGGAATCACAGGAAAGGCCAAGAAGAGGCCTGAAAGTCTGTGATCCCTTGATTGGTTAATTCATCATTTGACATGGCAGCAGATTGTCATTTCAATAAAGAAGCAACAGTAAGCTGTCATATCTCGATATGAATTAACCTAAATACATGAAAAATAACAGTAAACAATAGTAAATAAGAAAATGCACAATACAAGTAAGTAATATAAAATATAAATATCCAATGTGGTCATATAAAGCAGATACAATAAGAATTAATAGTAACTATGCATAAGATATTTTTTAAATACTTGGCAGAATTATGCCCTGTAAGGTATACTTTGATAAGTTTTCCAACTATGTTTTACAAATGATGTAATTGTTTGTTTCTTTGTGTTGTTTCCCTTTTGTTGAACTTGATTGTTTCTGTATATCCGAAAGATTTCGGAGCGTCATTGTATTTGTCGGCTGCTGCATTGAATATATCCTCATTTGCCGGGATATTCTTGCTTATTATAGGGGGTGGTTGGATTTGGTGTTGATGTAAACTGGTGGGTTGTTAGGTTTGTAATGTGGCTTTAATATGAGACTCCCATCCATGAGACCAAGAAAGTTTACCGATTTTAGGTTAGTTTCTACTTTTATTTTGAGTCCGAATTGGTGAAATTGCTTAGTGATTTGCTTTCTTATTCTGTCCGCTTTACTTCTGGAGAATACCGCAAGGCCGTCAACTCGGCATAATCCGACACTTTCTATGCCTTTTCTATGCCCAAGTTGGTTTCTAGTTTGCGGAGTATGTACAAGCTCACATATTTCTGCTCCATCGTACACGCCCATTGCCACATTGATTGTGTTGTTGGTTACCCGTTTCATCTACATTTGTATACTCTGCCATAGTTGTCAAGGAGCAGGGTCTTCTTAGCATGCATAATTGTATCATATTTAAATTCTGTTATTTTCATGAACCCTTTGGCCTGTTCTAGTGTCTTCTTGAGGAGGTTCTCGGAAATTGACGGATAGTAGTCTACAATGTCAAAAGTGATGAAGGATAGTGTACTCTTTTCTGGTAGATTCATGAATCAGTCTAGGACAGCATCTGTGTTCCTCCATTGTTTCACTTTTGTTTTTTGTCTAATCTCATTGTTGATACGGTCCAACATTATCTTGCTTGCTCTGCCAATTTCGCAATTTGTTGGGTTAGTATTTGTTCGCTTAGTATTGTAGCATGTGTGGCAGAGTGGATAAGGCGCCCGACTCATAATCCATAGGTTGCGAGTTCGAGCCCCGCTTGTGCCAACGTGTTGTGTCCTTGGGCAAGGCACTTTATCCTCATTGCCTACTGGGGGTTGGGTTGGATTGGATGTTTGTATAGTTGTTTCTTAATGTTGCAATATTGGCGCTGATTAAGCTGCTGCCTGCAAATTGCATTGTGTCTGTTTAGGTGTGTTTAACGTACAATTCTAGCAATTTGACCTGCTGGTCACCATTAGAGTTTGTAATAAAACCTTCTGGTGGGTTGTTAGGTTTGTAATATGGCTTTAATATGAGACTCCCATCCATGAGACCAAGAAAGTTTACCGATTTTAGGTTAGTTTCTACTTTTATTTTGAGTCCGAATTGGTGAAATTGCTTAGTGATTTGCTTTTATTCTGTCCGCTTTACTTCTGGAGAATACCGCCAGGCCGTCAACTCGGCATAATCCGACACTTTCTATGCCCTTTCTATGCCCAAGTTGGTTTCTAGTTTGTGGAGTATGTACAAGCTCACATATTTCTGCTCCATCGTACACGCCCATTGCCACATTGATTGTGTTGTTGGTTACCCGTTTCATCTACATTTGTATACTCTGCCATAGTTGTCAAGGAGCAGGGTCTTCTTAGCATGCATAATTGTATCATATTTAAATTCTGTTATTTTCATGAACCCTTTGGCCTGTTCTAGTGTCTTCTTGAGGAGGTTCTCGGAAATTGACGGATAGTAGTCTACAATGTCAAAAGTGATGAAGGATAGTGTACTCTTTTCTGGTAGATTCATGAATCAGTCTAGGACAGCATCTGTGTTCCTCCATTGTTTCACTTTTGTTTTTTGTCTATATCTCATTGTTGATACGGTCCAACATTATCTTGCTTGCTCTGCCAATTTCGCAATTTGTTGGGTTAGTATTTGTTCGCTTAGTATTGTAGCATGTGTGGCAGAGTGGATAAGGCGCCCGACTCATAATCCATAGGTTGCGAGTTCGAGCCCCGCTTGTGCCAACGTGTTGTGTCCTTGGGCAAGGCACTTTATCCTCATTGCCTACTGGGGTTGGGTTGGATTGGATGTTTGTATAGTTGTTTCTTACTGTTGCAATCTTGGCGCTGATTAAGCTGCTGCCTGCAAATTGCATTGTGTCTGTTTAGGTGTGTTTAACGTACAATTCTAGCAATTTGACCTGCTGGTCACCATTAGAGTTTGTAATAAAACCTTCTGGTGGGTTGTTAGGTTTGTAATATGGCTTTAATATGAGACTCCCATCCATGAGACCAAGAAAGTTTACCGATTTTAGGTTAGTTTCTACTTTTATTTTGAGTCCGAATTGGTGAAATTGCTTAGTGATTTGCTTTCTTATTCTGTCCGCTTTACTTCTGGAGAATACCGCAAGCCCGGGGACCGCAAGGCCGTCAACTCGGCATAATCCGACACTTTCTATGCCCTTTCTATGCCCAAGTTGGTTTCTAGTTTGTGGAGTATGTTCAAGCTCACATATTTCTGCTCCATCGTACACGCCTATGGCCACATTGATTGTGTTGTTGGTTACCCGTTTAATCTATACTCGGCGATAGTTGTCAAAGAGCAGGGTCTTCTTAGCATGCATAATTGTGTCATATTTAAGTTCTGTTATTTTCTGCGCTAGTCCGAATTTGAATTGGGGGAAACACTGCGTTAGTCTGATATTCGGACTAGCGCAGTCAGTGTTTTTCAGATTCGGACTAGCGTGGTAGTTTTCAGTTTCGGACTAGCGCCATGGTTTTCAGTTTCGGACTAGCGCAGGGTCGGACTGAAGAAGTGTTTTCCAAATTTGGATTAGCACAGTGTATTTCGGATTTGGACTAGCGGCGTGGCGGACTGAAAACTGTGTTTTCAGATTTGGACTAGCGGCATGTCGGACTGTTGCAGTGGTTTTCATTTTTGGATTAGCACATGCTTTTTTCGGACTAGCGCCATGCTTCATTTTTGGACTGACGCACCTCTAAGTTTAGGGAATTTGTGTTGTCGGACTAGCGGCGTGTCAGACTTGCGGCCTGTCAGACTGAGCGGTGCACCCCCATTATCTCGCTTGCTCTGCAAATTTCGTAATTTGTTGGGTTAATAAGTCTATACTTAGTAAGTATTGTTCTCAAATTTGTCCTTATGATTTTGTAATGTTGCCTGTATTCATTCATTGCTATCCATCTTGTAAATGTTTTGTGATTTGTAAGCATTCACAAAAATCTTGTCAGATGAGTTGATATTGTACACGTCCCGTAAAAGCTTGGTTTGAAAACTGTTGTTCATTTCTTTGAATTGTTTTCAGTCTACATTGTATCATCTCGAACATGGCCCTTTCAAAGTCCTCCATTTCATCTTTTGGCGGTGGTGTGTTTTTGGATTTGAAGTTCCCATATAAGTTCTCATTATATGTCTCACTATCACTACTTACGGAGGTCGTTTTCATCTTTGTTAAGGAAGAAGTGGGCCTTCCACCTCATTCTTTTCACCACGCTCTCTACCTTTTCCAGAGTTGGGCATATAAATACTTGTTATTATTTTATGTTATGTTATGTTACATAACATTAATTAAAGAGTTATATTGGAGAAAGTGGTGTTTTTCAGATATAAGAAACAATACTCACTCAAGAAAAATATAAAATTGGATTTATGATCATCTTTTAATTGGGATTGGGATATTTCAGTGCGAGTACCTGTTTTGCATCTGAATATTTTCTGCTACATTGTATATGAATATATGAACGACCCAGATTGATGTGTTTTAAGTGTTAATAAATGTTTTCTTAACATTCCAGTTCTTATGGTCCAGAGATATATGGTGTGAAAACTACTACCAGGATTAAAAGAAGCCAGCCAGGTTCCTGGTTACATTGTGCTTGGTGCTCTTCAGGACAGCGTTTGCAAGAATTGGCTCCTGTGGTTATCTCAACGTGTGCATGACAACTTGAACTAAATCATTTATTGATGGACTCTTCTGACTGAAGTTCACAAGTCAACTGCATACTATTACAGGTGACAATGAAACTTTTGAGATCATTTTCTTGTACATATTGTGGAATCAACCATTATTCCTTAGACAAACTTAAGGCCCATGTTAACAGACATATCAAGAAATATGTGCGGGCTCAAAATCACCAAAAAAATGTGTTTTGCCTGAAATATTTTATTCATAAAGGTAACCTGACAAAAGACACCAAAAAGAAGCCATATCAGTGTGAATATTGTCAGAGATGCTTTGCGTACAAATGTGACCTGAAAATACACATCAGAATTCACACCAAAGAGAAGCCATTTCAGTGTGAATATTGTCAGAGATGGTTTGCATACAATAGTAACCTGTTAGTACACATCAGAATTATTCATACTAAAGAAAAACCTTACCAATGTGAATATTGTCAGAAATGCTTTGCCGTAAAGCAGTATCTCCAAAAGCACAAGATTACTCACACCAAAGAGAAACCCGGGGAGAAACCATATCACTGTGAGTTTTGTCAGAGATGCTTTGCGCAAAAAAGTATCCTGACAAAACACATCAGAACTCACACCAAAGAGAAGCCATATCAGTGTGAATATTGTCAGAGATGCTTTTCGATTAAGAGTAACCTGTCAGTACACATCAGAACTCATACTAAAGAGAAACCGTACCAATGTGAATATTGTCAGAAATGCTTTTCCTCAAAGCATTATCTTCAAACTCACAGGAATACTCACACCAATACTCACACTAAAGAGAGACCATATCACTGTGAGTATTGCCCAAAAGGTTTTGCAAATAAGAGTAGCCTTAGAATACACAGGAGAATTCACACCAAAGAGAAACCATATCAGTGTGAGGACTGCCAGGAATGCTTTGCTTACAAAAATAGCCTCAGAAACCATGTCAGAACTCACAACAAAGAGATGCAACCATATCACACCGAAGAGAAGCAACATCATTGTGATTATTGCCAGAAAGATTTTACACAAAAGGGTCACCTTAAAAGTCACATCAAAAGAGTTCATCTCAAAGAGAAACCATATGAGTGTGAATATTGTCAGAAATGTTTCTCTGAAAAACATCATCTTGAAACCCATGTCAGAACTCACACAAAAGAGAAACCTTTTCAGTGTGAATACTGCTTAAAGTATTTTACTCATAAATGGTATCTTAAAAGTCATGTCAGAATTCACACCAAAGAAAAACCATATCAGTGTGAGGACTGCCACAAATGCTTTACTCACAAAAATAGCCTCATAAACCATGTCGGAACTCACACCAAAGACAAACAACCAATTCACACCGAAGAGAAACAATATCACTGTGATTATTGCCAGAAAGTTTTTACAGCTAAGAGTAGCCTTAAAAGTCACATCAAAAGAATTCACACCAAAGAGAAACAACCATATCAGTGTGAATATTGTCAGAAATATTTTACTCAAAAAGGTAATCTTGAATACCATGTTAGAAGTCATACGAAAGAAAAACCCTACCAGTGTGATTTTTGCCAAAAAGATTTCGCAAGTAAAGGTACCCTTAAAATACACCTCAGAATTCACACCAAAGAGAAACCTTTTCAGTGTGAATATTGCTTTAAGTATTTTACTCAAAAGGGTAATCTTAAAAAACATGTCAGAACTCACACCAAAGAGAAACCATAACTGTCAGTGTATGGACTGCCATAAATGTTTTGCTCACCATTTGATATGAACAACATTATAATAACATTCTAAAAATGGTGTAAAATTGTTAATTGTAAAATAACGTTATGTTAGAATATTTGCTGCTATTTAAAAAAAGATTTTTTAATGTTATTAAAATGCTTACGTAACATTTAAACGTTTTGTGCAAAACATTTTGTGTTTGCTGGGTTGTCATTGTTAATACTCTCAGAACAGGGGCGTAGCCAGCTTTCTTGATCGGGGGGGGGGGTTCAAAATAAAATTTCGGGGGCACAGACGAAAACAATTGCAGTTGCATCATACGATACATAGAGACTGTATGTCTTCGAGTTTTTCGAAAAAAGGCTTTATTGGGATGATGTGCACTATTTTACACTATTTTCGCCCATTATCCGGCTGAAAAGGGTTATATTCTTACAATGTATTTCACACTATTTTGGCCCTGAATTTTGCTAGAAAAGGGGCTCCTTGCCCTTCTTCTTTTGCTTTGCCCTCCAGATTTTCTCTTTCATTTTTTGTCAGGGGCACTTTTTCTTTCATTTTTTGTCAGGGGGGCACTCTGCCCCACGCTGGCTACGCTACTGTCTCAGAAATTTTTTGCAATATCTGGTAATCGTTAAAGTCACCTTAGGGCCCACACCACAACCAGTGGGGGTGCCACAGGTGGGGGGGGGGGGGGTCAGAATTCTTACCCCCAGTAAAAACCCAAAATTACAAACCATTTACTTTTTGCAGTAATTGTGTGCAAAATTTGTTGATTTTACTCCCCAGAAATTCACTTTTCCCCATGCCCCCCCCACTGACCATGCCTTACTATATACCTTGATAAATGAAGGATGGTCATTTCTGCAAAGTCAATATGCATATTGCAACTGTTATCTCAATCCTGAGTCAAAGCAACCATGTTAAGGGCTGGGGTATGAACGTTTGGACAGTATTTATTATGGGACATTAGAGCACATCAGACATATCGAATTGCATTCTGAATATGAAAAATGTCCTGATATCAAATAAATTTGATTTTTTGAAATTCGCAATGTAATGGCAAATGATTAAAAATTGATATTTTTGATATTTAACAGTACTCGAAGTAAACTTTATAAATCTGATGAGGTGGGATGAAAAGCCGACGATCAATTGAAAATTTTGACCTTTCGTATTGAAGATATGGAAAAAAAATTTTTTGGGGAAAAAAATCCATATCTTCAATATGAAAGGTCAAAATTGTCAATTGATCGTCGGCTTTTCCTTCCAGCTACATACACTTTAAGAATATATCATTAGATTTATAAAATTTACTTCGAGGACTGTTATATCAAAAATGTGGAAAATATCCAATTTTAATAATATGTCATAAAATTTGTATTATATCGTGAATTTCAAATAATTAAAATTATTTGATATCAGAAAAACATTCTTCGTATTTAGAATGCAATTCGATATGTCTGGTGTGCTCTCATGTCCCACAAAAAATACTGTCGAAACGCTCAAAACGCTCATTCCAGATCCCTTAATTTTTCAATCTTATGTTATGCATTGGTTTATAGACACTGGAATAAAAGCATAATGGGAATTCAAGATTATCTGCTGTGAATCCACACCAAAGAAAAACCCTATCAGTGTGAGTATAGTCAGAAATGATATTGGTGTTTTAAAAACGATGCATTACAAATGCAATAAAGAGAAATCTTTTTTTATTGTGAGAATTGTGAGAAATGTTGTGAATGAAGTTACTTAGTCCCATCCAGTATTGGTGTACATATATATAACTTGTTGAAATGGTATTTAAAGAAATGGTTATATCGACTAGAAGTGCCAGAAGTGGGTAAGTGAATTTTTACATGTTACTCATTTCGGCAACAAACGGACAGTTATCCATGGTAAATGCAAGTGATTTTGGGTATATGCATGGTCACTTAAGGTTGGTCTGAACCCTGGAATTATGGAAACTTTCGGGCCTCATAACTGCTAAATTGTTGTTCTAAAGTATATAAAAGTATACATATTTAGAATGGCAAAGACTTGATAAGTTCATCTGTGAGGTCAAATTTGGGCCAAAATGCCATTTTTGGCCCACTTCTTTTTCGTGGAACGTAACAAAAAACTTCTTCTGCCAAAATTTTTTTAAAATAATTTTTAAAAACTAGATACAAATATCTAGGAGCCGTTTTTTCATTTTTTTTTAATTTCGACCAACTTCGAGAAATTGAGGCCCGAAAGTTTCCATAATTCCAGGGTTCAGACCAACCTTAAAAGGCACAACATCTTATTTGGTCCTATAGCGCTATCGCTGCCCGAATAGGTACCGATGGTACCCTGAACATCTGTATAGTGCATTGGCTTTTTAAAATTTAAATAAAAAAAGCAACTGTCAATTATTGTGCTTGATAAAATTTACTACATCTCCAGGGAGTGATGTTAAGAGCCATTGGTACCTAGCGGGACACCGATAGTTTTATAGGACCAAATTCGATGTGGTGCCTTAAACAGGTAGTTAGACGCAAGTGACTATGCTTAGGGACCGTTCACAAACACTTGTAAAGGGGGGCCTGATGCAAAAAAATTCATCGCAAAAATTTTTGGGGCCCCCCTTTACAGACCTCAAAAATTTCAGGGCCCCCCCTTTTTGACATGAAAATTATGGGTCAACCCCATAGAAAAGCATATAAACTCAATTTTTCCAGGAAAATTTGTGGTCATATTTTTCAGGGTTTCCCCTTAGGAGGGTCAAAAATTTTCAGGGCCCCCTTTTTTGCATCAGGCCCCCCTTAAAAGTGTTTGTGAACGGTCCCTTAGACCCCAAAGTCACTCAAATAACTGTCCATTTGTTGCAGAAATGAGTTACATGTAAATATGCACTTACCTACTCCTGAAGCTTGCCACAATGCTGTCAGGGGGCTGGTCCTCCCACTGCTCGATTAAGCAAACTCTCTGTTGCTGGGCGCACGTTTTGTAGATCTAAAGCGTTTACAGTGTCTAAAAACAACAACATGCCCATGGAGATCTGTGAAGCAGAGTCTGTGTCTACAGTCTTGTTTCAAGTGTATCTTGAAAACATCTTTATTCCCATGTGGGGGGGGGGGGCAAAATCAACAAATTTTCCATAAAATTGCAGCAAAAAGTGGAAATTTTTGTAATTTTGTTTTTTACTGGGGGGGGCAAGAGTTCTGATGGGGGGCATTTTCTCCCTCATGCCCCCTGTAGCGCCGCCACTGTTCCCATGTTGATTTTTGTTGCTCACTTTTCTTTTTGTGCTTTGATTAGTATATATTATGTTTTTCATTGATTTGTATATATTAGGTTTATCATTGTAAAGCATTATGTTCTCAGTAGAGCGCTTAATGAATCTTTGTATGGATATAGTAATTTTTAGTCCAAAAGTGGCCTATTTTGTCAAAAAAATCTTCCTAGAATGGAGTTTCTAGATTACAGAAACACACAAAAGCCTGATATGTGGGCCTTATAAATTGTATGTCTAAAGTATATTAATGTATACCATATCAGAATGGCAAAGACTTGATGAATCCATACGTGAGATCAAATTTGGGCAAATATTCTCAGGTTTGGTGAAGTGATGCAAAAATGAATTAAAAAAATCGGTACTAGATATTTATATCTAGTTTGTTAAAAAATTTACTCAAGAATTTTTTTTACGTTTCCCCAAAAAATCTAGTGTTTTTGGGATTTTCTCAAAAATTTAGCATTTTTGCCCAAATTTGACTTCGCAGATGGATTTTCTAAATCTGCCCATTCTAAATATGTAAGGTTTTATAGACTTTAATAGACCAACAATGTTGCAGATATGAGGCCCACAAATTTCCATAATTCCAGGGTTTACGACAAACCTTAAGTAATTTTTGATAAC
Source organism: Amphiura filiformis (assembly GCF_039555335.1). Classification (NCBI taxonomy): domain Eukaryota; kingdom Metazoa; phylum Echinodermata; class Ophiuroidea; order Amphilepidida; family Amphiuridae; genus Amphiura; species Amphiura filiformis. Next base: position 1,141,122 of record NW_027305494.1, read on the forward strand.
ATGGTCATTCAGTTGAACTTTAATTGGATATTTTCTTGTTTTGAGAGGTAGGTCTCTAATAACCTAAATTTAAACTTTCGATTCAAATGTTTGATTAAAGTGGGTAATAAACGCCACCATTCCTTAAACATTCCTTACTTTGGCATCTACATTGTAACAGTTGATATCCTAAGTTTAAAAATTGCACTTCAGCTGCAAATGAACTCAAAGAAATACCCAATATTTGTGTGGTTTAAATGGTGTTAAAGCCATATTATAACATTTCTGTAAAAATAGATAAGTATTTATTTTCCATAAAATTTAATAGCTTTTACTGTCAGATATGTCCCCTTTTAATTTTGAGCCGAACAAGTGAGGTAAAGCATAGAAAATTGGAATTTACTACTAGCGCCCATGCATGTTACTCGAACTTACTTCCGTGGTTGTAATACTTTACGATCATAAGGGTGTCTGTGTATGTGTATCCGGCACGCCGTATACGTACTGTGCATACGTGTTCGACTAATATTTCCATTGTAATAATAAAACGCCGGTTCCATCGTTTTATTCAAAATCTCGGATTTTGACAAAACTACAGCACCTAAAGTCTTGATTTTTGTAGAGTATCTTTATTGACTAAAGTGTAATCGTGTACAATCGTGTAAAAACCAGAATTAAACATTTTTTTGAGGGCGTTCTCCTCAGCAAATGTTATAATGTGGCTTTAAAGCTTTCAATGAAAAAAAACTATGCAAAGTTTAGTATCAGAATAATTGTACAAGTTTTTTTTTAATGTATTTGGAATTTCCATAGGAGCTTTCATTTCCTTCAGAACCTTCAGAAGGGGGGATTCCCAAAATATGGGGGTGGGGGTCATAAATTTTTGGAAAGAAAAGTAGGGGAGGTCATAAAATTTTTAAATACCAAAATGTAGGGAGTCACAAACGGAACATCCCTCTATATCTAAGGACCGCTATCTCTAAGGTTCGCTCTCTTTAAGGTTCGCTATCACTAATATGTAGAGTCTATGGAGATGAGAATCCTGCTATCTCTAATAGCGCTACTTCTAAGATTCGATATCACTATTTCAGAATAAGGTTCGCTAGTTCTAAGGTTCGATATTACTAATTTCAAATAAGGCTCGCTATCACTAATTTTAAATAAGGTTTGTTATCACTAATTTTGAATAAGGTTTGCTATCAATAATTTATTGAAGGTTCGCTATCTCTAAGGTTCGCTATCACTAATTGCAATAAAGGTCCGCTATACCTAAGGTTCGCTATCACTAATTTAATTAAGGTTCGCTATCACTAAGTAATTAAGGTTCGCTATCTCTAAAGTTTGCTGTCACTAATTTTGATTAAGGTTCGCTATACCTTAGGTTCGTTATCACTAATTTTAAATAAGGCCCACTATCTCTAATTTTAAATAAGGCCCCCTATCTCTAATTTTGAATAAGGGCCACTATCTCTAATTTTACATAAGGTTCGGTATCTCTAATCTAAAGTGAGGCCCGCTATCTCTAATTTTCAATAAGGTTCGCTATCTCTAATTTAATATAGCATATAGGCATATAGCGGGTCTTATTTTAAATTAGAGGTAGGCTTTATTTTAAATTAGAGATAGCAAACCTGCAAACCTTATTTTAAATTAGAGATAGTGGGCTTTATTTTAAATTGGAGATAGCGAACTTTATTTTAAATTAGAGATTACAGATAGCGAGCCTTTTTTTAAAATTAGAGTTAGTTGACCTTATTTAAATAAGAGATAGCGAACCTTATTTAAAATTAGTGATATCGAACCTTAGAGATAGCGAATCTTAGGTAGCGGGCCTTTTTTCAAATTAGAGATAACTAACCTTGGGGATACTGGGCTAGGATACTAGGATACTAGGGATACTAGAAATTGCTGGCCTTATTTAAAATTAGTGATAGCAAACCTTAGATATAGCGTACCTTCAATAAATTAGTGATAGCTATAATATTAGTGATAGCGAACGTTATTTAAAATTAGTGATTTCGAACCTTAGAAATACTAAACCTTATTTCAAATTAGTGATATCGAACCTTAGGTATAGTGGACCTTATTTGTAATTAGTGATAGCGAACCTTAGAGATAGCAAACCTTTGAGATGGCGGTCCTTAGAGATAGCAATCCGGCGCTGTCACAAGATGACCACAGATAGTGTGTTTATTTTATTCAAAAAGACTGATTTCAATACAATTTTATCCTGTTTAGGGGTAAGGTGTATCAGTGGTGGTGGTGGGGGGGGTCATAAATTGTTTGTTGCTGAAATAGGGGGGTCTCAATTGTATTGATGCAGACTTTTGGAAAATTAGGGACACCTTCCAAAGAAAATGATAATCCCTGTATGATATTACTTGTGAGAGATACGATCATACAGTGGTTCAAAATGGTAAAGACACTTTTGAGACACATACCCTGTATTTACAGGGTGTCCCAAAAAAAAGAGGCCCCTCATTGCGCCCTCTTTTTCTCCTATTTCTGTATTAATTTGATTAAATATATTTTGGTATGCAAAGAAACCTTTAATCGTTAGCTTTAATAAACCAAAACAATTGTTTCAATCGGCTCACAACTTTTGAAGATATGCCCTTTTGAATAAAAGTACCCGTTTTTTACTCTGTCCACGGATAGCAAACAGAGTGGTTGGGATGGCTCATGCTGTGGAGTGGCCTGCACGATCACCAGACCTCACACCTCTTGATTTTTTTCTTTGTGGCAAAATCCAAGATCTTCGCAAGCGTTTTACTGAATGCATTACATAAGTATCCGGCGCACAAGGATGGTGCATAGCATAATTGATGCAATGAGGATCAGGGCTGAAACCTGTATTCGCCAAGGAGGCAACCAGGTAGAGAGCAGAGCAGCCCAGTAAACACACTTCAGAAGAACCAAAGACAAACCAAACAGCCTTTTAGGGCTACCTTATATCCTAAAAAGAGAAATGACTATGTTGTAAATAAAAAAAAAAGAAAGTAAGAAACAACAAAGTAAGAAAGTAAGAAACATAAGAAAACAAAAAGGCATAAATAACCAAGAAAAAATAAGTAATTGCAAGTAAAGCGAAAGAAGTCCCATTCGGCATCCATTTTACCCACAAATTAATGACACTATTTAACAAAATCCATTGCCCTAAACCCACCGGTAAAGCCCATTCCATAAATAAAGTTATTTTATAAAGTTATAATTGAGGAATGTATGTGTATTCCTTTTCAATCTTTGAAGTAGCCAAACCTTCTCCGTGGACAGAATGAAAAACGGGTACATTTCTTTAAAAGAGCATATCTTCAAAAGTTGTGAGCTGATTGATATAATTGTTTTGGTTTATTAAAGCTAACGACTCAAGGTTTTTTTACATACCAAAATATATTTGATCAACTTTTCAGAAATAGGAGAAAAAAGGGCGCAATGAGGGGCCTCTTTTTTTTGGGACACCCTGTAGATTCTTGAGCTAATGTCCTTTCCAAAAATGTATACTTTTCTATATCTTGCAGTGATTTATCTGTGGTGTGAAAGCTACAAAATACTACCAGGAAAAAGAAGAAGCCAGTTGGGGTCCATCGTCTTTTGCTTCCAGAAGGGCATATTTTCCAAGAATTGGCTTCCGTGGTTGGTTTGTGGTGTGCATAATAACTTGAACTAGGTACATCATTTACTGCTGTTGGAGTCTTCTTAAGTTCACAAGAATTGACTCCTAAAGTTCGTGTGAGGAGCTAGGAGTGCATGATAAACTTCAACTACATCTTTTGTTTCATTCTTCTAAAGTTTACAAGTTATCAGCAGACTTGCTATTGCAGGTGACAATGAAACTTTTGAGATCATTTTCTTGTAGATATTGTGGAATCGACCATTATTCCTGGGACAAATTGAAGGCCCATGTTAACAGGCATCGGATAAAATATGTACGGGCTCAACAACGCAAAACGTGTGTGTTTTGTCAGAAAATTATACCAAAAACTGGTGACCTGCAAGAACATTTGAATATAAACTGCAGGAATAACAAATGTGAAAACTGTTTGAAAAGTTTTTCAAATTATTGGGACTTACTTAACCACAGACTATTGTGTACTTCTGGTGGTATTAAAACCAATGTCAAAATTGGCTCCGGAAGGAAATGGCATCAGTGTGAATACTGCCCGAAGTACTTCAATCATAGAGGTGACCTCAAGAAACACACCAGAATTCACACCAAAGAGAAGCCATATCAGTGTGAATATTGTCAGAAATGCTTCACCCGAAAAGATCATCTTGAAATCCACATTAGAACTCACACGAAAGAGAAACCCTATCAGTGTGAGTATTGCCCAATAGCTTTTGCAGGTAAAAGTAACCTTAAAGAGCACCTCAGAATTCACACCAAAGAGAAACCTTTTCAGTGTGACTATTGCTTGAAGTGTTTTACTGTGAAATCTACTCTTCAAAGCCATATCAGAATTCACACCAAAGAGAAACCATATCAGTGTGAGTATTGCCAAAAGGATTTTACAACTAATAGTAACCTTAAACTACACCTCAATAGTCACACCAAAGAGAAAACATTTCAGTGTGAATATTGCTTCAAGTATTTTAATCAAAAGGGTAGTCTTAAAAGTCATGTCAGAACTCACACCAAAGATAAACCGTATCAGTGTGAGGACTGCCAGAAATGCTTTGCTCAGAAATCTCATCTTCAAAGCCACATCAGAATTCACACCAAAGAGAAACCTTACCAATGTGAGTATTGCCAAAATGATTTTGTAAGTAAGAGTAGCCTTAAACTACACCTCAGAATTCACACCAAAGAGAAATGTTACCAATGTGAGTATTGCCAAAATGATTTTATAAGTAAGAGTAGCCTTAAAATACACCTCAGAATTCACACCAAAGAGAAACCTTTTCAGTGTGAATATTGCTTCAAGTTTTTTGCTCAAAAGGGTAATCTTAAAAAACATGTCAGAACTCACACCAAAGAGAAACCGTATCAGTGTGAGGATTGCCAGAAATGCTTTGCTCAGAAATGCTCTCTCACAGCCCACATCAGAATTCACACCAAAAAGAAATGGTTATCAAGTGTTTAATTCAGAACACCAATCTCAGGGGACTGATGCACTTTGTGAACATAGTATCCAAAATAACCTTGGATAATATCTGTTCATACTAAGGATGAGCTATTTGGGGTTGTGTAATAATTATGAGTCAGGGTAGTGGGTGGAAATTGCAAAGCAAAAAATGCTTACCACACTCTTGGCTTACCCAAAACTGCTTGCTTCCCCCATGGCCTGTTATAAAACTTCTCTTTGGATGTTTACTGAGGTATGGAGAGTGTGGCCTTCAACACATAAAATTGGGAAGGGTATTTAGCATAACAAAGGGTTACTTCCCAACACACAGTGGAGCCAGGAAAGTGCCGGTTATTTGCATAGTAAATACACTATTTTAAAAATCCTTTTCTAATGCACTCGTGTATAAATGATATGACATGCTCCCCTCCTTTTAGCTGGGCAAAAACTTATTTCACCCTCTCCCAGGGCTCATAATTATTGCACAGCCCCTTCAGGGCTCTGGTAACAACATTTGCACAGTATTTTTGGTGGGACATGGGAGCACATCGGACATATCAAATTGTACTGTGAATACAAAGGAATGTCCAAATAATTTAGATTTTTTTAAATTGGCGATATAATACAAATTTTATGGCAAATTATTAAAAATATGTTTTCATTTTTTTCATGTTTAACAGTCCTTGAATTCAAATTTATGAATCTGTAATGATATGTATACTTGAAGTGTATGTAGCTGGGAGGAAAAGCCGACGATCATTTGAAAATTTTGACGTTTCGTATTGAAGATACACATTTTGGGGACAAAATCTAGATCTTCAATATGAAAGGTCAACATTTTCAAATGATTATCGGCTTTTCCTCCCAGCTACACACACTTTAAGTAAATATTACTTGATTTATAAATTTTACTTCAAGGACTGTTTTAAAATGTAAAAAATATCAATATTTAATAATTTGCCTTAAAATTTGTAATTTTCAAAAAATCTTAAATTATTTGACATTATGAGGACATTCTTCATATTCGGAATGTAATTCAATATGATTGATGTGCTCTTGTATCCCACAAAAATACTGTGCAAACGTTGTTACCAGAACCCAATAAAGGGCGATCTTTTCTTTTAGGCCACCCGAGCTATATAAGGTTAAAATTATGAATTTATCTAATTAAACTTTCGCATCAAGGTTAAACATGTTCTTAGCTATACAAACATACCTTTTATTTCTTAGAACAAGCTTTATTTTGTTCCAAAATCCACGTTTTTATCGCAGTTTTTGACGTAAAAGAGCTGAATGCACAGCCGGTGATGCAAACATCAAAACATTCGCGTAGCACGAGCGCTTGATTTACGCTCATTTTGACGATGATTCATGCTCGCGTATAAAGTATTTAAAAGCGCGTTTGACAGGTTTTTACTGCGTGATGCAATTTTGCATTATTAAAGATGGCGAATTTCTTCAAAAACGTGCTGTAGGCCTATTTTTCTTTTAAAAAATCCCTCATTTCACAAATTGTTTGCCATTTTCCACTCACCTGATCATCTTTTTATGTGACGGAAGTGATGCTGATTTAACGAAGATATGTTTCTTGCTTTTCCGATAGTTTTTAAATGTTTTTTGAGACAAAAGCTGCCTAGCAGAATACCCGTTTTTACTTGTTTTCAAAAAGTTGTTTTAACCTTGTTTTTTACCCCATAATTTCCCCCATTTATCGAAGCCCTGCCCTCCTTCCAATACATTAAACCTTGACTTCAAAGTGTTTGGCGACTGTTTAACCTTGATGCAAAATTAAACCTTGATGCAAAAGTAATAATTTAGTCCCTATATAGCGAGGGTGGTCTAAAGGAAAAGATCGCCCAATAAAGCTATTCTGAGGAGGGTGTCCACATTTATTTTTTTTACATGATTGTGATGTACTTTAATAAACTAACATATCATGCAAAAACATGACTCTAGTCTAGGTGCTGTATGTGTCCCGTCGTTTTATTCATACAGGTAACACAACTTCTAAGTTCCCCCCTAATACTTTTTAAAATAAGTTAAAAAATATTTTACAGAATGTAAAAATGTAAAAAGATATGTATAGCCCTGTTTGTTTTACCCCTGTGGACCAATTTATAGCGTCACACATCATTGCGTTCAGTCACAATGGTTAATTATGTAAGAAAAGAGACCGTTTTAAAAGTTGCACCTGAGCCCATAGCACAAGTTTTAAGTTCACCCTAAATACTTTTTTTTAATAAATCGAAAATGTTTAACGAAACGCAAACTTGTAAAAAGAAATGTGTAGCCTTATTTGTATTACACCTATGGAACAAATTATAGCGTCACACGTCATTGCGTTCAGTCACAATGGTTCATTATGTAAAAAAGAGACCGTTTTAAACTGTGTTAAAAACCTGCATCTGAGTCCATAGGATCCAACTCTCAAACAATTCAGTAGGCCAGGCCTATTCATGTGTTTGTTCAACAACTTTTTCTATACCTTTGTACAGGCGCTAAGTTGTTAATCCGTGATGAATCCACAATTTGCCAGTAGCGTATACGTGAATGCAAGTTAATGGAAGCGCGTATAGCGATACACGTCAGAAACATGCCATACCTGGAACTTGTGTGCGCCACATGTTGTTTTCATTATTTTTGAGGAAGCGGCTAAATATTGCCCTTTTATTCTGTAGTTCTTTTCCTGCTATCAACAGGAAAGCATCGATCTTCTTGTGTTTAGTGGCAATGACTAAACTGGTCATCCTCATGAAATAATCGTGTGAATTGGACGATCTTTAGCTTGTTTTCGTTGTTGAAAAGGATTCAATCATGTTTTAGCATTGTTCATCATCGATTAACGACTCGCGTCTGGCGCGTCTGCGTGGTTTACTTTGCGAGGGCAGCTAAAGCTAAAGGTTAAACTGTCCTCGCGAAGTAAACCACGCAGACGACGCAGACGCATCGTTGTTAGTCAGTGATGAACAACGGTGAAACATGATTGAATCCCTTATTACAGAAAACCTGACTGCTATGGGATCAGGTGCAACTTTTAAACGGCCTCTTTTCTTACATAATTAGCCATTGTGACTGAACGCAATGATGTGTGACGCTATAAATTGGTCCACATGGGTAAAACGAACAGGGCTATACATTTCATTTTACATTTTTACATTTCGTAAAATATTTTTCGACTTACTTTAAAAAGTATTAGGGGGAACTTAGAAGTTGTGTTACCTGTACAATCGAAATATTAATCTACTAGATACGTGCTGTTGATAACACTCTGTGTACATGGCATATGAGCCCGGGGGGGGGGGTACTCAGTACAAATGACCATACGGGGACGTGCCGCAAATATGGGTAGCATTTTCAGCCTTCTGGTATATCAATGACCCCTTTTTCAAAGCCTATTTTGGTATATGAATGGGTCCTTTTTTCAAAATTTTCTCGATTTTTTCGGAAAATAGCCCAATTTTTCCTTAATCTAGCCAAAATTTTCAAAATTTTCCCAAAATTTTGGGAAAATTTGTAAAAAACTAAGACAATTTTGGTTAAATTCGGCCGAAAATTTTGACTTTTGGTATATCAATGGGTCCAATTTTTTGAAAAATTGGTATATGAGATGGTCATAACACATCAACAGGATTGACCTCAGTCACAACCAACAGTGACAAGCATCGGCAATATAAACGCTGGAATTAAATTGTGATTTTCTTTACTTCGTTCAGTTGTTCAGCTCAAAATTTAAAGGGGACATATCTGACATTAAAAACTAACATGTTGTGGAAAAGAAATAAAAATCTATTTTTATGGAAATGTTACAGTATGGCTTTTAAAGTAGAGCCATAAGATTGCTGTGATACGGAAAATGCCAAATTTAAGGGTATACGAGGTATTGTTGGTTGAAGCAGCCAAAAAAAAACAAAACTTGAAAACTTGCTTAATTTATTGTTGTAAATGAGTTATGTACGTTTTACAAAAGTGTTGTTGTTTCAGCCCTCTTTACAACATAACTCAAGAACCACAGGACCTACAAAAGTATATCTGTGATATTTGAATTCTTCTACATGCTTTTTTTACTGCTGCTTTGACCAACAATATGTAGTAATCGTATGTAGCAAACAGAAAATAAGATTGAAATATTTAAAAAAGTGAATAAAATACAGAATTTGCAATAAAATAAAGTTTGTAATATATCTTTATTAAACTTCTTGTAAAACGTACAAAACATGGTAAAATACTCAAAACATGGAAAGCTACAAGAAAACAGAGTAAAAAGCACAGAAAGTGACATTGACAAAGCAGAATTTCAAAAGTTGAAATTAAGGCTTTGCTTTTAAGGTCAGGGCAAGTTGCAACATTGGGCTATTCCAGTTAAAATCCACACTACCCTTGTGGAAGATTCTGGAAATATCTTCCACAGGGGGAGTATGTTTTTCAAATGTAATTGATCAGTCGATCATTTTGAAAACCATAGTCCCCCTGTATTATGGCTTTAGCTATATCGTCCACAACTGGAGTGAGTATTACAAATGGAAGTTACCCAATTATCTATTCTATTCACTGAAAACTATTGGAAGACTTTAAAAACTATTGGAAGACTTTAACAGGGTAGTGTGGATTTTAAATGGAATAGCCCATTTGGGCCATCACTTTGACCATATGTATAGCTCTTCATCCATGGAGATAAATAAGGATAATTTACTGGATGGGCAATCTAATTTATTTTTGCCCCCCAAATTAGGGAAAATAATTTACTGGGTGGGCATCGGTAATTAATGGTCTCCAGGCGTTTGGATTTTCATAAATTTGTGTAGAATTTGGCTTTGATGTTAACAGTGGACTTCACCCATAAGTGCATCTTATGCTGATATTAGTTTATTCATGTAGCAACGTCCAAGAAACATTGTATACTGTATTATATTTCATTATATTTAAATTAAATTGTCCACCCAGTAAATAATCCTTATTTACCTCAATGGATGAAGTTGCTACTTACTGCTGATACGTCAATCACAATATTTTTCTGTGACCTTTGGTTTTTGACCTATGAACTCTTAGAATTCATAGGTAGGCCTGAAATGCACGATTTTAGTGATTTTGGTCATTTTGGCTGGTTCAGTTACATTAAGACCTTCGGGGTCTACTCTTAATTAATATATTTCTATTGAATTTGATAAATCAATAAAACAAATAAAAGTACGGATAAAAAGGTTTGATGAAGTAGCTATCTACTGCTGATGTGGGTGTTGATGAAGTAGCTATCTACTGCTGTTATGGGCTTTGATGAAGTAGCTATCTACTGCTGATGTAAGTGTTAACGAAGTGGATATCTACTGCAGATATGGGTTTTGATGAAATAACAATCTACGGCTGTAGCTATTGTTCCCAGCTATTGTTCCCATGAACCCAGATGATTGTGTCCCTAGTACAAAATATTGTCCCATGAGTAGGGGAAAGGCAGGGCCGTTACTAGGGATTTTGCCGCCTTAAGGGATCCAAAATGAGCGTTTATTGCGTTTCGACAGTATTTTTTGTGGGACATGAGAGCACCTCAGACCTATCGAATTGCATTCTGAATACGAAGCATGTCTTTCTGATATCAAATAATTTTCATTTTTTAAAATCACAATATAATACAAATTTTATGACAAATTATAAAAATTTGATATTTTTCACATTTTAGATATATAACAGTCCTCGAAGTAAATTATATAAATCTAATGATATATTCTTAAAGTGTATGTAGCAGGGAGGAAAAGCCGACGGTCAATTGAAAATTTTGACCTTTCATATTGAAGATATGGATTTTTTCCCAAAAAGACCTTTTTTTTTTGGTGTTTTGGGGAAAAAATCCATATCTTCAATACGAAAGGTCAAAATTTTCAATTGATCGTCGGCTTTTCATCCCACCTACATACACTTTAAGTATAAATCATCAGATTTATAAAGTTTACTTCAAGTACTGTTAAATATCAAAAATATCAATTTTAATGATTTGCCATAAAATGTGTATTAAATTGCGAATTTAAAAAAATCAAAATTATTTGAAATCAGAATGACATTTTTCGTATGCAGAATGCAATTCGATATGTCTGATGTGCTCTAATGTCCCAAAATAAATACTGTCCAAACGTTCATACCCCAGCCCTTAAGAAAAGCCTTATATTAATGTTCACGTGGGTGTTAGTGAAGTAGGAATCTACTGCTGATATTAGTGTTGATGGAGTAGCTATCTACTGCTGATATAGGTGTTGATGGAGTAGCTATTTACTGCTGATATTAGTGTTGGTGGAGCAGCTATCTACTGCATATAGGTGTTGATGAAGTAGCTATTTACTCCTGATATTGGTGTTTGATGAAGTAGCTATCTACTGCTGATATTAGTGTTGATGGAGTAGCTATCTACTGCTGATATAAGTGTTGATGAAGTAGCTATATACTGTTGATATTTTTGTTGATGATGTAGCTATCTACTAGTATTGATGAAGTCGCGATCTACTGCTGACATAGGTGTTGATGAAGTAGCTATAATACTGCTGATATTGGTGTTTGATGAAGTAGCTATCTACTGCTGATATTATTGTTGATGGAGTAGCTATCTACTGCTGATATAGGTGTTGATGAAGTAGCTATATACTGTTGATATTTTTGTTGATGATGTAGCTACCTACTGGTGTTGATGAAGTAGCTATACTGCTGATATTGGTGTTTGATGAAGTAGCTATCTACTGCTGATATTAGTGTTGATGGAGTAGCTATCTACTGCTGATATAGGTGTTGATGAAGTAGCTATCTACTGTTGATATTTTTGTTGATGTAGCTACCTACTGGTATTGATGAAGTAGCGATCTACTGCTGACATAGGTATTGATAAAGTAGCTATACTGCTGACGTAGGTATTAATGAAGTAGCCATCTACTATTGATAATGGTATTGATGAAGTAGCTACTTACTGCTGATACGTAGCGCCATAGGGGAGGGGTGTGGGAAGGGGGGGGGACGTCCCCCCAATTTATACCACAGGAAAATGGTCGAAAAACGGCTTGTGCCCCCCCCAATCAGACCCGGTGCCTCCCATCATGGTCGGTGCCCTCCCGCCCAATGGGCTATTCCAGATAAATTATGCCCTCCCCCCATAGAGGAGCTCGGATTTCCAGTTTTTTCAGCAAAAATAAAATAAATAAATAAAAAAAACAGTCAGGAATTCCGAGTTTTCTAGACAATTTCCAATGTTTTTTAAAATATTGCACCCACAGAGGAGTTTGGAAATCCGGTTACTTTTTTGATTGTTATCCACAATCTTGGAAATCTGGACTTTTCCTCATTCTGATGACATCCTCTATGGGTTGATGGCATATTTGTATCTGGAATTCCATACTTTTTTTACTTTCATCAATGGAAATCCATACTTTTTTACTGTAGAGATCTATCTCCTCAGTCCCTGTGAATTTAAATGGGCACTTGGAATTCCAGACTTTATTGATGGTTGACGTAGGATTTTCAGATTTTTGAAGTGTTGGAAGTTGACATCCTCTATGGGGGGAGGGCATATTTTATCTGGAATAGCCCAATATGATGACCCACGCTACGCCACTGGATATTGGTATTGACAAAGTAGTTACCCACCGCTGATATTGGTATTGATGAAGTTGCAATCTACTGCTGATATTGGTTTTGATGAAGTAGTTATCCATTGCTGATATTGGTTTTGATGAAGTTGCAATCTACTGCTGATATTGGTATTGACGAAGTAGTTATCCACCGCTGATATTGGTTTTGATGAAGTTGCAATCTATTGCTGATATTGGTTTTGATGAAGTTGCAATCTACTGCTGATATTGGTTTTGATGAAGTTGCAATCTACTGCTGATATTGGTTTTGATGAAGTTGCAATCTACTGCTGATATTGGTTTTGATGAAGTTGCAATCTACTGCTGATATTGGTTTTGATGAAGTTGCAATCTACTGCTGATATTGGTATTGATGAAGTTGCAATCTACTGCTGATATTGGTATTGATGAAGTTGCAATCTACTGCTGATATTGGTTTTGATGAAGTTGCAATCTACTGCTGATATTGGTATTGATGAAGTTGCAATCTACTGCTGATATTGGTATTGATGAAGTTGCAATCTACTGCTGATATTGGTTTTGATGAAGTTGCAATCTACTGCTGATATTGGTTTTGATGAAGTTGCAATCTACTGCTGATATTGGTATTGATGAAGTTGCAATCTACTGCTGATATTGGTATTGATGAAGTTGCAATCTACTGCTGATATTGGTTTTGATGAAGTTGCAATCTACTGCTGATATTGGTATTGATGAAGTTGCAATCTACTGCTGATATTGGTATTGATGAAGTAGCTATCCACCGCTGATATTGGTATTGATGAAGTAGCAATCTACTGCTGAAATGGGTTTTGATGAAGTAGCTATCCATTGCTGTTATGGGTATTGATGAAGTAGATATCCACTGATGATATTGGTATCGATGAAGTAGCAATCTATTGCTATTGCTATATGGGTATTGGTGAAGTAGCTATCCACCACTGACGTAGGTATTGATGAAGTAACTATCTACTGCTAATATTGGTATTGATGAAGTAGCAATCTACTGCTAATATTGGTATTGATGAAGTAGCAATCTACTGCTGATATGGGTTTTGATGAAGTAGCTATCCATTGCTGTTATGGGTATCGATGAAGTAGATATCCACTGTACTGATGATATTGGTATTGATGGAGTTGCAATCTACTGCTAATATCCATGCTATCGGTGTTGATGAAGTAGCAATCTACAGTTGATATTAATATTGGTAAAGTAGTTATCCGTACTAGATACTGAGTATAGATTTCTACTGCCTGTGTTTGTGTTAATAAATTGTGTGGCTTTGCTGAAAATACTATCGAGTGTGCAGCTAACTATTGCTGATACTGGTGTAATAATACACATCAAACATATGCTTTAATAAATGATTAATGTCACTTGGCCTAAAAATACATAATGTCAGCCTCAGGTAGGCATAAGCAGGCAATACCTCCTTACTATAGCCCGTAAAAAGTGTTACAAATTTGCAATGCTAGTATGGGCGAGAGTAAAGTAAATAAAACATGGTATTGTCAGGAGTCTGAACTTGCCAGTAACAAGTTTAATTCATTGTAAAACAACAAAATAAGCAACAAAAATGAAGAGGAATGCACGATAAATTACAAGGGGAATGGATTTCACAGGATACATTTCAATGGATACCACATATGTAACAAATGTTATAAAATGGGAATAAAAGTGCCATAACAAGTGATTTTTCTTTTTTTCTTCCAAAATGATAATAATGTCATCATTTATGAAAGTTCCCAATACATTTAGACGCGAAAAACATTGGGAATTTGCAAAGAAATAACATCATAAACTTCACCTCTATCACTCGAAATATTTCGCACTATTTGGATTAGGACGGCGAGTGTGGCCTAAGAGTTAGTCTCCTACGCAGCCAGTTTGGTTACGCTCCCTCCACATGTGGAAGGAGCGTAACCAAACTGGCTTCGTAGGAGACTATGATTTGCGATCGTTCTGACATATTATCATCATCTAAAAATTATGATAATATGTCGGACCAACAGAAAATCATCCCGTTTTACTACAAATTGGGCGAATTTGACAGTTTGCTCATAGATTTAAGTTGGAACATGTGTAAGTATTACAAATATGCCCCCCCCCAAAAAAAATCGGTTTTGAAAAAAATAAAGGTATATTCTGAAAAAAGATCGTACATTATGGCTTGAAGCAGAGGATGATTTAAGCACATCCCAACATTCCACTATGTTACTTGCGGTTAGCATAGCTGTGTGAGCGAACATGTCACCACTACTCGCCCACTGCATATAAATGTACTGCACGTGCATGGTTTAATTTGAATTTGTACAGTTATATTTACATAAAAAACGCTGTGAAGATGCTAGTCGATTTCACATTTTGTGTTAACTACAGAAGGTGTGACTTATCCTTTAAACACACATCACTTTTGTTCTGAAATCGACCAAGTAATAATGACACACGCACAATTCTAAAACATCATGTTTTGCACAGAGTTCAATGGGATTTGGAAAGTAACGTGGCAGTTGAAACTCTAGTGATAACACTTTTGCAGTGCATGATGGGGCTTCCTTAAATCATCCTCTGGGCTTGAAGTGAGATATTTCCATTAGCCTTTTTTTCTATTTCCACTCGTTAATGTTAATGGCGAATATGCATGAATTTGCCTTATATTGGTATAAATGTACAACATTGCTCTGTCAGGAAGGAAATTTGTAAAATGTCAAGAAATGTTGCCGTTTTTCAGCAACTTGGGCTCCTTTGCGACATAATGGTCTCACCCTGTACCCTGAACAAAAGTAACGTACAGATGTGCTTGAAAAGTATTTTTATATTTTCCAAAAAAAATATTATAACTACAACCCGAAGTGACGTTTTGTCATGTTTGTGTCGATTTGGTTACACATGCGACATGCGCACTCAATTGGGGTGACGTCACTGTTGTTGAAGTGCGCATCATCAGACATGTGTCTTTGTGAAGCCCATTTGTATCTCCTCCACCCTAACCATGGCTGATTATTAGTGCTAAATTGTACCAATCGAACGTGACTGATTCCGTTACCCACAGTACAAAAGATACATGTAAGCACACATTCCTTTTTAAAGGGAATATTTATTAGCATTGGGGTATACTCGCATGTGTATCGTGATCATACACGGAAAGCAGATCATCAGCATAGTAAGTCTTGTTTTTTTCCAAATCATATTTCATATGAAATTTCCCCGGGAAAGTGTACGCTTTAGAGCTCATAATTCTAAATAATAGGTTTACGCTCGTTTGAATTATACGCACGTTATAAACGTTTTGTTTGTTTGATTAAACAAAATATGAATTTTGCCTACGCTGAAACTAGTAGGCCCTACGCTTACACTCATTAATGCTTGTCATTGACACTATATCCGCTAGAGGCTAGATGTTACCAGTCATAACGTAGTCATCAACATATCCTGTGGGCCTGTCAGGCAATGGCCGGCAATTGATCCTTGTAGTTTCCTGCATGTTTCCTGCAATCCATTAAAGACAATTTTGCAGTGATATTGTCAATTTAAAGCTCGAAAATTAAAAACATTTAGAAGCCGATTTTGTGCAGGATTTAGTTGGATATAAATTATTTACTGCCCTTCTTAAACATCCAAAAAGTTAACACCTGGTGAGATAGTAATGAGGTATACTTATGTTCGGTCTATTGGCGGTGGCGTAGCTGCCGGGGGGGCAGGGGGGCAAATTTGCCTTTTGGGCCCCCGCCCCTAGTGCAAGGAAAAAAGAGGAAAAAGGGGCGAGACAGAGGAAAGAAGAGAGGAGGAGAGAGGGAGAAGAGGGGCAGAGAGATGGAAAATCCATACGATATGCAATAACATACGATTATTATCAATAAGCCTGGCTAAAATTGTATATTTGGGCCCCCGCCCCCTCTCCCCCCCAAGTGCAGGGAAATTTGGGGGATTTGGGCCCCCGCCCCATACAGGCTTGCCCCCCTGGAAAAAAGCTACGCCGCTGTCTATTGGGATCCCCTTGGCCACGAATGATGGTGACAATTAGGATGTATTTTAACATGAACCATTTTTTGATTTACTCTCAATATGGGCATAAAAATCTATAGAAACGAATGTAAATAAATTTAAATTAATACTAATTAATCAAGTTTTCACTTTATACGCACCTTATAAATTATAAACGGCTCTTTTCAGAACCACCATCTTAAGTAGATAACTACTAGGTAACAACTTCTGGTATTATCAGTGCAGTGGCAAGGGATCTCATGATACTCTGTCTCTAATTTCCAATTAAATAGGTTTGTCCTGAAAAGGTCAAGACAGTACTACAATGTCGGTGTGTAACTTTTTTTCAAATCTTTCAGAATGAGCGAAGAAACAATGGAAAGCAAAATTGATTTCACCAACCTTCAGTTTCACGAGTCTCTCGGTGAAGGTGGCTTCGGATCGGTCAATCGTGTAACCTTCAAAACACCCTATAACGGATACACGGAGGCAGCAGCGAAAAGCGTGATTGATTTCAGGAAAGAAGAAGTTGAAATACTAGCCAAACTTTCTCATCCTCACGTTGTTAATTTGATAGGATTTTATCAGAATGGTCCGGTCAAGATTATCTTTCTTGAGTACGCAACGGGTGGATCCCTTCATGGCTATCTATCAGATGAATCCAAACCCTTACCAGATGACCTGAAAAGGAAATGGATATGGGAAGCAGCACTCGGGATCCAGTACCTTCATGCAAATAAGTGTTTACACAGAGACATTAAAGCAAATAATTGTTTGCTATTTGAAGACAACGTCTTGAAATTGTGTGATTTTGGATTTGCCCGAGAGACCGATCATTCAGTTACTATGTCAAGCCAGAAAGGGACCTACCAATACATGGCTCCAGAGTTGATAAATACATCCGACAGCAATCTAGCAGTCTACTCCAGATATGCAGATATTTATGCGTATGGGATGTTGGTACTTGAAATATGCACACGCAAACGCCCCTTCCATGGAATGGAGTATGCGTATGTTGTCTTTCAAGTAGGCGAGGGCAAGTTACAACCTCGTATTCCACGGGATTGCCCCACTGATCTTGCTGTCTTGATGAGGCAGTGTTGGCATCTTAACCCAAGACAACGTCCGAGCATTGACATAGTGTTAGAAGTTTTGGAATCTTTGCAAGGTATTTATCCATTTTAGGATGGGGTGTTCCCCATACAAAAATTTGGAGGGGGGGGGGGCGTGTCCCCTTTGTTCACAGCTTCCACCGCATATGCCAACAATATGCCTATGTCCATCATTACAATTGAGGTATCGATGTGATCATATAAAATGCATTATGTGTTTATCAAGTACAAAAAAGATGTTGGAAAATTGCCTATATCCAAAAACAATAAGAGTGGGCTGTAGCATTTTTAATGTTAATTTGGTTTTAAATCCTGGCAGAATCTAATTGACCTTTTCGGTAAATCCCATAAGCCTTTGGGGTAGACCTGAGATGTCGTCATTTGACGTCACACCGATGTGCACATCATTTAAAGAACATCGTTACCGCGAATTTCAAAGCTGTCAAGTGCGCAGTAACGATGTGACGACATCACTGGTCTACCTGCAAATGGGATTTACCGAAATGTTAATTCCCAGAATTCTTGTCAAAGAAAACAAGACGACTTCATTGTCGATGCACGCTTGGCCATAGTCACCTCCGCCGCCAGTTTTATTCCACTCACTGCGTTTGTGTGGAGAGCGAGCGGACATAAGAAACTTATTCTATGGGACACATTGCACCGTTTTCCAGTTCAGTGGTTTAGAGAAAGTAGTCATATGACCAGTCACACTGAGGACAGTGTTGCTGACTATGCAGCCTTTACGCCCAAGGTCAGAACTTGAGAGCTTGAGCTGCTGTATTTAAAGAGGATGGTCTTTACGCCGTACGCCGAACCCTGCCTTATATTAAATATTATGGGTTGAAATCAATGAAATGATGAACTATCCTGTTCTTATTCATAAGTATATCAAACATTCTTATGTAATTGACACCACAAACTAACTGCATATACTTACATTATTGTTACCAAAAAACTTAGTGGCATTATCTCAAAGCGGAAACCATTTTTTATACTGTGGAATTTAGGCATACCAACATTGTATATTTTCATTGAGAGACGTTAGAATTGTCAAAAGATTTGCTTCTTGCATAATTAGAAAGAGTGGGCACCATTACTCACTAAAGTACCAAAAGGTTTACATTTGAAGAAGTATTGATTATGAGGAAAAGCAGAGTATCAAGTTAAATTTGCCATAGTAAAACTGTAGTGCGTCCAATTAAGTATGCATGTATAAATGCAATGAATAAGTTTGAAATTCAAAGTTCGCGGTTCGCATCAACCACGGGCATCGGCAATGACGTAGTTTGCGTTTTATGCAAATGTTTCTGGAAATTACCGAGAAGGTAAATTGCGGTGTTTGACAATATAAATCTATATAATCAAAATGTGTGATAGTTCTCTTTTGGTTGTTTGATGGCATGTAGAATTATAGTAATTTTAACTAAATGTGAACACTGATGGCACTATTGATCCTCAATCTTATTTGCATATTTGCCAGGGGTATAGACTCTTGAACATCAGACAAATTAGTTACAAATAGCAAGGAAATTAAAAACAACTATTGATCACGAAATTAAAGGAATTAAAATGTATGCACATAGCACCCTCAATTTTCACACAAATAATACAGTTTATAGAAAAAATATTACCACAAAAAGCAGAAAAAATGAATAATTTTATAATGAAAGGAAAATCGATATCAAAAATAGTTCAAAAATATGTGTATATTACTTTAGTGTGAAAGCTGTTGGTATTGCCCTGTTCTAGAATTACATTATCTTTTGTTAGAAAAATAATCGCATCAAACAACAACTTGATCTCTCCATGCCTTTATAAATGTCTCTTTTACACATTTTACTTATCGTAGGCTTATCGAACGAAACATCATCTCACCAATCGCCATCAAGCAGATCAAGAGTTGGCTATCGAGATGAAGCTGTTTTGACAACTCAGCCTCTGCAAGACCCTGTGAAAGCTAAAAGAATAGCTTGCTGTCCTAATGGCGACGTAGTGATCGGGGCTTTGAGTAAGGTCTACATACTCAGCGGAGAAAGTAATCAAACAGCGCGTGTTACATGTATAATACCAGTGGCGCCGACCATTTGGAGTATAGCTGTTTCTCCACAAGGCCATATCGTAACTGTAGACGGATCCAGAAAAGTGAAGGTGTTTGACAAGAGAGGGGAAGTCTTGCATGATTTATCTACTTTGCTGGGCGATGAGGATCGTAGATCACAAGTTGAGCCGACTTGCATTGCCGTAGATAAAGAAGGTCGTATATTAGTGGCAGATAGCTGGAAGGATGTTCTAACTGTTCATTCGTTTCCTGGTGGCGACGTTATGAGTAAGATCAAGCGTCGTATACATTCAATTCATAGTACTATAGCAGTGAACAGCAGAAGTCAAATCCTGCACCACTTTCGTTCAACCGGTTCTGTATACAGTCAAGTAGCTGCAATAGATTACTCAGGCCATGAGGTGTTCAGCTTCACACCCAAGATAGATGAGGAGCTTACCATGGGTAAGAAGGTCAGACCACGGGGAATCGTTTGCGATGCATATGACAATATATACATTATTGTGAAGGTAGTAGTGGGGTTCGAAAGTTTTGAGAACACAGGCCACCTGCACAAGTACAGTCCGACGGGTGGGTATCTGGGCTGTTTAACCAAAGGTTTATATAAACCATGTGGTTTGGCGATAACCACTGATGGTTCAGCTTTGAAAATTGCTGACCATAAATCAATACTCACCTACAGTTTGTGAGCGAGGAGGCTACTTGATAAACCCAACATTATGTTGGCTATAAAAGTAGAATGGCTGGGTGACAAAGTAAAATCGTGCAAGTGGCAAGAGGTTCTTGATAACAAAGAATGCAGATGATACAATAAATTCCCTTTAACTTCTGTCAATGTGTTGTATAGATATATGTACCACTGGAGATAGCTGGAAGGCTGTTCTTCTATTAATTTCCTCACTGATGGCGAAGTTATGAGTAAGATCAAGTGTCGTGTATATTCAATTCTTAAACAACTGCATATAATGTTGGCATGTGATTGGCATATCTTCATCTCTGAGCTGTGTCTACAGAATTAATAAGGAGCCAGGGCTCGCACGTGCAACAGCGCGGTCAATTATTGGGGACAATGGTGTGTGTGTGTGTGTGTTAGGAGGGGTGGGATGGGGTGGGGTGGGGTGGGGTGGTGTGAGGGTATCAGAGGCCTTGCCGACGGTACGCGTAAACGAACGAAAACAATTCGTTTGCGTGTTAATCACACTAAGAACAGTCAGTGTGTCGCGCCATGCAGCGTATTGTCCGGGCAGTTTATTTGATGATTGCCATTTATCATTCTTACCATCAGCCTCTCCATTCCGTATGAGTTTTTACCATCACAGAGCTGGGCCCAAGTACGCGTATGCCATGCCAATCATCTGACTCTTAGACTCGCCGATTTAGTTACGGGGTAGACCCCAAAATGTGTGCGCGCGGCAAAAAAAGGCAAAAGAATGCGGTATTTTAATGTTTATTTGAGTGATATAAAAAATATTAACTGTCTTAAATTTGTGCAGTAGTCGAAATATAATCACTCGGTGAAAGATTTATTGTTTCATTCCACTCGGTGTAATAATCCATCTTTCACCTCGTGATTATAATTCAACAGCACACTCATAGACAAAAATTAAAATATTTGTATAATATTTTGCGTTCGCGTGCGTGAACGAAGACTCAGTGGATTCGCCAACTTCATGCACGGGAGTGAAAAGTGAACATAAATTGCATCCAAACATAATTTTAGGGTTGATCTGATTTTTTGATATTCGCGATACAACATTCTTCGAAGTAAACTTTAAATATAAATATAATAATATGTACTCAAAGTGTATGTGGCTGCGAGGAAAAGCCGTCCATCATTGGAAAAGCTTTACCTTTCGTATTGAAGACATACATTCCCCCCCCAAAAAAAGACCTAACAATTTTAGGTCGGGGGGGGGGGGGGAATGCATATCTTCTATACAAAAGGTCAAACAATTTTAAATGATGGACGGCTTTTCCTGCCAGCTACATACACTTATCATTATGTTTATAAAGTTTACTCGAGGACTGTTAAATATCAAAAATATTTAAAAAATATCAATTTTTAATAATTTACATAAAATTTGTACTATATCGCGAATGTCAAAAAATCAAAATTATTTGACATCATCAGGACATTCCTCGCATTCAGAATGAAATTTGATGTGTCTGATGTGCTCTCAGAGAGAGGGAGTGGAGGGAGGGAGCGAGCGAGAGGGGGCAGAGGAGGTAGAGAGGGAGATAGATCTTTAAAGATGGTTCAATTTGTGAAATATGCGACTTATTATTAAAGATATCTCGGGTCAATTTTGGGTGTGTAAATATTTTAATATTTTATTTAATTAATATTAAAATACAGGCCCGAACCAGGAAGTTATAAATAAAAGGAATATTTTCCGGTGTATGGTCTTAATTTGTACGAATGAATCGCAATGCGTTTATTGCACCAAAATGACGACTTATTTAAAAATCGGGAAAAATTAAATAAATTTGTTTGCAAAGAAAATGTAAATGTTTTTACTTTGTCTTTATTTGTCAATGTCATCTGGGGTTATCCCAAAAAATATAAAATCAACAAATATTTTAACCAATATATTAATCTGAATTGATTGCCAAGCTTTAATTTTAACATTTTCCCGAAATGTTAATACAATAAGTCTTTAAAAAAATAATATATGCTGACTATTATTGTGATAAACTCATACTAATGAGTACCAAAAGCTAAAAACAAAATACTAAAAACCGTAAATATACAACCCGTGAAGTGCCTTACGCCATTCGAAAAGCTCGGGTATCGAGCCTAACACCGCCATCTACAGTCAGTTTAGTGCAAAGGGACTGTTTATAGTTATCCGGATTTCATCAGTATTAGAAAGTCACAATGAGCACACCTGTGTCGATATGCTCTACTGAATAGTATTTTATAACAGGAAGATCTTGCCACCCAAATGTTACGGGTTGTATAGGGGCTCATACAACCTGGCCAGCAGCCAGGATTGGGGTGCGGAATTTTCAAAATTGTCCCCCAAAAATATTGCTTACACCCTAAAGGTATACTTAAAGTGACATTTTTTTGTGTTATTTTGAACAGTTTGACATGGTGCTCTTGTAAATTTGTCTTTGTTGTTTCGATCTTTTGGGTTCATTTTAACATTTGTACCTTAAAAAGTGGAACGCATGCCCCGGCTACGATCCTGCATATTACAGCTTATTTTGAAGCGTAGCAAAGCAAAGATCTCTCAACTCAACAAGTGAAATAGTTCAATAAGAAAGATATATCTTCTATTAACCCGCCCGGGCTAAATTCAAAAAGGTAACAGTAAATAGACCCGTGGCAATAGAGAAGACAAAGTTTGGGTTCATAGTACGGGTCGTTCGGTATGTAAACAAAAGCAGTTTTGTTATCTAGTGAGTTTTGGCAGTGGACGGCATTCTCATAATTATTATGTGTATCGTGATGCTACTTGGAAATCTGGTAAGTATTGTCGTTCCTCATTAAAGTTTTATCTTCAAATATGAAATTTAACGTAACTAAAAGGTCCTTGACCCCATCGACAGCCTCATCTCCTCCCATTAATCTCATGTTTATGAGATTTTGGTATAATTTTATACTGTAGGGCCTTTCCATCCTGATATTTGACGTCCCAAATCGATGTATAAATTGTGAAAAAACTGGCGATTTGTTGTATACCACGGCCACGCTAACGCAAGATTCAAACTCTCATTTGCATTGTGGGTAAACCCAGCAAATTTCACTTCGATGATTAAATATTAGAGAGCTTGCGAAATGAAGTTACTTTAACTTTAACTTTAACGTCCAGAGGATTATAGAGGATTATGTATTCAAAACCAAGGTGGTTTTGAATACATAATCCTCTATGATCCTCTAGACGTTAAAGTTAAAGTTAAAGTTAAAGTAACTTCATTTCGCAAGCTCTCTATTGGCGTCATGCTACACGTACGTGCACGCTTTCTATAATATAAGTGAACCGTATATTGCGCGTACCAACGTATTGGGTTGCTTGCTAATTGTGGTAATGAATCACATTTGCGCTGAAAACGTTCTCGTTCTCGTTTTTTTACATGGTCGCGCATAAAGGGGACAATATTTCACATGTACGTAAGTTTGAAGAAAATCCATATCTTAAACCAATATGGTTACCCCCTCTAAAGCCACATTGTAATATTTACTGATTTTGGGCTTGCCAGAGAGACCGATCATTCAGTGACTATGTCAAGCCAGAAAGGGACATATCAATACATGGCTCCAGAGCTGATAAATACATCCGACAGCAATCTAGCATTTTACTCCAGATATGCAGATATTTATGCGTATGGGATGTTGGTACTTGAAATATGTACGCGTAAACGCCCTTCCATGGGATGGAGTATGCGTATGTTGTATTTCAAGTAGGCGAGGGCAAGTTACAACCTACTATTCCGCAAGATTGCCCCACTGATCTTGCTGTTTTGATGAGGCAATGTTGGCATCATCACCCAAGACAACGCCCGACCATCGACCGAGTATTGGAGGTTATGGAATATATGCCAGGTACTAATATCCTACATTAATTTTTCTTGTTCATCATGTTAATGTTATTGTTGCTTGTTGCTTGATGCCCTCAATGTTTTTCAAAATTCAGATTTTTACATGATTGTAATGTAATTAACTTACTCTGGAAAAATCAAGTTGTGACAAAATTTGAGATTTTGGAAAAAACAACAAGAAAACAAAAACAAACAAACAAAACAAAAACAGTAGATCGCGAACGGGATGAACACACTATAAATAAAAGCGTGCGGTAAGGTCATAACACATCAAAAGGACAGACCCACTCATCACGATCGACAGCGTTGTAAAAGGTGTGGGGAATGAATTGACGTATAGATGTTGAAGCCCATATTGGGATATGCAAAGCGTGCAGCGCGAGCCTGTCAGCATGGGGTCCAGGGGCCCGCTTAAGGTTGGACTTAACCCTGGAATTATGTAAACCTTTGGACCTCATAACTAAATTGTTGGTATCAAGTATATAAAAGTATAGATATTTAGAATGGCAAAGGCTTGACGAATCCATCTGTGAGCTCGAATTTTGGCAACAAAATAATCCCCCCAACTTGTTTTTTATCCAAATATTTGTGGGAAACATAACAAAGAAATTCTTCAGTAAAAAATATTTTTATTAGTTTTTAAAAACAAGCTGTAAATATCTATGAAACGTTGTTTTTTACCAATTTGTTTTTTCAAAATTGAGAATTTTTCAACCATATCAAATAGGAATATTTGCTAGGTCATAAATTTCTTGCAGTTGACTGACTCAAACTTAAGCCACGACACGACTTCATGGCTAAAATGGAAAACATAGGTAAACATATTGAATTTATTTCAAAGACAGACTTACCTATATTTATCTATCTATCTATTAATACAATCTTTATAAAGGTTCCTTGCATTTCTGAGGTATATTGAGCAGTGTAAAGTTCTTTTTTATTTTATCGCAGACACGTGTTTTAGGGGTACTTTTGTGCCATATGCTGGTACATTTTAATGAAGATACGCTAATTTCGCTAACATTATTTCTTAAGTAGGATAGGGGGCAATCTAGTTGTATATCGGTGGGTAAGGTGCAGCCCACTAAGATGATAATCGGTATATTTTATCTTTCAGAATCTTTCAGAATGAGCTATAAGAAACAATGGAACGCAAAGTAGACTTCTCCAACCTTCAGTTTCACGAGTCTCTGGGTGAAGGCGGCTTCGGATCGGTTAACCGTGTAACCTTCAAAACGCCCTATAACGGATACACGGAGGCGGCAGCAAAGAGCGTTGTTGATTTTAGGAAAGAAGAGGTTGAAATACTAGCCAAACTGTCTCATCCGCACGTGATTCGCTTGATAGGATTTTATCGAAATGGTCCGGTAAAGATTATCCTTCTTGAGTACGCGACTCGTGGATCCCTTCATGGCTATCTATCAGATGAATCAAGACCCTTACCAGATGACCTGAAGCGAAAATGGATACGGGAAGCAGCAGTCGGGATCCAGTACCTTCATGCAAATAAGTGTTTACACAGAGACATTAAAGCAAATAATTGTTTGCTATTTGAAGACAACGTCTTGAAACTGTGTGATTTTGGGCTTGCCAGAGAGACCGATCATTCAGTGACTATGTCAAGCCAGAAAGGGACATATCAATACATGGCTCCAGAGCTGATAAATACATCCGACAGCAATCTAGCATTTTACTCCAGATATGCAGATATTTATGCGTATGGGATGTTGGTACTTGAAATATGTACGCGTAAACGCCCCTTCCATGGGATGGAGTATGCGTATGTTGTATTTCAAGTAGGCGAGGGCAAGTTACAACCTACTATTCCGCAAGATTGCCCCACTGATCTTGCTGTTTTGATGAGGCAATGTTGGCATCATCACCCAAGACAACGCCCGACCATCGACCGAGTATTGGAGGTTATGGAATATATGCCAGGTACTAATATCCTACATTAATTTTTCTTGTTCATCATGTTAATGTTATTGTTGCTTGTTGTTGTTCATCATGTTAATGTTATTGTTGCTTAATATTTTTTGCATTGGCCACTGATGTTATTATATAATTACGAAACTTTTCGATATTTTCATTTGGTTATCTTCACGTGTATCAAGTAAAAAAGAGCTATCTGAAAATTGCCCATATTCAAAACAATAGGATGGGCAATAAAATGTTTTAGTTAATTAAGCTAAGCTTTCATTCCTGGCAGAATAATCCTCAAAAGCAAATTCGTGGTTTATTATATTATGTTAACACTCACCAGCACATTTTAATCCTTTCCAAAATCTTTCCAAATGGCAAATTTATAATATTATGTTTCCAATCTCACCAGCAACATCGCTTTTGAAACTCTTCGTGAAGTCACCTTTTCTGTAATTCCCATAATCATTTTCATATAGAAAACTAAACAATGCAATCATCTATAAGCACACCGTCACTGCGCATGCACGAACGTTCACAGTGACGATGTGCGCATCGACGTTCACCACCGAGCACCACTAATGGACGTTGACGTAGTCTGCGTTTTTTTAAGGCGTCTGGGAATTATAGAGGTTGTGCAATAATAATGCATACGCAGGGGGAGTGAATTATCAAATTGTCTGCCAAAAATCGAGTGCCCTCCGTACGACGTGCCACCCCAAAAATATTTGGACCTCTTTTTGACGTGTAAGAAAAATATTGTAACCCTTTTACGTGCCAGATTTTTGGGAACTGAAGTTCATAACTTTACATTATCTTATTATGTAGAGCGACATGTAATGGGTATTTTTGCATTGAATATGTTCCTGCTACTTTTTACGCCTTTTAGGTCGTAATATCGAAAAGGTGTCACAAAACTCTGTGCCATAAATCGCTTGCCCATCTTTTGACATGTCAGGAAATGCTTGCTCTCTCTGAAACTGCTCCCCCCTATAATACACCGGGAGAGGGGGAAGGGAAAAGATGAATTGCAATTTCATAGATACCGATATAAATCTATGTGACGATTTTTCTTTCACCTCTCTCCCACATTCCTTAATTTCTCTTTCATCCGTTTACTTGCAGTATCAGACGAAACTTCATCTCATCAATCGCCATCGAAACAGATCCATAGAGATGAAGCCATGATAACAACTCAGCCTCTGCAAGACCCTATGAAAGCTAAAAGAATAGCATGCTGTCCGAATGGCGACATAGTGATCGGCGCTGAAAGTGAGGTCTACATACTTGGCGGAAAAGGCAATCGAGAAACATGTGTTACAGCATCAGTGACGCCGCGTATTTGGAGCATAGCTGTCTCTCCACAAGGTCATATCTTAACTGTCGACGGAACCAGGAAGGCGAAGGTATTCGACGAGAGATGGACATTCTCCCACGATATTTCTACTTTGATGGGCGACGAGGATCCTAGATCACAAGTTGAACCGACTTGCATGACCGTAGATAAGGAAGGCCGTATATTAGTGGGGGATTTCTGGAAGGACATTCTAACTGTCCATTCATTTCCTGATGGTGAGGTTATGATTAAGATCAAGTGTCGTATACATTCAATTCATAGCACTATAGCGGTAAATAGCAGAAGTCAAATCTTGCAGCACTTTCGCTCACACGGTTCTGTATACAGTCAAGTAGCTGCAATAGATTACTTAGGCCATGAGGTGTTCAGCTTCACACCCAAGATAGACGAGGATCTTAGTATAGGTAATAACGTTAGACCACGGGGAATAGTTTGTGATACATATGACAATATATACATTATTATGAAAGCGGCGAAGGGGTTCAAAAGTTTTGAGAACACAGGCCACTTGCACAAGTACAGTCCGACGGGTGGGTTTCTGGGCTGTTTAGCTAAAGGTTTATATAAGCCATGTGGTTTGGCAATAACCACCGATGGATCAGCTTTAAAAATTGCTGACCATAACTCAATACTGACTTACAGTTTGTGAGCGTGTAGGCTACTTGCTCAATCAAAAATTACATTACGGATGTGCATAGAAGAATCGTGCAAGAATCGTGCAAGTGGCAAGAGTGTCTTCATAACAAAGAATTCAAATGATCAACCTATCATCCTATATTACCAATGGGACATTTGAAACGTGTAAATAGGGGTGTGGGTGTGATGGTGTGTGATAGGAATACTATAAAACAATGTAATGTCCAAGTAACCGAAAATTTCAATGATTAAAATACATATTAAAATAATACTTTGTAAAAGCAAAATTATTTTACCCAAAATTTGAATATATCCAAAATATTATGAGACAAACATTGCAAATAATAAATAGTATAATTCGGTACAAAAAAGCACGAGCGTATGAGAGGAAGAGATGTAAAGAAGATTTCATGGCCTCTGTATTTATTAATTATCAAAATGTATATTATAATATAGCCTAGTTATTAACCTTGAATAAATATATGGCATAAATATCGTAAAGATAATGACAGGTGGTTTGTATATGCAATTAATTGTGAAATGGATATTACAAAGAATATTTAGAAATTCAACTAAAAACGTGTGTATAATAATATTGATTACTTTATGAACAGACAAGTTTGGAAGCATTATCACTTGGTGTTATCCCAGAAAATGTTTTACCAAAACAATATTCTCAATTGATCATCAAGCTTTTAATCTTAACATCTTTCAGCAAATTTCACATTGACAAGTCTTTACTTAAGCGATAACACCGTCCGTATAATACTCATCTCTTCAGTACTAAATTACAAATCAGTTATTTTCTGTTGAAACATTATTTTCTGGTCTAATCGCTCGACGTAATACAATTGTTATGTGGAAAAACAATCATACAGCTTGATTCAAAAACTATTTACATATGTTTCACATACCTCTTGTGAATCAGAACTGTATTTGTGGTGTTTCACAAGGATCGATATTGGGCCCAGTACTGTTTATACGTTATGTAAAGGATATAACTTGTACATGTACGTCAGTTACTGTACTTTGAATATTCCTATTTTGATATTGATACCATGTAACTATATACTCACATTAATTATTGAAGCAAAATAAGAAGTTTATGAGGAGTTTGAAGAAGTACACAACTGGTTTAAAACAGTAAATTATAGAATGTAAATTGAAGGTTTTGTTAAGCACAATACGATTTCAATATTATTTTGGATTATACAAAAGGGAACATTACACGACACCATCAATAACTACTGGTTTAACAAGCTGAAACATTAACCAGATCTTATATTGTTTAATCTTTACTGTACTGTACTTTGATCTTACCTTACACATCTCCAATAATGGGGAACAAGAACTTCAAATATTAAAAATACAAAATATATCACAAATAAATAGAACCTTTAAGATAGTCACTATAATTTTACAGAATATACTTCACCATTGTGTAAACTTATATATTCCAAATGAAGATATGTACATACACTCTAGATGTGTTTCTAATAGTCACTTTACTAATGAGCTCTCTACCACTGTATTTTAAAGTTTACATTACGAAACATTCTGAAGTACCAAACATGATATGTTGATGATTTCAATTTAGAATAGAAAAATAACACGCCATCGTATCTTAAAATCAGTGAAAAGACTTACGTAACCAATCTAAACTATTAAGCACTATCTAAAATACCAATGAGTACAATAAAATATTCTTATTTTGGAGAGTCTGTTTCTTGTTGTTTTTAAAATTTAATTTATACGCCTTATTGCTCTTTGTTGTTTTGAAAGTATAATTTTGTTTCACGGAAAAGTCATTATTGGCCATCCACATCCAGTCTTGTACTTCATGATATTCGTGTTCATTGTTTTTTCATTATCTTGATGTTGTACGTTAGTATTACGTACTTTCGAATATAAATAAATAAATAAAGGGAGGGGCGCTTTCATGACCTTTTGTTTAATAACCCGACATATGTCACTAAAACGTTTTTACCAAATGCAAATATAACCTGTTTTAAAAACGGTTTTTGTCTGCTGGGATTATAATAATATTAATGTAGGTTTACCAGGACCTTGGTTACATTGATAGCATTATTGTAATTTTACCAGGACCCTGTTACATTGCATGATAGATAATTTAATGTAGTTTTTCCATAACCAGGATAATATGGCTTGATAACATTAATACAGTCTTACCACAACCTGAGTTATATTGCATGAGAACTGCGCCCAATTGGGCAGTCCATGAAAAAATACCGTAGATTTCCATCTATAAGCATATGCTTCTAAATTAGTGTTTTTCTTTGATAAAGAAACGAAAGCTAGACACCCTGCACAAAAATAATATTTGGAATTTGAGCTACTATATTCGATACAGGCGGCTGTACAAACATGTATTATTGTATTAAAGACCAATCTATTGTAATGTTTTGTGGAGGTTGTCTGCCTTTCGTCTCTTTCGTAGGAAACAAACCACATACTTGGATGCATGTGTGCTTGTAAATGGAATTCAGCGGTATTCATATTCAGTTTGCATTCAAAACATCATTGCATAATAATTCAATGTGAAAGGTAGCTTAAAAATATGATAATCAAAACTACTGAAGAAAGTATACAGCCTGAAGCGTTTCTCACGATGGTGCATGCCCTAAATACGAAATGGTTGAATTTGAATACTATAATAGCATCAATATAGACTCACCATAACATGAACTGAGTTGCTTAAGAGAAGTAAGGTATAGTTAGTTTTACAACAATCATGATTACAATAAAATACCAAGATTCTGATTACACTGGCTCTATTCAAACCATGGCCTCATTAAAGGGATCGTAAGATTTGACAACAATAGCGCCCTCAATTGTGGTCAAAGTCCAGGTTTTGGTATACAATCAGCACCTGAAAGAAACTTAATCCAGCGTTTTCCATTTACAATTTCACGATTTTGTATTAAAGTTCAAGATCCAGAACTTTATTACACAGCACAGTTTAATAGCAGATTAAGCTTAAAGCGGCGCTCACGATATGTCTCTTCTTTTCAGTATTACATATTTTGTCTCTAACTGGTCGATTAGCCCTTTAATCTACCAAAATAATTTAAAATAAAATATATACGCCTATCGTATTCCATTTTCCACAACGTAGTCCAAGTGTAGTTTCTCCGGGATACTCTCTTAATGCTCCGATTAGTAGGGGCAAATCGTTTTTGACTGAATATTCAGTCGAATGATTTGAATTTTCAATTATTTTAACAATGATTCTCAATCTTTAAAAGATTGAAGTTTAAATATACAGTCAAAATTAGTTATTTTCTCAATCTATGGGCAACTGAAGCAAGGCACAAACTAATTCCAATTGACTAAAAAAGAAGATAATATTCACTCTTTGGGAATATATAAGAGTAACAGTTGATTAGATGGTGAAATCAGAATCCAAATATCCATTTTAATCAATTTAGATTGATTCCTATCGTCAACCTTTAAAATATTGAAGAACAGAGCGACCGGAAAACGTCATAAAAATCCACTATACTTGTACTGAGTGCTGAGTATGCTACGCTACGATCATTAGGGCCAAGCAAATTTTGTCGGGCCCATTTTCCGGTCAATAAAGTCACTCTTCACGAAGTCTTTAAATCTTCAAATATGTTTGAATGTTGACCATGTGTACCTCAGCAGTACCATGTGAACGTCTGCTATCAGCGGGATGTTTCGGATTTATACCTACTTCTTACAATTGTACATTTTCGTACGTTGCGAAGGATCTCAAATATGCACGGGCAGATTCGTAACAGAAGACATACTGCTCCTGTAAAGAAAACAGTTCATACCATCGTGAGTTTCGCATACGGACAAATACCAGATTACTATCATATAAACCGCCCATATATAACTCGTGAAGTGCTAACGCGATCGCGAAGCACGGAGAGCGACCATGGCCAAAATGGCAAAAATGTTAACATGGTTAATGTCACCTTCCCGTACAGTAAGTGTAACGGTTTATAGTTACTTGGGCTTTACCGAAAAGGAGAATACAATTTATCTGCAATTACAAGTTTGTTTATAGTACATAGCACAGCTATTATAATAGATAATGCCTGTTTCACATGTTACTGCCCCAAAGTAAGACAAAGTATCTGCAAAATATCTGTAAAGTAAATGAGATAATAAACGTATTGAGTGGTGTATACATACTTTTGAGCCAAGCATTTCGTAGCGAAAACGTTTTAGGCGTTTTACTGCTTGAAATACGTTCAAGTGTTGTGTCTCCTTCATTTCGTCAATGACAGACTTGACGGCACAGAAAACACTGCAACGACTGACGCCATCTCTATAATATGTAACAAAACAAATAAATCAATGAATGAAATTAAGGTTAGCAACTATTTTACACTGTTACGATTTGGTAGTTCACAGCATCTTGCGAATGGTAGTAAACAGGAGTGCCATATTTCTAATAACTATCTACCACTATGGTATTCCAGAGCCGTTGGTCAATACTATAGGTGTACTTAACAACAACTCCAACAGTGCTGATATCCTGGGCTGTTATGGTAGATGGCAACATCTGAGAACCATTTCCGGTACTGCAGAGATGTATTCTGGCCCATACTTGTTCACTGTACTCATCATGCTCATAGACTACCTGATGAAGAATGCAACTGAGACTACCGAATTTTGTCGATACCCATCCAAGATTATAAATGGATCCCATCTGGATTTTGCTGACAACCTGAGCAACAGTAGGCGTAGCAAAAATATCTTGGTCTCATCAACAGTGTACCCAAAATGAGTACATGACTCTGACAGTCAACTGCAAACCACAACCGCTGCCAGCACTTCAAGTGCATGGAGAGCATATCAAGCACGCAGCCAACTTTTAAAAATCTGGGATCAATGATGGTCTCTAGTACCAGTGATCTAATCAGGAGGAAAACACTTGCTGCTTGGACTGCTTTTTGGAAGTTAGATCACCTTTGGAGAAGGCCGTCAATCTCCATATATCTGGTGACATAAAGTCGGCACAAAAAGAAACTCAGCTGTTATAAACACGACTATAGCTTCAAAACTAATAATTGTTTTCACAATATTTCAACATAGAGGGAAGGATGAATTATTTACACGCATTTTGAGACCACATTTGTCAAATGTTGTTCAATATTAACAACACAGTAGTGTTTTTAAAGAAAAATACCCGAATTTAAAAGTTGCAGTTTCAGCGATCAATGGTTATTATGCCAGCACGGTAGCACGTAAAGCCCGCCATTATCTTCACGCTTACTTCAAAATCAATACAAATAGCTGCAACTTTTAAATTCAGCTATTTTTCTTCCAAAACACTGCTGTATTGTTAATATTGAACAAAATTGGACAAATTGGGTATCAAAATGCGTGTAAATAAACCATCCTTCTTTTTATGTTAAAATAATGTGAAAACAATTATTATTTCTGAAGCTATAGGCGTGTTTGTAACAGCTGAGTTTCATTTTGTGCAGACTTTAGATAAATGAATTCAACACATCATGCAATAGGATTATGCTCAACATCAAGCGCCTTGACTGTGTGAGTGACGCCTGGATCTATATAATGACTGACACACAGCCTTTCATCAACCAAGTAAGGCAGTCCTGAGGATGCCAATGGTGGAGCTATGCAGAAGGTGTGCTCTTTATGTCCCTTCACATGGCGAAAGGAGACCAGGGCGACAATGGGCAAGCTATAATGACTTATATACAGACGCTGTTAAGGATAGCGACTGCGATTTACAATTAGATGCTATTGTCTCGATTGTGGTACTTGAAAGAAAATTTGTAGTTGCCTGCTCCGCAGTTGAAAGAAATGAATAAATTAATCTTTAATTAATATACATTTGTTAACAAACCTCCACACAATGAATATTAGTGTTAAAAAAGATTGGTGAGTTTACAAAATTCGAACTCTATATGTTACGTTTATGTTAAACTAGTAGTACAGTATTCGGTGACTTACAAACAAACGACTGCAATTTTCTGATCTTCGGTGTCACTCGAGTTATTGTCTGTCACATGTTTGATCTTGGTGACGAGATTAGCAAACGAATCAGATGAATGTGGGATATTGCTACCACTCTTCCAGCCTTTGTACTGGAAATGTTTGATCTGTAGAGCATCATTCTGGTGAAGAAGAATTAGAACATATTAAGTTATAATATTATCCAATTATTCTTATTTACAAACATACAAAATGCTCATGCCATACCGGGATTAGTGAGTCAAGCACGTTTGGCATGTTTTGTCATTATTAAATCTGCATTTTTAGGCGGGTGACCTTGAAACTAATGAACGAGTAAAAAGCCAAAAAACAAAAGTCAATTTGGTTCTTAGAATAAGGTATAAATATTTGCCAAAATTGCACATTTGATTTTGGATCAATTTTGACCGTTTTGTTGGATTATTATTTTTATCTTTGAAGTCAAAGTAAATATGTGCAACACCCATTTAAACGTCAATGCCCATAGCAGAGAGTATTCAACTATGAGTTTATTATTGCTCATCGTATTAGGGATGAAATCAAAACTCGACCCCGGTTGACCGGCGGTTACCGGCGGTTGAACCGCATTCAAGTGTTTAGAACAAAAGAAACCGGCTCCAACCGGATGGAACCGCCCAGAACAGGTGGTCGAATTTTGATTCCATCTCTGATAGATGCTCGTAAATAGTTACACCATATGTGACCTGCTCCTACGAAATGTGGTAAAATTGTTGCAACATTACCTTGTTGGTCTGGTAAAGACGCAATGTAGTTTCAGTAATATTGTCGTCTTCTTGTTCATAGACGTACTCCACAGTGAATTGACCGTATACTGCTGACCCTTCATGAGGAACATATATTCCACAGCTCTGAAAATTAGAAGAGTATTAAATATAGTTACAATATTTATCAGAGATGATCCGCACTATTTGCTTATGTGCACTGCTTTTAAAACACGGACATGGGTTTATGACCTGGTGTGACCTGGTTCTTTTACGCGATAAACGGGGCGCACGAGTAGGCAAGTGCCGATATCGATTTCAACTGCATATTCGAGCGCGTGTGAGACCATGCTGTGAATTAAAATATCTCATTCGCTGAGCAAGCTCCGTCGCATAACATGGTTCTTGTTCACGCATAATCATAACGCGCGCGTCGGCGAGTGCGATTGGACTCTGATGGTAGAGCTATATTTAGGATACTTATACTACAGTATTGCCAAAGAGGGTCGTCTTTTTAAACTACGACCTTAGAGTAAAAGAGTAAGATGATGTCCTTTTAAAAGCTTCAACCGCGAAACTGTTCATTCTACAAGAAAGCGAAATAAGGCTTAATTGTTTACTTCTTCAACCTGGTCAGGATCATTGAGAGCAACTATAACTGAGCACTGGTAGTCATAAATCATACACCACATATCACAAACTGTCTCTGGAAGAGGTACTTGTGTTGTTATGTAGGCACTGTCTATGCGATATCCCTGTGATGTGAACAAAAGGTAAATCGGTGAAAATGTATGAAATCAGCAGGTGATACAAATCAAGATGGCATCAATATAAGATTTCTGACAAATTTCGATTTTTAATATTTGTTCAAAAAATTTATTAAAAAAATGATACTAATTTCAACTATCAGAAATGTTTTCATTTTGTCACAATTAAAGCACATTAATATGTCTTGTTTTTCACAAGGTATTTGAGTTCATCAAAGTACATTACAATAGTATGAAGATCACAATTTTTAGGGAGACCGAGGGCCTCCCCTGGCAAAATACCTATAGCGACATACGCTACATATTTTAGGTACAGTAATAAACGAGATTATACCTACATTGCCGAATGATGCGTTGATGTAATTGCTTTGGCTTTCGTCATCACTAGTTGCCATTAGATATGGGCGACAAAAATCAGCTACAAATGATACAAAAATATATAAATATATGAGTTCTAATTGCCTAGAATAGTTTAGTTTTATGTGTAATCATTTTTTGTGTTTACTATGTAAGTGAGTTCTAATTGTCTATAAAAGTATATATTTTATGTGAAAATTAGTTTTTGTCTTATGTTAATTCCTTTTTGTTCATAGTAAACACACAAATGGTCTGCATTTGCATAAGAAGTACTCCCCACACATACCAACCATACCCCTACCCATACCGTACACACCAGCATACCCCTTGTATTACGCATATTTACGAGGACCCGAAAAATGACGAACAGTTTCAAAGTCGTTACCATGTTAACCATGTTAACCATAATTAGCTACAGAGGGGTTTCCCGAAGACTAAGGTTTCGAAGACGCATGTCTTGGTGACCTTCATCGCGTACGAGGTCCTCGTTGTGTGGGTGTGTTGTTCAGTTGGTGTCCTCTTAAGGTTACACGAAGAAACGTATAAAAAACGTATAAAAGACGTATAAAGTTGTTCTCTAAAACCGCGTTTTCTCAGCAATCAAATATCGCAGTGAGTCAAATGTTGGTGCATGGATGTATCTTAACATTATTCTTGTGTGTTTATACAATTTTTTAGAATCCGTTTGAAAATCCTTCGTTTAAATCATTTTTACGCACCATGTTCACAAGATCAAAAACACGTTCCATGCAGTTTTTTTCAAATATTCGCTCCGTATAAAACTACCCCGAGTAATTGTTTTCTCCTTTTTTGTATTGTACTACAAATCGACCAAAGAAATAATGTTGCCATGGGGAAGAACCAAAAACAGTACCGATTAAATTTTATTAGCCCGTTTTTGGGAACAATTTTCGAGAATCTTATGCCACAAAACACTGTTATGTTACATTATCGATATCTGGATTGTGGAACATTAATTTTGATTTCTAACTGCCTACATTATTTTTCAAAAGTATGTCGATTCCTTTACCATTTGAATTTCACTCCAAATTTAAGCTACTTTTGCAAAAATCAAGGTTTTTCGCCATCGATACCTCCGACATTTACAGCGGTGATGAGATTGTTTATCATAAGAGCCTGGTATGCACTATTCCATAATAGTCAGTTTGAGATCAATCGATTTCACAGATCACTGAGTAGCTCAATCGGTTAGCGCGCTGGACTCACGTTTGACTATATTATAATACTATAGTTTTGAGCTGGAAAACTTTGGTACGTGTTCGAGTCCCTATGTGGTCCATTCCATCTATTTTATTTTATTTTTCTCTCACTTTTTTCTTTTTTCTTGTTCGGTTCTTTCTTTCTTTCTGACTGCAGCGATTGATTGTTTTTGCCCGTTGTTTTTTCATTATATAATTCAGGAATTTTTAGGCTATACTAGTCTAATAGGCGCGGCCTATCAATATATTTTTACAAATTAGATTAACAAAATATTGGTTGTTGGTTTTGTTACTGTTGTTGTAGTTATTGTTGTAGGAAAAAAAAGGCATAATCAGGGTATAAATAGGCATATACTAGGCCTATGACAGATATCATCCAGGATAATTTTAAAAATTGAAAATTTAGAAAATCCAAAGGAAAATTGCCGAAAACGGCTGCCCACAATCAACCCCCCCCCCATCAGCCCATATGGTCCTATCATGGTCGCCCCTTCCCTATTCCTGCAACATATAGGATGACTCACGAGCCGCGGTTTGTCCGTGGCCCTATTGTACGCGTGAGTTCATTCTTTTCTGCATGGCTGTTTCCATTATTAACTGGAATCATGCCTTGAAAATCAATTAAGGGGACTCGATCTTTTGTGCGTAATTATAGAGGGCCAGGGATTCACTCTATCATTTAAAAAAATATTTGAAGAAGTTAAAGAGCCCTAAGAATAATAAACTGTAGTGTAATTCACGCCAGACACAATTTCTTTATATGACAAAAAATAATTTTTGTAATCGATCAAAAAACAAACGTTTTATATCAATTTTAAATTTAGCCTGAATCGGTAAATATGGTACCTCTCGCCCTTTTTTAGGTCAATGCTGTTTTTACCATTATGCAGCGAACCATTGTTGAAGCTATTTCACATACATGTACAAAACATTCTAGAGAAAGAATGAGGCCATATACTGTTTAAATATCTTTTGTTGATTTCGAATGATAATGTCATGAAGTCGTAAATTTTAAGGTCACATTCCTAAAACCAAAACAAAACATTGCGACGCAGATATTTCCCGACTTACGCAATTTCATCACATCAGTGTCTTTATTATTTGTTTGAAACCTTTCCCAAACGTTCGTGCTCTTTATGCATAAAACGGCTAATCTATCTTTACAAAACGCGTCTTTTTAGTAAACAAAAGGCTAAAGATGGCATTATGAGATTTATCATTTATCATTACACTCCTCTACTCAACTGCCACCGTGGACGAGCGGTAAAGCGCTAGACGCATAATCAAAGGAAGTTCCGAATCGCTGGTTCGAATCCCAACGAAGTCTGTGGAAACTTTTTTTTCTTCAAAATTCATGATCGCATTCCGAAATGAGTCACTTGTCGGTAAATCATGTATCGTATCCTTAAGTAATGCGAGGCAAACGCAAACGCACAAACACAGCAATCATATCTACCTCGTACATACACACCACCCTCCGTTTTGTTTTATTAGACTTACGTGGTATAATGTCTTGATAACGATTCTTGCCGACATTTTCTGACATTTGTCCTCCTCGATACCGTGTTTTTGCGATTGGAGGAAATATGCTGTCTAATGTCTACAAAACAAAATATACATATTAGTATATAACGCACGTTTAGTTTCGATTCACTAACAAGAAGAAGCACATCATGGTATTTAGTCCGTATGCAAAACCATAGAATTTTCCCGGAGAATTTTGAATCATCATGTTGTGTTTAAAATAGCACGAAGTACCGGTATTAAAATATAGATATATGGGACTAGAGGGCCATTGTAATATAACGTTCTTAGTACTTTCTCACACAACATAGCAAACAAACATGACCTTATTTCGTGCCATATACACACCTCTAAGACCGACCGCGCGCATGTTAGTTGGGGTTTGGTGTATATAGGGTGACTTTAAGTAGTCATCATGGAAGCATCCAAAACCTTTTCATTTTTTAAGAATCGGGTATGAATATCTACTTATAAATGCTATGTAAACCAACGTAAGTACAACCTTGAACTCCTGACGAAGTCGATCATTTTGCTCGTCCTTGCTGGTCGTCATTTTAGTCCAAACTTGCTCCAGATCAGTGGTTGCAATTGTAGTATTGCGGCAAAATAGGGCCTCTAAAATTGCATCATGAATGAATATATACTGCGGCTAAAATAAAATATAAACACATACAAAATTTAATCAGTGACAGATTTGCAAATTGTTTTTGTAAATTTTTTATGATTTATTTTCGCCCATGTATACTTCATCGTCATTAACAAAACACCATGACGACATAAGGGACCGTTCACAAACACTTGTAAGGGGGGGGGGGGCCTGATGCAAAAAAAATTTATCGCGAACATTTTTCAGGGCCCCCCTTACAGACCTCGAAAATTTCAGGGCCCCCCCTTTTTGACATGAAAATTATCGGTCAACCCCATAGAAAAGCATATAAACTCAATTTTCCCAGATAAATTTGTGGCCATTTTTTTCAGGGCCCCCTTAGGAGGGTCAAACATTTTCAGGGCCCCCCTTTTTGTATCAGGCCCCCCCTTACAAGTGTTTGTGAACGGTCCCTAACATAACAACAAAAAAAACCACACACACACACACACACAAAACACCTCCCCTCTCAAACAATCAAAAATTAGTGCTCATGTCGAGTTCAACTGCCATGAACTCGAAGTTGTTACGTCTAGTGTGGCGTTCCGCAAAATAGCCGGGAAATGAATCAAATATTTTGACTATCTTTGAAGTAAGCTCCTAAAGCATCGGATAGCAACGTTTTGAAATTGGCGATATAATACAAATTTTATGTTAAATTATTAAAATTTGATATTTTTCATATTTAACAGTCCTCGAAGTAAAATTAATAAATCTAATGATTTGTACTTAAAGTGTATGTAGTTGGGAGGAAAAGCCGACGATGCCTTTTTAGTATTAAAAATTTACAATTTTGCCACCAAATCCCTAAACAATGAGGTAATTATCACGTAGTTTGTCAATGCTTACCTCAGTTTGCACCATATGCACACGATTGTTTCTCATCTGACGAATAAAGTTGTATACATCAACTTGTCCTTCTGCTCTTGCCATTTTCAACATCACGTCGATTGTAATAATGCATCCGGTTCGACCAACTCCAGCACTTTATACAAAAATTAGGAAGAGATTTGTAATTGTTTATTTGCGATTAATTATAATTTGCTTCTAACCGATCATCGAGACACTTCATCTTTAGTATGAATACGTAAAAGCTTACAAAGCAATTTTACCTGCAGTGTATAGTTATGGGTCCAGCATCCTCAGGGTTCGAATCATTTATCTCATCTATAAAATTTAAAAGCGGTGCTGCAAATTCCATCACCCCCATATCAGGCCAAGTAATGAAGTGAAACTGCTTGATATGACGAATATCATCAGTATTCCTATCTGCTGTTTGGTTTGAGTTGGTTTCGTTCTGAAACGGTTTGTCAATGCCATTTTTAATCATTAATTGATACGTACGTACAGGCTGTATCAAAATGATTGGTACCCATCAGTTTTAAGTGATTCTGGACATAACTGCCGCATCAAAATACAATAATAAGATTCACTTCATTTGTAGATAAATGGTGTGAAAGGGTGTAATCTAAAGCCAAGATTTTTCTGCTTTACAAATGCTTAATTCCGCTTTTCTCCGCTTTGTAATTTTAGCACATTTCTGGCACAATAAAATTTCAAAGTTGGGATGGGTGATTGGGTATCATGCCTGCAATGGGAGGTAGGACAGGCGTTGTACGGTAAACCTATGACGGATTGTACTTTATTTTGATGAATTTTGAAGACCCATTTCATTTAGTATTTTATTTATTTCTTTTCAATTGTATTTTTTTCTTTTTCTAGGTCATTTTTGCTTATTTTTTAAATTTTTTTCTCAGAAATGCGTTTTTCGCTTTACCGCCGAATTCCGCGATTTTCGCGGAATTTCCGCAACGCGGAGAATTCTTGGCTTTAGTGTAATCTCTAAATTGTTGGAGTTTTAAAATGATTTAATGTTGCATTGAGAGGCAACAGGCTTGTCAATAAACATGAAATCTGATGGGTACCAATCATTTTGATACAGCCTGTATTCCCTAGACATGCCGAACTTTGGGTTTACAATACCTTAAGCATTCCGTTTTAGGGTTATAGTCATGGTTAGGTTTGGGGGAAAATATTTATTCCAAGTCTTCTGTTTGATACAATTTTGGGATGTCACAGATTTGGCCACAGATATAATTCTTTACTCTGGCCTATACATTAGGCCTCACAATTAAAGCTAGAAGCAATGTATTGCCTCTTTGGTTGAAAGTTGTGAAAACTTTAACACATTTCACAATATGAAGGACTTTCAATTTTAAAAGATCTAAAGTCTTTTAAAGAGACAGTTCATTCAAAGTTCTTTATAATTTCCGTTGTTTGAATTCAACTTTAAATTTAAAAATTATGGTAACATGGTTTTTAAATCTTATATTTTTTGACACACTGTTACATACCTTTGAGATTTGTAGGCGACGAATAACAAAATTGCCGTGGTCTTCTTCGACTTCGTTGAAAACATATACGCCGCCATATGATTGTCCATGTCCAACTTCCGGCCAATATTTGTCGCATTTTTTCTTATTAAAAATGGTAACAAAAGTCAAACCTTTCATTAATTGAAACAAGCAGACAAACAAGCAAACAATCAGGTAATACAAATCGATACGTTTAAATTCATTGCAATTGACGGCCTACTTAAGGGGGTACTACACCCCTGCCCATTTTTGTGCCTATTTTTGCATTTTTCTCAAAAATATAGCGCATTAGTGACAAGTACGATATGTATATTATAGGGGCACGGACTACAACTACTGCACTGCAAATTTTATTTCAACACAGACAACAGTTGTGGAGTTACAGTCAAAAATGAGGGAAAACCAATATTTGATCAATAAATCAATAACTACTTACGTTGAGTTGCTCAATTTTCAGTGCAGTAGTTGTAGTACTTGCCCCTATAATATACAAATCTTACTTGTCACCAATGCGCTATCATTTTTGAGAAAAATGCAAAAAATAGGTGCAAAATTGGCCAGGGGTGTAGTACCCCCTTAACTTAGGTGTATAAAACCATTACTTAGGGGACTACTTATGTGTATTAAACTACCGCACTTAGAGCTTTGCTTAGGGGAAATATACAAAGTACCTTTCCTCCTTCAACCAGACTGGTCGCCATAACAACCGTACGTGAATTTTCTTGCCAAATCATTCTCCACATGTCATCAATTGTTTTTGGTTTTGGTCCTATAAAATTTGAGAAAATTATACAAATATACTTATTAATTATTTTGATTAATGAAGTAACGTTGTTTGATATTCAAGCAATGTGCCGGATAGGACTCACTGGGCTCGGGAACAGGGGCCACGATCTTGAGGAGGTGAGCAAAGAGGGAAAACAATTAAAAAAAAATATAAATAAAATAAAAAAGGAAGAGGAAGTCGGAATAAGTTGGAATGCGCATCTTACTTTGACCCGGTTTTAGGCCACAATTCTCCTATCTTTGAACAAATTCATTTGGAATATTAGATTTAACTGTTAACGTGGCTCGTTGTGAACAATTCCAGTGGAAAACGATGTTGACACTCACATTTTTAATGACATTTCACCACTACACTAGTGACTAGTGGTTTCTTCAGACTGGCAACTCATCACATCTGATTGCTTCCTTTTATAGGCAACAGGAACAGTTGAGGGCATGATTAGTCGGTCAAAGATGTTGCCGAAAATCATCTATAATCATTCACAAGTCAGCTATCACCGACCACGTGGCCCCTTCTAATCATTCCATCATTAGAGAGGACTCAAATGTTATTGACAGGGAAGCTGACAAGACCACTATAGATGGCTAAAAGAGGCCATCTGGATACGCCAAAAAGGAAAAGACTCTTATCAAGGACGAGGGGCCTATTCACTCAACAACCTTTGGCCAGCCTCAGTAACGTCTAGTGCAGGGCAATACCTTCAAAAATAGTGTAGACCCATCGATATGGTAATTGATCCTGTTACATCACTACTTCAACATTAATAAGTAAATACAAATACCTTGTGCTGCAATATATGCCTTCTCCTTTTTATAACCCTGTAAAAAAGAGGTAAACCATTATTAGCAACTTTATTACAAGCAATCTCAGGGTAGTTTATACTAGCCATGCGTTTTTTCACGTTGAGTTTTCCGTTTTCCATTGCAACTTTTCTCATATTCTGCGTGAAGCCAATCCGCCAAAAGAGTCACTCAATGCGGATAGTACCAAATGGTAATATGGTATGCTGGTTATTCTGTCCTCTTTAGTACAGCATCACATATTAATTATATTATTTATTCCGCAGAAAATACTAGTATATAAGATATTTTTCGCATAATATTAAGCATAGGGTGCCTGCGAAGTTGTAATATATACCGATTGCTTCAAAAACATGCTTGAAAAACTTGTCAGTGGAAATTGCAGCAATGGATGACTCCATTTGAAATCTATGCCCCCTGTGTGGGAGATTAGGTTCATTTCTATCATAGGGGTGTACAGATTGCAACTTGAATAGCCCATTTAA
The DNA here is from genome assembly GCF_039555335.1 of Amphiura filiformis. Classification (NCBI taxonomy): domain Eukaryota; kingdom Metazoa; phylum Echinodermata; class Ophiuroidea; order Amphilepidida; family Amphiuridae; genus Amphiura; species Amphiura filiformis. Next base: position 1,185,059 of record NW_027305494.1, read on the forward strand.
CTGCAGAATTGCCATTTAAGTTCGAGGCTTCTTTAACTTACTTGTAGCGAGAGAAGTTGAAGAGGGGGCTGGTATCTTCACCTAGATGCACACCAAAGCGGTGCGGCGGGGTGTGCACTATACATGACTTAAACTGAAAGAATTCTGATATTCAGAACAGTTCGGGTAGATGGCAGACGATACCTCTCGGTCAAGGATGGGGTGGTCAGTGATTGAGGTTACACCCCTCACTACCCCCATAAATGTACAATGCGATGATATAATGTTATAAATGCTAACCAAGAAAATTTTAAAACTTTCAACGGAAACTGAAGGCAAATAAATAAATATTTACCTGCTAATATTTTCGGTAACTAACAGTGCCATCCTCAGGCAGTAATGACTGGCTGACTGTCTTCTTCACACTTGGATGATTTTGGTGTTTCTAGAAGACAGTCGTAAATTCTTGGAAGATCCCGGCCCCCGTCTCTGTTGAGCTTGACTTGTTTTTCCTGTCTGATGGCTATGGACTCCTTTATCTTCCGATTTAGGAACTTGCTTTCCTTCTTAACAATCTTGATATTGGGGGAGTCTAATTTGTGACCTGTATTCTTAAGATGTTCTGCGACAGCAGAACTTTTGATCGCACTTCACGACTGTCTTCTAGAAAGACCAAAATCATCCAAGTGTGAAGAAGACGGTCAGCCAGTCATTACTGCCTGAGGATGGTAACTGTTAGTTACCGAAAATATTAGCAGGTAAATATTTATTTATTTGCCTTCAGTTTCCGTTGAAAGTTTTAACATTTTCTTGGTTATTTTAAATACCGGAACGTATGAGCCTACATAGCCGTTATAAATGCTGTTTTTATTATGTATGGCATTTTAGCAAACTGGGAAGCAAGGGAGAAAATAAACAAACAAATATTATTATCATTGCCAACAACATACGTCGATATAGGATGCGTTTATATAATCCGAGTTGGGTTTCCCGTCTAACTCTTCAAGAATTACTCTCGAATGATCATCTGAAATGTATAACAAAATCGTGTTTATGACACTAACGGTAAATGAAAGAACATATGAAGACAGAATTAAAGTAAGAAAAACAAAACAAAACAAAAATGAACGAGAAAGAAAGGCACGTCTCACACATAATTGGAGTGAACGATATAGCAGATAAAAATCACATTTATTTTACTATCTTCATCATCATCATCATCATCATCATCATCATCATCATTATTATTATTATTATTATTATTATTATTATTATTATTGTTAGTGTTAGTGTTATTATTATTATTATTAGTGTTATTATTTTTACTAGTGTTATTGTTATCGTTATTATTATTATTATTATTGTTATTATTATTATTATTATTATTATTATTATTGTTGTTGTTATTGTTATTGTTATTGTTATTATTATTATTATTATTATTATTATTATTATTATTATTATTATTGTTGTTATTGTTATTGTTATTATTATTATTATTATTATTATTATTATTAGTGTTATTGTTATTGTTATTGTTATTGTTATTGTTATTATTATTATTATTATTATTATTATTATTATTATTATTATTATTAGTGTTGTTATTATTATTAGTGCAAGGCGATCCCAAGACTTGACACAAGGGGTGTCATTTCAACCTGAATTTTTTGTTAGGAAGAAAACGCCCGAAATTTTTGTTTTGACTTGACTCATTTCCTGTAAAATAAGTTTAATAAATTAAGAAATACACTGCCCTTGTTTTTTTTTCGTTAAATGGGTAAATCGGGAGCAATATGGTTCATGCCATCTCACTGGTACTGTGAATTTAACTTTCTAAAATAATGAAATTAACGTACATGTTATAATGTTCTTGTATCTATTCTTCGGCAGGTTTTCCTTTTGTTTAGATGCTTCAGCAGGTCTTGCATTTGACGATGGTAATGTCTAATGACAATGACAAAATAACAAACGGATTGAAATTAATATCACCTATCCATAATTGTTGGATTGTCAAACTGTACAAGGTCATTTGATGTAAACTGATCAATGATAGTCGGATAAACATGGGGTGCAATTAAGCGCCAAAATTGGCCATGATGTAATGCATCTTTAAATGGATCTGCCTTGTGATTGGTCGCCCATATCTCGCTATGGTTGAAATCTTCTGGGCACGCGCCATTACCATTAACTACACCGTGCATAACTGTCTGTGGTATTTGCGGCGCTTTTGTGTTGACGCGAAAATTAATCTCTCATCAAACATCTAGCGCGTCCATGCTTAGCACTTGTGGTTAATGGACTGATAAACAATTATGCTTGACAGTGTGTTTTTAGAGAGCAAAGTCCAGGGGGTAAAGTTCTGCTTACAATTCAAAGTTCATAGACGAATTTTCGGGGTTCGCTATCAATAAACTGGTAGATTCCAAAATCAGAATTGTTCAGTATTAAAGTGAGCCATTATAATTATGCAAGATAATGTTGCATTCAATTACTTTTATTGTCACTAATCATCTGATATTTAAAAAAAAATATTATGACCATTTTACTATTGAATACTTTAATTTTAATAAACATCAGTATAGTTTTGAGTTCAACGAAATGGGTTCATCATGACTAAATAATAACATATTTTTAATAAAATTCGACTATGGCATACTCTAGCTTTCAACATGAAATTTCGCGAGTATTTCACTGTATATTCCCAGTGTATCATTTGTGGTATTTACCAATAAGTCCGATATTTCCCAACCGGTTATTTATTCCACATACACACATTACCAGCATTCCTAGTACTTGCTAATCTGATGAAACACAATATTCATCCATGGCGTTGTCTTTTAAAAGGCAGTTTTGTTTCTATTAAGGGATCTAAAATGAGCGTTTATTGCGTTTCGACAGTATAAATCATCAGATTTATAAAGTTTACTTCAAGTACTGTTAAATATCAAAAATATCAATTTTAATGATTTGCCATAAAATGTGTATTAAATTGCGAATTTCAAAAATCAAAATTATTTGATATCAGAATGACATTTTTCGTATTCAGAATGCAATTCGATATGTCTGATGTGCTCTAATGTCCCACAATAAATACTGTCCAAACGTTCATACCCCAGCCCTTAAGTAAGTAAGTGTAATTGAGAATATCAAGAAAGTACCTCAAAATCTCGTGAAAACTCATCATCTGGAATATTTCTCTTCTTTCGTTTTACATATTCAAATAAATCGGCAACGAGTACAGGTTCATGTTCAGTGTGAGATGTTGGCTTGATTGCTATGATTGGTTTAGAATTAACTTCAGGTTTGGTTTGCTGAGATGTCATGGATGGGGTTCTTTCTATCGGTTCTTTCGCAGCATCTGTACTTTGGCCACTTGGGGTATCCATATCAAGGTCTGCTATTACAGCTGAAAATGGAAATTTAAACGTTTTCTTTCAGGTTCATGCATGTAGCATAATGTGGCGAATTCATTACCTTATTTAGAGAATAAACGATAGGAATTTTTGTTTTGAATATCCTCTACCGTGTGATAGACGACAGACAGGTGCAATAATTTCAGTAGTGGATGCTGGTCAGTAACATTTTATTTACTACTTACAAGGATTACTTTCTTCATTTTCGTCAATTTTCACTATAGTCAATCTCTTCTTTTCCATTTCTAAATCTGTTTTGTTCCTGTGCAGGCGCCTGTTAAAGTTAAGTAATTTGAAAAATTCAAGTCAATGCTGCTGTGGAAACGTAAATTATGCAGACCCTTTAATAGCAGTAGGTGAAATTAATTCAGGGGTTTTCTATCAGCAACGCAAACATATAAAAATTTCCGTTGGTTTGGAAGCCAGAAAGTGAAGCAAGATATTGATTGTGTATGCTAATTTATACTCGGCCCTTTACGATTTCCGATCAATTTTAATTTGGTTATTATTTATACCCATAATCCTGAAATAATATTGGTAATAATTGTCAGGAAGGGTTTCTGTCCATTTAAAACCCAGATAAAGTGAAAGAAACTCAACAGGCTATTTTGCCTGTTTAACGTGGAGATCCAAAGGGGCTTTAGGGTGTAATACGACTTTATGTAGAAATTGCTCTGTTGTCCGAATTTGAATAACTCTATGTACTTAGGTGTAAGTTCAGGTATAAATTAGAAATACAATATAGCAAAATAATCAGGTTTGTAAAAAAATAACCAATTTCATACTATACGATGCATTATGGCCTTAATGTTCATTTAAAATGAAACTAGCATTAGAAAAACCCTATTCTACGGGCCCGATCGATCGAGATTTTGGGTTCTATGGATTGTTTACATCTGTTTTTGCCCAAACTGGATTGGTTATATGTGACCCCTCGGCACAACTGAGCCCGGATGTCGCCAGTGCCACTATTGAGATATGCTCCATCGAACTTAACAATAAACAATAGGAAACAAAGGATTTATTGATTGTTTTATTGATTTTTCACTACTAAAATGTCAAGTACTATAGACATGATATACATCATTTTAAAGCTAATTTCAAGCAGAATATTTTGGTTGAATATCTCAAAAATGATGATTGGCGACTTCAGGGCTCAGTTGTGCCGAGGGGTCACATATTTGAAATATTTTAAAAACACTTATTCAGAAAATGTTCAGGCTTTTGGTGATTTTGAGTCTATTTCCGACCAACCGAGGGACCGACCGTATACTACTTGTTAACGTGTTTTTCGTCGCCTAAGCACGATTAATCTATCCTTTATTTTACCTTTTTCTTAGCACCACTGTCACCAGCAAGATTACAATTACCGCCAAAACAAGTGATGAAGTTACAGCAATAACCAAAGTAGTAGTATCTATAAACAAGTGAATAATATTATGTCATTATCAATGCTTGTCAAGTAAAATTTAAGTGAAATTGATTTTGGTACGCCGAAATTTAGGTACCCAGCAAACACAAAAACGTTTTAAATAAGTTATATTTTGGCTTTTGGTTTAGGTAAAAACGTTTTAATAACATTAAAATGTCGGGTTATATAAAGGTTATAATAACGTTTTAAAAAGTTTTGTATGAAAACACACTACAACAATATTTTTAAATGTTTTCAAAAATGTTATTCTAAACTATTTTTGCAAACATTTTTGCAAAATATTGTGTTAATACTTAAATAACATTATGTTAAAATATTTGAACCCAGGAAACACAGAAATATGTTCTTAAAATGTTTTTTTTTCAAAACCTTTTAATAACATTTAAATGTCTGGTTATATAAAGGTCATGAAAACGTTTTTAAAACGTTATTGAAAATATTTTGGGCAAACGTTTTTCGCAAAATATTTTTTCAACCCCAAAATAACATTCTGTTTAGAATGTTTTGTATCAGGTTTTCAAGAATGTTTTTGGAATGTTATTAAAACGTTTTTATACCCTTTATATAACCCGACATTTAAACGTTTTCGGTAAAACATTTTTGTTTGCTGAGCAGTAGATTATCAAAAAATGTTTTTTAAGGTTATGAAAACGTTTTATACTTTTAATATACCCTTTATATAACCCGACATTTAAACGTTTTTTGACAACCTTTTATAACCTTTTGCGAATGATGTCGTAAACGTTTTGTGTTTGCTGGGTAGTTTATTTAAAGTTGCAAAATATGTCTTATAAATGATTGTGGCTGGCACAGTGCACATTAATTAAATAGTCATTTCAATTGTGTAAATTCTGTTTTTGAACAGTTTGATTATTAAAAAAAGAAATATATTGAAATTAAAAAGGTGATAATCATGATAATAGCGTTTATATTACCATTTAAACCGCCAGTTTCATGCGGTAATGTTGAAGCACTTTTCGTCTGAGACCAGGGACCTTCCCCTCCATTTGTTACTGCTTTTACCTATAAAAGACAGACGTATTAGGAGTTATTATGAGTTGTTCCAAGAATTCATCTTCTTCAAGGTTTGTTCCAGTTCAACATCATATTTGTGCGCATTTCTTCAAGGAAAGTTATTCTGGGAGCAAAAAACGCTCTATTCACTCTGCTTTAAGGACTCACCGATCTCCGTCCTCCAATGTCAAAACGAAGTATATCCCACTGAATGTTATCGCATTTCCAAGCTTTTGCCACGTCTCAGGAACAGTGGCAATGACCTTTGACGCCGATGCGCACATCGTTACTGCGCATTGCAAGTCGGCGTGACGTCAAATGACGATATTTCGGGTATAACCGCAAGGAATTATGGAAATTGCCCAAAATGTCAATTGGAATTCCGGTCGTTTGCAGCCTGGAGCCCTTGGGGTAAGAATTACGTAAGGGAGTTTAGCCAAAGTGGTTTCACTGACGGTTTCAGCTTCGCTAGAGCTTTCGATACAAGCAAGCGAAACAAACAAGTGGCGTGGTTATAAACTCGGGTCGATGCCACAACCATAATCAGTTTCCTTTGTGTTTAGTAAGTACATAACGACCCCCACTTATCAAATAGGGTCGTTGTATGCGGTCAATAGAAAGTCAATTATTAGGTAAAATAGATCTGTTCAATGTTTGGTGGACAGTGGTATCAGAGAGGTATGTGTAAATTCAGCGAAGCCTGTCAGTTTTCTACAGGCTTTTATGGGCGTGGACTTTGCCAAAAGCTACATACCCCTTCGCTAGAATGCGTTACCGAAGGCAGCGAAGCTTGGCTGAGCTTAGTGAACTATTTTGGCTGTCCTCCCTAAGTTGCACACCCATCGTAAACCATTGGATTTTTATGTTAGGTTTTTGTACTCACGATGGGTTGAAGGAGTGACGATACGTCGTAATTGTCACTGAAATCCATCCCAGATAAATTACCCGTCCAGAGGGTGTGTACATATGATCAGTGGAAAAGTCCAATGTATAATATCTTACCTTAAATGAGTACTGAGTCTCAGCCATCAAATACGCCACATTCATTTTAATAGTCTGTCTTGTAAGATCGTCACTTATTTCAATGGAAGTTTTATTTTCAAAAATTGCGTTAAACACCTCTAACACGTAGCGTATCATTTCACCGTTGACAGCTTCTGGAATGTCCCATTGTATTTCAATTTCGTTAATGAATCTGTTAAGAATCTCAACATTTTGAGGTTCGTCTGGAGCTATTTGTAGAAAATAAGACACAAATAAGATATCATGACATCATTAAAAAAGTTTGTCTTTGGTGACTTCATACGTATAATAACAACCTCATTTCCACCTCCGTTTATCACAAAAATAACATACAATGATAATTAGCATCTGGCTTCTTCATGTTGATACCTTGGTAATCACCAACAAGGCACCAACATATATTTTACAAATACGAGAAATATATTTACAGCATCAAGCACCAATTTTTGGGATTAAATACATCATCATGTTTTGACAAACGACATACCGCAATCTTAATCCTTCAATATGAAAAACCAGGAAGATAAAATTAATGTTCAATGACTATTTGCGGAAAAGGGCAAACAGCAGATGCTGTACTCCACAGACATGGCAGAATAACCAGTATTCTATGCTTATTATTGTGTGATCTTACCTATTATTGGGTGCAGTGGACACTAAAGAAGGTGAATTGCATAATCTGAATAACCATCCTCACACTGTCATAAGGTCATACCATACTAGCAGTTGTAGCGTACGATTCAAATGCTGATATAGAGTTTGGACAATCGCTACCAGTGTTCATTCGTAACTAGTGACGTAGCGACAAAGTTGCCTTCAAGTTATCTTTGAGATTTGACACTAAAGTATCGATCAGATATCGGCAATCGCTTTTCCAATAAGAGACGGAAGTTACGCGTCACGTCCCAGAAATCCTACGATCCTTGCAATTACTCAATGTGAAATGAGCATAATGGTTCATCTTAATACTGGTAAAACTTACCTCCCTCTTGAGTCCTGTGACCGATTATGTCAGTAAATGGTCCCGCTCCTTGTGATGTGTTGGCTCGAATTTGAAATTCATACCAAGTATAATACGATAATTTCGAAAAGGTAACGTAAGTTTCCTTTGTTGAGCCAAACGTGAATATTCCTTTGACAATATTATGTGTAAATCTATATTCATATGTGATCTCTCCTCCACGTTCTGTGCAATTTAATGGGTCCCAGTTGTATGTTAATTGTAGGTCTGCTAGAGATTCAACAGTAACACTCTCAGGTCTCCCACTTGGAGCTGGAAGTGTTAGAAGAAGAAGAAAACCATGTTTTAAAAGTCCACAACCACATGTTTCTCATTTACTTGTGTGATACAATCACAATTACTTCGACAAGTTTGATATTAGCAACAATGAGTTGTACCACCATCAAGCCATTATTTACCACAACAATGCTGCTTAACAATATGCAGACTATTGTTCTCATTTGGGAAGCAAAGGCCCCACACAGTATTGTCACTCTGCATTCATCCACTGTTTGCTTTGCAATGGTGCATCCAACTGAAATTACTATACCTATAGCATCACAACCCATTGCAATATCGCACAGGTAAATCAGAAACATGCGTTTATGGACTTAACATGGTTTGGAACCAAGCTCTTCAATTTTAGAATAAAGGTAGAAATATTGATTCATTGTACAATATTATTTCACCAAGATGTCATTTAGGCCTAATCTTATACAATTTAATAATATTATGCCTACAGGCATTGCTGTGTTTGGATACAAGTATGTTTTGTGGACGTATTCTTATAGTGAAGGAGTGTGCGCGTTTGCTACATATTACATCCGAGGACTCCAACTAAACAACACACCAACACAACGTGGACCTCGTGCATGCACACTGAGGACCTAGACACGCGTCCTCGAACGGTAAGTTATCTGTTAACGTCGAAACGGGATTCTATACCCTACTACCACTCCCATTACCAGCGCACGACTAGAGTTTACCTTGTGAGGACTTTTTAAGGATTTGGCAACACAGCGACAAACGGCAGATTTCTGGACTTCAAATGTTTCCGTTAGTTTTCGGGGCCTTAATATAATAAAAATATATGTAATACAATGGTGTGTGTGTGCGCGGGGAGGGGTGAATGTGCGGGTCATACCTCTTTCTTCAGTCATTATGCATTCATATTCTAAAGGTCCACTTTCAGTTCCCGATCTTGCCCAAACAGATATGACGTAAGTTGAATAATATTCTACGCCGATTAAATCGACACTGGTTTCGTTAACTTCAATCTCTGTATATTCATCCATTTCTAGGCATTGGTCTAACAGTGTAAGATTGTAACCCACAACGTAACTTGTAATGTCACATTGACTCTCGTTGGGCTTGGTCCATTCGATTGTGATCACACCTGGTGCAGAGTTTTTAGTATCCAGTGAATCTACTTTATCTGGTGCTGTAATAATAATAATAATAATAATAATAATAATAATAATAATAATAATAATAATACAACCCATTCTCTACAAATTATGTGTATATAACGCACAATGCAACGTGGAATATTTTGTGTTATATTTGCATTTTAAAGCTCAACTCAGTAGTGACCAAAACAAGAGTTCAACTGCGCATAACATGTGACAGGCCTATCATCCTAACCCTAACCCTAAACCCTAATCCCTAACCCTAAACCCAACTCTCCTTTTTTATACTTTTTACCCCATAATTTCCCTCATACTTCTATGAGGGGCTAATTTATAGTTTCAGCTTGTTTGATATCCATATTTCGCGGTTAGTGCTTCTTTGTAGCCCTGCGGGGCAAACAAGTTGAATATATCCACATTTCGCGGTTATTGGTTCTTTTTTAACATTGCTGCTACACACTCGATTATGCAATAACAAAACTTATAATATTGTATTAAATGTATAATCAATGATTTACTAAACCAGAACACCTTAAAACAAAAACCTCTGTATTTTTTGAACAATCAATAGTGTGCTTATATTAAGCCGTGAAAGCAATCTACAATTTTTTATACAAAATCTTTGATTGTCCCTTTAAATAATAACAACGACAATGGCAATATACTATTATTACCAAAATGAAGAAAAAAAAACCCCACTTTTTATTAAAAAACAAAATAGGCAAATAAAATTAGACATACGGACAGTAAGGGTAGAGACAGATACAGACGGGCTTAGAATGCCATCGGCGTCCTTATTGCTGGCTTGAATCTGAAACGTATACTCTGTGCATGGTTGTAGAGAAGTAATTGTAGTTGATAAATTAGTCACTGGGATTTTGATCTTCTTCAATGTGCCTAGTTCCTGGTAACTTATGATGAATCCATTGAGAGAAGAACATTGTTGCCATTCATCATCGTCTGGTATCTGTGGAATAAGATCATTACAGGTAAGATCATAAATCAAACTTTCATGAGCGGAAAGCACTTTGTTGTGATTAAAATCAGAGGTTATTTAATTGAGAAAAAATCCTTTACATTTACTCATTTCCATTCAAAATAGAAAAATGCTAGAAATAATTGGTAAACAATCAAACAAATAGAACATTACCTCCCATTGTAATCTGACAGAAGAACTACTAATTGCAACAACTTCTGTAAAGCTGGGATGCTTCGTTGGCGCTGCAAAAATAACATAATAACACAGATACTGTTTCCGAACGAAAGTTCATACGTGGTGGTTGATTCATATACTAAACAGTTTATGGAAGCTTATAGTACAAATTTGCATAAATATCTTGTTATTTCGGTTGTTAACTACAGTCCTCATCAAAAGTCCAGTAATGTTGTTGTGGATGCTTCCATCGATGTTTCTACAAGAACAAGAGGGCTGTAGTTTATAAAATATACAGATATTTATCCAAATTTGTGGTAAAATCTTGCTAAAACTGTTTAGTACAGATACTACGGTTGTTCTTGGTTTTATCAATTTTTAAAAGAACTTTTCTGCGACTAAACACCATAATGATGATCTTAATCATGACATCATGAATGTCGTGAAATGCACCAGTTTGTGTTTATAATAGCTTAATTTTAAAAATCGTCAGAATTTTTGATGAGTTACTATGTACCTAAGCAATGTGTAGTCCCATATACCACCTCTCCTGTCACCCCTTTGGCTGCTTCTCCGTCCACGTTTTTGACAACAGCGATAGAAAATGTATACGTAGCATCAGGCTGTAAAGCTGTTATGGATACATTGGATACTTTCACGCTCTTCATGTCGTTAAAGTTTCCATTCATACCGTAGTATACATTGTATTCAACCACCGGGCCATTTCCGTAGTCAACCATTTGATCCCAATCATCCCAGTCCAATTCAACGTTGACACCAACAACTTGTACAATTCGAGGAGCGTTATACAATGCCGGTAACGCTAGAAGAAAACAAAATGGATTATACAGGGTGTCTCTGAAAAATTTGTACCGGATATGGATTGGATTCCTGTACTTACTTCCAAGGATAAATATCCAAAATGAAACTCAGAAACACATGGGCTTTTACCAATAGTATCCTTTTTAAATCACCGAATTTATGTATGTTGCTTAGAAAATACAGCAATTACTGTCAGAATTCTTTTTCAGGAATTTTGGGAAATCGCTGTAAAAACAACATAAGTAAATTTGATGATTTAAAAGGATACTATTGGTAAATCCCGTACTTTGTGTTTCTGAGTTCCAATTTACTTGCTTATTTCGCTAAAAACAATAGCTTCTACATTATGTAAAGAGTGGTCTACCAGGGTTTCTTGTTCCATGTTTGGGTGTCTAATTTAACAGATTGGCGACAGGATCGCTCTTACTCCTTTCTCTGATCTTTTCTGAAAGTCTTGGAAGGTCTTCATACAGCTCTTTGTTGCTTATGTGCTGCTTCCATTGGATGCTGTACACTGCCCTAAACATTCGGGTGTAACAGCCGTCCAGCTCTTTAGATAGTTATGTTATGGTCCAGGCTTCGCATTAAGTTATCACAGACTTCACTGTTGCACCGAAGACTCACAATTTGAATTTCTTTGGTAGAGCAGACTTCCAGATCTTGCTTAGGCTGTTGCATGTTCTCCAAGCCGCTGCCTAACGTGTTTTGCCATCATGCTCTGCACTAGCCATCCATGGTCCGAGATATTTGAAGTCTTTCACCTCATCTAGCTTTGTGCCATTATTTGTGCTGATATTAACCGGCTGGTCTTGGTTAAAAGACATGAACTCCTTCTTGGTGGCATTTATCATTATGCCGACTCTTCCGATTGTTGTTGCGACCCTTTGAAGCAGTTCCTGAGCTTGTTTTATTCCTTCTGACAGGAGGGCGATGTCATCATGAAGTCCAGGTCCGTTACCACTTCTTACAAGTAAAGCAAAGGAACTCAAAACTATCTCCGGTACAAATCTTTCAGAGACACCCTTGTATTGTACAATATCAATGCAAAGACCCCCCAACACGAGCCAACACACAGACCCCACACACAGATTAATATACATTACACACCCACACTCACCCCTACACCATCACCAATAAGGAGGATGTAATTTTCTTCTGAAGGGGGGAGGGGTCTTGAATATGTCGGTGACCGGGGTCAATTTTTTTATAACCCCCTATCGCGGGCTAAATTGTTTATGACCCCCTATCTCAGGTCGAATTTTTTTAATGACCCTCTTCCGCCTATACAGACTCAAGACAAATTATTCTTTGCCGGAACTAAGCCACGGAGCGCGTAAAAACTTAATTGTGAAGGAAGTGTGCGGAGCGTATTAAAATTTGGATCGTAAGTGTAAAGAAGGCACGGGGAGCGCTCAGGTGCGTAGCCAGCAATGCCAGTCCGGGGGAGAACGTCAGTATCGTCCCTATTTCCCCCTCTCCTGTTTCCCCTTCCCCTTCTCTTTCTCCTCTCCTTCTCCTTCCCCTTTGCCTTCTCTTTCTCCCTCTCCTCCTCTTTTTTCTTTTTCCCTCTCCTTCCCCTTCTTTCTCTCTTTCCCCTTCTTCTCACTGGGAGCGTTCTCTTTCCCCCCTTCTTCTCACTGGGAGCGTTCAAATATTTTGCATTATATAGCTAAAGATTGTGCGCAAATTTTGATTGTAATTTAATAGAATGAGCACGCAGCGCTCGCAATTTTGAGTCACTTTTGTATGCCTATTTATGCATTTCTTACCTACCTTGTATTCGTTTGTTTTAAATTTGAAATAAAGTTGAGAGTTAAATTTGAAGTTTGGAGCAGCTTATTACCTTGTTGGCAATCATTACTACCAGCCCATCCTTCCTCACACTCGTTGCTGCATGTTCCGGTAATTCGATTGCATTTTGCACCGTTAGAACAATGACAATGATATTCACATTGTTCCCCAAAGAAGCCATCGTCACATACAAGTTTACCTTTAAAAATATATGAAAAGATATAATGGGGCAAGTCTTTTCTTTTCATGAGAATGCTATTGGTACCTAGTTATGGTATCCCTATTGAAAAACATGACAATCTTAAATGGTCCATTACAAAACAACAACAACAATGTAACTTTGAATAACAAATTGCACATAATATGTAGCTTACTATAAATTACGTATTACATAGCCTGTATTTTTACTTTTTTACCTTGTAGAAAAGTGTATTGTTACATGGATATGTAATTCCTGAAGAAACAATAACCTGTGCAAGGATTCTGTACACAAAGGATATATATTACGAAAGTCTACTGGGGACTCTGCTGGATAAGTTTCCTTTCGGTTCGAGGCGTTAGGGCACTAGGATAGTATTTTATTTTTTGCTTCTCGATTTATTTTTATTCTGATCTCTGTAACTTGTAAGTGTTGTCCAGCTACCTCTGCTCTAAAGTATATCCAATCGCCAGCGGTCCTGCTTGTCATGATTTAAACAAGTAGGGATGTGACTACAACAAATAGAGAAAATTGCTGATCCCAACTTTCAACACTTAACTGCTCAATAACAACAAGTTCTTAATCTATTACAGGCTCCGTTAGTGATTTTTCTGGCTGCCTGATTGAGACAGCCACAAACATCACTAGTGGAGCCTGTAATAGACTGAGAACTTGTTGTTATTGAGCAGTTTTAACAGCAAAATTTAACAACAAAATTGCAAACTTTTCAACACTTAAAAGTGTTGAAAAGTTTGCAATTTTGTTATAGTCACATCCCTGCCTGTTTTTATCATGACAAGCAGGACCGCTGGCGATTTGATATACTTTAGAGCAGAGGTAGGTGGACAACACTAACAGAGATCAGAATAAAAATAAATCAAGAAGCAAAAAAAAAAAAACACCTAACGCCCTAACGCCTCGAACCGAGGCTACACAATGATGTCCAATGATACCCTCTTTCCGTTGTATACATTATGTATATTAATGATTAATGAACCCCTAAATTAATAATAACACCTGTACAAAAACAAATGACAAAAATGATTGTGGGTTTAATATTGTTTTCTTGTTTACTTCCTTCATCTAGACAATTTACCTTGACAGTTGTTTACCCCGTAATCTTCATCACATGTACCTCTACATCCATTTGCCGCCTGACAATCTACATCATTACAGTGACATTCTCGGTCACAGTTAGCGCCGTATCTTCCGGGTGGACATGCTGTATGATACATAAGACAGTAAATTATGTTTTGGTTTGGTTATCAGTTTGTGATTGTCCGATGGTAAACCATTCACACATTTGTACTTTTCGTTAAAATTACATGACCATGGGGCCACTTACAATGCTAGCGCCCTATGTAGGCTCCCATTTGCCCCTAAAGTTTGTATGTTTTGAGCATTTTTACCACCCAGCGAATCTCGCCAACTGTAGCAACAACCTAGTATAGCCCTTTTTATTCATTACAATAAAGATCATCTTTCTCCCGCATCATTGAATACGCCAGTACTACAACACACCGTACACACCATCCACCCACATCCCATACACACGCCATACCCCACACCGTCTTATTCCTGCCTGGTTTCTTTCCTCTCTATAACTTTCCACTTTTCATTCCGGTGGTTTCGTTCACTAGTTTGTTTCTTTTTGCCCCTTCTGAAATATACACATCTTTGCTACCACTTTGGCAGAAACTATCTCATACAGAATACCTAAAGAAACTAAGAACTGTCCCTGTCATACCTTTCAAGCAGTCAAGTCCCATGTAGCCTGTTATACAGGAGCATCCTATAGGGCCAGGACCACAAATGAGGTTTCCTCTGCAATCACCAAGGCCAAAATCACAATCCAGAAAGCAGGTGGCTCCACACGTGTTGCTGTCTTTACAGCCTGTTTAGATAACAATAGATGAATGTAAGGAAATAATATTTATATATATATAAATATATATTATAAATTCACATGCCGATTATCGGCATTTTCCTACGGGATTTTTAAAAACTTTCAGATCGATGGGTGGGGGGGGCACAGGGGCCACTATGAAGCTACGCCACTGTATACCAGATCGAATTTGAACAAACCAAACTGATTTTATTACATGTAAAACTCTCCTTTTCAATTTAATTACTTTAAATTGCTTCAGAACATGAAAAACATTTTTTTTTTGCATTTTCTAATGCGTTTTTTTGTCATTTTGGAACGTTATGATTTGCTACCAACCGCAACGTGACCGTTACGGAAAGTCTACGATTGACCAATTCACAATGGATTACACCCTCTAGAGGGCACACTAACTGATTTTGGACTAGAGTAACACGTGGTTCCAGTTCCGATTTTACGTAAAATCAGCAATCTCTCTAATATTAGAGAGGTAACTAGGTAATATGGTAGTGTCAAAAAAACAAAACAAAAAAGAATAGTCGAACAATTACATTGAGTCGTTTAGCGGTTTGTATGAGAGTCTGAAGACGACAGGAAACCCCGGAGCGGGCTGTATACACTCCATCCCATCCCCGTTAGTTAGATGAAATTGGATGCCCTACCCTACCCCCGGTAAGGTGGTAGCGTCAAAGAAGAAGAAATTGAAAAAAAGGTTGGACAATTACATGGAGCCATTTGGCGGTTTGCATGAGCGTTTGAAGGCGACAAGAAGACCCCGGAGCGGGCTGTATATACTCCATCCCCGATCGTTAGATGAATTTGGATGCCCTGCCCCCGGTAAGGTGGTAGCGTTTGGCACACTACAAGAAGAAGAAGAAAAACAAAAAAAAAAAAAAGAAGAAGAAGAAGAAAAAAAGAAAAAGAAGAAAAACGAATGATCGGACAATTACATGGAGCCGTTTGGTGGTGTGTATGAGCGTTTGAAGACGACAAGAAAACCCCGGAGCGGGATATATACACTCCACCACATCCCCGTTCGTTAGATAAAGTTGGATGCCCTACCCTACCCCCGGTAAGGTGGTAGCGTCAAAGAAGAAGACAAACGAATGGTTGGACAATTACATGGAGCCGTTAAGCGGTTTGTTTAAGCGTTTGAGCGGGTTGCATCCACCCCTCGTTCGTTAGATGAGGGTTGAAGTACAGGGTGAGTCAAAAAAAGTGCAATAGAGCAACGAATCGATATTTATGTAAGAACCAAGTTGAACTGTCTATAAATGCCACACTCAATAGTCACCTTCTGTGAAAAAATGAAGTGACTCGCCTTTACTTTTATGAGTCCTTTTGCTGCGATACCCAATTTCATTAGTTGTCCACAAGGTACCGTGTATTTTGAATGGGAGCACACAATGCACGATAAATGCACCAGCTCTGAAACTGACTTTAACTTAAATAAGGTTGATTTTTGCGTTATTTTTATTTCTTTTTTTTCTGTTCAAGCAAACTTTCTAACATTACTTTATGTCCTTCATACCTCACTCGACTCCAACTCCAGATTTTTTAATCCCAATATGTCCAACTTACTGGATGTTTTGTAATTCACTCCACTCCAATTTGCGCGCATTTCATTTCGACATTTGAAAAACCCGCCTACAAATTATATGGTTTTGATCTTTATAATAAAGGGAAAATGAAAATAACAACAAATAATGTTTCTTCTCCTTAAATAAGACCAAGGGCAATAACACTTTAGGGGGGTTGAGGGTGTAAGGCCATAGGCGGTGCAAGCGGGGATGTGGACCGTATTTTAAAAAGTGGGTCAAAATTAAATAGATCTTCTATAGCGATATGAAAAATCTTTCTTTCATTGCGATATAAAAAATATTTCCTTACTCATAATCAATTAGCATCTTAAGTTGAAGTTTATTAAGTTTATTAAATGCATAAAAGTTTTTGCTTGACAGTTTGTTACTTACGTCCGCCACATAAAGCACCTTGAAAACCTGGCTGGCATAAACATTTACCGTCGTCTGCGGCACATATTCCTCCATTCCAACAAGTTTCACAATTTTGTGAGCAATTTATTCCATACTTTGGAGCAGGACACTCTAAAGATAAACCAACAACAACGCAAATAACGATTAAATTGAATGATGATTAAATTGAATGTTAAGTAAAACGGAAATAAAACAAAACAACAACAAGCAATAACTAAGGTAAATCACTCGATACATATCAATTGATAACTTTGACTTTGCATAACCAGATTGTGGTCCGATTGTGGTGCTTTCTACCTTACATTGAGGCCATTCACCTAAACATCGTTTTTCAAGTTTTGAGTTAAATTGCTCTAAAAATCAAATGTCGCACAGGGTTCAAAATTTAAAACTTTGTCCGATTGGGTTAAAACTTGATATGAGGGAAACCTGTAGAAATCAACATCGATGTCATTCAAGGTCAAATGTCATGTAGGGGCCAAATGTTAAAGTATGCCCAATTGGGGTTAAACTTGGTCAGTCCTGTACAATGATTTTATATAGTCGATAATATATTATCGAGTAGAGCTCATGGAGGCAGCCATTACCAGACCACCCATTGTCAGATGGCTGAATGATTTTCAGCTGCACACATAAATGAATATGGGAATTTTGAAAATGAATCATGACTTTGTGATAAACCGCTTACGGCAAAAATTCTGAGCACTGGGTGATTCTAAATTTCACATACAATGCACAAAACAATATCGAGAGATTTAAAAAGTTATCGATAGAATTTTCTGTAATATTGTTTTAAATTAGCACAAAATACAATTTTCTAAGCAGAAAAATGGCCGCAGTTCCTATTTTGCCATTGAAAACTATACAGGAAGATCACCCGCAGAGCTTCAAGCCACATGCCAGACAACCTGGCGCCAACTGCAAATGGCTGCGCCCATGTGATGTAAGTTGATAATATATTATCGACTTTATAAAATCATTGTACAGGACTGTTGGTGAAGAAACTGATCTTCAATATGAGGGGAATATGAAGAAATCAATCTGAGGTCATCAAACGTCCTATGGAGTCAATACAAACGTTACATTTTGCCCAAAAGAATCTTCAATATGAGTAGATCATATCAAGGGTCATCAGCGGTCAATAATAAAAACATAAATTATAGATCCTTGTGCAAGACTTCGAAACGTACGACGCTGTTCGGTACGATGGCTTTTAGTTCACCAAATGTATGCCAACTTACGCCAAAGCCAACACAAATAATAATAAAAAATAACAGAGTTCAAATACCATTACATGTCCCCTCTGCCACTTGTATGAAGGGTCTTGGAAGGTTTCCCGGGGAAGGTTGGCGCGTCAGAGGGGGGTTTCTATATAACTGAAACTTTTTAAGTAACTGGGGCTACTTGAGCCTTGCCTTCGTTATCCCAACGAGGGGCCAAGGGCGGATGGGACGTCTCCCTTTCAAAGCCTGGATCCACCAGTGCTACAAGCCACGGGTTTTCTGGTCTATGAGGCCAGCGTTGGTTTGCCTGGATTTTCGGTGCACCTTTATAAGTAACTGCGAGGGCTCTGCTCTAAAATTAACTATTTATACCTCGAACTATCAGCCTCATGATAGCATGTCTTCCCATCTGTCTTTGTCCTTCTTCATAACATTCATATGTACCAGCATCAGCTATACGCACATTGGTTATCGTAATGTTAGTTTGGCCATTCCATTTAACTATTTCACTCCCATTGTTGTGAACCCAACGTAATTTAATAACGCTAGTGACGTCGACTGTATTCACGTATATGGTTACGCTCTCTCCTATGCTAGACGTATAAGTGTATTTGAATGGAGTGACGTATGCTAGGATAAAGAAACAGTAGGCTTTTAAAGTGTGTTAAAAGTGATTGGACGATGCATATGACACTATAAAATGCAACGTGAAACACCAGACATCAAAACCCGCAGGACCGGCACAACAATTAAGTGAACCAGGGTGGGTGGGCTAGGGCGTCAGGCTCTGGAGGCGCATAGAATGTGAAGAAAAACGAATTGATTAAAATCAAATACATCAATCGATTTAGCGTCCCCTCCAAACGGTTTAAGTAAATAAAAAACACACACCAAAAAACACAACAAAAACCCAAAAGAAAACAAACACACCCACCCACCCCCATACACCCCCACACACAAACCGGTGAAAGTAAAAAAATGCTTTATTTTATATTCTCTGCAAATATGATGTAATATTGACTGAAGCCTCCTTTTGTAAATGAAGAAAAGCAATGATAGGGGCGGGTTTTGTTTTGAAAATGGCCGCCAAAATGACTCTTAGGGCGAATTTCTCGACGGGTGGCTTAGCAATTGGCTTGTCTAGCCTCAAGGCTTAAGAGGTCGTAAGACCAGGCTTAACTGAAAACGTATTTCCCGAAGCACGGCTACCATAGCCTCGAGGCTTCGTTAGCCCGTGGGCCAGGCTTGTAGGATTAGCTCCAGGCTTCAGTAAAATTTGCATTTCTCGAAACCAGTCTTCTGTAGCCGTAGTCTACGCAAGCCTGTTAGACCAGGCTTACAGCGGCTTTTCTTGGCCCTGCCTCAAAGCAGGTCTTAGGTCGTAAGCCTTGGTCTATTTCAATTTACAAATTATTGAAATTGTAACGCAAAGTTTATCTTTCATATTTTTGACGGTCTTTCAATTAACATGAGTAAGCAGTCGCGTAACTGGGGTGGGGGGGGCGGGGGAGCGGTGGAGCTCTTGCCACCCCTCCCCCCACATGAAAAAGGTAAATTAGGCCTACTTCTGAGAGTTATTAATTAACCTCATATTTGGCCATTTTAACCTTAAAAACTCAATTTTTAAGGTTAAATAAATTGCATTTATCCCACTTTTGTACCATTGGTCTATATGTCACCAACTTTAAGAGCTTAAATATGGCATTTGTACCATAATTATTTTTCAATTCCACCTCCACCCCCATGTCAAAAAGAAATCTACGCCAATGTTCCGTGGACACATTCCAAGCAGATCCCATAACTCCTCAGACCCACTCCACCCCTTACAAACCCAAACAGCATGAACGATGCCTGCCCCTCATTTATTATGTTTGCCCCCGCTTTCCCCCACCTCACCCCCAAATGAAAATGTCTAGTTACGCCACTGTGGGTAAGTAATTGTTCGATTTAGTTAAACATTTCAGCATTTTATTTTAGTGTTCATTTGAGTTAGTTGAATTTTTTTAAGTAGCTGTTGCTATCATCATAGACCTACTCATTTTGAATGATTTTTTAACAACGAATATAATTTTAAAAAATTCTTTCATCATCATCATCATCATCATCATCATCATCATCATCATCATCATCATCATCATCATCATCATCATCATCATCATCATCATCATCATCATCATCATCATGAAGACCTATATGATACCACCTGTCCCTATCCAAGCCTTAATAAGTAGGCCTATTACAATATTATTTTGGAGTGCCTATATTATACCAGGTTGGACATCAATTTAATACAATAGAAGAAGGACAAAATTGGTAAAGATATAGTAAATATTTGACACGAAACAATAATGCATGCAGTATTAAAACTGAATTTACGGATAAGATGCATATAATATTGCTATATCTTCTACTTAAATAATTATAAATATTGTACCAACAATGTGAGATCTGAGAAGACTACTGATATCAGCAGTAGATAGCACGTTGGTTGCTTTCCTTTTTAGGGGAATCACAGATTCCTTTCCATTAGGCTTACAGTTTTACCCTTTTTTGGATGCAAAAAAAAATCACGAGTATAAAGCATAGACGTATCATTCATACAAGTTGGACTCATAAAAAGCCAAGTGGAAATAAAATAATACATAAAAATAGACACAATATTCTTGCATCAAGTTGTGTACGGTATAAGCCCAAGCACAAGACCGCGGGTCCAGGCTAGTCTTTGCGCCGGGAACATCGCGATAATGAGACGGCAACCTTGTTAGTACGGTAAACCGTGAGGACCGCAGCTTATGTACATCTACCTCCAACAGCCTATACAATTAAGTCGCTGGTTGAAAGGGACGAGGTTGTCAAGCGTTAAGCCTGGAAGGCCACTAAGACTAGCTTGAATTTGCGTTGAAGAAATCCGGCTAGAGTTAAGACTCGGGCTTCGAGAGCGGGCTAGACTTAGTAGCCTCAAGGCCACCTTAAGACTACGGCTTAATAAGACTCCTGTCGGGAAACTCGCCCTTAATGTCTAAAAATGTACTACAAATAGCCAATCAATTTAATAAAGCTATTACTAGGCCTGTAGCTTTTGAGTAATCTCGAACAGGGTTCCATAGTAACCCAAGTCATTTTCTGTTTTAAAAATGTTTTCCAAGAGTGTCTTCTCTTGGAATATCTTTCTCGTTTTCTTTGAATATTGTTTTATTACTTGACAGTGGCGTAGCATAAGTTCATCCTAGGGGGGGGGGGGATAACCGACCATGAATTGCACCGGACCTGATGGGGGGAGCACAAGCCGTATTCGACAATTTTCTAATGTTATTTTTAACATTTTCAAATCGAGGGGTGGGGGCACGTGCTCCCGTGCCCATAATTTATTATGCCTATCACGATTCGCCACTTTTACTTTTCCATTAATCCCTCCTATTATTCTTAAATTTTCTTGACATACCTGTCTCTGACATTTTGATCGTGGTCATCGTGTGCGACGTCGTTTTTCCTCTCGTCACATTAGAGTAAAATATCCCAATTCGTTCTGTATCCGACGTGGCGGGGAACACAACATTCAACTGAAGTGACTTGGGTTCATTGAGCTGTGTGTCTGTCGTCGTATTGATAGGTAAACCACTTCCTGCTGGAACTATCTTATTGCCACCTTCAGGATTTCTATGCCCATTCCCCACTTCTCCAGTGCCTGTATCTTCATATCTTCCGATTCTATCAAACTTTGCATTTCTGGCATTGTTGTAAAAGATGTATGTTCTATATTCTTCAGCGCTATTATTTCCCACAAGGGGACTAGGATCGACTGTTATTACATCAAGACTTTTGTAAACTGAAAAAAGAAATGGCAGAAAATAACCACTGGTGATAGGTGTAATCATGGAGCTATTAAAAATGGAGAGGCAATAGATTATGTAACGCATTGTAAACTTGTGCCGATTTGAAATCTGACAAGCTATTCATCGAAAGGTACCTTTTGTTTGGGACAAAGGGCTTCCGCCATTAAATCGCTAAGCTGACCCGACAGTGTATTAACGCTTGATCTAGCAGGCTACTCTCAATAAGTGATCAAACGAAAGTCGTGTGAAAGCGCTTACTGGAACGAAAAGTACCCTTTGTTACCATAACACTCAAGGGTGTGATTGAGTAGCCGTAAGCACAAAAGGCACACATTAGCAGCTGATGTACAGTTCGTTGTCACCCCACTGACTGTAGGTGCTTCATTTAAATAAATTGAATGCGCTTGCTGAATGATTACACATCAAGGCTGCCATGTCTACATGTCTATAGTACTGTATAATGGTAATAGCTACGTATACATGTAACATATAATAAGTATACCGGTATAGGCCTATATAAAAGTTGTTTCATTCACAAATTGACATTTTATTTTATTTTAAGAAGGAGAATGTCATAAACATTGGCGTACTGAAGGGGGCAGCTCTTTTGTGAGAGGTCTTGGGAGAGGATGAGGGAGAAATAAATAAATAGAAGTAAATGAATAGAAAGGTAAGGAAAATGATAGGAATGAGATCGAGAGGGGACAAAAAGTATGAGGGGATGGAGAAGGGAAGGGAGATAAGAAGAGGGAGTGATACTTTAGCAAGGAAAGAATAAGTACAGAAAAAGGAAAAGAAAGGAATGACAAATAAATGTAGGCCTTATAATAATTATTATAGAAACTAAACATAGCCCCCCACATAGGCCTAACACTAACACCACTATAGGCAGCCATTCGATGATGTCAATGCCTAGTCAGATGTATTTTACACCTGCCAATCACAAGTCACCCAATTTCGAAAATTGGACGTTGAATGTACACTCTCATGAATATTGATTGGCAACATTTTCCAACATGTCAGCGCTCAAATCGGACACAATAGAACAATAGACCATTCAGTGCGCTGGGTGTAATTGTTTGACTGTGAGTAAATGTAAAGGGTGTAAACTAGACACGTTTGACTTTCTGCCATGCTTGCCATGTTTTATATCCAGCAAATATTGGGTTAAATAAAGGGTATACAAAGGGTATAAAACGTTTCAATAACCATAATATCAGTCAAAAAAATAATTTGAAAACTTTCTCCAAAACATTCTAAAAATAATGATATTTTTATATAACACTTAAAAGTGTTAACAAAATATTTTGCAAAAATGTTTGCCGACAAATCTGTTACAGGAGCATTTTGAAAGTTAGATTTTTTTAAATTAAAAGTTTGAACAACGTGTTCATGACGTTGTATAACCTGGCATATAAAACGTTAATAAATCGTTTTACCCAAAACCAAAACCACGTTTATAACGCATTTATACCGTTTTAAAATATGTTGTGCTTGCTTAATTTTTGCGTTTGCTCCATCCCACACCTACCCCACACAACATATAAATTATTTTATACCATTATCATGAACCATGGAAGAAAAGCCAAGAAAGCTAAGGGCTGTGGAAGCTATATGTAGGAGCCTAATCTGGATCACTAGAAGCATAATTTATGCGAATAATGTGTCACATTATTACTTTTACAGAGAGGTCAATCATGAAATTTCGTTGATTAATACATTTTACCGTGTAGTGGTTAAAATTAATCCTGTTCTCGCATCGTTTTTCATATGCCATTTAATTGTTTCAATAAAGGCAATCACTCACCAGCACCACTAGCCCGCAATACAGATCCATGCAATATCACAAATATCATAACATTTGTACATTTGACGCGTAAATCCATATTTCCGTACTTTTTAACTGAAGTGAAATATCCACATGAGATGCTATGTAGATTTTGTTGTATAGACTTGAACGTAACCTATATATCATTGAGTAAATACGGAACTAAACGATACAATATTTGCTTAGGTATGACATGGCTTAATATAATACAGTGTAATCAAAGTGAAAAATAGCTCCCGGAGTTTTGGTAACTGTTAATTAATCGTGTTATGAGGAAATACACATGAGTCCTGATGGTTTCACGATAGTAAATGCTAGTTCTAAAGAGATGTGTACAAAAGTCTCCTTGAGAAAACATAATTGTTTCTTCGCAGGAGCTTCTCAGTTCTTAGCGGCAGCTATGATGGTGGAAATCAGCCCTTGCCGGATATCTTTGACTGGGTTAACATCATCATTTTCTTACGACTGGACCCGGGGACTGGACCCGGAAGTCAATGATGTCTGGGACCCGCATACCTTTTATGAAAGATCATGCTAGAGTTTCTGAACAGAAAACAGCAGATAAATACTGTGGTAGACACTGCTAATCATGACTAATCTACATTTTAGACAAAATCATGCAATTTGATGCACATTTTAATCTTAATTCAGGTGAAGAGAACTGTTTAAAACACTTTTATAAACATGTTTAGAGTATTGATGGATAATGTTTAGCCATTGAACATTGATGTTTAAACAATGTATAGCGTCTAAACATGTTTACAAAGTGAAGGCGATGTGTTCAATGGCTAAACACAGTATTTGGAATGTATCGATTGTTCTATTCGGTGTGGAATCCGACAAAACGTATAGTCAAAGAAAAGAGCCGCATGACTGTGAAGTTGTGTACTGATGTAATTTTCTTGCTTTAAGACGGCGCGATCTTTTGTTGGTCGAAGTAACCAAAATAAAATCGATTTTCATTGTCTAAATCAATATATTATTGAAAAATAACAGTTTAATAACAGTCTTCAAATCATATATTTTGAAAACTTGTTTGATTAATTTTTGTTAATGAGTTATGTACGTTTTACAAAAGTGTTGTTGTTTCAGCCCTTTTTACAACATAACTCAAGAACCACAGGACTTACAAAAGTATATCTGTGATATTTGAATTCTTCCACACGCTCGCTATGAAATGATCAATGCAATTTTTGCTCACTACCATTCGCAAGATGCTGTGAACTACCAAATCGCAATAGTTTAAAATAGTTGCTAACCTTAAGTAACAACCAGGGGTCGGTAAATTCAGAATCTGCCGGAAGCCACGAGGGCACACTTGAGCAAATTGAGTTATTGAGGTCAAGTGTCACACCGTAAGGGGATACATTTAAAAAAAATGCTTCAATGAAGTTATCAATATAAAATATCTTCCTCGGGTCTCAAGGAGTACAAAGGTCAATGGTCACATATCTCTAGAATGTCTAAAAGGGTAAAAGCAAAATTGTTCACGGGTCAAATTTTCAAAATGCTCCAATTGTCTCAAATTATCTGTCTGGACAGGAGCAAACACAAAATGTATAGTTTGCCATATCTACGGAGTCTAGATTTCAGTTTATGACCTATGAACTGCTAAAGTTACATTATACTCTATAGAATAGGTTGTTGAACTATGACCCTACATTCTAGAATAAGATGACTTTTCAGATATAGCAAACTATATCTTGTTTTATTAACTTGTAAAGGCGAATAATTTTATACTATTTTTATTCAATTTGGAGCATTTTAAAAATTTCACCTATGTACGTTGTTATTAATACCCTTTGACCTAAAGTCTGCACAAAAAGAAACTCAGCTGGTATATATACGCCTATAGATTCAAAACTAATAATTGTTTTCACAATATTTCAACATAAAAAGAATGGTGATTTATTTACGCGCATTTTGATACCCCATTTGTCCAATTTTGTTCAATATTGACAATACAGCAGTGTTTTGAAAGAAAAATACCCCAATTTAAAGTTGCAGTTATTTGTATTGATTTGAAGTAAGCGCGAAGATACGTGTTTACAGTGCTGGCATTATAACCATTGATCGCTGTAAACTGCAACTTTTAAATTCGGGTATTTTTCTGTAAAAGCATTACTGTGTTGTTAATATTGAACGACATTTGACGAATGGGGTATCAAAATGCGTGTAAATAAATCATCATTCTCTCTTTGTTGAAATATTGTGAAAACAATTATTTGTTCTGAATCTATAGGCGTATTTATAACAGCTGAGTTACTCTTTGTGCAGACTTTATTTTGATTAACATATTACCTCATTAGCTAGGCATCCTGGAGATACACGTCCATTGACTTTTTAATTCTCTGGGACCAAAGGAACAGCATATGTGATGCGATCAAGCAAAATCCGTCGGAACTCGGAAATATCGATTTTGAGATATAGCCCAACAAGGCAATATTTCCTTTTGTTTCCTTCTGTTTTGGAAACTCTTTAATTGCTAATATCTTTGGATCAGGTTGTTCAGTTTCAATGGGGTTTTCTGCAAAATGCAGCTTCGCAAATGCTTATTACTATCATATAAGAAACTGAAAATTTAATATTTCCGAGTTCCGACTGATTTTGCTTGATCGCATCACATATGATATTATAACTTGATTAAAGCATTTCAAAAATTGTGTGACCTTTGACCTCAAGAACTCAATTGTGGCTCCCGGTGGAATCTAAAACTGCACACCCTCCTCTATTACTTAAAAGAAAAAAATGTACGCAACTTCACGGGTCATACTGGGTTATCAATAAGCCTTTTTGAAGTATGGCGGGCACAAAAGGAGAGGGCGTACTTTGGTTTGAGTAAAATTTTGTCAGCTGAGAAAGCATACAAAGGCTTATAATCTCTATCCTCGACTAGTAATAGTATGGAGACACTTGAAAAGAGCTTCATGTACAGAAGATGAAACAGCATAGCGGACATGAGATAATCATGTTGACCTTTACTGAAAAGATAGAATGGATTGACTTTTTCAGTAAATCCCATAAGCCTTTGCGAGTACACCTGAGAACTCGTCATTATAGGCCTACGTCACGCCGATCTGCGCCGATGCGCACATCGTTTATCGAACATGTCGAACATCGTTACTGCGGATTGCAAGTCGGAATGACGTAAAATGACGAGTTCTCAGGTGTACTCACAAAGGCTTATGGGATTTACCGAAAAGGTCAAAAAGAGAAAGAAAATAATAATCTATAAATGACCACTCCCAAGATATTAAGTAAACAATTTTAATATCTCGGTCTCTAAATCCAATCAGCATCGAAACTTTTATTCAGATAAGTGTTTTAGGAGTCGTCTAACCACACTGTACGTGTTTGTATATTAATATGAAACTGTATTTGTATTATGATAAATTCGATATGTATAGTTTCAAAATTATATTAGGTCAACGATAAACAACATGCAACTGTCGTCGGTAAAAATAAGGGAATTTCCTTTTATCAAAATTAGTTTCAGTGTAAATTTGGTTTTCCGCAATCCCGAATTAAATGGTGAGGTATTGAATATCACACAAATGGGAAAAGACTGATGTGATTTGTTAAACTGAAAGTTTTATTTTGTTTTTCAATACCTACCAGGGTATACAAAATGTTTACAATTAAATGAGGAACAGTAAAAGCAAGGTTGCACATAATAAAAAATAGAAATAAACTTAAGGGGGTACTCTTTTCATTTTTTGCATTTTTCTCAAATATTATAGCGCATTGGTGACAAGTAAGATATGTATATTATAGGGGCAAGGACTACAACTACTGCACTGGCAATTTTATTTCAGCACAGACAACAGCTGTGGAGTTACAGTCAAAAATGAGGGAAATCCAATATTTGATCAATAAATCAATAACTACTTGCCTTGAGTTGCTGAATTTTCAGTGCAGTAGTTGTAGTCCTTGCCCCTATAATATACATATCTTACTTGTCACCAATGCACTATAATATTTGAGAAAAATGCAAAAATAGGCACAAAATTGGCCAGGGGTGTAGTACCCCTTGAGAATGTAAAAGTTATAGCCAACCATTAAACCATAGCATAACAGTAAAAAAACTGAAAGTACAGACAACAAATATGTCATACTCATAATTAGAACAAGCAACAAATAGCTGCATCCTTTAGCTCAGATTCGAGACCTCATTCGTTGAATTTGGTCAAGAAATAAAGACACAGTGATCCAAACTCCCAAGGAAGATGCAAATTCAAAAGTTGCAGAGTGCTCCATTGTATACCAAGCGTTCTCGAACAATTACGCACCACGTTTTTCATTGATTAGACCATTAAAATGCAACTTTTGATTTCGTTCCTTAATTCCTTGGGTTTTTGATCAACATTTGTTTAATTCTCAAACAATTTCAATGAATGATGTCTTAAATCAGAGCCTAAGGATATAGGTAATTTTAAGTAAATGTAAGTAAATTTATTCTTGTAGAATATGAATATCAATGTTAAATAATTCACCCTTAAACCACCCTATAGCCTAAACCCCTTCGCAAGATAGTATTAGGTATGTAATATTTTACACGTTTTTATAACATCACATCTTTTTGAGATATTTGCTGACAATTTACTTACATGTTCTGACCAAGACATTAAAGAATCAAAAATAACACCAATGTATTTAAATTGATTAATACGCTCAATATGACCATTGTTGTAATAAATTTATCAAGAATGTGACGTGTACCAAACACCGTGATTTTAGTTTTCTCTACATTTAAAGTAAGATTGTTATTAGTATAGTTTGATTGAAGCTCAAATTCAAGAATAGTTGGATTTTCAAAGAAGAGTTGTGTCATCTGCGTACATAGTACATATACAGGTTACATTGTTAGGAAGACTGTTTACAAATATGATGAAAAGAAGTGGCCCAAGTATTAACCCTTGAGTAATGCCAATTATATACTTTTAACATCAGAAATACATATAGAATTGTAGATTAATACGTAGTGGTAATAACAATGAAAATTATTAATTTAGACTTCAACACTACTTGTTTATTTCGCTTACCGGGAGCGCTTTCGATGTTGTTAGCTCTGATGTTTTCTTGGAAACGGCTAGAGACCAACCTAATCAGGTGACATCACACTTGATGACGTCACCGAAGTCTATAAGTTTACTGCCCCTTTACTTTCTCCAGTACTGGACACAGCAGGTGTGCCTACCGCATTTAAACCCCATCAGACATTACGTCAGACCTTGGTCTCCCCGAAAGACAAGGTAGACAAGTTGAAACAGTCGGAAACAGTCTACAAAATTGCATGTGCTGATTGTCACGCGACATACATCGGAGAGTCGGGCAGGAAGCTAGAAAAGCGACTTGCAGAACATAAGTCGAAAGCGGCTGGCTCTAAATCGGCTGTACGAGGGGGTATCCAAAAGTTTTTGACATCACTCAGAAGGAAAAGAGCTATATTGATGAAATTTTGTCAGTGTAATCACTGGTCCTTATGTACATTATGGTCCAAAAATGGTCTCCTAAGTATGTTTAATTTTTTACAGGTGGCGCTATGATGGGCAATAGGCGCATAACCATTTCATGATAAGATCCTCCACTTTTTTGAGTTTCTTCACTGTCTGTGGCCGCATCATCCGTAAATGATTGACGTCCACTTCTTGGCTCATCTGTAAGGGACATGCGGCCAGTTTGGAAATTCCTTTTTCAAAAAGCAATAGTGCCATATGATGGGCAATCATCACCGCAGATAGCTTTCATTTCATCATAGATTTTCTGAGCATTGTAGGCCTAACCCTCCAAATGCAGGAACTTAATAAATCTGCGTGCCTCAATTTTCACCATCTTACAGGTTATGCGCCTACTGCCCATCTAGCGCCACCTGTAAAGAAAGTAAACATACTTAGGAGACCATTTTTGGACCATAATGTACATAAGGACCAGTGATTACACTGACAAAATTTCATCAATATAGCTCTTTTCCTTCTGGGTGATGTCAAAAACTTTTGGATACCATGTAAAAGCGAGCAAGAACACGCACCAAATAGACTAGAACAACGTATCCAGATTAAGCAGCAGGGACTTTCATTGAACCGAGACACAGGATTGGAACTAGATCCTGTGTGGGACAACCTGATCAAACCCAGCGGCACCAGGGGCAGGAAACTTCCGACTTCGGTGACGTCATCAAGTGTGATGTCACCTGATCAGGTTGGTCTCTAGCCGTTTCCAAGAAAACATCAGAGCTAACAACATCGGCTGATGACGAGGAATTTCCTCGAAAGCGCTCCCGGTAAGCAAAATAAACAAATAGTGTTGAAGTCTAAATTAATAATTTTCACAATAAATTAATATTTACAACCTGTGATCTTCCGCTAAGATATGATTTAAACTACTCTATTGAAGATCCGGTAATACCATAATTACAAAGTTTATCAAGCAGAAGGGCATGATAAGTACAGTCGAAGGCTTAATACTTAAATCAAGAACAATTTACATGTTGCAAGTCCTTGAATCATATATTGTTCAAAATGTAATCTTCAACATCAAGTAAAGGAGATGTAGAAGAATGATATTCCCAACATTTTGAAAAAGGCTAGAATTACCTTACCTTATTATCTTTAAGGGGGTACTACACCCCTGGCCAATTTTGTGCCTATTTTTGCATTTTTCTCAAAAATTATAGCGCATTGGTGAAAAGTAAGATATGTATATTATAGGGGCAAGGACTACAACTACTGCACTGACAATTCAGAAACTCAAGGCAAGTAGTTATTGATTTATTGATCAAATATTGGTTTTCCCTCATTTTTGACTGTAACTCCACAACTGTTGTCTGTGTTGAAATAAAATTTCCAGTGCAGTAGTTGTAGTCCTTGCCCCTATAATATACATATATTACTTGTCACCAATGCGCTATAATTTTTGAGAAAATGCAAAAATAGGCACACAATTGGGCAGGGGTGTAGTACCCCCTTAACGCTAGTGATAAATCTGATGTATGAAACTACAGGCCAATTTCTGTTCTACCAAATGTTTCTAATTTATTGAAAGAGCTGTTCACAATCAACTTTATTCTTATTTTACCAATAATGGTCTTCTCTCCGTTTATCAGGCTGGGTTTCCTGCCAATCATTCTACTACGTATACGTAGACAAAGATACCATTTCAACCAAAGAGAACGAAAGTAAAACCTGGTCTACGTTAAGTATAAGCTCTTCCACTATACACTTCTCAATTCTACGTATGTCCACCAAATGCACTTGCCACATTGAGATAATAATCTGGGTTTGCTGCAACCTCTCCGTCACTTGCAGGCCACCTCCACACCCACTAAAACTCGCCTAATACTCTAGGCCCTTCCACTCATTGTCAGTACCCATTATATAATCTTTCAGACAGCAGTGTCACAAGCACTTTCCTTTTTATAGGTTTTTTATTTTATATTTTTGACTGATTGATTACCTGGATCTGTTCAATGATAATAAAATTATTCATATAACGACAACTCGTTCGGTAGTGTTATTGTTTTATTTTCCCTGCTTGCCCATGTTCATTTGCTTCACATTGACGTATGTGGTTTGTGAATTGTCATGTAAAGGTTGACCAAGTTCTTGATATACATGATCCTTAATGCTGGTATCTTCGCCAATATCCTCATACGTAGAAGACGATGGGCCCTGGTTAAGCTGGTTATGGCTTTGAGATTGTGGTTCTTGATATACTTGCTCACGTGTTCGTTGATCAAGTTCCATGTACGTTTGTACGGCGGCTGGTCCTGCTATGCCTGGTGACGCAGTGTTTCTTAAGCTTGTAAGTAAATAAATAAATAGTAAATAACTAATCAGTTAATTGATTAATTAATCAATTGGATACAAAATATCTTACAAAATAAAACAGTCTTAAAGTATACTCACAACAACAGACGGGATAATACTATACCACGATTTGTAGGTTTTGTCTACCCACAAATCACAGTGCAACGCTGCCCCATCTGTTTTTCCACATAGAAGTGTTGTTCCTAAAATATTCCAGCAAATATGCAGTACGAAGAACAATCAAATTAAATCTAACTGTATGGTCATCAAGAATACCGATTAAATCTTCTTTCATGGTGAGATTACTCATGTTAAGGATTCTGGATTAAATATCCTGCCAAAATTATAGCCTAGTTGCTGAATATCTTCAACCTTGTCATTACAGAAGGTACGTAATTCCCTAGCCGTAGAAGTCACCACAAAACCAACTTCGCAAGCTGCTTTTTATGCCATGCCATAGATTTCATGGCAGAGTGGTTTTGAATAGATAATCCTCCAGACCTCTTCGTAGTTTGTGTTACAAAAATTTGCTCAATACGCTGGCGAAGTTACGTAATTAATAGAATTAATTACCATAGCAATAGGTGAAAACAGTTTTGAACATATCGCACTGCACTACAAGCAGGTTATCTTTTCAAAGATACTAATCTTACAGGTGCTAGTGATCAGCATGATATGGTTCAATGCAGAGGTACCGCGTGAACGTATCAGTGCAGCGCGGTATATTCAAAAATTGTTTTCATCTATTGCTATGGTAGTTAATCCGATCATTACGTAACTTCGCCAGCGTATAGGACGAGGGTTAATAAATTTGGTACAGCAGATTAATCAATTTTGATGCCACAATTGAGCCCAAAATGATACAAGTAATTGGTATACTCTCCTTATTCATGTTAGTAGAATAAAATACATTAGCCAACGTTAGTCCTTTGTGCAATCCCAGAATTCCGAGGTCAAAGTTCATAGTTCAAAGTTGCTCCAATATTGTTAAACCTTATTCCAAAATATTCCTCAGGTCATAAGGATTCAGAAAATGTGTAATCTACGTCTTGTAATAAAAATCAAGAAAAAGAATAGTTTGCACTATCTAGGACATTTGGTTACCTGCAAATACAGTGAATTAGGTCACAGTCAGTAGGACTGATTGAATATCAACCGCTTCACTATGTTACCCAGGCAATAAAACATCTCCGTTGATTTTGAATTAACTTCAGATGCTACATCTTTCAATGGCGAGTGAGTGACTGTATCATGTCGTGATCTTTTTGGCCTTTGACTTGAATAAGAGACTCATAGACTCTTTGAACCGCCTCCATCTTTGTTGAGAGATGGTTGGTTGGCTTTGATTTGAACTGCTTCTTTGACTCCACGTTGGAACCACCTGATGTCCCTGTCAAGTATCTGAGCTTTGTCCAAGTCCACGAAATGTCCAGGAGACTCGATGTGAATAATGGTTTGAGGCCTCTGATGCTGTACTACCACTACTAGGCCTCTTATGTTCATAAAACCGTGTTTTCAAAGAGTGTAAAGTTTAACCAATATAAGATTATTTGCACTATCCGGTTACAGTTTTGCACTGGCACGGGATGTAATATACCGGACCTGTATAAATGCCTTTCTTATCTGTCTTGTCCTTGGGTGACACAAGGATTTGTCTTAGTGTGCGCGTGGGTTTAAAGAACACGTAATTGCTAAAGGTCCTTATCTTCAGAGAGGGCTCTGATGCATGTAGGGTAGCACTACGTGGCCTTTATTTGCGCTTTTATCGCCCACATCACTCGTTTTGTGAGCTTTTGGTTGAGTGAGAATGTCTAGAAACGGCAGCGAGTTATTTTCCTCTCCTTCGGTTGTGAATTAAATGTCCTTATCCAGCGAATTGAGGTGGTCGGTACATTCTTGAGAGTGACACTTCGTAAGTATACAATGGGTGTCATCCACATAGCGAAAACACCAAAGGTGGGGGGGGGGGGGCGCTGTCTCAATAATTCTCTGTTCAAGATCTTCCATATAGATGTCGCACAGTATCGGAGAAAGCGGAAGACACATGACCGTACCGTTTTACGAGTCTAACTATCTGGTCAGGTGATAATTCAGTTCTATTGCCGAGGGTGCTGTCCTGTTTTAGGCGAGAGCGTTCAATCCGATGTGCTTTGTCAACTGAGACAGATGTGAATAAAGCACTGACATCATATGATCTCAACTCTTTATCCTCCTCCACTCTTTGGTCTTTGATAAGTTCGACAAATTGCTGCGAATTGGAAATGTGATGTTTATCGCACAGGAGGTGATAAAATGTCCGCTACTAATTTGAAACAGTAGGTGATGGAGCCAATTCAAAGGAGTTTTGGGTTTGTGCACCTTAGGTAGTCCATAAACCGTTGGGGGGGTTCAACAGTTTGATACAACTTGCGATACTCGACTCTGTTTATGGCACCGTCATTTTCAATGTCCTGCAGTACTGACACAAGATTTTTCTTGTATCTGGAGGTAGGATTCCGTTTTCCTAACTTTTTGTATGTGCTGGTATCCCCAAGCAAAGCTTCACACTTTTGGTGATATTCAGTGGTGTCCAAAATCACACGTAAACACCATTTGTCGGCAAGTAAAATGCGACGATTTTGATATTTCCTTTGTTCCTGAAGCGCTTTCCTTTTGTTTATACTAATGTTAGAATCAATTTTCTTAGGTTTACTCACGAGATTCACAACTTTGGAACGCAATTCGTTCGCTTGGTCATATTTTGCTAAAACGGGTTTGCCGGCTAAATTTTCAACACAGTGTTACGTAACACCGTGCTCAACATCCTGCAATGATTTTTTGTCGAACAAAAGAGGTAATAAATTTGGCGTCGTACTGTTACTATCCTGGTAGAAGGGTCCTAGACCCTTTAGATAATCTGATATACCTTTCGAACCAGAGCATTAAATGAAACCAACCTGGTCCTAAAAAGCTCTAAAAGTAGCCTAAACATTACTAATAAACTGCATTGATTATTATGTCGTTGCGCTCTGTTGCTCTTTATTTTAACCTGTAGGCCGTTGCGTTTATTGTTCTCCGATGCTATATTGTCGGTTCTCCGGGCGTCTTTGGTTGCGATTTGCTGTTCAAATTAGGTTAGTTTGAGGATTTTTGTCTGCTTTTCGAATTTTACTGCGGCAAAATGGCCGCTACGTATGTCGACCTATATTAAGGCCTTTAATGTTTTAATAATAACTCCGTAAATAGCTTACTTACATCAAACTAGAATCATTCTTATTATCTGAAAAGAAATAAATTCGATGAGATGTTACACTAATTAAAACATACATATTTTAGAAATATGAATAAAAAATCATAACTTCAAACATTAAACAGGCACATTTTGAGGAAACAAAACACATTAAGATCACAATAACTACCAGGATGTCCCTTTGGATCTTTTCTTGACCTCCACAGTACAATGATGATGAAAACGATTGACCCTGCTGCTAATGGGAACCTGTACACATCAAGAATTTGTTCTCAAATTGCCCCCCGGAATTGGAATCTGAATTGCAATGGCTAAAATAATGTGGATCCTCATAAATGACTATAGTTGGTTCTCCTCTTGGATTTGAATAACACTTTATAATTGTAACTGTACCCATTTGAAATTATACCAACTAGAAAGTTACCACCCACAGTGAAGGATATGGCGCATATACAAGATAAATTTACAGACCTTGGCTGACCTTGTAGATTTCCAGGTTCAGCCAAACTGACCACAAAAGGAGGTGAGATTAACCCAGTGCAGCTACTGGCCTAGGAGGGCATTATTATGCAATACTCATGTTCCATATTTGTCTTCTGGACTGCTATATTTGGTGCCAACTAGTCACAGCTGTAGTCAATTTTATCTAAGTGGAATTCATACAACTCTACTCGATATTAAGAAAGCTTTTAATGCGATCAAAACAATTTTACTTATTCTTTTCTCACCTTTTTTTTAATTACAAGGAAATAAACAAGAACGGCAATGATGATGGCAACTACGATTAGAACAATAATGACGCCTACAACGATACCAACGACATTCGCACCGCCGGCACCTGGAAAGAAGGAGAGAGAATGCCGGGACATACGCAATTGGTAGTCATAGTAAGACATAGGACTCTACTTGTCTGTTTGTTTTTCATTTAATACAAATTAATTTTGATGAATTGAACTGGTATGACTCTTAGGACTCGTCTGTGGCGTAACTAGGGTTGGTAGCGCCCGGGGCAAGAAACAAAATAGGTACCCCACCCGATATCTTAAACGCGGGCAGTGGCGTAGTATGGGGTTGTGGCGCCCAGGGCTAAGGATACATAATGCCCTCCCCCAATTCTTGAAACAATTGGGCGTGGAGCGCGCAAAATGTTGGACAAATAAGGTCTACCACTAATTAATTTTGGTTACTAGAAGTTGAATATCGCTCTTAATGAATCAATGCTGAAGTGGCCAATTTGGCGCCCCTAAGGGTGGCGCCCGGGGCACGATGCTCCCCCCGCCCCCCTAGTTACGTCACTGGGACTCGTAATAAAGGCGATTCATTTTCTAATAAATAAAATAAAAACGCTGGGTCATTCACGACGTCATTGTAATTTATGTCAATACCCGGGGATCGGCAACGCACACATACTTGTATAGGCCTACTTGCGCGATCGATACTGAATGATCCAGACAATAGCATTTGAATATACCTCCCTTATGTATGCATCTGCTTGACATGTCTCGTATACTATACCATAATAGCTTACAATAGATACCCCACCGTAAATAGCCCTCTTCACTTCCTCGCTGTGCCAATATATCCGCGTAATCTACGTAATTTGGAGAAATTTTTGTTCAAAAATGATAGGAAGGGACTGTTTTTAGCCAAAATGTTGGCTATCCGCAGATGCGCAATAGTACCGGGAAGTGTTGCAGAAAGGTAAATATCAAATATTAATTAATTCGGATTTGAAATCCAAAAAGGGATTGACAGGTCAAAATTCTCACCCTAGAAATATTGTGAAATAAAATAAAATCAAATTTAGGCTCCGTAAACAACGTTCAATTATTCCCATTGGTGTTTGCTATACGTGTATATAATAAATTATGATTTGGGGCTAATTTGAGAAGAGATGGCCTCGAGTTTCAAAGTACACCGAGTGACGGTTTTTGATCAAAAAAGTCGACAATTCAAGACTCTGTAAAAACAAATCAAGAATTATCTGGGATCATTGCAACTAAATATATGAAAGTTATGATCTCAGCTACCAGATGCATCATTAATTTCTTGACTAGGATATTTAGTTGTGGGAAAAGATTCCTTTATATTTTGGCGGGATTATTTCCTGCCAAAAATTTCAACTAAAAAGAGCATGTAGCCTTAAGAAGTCTCCTTCTGTTCACAGGTGAAGGCCGGAAACGAATGATATTGAGCTTGGGTTGGAAGCCAAGCTGAAAGCCCACCTGACCTTCAGGGATGTAGGTTGGAGAATTCATTCTAAATTTGATCCATGCATCAGATATGATGAACCATCTTTCATGAAAGCGTTAATTCTTCTATCACATTTCCCAGTGTTTCTAGATGAAAATTGCCTAATTTTGCCGATTTGGACACTTTTTGCATGAAACCAAACTATGTATAGCTTATTTCTAGTTGAAAACTCGACATTGATTCTGTTTATGATACTTACAATTCATCACCATCTAAAGGTTCCTCTATTTTTTTCATTTTATATTTTTCATGAAATTTACCTAAATTTATGTCAATTTAAAATCGTGATTTCTCTCGAGTCAAGCAAATTAGAATGAAATATACCGCAAAAATTGGCCAATAATTATTGATTCCGACCCTCCTTTTTCAAACTTGTCTGGCTCATTTTACCCGGAGTATCAGAGTTAAAATCTAGACAAAGAGGCCCGTAGGCAGGCTTGTTTTTGCGAAAGAAGGGGTGAGAAATTTGTGGACCTTTCCTATAAAAACTCACTTTAATGCAAAAAGTGGACTACATCAATCTAAAAATGAACTTTTGTGGGATATTTTGAATATGATAGCATGAAAAGTGGCCCCTTTGTTAATTTGATTTTACTTTGGATCTTCTTTCACATTTTTACTCTGAAAAGTGCATTTTGTTTTGTAGATTAGAGTGGTGGGAGATGGGTGCCTCGCACTACCTACCCCTACCACCCACCCCTCCCTTTTGGTGGTTTAGGGTCCCACCCCATACAGACTTGCCCGCGGCAAATATTCCAGCTACGCCCGATTTTTTTGCAAAATATAAACGATTTTGAATAGCTTGCAAATTAATTAAATAATCATTTTAACTGGGTTAATTATGTTTTTGGACAGTTTAAATGTTAAGAAAGAAATAGTGGCTATCTTACCCTTTTCATGTGATAATGTTGAAGCACTTTTAGTCCGAGACCAGGGACCTTCCCCTCCATTTGTTACTGCTTTTACCTATAAATGACAGACGTATTAGGAGTTATATATTTAATTTTTTTCAAGAATTCATCTTCTGAAAGGGGCGTTGTGAGATTTCACACATAGTTGTTCCGGTTCAACATTATATTTGACCATTTTACCTTCAAAATGGCAATTTTTTCTTCCGAGAAAGTTATTCTGGGAGCAACAGACGGTTATAATGCACTCATCTTCACGAATTGGATTTCCAAGCTTTTTCCACGTCTCAAGAACAGTCAATTGACCTTCGGTAAATCCCATAATTCCTTGTGGTTAGACCCGAGATGTCGTCATTTTAAGTCACGCCGATGCGAGCATCGTTTAGCGAACATCGTTACTGCGCATTGCAAGTCGGCGTGACGTCAAATGACGACATCTCGGGTCTAACCGCAAGGAATTATGGGATTTACCGAAAAAGTCAATTGGAATTCCGGTCCTTTGCCGCTTGGAACTCCATGGGGTAAATTTCACCAAGAATTACGACATAAACGTAAGTTGCAAACCCAAGATGCCATCAGAAGTTGCAAACCCATCGTTAACCTTCCATTGGATTTTTATGTTATGTTTTTGAAGCAGCGCCCGCAGGCGATGCTTCCCTATTTAATTTCACCGAAATGACTTGCATACGATAGGTGATATGCCTCAACTTTTGTTGATACACCATTCAAAATACATACGATAATCGAGCTCAAATGAGATCGAAAATTGTAGGTTAAGCGCCCCCCAATATTCAAAATCTTCCGGAGCCTCTGAGTTCACACAGTATTCAGTGGAATAAACGAATTGGAGTCGACAATAATTGTGGTCATGAATAGCGATTGAGCGCCACATAAACTTGTTCTGCATAAATTGTTGTCAATTAGACCTATAGCAAACAAATGCCTTCGAATCGATTGGCAAAGCATTCTTCAATCTTCGGATGATTGATCATAGGGTGCCCATGACGGGGCTCATGATTGTAGTTTGATGGAGACGATGGGGTCAAAAACTAGGGTGAAAATGTTATTTTTTCGTGCCGCCAGTTCATGTCATGTCATGATTATACTTTGATAGAGGACGGGAGTAAAAAACTTTGATTAAAAAGTGTTATAAGCATAAGGAAAAGCAAGGTTATCGTAAATATTGAATTATTTTCATGATCATACACGATACAAAATATACGTGGGGAGGTATACGGGGATGTGCCACGGTTTTAGGGTACCGTACCTTTTCAGCGATTTTGGTATATGATTATGGGTGGGTTTTAAGTGCATTGGACCAATATTTAAATGATAAATCCTTGGCGCTGCTTAAGGGGGTTCGAAACGATGTTTCTGGAAAACAGAAACTGAATTTAGAACCATTTGAATAGATTGAATAAGTTACGCTAAATACATTGAGCAAAATAGTTTTTGTTTGAAGGAAATCGGACATACGGTTGTCAAGATATACATGTTTTTAGTTTCTTTGTATTCTATTGTTTTTGCCAATATATTGATGATGGAAAATGGGCATAATGTGCTCATGAATATTCATGTTTGCCAATATTATACCAATATCTTATGAATAAACCTTCATACTACTTTTATTTTATATGATTTTGACATGAAACTTTGCCAATGTGTTTCTAAAACATTAACATGTGATTTTCCCGCCCATCTAATTTGCATATTTGCATAATTAATTAGCATTATACTTAAAGCTAATTAATTATGCAAATATGCAAATTAGATGAGCGGGAAAATCACATGTTAAAGGTTTAGGTCATAGAGACACATTGGCAAAGTTTCAGATCAAAATTCTTAAAGGTAAAAGTAGTATGAAGGTTTATTCATAAAATATTGGGAAAATATTGGCAAAAATTAATATTAATGAGCACATTTTGCCAATTTTCCTCATTAACTTCATCAATATATTGGCAAAAACAATAGAATACAAAGAATCTTTCAACAGCAATATCTCAAAAACCGTTTGTCCGATTTAGCTCAAATTTTGGAATTAAGATTATTTTGCATATCTCTCTGCAACAAGTCTATTTTAATCTCAATCAGAGCAACTTGATTTTGCCTTTCGTACCACCTTAACCCTTTAAAAGGTTTTTTTTATTGTACTTACGATGGGTTGAAGGACTTCCGATGAATCATCGTAATGCTCACTGAAATGCACCCAAATAAATTACCCGTTTATCAGAGGGTGTGTACTCATTTTCTGGAACAGTCCATTGTAGTGATATCTTACCTTAAATGAGTACTGAGTTTCAGCCATCAAATACGCCACATTCATTTTAATAGTCTGTCTGGTAAGATCGTCTTTTATTTCAATGGAAGTTTTGTTTTCAAAATCTGCGCTAAACACCTCTAACACGTAACGCGTCAATTCACCGTTGACAGCTTCTGGAATATCCCACTGTATTTCAATTTCGTTAATGAATACGTTGAGAATCTCAACATTCCGTGGTTCGTCTGGAGCTATTTGTACAAAAAATAGACAGAAATAATAACGTATAAAACGTGTTAAAACAGCCCGATCGGCAACTTCATTTTCACCTCTGTTAACCACAACTGAAAGTAGAGACTGATTTAAAATACAACGATTAGTATAACATATGGCTTAGCCATGTTGGTGCCTTAGTGGCAGTAGTGTAGCCAGGAATTTAGTGAGAGGGGGCAAAGCCAAATTTTCATCCCTTTTTCCCCCCATTTTATCCCTGAAAAATGTCTGCGGGGTAACATTTGCCCCCCCCCCCCCGGCTTCCCCGGCTAAACCCCTGCTTGATGGTGATTAAACACCATAAATATATTTACAAGACCAATTTTTTGGGTTACAATTATTACCCTGTTTTGCGAAACGAAATGGTTTAATCTTAATCCCTTAATAGGACAAAATCTGGAAAAAAGTTAATATTTAGTCATTATTTGCGAAAAAGGGCAGAATAACCAATATCCCCGTGCTTGTTATCATGTAATCCTTAATGGTTCATCTTGCTTGTAAAAATTACCTCCCTCTTGCGTCCTATGACCGATTGTATCAGTAATTGGCCCCGCTCCTTGTGATGTGTTAGCGTGAATTTGAAATTCATACCAGGTGTAATAAGTTAATTTCGAAAAGTTAATGTAAGTTTCCTTAGTTGATCCAATTGTGAATATTCCTTCGACAATATTATGTCCAAATCTATATTCATATATGATCTCTCCTCCACGTTCTGTGCAATTTACTGGGTCCCAGTTGTATGACAATTGTAGGTCTACTAGAGATTCAACAGTGACCCTGTTAGGTCTTCCAATTGGAACTGAAAGTGTTAGAAGAAGAAAACATACATAAATAATTATAGAATGAAGGTAGAAAAATTGTAAATTGTACAATATCATTTTATACACTAAGGGTGTTATTTAATCTAATACTATTTATCAATATTACGCCTACATGCATTGGTGCTGTGTTTGAATACAAGTATGTTTTGTGGACGTATTCGTATAGTGAAGGGGGTGTGTGCGTTTGCTTCACATTACATACGAGAAGTTCAACTGAACAACACACCCACATAACGTGGACCTCGTACATGCACAAAGAGGACCTAGACACGCGTCCTCGAACGGTAAGTTCTCGGAAAACTTCCAAAATGGGATTCTATAAACCTACTACCACTCCTATTACCAACGACTAACGTCCACTGAGCGTTTACCAGCAACAAACAGAGGACTTTTCGTTGTTTTTTGGCCTCAATATATAAAAATCTATGTAAATATAAAGTGGTGTGCGTGCGCGGGGAGAGGGTGAATGTGCGGGTCATACCTTTTTCTTCAGTCATTATGCATTCATATTCTAAAGGTCCACTTTCAGTTCCCGATCTTGCCCAAACAGATATGACGTAAGTTGAATAATATTCTACGCCGTCTAAAGTGACACTGGTTTCGTTAACTTCAATCTCTGTATATTCCTCCATTTCTAGGCATTGGTCTAACAGTGTAAGATTGTAACCCACAACGTAGCTTGTGATACACTGACTCTGGTTGGGCTTGGTCCATTCAATTGTGACCACACCTGGTGCAGAGGTTTTAGTGTCCAGTGATTCTACCTTACCTGGTGCTGCAATAATAATAATACATACCGGGACGCTAGATACTTTGAAAGGGGTGTGAAGGAGTCAATTTACATCAGTGTCAGCCAACCATCTCTCAGCCGCGACGGGGGCCGATACAAGTTACCAAGAGTGTACGACTGGGTTTTGGGGTTAAGTGTCCAAAAGGTCACTGATCCCAAACTTGGGTTGCCAGTCTCCAGATGAAGGTCAAAGTTGTGACCGAAAATTTGAGGTACGTCTTAATTCTGTGTTGAGATCATAAGCTTAAATTTCCAGTTATAATAATAAATTTATTGGACTGTTATATTGTCAGAGCCTTGTGATGAGCAACACCATAACGCTTGTGACATCATCAACGCGTGTACAAAAATGTATACAGAAAGTCTTTGATTGTCATTTAAAAAAAACCCAAATTATTAACAAAATGAACTGAACGTCTTATTCAAAAAACAATACATACGGACAGTAAGGGTAGAGACAGAAACAGGTGGGCTAAGAATTCCATCGGCATGTTTATTTCTGGCTTGAATCTGAAACTCATACACTGTGCATGGTAGCAGAGAAGTGACTGTAGTTGATAAATTAGTCAATGGGATTTGGATTTCCTTCGATATGTTTTCTTCCTGGTAATGTATGGTAAATCCATCAAGGGAAGAACATTGTTGCCATTCATCACCGTCTGGTATCTGTGGGATAAGATAATTACCGGCAAGATCATCAATGAAAAATTTTAGAAGTGGAAAGCACTTTGTTTTGTATAGGCTTTTTGAAAAAAGTCTTTCCCAAATATTAGAAAAAAAAAAAATTCTTTAGATTTATTCATTTTTATTTAAGGATAAAAAAAATCCTACAAAAAATACTGTACACACGTGGTTATCAGAGCCCTTAATTGAGAAAAAATTCTTTAGATTTATTCATTTCCATTTAAGGATTAACAAAGAGTCCCACAAAAATACTGTGCACACGTTGTTATCAGAGCCCTTAATTGAGAAAAAAATCCTTTAGATTTGTTCATTTCCATTCAAGAAATAAATAGAATAATACTAAATAATTAGCAAACAAGCAAATACAACATTACCTCCCACTGTAATCTGACAGAAGAACTACCAATTGCAACAACTTCTGTAAAACTGGGATGCTTCGTTGGTGCTGCAAAATATAACATAGAACACAGATATTGAAAAGTTCATACGTGGTGTGGATTCATATACTAAACAGTTTAAGCATGCTTTCAGCACAAATTTGTATAAATATCTTGTTATCTAGCTATTATCTACATTATCTGTTGACGAGAATTTATAAAGAAAGAACAATTTTATTTCTTTATAAATCTTTCTTTATATATTTTAAAAATAAAGATTGATTAAATTAATAATCGTCAGAGTTTTTGATGAGTTATTAGTTAT
This sequence comes from Amphiura filiformis, assembly GCF_039555335.1. NCBI lineage: Eukaryota > Metazoa > Echinodermata > Ophiuroidea > Amphilepidida > Amphiuridae > Amphiura > Amphiura filiformis. The sequence continues at coordinate 1,228,782 of NW_027305494.1, forward strand.
TAGAGAGATTTCGATTTCCAAACGTCGCGGCGCGCCGTGTTCGTACGCCCGTCGATCTATTCAAAACCACTCTTGCAAGTTTGCGTATTATTTTGCACGTTTAAAATGAATGTGGAGACATCGTTGAAAATGCATGAAAGTTGTCCATTTTATAATATGTTAAAGCAGTCAAGGTTAATGAACATACGAAGGAAAGTCTAATTATTATTATGATCCTTTTTGTTTGTAACAAATCATTATAATAAAACTACAGCGTTGTATTAAAAATTTACTTTAGGTTGGCCATTGAAATATGTGTGTAATATTTTCAGTATAAAAATGACATTGCGATTTCACATTTTGGATACCAACATCGTATACATCGACATTTTGACAGCATGTCGAGGTTCGTGCAACGTGCCTAATTTTCACTACAAATAATCTCATTTTGATATAAAATTAATTTTAATGAGCACGTTAAGCTTAATTTTTAGTCGAAATCAAAAGAATGCTGTATAAAAGTATATAGGCAGAGTAATCGGTGACCGTTAAATTTTCAATCGCATCACCCTCTACCGACCAGATCAGATGTTAGTCTTTGTTCTAGCCGCCTTGATAATCTTTGTGACGAATGAGCATATTGCAGCTTGGAACCGAGACTAGCAATATTTAATGCCGTTTTGAACGTCGTATAAACGCACGGTCTACGCACCACGTATGTAACATCGCAATATCTCTATTATGTACCTAAGCAATGTGTAGTCCCATGCACGATCTCTCCTTTTATCCCTTCGGCTGCTTCTCCGTCCACGTTTTTAACTACAGTGATAGAAAATCCATACTTAGTATCCGGTTGTAAACATGCTATGGATATATTGGATACTATGACGCTCTTCATATTGGCAATCTTTCCATTAATACCGTAGTACACCTCGTATCCAACCACTGGGCCATTTCCGTAGTCTACCATTTGATCCCAATCATCCCAATCCAATTCAATGATAACACCAACAACTTGTACAATTCTAGGAGCGTTGTATAATGCAGGCAATGCTAGAAGAAAACAAATGGATCATACGGGGTGTCTCTGAAAGATTAATACCGAAAGCAGTTTTGATTCCTTTGTTTGTACTTGCAAGGGTAAATATCCAAAGGAAAATCAGAAACACAGAGTATGGGGTTTTACAATTAGTATCCTTTTTTAAATCACCCAATTTACTTATATTACTTAGAAAATAATAGGCAATTACTATAGCAGTAAATTATTCATGGGCAGAATTCTTTTTCATGAATTTTGGGAAGTAAATTTGATGATTTAAAAAGGATACTATTGGTAAACCCCACACTTTGTGTTTCCGAGTTCCAATTTAGATCCTTGCAAGTGTTTGCTTACTTGCTTATTTTGGGTTGTTTTCGCGAAAAACAATAGCTTTCCATATCATGTTCTCAGGTCAGATGCTTCCAGTCCAGTGTTCTGCTTGAGTACATCTACATATGTAAGGAGTGGTCTACCAGGGTTTCTTGTTCCATGTTGGGTGTTCAATTATCAGATTGGCGACAGGTTCGCTCTTACTCCAGAAGCAATGGCTAGCGAAGTGTGTCCTTCTTTCTCTGACCTTCTCTGAAAGTCTTGGAAGGTCTTCATACAGCTCTTTGTTGTTTATGTGCTGCTTCCAATGGGTGCTGTACACTGCCCTAAGCATTCGAGTGTAACAGCCGCCTTGCTCTTTAGTTTTGGAGTTATGGTCCAGTCTTCGTATCCATATGTTAACACAGACTCCAGTGTTGCACTGAAGACCCGCAATTTGAATTTATTTTGTAGAGTAGACTTCCAGATCCTGCTTAGGCTATTACATGCTATCCATGTTTGCCATTATTTGTGCTGATGTTGACCGGCTGGCCTTGGTTAAAAGGGATGAACTTCGTCTTGGTGGCATTTATCATTAAGTCGATTCTTCGGACTGTAGTTTCGACCCTTTGAAGCAGTTCCTGAGCTTGGTTTATTTCTTCTGACAGGAGGGCGATGTCATCAAGAAGTCTAGGTCCGTTACCACTTCTTACAAGTAAAGCAAAGGAATCTTCGGTACCAATCTTTCAGAGACACCATTGTATTGTACAATATCAATTCAAACACAGACCTACACATCCCACACACAAACCCCACACACTTATTAACATACATGACACACCACACAACCACACCATCACCAATAAGGGGGATGTCATTTTCTTCGGAAGGGGAGTCATGAATATGTCGGTGACCGGAGTCAATTTTTTATGACCCACCTATCTCGGGCTAAAATTTTTATGACCCCCTATCTCAAGTCGACATTTTATGACCCCCCATTCCACCTACACAGACTCAAGACAAATTATTCTTTGCCGGAACTAAGGCGCGGAGAGCGTAAAAACTTAATTGTGAAGAAATTGCGCGGAGCGTATTAAAATTTGGATCGTTAGTGTAAAGAAGGAGCGGGGAGTGCGCAAAAATTTACCATTGTATAGACGAATCCAACGAGCCAAGTGATGATCAGAATTCATTCGGCCATTACTGGGTCCCGTCTGCACCAAACTGATGTTGTTACTGCCCAATTGGGTGGATTAAATCCGCTTAAAAATCGATGTTGAATTGTATTGTGTTGTAAAATTTCATCATTCTTTTGTCTACGTGTAACACCGGTGATGGAATGCAGTTTAATATCCCCGCCAAGGCCACATCATTTCGTGGGATAGACCTAAGGGGGATCCCAGCTATGGCTGCACTTGAGGTGTACGAATGCGTGAAAATGGATTAGTTTATAGCTAAAGATTGTGCGTAAATTTTGATTGTAATTTAAAAGTTTGGAGCAGCTTATTATTACCTTGTTGGCAATCAGTACTACCAGCCCATCCTTCCTCACACTCGTTGCTGCATGTTCCGGTAATTCTATCGCATTTTGCACCGTTAGAACAATGACAATGATATTCACATTGTTCCCCAAAGAAGCCATCGTCACATAAAAGTTTTCCTTGAAAAATAGATGAAAAGATACAATGGGGCATTTCAAGTTTTTCAAGAATGCTAGTGGTATCTGTTTATTGTATCCTTTTTGAGAAACCTGACAAGCTTAAATGGTCCGTTACCAACCGAGAACAAAAATGTAACTTTGAATTACAAATTGCACATAATGTGTAACTTACTATAAATTACATATTACATATATTTTAACTTTTTTACCTTGTCGAAAAGCATTTTGTTACATGGATGCATACTTCTTGAAGAAAGTAAGTGAATGGTAAAAGCAGCACCATTTTAGAAATGATAACCTGTACACAAAGGATATAAAGTCTACTGGGGAATGTGCTGGGCAAGTTTGAATCAGGATAGACCAGTCGTCCAGAACATGAGTGCAACAAAACTTAATAATCGACAACAAGAAGACGACTGCCGGATAATTAAATAGTATTAATCATAGTGATTCAAGCAAGAATATTGTCCAATCAAGTCATACTTTTCATTAAATATTCATATTTTGTTAACTTATAAAAACAGTGTGTTTTGTTGTTCATTCTGAAATGAACTTGGGTAACCTGTAACATTACGAACTGAAGTGCGTAATATTTACATTAATTTATGTTGTAAAGTGCTTTTCAGCAACTGTTGGGGTCCTGAAATAGGGATTTTTGAGTTTTGAGAGCTAAATTGATGTGCTATATTAGTGAGTAGGGCAGGTAACCCACGCACGAAATCTTTGTACTAAGCACTCCTCTACCTCCAGTAGTTTTATGCATACCACCCTAAAGTTTGACCTTATAAAACATGTGGCTCAAAAACCACATGATCAGTATGATATGAGTTATTGGTCAGTGTGTGTGTTTCAGTTCTTGTTTTTGAGTTTATATGATTTAATATAGATCACATCTTAATAAATGAGACTCTTCTTATATCGGATTGTCTGATTGCATTTCATGTGTGTATATTTTGTCTGCGTGAAACCCAACAATATTTTAAACACTTTAGTAAAGAGATTGGGTTGGACAGCCAAGACTATCACCATCAGAATGGAAAGAACAGTAATGCCCTTTCGGGAAAGTATACAGCGCTAGGCAGACCGGAATAGAGACGGATGACATTTAGGAGAACATCAAACTCGGAGGACACCGGCAGCGTCATAAATATGCACCAGGGCAGTATAAAGTCAACACAATAATATCCAATGTTACCCTCTTTGTGTTGTATACTTAAAATATCAATGAACCTCTAAATTAATAATAACACCTGTACAAAAACAATGTTAAAACAAATGACACAAATGATTGTGGGTTTAATATTGTTTTCTTGTTTACTTCCTTCATCTAGACGATTTACCTTGACAGTAGTTTACCCCATATCCTTCATCACATGTACCTCTACATCCATTTGTCGCCTGACAATCTACATCATTGCAGTGACATTCTCGGTCACAGTTGGCGCCGTATCTTCCGGGTGGACATGCTGTATGATGCATAAGACAGTAAATTATGTTTTGGTTTGGTTATCAGTCTGTGATTGTCCGATGGTAAACAATTCACACATTTTTACTTCTCGTTATATTTATATGAGCAGGGCCCGGGGAGCAGGGGGTCACGTGCTTCAACACGTTGTTCCACCATAGATGGTTCCACTTACAACGCTAGCACCCTAGGTAGGCTCCCATTTGCCCGGGCATTTGCCGCACTTCATAAGTTTGTTTATATGTTTTGAACATTTTACCGCCCGGCACACCTAGCCATCTGTAGCAACAACCTAGTATAGCCGTTGCACGGGCCCTTTTAATTCATTACAATAAAGACAATTTTCTTAGAAACATTCCCAATCATTTTCCTCCCATATCATTGAATACGCCTGTACTACAACAAGCTACAACACACCCTACACACCATCTACCAAAACCCACATCTCATACACTCGCCCTACCCCACCTCACATAAACATTTTTTCCCTCCACACCGTCTTATTCCTGCGTGGTTTTTATCCTCTTTCCCATTTTCATTCCGGTTGTTTTGGTTTACTAGTTTGTTCTTTTTGCTCCTTCTGAAATATACACATGCTTGCTTCTCATTCCACTTTGGCAGAAACAATATCACATACAGAATACCTAAAGAAACAAAGGACTGTCCCTGACATACCTTCCAAGCAGTCAAGTCCCGTGTAACCTGTTATACAGGAGCATCCTATAGGACCAGGACCACAAATCAGGTTTCCTCTGCAATCACCATGGCCAAAATCACAATTCAAAAAACAAGTTTCTCCACACTTGTTATCTCCACAAGCTGTATAGATAAACATAGAAGGTAATTAAATGTGATCCAATCCTGCACAGTTAACATATCAACCCGGAGCCGTTTGAAAACAGGGGATATAGGTCACGTACTTTTAAATGTATTTTGGGGGTCATTCGCACCTGCTTTTAGACTAGGGATGGTTCCGGATTAATATGTTTTTTTTTATATTTTAATGTTAATGTGTGCAATGTTTAAAAATTTTAAAGGACCCCTTTGGAAATAAGCCCTTTTTAGGGCTTAAAGGGTTATCCAATGCATATTTGCAATTGTATTGTATATTGTAATTTTAAATGTAATTTTAATGTCTTTTTTATATTCTATGTTTTTTAATGTGAACTCTGTAAATTGAATGATATGCATGAACAAACTCAAATCAAATCAAATACCGTATGTCGCCGGTTGAAATATGAGATTTAATGTGCGTGCCCTGGTTTGTACACACATCCTTCACATGATTAAGAAATAAAACTACCTTATACACTGTAAAAATCGGTGACGTGTGACGCGTTTAGAAACCAATATAGAAACTAAACACTATAGTGTTTAGTTGAGCTGGACACTATAGTGTTTAGTTTCTAAACACGTTGTTGACTGTTATAGAAACTAAACACTGTGACATGTTTAGAAAATAAATACTGTGACACGTTTCATAATTGTTACAAAAAGGTGTTAAGAATCTAAACACTTGAAGAATTTTGCAGTGTAAAAGTAAGCATGTAAAGAAATTTGTACAGAATGGTTCCTCGGTCAGCCTGGTAATATCACACTATTTTCTTTTAGCAGTGGTGGCGGAAACATTAATATTGTTAATTTCAGACTATTTTTGATTTTGGTATTAATGGACCAGTGTACACAAACTGTGGAAAATATGGCAATTTAACCCTATTTTGAACGTTGCAAAAATACGATGTTTGGGGCAATTATTAGTTTATTGTTTTCTTCGGTTAGGATTTTAGAAGAGAGTCCCCCAATGTAAAACTTTAAGGGGTTGCCACCCCCGCTTCCGCTGCCCACCAAGACCTTATTACTTAGAACGTATTACACTATGGCCTTACTACTAACCATCGTGTAACTGATGTTTTTTGTAACAAGTCTAACAAAAGGGGTGAGGTGACAACCCCTCTACATTTTCCCTATACAATGCCCGATGATTTTGATACCAATGGATATATATTTGTCTCTTCTTTTATTTTATATCAAACCCACATGCCCAGATTGACGTCACAATGATGTCGCCTAATTGACCAAAACTTTGAAAATCACAGATCATAGAAACTTAAGAATTTTGCAGTATCTATCATTGGAAATTATTGAAGGTTTTATGTCCATAATATCAAAATATCTTACAAATATGGACAAAAATGTGTACATTGGACATCAACAGTCCCCCTCGATGTTGGACGGCCTACCATACCCACGGGAAAGGCGGTAGTGTCAAAAGAGCAACAAAAAAAAACAAAGAATGGTCGGACAACTGAATACCTGAATACAAAACCCACCAAGTCCATACTTTGGTCAAATTGAATTAAGCATGGAAAATTGTTGCTTATACATAGGCATATCATGTGTATAAAAGAACAAAACAAATCCACCCTCTACGTGCGTCTATTTAGCATGTGAAATCCAAAAACCACCCGAGTTCAGGACTTGGGTGGTTTTTGCACACATATTATAGTGCTGACGTGCTAATTTGAGGTGATAGCAACAGTGATGACGAAATGCTAATCGTCATACCTAATAGGTTAAATACCACGAATTAGTGCTGGGCAGTGCGTGAAAATAATAGAGGGACTTTTTTCCTGCATGGCATCCTTAAAAGGTGCTTAAAATCACTGAAAAATACCAAGCTGTATTGTAAAAAAAGTGCAAATTTCAGAGTAACATGCAGGAAAGGCATGTTTTCTACCATTATTTTACAGTTTTGATGAAAAGTTCCCCGAAATTCATCCACTGCAGATCGATCTTTCCCCCAACCAGTTGGCTAAAATCTGTTCACAAAAAAGGAGGGCGCACTGTAAAATTGTGGCCTTTCCACTTCAGTGCTTTAAAACAAACAAAAATCTCAGGTCATCATATGTTGAAATTTTGGTCATTTGGGGATTCATCCTTCTACTCTTAATTGAGAATAATGTCATTTTACTGTGAGAGTTCCTTATATGAGAAAATCGTGCTTATAATCACCTATTTTTCCATTGAAACCCAGGCGGCGGATGACATGATCGAGCCGGCAACTCGTGAAACCGCCCGGCCGTATGGCATTTTCCATATACTCGGTTAGTTTTGTGGGGTTCATTATCGAACCCCAACGGTTTTAGCTTGTATTTATATTATTTATCAACATAGGCCTATTTGTTTGTGATATTTCAAGCGTTTTAAAATTTCAAAATAATCCCATTCAATTACACGGTTGACGATGAAAATTTACTGAATTTAGGGACTGCACGTCATACACCACCTGTTGAAACCTGTGTTGTAGATAATTAGTGGTACTTAACCTAATACAGTTTAACCAACTCATTTATCAGGTATATTTAATTGAAGGAATTTAAATGATAATTATACAGTTTTTTTTTTCTTCAATTTTTCTCAAAATCACTTTCCATGGACTTGGATGGGTTTTGTATTCATGTATTCAATTTCTTGGAGCCGTTTGGCGGTTTGTTTGAGCGTTTTAAGGCGACAGGAAAACACGGAGCGGGTCGAATCCACTCCACCCCGTCCATTAGATGAAGTTTGACGGCATACCCTGCCTCCGGTAAGGTGGTAGCGTCAAAGAAGGAGAAGAGGAAAAACGAATGGTCGGACAATTATATTGAGCCGTTTGGCGGTTTCTTTGAGTGTTTGAAGGCGGCAAAAAAAATCTTGAGCGGTTGCATCCACTCCATCCCCGTTCGTCAGATGAAGTTGGACGCTCGACTCTACCCCGGTAAGGTGGTAGCGGCAAAGAAGAAGAAGAAAAAAAACCCGAATGGTCGAACAACTACATTGAGCCGTTTGGCGGTTTGTATGAGTGTTTGAAGACGACAAGAAAACCCCGGAGCGGGATGCTTACACTCCACACCATCCCCGTTCGTTAGAAAAAGTTGGATGCCCTAGCCTACCTCCGGTAAGGTGGTAGCGTCAAAGAAGAAGAAGAAGAAATAACGAATGGTCGGACAATTACATGGAGCCGTTTGGCGGTTTGTTTGAGCATTTGCAGGCGACAGAAAATTCCTGAGCGGGTTGCATACACCCCTCGTTCGCTAGATGAGGGTTGAAGTAAATCAATATAAGTACGAAAGGCAATTCTTATCCATTATGCCTGCTCTTGTAGATACCTGAATATAGCTAGTTTTTAGTGTCTATTTAATTTGCAAAGAAAAAGGAGAAGTGACAGCGTCTTACATTTGTGTAACTTATGACTAGTTCTCATAGTTTAACAGATTAATAAAAACAATGACCCAATATTAGCTGAAGAATATGTCAAGTGTCTCGTTTGCTGTGACGTCTCAGGGGGGGTTGAGGGTGTAAGGCCATAGGCGGTGCAAGCGGGGATGTGGACCGTATTTTAAAAAGTGGGTCAAAATTAAATAGATCTTCTATAGCGATATGAAAAATCTTTCTTTCATTGCGATATAAAAATATTTCCTTACTCATAATCAATTAGCATCTTAAGTTGAAGTTTATTAAATGCATAAAAGTTTTTGCTTGACAGTTTGTTACTTACGTCCGCCACATAAAGCACCTTGAAAACCTGGCTGGCATAAACATTTACCGTCGTCTGCGGCACATATTCCTCCATTCCAACAAGTTTCACAATTTTGTGAGCAATTTATTCCATACTTTGGAGCAGGACACTCTAAAGATAAACCAACAACAACGCAAATAACGATGAAATTGAATGATGATTAAATTGAATGTTAAGTAAAAAGGAAATAAAACAAAACAACAACAACCAATAACTAAGGTAAATCACTCGATACATATCAATTGATAACTTTGACTTTGCATAACTAGATTGTGGTCCGATTGTGGTGCTTTCTACCTTACATTGAGGCCATTCACCCAAACATCGTTTTTCAAGTTTTGAGTTAAATTGCTCTAAAAATCAAAGGTCGCAGAGGGTTCAAAATTTAAAACTTTGTCCGATTGGGTTAAAACTTGATATGAGGGAAACCTGTAGAAATCAACATCGATGTCATTCAAGGTCAAATGTCATGTAGGGGCCAAATGTTAAAGTATGCCCAATTGGGGTTAAACTTGGTCAGTCCTGTACAATGATTTTATATAGTCGATAATATATTATCGAGTAGAGCTCATGGAGGCAGCCATTAGCAGACCACCCATTGTCAGATGGATGAATGATTTTCAGCTGCACACACAAATGAAGATGGGAATTTTGAAAATGAATCATGACTTTGTGATAAACCGCTTACGGCAAAAATTCTGAGCACTGTGCGATTCTAAATTTCACATACAATGCACAAAACAATATCGAGAGATTTAAAAAGTTATTGAGAGAATTTTCTGTAATATTGTTTTAAATTAGCACAAAATACAATTTTCTAAGCAGAAAAATGGCCGCAGTTCCTATTTTGCCATTGAAAACTAATGGAAGATCACCCGCAGAGCTTCAAGCCACATGCCAGACAACCTGGCGCCAACTGCAAATGGCTGCGCCCATGTGATGTAAGTTGATAATATATTATCGACTTTATAAAATCATTGTACAGGACTGTTGGTGAAGAAATTGATCTTCAATATGAGGGGAATATGAAGAAATCAATCTGAGGTCATCAAACGTTACAGTTTGCCCAAAAGAATCTTCAATATGAGTAGATCATGTCAAGGGTCATCAGCGGTCAATCGCTACGATGTTATTATGCTGCTGGTACTTTCACAATAAAATGGACTCTTGCAATAATAATAAAAACAGAAATTATAGGTCCTTGTGCAAGACTTCGAAACGTACGACGCTGTTCGGTACGATGGCTTTTAGTTCACCAAATTTATGCCAAACTTACGCCAAAGCCAACACAAAATAATAATAATAAAAATAATAACAGAGTTCAAATACCATTACATGTCCCCTCTGCCACTTTTCTGAAGGGTCTTGGAAGGTTGCCCGGGGAAGGTTGGCGCGTCAGAGGGGGTTTCTATATAACTGAAACTTTTCAAGTAACTGGGGCTACTTGAGCCTTGCCTTCGTTATCCCAACGAGGGGCCAAGGGCGGATGGGACGTCTCCCTTTTAAAGCCTGGATCCATCAGTGCTACAAGTCACGGGTTTTCTGGTCCAAGAGGCCAGTGTTGCTTTGCCTGGATTTTCGGTGCACCTTTATAAGTAACTGCGAGGGCTCTGCTCTAAAATTAACTATTTATACCTCGAACTATAAGCCTCATGATAGCATGTCTTCCCATCTGTCTTTGTCCTTCTTCATAACATTCATATGTACCAGCATCAGCTATACGCACATTGGTTATCGTAATGTTATTTTGGCCATTCCATTTAACTATTTCACTCCCATTGTTGTGAACCCAACGTAATTTAATAACGCTAGTGATGTCGACTGTATTCACGTATATGGTTACGCTCTCTCCTACGCTAGACGTATAAGTGTATTTGAATGGAGTGACGTATGCTAGAATAAAAAAAAACAATAGGCGTTTAGGGTGTGTTAAAAAGTGATTGGACGATGCTTATGACATTATAAAATGCAACGTGAAAAAAAAAAAAGATATCAGAGAGATTGCGATGTTCCATACGCAGCACACGGACCGCACGTTCTAACTTACTTTTTTACGTACGTTAATACGGTGTTAAATATTGCTAGTCTCGGTTCCAAACTGGATTGTGCTCATTCGTCACGAAGGAGAACAAGTCGCCTGGAAAAAGGTCCGAAAAAAAGGACTATAAAGCTACTACTATAATATCTGATGTATCTTTTATTTTTGTGCTCCCCAAATATTATAGTTACCCAAAAACATATATTTTGGTATATGAAGGATCACTACATCCATATATCATGACTTTACTTTCAAAATGAGAATTTTTCGTCCTGAAAATTGGGCGCGTTGCATGAACTTCAACATGAGGTAAAATCAGCATATTTCAACGTAGCACCTGCGTTTTATTCCACGTTGGAATCCAAAATGTGAAATCGCAATGTAATTTTTTATACGCAAAGTATCACGCACATTTCAATGGGCAATCTCTGCGTATGGACATCGCGTATATAAATTTAGTCATTTTTTAAACATCGCTGCACCTTTATTATAATGATTTCTTACAAACAAAAAGGATCATAATAACAATTAGTCTTTCCTTCGTATGTTCATTATCATTGACTGTCTATAACATATTGTAAAATGGAAAAATTCTGTGCATTTTCAAAGATGTATCTACTTTTGGTTTTGGTTTTGAATAGATCAACGTACGTCCGATACCTACGTTTGGAAATCGCAATCTCTCTATCAACACCCGCATGACCATTAGGTGAACCAGACGGTGGGCTACGGCCCCAGGCTCTGGAGGCTTATAGCATATCAATTTGTAAGCGCTCTTTTTTAAAATTCATATTTCATTGAATTAAAAACCGTATGACAAAACAGGCGAAAATAGTAACTTTTTGCACAAGATTTGCAATTTAAAGAGAATTGACCATTGCTCATTCTAGTGACTTTAGTATATGGACAATATAAATGTGCTTTTTCATTTAATGACATAACATTTGAAAAATATTGTAAGGAACACCTTCATTTTGGTCAAATAATGTACATGGATAGGTAGTTTTCAACAGATTTTCCACATTCGTCTTGCTATAACATTAAATTGTGTTATCTGTTGACCTAGTGACTAAAAGTGTTTTTAGGAGGAAGTGTTAGCTTTCGTATGATATAAAAAATTCTGATTGGATGAAGAGAACACTTGCGGTTTCGACAAAGACAATCAAAGAGGCCCATATTTTAGCTAGATGCTTCACAGCTCCTACATTGCTATGCACTCAACCATGCAGTGTAATCAAAGACTGGTGGGGACATTCACTGCTTGTTGTTCTCTGCTTGGAAGGTCTTGAGACGAAAATGTGTGCTCAGGTGTATCGAGGTGGAAACGTCATATACATCAATCGATTTAGCGTCCCCTCCAAACGGTTAAAGTAAAAAACAAAAACAAAACAAACACACACGCACCCCCACCTCACCCCAACACACAACCCGGTGAAAGTAAAAAAAAAGCTTTATTTTATATTCTCTGCAAATATAATGTAATATTGACTTAAGCCTCCTTTTGTGAATGAAGAAAAGCAATGACAGGGGCGTTTTTTTTCAAAATGGCCGCCAAAATGACTCTTAATGTCTAAGATGTACTACAAATAGCCAATTTAATAAGCTATTACTGTAGCTTTTGAGTAATTTCGTACAGGGTTCCATAGTAATCCAAGTCATTATTCGTTTTCAAAATGTTTTCCAAGTGTGTTTGATCTTGGACTATCTTTCGCTTTTTCTTTGACTATTGTTTTATTACTTGTCAGTGGCGTAGCGTGAGTCATCCTAGGGAGGGGGTGAACCGACCATGACTTGCACTGGGCGTGATGGGGGGGACACAAGCCGTATTCGGCAATTTTCCTATGTTATTTTCAACATTTTCAAATCGATGGGGGGGGGGAGGGCACGTGCTAACGTGTCCATATCATGCCTATGACGATTTACCTCCTATCATTCTTACATTTTCTTGACATACCTGTATCTGACATTTTGATCGTGGTCATCGTGTGCGACGTCGTTTTTCCTCTCGTCACATCAGAGTAAAATATCCCAATACGTTCTGTATCCGACGTGGCGGGGAACACAACATTCAACTGGAGTGACTCGGGTTCATTGAGCTGAATGTCTGTCGTCGTATTGATAGGTAAACCACTTCCTGCTGGAACAGTCTTATTGCCACCTTCAGGATTTCTATGCCCATTCCCCACTTCTCCAGTGCCTGTATCTTCATATCTTCCGATTCTATCAAACTTTGCATTTCTGGCATTGTTGTAAAAGATGTATGTTCTATATTCTTCACAGCTGTTATATCCCACAAGGGGACTAGGATCGACTGTTATTACATCAAGACTTTTGTAAACTGAAAAAGGAAATGGCAGAAAATAACCACTGGTGAACAGGTGTTATTGTTTGACTGTGTGTAAATGGAATTATTGACTCGATCTAAATTCTGGACTTTCTGACATGTTCATGTCTACCCATTGCACAATCATTAGTGCCCCAAAGCTCCACACCCATTCCCCCACATGCCACACACCACATATAAATTATTTGATATTATTATCATGAACCATGGACACAGTCAAGAAAGCCTAAGGTCCGTATGCACAAAAGAGTTAGACCGGGTCTTAAGTTAGACCTGGTCTAAGTGGAATTTAGTTCCATCAGGAATGGTCCTTTAATCTCCTTCCTAGAGTAGCTAGCAAATTCTAAAGATTAAAATGCAATGTTTCACTTAGACCAGGTCTATCTTTAGACCCGGTATAACCCCTTTGTGCACACGGACCTAAAAGGCTGTGGAAGCTATCTGAACAGAAGCAGATTTTTTGGCGACTGTTATGTTGTATCACAATTTTTACAGTGAGGTAATTCATGAAATTTTAGACATTTTACCGTGGCTAAAATTACTCCTGTTCTTGCATCGTTTTAATTTGACATTGAATTGTTTCAATAAAGCCAATCACTCACCAGCACCACTAGCCAGCAATACAAATCCGTGTAATAACACAAATATTATAACAGTTGTATATTTGAAGCGTAAATCCATGTTTCTGTACTTTTAAACTGAAGTGCAACTTTAACATCAGATGATATTTAGGTTTTTTCGTATAAACTTGAACCTATATCATTGAGTAAACACGGAACTAGACGATACAATATTTGCTTAGGTATGACATGGCTTAATTATAATACAGTGTAATCAAAGTGAATAATACCTCACGCGGGGTTTTGTTACCTTTATAATTGATCGTGTTATGCGGAAATACACTTGAGTCCTCATGATTCCACGATAGTAAATGCCAGCCCAAAGAAATGTGCAAAAACTCGCCTTATGAAAATATTCAGTTTTGAACGGCAGTGTAGATGGTTGGAATTACCCCTTGCCTGAACTCCCTGACTGGGTTGACCATCATTATTTTCTAACGAAATGGACCTGAAGTCAACGATGTCTGGGATTCGCATTTACCTTTTATGAAAGATCATGCTAGAATTTCTGGACAGAAAACAGAAGAAAAAATACTGTGGTAGACTCTGCTAATCACGACTAATCTAATTTTAGCCAAAATCGTGCAATTTGTTGGCCATTGTAATCTTAATTCAGGTGGAGAACCGTTCAAAACACTTTTCTAAACACATTCTTGCCTTCACTTTATAAACGTGTTTAAATACTAAACATGTTTAGAGTATTGGTAGATAATGTTTAGCCATTGATGTTTAGGAATTTGTTAAGTACTGTCAGAACCCTAATTTTCTCACGTCTTGATTACCGTAACATTTTGCTCAATGGAATTACAAAGACAGATCTCTCCAGACTATAGAAATTACAGAACAAATGTGCCAAGCTGATATATCGCAAGCCCAGGTCTGATCATGTGAGCCCACTCTTAAGAGATCTTCATTGGCTACCAGTTCATGAGAGAATCAATTTCAAGACACTCACGCTTGTGTATAAGTCCCTGAATGGGCTCTCTCCTCAGTACATTTCCAACTGTCTCATGGTCTCACGGTCAAGAGCTCCATACATGCTATGAGCACTAGGTCCAGTGAGAGTGATAATTTTTTCATTCCTCGCACCAGGAAATGTGCTGTGCTGGAGGAAATGTGCTGAGGCTTTTCAGTGACTGCTCCAAAGTTTTGGAATGACTTACCATCTACAATCAAGAATGCTATCAGCCTGGACTCATTTAAGTCATTGATCAAAACTTACTTATTTCCTTATTTTTAATGCCATTGCTTTCTGTATTTTTGTTTAAATTTTTTTGGTTTTCTTTTCTCTTGCGCCTTGAATCCCTAGGCAAAGGCGCATATAAATACTTGTTGTTATGTTATGTTAAGTAATGTTTAGCTTCTAAGCATGTTTCGATTGTGCTTGACTAGATTTCAACTAGGGAACAACCCAAAAGTTCGATGAAGCCCTATAAATGAAAGTCCTTTCGTTATAAAGCTAACCCCCTCCCCCCTCCCCTGAAAACGTAAGTGTCAAATATCGAAAATTCCAACCCGTATTCATTGGGCACAGGGCCGTCGCTATGGTCGATGTGGTTGTGGAGGGTGCGACATAGCTAGGATATTGATCACGTTTAAGAAACAATAATATTATTTTATTTTTGAAATATTTTTCTTCATAAAAAATTAGGACTTACAAGTTGCAGGTTGCGAGTACTGCACTCTGTATTTATTTGAAATAATTTTGAAGCAACCACTGTAAAATGTTAATATCGTACTTCAGAAAATACTAAAATTTTACAATTATAATAAATCCTTAAAAAAAGATCAACTTTGACCGATGTTTTAACTACTTCTTTACAAACGTAATCGGACTTTTTGACCCCCTCCCTCCCTAACGAAAGGACTTTCGTTTATAGGGCTTCATCGAACTTTTGGGTTGTTCCCTTAGCACCGCAGATTAATCAATGTTGGTGCCAAATTGAGCTCAAGGTGATACAAGTAACAAAATTGGCATACATATTATACTTTCCCTGTGTGTCACTAATTAGCAACAATATGTTGTCAAACGTTAGCTCTTTTTTCAAACCCAGAATTCAGAGGTCAAAGTTTATACAGGAGTCAAATGTCAAAATTTTGATAAAACCTATTCCAAAATATTCCTCAGGGCATAAGGATTCAGAGAATCTATGGTTTGACCTATACGGTGTATCGTTTCGGAGTTATGAGCAAACAGGTCGGAGGTCAATATGTGGGCTACACATGTGTCAAAACAGACAATTTCTCACATTTTTTGTAATAGCAATCAAGAAAAAGGAAATGTCACATAGGAAACACAGGCATATATGTTTCTATGTAACCTAGGTAACAAAACATCTCAGGTATTGCAAACTATTCCTTACTGAAATTGTTACAACAAGTCAAACATTTTGAGACCATTTTCATCAATATCGGAGGAAATGTTCTGTTTTGACCCATGTGGAGCCCCAATGTTGACCTTCGACCTTTTTATTCATAACTCTGGAGCAATAAGTGGTAAATAGATCAAACTATATATTTTCTTAATCCGTATGACCACAGAAATATTTTGTAATTGGTTTTAACAAAATTTGAACAACATAAAATATTGACCCTGTATAAACTTTGACCTTGAAATTATGGGATTGCACAAATGGCTAGCGTATTTTTCCGAATAAGTGTACCACTAGGAGAGTATAACTATAGTATATATAAGATTCCTGGCCAATTCTGTTGCTTATATATTACCTAGGGCTCAAATTGATTATTTGGTGTGGAATCCGATAGGACTAGACTAAGGTAACTTGCCAAAACAATGATGGCTTACATGAAGGTAGTAAACGAAGACGGTGAGATGGCACAACATTACAAGACGTATGGAAAGTCTTAAAGAGGGCTTCATGTACAGAAGATGAAACAGCACGGCGGACATAAGATAATCATGTTGACCTTTTCGGTAAATCCCATAAGCCTTTGCGAGTACACCTGAGAACTCGTCATTTTGCGTCACGCCGATCTGCGCCGATGCGCACATCGTTTATCGAACATCGTTATTGCGCATTGCAAGTCGGCGTGACGTACATGTAAAATGAGGTGTACTCGCAAAGGCTTATGGGATTTACCAAAAAGGTAAATAAGAGAAAGAAAATAATAATCTGTATATGGCCACTACCAAGATATTAAGTAAACAATTTTAACATCTCGGCTTTTGGGGCCAAGAGAAATGGAGCTCTATAAAATCCGATCGGCATCGAAACCTTTTTTCAGATAAGTGTTTTAGGAGTAGCGTAAGCACATGATACCATGTTTGCGTATTGATAGGAAACTGTACTTGTACTGGTACGTATTGTTCGATATGTATAGTTTCGATACTTAATGTTCAAAATTATATTAGTGCAAAGATAAACAACGGTTTAATTATCGCCGGTAAAAATAAGGGAATTTCCTCTTATCATAATAGTTTCAGTGTAAATTATCCCAAATTAAACGAAATTAAATTTTGTCGCTATGCTTAACCCTGAAATATAACCACATCACAAGCGAACAGCAGTAAATTAAAGGTACTATCATTCATTCGCTGAATAAGAAAATCTAAACAATCTAAACAATCATGACAAATCAGAATTTTAACAAAAAAAATTTGCAAACAGTATAAGTGTGCTAACATAATCGCAAGTACAGCGATAATACCACCTATTAATAAGGATAAAATTTGACATTTTTAGCAAATATTGGAAGCCTTTGTATGTACGGTCACTAACTTTTCTTCGCTTTTATTTTAGCACTAGCGTTTGAACTTTTTATGGAAATGCATTTGGGTGTGAATGAAATATTTTCCATTGACATCTTCACAAAACGCGTGTAATGCTCTCAGTAAATTTGAATATAATTAAAGACAGAGATAAAAACAATTTATCGCGTCTGATGCCACTGTCAATTACGATCCTTGATTGGTTTACACAGGTTAATCAGCGCGTAAAGGAAGACCGATCTATCTGGTGCTGATCGGAGAAAAGGAATAGCAGCAAATGGCGAAAAAATTACGTACTTTTACAAGGCAAAAAGCAGCTTTTCTAGGCATTGTGGACATGGTGTGTTCGCCAAAGAAAGTTTCCTACTATAAAGACCTAACTTTTGAGATGGTTTGCATGTCGAAAGGTGCAAAATTAACAATAAGGCGTCCGGTATCCGCGTTCAGCAAGTCATCATCACGACACTTGTAAACAAACCGTGCTCGAATTTGATTGACAGATGACGTCAGCGGCGATAAATTGTTTTTATCTCTGTCTTTAATTATAGCCGTTTGAATGCAATTGTCTATTGGGTTTGGTGTCAAAAGTATTATTGGATTAATAGCATGAATATAGTAACACAAACACCCAGTTGTAGTTGTTTTAGAACCTGGTTTACACCCAGATAACATATACTTATTGGGCCAATATTGGCAAAAAGTTGCATTGTCATTACATCAGTATATAATACTGGGCCAATATTGGCTCACCATTCATTGGCAGCTGATCTCGGGCCAATAATAAACCAATCATTGGTTTAATGTTGGCCTTTTATATATCGTTTGATTGGCATTACATCAGTATATAATATTGGGCCAATCTTAGCTTTCAATTGGCAATTATTACATTGGCATCATGTTGGCAGCCAATATAGGTTATCACACCAATTTCGGTAACAAATTGGGTAACAATATGGTAACAAATAATTATTGTGATGAGTACTAGTGTTTGGAAGACTTTATTTAAATCCTAAATATTATACTAAGTTGAAATAATAGGAAACAAAACCACGGATGATAAAACGCAGGGCAAACGCTATTTAACACCACGGATTATTTATTTTAAAGAAAATACACAAGAATTTTCGGCGATTTCAATTCTAAGACCATACTTTTAAAGATAATTTCTAAAGTACGTGTCACCATGCTATCAAATACTCTTGATGGCTATTGATGAGTCGTAGTGTTCCTCTCTTACCGCGAAGCGGGCAAGAGATGATACATATCGTCTTTTCCCGAGCCAATAACGTCCAATAATTTAAGTAATCCATTGCATCAATATTGGCCCAATACTAAAATTACATATTGTTAAAACATTGGCAGCCAATTGTTTGCCAATGAGAAATAGGTACAGGCCCAATGTTGGTTCAATAACTGTGACAAGGTTTGGGCCAAGCTGGGGCCAACATTGGCCCAAGCCCAATATTGAGCCAACCTTTGGGCCCATGAGCAAAACATGATTGGCCCAATACTGTCAGCCAATGTTGGGCCAATTGAACTCAAACATTGGCCCTTCATTGGGCCACCATTGCCATGCTATATGGGCACTTTGTTATAGCATTAGTTTTCAGAACCTGGGTTACATTGCATAGCATTAATGTAGTTTTACCAGGACCTGGGTTGCACTGCATTATAACACTATGTAATTTTACTTGGACTCGGGTTGTATTGCATTATAGCATTAATGTAGTTTTACTTGGACACGGTTTGTATCGCGTTATAGCATTAATGCAGTTTTACTCGGACTCGGGTTGCATTGCATTCTAGTATTAATGTAGTTTTACTCGGACTCGGGTTGCATTGCATTCTAGTATTAATGTAGTTTTACTTGGACTCGGTTTGCATTGCATTACAGCATTAATGTAGTTTTACCAGGACTCGGATTGCATTGCATTATAGCATTAATGTAGTTTTACCAGGACTGGGATTGCATTGCATTATAGCATTAATGCAGTTTTACTTGGACTCGGTTTGCATTGCATTATAGCATTAATTAAGTTTTACCAGGACTCGGATTGCATCGCATTATAGCATTAATGTAGTTTTACCAGGACTCGGTTTGCATTGCATTATAGCATTAATGTAGTTTTACTTGGACTCGGTTTGCATTGCATTACAGCATTAATGTAGTTTTACCAGGACTCGGTTTGCATTGCATTATAGCATTACTATAGTTGTCTATTGATTTTGGTGTCAAAAGTATTATTGGATTAATAACATGAATGTAGTTACACAAGCACCCATGCAGTTGAAGTTGTTGCAGAAGCTGTTTTACACTTTGTTATAGCATTAGTTTTCAGAACCTGGGTTATATTGCATTATAGCATTAATGTAGTTTTACTTGGAGTCGGTTGTATCGCATTCTAGCATTAATATAGTTTTACCAAGACTCGGATTGCATTGCATTATATCATTAATGTAGTTTTACCAGGACTGGGATTGCATCGCATTATAGCATTAATGTAGTTTTACCAGGACTCGGATTGCATCGCATTATAGCATTAATGTAGTTTTACCAGGACTCGGATTGCATCGCATTCTAGCATTAATGTAGTTTTACCAGGACTCGGGTTGCATCGCATTATATCATTAATGTAGTTTTACCAGGACTCGGATTGCATCGCATTATAGCATTAATGTAGTTTTACCAGAACTCGGATTGCATCGCATTCTAGCATTAATGTAGTTTTACCAGGACTCGGATTGCATCGCATTCTAGCATTAATATAGTTTTACCAGGACTCGGATTGCATTGCATTATATCATTAATGTAGTTTTACCAGGACTGGGATTGCATCGCATTATAGCATTAATGTAGTTTTACCAGGACTCGGATTGCATCGCATTATAGCATTAATGTAGTTTTACCAGGACTCGGATTGCATCGCATTCTAGCATTAATGTAGTTTTACCAGGACTCGGGTTGCATCGCATTATATCATTAATGTAGTTTTACCAGGACTCGGATTGCATCGCATTATAGCATTAATGTAGTTTTACCAGGACTCGGATTGCATCGCATTCTAGCATTAATGTAGTTTTACCAGGACTCGGATTGCATCGCATTCTAGCATTAATATAGTTTTACCAGGACTCGGATTGCATTGCATTATATCATTAATGTAGTTTTACCAGGACTGGGATTGCATCGCATTATAGCATTAATGTAGTTTTACTTGGACTCGGATTGCATCGCATTATAGCATTAATGTAGTTTTACTTGGACTCGGATTGCATCGCATTATAGCATTAATGTAGTTTTACCAGGACTCGGATTGCATCGCATTCTAGCATTAATGTAGTTTTACCAGGACTCGGATTGCATCGCATTCTAGCATTAATATAGTTTTACCAGGACTCGGATTGCATCGCATTATAGCATTAATGTAGTTTTACCAGGACTCGGATTGCATTGCATTATATCATTAATGTAGTTTTACCAGGACTGGGATTGCATCGCATTATAGCATTAATGTAGTTTTACTTGGACTCGGATTGCATCGCATTATAGCATTAATGTAGTTTTACTTGGACTCGGATTGCATCGCATTATAGCATTAATGTAGTTTTACCAGGACTCGGATTGCATCGCATTCTAGCATTAATGTAGTTTTACCAGGACTCGGATTGCATCGCATTCTAGCATTAATGTAGTTTTACCAGGACTCGGATTGCATCGCATTCTAGCATTAATGTAGTTTTACCAGAACTCGGATTGCATCGCATTCTAGCATTAATGTAGTTTTACCAGGACTCGGATTGCATTGCATTATAGCATTAATGTAGTTTTACCAGGACTCGGATTGCATCGCATTCTAGCATTAATGTAGTTTTACCAGAACTCGGATTGCATCGCATTCTAGCATTAATGTAGTTTTACCAGGACTCGGATTGCATTGCATTATAGCATTAATGTAGTTTTACCAGGACTCGGGTTGCATTGCATTATAGCATTAATGTAGTTTTACTCGGATGCGGGTTGTATTGCATCATAGCATTAATGCAGTTTTACCAGAACCTGGGTTGTATTGCATTATATCATTTGCGTAGTTTTACCAGGACCCTGGTTGTATTGCAGTATATCATTAATATGGTTTAATAGGACCCGGGTTACATTACATTATAGTATTAATGTAGTTTTAACAAGACTCAGGTTGCATTGTATTATAGCATTAATATAGTTTTACCAGGACCCGGGTTGAATTGCATTGTAGCATTAATGTAGTTTTACTAGGACTCTGGTTGCATTGCATTATAGCATTAATATAGTTTTTTCCAGGACCAGGAAAGTCTGACGACGGCATTATATTACAAATGGATAGAGTTTCTTTGAAATATGTCATTTGGACCCTCTGTGTACCCTCTGTGCCCCAGTCTCTTTTAAGGTCCGGATAATGCGGCTCCATTACATAATAATCTTGCTTGACTCATGGCAGAGTCAAATGTTTATCACTATTTTCTTGGTATTTGTGTTCATCGTTATACCACAAATGGTATAAAGGTAAAAATAAATCAGATACATTATATAGAAAGTTGGACTAGAAGTATTATTGTTTTAAGTTGATATGAATTATGAACAGGATGCCCTCTTATTTTATACTTTATGAGAAATGCAATGGGACAAAAAAAATCAAGGAAACCATAAAAAAATGTTGCCACGCGCCACTCTTTTATTGTCATGGCTTGGATGATGATGGCGCTGCAAATCTGGAAATTCCCTTTTCTGTTGCAACAAGTTGAAATGTGTTAATTCACAGTAGCTTGCATTTGACCTTCATAATCATTGTTGCGCTCGGGGTTACGCCTAACAATCGTAACCATCACATAGCATTCATTTGTACAGCGAAAGAGAATATACTGAATATAGTATGAGTGAGTTGTACTAGTCGTGGCAAGCGGATAATCGATATTGGAAAATATTTTGCATGGATAGAGTATATTATTGGAATGATAAACACTAGGGATAGCATACATGTAGACCTGCTTTATATCAACGTGACATATTGGGGCTAATATAATACTTGTAGTGTAATAATATGATATTATTTCAAAGCCATTTGTTTTTTATTCACTATAATCCGGGACTATAATAGAAGGTACCACGGACCTTTCATTCGGTGAGTTGACTATTATTTTGATTTGCGAATTTATTTTTCTAATATATTTTAGGACCAAACTCTTAACATGCCCAAACAACACAAAGAAAGCATAGACAACTGCCATCAAGCAATGGAAGAAGTTTGCCGGAAAGCAGTACCATGCATCACAAATTGCATCAGAAAATGGCAACAGAAGAATGTTCCTACGTTACATACTTGTACCACTGGTACTTGTCCTACAGGAGGCAAACCAAAAGCCAGCAAAGGATCATGTCCGTCATGTGTCAACTGGGGTCAGGCTTTAGAAGCAGAGATATATCCACCAGGAGTACCAGGAGGGCAATTACAATGGGGCAAAGTGAATCCAACTCTGATTTGCACAGATCCTTTTGAGGTGGCCAAAGCTTTTGTGTTATGAATGAAATCCGGCAAAAACTTTACTGTGTTTGGTGACTTTGATTCGGCGAGTCTCCTCAAGGTTATGAAGGGATTCAAAGAATTTCATCAGAGCAATGCAACTTTCTATGGTGTGATCGACAAGGTAAGAGAAACAAAGGGAGAGAGGGAGTGAGATAGAACGAAATTAGAGAAGATTGGGGGAGGATTTAAAGACGGATGGAGAGAGATTGAATTGGGTCGTGTCGAGGGTGAGCTGGCCGAGTGGTTAATACGATCGGCGTGAGTTCGAGCCTTTGGCTTGCCTTATAGGTGATAGATGCAGACATTCTCTATTTGTCATTTTGATCAAGTACTCTCGTACGAGACGTCAGTTCAGTCTTCTTTATTCATTATGCCTATATTCTTTTCCTCTCCCAAAATGTTCCTATAAGGTCGGAAATCCTGCAATTATGTACAGTTACTCTACAGAATATAATTTCTTCTTACCCCCATACACAGCTTAGCACGTGCAGATATAAGTAGTGTATGTGCGTCATCGTGGTTCGGAAGTCACGTAAAGCCATTGGTCCCATGTACAGGAAGAGCCAAACCCTGTGCACGTTCAGTGTTAGAGCTATACGAAAAGAGAAGGGGTTCATCCCTGGTTCTGATATCTGCAATCAATCCTAGGTTCCAGGATCATGCATAAGTAAACCGTGCGATAATACTCAAAATTGAGGTACAGCAGGAAGGAAGGGAGGAATAATCTGATAGAGGTACAATTGATGCAAATAAAGGCACATATAAGTATTTATAGAATTGGCCTTCTAGTACTAGTAGTAGATTCAATTAAAATATGATATAATTATACGAATAATCATTGAGATATCATGTTGATACAGAAATAGTCTTCTTATTTTGGTAGTAATTAATATCGTGACGTACATTTTCTCATGCAGGTTTTTAAAATACGGAACGATCTCTCCCATACACCTGTTGACACCAAGCGCCATCTTAGCAACACAAAACGAAATCAGTATTTTGACGACATCAAGAAGCTGGTAGACTATTTACATCAGTTTAATCCCACATCATTTACATCAGAGACAGTTGATGAATTAAAGGACGAAATAGAAAATGTGACTTGAATACCTTTACAAACAATTACATTGAATATGTAAATAAACATCAAAAGTAACATAAAAGTAACATAAATAAAAACAGATCCTGTCTGGGTGACCAACACACAGTGTCATCGGCCCGATATCTTCATGGCAGAAAATGCCATGGTAGGTTGAATCCACAGCCACGGATGGCCATTGTATTCCCACCTGTTTAATAGTTTTTAAATGCATAGTGGGTTGAAGGACATCCGACTAAGGCTAATGACATTAGCCTGTGACTGACCTCTGTACGGTCAGCGAGCATACATTCGCCATTGTCATATGCTTATAGACTGTCTCTACGATAGTCTCCTACACAGCCAGTTTATGTCAGTCGGTCTGACACTCGTCGATCCTGTATGTTCGTGATAGCCACATATAGTCTGGCCTGAGACTACCTCCACGAGGTTCTACGCTGCGCTATTTAAAATCTTGAATTTTGGTCACTTTTTCAGCTCAAGACGCAAGCTACTCTCTCAAAGCGCAAACTAACGACTATCATATCTGTTCAACACGTATTTTCAAGTGTATGAGACCACATCTGGTTTCTTGAGAAAAAATCATTTACGGGAGATATTCATCATTTTCCAACCCGGTATCCGAAGATTTTCGTCTGATATCAAATTCGTGCATAGCAATTTACGTGTATCGATCCCGTGTATTTATTTTAATATCTCTGCTGCATCAAATAATTATTAGCCAGGCGATGTCGGTGTGGAACAGTGACCGAGCTACTTAACAATGACATTAACGTAGCACTCATCAACCCGCAACAGTGGCCAGCGTGACGAGTTAGGGCCACAACCCCCAACTAATATGGCAGCACAAAGTATGAAACGGCCCTCAGTCCCCAGCAGCTCTCAAGTCCCTGACCACGGGAGCGGTTATGGTGAGGCGAGAGTAGAGGGTGCTAAGAATCACTGGGAAAGGACAGGCTCCCTAAAGGAATTGACTATTTGCACATATAATGTGCGAACCCTCCTTAGCGAACCAAAACTTCATGAGTTGGAAAAGAACTTGATCATATCACATGGGATATCCTCGGCCTATGCGAAGTTAGACGTCGTGGGGAAAATCTTCTGGAACTCAAGAGTGGACACATGCTTTACACAAGGGGTAAAGATAATAGCAGCACTGGAGGAGTCGGCTTCCTAATACGAAAAGACTTGGCATCAAATGTTGTAAGCTACAAAAACCAGTCGGACAGAGTAGCACAAGTCATCATCAAAATCTCCAAAAGACAGACCTTGAAAATCATTCAAGTGTATTTGCCAACAACCATCTACCCAGATGAAGATGTAGATGCAGTCTACGAAGAAATTAACGAACTGCTCAACCAAGACAAAGCAAATCACACAATCATTATGGGAGACTTTAATACTAAAGTAGGAAAGAAAACAAACTCAAATGAAACCATGCTAGGAAAATATGGTGTGGGAGAGCGAAATGAAAGGGGAGACAGGCTTCTAGAATTCACCGAAAGCAAGAACTTAAAAATCATGAATACCTTCTTCAAGAAAAAAGAAAGTGGACATGGCGAAGCCCAAATGGATTGTACCGAAATGAAATTGACTTCATCTTGACAAGCGAACCAAAAAATGTGAAAGATGTCTCAGTTCTAATCCGCTTCAACACTGGAAGTGACCACAGGCTAGTAAGAGCAAGGATCTCCATCAACTTAAAACTGGAAAGATACAAACTCGTGCAAAAAAGAAGGATGCAGGTCAATCTGGATAAGCTACAACAGAACAAAGAAGAATTCCAGATGAAGCTGCAAAACAAGTTTGATCTCCTGAAGGATGAAGCAGAAGACCTAGATGTAATTGATGTCTGTGAAAGACTTACAAACACAATCCTAGATTGTGCTTTGAAGAAAAAAAAAAAAAAAGACCCACAGAAGATAGACAAGATTTCAAAGGAAACTTTTGAAATGATGAAAAGGAGACGGGAAATGAAGAACACGATTGGAATCCAACATATCGAGTATACAGAATTATGCAAAACCATAAGGAAGCGAATGACAAATGAAATCCGAGCACACAACACAAAGATGATTCAGAAAACTCTTGAAGATAACAAAAGCTACAAGAAAACAAAGCAAGGACTTGCCACTGGAAAATCTCAAATAATAGCACTGAAGGGGGAAGACGGAAACATAATCTCAGACAGAGAATTAGTCATCAAGCGGGTAGAAGAGTTCTACCAAGATCTCTACTCCAGCAAAGTCCAAATAACCCCACCAATTATAGACGTTGAAAGTGCAGAAGAGAATATACCACCAATTGGAGAGGATGAAGTTGACAAATGTCTCAATGACATGAAAAGAGGTAAAGCACCAGGAGAAGATGGAGTGCTAGTCGACATTCTCAAGGATGGAGGCAGCGCAGTAAAGGCAGAGCTTGCAAAGCTATTCACACTATGTATCCAGACTAACCAGGCACCGGACAGTTGGAATAATGCCCTTATAATTCTCATCCACAAGAAAGGGGACATCAAAGACTTGAAGAACTACAGACTTACTATCAGCTTACTCTCAAACACATACAAACTTTTCACCAAAGTTCTTACAAATCGGATTACCAACATCCTTGACTTCAACCAACCCAGGGAACAGGCGGGGTTCCGGAGCGGTTATTCAACCATGGATCACCTTCATGTCATCAACCAAATTGTCGAAAAGATGGGTGAATATAGACAGCCACTATGCCTTGGATTCATTGACTACGAAAAAGCTTTTGATAGCATTGAGAGCAAGGCGTCCATCCTGGATACATCCAGATAATAGATACTATCTGCAGCAAGGGCACTTCAACAATCCGCCTCCACAAGGACAGTCATAAGATATCTATCCAACGAGGGGATACCATTTCACCTAAACTGTTTAATGCGGCACTTCAAGAAATTATACGTCACCTAGACTGGGAAAGTAAGGGCATTAGCATAAACGGAGACAACCTGAGTCACCTTCGCTTCGCAGATGACATAGTCATAATAACAGACAATGCTAAAGACCTAAGAGAAATGATCAATGATCTCAACCAGAGAAGCAATCAAGTGGGACTAAAGATAAACATGAAAAAGACAAAAGTCATGTTCAACCAGTTCGCCACAGAACAGCTGGTCATGGTAGGGAATACAGAAATAGAAAAAGTAAGATGTCAACTTGTCTGAAACGAAAGGTTTTCAACCAATGTGGAATACCAGCCATGACCTATGGAGCTGAAACATGGTCACTTACTAAGAGGATGGAGCAAAAACTGAAAACTGCACAGCATAGCATGGAAAGATGTATGCTGGGCTACACCAAAAGGGACAGGAAAACAGTGGCATGGATCAGGAGCCAAACAGAAGTTACAGACATAATCCACACAATAAAGATGAAGAAGTGGCATTGGGCTGGCCATCTTGCAAGATCAACAGATAATAGATGGACAAAGAATGTCACAGAATGGAGGCATTGGCTGGGCTCAAGACACCAAGGCAGACAGAAAGTCAGATGGAGGGATGAGATAGCAAGTTTCACAGGGATCAGGTGGATGGCAAAAGCAAATGACAGGAAACTTTGGTGCCAACTTAGGGAGGCTTTCGCCCTGCAGTGGGCTGAATACGGCTGATGATGATGATGATGATGATGAAATAAAAACAGGACAAACAAACAAATAAAAAACAAACAACAACAAAAAATAAATAAATAAATAAACTAGAGCGATAACCGCACCATAGCTGAACCATGTGGCTTCGGCAGTATTGCATTTAAATTTCAGCTCAATTGAAGCATTTTGAAAACTTGACATTTGACCTCTTTATTGCCCCTTAATGACCTTAAATGAATTTTAAAATATTTTAAACATGTTTAGAATGTCATAAGGATCATTGCATATAAATTTCAGCTCAATTGGAGCATTTTGAAAAACTTGACCTTTGACCCTTTATGACCCCTTAATGACCTTAAATGAATTTTAAAATAGTTTTTAAATGTTTAGAATGTCATAAGGATCATTGCATTTAAATTTAAGCTCAATCGGAGCATTTTTGGTTAAAATGACCTTTTTGACCCCTGTGACCCCTGGATGACCTCTGACGTTTGGAAATATTTTTATTATATTCTTTATGTTTTCCTCTTTCATATGACACCACTCATGGGGTCATACCTTCGTGGCATTTAGAGATACGTCCATTTCAGACCAAAAGGTTGCCGAGTAAGGAAGTAAGGGAGTAAGGAAGTAAGTAAGGAAGTAACATAGACTACTATAGGCTGAGACCATTTCATGGTTCAGCAAAAACACCCCCAAAACAGGTACACTGGAATAAGGGACCGTTCACAAACACTTGTAAGGGGGGGGGGGCTGATGCAAAATAATTTCATCGCGAAAATTTTTCGGGCCCCCCTTTACAGACCTCAAAAATTTCAGGGCCCCCCTTTTTGACATGAAAATTACGGGTCAACCCCTAGAAAAGCATATAAACTCAATTTTTCCAGGAAAATTTGTGGTCATTTTTTCAGGGCCCCCCTTTAGGAGGGTCAAAAATTTTCAGGGCCCTCCTTTTTGCATCAGCCCCCCCTTACAAGTGTTGTGTACGGTCCCTAAAGGAAAAGAGAAGAAAAAGGTAGTTGGAACCCGGATGTGATCACCATTAAAACAAACAAACAAACAAAAAACAGACTAAAACTTAAAGTAGAAGAACAACGATCTGACAATATTGATTTACTTTGAATGTTCTCTTTTGAGTTTCCGAAGCAGTGAAAGTTAACGCTTATTTTGCTTATTTTTCTCCTTGCATTTAGCTACGGAAAGCATCTACCCATGTAGAGCCAAGACCATCTGGTGTTAATAATTGGCAGTTAATTTCGTTGATATCATCATTCGTATGTCTCATCGGTCTTTTCTGTTATGTCATCGGTAAGCCCACATTCTAGGCGTGTGATAAAGCATGAAAGAAACATTGTAGCTGATATCAGCTCATTTATAGAACCTTTTTTTTGTAAATATGTTATGACCTTCAATATGTTATGACCTTCAATTAATGAATTAATTTCGTTTTTGAAAACCGCATTTGGTATGTACGTACAGACTTGACATGAAGTATGGAATATTTTTTCGGTCTGCATAAACCGCACGGGCTAAATATTGATTGGGGTGTGTCGGGAGATGGCATAAAAATTGTTGAAAATATGCTTTCCATTAATATGGACTTATGGTGCTCATAATTGAGTGAATTACCCTAAAATTTCTGAATTTGAGTAACATTATTCTGATATTATAAAATTGATTGAAGTTTGAGGTGATATTTACTGAACCTAAATATATACAATAAGCGTTCGTTAGAACTGAAATGCACAAGTTTTGAAAGTGAGAGGAGCTTTTAAAAATATGGTTCTTAAAATGGTACACACTCAGAAAGTTTAAATGTCCCCTGGGGCCAAATGTTATAAACTTAACTGTTCACAAAGAAAGTGCGTGAGCTAGGGTCTATGGCGTGAGTTCATTGGACTACCAGGAATCCACGCAGTTGTTTTTGTACCGTAAGTTTATAACATTTGACCCCCCCCCCGGGGATTTAAACTTTCTGAGTACGTACCACTTTTAAAAGCTAAATTTTTAAACTCCTCCCATTTTCAAAATATTGGTGCATTGCAAATGCATTTCAGCTGCGACGAATGCCAATTCCTGACGAAGTTTAGGAAATATCACCTGAAACCCCTATAAATTTGATAATAAGGGACCGTTCACAAACACTTGTTGGGGGGGGGGGCCTGATGCGAAAAGGGGCCCTGAAAAGTGTTGACCCTCCTAAAGGAAAATTGAGTTTATATGCTTTTCTATGGGGTTGACCCATAATTTTCAAAATGTCAAAAAGGGGGGTGGGCCTGAAATTTTTGAGATATGTAAAGGGGGGCCCGAAAATTTTTCGTGATGAATTTTTTTTGCATCAGGCCCCCAACAACAAGTGTTTGTGAATGGTCCCTAACAGAACAATGTTGCATTAAGTCCGAAATTGTGTCCCCTACAAAGTTCAAATTCAGCATCCCTTAATCCGCCATTTTAGGCAAATTCGCTACATTATGAGCAATGTAAACTTATGGAAAGCACAGTTTCTATCAAACAATTATTTTGCACCATCTCCCGACACACCCCAATTAGTATGTAGCCCGTGCGGTTTATGCAGACTCCGTCCAGATCAGTCGTGGAATTTTGCGAAAAAATATTTCATACTTAAGTCTGTACTTAAACTTGGTTACTTTTTATTTTTAACAACCTTTCGTATTGTTCTGTTGTCCAGTTTGGGGTTACTGTGGCTTTACTTCATGCAACCACGGTGTTTGTGTTAATCTCATACCGTAAAACCCCGTCTACAAGGATATACCTAAGAAACGCCCTCAATAAAATTGGTTGCTTGTTGTATTTGGAGTTTGAGCAAATATATACTGGCACTGGGTGGCTATGCATTCCATCTAAGTATGTTGTAACACCAATCAATTGTATTGACATAATAACGACTGTTTCGTATATCAGGATCGTATAGCTCAATTGATAGAGCGTCAGACTTTGGAACTGAAGACATGCTGAAGAGAGCATGGTCCGGGCACCGGTTCCGTTTTTTCATTCTCGTTTAATTTTAACTTTTTGACATGTTCTTTTTATCTTTCTTCAAATCTTCCTTTCTTCTTTTAATTTTAGGTGTGTTTTTTGTGTTTTTTTTGTGTGTTTTTTAGTTTTTTATAGTTTTTTTAGTAATTTTGTGGTTTTATAGAAACTAGTAAAAGCATTTATTCTAAATAATAGCGAAACCCACGGTTAGACAGATGTGTTGTAACTACTTGTCTGTCCTCGTCTTTGCAATAAAAACCTATGTTGCACCTTTGTGCCATCCCAATTCTTGAGGAATGGTAGGTAGGGTGCGTTTTTTTTTTTTTTACGATTTTGTTTCTACTTGAAATGAAATCAAAATAAATATTGTTCTGTTGCCACAATTGCAGTTTTTTCAATAAAAAAAAAATAGATGAGGAATAATAATTATTCCATATTTGAATCTATTGTCCCATCAAGAATAGAGTGTCTTCAAAAACTTCAATCAATTCATCTGACAAAGGAAACTATTCTGGTCATTCAATTTTGTTTCGCTTGCACCTGTTATATCACAGGCGTTGGTAGAGAAGGCACACTTCTCTTGTCTTCACCGAAGTAGTGATGTAAACACTAACATGATTAATTACCATAGCTAGCAATGGACATACACTATTTTTTGTTCCACTTGAACCCATACTATAGGCTATTCGCTGTCGATGTGACGTAATTAATCGGATTAACTACCATAGCAATTGATGAATACAATTTCGAATATATAGCCCTGCACTTCATCGTTCACGTGGCACCTATGCATTAAACCATAGTTGTCAAAGAAATGCTAATCACTCGCCATGTAAGATTAGTATTTATGAAAAGAGTGGTATTCAATCTATGTTTGGTGACATACGCGGGTGATTAGTGCAATCTGCTTGATGGTAGTTATTGCGATTATTACGTCACTTCGACAGCGAATTGTAGTATAGACGAATCCAACAAGCCAAGTGATGGTCAGAATTTATTCGGCCATTATACGCTGGTGAAGTTGCGTAATTAATCGGATTAATTACCATAGCAATAGGTGAAAACAATTTTGAACATATCGCGCTGCGCTACAAGCAGGTTACACTCATCACCTGTATACTGTGTATGTCTGCAATCATAGATTGAATACAATACTGGTCTTTTCAAAGATCTTACAGGTGCAGCATGATATGGTTCAATGAAGAGGTACCGCCTGAACGTATCAGTGTATAACGCGGTATATTCAAAATTGTTTTCACCTATTGCTATGGTAGTTAATCCGATTATTACGTAACTTCGCCAGCGTATTGGAATAAAACAGGAGGATGTGAGTTCATAAGGGCAATGTCGGGGATTATAGGTC
The DNA here is from genome assembly GCF_039555335.1 of Amphiura filiformis. Taxonomy (NCBI): domain Eukaryota; kingdom Metazoa; phylum Echinodermata; class Ophiuroidea; order Amphilepidida; family Amphiuridae; genus Amphiura; species Amphiura filiformis. The sequence goes on from NW_027305494.1 coordinate 1,261,156, forward strand.
ACAATCGATGTGGAGAGATGAGAGGTCCGACCAACAGCCATAGCGAATGGTTCATGTTCAACTAATTCCAGCGGACGGTCTGTGGCTAGTAAGGAATCGTCTTTGACCACATGCGCAGATCTGTCTCGTCAGGAAGATATTTAATATCCCGAATTTATAATAGGCCTATGCCTACCAGTTCCATCGTATAACCGATCTGCCAGAGAATATTTGTTACCATGTTTAATAAATTCGTATTTATCGTATAATAAAATGTAGCCAAATGTATATTATGTGTCACACGGTTTTCTGCTGAACCACTAGCAGGCTATGTTACCACATCTATGACAATGACAAAGGTGAATTTTGATGATTTTTACGATCGTCCGGATGAGCAAATCACTGAATGGGTCTTTAGTTCCCTCCTCTCCTTATCCTGCCAATATTATATGAATCAAAGAAAATAAAGAAAAAATAAAATTAAACAAAAAAAAAAGACAAAGAAAAGAAACAATAAAAGAAAAACAATAGAATAAATTAAACTAAATATGAAAAAAAAATTATCACGAAAGGAGTCTTTAGAAAATGCAAGAAAATATAAATGAAAAGTTTGAACAATATTTTGTTTATAAAAGTTTGTGTGACCGTGATGAGGCTCGAACTCACCATCTTCCGATCTAAAGAACCAAAGTCTTATGCCTTGCCAAGTGAGCTATGCTCGTGAGATGCGAAATAAAGATAAAATAATACATTGTATACCTGCTTGTGTCGGTAAATGATTTGCTCAAATTCCATAATGATATAATATTGTGGAGGGCGCTAGCGTGAAATATGCTATCATCACAGTCGCTTCTATTCCTTATAGACGGGTTTCTACGGTATATGATTACGAATGTAGATGTGACTTGGGGTACCATGGAAAGCGTTGTGAAATAGGTAAGACACATATTGCTGATCCAGCAAAAAGGTCCGATGAGCAGTTAGCCGAAACCGACTCGTTTTGAAACATTTTAATTTTAAAAACCATCTATTATAAATTAGGCAATTTGGCGATTTTGTAACGCTAAAAACTTTTCCAGTCTACATTATTTCTGGAAGAAGCTTTTGTTTTTTTGTTTTTGTTTACGTTAAGGGGTTCAAATTAAGTATAATTGAAGGCAAAGATAAAAAGACTAGTTTGCGCCTGACTCATCTGTTAATCAAACTCGAACACGGTTTGTTTACAATTGTCGTGATGATGAGTTGCTGAACGCGGCGGTAAAACCGGACGCCTTATTGTTAATTTTGCACCTTCAAACACACAAACTATCTCAAAAGTTAGGTCTTTATAGTAGGAATCTTACTTTCCCGCACGCGTAATTTCTTTCTGTAACCACAATGGGCCGCAATGCGATAACACATAGTACATACATGTAATTATAGGCCTATGAGGCTAGATATAACACGAGTTTATTACCATTATTATTTCCTCTTACGAGGGGCAGTCAGTATGTTTTAAGAGTTGACTCGTGACGTCACTTGTGGATCGTTTTCATGGCATTTCTCAATGATTACATAAACACTGTACCTTTGTCTTTCAAACAACACATGCAAAAATTATATCACACACATGATTACGTTACAGCATTAGCATAAAATCAATGGTCTAGAGTCACTTGGTGAAATTGAGTAGTTTTTGTTAAGGGAAATAAGAGGCCGAAATGAGGTATTGTTGTATTTTCTATATTTTCTCCGGAATTAAAGAATGGAGAATGCTGCCGTTTGGAACAGTAATAGAACACAAACTACTAGTTCAGTAAACCATGTTTGTTGCGCTGGAAAGGTTTTAGTTTATTAAAAATGCGTGGTCAAATATGTCTTATTTTTGACAAAAACAAGGCTTTTCTTTCTTTAAAAATCTTGATATTGCCAAAAATAGCAAACGTGGAATTTTTTTTTTGCCAGTTCTGTTGACTAATCTCTAAACATTTAAACGGGAGTCTCCCTAGAAAATATTTGAATCCGTGATTAAAATATAACTCTTATTCTACCATTGTTACATTTATACAAAAAGTAGTGGTACAAAGAGAGAGACCATCGTTTGAATGAGAAATTAATTTTTATTTTTTTTCTGTTCATTTCAGGTTGAGATCATCCATACAAATTCATATGAATATTTAAATTACAATTTTCATAGCATTTTGTAATATTTTAGGCCCTATTTACATGGAATTTTGCAATTTTCGTGCATTTCCACCATGTTGTATCGGTCATCCCACCTACGCATGCGCAGATTGTTGTTTGATTTGCACCAGTTATCATCGCACTGAGTACCAGTTCTCACACGTGACCAGTCATTATATTTTAGTATGTTTAATTTTTGAGATAATTGATGTCATTTGTAATAACTGCTTTTTAATTTTCGCCATTTTTGCAGAATAATTTCGCTTCCATTCAAGCCTTAAAGTTGTTGAAGTTTCCAGACGTCCCATTACCACCAAAGTTTAATGGCAAGTCTCATATTTTACCAAATGCAAACTGAGGATCTAGTGTTTATTCCTGCCCAAAACTAGCCATATGCACCTTGTACTTTTGCTGTTCTCGGACATTGTAAACACGTGTTTTTTCTGTAATTTAAAAGGCCCGCAAAATTTGGCAGTGTCCCTAGACTATTGATTTTATGCTAATGCTGTTACGTAATCATGTGTATGATATAATTTTTACATGTGTTGTATGAAAGACAAAGGTACAGTGTTTATGTAATCATTGAGAAATGCCATGAAAACAATCCACAAATGACGTCACGAGTCAACTCTTAAAACATACTGACTGCCCCTCGTACTTAAAATAAAAAGAAATCGATAGAATTAACATTCTACAAAGGTTTACCTGGGGTTCGAACTCACAACCTATGTATCCATAGTCTAATGCCTACACGACTGTGCTATAATTCGTTGTGCCTGAAAGGTGTTTGTTTATGATACTTATTGATTACAGAATAAAGTGTATACACACAATATACTATTACTAGTATATTAGTACTAATAAATACGAATATAATCCTAACCCTAACCCTAACCCTAACACTAACCCTAACCCTAACCCTAACCCTAACCCTAACCCTAACCCTAACCCTAACCCTAACCATAACCATAACCCCTAACCCTAACCCTTACCCTAACCCTAACCAAAGACCCTAACCCTAAGACCCTAACCCCGACAATAATGAACCTTGCCTCGGACTATGCGGTTAGTGATATATTGCGGCTCATTATGGTTGCAGAAAGAAATTAATCGTGCGGCACCATGTCAACAATGCCTAGAGTTGCCAGTTTGCCTTGTAAAAGTACGTAATTTTTCTGCTATTCCTTTTCTCCGATCGGCACCAGATAAATCGACCTTCCAAAAACAGTGCTGTTTTGCATATTTTCTTCAAGAAACGGGCATTGTTCCACTCTGTTTCTATTTACATTTTCATATGTTTTGTTTCATAAACCAGAGTTCAGCAAGTCGATAGAAGAATATATTCCCTTTTACATGTTTTATGAAAGATGCCCTCGTTGGCGTAGCCTGAATCTTCTTCGTTGCCGCTGGATTAATAGCACATTATTGGCTATACAAATTGACTGGCTCACTATACCGTTCTTACTGCAGAGCACAATACTTCCATAAATAAAATCTGCCATCTGTCACGAAATCATTTACATTTTGTTATAATAGGGAAAGTCCCCATTATATTAACAGCACACTGCTTCACATCCACATTAAGCAACAGGTTTTTGTCATATGGTGCACTGACTTTGTTATTGTGATTTACGTCAGAGGGGATTCCCATCTTTCATTAAATAGCTTAAATGTTAACAAAGTTTAATGATCAGAAGTAAAATACTCAGGACACATTACTTTGTTCTAATTGAAAAAATAAGGGCATCTGGTTGACAGATTGAATGAAAAAATTAGGGGGTGCTTAGGTAACATCGATGCTGAAAAGCGGATTCTTATTATAGGTCCCACAACGCGTTACCTCCACAATGGGAGTGACCTTTGGGACCACCCAAATCAGCCTGCCGGTTGCTAAGGAATTTTTTGTGAAGTTGATTTTTATTTTGAATGGCAAGCTCTTAGGATAGCCGTTACACGATGTATAAACAAAGACAACAATGCCACATACATTTTCAATATCTTGACACTTTTCTGTGAACGAAACCCCTGGGACATAACCAGACCTAGTAACCAGGAAATTTACGTCGTGTGTTGGATTATTACTGGGTCTATATATTGTATAAATGATAGTAAAAAGTGCTTCGGTTTCACTCATAGATACCGATCATCGTGCAATTTTCTGTGAATATCTAGAAAATATGTTTCAACCTAAATCTGAAATTTGGAGGAGTTTAATTAAAGAGAAAGTGACTTTTGAGCGTTACTTTCACTGTTTCTATGCCCGAATTGAACAGGGTCTATATATATAAGGCATGGCGACTCTGAATGTCTATAAAATATGTCTCAACTTAAATCTGAAATCTGGAGGAGTATAGTTAAAGAGAAAGTGACTTTCGAGCGATTATATGCCTGAATTGAACAGGGTCTATGATAATCCATAGCGATAGTAAAAAGTGTTTCTCTTTCCATCAGAAATACCTATCGGGATGCAATTTTCTGTGAATGTCTAGAAAATATGTCTCAACCTAAATCTGAAATCTGGAGCAGTATAATTAAAGAGAAAGTGACACAGCTGAAGTTCTGAAAGTATTGAAAGACTACAATATCAAAGTAAAACAAGTTACAGAGTTTCACCAGTACGCCTCGGTTATCACAATACGTGGAGCCGGTCACTGTGTGAGTGCTGAGTGCTTTCGTCAGACGTGGCTCGGACTTCATCAGGACTCTCAGTCCTGATGAGTCCTGATGAGTCCTGATGAAGTCCTGATGAAGTCAGAGTCACGTCTGATAAAAGCTTGGCCACTTACACAGTGACCGGTTGCAACGATACTGTGATAACCGACTGTGTTAACCGATGGCATACTCGTTTAAACTCTGTATTGTGAATTGCCGTAGACATGGTAGAGAAAGCCTATCTACTTACAACCACAAGAATATTACTTGTCATTGGGGATTACAGTACTGAACCCTTTGCTCTGTTTTGCAATATTATACGTATAACCGCCTTTGGGTGATGAATGCTTTCAACGATTATAAAAGATCGCCACAACAAAAGTAATACCAAAAAATAGCTCTGGTGAAAACAACTTCAGTCAGTTCAGTTTGAAGTTATAGGTATAATAAGCGCTGAAAGATTAGCACAGATTCTGTATTGGGACTCTGACACCTGTATGATGATCTAATTCCAACAATAGTACTTTCTCGCTATTCGAGGGGCGTCGGAGTTTGCGAACGGGTCCATTTCCATGAAAGACATGAAAAATTATGTGAAATTGAAAAATTATGTGAAATTATAAAGTATGTGACATTGAAGAGTTATTGAAAACTTATTTCATATTTTATCTGATATCCATTTAGATGATGCATGCAATTCTTCACCGTGTCAGCACCAGGGTACTTGTCATGACATTGACGGCAACGGTTATAAATGTTCATGTATTGACGGATTCACTGGGGGAAATTGTGAAACAAGTAAGATAATATCAGTAAACAAAGTTCGTCGTATCTGATCCAGAAAATGTACTTAGTTATGCACGTTTCAGCAAACACTTTGCTGTCAACACTTGATGAGTGATGCTATTGGCATGGCAACCGATGTTGATTTTCCATTCGGGTTTTTTCTTGCTTGATCCCAGTTTTAGAAACTAATCGGAAATGTGAGATAGTTGATACTGTCCTTCATCTCTGTTTATGGTGGGTGCCCTTACTCTTTCTTATTTCTATGGCCTCCTTTACGCTGGATCCAGTGATCCATTTTCAATGAGTTTCTAAAACTGGGATCAAGAAAATCCCCAGATGGAAAATCAAATGGCAACACCAAGACCTGCGCTGGTGTCACATCTAGCGTCGGGTATACAGTAGCAATCATTCATCATCAAGTGTTGATAAAAGCAACAGTGTTTGCTGAAACGTATACAAGTAAGTGCATTTTCAGATACAACGAACTTAGTTTACTGAGTTTACTCCGTCGATCATGAGGAATTTGTTCAACCAAGTAAGATAATGCAAGATTCAGTCAAGAAGTGATAAGCTGAAGTGCTATTAAGCAAATCATAAGTTTTGTTAAGCTACTATATAGGTCCTGTCTTTGGTTTCTAAACACAGTTAATTTGATATATAGATCTTATACGAATGTGAAGGTTCTATTCAGGGACCGCGAATAATTATTCATACTTCATAGTCACGTATTTCTGAGATATATACAGGGTGTCCCATAAAAAATTACCGAGTGAATAAAATTGAACGTAAGTCGAGAAATATACATCAAAATCAAAAAGTTTAAAATGTAGCGCATAGCTCATTTTATTATGCATCACATACGAAAATTTTATTTGATTCAGTTGACTGGTTGCGAAGAAATTAACAATTACATAATGTGTGTACCAATGCAGTTCATTCCAAGTTTAAGGGGGAATAATACCCTGATTTTCATCAGTACCCTCTTCTTTTTTTTCTTGCAAATTTATGAAGTACATAAACATGTTCATCATCTCATGTCCTGAACTTAAGAAATATCTCTACTTACAAAGTGCTTTTAAACCATTTTAGTATATCATTTTTGCCCTATATACCTTTTTGTTTACCTGTTACTATGGGATTATAGTAACTCAGTATGTGTGCCTCACTCATAACAAAACATAATTTATTCTATTCAAGTAGTACTTGAATAGAATAAATTATATCCTTTGTTATACCATCTTCAGACTGTGATCAACTAGGCATGCTAGAATATCTCCTCCTCAATGAATGGTATAGCAAATTTAATACAATTTAGCCTCTATCATGTGTTGTTTGGAAAAGAGATTTCTATAAGGATATAGGTCATCATAGGTCAGGTTATAATCACCTGGTTGGGGTAAAATTTAGGCAACCATTTTGAAATACATGTGATATATCAACATAGCTATAATGAGGCATCAATTTTGATATTTGGTCTAGTTTGTCTTTTTACTGGATATATAATGCTATGATGGACATAATAACATTTCTTGGGAATGGATGTAAATGGTGAGTACATTTTAAATTGTCTAGTTGAAATGGATTGGGCAAACCAAAGGTAAAATTGGTACCAAAATCACAAAAATGAAGCTTACGAAAAACTACCTAATATGGTGGTATAGGTGAAGAGAAATACAATTTTGTTCAACATAACTGTAGTTTGGTTGTGGAAACTTTTTACCTATGGCTTAATTAGGTTTCAGTGAAATAATGTCGCTAGTTAAAAATACAAAATATAGCTTATCATTGAAAATAGAAGCATTTTAACCAGTTCGTTTGTTGATAGGTGTGGAGCACTGAAAATCACCAACTTCATGAAGTCATCAAGAACCACTTATTTCCATTTTACATATCAACATTATTTCTCTAATGCGTTAGCAACATGTATCCAAAATTTTAACGAAATCCGTTGACAGTAAGCTTTCCAAAATGAAGTGAATTTAAAACATCGGTGATGTACCACGTTTTGGCATCTACCTGTAAAAGCATGTAAGCTACATTGATACCGATGCCACCAATAGAACGAGGAGATTTGCCCCTTCATTTTGCATACTACTTTGTCCAACTTTTTTCTCATTTCTTCACAAAATGCAAAAAAATGCACAAAAAAATGCAATGGGTGTAGTACCCCCTTAATCAACTGGCGCTTTTTTCATATTCGCTCACCGCTTCTTCAAGTTTGTGTATCTCATTAAATTTAGTCCACATTATCTATTTTATAATCCGACGGTGTTATGTTATTCATGCTTTCACTAAAGATGAATAACAGTTTGTCCGAGAAAACTTTGATTTCTGCAATTGGAAGCTTTCCAACTTTAATTCTAAGGCTGTGCAAATATGTTATATTTTAAATTTCCATAGAACATGTGAGCCAAGAATGACAATGATCAAGTGTTTACAGCTTTACGTGTGATTTTTGATACCCTGCAACATCAGTGTTGAAGTTTTAAAACATTTAAACTTTGCATTACATTTTCTTGGAAATATTCCAAAAATATTAATGTGTGTGAGAAATTTTTTAAGCCAGTTGGAATTCTTTATGCAATAATTCTTGATGTAACATCTATATCAACATTAACGAAAAAGATATTTACAAGTACCGAGCATCATCTTACATGCAAGCTTTCATTCAAATTTGAAAACAACCTAATTTAATGTTTTGCGAGAAACAGACTGTTTAAAAAGAACGAACAGGATTTCACAAAACAAAATATGTAGACCATTGACAGTTAACCACAGGGCACATTGTGTTAAATGGTCTTTCTTTCAAACTTGGAATGAAGTGAATTGACGCATGCGTTATGTAATTGCTCATTTCTTCGCAATCACTCAACCGATTCCAATAAAATTTTGGATTCTGATATCTATTTCTCGACTTACGTCCAAATTCATTCGTCCGGTAATTTTTTTCTGGGACACCCTGTATATAGAGTAGGGTTATTTTGGGTTATAGTGTGAGAATATAAATTATGTCTTCATCTTGAAAAACGGAGTATACAATATTTCAATTATGATTTACGGTACGGGACATTTTTGTAAAAATAAATCCCATGCCCTATGTATATACGTTTTAAGCTGAAATAGCAACCTGTCCTTTGAATACATAGAAGTGCTTTGTCAATCACTCGTCTGTGGAAAATCTTTTATTGCCTTTAATTGAAACCCCATATTAACATTACTCTTTTTTATATTGCAAGTTTTTTAAACAACATGTTTAAAGTACGCCTTTTGCCTTAACCATGTTAACTGTCTACAGATTTTTGGTGTGGATATTTCGTAAATAATTAAGCAGTGAAACTTTATCTTTGCATGTTGGTTCTGGGGTCTTTGAGAGCTAAGCGCTTTTAAAATTACGCACATTCGGTTGTTTTGTGGTTTTTATTTTACAGAAGAAGACCCGTTTGATGTAAAGTCAATTCAAAACCACCTTCGCTCTTTTTATGAAGACAAGCGAGGTAAGATCCCTATTCTTCCTGGTGTACCAGAGAGTTTCGCTGACATGCATGAGTTCTTCATCAATCTGGAGCTTGAAGAAGATAAACGCGGACAACGTGGAACAGTAAGTCGACCATTAGATTCACACCAAGAACTTGTGACGCTTAAATCATCAAGTGGTCGAGATGCAAGACGTCTACTTTTAAACGGCATAGCTGGAATTGGAAAGTCGACATTGGTCTCAAAATTAGCTTTCGATTGGGCTATGAAGAAAGAGTATCTATCAAGCTATGAGATGTTATTTGCGTTGGAATTCTGCTGGATGAAGCCTTCTATCATGGATCTCATAGATGTAATTCAAAATCAGCTTATAAGTAGCCTTTCAAGACATGGTATGCTTAATTATCTTACAGCTAATGCCTCCAAAGTATTTTTCATTTTCGATGGTTATGACGAGGGTTCACAGCTATTCCTACACGATACTTGTAAGAACATAAATGCTCTGTTTCAAAACAAATGGTTGCTAGAAAGTATGGTTATGGTCACGACGAGGCCACACAAAGTTGTCGAGTTTACCGGACTGTTTGGTGTCTATGCTAGAATAAAACTCACAGGTTTCTCACCAGAAAATATTTTGCAATACGTCACAAAGTTTCAACGTGCTGAAAATATGGCCCTAGAAGATCAAGAAATGTTTCGGGCATTTGTATGGAAACATGATTTATCCTCAATACCAATAATGTAGTCAATGATTTTGATTGTTTGGAAGAAATCCGGTGAAGTACCAGATAGAGTCACTCCTCTATATGACAGTGCATTGAGATTTCTGGCAGATCATAAAGGTTTTGCTGACAATGACAACTTTCATGAATTGGTAACTCCTGTTGTTCTTGAATTAGGAAAACCTGCCCTAAATCATTTGTTAGGGGCAGAAGATGAATTGATATTCAATATTGAGGAATTCAATGCTTCAATTCTTGAGCAAGCTTATTGCATAGGGTTGGTTTTTAGGGAAAGACACATTTTCGAAAGCTCACGTGAACATGTTTTGTTTATCCACAAAACATTCCAAGAATATTGTGCAGCAGTGTATTGGGTTTCTTTGCTAGAGACAGATCAAGAAATCTTTTATGACTATTTGAACAATATCAGTAAGAGAAATCCAAATCATTATGAGTATTTATTTAGATTTTCTTGTGGAGTGAGCAGCGATGCTGCTTTCAATATAATTTCTCGCTTAGTTTCATTATACCCACCACCATCACAGCTTTTATTTTATCCTGTTGATGTATCACTTGACTTCCAACTTATCATTAATTTACTTTATGACGCACATAGCTGTAAATTTCTCACAATATTACAACCAATGTTTTATCATGTTGAAGAAATTGCCTTGCCTATTTTTGCTTCAAATGCGTATTCAGGTTCAGAACCGATTAATAAAATATATTGGTCTGCGTTAGATTATTTCCTATCATGTGTTCTACAGAACCAGGATGGATCTTGCGATACCATGCTTAGTAGTGTAACAAAGGCCTATTTGACGTTTGATAATAAGACGGTAGATTACTTGAACATTCTGACATGTATGTGGGGTTTACAGGAGTTTCAATTAGAATACTACTGTTCAGCTGTAGAATTACAACTACTATATACACATCAATCAAATAAGTCATTACCACATTTAACACTGAAATCTCAACAGAGCGAATGGGAGATTGACAAAACACCTATCACAAACTGTTTGATGTCTTTAACAAGTGTTATCCGTGATGTTTTTGCTAAATGGGGATTCACAGAACAAATGCCAATTCATGAGCTAATATTCAGCAATGTGAATTTTCAAGTTGATGACATAATCAATACTTTATTTACAGATGCAAGACCAGTTCTTACACATCTCGAATTAAACAATAACAATCTCAATGGAAATGATGTTAAGAAACTGTTGAATACACTTCAGTATAGTGACTTACAAATGGTAGACATTCGTAAGAATATATTTACAGACGTGAAATACATAAAACCATTTTTATTTAATCTCCAAATCTTAACGTTACAAAATGTACATTTGGGTCCACACATCTGGAAAAGTCTGTTTAAGATTATCTACGATGTTGAAGCGTACAAAATAGCACACATGCACAAAAATAATGTTAATGAATGTAGGCATTATTTACAGTTGGAGCAATTTGACGTATCTCATAATAATATATCTAGAAACATCTATAACTTACTTGCTATTCTGGACTGTATGCCACGCCTAAGAGTGTTAAACCTACGTAATGCAAGTTTATATGAGCGGGATATTAGAGAGTTAAGTATACAACTTGGAATGCCGAGCAAAAACTCGATGACTTGGACTTGTTCGAGACAGCTTACATTACAAGAGCTTGATTTGTCCGAGAACGATCTATCCGGAGGATTTGATTGGTTAGTTGCAGCCCTCAATTGCATGCCGAACTTGCGTGTTTTAAATTTAGCGCGAACTAATATGAATGAAACTGATATGCTTATGTTTGAAGTTAATCTCTCAGGAAACTATTTTTCTGTGGCATTTCATTGGCTTGCTAATGTTCAAAAACAGTATTCTCATTTTTGCAGGGTGAATTTGGTACTGGAAGAACTTGATCTCTCCGAAAATCATTTTTCTGGAGCGTTTAATAGACTTGCCAAAGCGTTAAAGTGTATGCCATTTTTGCGAGTTCTTAATATTGCAGACGGGCGGGTTTTCCCCCGGTTTATTCGACATGTGAAAACTGATGACGTGAAACAGATATGCTTGGGGTTTAGAAACGCTCCTATGTTAGAAGAGCTCGATCTAAGTTTTATTAACACTATTGATGGTGCAGCGGTAGAATTATCTGAAACAATTTTAAACCACAACCATCTCCACGCATTACGCCTAGACAGTACTGAATTAGAGCGAGAATTCGTTCTGAGTTTTCATTTTGAATTGTGTACACGTTACCAAGATTATTATGTCCTCTTGTGTCTATACATAAAATCTCTACCAAAGTTTGTATTTTGTAGTAAATGTTCTTCTGTCGCAGGTATGGCGATTAATCACGACGAGAATGATTTTGATGATTCGATGGTGCGAAAAAATGACTTACCAAAAACGGATAGACTAAAATTCTACACAGATATAGGGCCCATTACATATCTACTTGGAAGAAATGACGATAGCTTCATATGTGATACAGAGGGAATTGATGAGTACAGGAATTGCAAGGTTAAAGACGGCAACCAAAAAGCCATGACAATTTGTAGAAACTTGGCACGAGCATTATATATCAAAATTTAACAAACATTATAATTTCCTGCTACAAATTACTACAAGCCCTTTGGTTTTGTAATATTTCAGGATTTCAAAGTGCAATTTGTAGGTATCTTACAAGTGCAAATCCACTGAGGTCCAAAACGTTCTTTTTGTTTAAATATGTTTTGTTTTCCTTTTAATTTTCCCTCCCAGTTTTGCCTTTCTTCTGTCTTTGGACCTCATGGAAATAAGCCTGTAACATGATTTTCATATTAGTTATCCAAGCTTTTATCAACTTATTATTGTTTTTAAATAGAATTTAAAATGTTACCATGTTTTTTATAAAATTGTAAATTGTATATATTTGATCTATCTTGTCATTGTATATTGTATGTTGTAAAACCAATCGAATAAAATCAATCAATTAATAATGACAGATGTTATACGGTGGTATGTTTAATATCCCAGGTCTACATAATAATTATTATTTTGTTCAACTAAAACGTTACCGCTTTCACAACTCCGATTTATCATTAACTGTTTTAGTTTAAAACTGAGGGAAACATATGTGTCTTTTGTGGTTGTTTTTTGAGTTCACTACGAAAGAACGTTTCATAAGAAGATATGTGCAAAGAGATTCTATTGCGAAACAATGTCTAACGCTAAAATAAATTATGAAATCAAACACATTCGTTCAAAGTTTGTTACATCCTTTGTTGAACTTTTAGCTGAAATCGTAGATAAATTTTTGTATGATACGAAAGAACTTTAAATTGATTTAAAATATTCACTCATTGATCATGTTGATATACCAAGTAGATACTGGTGTATAAATATAAACCACAAGTACAAACATAGGTAGCATTAATGCAGATATAGCTTTTAGTAATTTATATTATTGTAGTTTTACCAAGACACGGGTTACATTGCAAGATGGCATTAATGTAGTTTTACCAGGACACGGGTTACATTGCAAGATGGCATTAATGTAGTTTTACCAGGACACGGGTTACATTGCATGATGGCATTAATGTAGTTTTACCAGGACACGGGTTACATTGCAAGATAGCATTAATGTAGTGTTACCAGGACACGGGTTACATTGCATGATGGCATTAATGTAGTTTTACCAGGACACGGGTTACATTGCATGATGGCATCAATGTAGTTTTACCAGGACACGGGTTACATTGCAAGATGGCATTAATGTAGTTTTACCGGGACACGGGTTACATTGCATGATGGCATTAATGTAGTTTTACCAGGACACGGGTTACATTACAAGATGATGGCATTAATGTAATTTTACGGGATCCCTTTAACAGCCCGGAAACTTTTGAAACAGATTCATCAGGATCGTTCATGGTTCATAAGATTGATAAAGGTTCTTGTTCAGATCCAATAAACTGATACTACTCACTCAGAAATATTTCAATTCCTATCAGGAATCTTGTTCACTCTGGTACTGGTGTTTCTAGATGTTTTTAGAACCGGCAACACTTCTGTCTGGTTTTGATGACGTCACCAAACTTTCTTGTTGCCGAGAATTTATGACCTGGTGAAGCAAAGAGCTTCACCAGGTCACAAAGAAAAGCATCAGCTTCAGAAATCCACAAATCGGCCATTGCAGAACATGTTGCACACCAAAATCATGTGATTGGGTGGGATGAGGCTCAGGTTATTGATCAAGAATCAGACAAAACAACACGCTGGCTAAAGGAAGCAATTTGGATCAGAAGTAGAGGAAAAGACACCATGAACAAGGACGAGGGGGCTTACAGACTGGACAAAATTTATGACCAGGTCATAAATTCTCGGCAACAAGAAAGTTTGGTGACGTCATCAAAACCAGACAGAAGTGTTGCCGGTTCTAAAAACATCTAGAAATACCAGTACCAGAGTGAACAAGATTCCTGATAGGAATTGAAATATTTCTGAGTGAGTAGTATCAGTTTATTGGATCTGAACAAGAACCTTTATCAATCTTATTAGCCCGGAAACTTGTTTACAATGGTTTAAAAGAGAGAGAGAGAGAGAGAGAGAGAGAGAAAAAAAACCCAACAACAACAACAACAACAACAAAAAACCCACGTTTTTGACAATTTCCCTCTTTTTTTTCTTGGTAATTCTTTTTGCCTCTCCTTCTTCTTCTGTCACCAATTCTTTTTTGCCGCGCCATGCTTTTACCATGGGGGCTCTCGCCCTCAAAGCCCACCACCCAATACGAGCATGCATGCCTTTCTACCAGCTTCTACCATGTCGTGTTGGCTACTAAGTACTATGCTGTAGATGGCGCTGCCAAACTGGAAATCCCCTTTGAATACAGAACACAACATTCTGTATAATGACTCATAGCAGTATAGCACAGTGCAATGTCAAGTCCATCTGACCTTTGTAGAAAATTGTATGTTGTATAGGTAAGAACGCGTTCAAACGTATTCATTCTGTTTTATATTTATAAATATAATATTAATATTATATGTAGGTCTACATCATCAGTTGTTGTAAATGCCGGGAGTCATCTTATCAACCATAGCGTCGAGTTAGATGCAGTGCTGGATAATATTTAGCTATATTTTTCATGGTAAGACTAAGAGTCACACTCAACGTGAAATGACTGGTGAACGTATACTTATTATTTTATATCAGTTGTAGTTGTATGTTGGGCCGATACGTCTATTACGTGACAAGCTGGATGTACGGTAGCGAATAATGGGGGAGGGTAAGTGGTCCACTTAAGCTAAAAATCACGGAATAGGCCTAAGCCTGGAATGTCTTGTTTGCTTTACTGTTACTGTTGATGGTAAATTTAGCAAATTACATAATAGCCTATCGCTAGACCATTATATAAGCTTATATAGACCATAAGGTTTGGAAATCGGTAACCCAAAATTTGGCATGTGGCCATGCGTTTTGAACTGGGCCAGTATTGTGTTAGGCCTACCTGCTTTTAGTTCAGATAAAAGCTGATAAAATGTGAATTATGTGGATATCTGAGAAAAGCAAAGTTTATTAGAAAAAACAGGTTTATCAGAAATACAAAGTATAAATCATAGTCTGTTAAAAGTGAAAATCATAGTTTTCAGATAAACTTAATTAATCATCTAATAAACCAAGTTTATCAGGTAAACTAGTTTTAACTTGCATCATATGATCCTTGTGGGTCACCTTTATTCTAGTATTTATTCGAATATATTCTAGTGGTAAACTCTCAAGAAATGGACTCTGCAATATGTTCCTTTAATTTAGATTAACTCCAAAGTTGCAAATTCCCCTTTAAACAAGTCAATCAACTAGTTTAGAATCCATTAAAGGGCAGGTCTATTTCAAAAACAACATCATATCATTGGCAAGCTAATATTGTAAGGACAATGAAAATTACTCCTTTTTTGAGAAAATAAGACATTGATATTCCGCAAAAACCAACTTAAGCGGTGAGTTCCTCCGAACGAGACAGATTTGGCCTAGAAAAAAGGTGACGTTATGAAATGAGATGTGCCCGCTTTGAGAAAAGCTGTTGTTGTTCACAGAAAAAAATCAAAATTAAGTATTACAAATTTAATGGTTTTTAAACATGTGGATAAAATCAGCCGCTTCTTTTTTTTTTTTATATATTAGTAGATTGTGATATTACAATTCATATGTATATCAATATCATGAGAAATATTAGGCCTAAAAAATAAATAAATAATTCGAGCTTAGAATTTCATCGTGATCAATCTGAAACTAGCATATAAACCGTGTTAAGTCCACAAACTCATGTATCTGATTTCCTGTGCGATATTCTGTTGGATGAAATATTACAAAGCAAACACATAGTAACAATACTGTGTGAGCTTTGTTTCCGAAATGAGAACAATAGTCTGCATATTGTTATTCAGCATTGTTATGGTAAATAATAGTACAACTCATTGTTGCTAATGTCAAACTTGTCACACAAGTAAATGAGAGCATGATATAGTGTCCGCTTCATTTACCTACGTCATAGCCCGCTGCCTTGAAAATTAATTTCGCTTCAAACGGGGGAAGAACACGCACGAGTCCGAATTTACCCACACAATTTGTCTTTTTTCAGGAGAAATACGCATAAAAAAATTGCAACGAGTGTCAACTTGTAAACTAATGTAATAATTATTCTCTTCGAATAGAGATAAACTTGTTTTTGCAATAGACCTGACCTTTAAGTAACCAGTTACTGAACGAATACCAATCAGTAATCAGTCAGTCACAAACCATTCAGTATCAGCTCCTGACCGATCATTAATCAGCTACTACCTATTCAATAATTGGATACTGGAAAAATCAGTAATCAGCTACTTAGACAATAACAACTGCGCACCATCTATTTTGAGGTCATTGTGTGAAATTGGAAGGTT
The DNA here is from genome assembly GCF_039555335.1 of Amphiura filiformis. NCBI lineage: Eukaryota > Metazoa > Echinodermata > Ophiuroidea > Amphilepidida > Amphiuridae > Amphiura > Amphiura filiformis. The sequence continues at coordinate 1,277,848 of NW_027305494.1, forward strand.
TTGTTTTGGGCCGAGGTATTTTCCGAGTGCGCGTCAGCGCCCGAGGAAAATACCGAGGCCCAAAACAAAACCCGACAATTTCACACAATGACCTCAAAATAATAGATGGTGCAAATTTATTATTGTCATTCATTACCGTTTTGTGTACAAAATACTATCTTTCCTTCGTATTATTTGCTGGAAATTGTTCGAATTTGTCAATTTAGTTAGACGTCATCCCTCATTAATAACTACATGTGGCCTAGTGGGCAAAGTTTTTTTGTCTCACTAGTGGGCGAGATATTTTCCATAGGCGCTGACGCGCCCTCGGAAAATACCTCGGCCCAAAACAAAACCCTCCAATTTCACACAATGACCTCAAAATAGATGGTGCGCAGTTATTATTGTCTAAATAAACGCGTATCACTTGTTGGGAGTGAAATTGTACAAAATAATGCACGCGTACTGAGATGTTTTAACATCAAATGGGGGAGTGCATTAGACGCATTTCATACACGACTAAAAATCCAGTGATTTTTGTAATTTTTATAACAAAATTGTCATTAAAATGTTGGAAAATGCAAACAAATATAGTGAGCTTTAGTGAGACTCAGTTGGGTTAGGGTTAAAGCTGGCTCTAAAGTTACACATACCCCGTATGTTGACCGTGATACTATTCGGCCTAAATATCCCCTAGATATAAATTTTGCCAATTTTGGCCCAGATATCCAAGATCAAGAATTTCCGGGCAGAGCCGGATTTACCATTGGACCAGATGGGTCAGGGCCCTGGGCTCCCAAATTTTTTTGGCCCCTAAAATTGCCCTTACATCTTCCTTTTTGGCCAGAAAAACACCAAGTTTTGGGCCAAAATAGGGTAAAATTGCATAATTTTGCGCGCTTCGCACGCACTGACCAGTTATATAGCAAAATTCACCTTCATTTTGGGCTAAATTCAAATTTTTTGGAACAAGTGTCTTGCTAAAATCTATGTTCATCTCCCCCTAAATTGTAATGCTCCTGCCGCCACCGACGATCTATACCTAAGGCAAGCATTGGCCACTTGAGTGCACATGTCTTCCTCACGGTGAGTTTGGGCCTCCAAATTTTGGCCTGGCCCAGGGCCCCAAAAAGGTAAATCCGGCGTTGTTCCCGGGGGCCCAAATGTCAAAACAAATTGCCAGTCGTTTCTCAATAACTATTCATGAGCTTCAAAGGTCAGATATTATAGTCCCCCTTGGCCCTTTGTTTTAACATTTGCGGCCCTCTGCTCCAGGGCCTAAAATGTTAAAACAAAGTAATATAAAGTAAATATAACAGCTCACGGTTCTGAGTTGGTGCACCCATAGCACTTGGGCAATGTACCGTTACATGGGTACATGAGCCTATAATGTCAAATATTATGGGCTATATGGCCAAATTGTTAAAACAAAGGGCTAGCCGCTTTTTATTCAATGGAATGAATATTTGCGCACTGCGAGCACATATCTCATAACATTGGGCCGAACTAATGCGCACTGGTCATTTTTTTCTTGCCATCCTCCAGACAAAAAGTTCAGACACGCTCCTGATTTCAACTCTTTACTAATTGGCCCCAGGATATTTTGCTGACAGGGCCATTTTCCTTAAATCCGCCTCTGTTAGGGCCTGTGTGTTTTGACCCGGGGTTTTGACAAGTTTCGTTTCCTTCCTATTATTTATTACCGTATATTCTAGGGGTAAACTCTTAGTATGGCTAAACAACACAAAGAAACCATAGACAACTACCATCAAGCAATTGAAGAGGTTTGTCGGAAAGCAGTACCGTGCATCACAAATTGCATCAGAAAATGGCAACAGAAGAATATCCCTACATTACAGACTTGTACCACTGGTACTTGTCCTACCGGAGGCAAACCAAAAGCCAGTAAAGGATCATGTCCGTCATGTGTCAACTGGAGTCAGGCTTTAGAAGCAGAGATTTACCCATCAGGAGGGCAAATAGAATGGAGAAATGTGAATCCAACTCTGATTTGCACGGATCCCTTGGAAGTGGCCAAAGCTTTTGTGCTACGACTGAAATCCGGCAAAACTTTTTCTGTGTTTGGTGACTTTGATTCGGTGAGCCTCCTCATGGTTATGAAGGGATTCAAAGAATTTCATCAAAGCAATGCAGCTTTTTATGTTGTGATCAACAAGGTAAGAGAGAGAGAAAAAAAGAGGTATAGGCTATAAACAAAGCCGCGGATTTATAGTTCTATTTTTAAGAGATTGTGCTTTACAAGAATCTGTCGACCACTTAGAACAGCTAGGTTTAGAAATTATAAAAACTATCTTCGGGTCGAAAAAAAACATGAACCAGAGTATAGGCCTATATCTTCTCCATATTAAGGGGACTATCCCTTCACGTTTTTCACGTTTTCCGATCAAATAATGTCATAGCCACTTTACGCATTTGTTTTACAGATGATCATTTTCTATATTTCTACATTTGGCTCCAGACGATTGCCGGGAAAAGGCGATAAATTTTTGTAAAGCGTTTCCGTTTACAATATAGAAATTTATTTTGGATATTATTGTTCCTGATTTTAATTTTGAGCTCTTTTATCCGACAAAAGGATAAGATCTGGATTTTTTCCCTCAAAACACCTAAAAAATTGAGGTCTTTTGAGGACAAAAAAACAACAACTCCAATACGAAATGTCAAAATTTTCAAATGATCGTAGGCTTTTCCTCCCAGCTACATTCACTTCAAGTAAATATTATTAGATTTATAAACTTTACTTAGAGGACTGTTAAATGTCAAAAATATCAATTTTTAAATATCGCGAATTAAAAAAAAATTTGATATCAGAAGGATATTCTTCGCACTCAGAATGTAATTCGATATGTCTGATGTGCCCTCATGTCCCACAAAAAATACTGTTACCAGAGCCCTTAACGAAGCATAACAATATGATTTGTAGCTCTATTTCAGGCTGTATTTACTTGTTTTCCTAGTGATAAAATGTCAATGACACGCGCAAAAGGGACGCCCTCCTCTTCTACCCTGTCTGCCTCTGCTTGGAGGTATCAGTTGGGGGTTATGGGGTGCATCGAACAGTGTCATCGCCCCGATATCTTCATGGCAGAAATCGCCATGGTAGGTTGAATCCACCGCCACGCATGGCCATTTTGTTCCGACCTGTTTAATAGTTTGAGACGCATAAACGGGACGAAGGACATCAGACTAAGGCTACTGACAATAGCCCGGTGAGTGGCGGTGACTGACCTCGCTAGTGTGTGAGTGACCATGGGACGCCATATGTCATCTGTTTTTAGACTGCCTTCACGATTGGCCTATACACTGCGCTATATAGTCGGCACATCAGTATAAAATTAGAATTATTGTCAATTTTTGAGTTCAAGACGCAAGCTTCTTTCTCAAGACGCTAGCTAACGACTATCATATCTATTCAAAATATATATTCAAGTGCAAGGACAAAATCATTTACGGGCGATATTAATCATTTTCTACCCATCCAAAGATTTTCGTCTCATATCAAACATGTGCATAGGACATTCACGTGTATCGATCCCGGGTATTGATTTTAGTATCTCTGATGCACCAAGTAATTATTAACCAGGCGATGTCGGTGTGCATCGTCTGTAAAGATCGACGCTCCGTGCTCGGATCGACAAGTCGGAGATCGAGGTTGATATATCCGAATAATATCATCGGTCTAATATTTTGTTTTCTCATGCAGGTTATTCAGATACGGAATAATCTCTCCCATATGAGTGTTAACACCAAACGGAATTTAACCAACACAAAACGAAATCAGTATTTCGATGACATCAGGAAGCTGGTAGACTATTTACATCAGCTCTATCCAACTTATTTCACATCAGAGACGGTTGACGAATTGAAGGAAGAAATTGAAAAGGTGAGTTGCCGAGTTTCATTTTAAAAATAAAACATAAGCAAAGTATAGAATCATTGAGATCAACACTATAACAGAAAAGGGAATATATGAAGAAGAAGAAAAAGACAGGAAAATAAAGAAGAAAAAAAGAAAGAAAAACAACAGAAATAAAACGGAAACAAAGATTGAATTTTTATTCAAACATACAAATGCAAAGGAATAAAGAAGTTAACAAATATCGAAGACTACTGGGGCCTTTATTTTTTTCTGTTTTTATTGTCCTGTACTTGGAACTGGTGGGTGCAGGCATCGCGTGAACGAAATACATATTACACAAACACCAGGGGCGTAGCCAGCCCTCTCTGCCAGGGTGGGTACGGGGGTGGGTAAGGATCCAAAATCTCCCCCAAGTTGATTAAGAAATAGATCAAAGGGAGTGAGCGTGACCTTTACTGGCGTGGGGTCCAGGGGCCCGCATTAGGGTCCTGGTGGGGGTCTAGGGGGTGAAGCCGCCCGAAGCTCATGGGTTTTGGGCATTTCTATACCATGAGGAGAAGCCTCCTTGCATGAATTTGTAATAGGGGTAGGTTAAACAGCCTTTTAAAAAGGGTGATGTTTCAAATTTCTTAGGGAACCGGCTTATTTGATGCGGCATGATCTCCTGAGCAATTTGACACCTTTTTCATCCAAATCGGCCAAAAATGAGAAGGTGCCGGCCAAAACAAGTATTTGGACAGGGGGGTCTGTTGGGGGTCTTAAAATCAATATTTTCATTAATAATCATTATTTTATGCCTAATTCTATTAAAGTTGGTGTTGGTTTGCATGTAATTGATGTCTAGAATTCCATTTTTGAAAGTTGCATAAAAATTGGAGTTGTCGTTTTCTTAAAATGGCCGTTTTACGTCCAAATAAGGATGTGAGGGCGCTTTGCATAAAACATGCACACGTTCTTTTCACATGAAATTTTAATGATGTCAGTAGGCCTATGAAGATAATCACATGTGACATATCCTCAAGAAATTTGGGCATTATATTTCTTTCCGTTTGACCGTGGCACCATTTTTCGTATTCTCAGGAAGCCTTCCATTGAAACGTACACATTTTAAAGTGCATTGACCCCTGTACAGTTGAATGGCAGCGTTCTATGAAATATTCAAATGGCTGCCAAAATCAAACCGTACAATGTAAATCGCTCAAATTTCTTGAGCAGGTACTACCTATGATTATCTTCATACATACACCATTGAAATTTCCGTTTTAAAGATCGTTTGCAAGTTAAATGCGAAGCGCCCTCATATCCTTATTTTGACGTAAAATGGCCATTTTAAGAAAACAACAACTCAATTTTTTATGCAACTTTCAAAAATGGAATTCTAAACATCAATTACATACAAATCAATACCAACTTTCACAGAATCAGGCATATAATAATGATTGTCGATGAAAATATTGATTTTCAGACCCCCCCTGTCCAAATACTTGTTTTGGCCGGCACCTTCTCATTTTTTGGCCGATTTGGATGAAAAAGGTGTCAAAATGCTCAGGAGATCATACTGCATCAAATAAGCTGGTTCCCTAAGAAATTTGAAGCATCATCATTCTATAACCCACCACTATTTGTAACGTTTTTATGTGAACATTTTACCATGTAAAAAATGTAAGGTTTCTTCAGTTTCTTTCCCCTTTCTCTCATTCCTTCCCCTTCCATTAAATTACTCCCCCCTAAATTACTTCCCCTTCTCTTCCTAAGTTCCCCTTCCTTCTCTTTCCGTCTTCTTCATATTCTTCCCCTTTCTCTCATTCCTTCCCCCTTCCATTACACTCACTTAAATTACTTCCCCCTCAAATCACTTTCCGTTCCCTCCCTTAAATTTCCTTTCATTCTTCATATTCAATTTCTTCCCCTTTCTTACACTCCTTCCCCTTGCTTCCCCACAATAAACATGCAAGTTGTTTTCTTTACCTCTCTTTCCCCTTTCATCCCCCTTTCCCTATTCCTTCCCATCCCTCTTAGGCTTCCCCTTTGTTTGTTTTTTCATTTCCCTCTTTTTTATTTATTCTCGTTTCCTCTCTGTTGCCTTTCCTTCCCTCTAGATCCTTTCTTTTCCCCATTCCATCTTCCCTTTCTCTTCTTTCCTTCTCCTTTCTTTCTTTTTTCCTTTCCTTTTCCCTTCTTTTCTTTTTCTTTCCCTCTTTCCTTTCTCTTTTCCCCCTTGCCTCTCCAAAATTTTCACCCAGATTTTTCCAGGGTGGGCGACTGCCCACCCCAAGCTACGCCACTGACAAACACAAATATTAAAACACCTAAAAAATATATAAAAATATTTATGTATATAATAGTTAAAATAGTAATAAGAATAACTATACCAAATTTATAATAGTAATCTGGATACTTCCTATACGTTACTAACGCACTGAGGCTTATTGGGTTTATTAATTCCTTCCATTTATTGCATTCAGTTGCAGAAATCATCTATCCTGGTACAGCCTAAAACCTCTGTTTTTGGTTGGCTGTTGGCTGTATTCGTATGTATCATCGGCGTTTGCATTTATGCTATCAGCATGATCAGTAAGCACCTACATAATTTGAGCGGTTTTGACATAATTAATGTGATTAACGAAAACTGTAACAAACAATATCTTCGTCTATGCATATTCTGAAAGAAACACATTACTTGTAGAAATCGTTGACCTTCGTCCCTCATATTTTTGTATAGTTAATATTTTGTATATTCTCTGTTCTTATACCCGCATGCGAAGCATGAACGGGTATATTTATACCCGCATGCGAAGCATGGACGGGTATATTGTTATCCTTTGGTTTCTTCTCCTTATGTCAGGCGGATTTATCCGCCTGATATACTGTGAAGCTCCTAAATCTTCTTCTTTAAGTTAGGCGTGCAGCCTAACTTATTTTTTTCTTAAGTTAGGCGGGCAGCCTAACTTATTTCTTTCTTGCCATTTCTTTCTTCTTAAGTTAGGCGGGCAGCCTAACTTATTTCTTTCTTGCCATTTCTTTCTTTCCTCTTTCTTCTTTCTCACAATTTGCTACTACTGCCACATGCTTGATCGGATTTCGACCAAACTCAGTCACAAGCAGTATTGGGTAGCTGGCTACAAAAGTTATGGGTTGTTTAACGTCAGAGGTCATCCAAGAGGTCACAGGGGTCAAAAAAGGTCATTTTAACCGAAAATGCTCTGATTGAGCTGAAATTTAAATGCAATGCTCCTTATGACATTCTAAACATGTTTAAAACATTTTAGAACTCATTGAAGGTCATTAAGGGGTCATAAAGGGGGTCAAAGGTCAAGTTTTTCAAAATGCTCCAATTGAGCTGAAATTTAAATGCAATGATCCTTATGACATTCTAAACATGTTGAAAACATTTTAAAATGCATTTAAGGTCATTTAAGGGCAATAAAGGGGTCAAAGGTCAACTTTTCAAAATGCTTCAATTGAGCTGAAATTTAAATTCAATTAGCCTTATGACATTCTAAACATGTTGAAAATATTTTAAAATTCATTTCAGGTCATTAAGGGGCAATAAAGGGGTCAAAGGCCAAGTTTTCAAAATGCTTCAATTGAGCTGAAATCTAAATGCAATGATCCTTATAACATTCTTAACATGTTTTAAATATTTTGAAATTCATTTAAGGTCATTAAGGGGTCAAAGGTCAAGTTGTCAAAATGCCAGCTTTCCACGATCAAGGTATATTAAAACGGCAATTAATGAAACAGTCTTATTAAAATTAATACTATCCAGCACAGTATTGCTGCTTGATCAGATCGTCACAATCATCCGCCTAACTTACCTCGTGCCCTTGCAAAGGGCACAGTTGTTTAGTTCTTTAAGTTAGGCGGGCAGCCTAACTTATTTCTTTCTTTGCATTTCTTTCTTTCTTTCTTTCTTCTTTCTTTCTTCACAATTTGCTACTACTTCCACATCCTTGATCGGATTTCGACCAAACTCAGTCACAAGCAGTATTGGGTAGCTGGCTACAAAAGGTATGGGTTGTTTAACATCAGAGGTCATCCAAGGGGTCACAGGGGTCAAAAAAGGTCATTTTAACCGAAAATGCTCCGATTGAGCTGAAATTTAAATGCAATGATCCTAATGACATTCTAAACATGTTTAAAATATTTTCAAATTTATTTAAGGTCATTAAGGGGCCATAAAGGGTCAAAGGTCAAGTGTACCAGATGGGTCGGTTGGGCTGAAATTTAAATGCAATAATCCTTATGACATTCTAAACATGTTAAAATATTTTAAAATTCATTTCAGCTCATTAAGGGGCAATAAAGGGGTCAAAGGTCAAGTTTTCAAAATGCTTCAATTGAGCTGAAATTTAAATGCAATGATCCGTATGACATTCTTTACATGTTTTAAATATTTCAAAATTCATTTAAAGTCATTAAGGGGGTCATACAGAGGTCAAAGGTCAAGTTTTCAAAATGCCAGCTTTCCACGATCAAGGTATATTAAAACGGCAATTAATGAAACAGTCTTATTAAAATCAATACCATCCAGCACCCAGCACAGTATTGCTGCTTGATCAGATCGTCACAATCATCCGCCTAACTTACCTCGTGCCCTTGCAAAGGGCACAGTTGCTCTAGTTCTTTCTTTCTTTCTTCTTTCTTCTCACAATTTGCTACTACTTCCACATCCTTGATCGGATTTCGACCAAACTCAGTCACAAGCAGTATTGGGTAGCTGGCTACAAAAGTTATGGGTTGTTTAAAGTCAGAGGTCATCCAAGGGGTCACAGGGGTCAAAAAAGGTCATTTTAACCCAAAATACTCCAATCGAGCTGAAATTTATATGCAATGATCCTTATGACATTCTAAACATGTTTAAAATATTTTAAAATTTATTTAAGGTCATTAAGGGGTCATAAAGGGGTCAAAGGTCAAGTTTTTCAAAATGCTCCAATTAAGCTGAAATTTAAATGCAATGATCCTTATCACATTCTAAACATTTCAAAAATATTTTAAAATTCATTTAAGGTCATTAAGGGGTCATAAAGGGGTCAAAGGTCAAGTTTTTAAAATGCTTCAATTGAGCTGAAATTTAAATGCAATGATCCTTATGACATTCTAAACATGTTGAAAATATTTTGAAATTCATTTAAGGTCATTAAGGGGCAATAAGGGGGTCAAAGGTCAAGTTTTCAAAATGTTTTTAATTGAGCTGAAATTTAAATGCAATGATCCTTATGACATTCTTAACATGTTTTAAATATTTTAAAATTCATTTAAGGTCATTAAGGATGTCATACAGAGGTCAAAGGTCAAGTTTTCAAAATACCAGCTTTCCACGATCAAGGTATATTAAAACGGCAATTAATGAAACAGTCTTATTAAAACTAATACTATCCATTCAGCACAGTGTTGCTGCTGGATCAGATCGTCACAGTCATCCGCCTAACTTACCTCGTGCCCTTGCAAAGGGCACAGTTGCTCTAGTTTCTTCTTTCTTTCTTTCTTTCTTCTCACAATTTGCTACTACTTCCACATCCTTGATCGGATTTCGACTAAACTCAGTCACAAGCAGTATTGGGTAGCTGGCTACAAAAGTTATGGGTTGTTTAATGTCGGAGGTCATCCAAGGGGTCACAGGGGTTATAATATGTCATGTTAACCGAAAATACTCCAATTGAGCTGAAATTTATATGCAATGATCCTTATGACATTCTAAACATGCTTAAAATATTTTAATATTCATTTAATGTCATTAAGGGTCATAAAGGGGTCAAAGGTCAAGTTTTTGAAAATGCTCCAATTGAGCTGGAATTTAAATGCTATGATCCTTATGACATTCTAAACAATTTAAACATATTTTTAATTCATTTAAGGTCATTAATGGGACAAAGGGGTCAAAGGTCAAGATTTTCAAAATGCTCCAATTGAGCTGAAATTTAAATGCAATGATCCTTATGACATTCTAAACATGTTTAAAATAGTTTAAGATTCATTTAAGGTCATTAGGGGGCAATAAAGGGGTCAAAGGTCAAGTTTTCAAAATGCTTCAATTGAGCTGAAATTTAAATGCAATGATCCTTATCTTATCCAGCACAGTATTGCTGCTTCATCAGATCATCACAATCATCCGCCTAACTTACCTCGTGCCCTTGCAAAGGGCACAGTTGCTCTAGTTGCTGTTTGTTTCTTTCTTTAAGTTAGGCGGGCAGCCTAACTTATTTCTTTCTTTGCATTTCTTTCTTTAAGTTAGGCGTGCAGCCTAACTTATTTCTTTCTTGCCATTTCTTTGTTTCTTCTTCTTCTTCTTTCTCACAATTTGCTACTACTCCCACATCCTTGATCGGATTTCGACCAAACTCAGTCACAAGCAGTATTGGGTAGCTGGCTACAAAAGTTATGGATTTGTTTAACGTCCGAGGTCATCCAGGGGTCACAGGGGTCAAAAAAGGTCATTTTAACCGAAAATGCTCCGATTGAGCTGAAATATTTAAATGCAATGATCCTTATGACATTCTAACCATGTTTAAAACATTTATAATTTATTTAAGGTCATTAAGGGGCCATAAAGGGGTCAAAGGTCAAGTTTTTCAAAATGCTCCAATTGAGCTGAAATTTAAATGCAATGATCCTTATGACATTCTCAAGATATAAAAAATATTTTAAAATTCATTTAAGGTCATTAAGGGGTCATAAAGGGGTCAAAGGTCAAGTTTTTCAAAATGCTTCAATTCTCGCGATTCCAAATACAGCGCGCCACCAACGACGGCAGTGAAAATTGGCGTTTCCCGTGTCTGGGGTCGGCATCCTTTTTCATCAACCATAGCTGACCATGTTTGTGATTATTACTCTAAAAACACAATGTTTTGTAGTACTTTTTGAAATTTTTTGAGATTTTCTGTGTTGAAGTGAAATATTGCACTTTGATATTCACATATGTCTTTTTCTAAAACCCGCAAACTTGATGTTGATACTAGGTGTTAACTAGATGCTTTTCAGCCCGATACGCGCGAGCTAGTCAATGCGAAGTATAGGCCTAGGCCTGTCCTTTTTTAATGGAAAACGCATAGGTTTTATTTTGGCTATTAGAATAAATTGTTTTAATTCTTTCTGAATTTATTGTTTGTTCAATACGATAATAATATAACACCAGCATACTTAAGAACATCCATACTATAGGTGTTGCGTTTTTGTAATCGGCCTACATTTTCTAAAAATGATGGTTTTTTTGCACGAAGGCGCTTAGCGGCCCGCCGCGCGGGATAGGCCTACAGCAAAGAAATTCAAGTAAATTTTAAAAAGATTCTTAATACTCATTACTTATAAACATGCATCACATTGGTTTGCCGTTTTTGTTATTTGTAATTGTTTGATTTGTCCTTATTTTATTTTAATTTTTAGCCTAAATTTGTATTTTTAATTATATTACTATCAAACATTTAAAAAATTACGATCGCAATAAAAAAAACTTTGTAGGCATAGCCTACCGCATAAAAATAACATTTATTTTTTATTAATATTTCAATTTGAGACTTTAATGCATAAGTTCAACAATACCTCATAGAGTTCTAGCATAATAATAAAGATGAAGAAAGTTTCAAACTGCAAAAGAGTACATGAATTTTAAAAGATCATTATTTTAAGGCATATCAAGAAAATATGCATGAAAAAACTTCATAACTTTAGAACCAAGTATTCTAGACCTTTGGTGTTTTCAGTTTAAAATGATAGCCTATTGTACGTGTAATGGTTACACAATTTTCAAAAATGCCTCCTTTGGCCCCCATGAACCAGATCGTGTCACAATTAAGGTTTAAATTTGACAATTGTCATGTCCGATTTTAATATTAATTCATGTTTCTTTTAATTTTTCATATTTTATTTTTACTTCCGCTTTCTTGCATGTCATGATACCATCTTTATTTCATCTTTCCCCTTAATAATTCATAACCCAAGAAATTTACTCTTAATGTAGGCCTAGGCCTACTCCCAAATAGCACACGTTGGTTGGAATGAGTTTCTTTTTGCATATTATCGGTCGGCACAACATTGAAAAATCAAAACCTTTACGACTAATTCAATTGGACAATTTTAAACACCTAGGCCTAGGCCTATACATGTTTTTTTAAAAGAAAAAGAAAATGGAAACGATTAAAATCTTTCCCATTTTCCCATTATTTTCTCATGAAATTATAAGTCAACACTGTGAAAAGAACTGAACTGTAGTGTAGCCCATCCTTTACGGCACTGACTTTGGCCAAATTGGAAAGGTTTAAATTCGGAGGGTCGACATTTCTTGCATATTAAATAATGGATCAGGCACATGGATCAAGGACTCAACCTACAAAGTAAAGAGGTCAAATCTGGGGATGGACTTTATTGGAGGGGTGAACGCATTGTTTAGGCCTGCTTCATTTGAGACTGAAGGGGCGAACCGGGACACCCCCCCCCCCCCCACACACACACACCGATTTACGGTGAAGGATATACTGTACAATAAGGGACAATTTGCAGTTGATGTTTTTGACACAAACAAGATAACTTAACATGCTTAACAATGTAGTTCGGAGGCCATTATAGGCCTATATGAAAATGAAAACGTGCCTATTCACACAGACAAAAGGGTAGGTCTATTCGAGCCCCCGCACCAAATTTATTGAGCGGGCTGAGCCTATGTAATTTTGTTGACAGAACTGCACCACGAGAGTTTATTTTAAAAATTAACAGGTTTATTTGTTTAGTGCAAGTATATATTTTCTCCCGACATTATACATTGGGGCCAAAGTGTTTTGTTTATAGGGCTATATATCGAAGGAAATGGCTTCTAAATCTACGACCTTTCGTGGTCATACAGTAGGCCTACATCATGCTACAAAGAGTGTTTCATACGTCACTCGAAAAATGCTTTAAAACAATTAATTCATATCTATTCAAGTTTGTAAAAAGGTTATAAATGTAAAACATCAATAGGCCTAGGTTAGGAAAAAAAAAATAAGACAAGCGTTCAAAACATTTTTGAAAACCAAAAGCTTTTATCTTAATCATGTATCGCGCATGGTAATAATTATGGGAAAAGTTATCCAAACAAGAAATAAAAAAGGTACGAATTTGCGTTTTAGATTAAATTTTCTGTTTGAAATTGTCTTGCATCAAAAGCATTTGCTATTATAGGCCTACAATGTACCCAAACTCGAAAATTGACATTTTGACATCGGGTTTATAGGCCTAGATGGTCGATCAGCATCAGAGACATCAACATTTTTGACATCGAGTTTTAACCGTAGATGGTTGAATAGGAGTACATTTGAAATTCGAAAACGTTTTAATCGTATTAAAAAAATAAATGCTTTACGCTGTCCATGCTGTTAAAATATGCATTGAATATTTCGTTATTCTAAATATTGAGAATTAGGCCTACTTTACTTAAAACAAACAAGGTTTAAAAATTGTGGGTATTTTAAGGATATATTCATGAGGGTCTATCCCCAATATTTTTCAGTGTTTTCTTTTCTTGTAAACGAGAGCCTAATTTTCCCAAGAGCCTCGGATCGGGTTCGGAAAAGTTTGAAAATAAGGGTTTAATTGATGCCCATTATTTTGTGTGGGAATAGGCCTAACACTCTGAACATTCACAGAGGTAAGCCTAAACCATGACTGTCGAAATAAACTTTATAAAGGAGGCAGAAAAAAACCATATTAAAAAAATAAATGCTTTACGCTGTTCATGCTGTTAAAATATGTATTGAATATTTCGTTATTCTAAATATTGAGAATTAGGCCTACTTTACTTAAAACAAACAAGGTTTAAATTTTTTTAAGGATAGGCCTATATATGCATGAAGTAGGCCTATCCCCTATCATATTTTTTAATCAAGTCTATTATAGGCCTACTTACAACAAAGCTTAAAGACTTGAAAGTGTTTTCTTTTCTTGTAAACGAGAGCCTAAAGTATTTTCCCAAGCGCCCGGAAAGTTCGGAAAAGTTTGAAAATAAGGTTGTGTGGAAATAGGCATTTAACACTCTGAACAGAGGTAGGCCTAAACCATGACTGTCGAAATTAACTTTAAAAAGGAGACAGGAATGAAAAAAAACCGTCGGAGGGTTGAATCAACAGCTGATCATCATCAACGTAAATAAGCATATTTGAGTAATCGATAGCAACACTCGTTTCTGTTTCCAGGGTCGATGGTTCATCGTCGACGCGACGACTCATGGATGTCGACTTTTACCCATGATGCTCTGCGCGAAGTAGATCAGCCAGGCGTGATCGTAGGTGGCGCGCTGTATTTGGAATCGCGTCAATTGAGCTGATATTTATATGCAATGATCCTTATGACATTCTATACATTTTAAAAATATTTTAAGATTTATTTAAGGTCATTAAGGGGTCATAAAGGGATCAAAGGTCAAGTTTTCCAAAATGCTCAGATTGAGCTGAAATTTAAATGTAATTAGCCTTATGACATTCTAAACATGTTGAAAATATTTTGAAATTCATTTCAGGTCATTAAGGGGCAATAAAGGGGTCAAAGGTCAAGTTTTCAAAATGCTTCAATTGAGCTGAAATGTAAATGCAATGATCCTTATGACATTCTTAACATGTTTTAAATATTTTGAAATTCATTTAAGGTCATTAAGGGGTCAAAGGTCAAGTTTTCAAAATGCCAGCTTTCCACGATCAAGGTATATTAAAACGGCAATTAATGAAACAGTCTTATTAAAATTAATACTATCCAGCACAGTATTGCTGCTTGATCAGATCGTCACAATCATCCGCCTAACTTACCTCGTGCCCTTGCAAAGGGCACAGTTGCTCTAGTTCTTTCTTTCTTTCTTCTTCTTTCTTCTCACAATTTGCTACTACTTCCACATCCTTGGTTGGATTTCGACCAAACTCAGTCACAAGCAGTATTGGGTAGCTGGCTACAAAAGTTATGGGTTGTTTAACGTCAGGGGTCATCCAAGGGGTCACAGGGGTCAAAAAAGGTCATTTAAGCTGAAAATGCTCCGATTGAGCTGAAATTTAAATGCAATGATCCTTATGACATTGTAAACATGTTTAAAATATTGTAAAATTTATTTAAGGTCATTAAGGGGTCATAAAGGGGTCAAAGGTCAAATTTTTCAAAATGCTCCAATTGAGCTGAAATTTAAATGCAATAATGCTTATGACATTTGAAACATTTCAAAAATATTTTAAAATTCATTTAAGGTCATTAAGGGGTCATAAAGGGGTCAAAGGTCAAGTTATTAAAATGCTCCAATTGAGCTGAAATTTCAATGCAATGATCTTTATGACATTCTAAACATTTTAAAAAGATTTTAAAATTCATTTAAGGTCATTAAAGGGCAATAAAGGGGTCAAAGGTCAAGTTTTCAAAATGCTTCAATTGAGCTGAAATTTAAATGCAATGATCCTTATGACATTCTTAACATGTTTTAAATATTTTAAAATTCATGTCAGGGGGTCATACAGAGGTCAAAGGTCAAGTTTCCAAAATGCCAGCTTTCCACGATTAATGTTTATTAAAACAATCTTATTAAAATTAATACTATCCAGCACAGTGTTGCTGCTTGATCAGATCATCACAGTCATCCGCCTAACTTACCTCGTGCCCTTGCAAAGGGCACAGTTGCTCTAGTTCTTTCTTTCTTTCTTTCTTTCTCACAATTGACTACTAGTGCTACATCCGTGATCGGATGTGGACCAAACGCATAGCCAAGCCGTATTGGGTACGTGGCTACAAAAGTCTTAAAATGTTTTAATATCGGAGGTCATCCAGGGCCTACAGGGGTAAAAGAGGGTCATTTTTGCAACATACGTGCTGCTCCCCCATTATAATTAGGGGCAAAACATGGAGACATCTAGTCTAGTGTTTTGATAAACAAGCAATGGTTCTGCTGTCTGTGCTTCAAAACGTGTAAAACTTCGTCTGGATTCGTCTATTGCCAGGTGGTGAGTGCCGTGCATTCTCTAAATTCAGTATATTTCCATCGTCAACCGTGTGGAAAATGTCATACGGCCGGGCGGTTTCACAAGTTGCCGGCTCTATCATACCAGTCGCTGCCTGGCTATTGCAGCTGCAATCCATACATCAAAACGTGTAAATTTTGGCTATTCCAACTGCAATCCATACACCCTTCATGCAAGACATGACTGGAATCGTCCACACAGGGAGTGAATATTACAAATGGAGTCACCCATTGAGGTAGGCCCATTCGAAATTCACACGCCCTGTGTGGGAGATTAAGATAATGTCTTCCGGAGAGGTTGTATGAATTTCAACTGGAACAGCCCAGTTGGGGTGTATGAAACCCCAAGTGGGCGATTCACACGAAATAAACTGAGGTATGTTCAGATGCCAATTTTGTTACATATCTTGAGTGTAACTTGTGATGTGATGCCTGTATGCTACATATAAACAGCTACATCATTTCCACTGATGGCTATAGGGTGGGGTGGGGGGGGTGTGTGTGTGTGTGTGGGGGGTGATATCTTGGTTATAACTGCATCACGCCTTCCCATGATGCATTTATGAAAATCAATAATCCCACTATATAGTTTCTACAGATGACGCAATAATGGTGAATAAGGGGGTGAGGGGTAAGTAAAATGTTGAAATATGACCGCATGAAACCACAAAGGTCATGTGAGGTCAAAGGTCAGGTCAAATTTAAAGTTGCTCCGATTGGGCTGTAACTCGGGGAAAATGATCCCTGACACTTGGGGAGTATGAAACCGCAAAGGTCATGTGAGGTCAAAGGTCAGGTCAAATTACAAGTTGCTCCGATTGGGCTGTAACTCGGGGAAAATGATCCCTGACACTTAGGGAGTATAAAACCACAAAGGTCAAGTGAGGTCAAAGGTCAGGTCAAATTTGAAGTTGCTCCAATTAGGCTGTAAGTCGGGGAAAATGATCCCTGACACTTTGGGAGTATAAAACCACAAAGGTCATGTGAGGTCAAAGGTCAGGTCAAATTTAAAGTTGCTCCAATTGGGCTGTAAGTCGGGGAAAATGATCCCTGACACGTGGGGAGTATAAAACCACAAAGGTCAAGTGAGGTCAAAGGTCAGGTCAAATTTGAAGTTGCTCCAATTAGGCTGTAAGTCGGGGAAAATGATCCCTGACACTTTGGGAGTATAAAACCGCAAAGGTCATGTGAGGTCAAAGGTCAGGTCAAATTTAAAGTTGCTCCAATTGGGCTGTAAGTCGGGGGAAATGATCCCTGACACGTGGGGAGTATAAAACCACAAAGGTCAAGTGAGGTCAAAGGTCAGGTCAAATTTGAAGTTGCTCCAATTAGGCTGTAAGTCGGGGAAAATGATCCCTGACACTTTGGGAGTATAAAACCACAAAGGTCATGCGAGGTCAAAGGTCAGGTCAAATTTGAAGTTGCTCCAATGAGGCTGTAAGTCGGGGAAAATGATCCCTGACACTTTGGGAGTATAAAACTACAAAGGTCATGTGAGGTCAAAGGTCAGGTCAAATTTGAAGTTGCTCCAATTGGGCTGTCAGTCGGGGAAAATGATCCCTGACACGTGGGGAGTATAAAACCACAAAGGTCAAGTGAGGTCAAAGGTCAGGTCAAATTTGAAGTTGCTCCAATTAGGCTGTAAGTCGGGGAAAATGATCCCTGACACTTTGGGAGTATAAAACCACAAAGGTCATGCGAGGTCAAAGGTCAGGTCAAATTTGAAGTTGCTCCAATGAGGCTGTAAGTCGGGGAAAATGATCCCTGACACTTTGGGAGTATAAAACCACAAAGGTCATGTGAGGTCAAAGGTCAGGTCAAATTTGAAGTTGCTCCAATGAGGCTGTAAGGCGGGGAAAATGATCCCTGACACTTTGGGAGTATAAAACCACAAAGGTCAAGTGAGGTCAAAGGTCAGGTCAATTTTGAAGTTGCTCCAATTAGGCTGTAAGTCGGGGAAATGATCCCTGACACTTTGGGAGTATAAAACCACAAAGGTCAAGTGAGGTCAAAGGTCAGGTCAAATTTGAAGTTGCTCCAATTAGGCTGTAAGTCGGGGAAAATGATCCCTGACACTTTGGGAGTATAAAACCACAAAGTGCATGTGAGGTCAAAGGTCAGGTCAAATTACAAGTTGCTCCGATTGGGCTGTAACTCGGGGAAAATGATCCCTGACACTTGGGGAGTATAACACCACAAAGGTCAAGTGAGGTCAAAGGTCAGGTCAAATTGGAAGTTGCTCCAATTAGGCTGTAAGTCGGGGAAAATGATCCCTGACACTTGAGGAGTATAAAACCACAAAGGTCATGTGAGGTCAAAGGTCAGGTCAAATTTAAAGTTGCTCTAATTGGGCTGTAAGTCGGGGAAATGATCCCTGACACTTGAGAAGTATGAAACTGGAAAGGTCATCCAAGTTCAAAGGTCAGGTCAAATTTAAAGTTGCTCCGATCAGGCTGCAACTTGCGGCAAATGATCCCTAACACTTGGGGAGTGTAAAACCGAAAAGGTCATCCGAGGTCAAATTTAACGTTGCTCAGAATATGAAACCGAAAAGGTCAACCGAAGACAAAGGTCGGGTCAAATTTAACGTTGCACAGTATTGCTGCGTGATGATGTCATCACAGTCATACGCCTAACTTACCTCGTGCCCTTGCAAAGGGCACAGTTGCTCTAGTGTTTCTTTCTTTCTTTCTTTCTTTCTTTCTCACAATTGACTACTAGTGCTACATCCGTGATCGGATGTAGACCAAACGCATAGCCAAGCCGTATTGGGTAAGTGGCTACAAAAGTCTTAAAATGTTTTAATATCGGAGGTCATCCAGGGGGTCACGGGGGTCAAAAATGGTCATTTTTGCCTCATATGTGCCGCACCCCCATTATAATTAGGGGCAAAACATGGAGACATCTAGTCTAGTGTTTTGATAAACAAGAGATAACCACAGGCAATGGTTCTGCTGTCTGTGCTTCAAAACGTGTAAAATTTCGTCTGGATTCGTCTACTGCCAGGTGGTGAGTGCCGTGGATTCTCTAAATTCAGTACATTTCCATCGTCAACCGTGTGGAAAATGTCATACGGCCGGGCGGTTTCACAAGTTGCCGGCTCTATCATACCAGTCGCTGCCTGGCTATTGCAGTTGCAATCCATACATCAAAACGTGTAAATTTTGGCTATTCCAACTGCAATCCATACACCCTTCATGCAAGACATGACTGGAATCGTCCACACAGGGAGTAAATATTACAAACGGAGTCACCCATTGAGGAAGGCCCATTCGAAATTCACATGCCCTGTGTGGGAGATTAAGATAATGTCTTCCGGAGAGGTTGTATGAATTTCAACTGGAACAGCCCAGTTGGGGTGTATGAAACCCCAAGTGGGCGATTCACACGAAACAAACTGAGGCATGTTCAGATGCCAATTTTGTTACATATCTTGAGTGTAACTTGTGATGTGATGCCTGTATGCTAGATATAAACAGCTACATCATTTCCACTGATGGCTGTAGGGTGTGGGTGGGGGTGTGTGTGTGTGTGTGTGGGGGGGGGGGTGATATCTTGGCTAAAACTGCATCACGCCTTCCCATGATGCATTTATGAAAATCAATAATCCCACTATATAGTTTCTACAGATGACGCAATAATGGTGAATAAGGGGTGAGGGGTAAGTAAATGTTGAAATATGACCGCATTAAACCACAAAGGTCATGTGAGGTCAAAGGTCAGGTCAAATTTAAAGTTGCTCCGATTGGGCTGTAACTCGGGGAAAATGATCCCTGACACTTGGGGAGTATGAAACCGCAAAGGTCATGTGAGGTCAAAGGTCAGGTCAAATTACAAGTTGCTCCGATTGGGCTGTAACTCGGGAAAATGATCCCTGACACTTAGGGAGTATAAAACCGCAAAGGTCAAGTGAGGTCAAAGGTCAGGTCAAATTTGAAGTTGCTCCAATTAGGCTGTAAGTCGGGGAAAATGATCCCTGACACTTTGGGAGTATAAAACCACAAAGGTCATGTGAGGTCAAAGGTCAGGTCAAATTTAAAGTTGCTCCAATTGGGCTGTAAGTCGGGGAAAATGATCCCTGACACTTTGGGAGTATAAAACCACAAAGGTCAAGTGAGGTCAAAGGTCAGGTCAAATTTGAAGTTGCTCCAATTAGGCTGTAAGTCGGGGAAAATGATCCCTGACACTTTGGGAGTATAAAACCACAAAGGTCATGTGAGGTCAAAGGTCAGGTCAAATTACAAGTTGCTCCGATTGGGCTGTAACTCGGGGAAAATGATCCCTGACACAATAAAACCACAAAGGTCAAGTGAGGTCAAAGGTCAGGTCAAATTTGAAGTTGCTCCAATTAGGCTGTAACTCGGGGAAAATGATCCCTGACACTTGGGGAGTATAAAACCACAAAGGTCATGTGAGGTCAAAGGTCAGGTCAAATTTAAAGTTGCTCCAATTGGGCTGTAAGTCGGGGAAATGATCCCTGACACTTGGGAAGTATTAAACCGCAAAGGTCATCCGAGGTCAAAGGTCAGGTAAAATTTAAAGTTGCTCTGATTGGGCTGCAATTCGGGGAAATAATCCCTGACACTTGAGAAGTATGAAACTGGAAAGGTCATCCAAGTTCAAAGGTCAGGTCAAATTTAAAGTTGCTCTGATCAGGCTGCAACTTGCGGCAAATGATCCCTAACACTTGGGGAGTGTAAAACCGAAAAGGTCATCCGAGGTCAAATTTAACGTTGCTCAGAATATGAAACCGAAAAGGTCAACCGAAGACAAAGGTCGGGTCAAATTTAACGTTGCACAGTATTGCTGCGTGATGATGTCATCACAGTCATACGCCTAACTTACCTCGTGCCCTTGCAAAGGGCACAGTTGCTCTAGTTCTTTCTTTCTTTCTTTCTTTCTTCTTTAGTAGAACCAAAAATTGCTCTAGTGCCAGACGCTTGGACCAATGTTGACCAAACTTGGCCACAAGAAGCACTGACCCAAGCTTAATATAACTTCTACACAGATAGGGGTCAAAGGTCATGTAAGGGTTATTAGGGGTCATTTTGTGAAAATCTTAAAAATGCTACTGCTCCTTTAAATGACATGCTATGACCACCAAACATGGTCAGCAAGAACCGCTGGCCCAAGCTTCAAATAAGTTGTACCACAGATTGGGGTCAAAGTTCATGTAAGGCTTAATAGGGTCATTTTGTGAAAATATTTGCGTGAAATGTAATGAAGCAGCTATCATTAGAGGCAGCAACCTTGTGCAGGGAAACAGCTATTTGATAACAAGAGATAAGCATATAGTTTCGTTGCATGCTTGGGCATGTCTACTGGTGTGGTTTTAAGTTACCAGGAAAATTAACAGTAAATATTGTGCTGCTATTTTGATAATAAAAGAGGTTAGAGTTGTTAGGTTTGGAAATTATGCTATCCCATGATGCATTTATGAAAATTCACACTAAAGGTTTGGAAATGATGCTATCCCATGATGCATTTATGAAAATACACACTAAAGGTATGTGATAAATGCTATATAGTTGCTTGTGCGGTGGGGATGGTGGTCAAATTATATTCCTTCCCATGATCCATTTATGAAAATCAATACATACACACTAAGGCTAGGGCCTATATGGTAAATGCTATATAGCAATAATGGTGAATACCAGTACTCGGGTTTGTGGGGGGGGCAAATTTTGAAATTTGTCCGATTGGGCTAAAACTTATATATAATAATCATAAGGGGATCATGAAACATCAGCTATGGTCATCCAAGGTCAAATGTTACAGCTGCTCCGATCTTGCAGTAACTCTGGGGAAATGATCCCTGACACTTGGGGAGTATGTAACCGCAAAGGTCATGTGAGGTTAAAGGGCAGGTCAAATTTAAAGTTGCTCCGATAGTGCTGTAACTTCAGGAAAATGATCCCTGACAATTGGGGAGTATGAAACCACAAAGGTCATGCGAGGTCAAAGGTCAGGTAAAATTTAAAGTTGCTCCGATCAGGCTGTAACTTGGAAAAATGATCCCTGGCAATTGGGGAGTATGAAACCGCAAAGGTCATGTGAGGTCAAAGGTCAGGTCAAATTTAAAGTTGCTCTGATAGGGCTGTAACTTCGGGAAAATGATCCCTGACAATTGGGGAGTATAAAACCGCAAAGGTCGTGTGAGGTCAAAGGTCAGGTCAAATTGTAAGTTGCTTCGATTGGGCTGTAACTCGGGGTAAATGATCCCTGACACTTGAGGAGTATAAAACCGCAAAGGTCAACTGAGGTCAAAGGTCAGGTCAAATTTAAAGTTGCTCCGATTGGCCTGTAACTCAGGGAAACCAATTTCTGACACTTCATGAGTATAAAACTAAAAAGGTCATGCAAGGTCAAAGGTCAGGTCAAATTTAAAGTTGCTCCGATTGGGCTGTAACTTAGGGAAAATGATCCCCGGCACTTGGGGAGTATGAAACCATAAAGGTCATCTGAGGTCAAAGGTCAGGTCAAAATAAATATTGCTCCGATCAGGCTGTAACAACTTGCGGAAATGATCCCTGACACTTGGGGAGTATAAAACCGTAAAGGTCATCCAAGGTTACAGGACAGGAAAGGTCAAATGAGGTCAAATGTTAAAATTTGATGCAAATTATCCTTGATTTGAGATAGCATGAGTAGTCAACTCACGTTTACCCGAGGTCACAGGTCAAATGAGGTCAATCAGAAGTCATCGCCTGACATTCGTGGCTCGTGAGCCACAGTAGCTCTAGTTCTTCTTCTTCTCCTCCTCCTTCTCCTTCTCCATCAAACACATCATTCTGTCAAGGCTAGCGCTAAAACTACAAAGGCCCTGGGGCCCATATGTGGTACACTTATGGCCCCTACCCCGTAGAAGTGCCTTTTGCCCATCTTGGCCCCAGAGGTCAAAGGTCACGGGCCCCAGGGGCCCAAATGTGAAAATACAAAGCACGCCGTTTCTCATCAAATGAAGCAGCCTCAGGGCCCTCAGTTGGTACACTGATAGCCCTAGGGCACTTTATATTTACAAATATACAAGAGCCCCATATGTTATATATTATGGGCCCCAGGGGCCCAAATGTTACAATATGGTGCAACAGATTGACAAGCCTAGCTCTAAAAGTACAAGATCACTAGGGCTCATACATGGCATATGTATGGGCCCTAAGTTGTAGATGTGCCTTTTGCCCGTTTTGGCCCCAGATTTACAAGGCTAGGGGCCCCAGGGGCCAAAATGTTAAAACAAAGGGCCGGCCTTTTCTCAGCAAATAAAGTAGCTACAGGGTTCAGATTTGGTACACAGGTAGGTCTTTAGTATTGTATTGTCAAATGTATGTATAACCCCATATGTCACATAATATGGGCCCCAAGGCCCCAAACGCTAAAACATAGGGCCGGCCGTTACTCAGTAAATAAAGCAGCTACAATGCCCAGCTTGAGTTTACTGATAGCACTTGAGAATTATACTTCAACATATGTACATGAGCCTCATAAGTAAAAACATATGGGGCCCAGGGCCCCACATGTTAAAACAAAGGGCCGGCCGTTTCTCATCAGTTAAAGCAGCTTTAGGGCTCAGAGTTTGTACACAGATTGCACCTGAGAATTTCATTGTTATATGTACATATGAGCCCCATATACCACATAATATGGGCCCCAGGGCCCCAAATGCTAAAACATAGGGCCAGCCATTGCTCAGTGAATTAAGCAGCTACAGGGTTCAGATTTGGTACACAGATAGGTCTTTAGTATTATATTGTCATATGTATATATAATCCCCATATGTCACATAATATGGGCCCCAGGGCCCCAAACGCTAAAACATAGGGCCGGCCGTTACTCAGTATATAAAGCAGCTACAATGCCCAGCTTGAGTCTACTGATAGCACTTGAGAATCATACTTTAACATATGTACATGAGCCCCATAAGTCATATATATTGGGCCCCAGGGCCCCAAATGTTAAAACAAAGGGCCGGCCGTTTCTCATCAAAGAAAGCAGCTTCCGGGCTCAGAATATGTACACAGATAGCACCTGAGAAGTATATTTTTACTAACACCCACACGCCCATCCACCCCACACACGTAGGACTAAACAGACAGATCGTATTATCATAATTGGAAATACCAGCGTGAAGCGTTGAGGCTGTTCAGTTAAATTACATACCCATTGGCTGTTCCATTTAATTTACATACTCCCTCTGAAATGGCCCCCAAAAGGCTGTTCCGTATAATTTACATACTCCCTCTGAAATGGCTGTTCCATTTAATTTACATACTCCCTCTGGAATAGTTTCCCTGAATCATATTGCATAGCCTCACTGTGAGTAAGAGAGACTGACAACAGCACCCTATGGAGAATAAGAGAGACGACTCCCCTGTGAGGGGACTTTTTACAATTTCTTTATTTTAAGTGCTACGACAGTGCAACCTACATTCAATTAAAGCTTGTGACTTTGACTTTCACTTTTTACACATTTTCTGCCCAATTGGGCGACTTTTTACAATTTCTTTATTTTAAGTCCTCAGCAAATAAGGACTGTAAGTTTGGGTACATGCGGGTATAGCCGTATTTGTGTACAAATATATAGCTTTCTAGTGCCATTCTGTGGTTTCATCTCCTCCTCCTCCTTCTCCTATCAAACACATCATTCTGTCAAGGCTAGCGCTAAAACTACAAGGGCCCCAGGGCCCATATGTGGTATACTTATGGGCCCTACCCCGTAGAAGTGCCTTTTGCCCATCTTGGCCCCAGAGGTCAAAGGTCACGGGCCCCAGGGGCCCAAATGTGAAAATACAAAGCACGCCATTTCTCATCAAATGAAGCAGCCTCAGGGCCCTGAGTTGGTCCAGTGATAGCCCAAGGGGTACTCTATATTTACAAATATCCAAGCGCCCCATATGTTATATATTATGGGCCCCAGGGGCCCAAATGTTAAAATATGGTGCAACAGATTGACAAGCCTAGCTCTAAAAGTACAAGATCACTGGGGCTCATATATGGCTTATGTATGGGCCCTAAGTTGTAGATGTGCCTTTTGCCCATTTTGGCCCCAGATTTACAAGGCTAGGGGCCACAGGGGCCCAAATGTTAAAACAAAGGGCCGGCCGTTTCTCAGCAAATAAAGTAGCTACAGGGTTCAGATTTGGTACACAGATAGGTCTTTAGTATCATATTGTCATATGTATATATAACCTCCATATGTCACATAGTATGGGCCCCAGGGCCCAAACGCTAAAACATAGGGCCGGCCGTTACTCAGTGAATAAAGCAGCTACAATCATCCCAGCTTGAGTTTACTGATAGCACTTGAAAATTGAATATATGAATACAAAAGCCACCTAAGTCCATACTTTGGCCAAATTGAGTTAAGCATGGGAAATTGTTGCTATACATAGGCCTGTCATATGCATGAAAGAACAACTCAAATTCATTCTCTGTGTCTATTGGGCATGTGAAAAATAGCATGTATGAAAGAATCACCCAATTCCATGATTTGAGTCTTGTAACACATTGATTGAAATCCAGTATGTATAAAAGTCCACTTGTAACACATTCATTGCTAGAGAATGACTTTTGAACAAAAATGGGTTTAATAAAGGAAAGTGTGTGGTTTATATTACATGGCAGAATGCTTATCAACATTATACATACCAGTGTGCTTTATTTTGTATTATCTTACTAGTGGTAATCTCATTCTAACATTGTTGTCTTTGTATATGATTCAAAAAACCACCTAAGTCCAAAATTTAAAATGAACCCCACGAAGTCCCTGAAATGCTAATCGTCATACCTAATACAGGTTAATCCACTCATTTGCACGTAAAACTTACCATATTGACCAGGTAAATCTAACTGAAGGAATTAAAATGATACACGGGTTTTTCTCTCAAAATAACTTCGCATGGACTTAGGTGGCTTTTGTATTCATGTATTCAATTATACTTCAACATATGTACATGAGCCCCATAAGTCAAATATTATTGGCCCCAGGGCCCCAAATGTTAAAACAAAAGGCCGGTCGTTTCTCATCAAATAAAAGCAGCTTCAGGGCTCAGAGTTTGTACACAGATTGCACCTGAGAATTATATTGTTATATGTACATATGAGCCCCATATGTCACATAATATGGGCCCCAGGGCCCCGAACGCTAAAATATAGGGCCGGCCATTACTCAGTAAATAAACCAGCTACAGTGCCCAGCTTGAGTCTACTGAGAGCACCTGAGAATTATACTTCAATATATGTTCATGAGCCTCATAAATCAAATACTATGGGCCCCAGGGCCCCAAATGTTAAACCAAAGGGCCGATTGTTTCTCATCAAATAAAGCAGCTTCAGGGCTCAGAGTTTGTACACAGATTGCACCTGAGAATTATATTGTTACTAACACCCACCCCATACACATAGGACTAAACAGATCCACAGAGATTAGTGTAATTATAATATAGATGACATCACCGTTAAGGCTGTTCCAGTTAAATTACATACCCATTGGCTGTTCCATTTAATTTACATACTCCCTCTGAAATGGCCACAAAATAGGCTGTTCCATTTAATTTACATACTCCCTCTGAAATGGATGTTCTTTATTTTAAGTGGTACGAGAGTGCAACCTACATTAAAATAAAGCTTGTGAATTGGACTTTCAATTTTTCCACATTTTTCACCCAATTGGGCTACTTTTTACAATTTCTTTATTTTAAGTGCTACGAGGGTGCAACCTACATTAAATTAAAGCTTGTGACTTGGGCTTTCACTTTTTACACATTTTCCGCCCAATTTGGCGACTTTGTACAATTTCTTCATTTTATGTCCTCAGCAAATAAGAACTATAAGTTTGTCTATACCGATAACATGCGGGTATAGCCGCATTCTCCTCCTCCTCCTCCTTCTCCTATCAAACACATCATTCTGTCAAGGCTAGCGCTAAAACTACAAGGGCCCCAGGGCCCAGGGGCAACAGATTGACAAGCCTAGCTCTAAAGCTACAAGGGCACTAGGGCTCATATGTTGCACATGTATAAGCCCTAAATTGTAGATGTGCCATTTGCCCATTTTGGCCCCAGATGTACAAGCCTAGAGGCCCCAGGGGCCCAAAGGTTAAAACAAAGGGCCGGCCGTTTCTCAGCAAATAAAGTAGCTACAGGGCTCAGATTTGGTACACAGATAGGTCTTCAGTATTATATTTTTATATGTATATATGAACCCCATATGTCACATAATATGGGCCCCTGGGCCCCAAACGCTAAAACATAGGGCCGGCCGTTACTCTGTAAATAAAGCAGCTTTAGGTCTCAGAGTTAGTACACATATTGCATCTTAAAATCACATTGTTATATGTACATGTGAGCCCCATATATCACATTATATGGGCCCAGGGCCCCAAATCGCTAAAACATAGGGCCGGCCGTTACTCAGTAAATAAAGCAGCTACAGTGCCCAGCTTGAGTCTACTGATAGCACTAGAGAATTAAACTTCAACATATGTCCATGGACCTCATAAGTCAAATATTATGGGCCCCAGGGCCCCAAATGTTAAAACAAAGGGCCGGCCGTTTCTCATCAAATAAAGCAGCTTCCGGGCTCAGAATTTGTACACAGTAGCACCTGAGAATTATATTGTTACTAACACCCCAATACCCCCCCTCCCCACACACGTAGGACTAAACAGACATATCCGTATTATAATTATTAATATAATAATTGGAAATACCAGCGTGAAGCCTTAAGGCTGTTCCAGTTAAATTACATACCCATTGGCTGTTCCATTTAATTTACATACTCCCTCTGAAATGGTCCCAAAATAGGCTGTTCCGTTTAATTTACATACTCCCTCTGAAATTGCGGTTCCATTTAATTTACATACTCCCTCTGGAATAGTTTTCCCCTAATCATATTGTATAGCCTCACTGTGAATAAGAGAGACTGACAACGGCAATCTATGGAGAGACAACTCTCCTGGGAGGGGACTTTTTACAAGTTCTTTATTTGCACGAGAGTGCAGCAAATAAGGACTGTAAGTTTGGGTACACCGATAACATGCGGGTATAGCCGTATTTGTGTACAAATATATAGCCTTCTAGTTATTAATTCTATTTGAGCTTCTCACGAACTTTTCAAAGAATAAACTACTGCGTAAAATGCATGAATTAAAAATCGCGCCAGATATCCGCCGTCGAAGTGATAATAATCGGATTATCTACCATAGCAATAGGGTAAATCAATTTTTGATTATATCGCGCTGCACTAGTACGTTCACGCGGTACCTCTGTATTGGACCATATCATGCTGATCACTCACACCTGTAAGATTAGTATCTTTTCAATCTATGATTGCAGACATACGCAGGTGATTAGTGCAACCTGATTGTAGTGCAGCGCGATATATTCAAAAATTGTTTTCACAGTTAATCCGATTATTACATCACTTCGAGGGCAAATAAAAGTGCAGATGGCTATAATTGGTCCTGACAAAAATAATTTGTTCGCGTGCATTAACATCTTATTATCTGACATATTTTTATATAGATGAGTCCCGTGCATGCAGTTCATCTCCGTGCTATCATCAGGGTACTTGTCGGGACGTTGACGGTGGTTATCAGTGTGTCTGTAGTGATGGATTCACCGGGAAACGTTGTGAAATAAGTAAGTCATGCTAAGTAGGTCGTCCAACAGTTATTTTATCGAAAATTCCAATTTGTCGAATTCCATGTGGTTTTGTGGTTTTGTGATTTTCTCCAAACCTGACTGTTGTTTCCCAATGTTTTGTTTACCAAGGAAAAGCGAAGGAAATAAAGCGAAAGAAAATTAAATATAATTGGCATTTTTAACGTGTTACTTTTGTTTTTCAGTAGTAGTACTCAAATGTTTCTGATATAGTCTGATATATTTATTTTCCTCAGCGGAGGACCCATTTGATGTACAGTCAATTCAGAACCACCTCCGCTCTTATTATGAAGACAAGCGAGGTAAGATCCCTATTTTTCCTGGCGTACCAGAGAGTTTTGCTGACATGCACGAGTTCTTCATCGATCTGGAGCTTGAAGAAGACAGGCGTGGACAAGTTGGCGAGACAGAGAGTCGACCATTAGATTCACACCGAGAACTTGTGACGCTTAAATCTACAAGTGGTCATCGTGCCAGACGTTTACTTGCAAGTGGTATAGCTGGAATTGGTAAGACGACATTGGTCTCAAAATTAGCTTTTGATTGGGCTACTGAGAAAGAGTATCTATCAAGCTATGAGGTGTTATTTGCGTTGGATATCCGCTGGATGAAGCCTTCTATGGATCTCATAGATGTAATTCAAAATCAGCTTATAAGTAGACTTTCTAGACAGGGCATGCTTAATTATCTTAGTTCAAACTCTTCCAAAGTAGTTTTCATTTTCGATGGTTATGACGAAGGCTCTCATTTGTTCCTACACGATGATTATAAAGACATAAAGGAACTTTTTCAGAATAAATGGTTGCAAGAAAGCATAGTAATGATTACGACAAGGCCACATAAAGTTGCAGAGTTCATTAAACTGTTTGGCGTTTATACTAGGATCAAATTAAGGGGTTTCTCGTCAGATAATATCGATAAATACGTCAACAAATTTCAGCAAAGTAATAATATGGCACCAGAAGATCAAGAAGCACTAGATGAGTTTAAGAAATTTGTATCGACACAAGGTCATACAAGAGATTTATCTTCGGTACCAATTATGTTGTCGATGATTTGCCTTGTTTGGAAGAAATCACGTGATATACCAGATCGAGTCACTCCTCTATATGAGAGTGCGTTAAGGTTTCTTGCAGAACATAAAGGCTATGATGTCTATGCTGACAGTGACAACTTTCGTAAAAAGGTGACTGATGTTGTCCTGGAATTGGGAAAGCCAGCGCTTAAACATTTGTTAGATCCAGAAGATGAATTGATATTCAACATTAACGAATTCAATGCTTCAATTCTTAAGCAAGCTTATCGCATAGGGTTGGTTTTTAAGGAGAGACACATTTTCGAAAGCTCACGTGAACATGTTTTGTTTATCCACAAAACATTCCAAGAATATTGTGCAGCAGTATATTGGGTTTCTTTGCTAGAGACAGATCAAGAATTCTTTTATGACTATTTGAACAATATCAGTAAGAGAAATCCAAATCATTATGAGTATTTATTTAAATTTTCGTGTGGAGTGAGCAGCGATGCTGCTTTCAATATAATTTCTCGCTTAGTTTCATTATACCCACCACCATCACAGCTTTTATTTTATCCTGTTGATGTATCACTTGACTTCCAACTTATCATTAACTTACTTTATGACGTACATAGCTGTGAATTTATCACGATTTTACAACCAATGTTTTATCATGTTGATGAAATTGCCTTGCATATTTTTGCTTCACATAGCTTTTCAAGTTCAGAAGGACCAAGTAATAGAAAATATTGGTCTGCGTTAGATTATTTCCTATCATGTGTTCTACAGAACCAGGATGGATCTTGCGATACCATGCTTAGTAGTGTAACAAAAGCTTATTTGACGTTTGATAATAAGACGGTAGATTACTTGAACATTCTGACATGTATGTGGGGTTTACATGAGTTTCAATTAGAATACTACTGTTCGGCTGTAGAATTACAACTACTATATACACATCAATCAAATAAGTCATTACCACATTTAACACTGAAATCTCAACAGAGCGAACGGGGGATTGATAAAAGACCTATCACAAACTGTTTGATGTCTTTAACAAGTGTTATCCGTATTGTTTTTACTAAATGGGGATTCACAGAACAAATACCAATTCATGAGCTAATATTCAGCAATGTGAATTTTCAAGTTGATGACATAATCAATACTTTATTTACAGATACAAGACCAGTACTTAAACATCTCGAATTAAACAATAACAACCTCAATGGAAATGATGTTGAGAAACTGTTGAATACACTTCAGTATAGTGACTTACAAATAGTAGATATTCGTAAGAATATATTTACAGACGTAAAATACATGAAACCCTTTTTAGTAAGTCTCCAAACCTTGACGTTACAGAATGTACATTTGACTTCACACATCTGGAAAAGTCTGTTTAAGATTATCTACGAAGTTGAAGCGTACAATATAGCACATATGCGTAAAGCTAATTTTCATGAATGTAGGCAGTATCTACAGTTGGAGCAATTTGATGTATCTCATAATAATATATCTAGAAACATGGATAACTTACTTGCTATTCTGGACTATATGCCACGCTTAAGAGTATTAAAGCTACGTAATGCAAGTTTAGATGACCGGGATATTAAAGAGTTAAGTCTACAACTTAGAATGCGGAGCAAAAACTCGATGACTTGGACTTGTTCTAGACATCTAACATTACAAGAGCTTGATTTGTCCGAGAACGATCTATCCGGAGGATTTGATTGGTTAGTTGCAGCCCTCAATTGCATGCCGAACTTGCGTGTTTTAAAACTAGCGCGAACTAATATGAATGAAACTGATATGCTTATGTTTGAAGTTAATCTCTCAGGAAACTATTTTTCTGTGGCATTTCATTGGCTTGCTAAAGCGTTTACATGGTTAATAGGTATGGTGTTATCATCGAATGGTCAAAACCAGTATTCTCGTTTTTGCAGGGTGAATTTGGTACTGGAAGAACTTGATCTCTCCGAAAATCATTTTTCTGGAGCGTTTAATAGACTTGCCATAGCGTTAAAGTGTATGCCATTTATGCGAGTTCTTAATATTGCAGACGGGCGGGTTTTCCCCCGGTTTATTCGACAGGTGAAAACTGATGACGTGAAACAGATATGCTTGGGGTTTAGAAACGCTCCTATGTTAGAAGAGCTCGATCTAAGTTTTATTAACACTATTGATGGTGCAGCGGTAGAATTATCTGAAGCAATTTTAAACCACGACCATCTCCACGCATTACGCCTAGACAGTACTGAATTAGAGCGAGAATTCGTTCTGAGTTTTCATTTTGAATTGTGTACACGTTACCAAGATTATTATGTCCTCTTGTGTCTATACATAAAATCTCTACCAAAGTTTGTATTTTGTAGTAAATGTTCTTCTGTCGCAGGTACGGCGATTAATCACGACGAGAATGATTTTGATGATTCGATGGTGCGAAAAAATGACTTACCAAAAACTGATAGACTAAAATTCTACACAGATATAGGGCCCATTACATATCTACTTGGAAGAAATGACGATAGATTCATATGTGATACAGAGGGAATTGATGAGTACAGGAATTGCAAGGTTAAAGACGGCAACCAAAAAGCCACGACAATTTGTAGAAACTTGGCACGAGCATTAAATATCAAAATTTAACAAACATTATAATTTCCTGCTACAAATTACTACAAGCCCTTTGGTTTTTGTAATATTTCAGGATTTCAAAGTGCGATTCGTGGGTATCTTATATAAGTGGCAAATCCAATGAGGTCCAAAATGTTCTTTTTGTTGAAAATATGTTTTGTTTTACCTTTGATTAAATGAAATTATTTTCCCTTCCGTTTTTGCCTTCAAAATTTATGTTTTGCAAACCTTTGGACCTCACTGGAAATAAGCATGTAATATGGTTTTCATGAGTTATCCAGGTTTTTATCAACTTATTACTGGTTTTAAATGCAATTGAAAATTTTACCATGTTTTTATAAAGATGTAAATTTTATTTATTTTGTAATTTTTGTATATTGTATGTTGTAGATATAAATCGAATAAAATCAATCAATCAGTCAATCAATAATGACAGATGTTATACGTTGTTATGTTTTAATTAATAATCCAGAGGTCTACATCAAATAATAATAATATAAATAACTAAAACGTTACCACTTTCACAACTCCGATTTATCATTAACTGTTTTCGTTTAAAACAGAGGGAAACATAATGTGTATTTTGTGGTTGTTTTTCGAGTTCACTAACAAAGAACGTTTCATAAGAAGAAATGTGTAAATAGATCTTCTGTTGCAAAACAATGGCTAACGCTAAAATAAATTGTGAAATCAAAATACATCTAATATTTCCACTCGTATATCCACTCGTATATCTAATATTTCGTTCAAAGTTTGATAATTTTTTTTTATGATACGAAGGAACTTTAAATACATTTTAAATATTCACTCTTTGATATACCAAGTACAAACATAGGGTAACCATTAATGCAGATATAGCTTTTAATAATATTTATATTAATGTATAGTTTTACCAGGACACGGGTTACATTGCAACATAGCATTAATGTAGTTTTATTAGGACACGGGTTACATTGCAAGATGGCATTAATGTAGTTTTACAGGACACGGGTTACATTGTATGATAGCATTAATGTAGTTTTATTAGGACACGGGTTACATT
Source organism: Amphiura filiformis (assembly GCF_039555335.1). NCBI lineage: Eukaryota > Metazoa > Echinodermata > Ophiuroidea > Amphilepidida > Amphiuridae > Amphiura > Amphiura filiformis. Next base: position 1,311,016 of record NW_027305494.1, read on the forward strand.
GCAAGATGACATTAATGTAGTTTTACCAGCTAGGACACGGGTTACATCGCATATGTAGTTTTCCAGGACACGGGTTACATTGCATGATGGCATTAATGTAGTTTTACCAGGACACGGGTTTCATTGCTAGATGGCATTAATGTAGTTTTACCAGGACACGGGTTACATTGCATGATAGCATTAATTTAATTTTACCAGGACATAGGTTACATTGCAAGATGGCATTAATGTAGTTTTACCGGCCAGGACATGGGTTACATTGCAAGATAGCATTAATGTAGTTTTACCAGGACACGGGTTACATTGCATGATAGCATTAATGTAGTTTTACCAGGACTCGGGTTACATTGCATGATAGCATTAATGTAGTTTTACCAGGACACGGGTTACATTGCAAGATAGCATTAATGTAGTTTTTCCAGGACTCGGGTTACATTGCATGATAGCATTAATGTTGTTTTACCAGGACACGGGTTACATTGCTAGATGGCATTAATGTAGTTTTACCAGGACACGGGTTACATTGCATGATAGCATTAATGTAGTTTTACCTGGACTCGGGTTACATTGCATGATAGTATTAATGTAGTTTTACCAGGACACGGGTTACATTGTGTGATAGCATTAATGTTGTTTTACCAGGACACGGGTTACATTGCTAGATGGCATTAATGTAGTTTTACCGGGACACGGGTTACATTGCATGATAGCATTAATGTAGTTTTACCAGGACTCGGGTTACATTGCATGATAGTATTAATGTAGTTTTACCAGGACACGGGTTACATTGCAAGATAGCATTAATGTAGTTTTACCAGGACTCGGGTTACATTGCATGATAGCATTAATGTTGTTTTACTAGGACACGGGTTACATTGCAAGATAGCATTAATGTAGTTTTACCAGGACACGGGTTACATTGCATGATAGCATTAATGTAGTTTTACCAGGACACGGGTTTATATTGGAAGATGGCAGTAATGTAGTTTTACCAGGACACGGGTTATATTGGAAGATAGCATTAATGTAGTTTTACCGGGACACGGGTTTATATTGGAAGATAGCATTAATGTAGCTTTACCAGGACATGGGTTACATTGCATGATAGCATTAATGTAGTTTTACCAGGACACGGGTTACATTGCATGATGACATTAATGTATTTTTTACCAGGACTCGGGTTACATTGCAAGATAGCATTAATGTAGTTTTACCAGGACACGGGTTACATTGCAAGATGGCATTAATGTAGTTTTACCAGGACACGGGTTACATTACAAGATAGCATTAATGTAGTTTTACCTGGACACGGGTTACATTGTGTGATAGCATTAATGTAGTTTTACCAGGATACGGGTTACATTGCATGATAGCATTAATGTAGTATTACCAGGACACGGGTTGCATTGCATGATGGCATTAATGTAGTTTTACCAGGACACGGGTTACATTGCAAGATAGCATTAATGTAGTTTTACCAGGACACGGGTTACATTGCAAGATGGCATTAATGTGTACGAGTGGATATTCATACGTAGTGGTAGATAAAATGATTAAAGAGTTTAACTTCAACACTACACTATTTTTCGCTCACCTGGAACGTTTTCACTAGTTCGACTAGCGTCTTCAGCAGATGGTGATGCTCTGATGGTATCTTGTCTACGATCGGGATAACCTTCACTCAATCATATGACGTCATCAGTGAAGGTTATCCCGATCGTAGACAAGATACCATCACAGCGTCACCATCTGCTGAAGACGCTAGTCGAACTAGTGAAAACGTTCCAGGTGAGCGAAAAATAGTGTAGAGTTGAAGTTAAACTCTTTAATCACGGCATTAATGTAGTTTTACCAGGACACGGGTTACATTACAAGATAGCATTAATGTAGTTTTACCTGGACACGGGTTACATTGTGTGATAGCATTAATGTAGTTTTACCAGGATACGGGTTACATTGCATGATAGCATTAATGTAGTATTACCAGGACATGGGTTACATTGCAAGATGGCATTAATGTAGTTTTACCAGGACACGGGTTTCATTGCTAGATAGCATCAATGTAGTTTTACCAGGACCCGGGTTATATTGCATGATAGCATTAATGTAGTTTTACCAGGACACGGGTTACATTGTAAGATAGCATCAATGTAGTTTTACCAGGACACGGATTACATTGCAAGATAGCATTAATGTTGTTTTACCTGGACACGGGTTACATTGTAAGATGGCATTAATGTAGTTTTACAGGATCCGGGTTATATTGCAAGATGGCATTAATGTAGTTTTACCAGGATACGGGTTACATTGCAAGATAGCATCAATGTAGTTTTACAAGGACCCGGGTTATATTGCATGATAGCATCAATGTAGTTTTACCAGGACACGGATTACATTGCAAGATAGCATTAATGTTGTTTTACCTGGACACGGGTTACATTGTAAGATGGCATTAATGTAGTTTTACAGGATCCGGGTTATATTGCAAGATGACATTAATGTAGTTTTACCGGGAGACGGGTTACATTGCAAGATAGCATCAATGTAGTTTTACCAGGACCCGGGTTACATTACAAGATGGCATTAATGTAGTTTTACCTGGACACGGGTTACATTGTAAGATGGCATTAATGTAGTTTTACAGGATCCGGGTTATATTGCAAGATGACATTAATGTAGTTTTACCAGGACACGGGTTACATTGCATGATGGCATTTATGTAGTTTTACCGGGAGACGGGTTACATTGCAAGATGACATTAATGTTGTTTTACCGGGAGACGGGTTACATTGCAAGATGACATTAATGTTGTTTTACCGGGAGACGGGTTACATTGCAAGATAGCATCAATGTAGTTTTACCAGGACACGGGTTACATTGCAAGATAGCATCAATGTAGTTTTACCAGGACACGGGTTACATTACAAGATGACATCAATGTAGTTTTACCAGGACACGGGTTACATTGCAAGATGGCATTAATGTACTTTTACCTGGACACGGGTTACATTGCATGATAGCATTAATGTAGTTTTACCAGGACACGGGTTACATTGCAAGATAGCATCAATGTAGTTTTACCAGGACACGGGTTACATTACAAGATGACATCAATGTAGTTTTACCAGGACACGGGTTACATTGCAAGATGGCATTAATGTAGTTTTACCAGGACACGGGTTATATTGCAAGATGGCATTAATGTAGTTTTACCAGGACACGGGTTACATTACAAGATGACATCAATGTAGTTTTACCAGGACACGGGTTACATTGCAAGATGGCATTAATGTAGTTTTACCAGGACACGGGTTACATTACAAGATGACATCAATGTAGTTTTACCAGGACACGGGTTACATTGCATGATAGCATTAATGTAGTTTTACCAGGACACGGGTTACATTGCAAGATAGCATCAATGTAGTTTTACCAGGACACGGGTTACATTACAAGATAGCATCAATGAAGTTTTACCAGGACACGGGTTACATTGCAAGATGGCATTAATGTAGTTTTACCAGGACACGGGTTACATTGCAAGATAGCATCAGTGTAGTTTTACCAGGGCACGGGTTACATTGTATGATAGCATCAATGTAGTTTTACCAGGACACGGGTTACATTGCAAGATGGCATTAATGTAGTTTTACCAGGACACGAGTTACATTGCAAGATGACATTAATGTAGTTTTACCAGGACACGGGTTACATTGCAAGATGGCATTAATGTAGTTTTACCAGGACACGGGTTACATTGCAAGATAGCATCAATGTAGTTTTACCAGGGCACGGGTTACATTGTATGATAGCATCAATGTAGTTTTACCAGGACACGGGTTACATTGCAAGATGGCATTAATGTAGTTTTACCAGGACACGAGTTACATTGCAAGATGACATTAATGTAGTTTTACCAGGACACGGGTTACATTGCAAGATGGCATTAATGTAGTTTTACCAGGACACGGGTTACATTGCAAGATGACATTAATGTAGTTTTACCAGGACATGGGTTACATTGTATGATGGCATTAATGTAGTTTTACCAGGACATGGGTTACATTGTATGATGGCATTAATGTAGTTTTACCAGGACATGGGTTACATTGTATGATGGCATTAATGTAGTTTTACCAGGACATGGGTTACATTGTATGATGGCATTAATGTAGTTTTACCAGGACACGGGTTACATTGCAAGATGGCATTAATGTAGTTTTACCAGGACACGGGTTACATTGTATGATGGCATTAATGTAGTTTTACCAGGACACGGGTTACATTGCAAGATGGCATTAATGTAGTTTTACCAGGACACGGGTTACATTGCAAGATGGCATTAATGTAGTTTTACCAGGACACGGGTTACATTGTAAGATGGCATTAACGTAGTTTTACCAGGACACGGGTTACATTGCAAGATGGCATTAATGTAGTTTTACCAGGACACGGGTTACATTGCAAGATGGCATTAATGTAGTTTTACCAGGACACGGGTTACATTGTAAGATGGCATTAATGTAGTTTTACCAGGACACGGGTTACATTGCAAGATGGCATTAATGTAGTTTTACCAGGACACGGGTTACATTGCAAGATGGCATTAATGTAGTTTTACCAGGACACGGGTTACATTGTAAGATGGCATTAATGTAGTTTTACCAGGACACGGGTTACATTGCAAGATGGCATTAATGTAGTTTTACCAGGACACGGGTTACATTGTAAGATGGCATTAATGTAGTTTTACCAGGACACGGGTTACATTGCAAGATGGCATTAATGTAGTTTTACCGGGACACGGGTTACATTGCAAGATAGCATTAATGTAGTTTTACCAGGACACGGGTTACATTGCAAGATAGCATTAATGTAGTTTTACCAGGACACGGGTTACATTGCAAGATAGCATTAATGTAGTTTTACCGGGACACGGGTTACATTGCAAGATAGCATTAATGTAGTTTTACAGGACACGGGTTACATTGCAAGATGGCATTAATGTAGTCTTACCATGACACGGGTTACATTGCAAGATAGCATTAATGTAGTTTTACAGGACACGGGTTACATTGCAAGATAGCATTAATGTAGTTTCATCAGCATACAGGTAACATTGGGCTATTCCAGTTGAAACCTACACTACCCCTGTGGAAGATTTTGGAAATAGCTTTCACAGGGGGAGTATGTTTTTCAAATGTAATTGGTCAGGGTTAATCATTTTTAAAGCCTGTATTATGGCTTTACCAGTATCTTTCACAACAGGATTGAGTACTTCAAATGGAAGTTACCCAACTGTATGTTTTATTTGAAACTTAAACTACCTCTGTGGATGACCACAGGGGTAGTGTGGATTTTAAATGGAATAGCCCATTGCAAGATAGCGTTAATCTAGTTTTCCAAGACACGGGTAACATTGCAAGATATAGACTAATCCAACGAGCTAAGTCATGGTCAGGAATTGGTCGGCCATTACCGAGTCCCCGCAGCACCAAACTGGTGTTGTGACTGCCCAATTGGGTGGATTAAAGCCGCTTAAAATTCGATGTTAGATTCTTTTGTGTTGTAAACTGTCATCGTTCTTTTGTCTACGTGTTACACGGGTGATAGAATGCAGTTTAAAATACCCTCCAAGGTCGCATCATTTCACATTTTAGGTGGGATGGAGCCATCGATAAACCAGGTTTTTCAAATCGATAAACCTGATTTCTTGATCAAAAAACCAGGTTTCTCGGCCCAGAAACCAAGTTGTTGAAAATACTTTGCTTCTCAAATCGAGAAACTTGGTTTTTCGAATCGAGAAATCAAGCTTATCGATCGAAAAACTTGGTTTATCACCGAAAAAACAGGGTTCTCTATTTCATACGTGCCTTAGACAACTGGTATACCAAACAATCACAAACACCATCTAAAAATAAAACTCATACACACCGCAAATTCTTATTTCAATGAACAAGTTTAATAAACTTTTGAATAAAAGTATGCATGAAAAAGTACATTTCAATCTTTCCTACTCTCTAAATGTAAAAGAGTGAAAAAATGATCTCAAAAAAGAGTGAACTGTGTTTTGTAACTTTAAAACCACTCTAAAAAGAGTGAAAACCACTCTAAAAGAGTGAATTTTAACTATTTCAAGGGTTAAATGAAGGAACAACTCTACAGATTTATTCATTTATTTATTTATTTATTTATTTATTTATTTATTTATTTATAACATTCGACGAAACGCCAGGCAAAACCCAATATTGACCATGTTGACAAACAATAAATTGAAGGGATGCCTATACATGAATAACATCAAAAACAAACAGAGAATAAATAAAAACACAAAGGTGCCAAAACATGCCAAACAGACAAAAGAAGCAAAAGGAAATAGCAGGGGAAATACACAAGGAGGCTAAAAGAGGTGGGATTGGACAGCCTGAAGGGAAGTGGACTTGACAATGGCTTCCGGTAAGTAATTCCAAAGCGAGGGAGCGTATGGGTAGAATGATCGCTTAGAAAGAGTTTGGCGGCAAAAAGGGGGATCAACAGCGCAGGAATTTAGGTGACAAATGTGTTGTCCTTCGTTTAAATCCTTGAACGAGTTGAAATTCACTCTTTTAGAGTGTTTTTCACTCTTTTTGAGTGGTTTTAAAGTTAAAAAAAACCACATTTCACTCTTTTTTTGAGTGGTTTTATAAGTGAATCAGTCTTTTGGGGAGTGAGTTTTAATGTGCCATGAAGGCCTCGATGGTAAATAACATCCAAGCGGAAAACACATTTATTCGTATAGGTCTGTTTTATTTTTTAAAACAAGATAGTTTTCAATTGAGCTGTGCTCTAATTATTTTTTAAAATCAAATTCGAATGGGTTTGTTACAACCAGATCATTATTATACATGGAAAATTTCAAGTTGATCTGTCACGAGTGAATTCATACATTTCAAGTTTTGCTGGTCTTTATCACGGTACTGATTGTGTAAGCACGGTACACAAAATAACTTACATGTATAATGTTTATGTTTGTAATATGACATGGAAATAAATTTGATTTGATTTGATTTTGATTTGGTACCGGTACATTCATGCTGAATTTTAACCAAACTTTTTGAGCAATTTCTTTGATTGAAACTTTGTTTGCCTCCTAGGGTTTTGGATATAAATAGTATCATCCCTTACAGACATTACAGAGAATAAAAGGGCGTAGCTAGTTATTCTTTGAAACCCAACAAACACAAAGTGTTAATGTTTTAAAAACGTTTTAAACAGATTACATTTTTGGGCTTTGGTTATAATAACATTAAATGTTGGATTATAAAGGTCATGAAAATGTTTTGTGTGAAAGCATACTACAAAAATATTTTTTAAATGTTACTAGTAAAATATTTTTTGCAAACATTTGCCAAATATTTTGTCAACGCTTAAATAACACTATGTTAGAATATTTGCAGTCAGTTATCAAAAAATGTTTTTGAATGATATGAAAATGTTTTGTGCCCTTTATACCCTTTATATAACCCAACATTTAAATGTTTTCCGGCAACATTTTATAACCCTTTGCGAATGATGTCAAAATCGTTTTGTGTTTGCTGGGAAATGACATAACTATTGACAACGTAGTTACAAGCTGTTCCAATTAAAATTAAATATTTCCTTTCAATCTTATTTTGGTCTATAAGCTTGTTATTATAATGGTATAATTAGCGGGATAATTAGCTCGAGACACTCTATCTGAAATGCATGTTTACATTTATTATTTGACATTTTCTTACTTGATAATCAAAGTCAACACAAAATGATCAAAGTCGTTAAAGTATAGTAATATTTATATATATATATATATTAGATAATTCGTCATTGTTTGCCTGCGCTGTTTTGACAATGGTAAAGCATTCTTGCGGAGTCCATTATGCCATATTGATGCGATCAAGCCAAATCAGTCGGAACTCAGAAATATTAATTTTGAGATATAGCCAAACAAAGGAAATTTTTACTTTTGTTTCCTGTTGTTTTGGAAACTCTTTAATTGCACATATCTTTGGAACGGGTTGTTCAATTTTAATGGGATTTTCTGCAAAATCCAGCTTTATAAATGCTTTTTACCATTCTTTAGGAAACTGAAAATGTATTATTGCCGAGTTCCGACTGATTTTGCTTGATCGCATCACATATAAGGATACCATAACTTAAGGGTTCGGAATCGGATAGCAACGTTTGCATAGTATTTTTTCTGGGACATGAGAGCACATCAGGCATATCTAATTGCATTCTGAATACGAGGGATTTCTTTCTGATATCAAATAATTTAAATTTTGATTTTAAAATTCGCGATATAGGCCTAATACAAATTTCATGGCAAATTATTAAAAATTGATATTTAACAGTCCTCGTAGTAAACTGAAATGGCCTATGTACTTAAGGGGGTACTATACACCCCTCGATAAATTTGTGTCTATTTTTGCATTTTTCTCAAAAACTAATAACACAGTGGTAGCAAAACTTATGTATATTATAGGGGCAAGGAATCCAATTACTATACTGGAATATCAGTGACCCACGACAAGCGGTTCGTGTTTTATGATAAGAAATATTAAAGGTACCGCTAGGATGTACCTCATACCCTATATAGGATATGAGGTACATCCTAGCGGTACCTTTATATCATATATACTGAACCGCTTGTCACGAGTCACCGAAATTTCAGTGTAGTAATTGGAATCCTTGCCCCAATAATATACATAACTTTTGCTACCAGTGTGTTATTCTTTTTTGAGAAAAATGAAAAAATAGTCACAAATTTATCGCAGGGGTGTAGTACCCTGTGGTAGTACCACCTTAAAGTGTACGGTCGCTGGGAGGAAACGCCGACGATCATTTAAAAATTTCGACCTTTCGTATTGAAGATGATACACATAATTAAAATAATCTAAATTATTTGATATCAGAAGGACATTCCTCGTATTCAGAATGTAATTCGATATGTCTCATGTGCTCTCATGTTCCAGAACAAATACTGTGCAAACGTTGTTATCCGATCCCTTAAGGTGGTACTACACCCCGTGATAAATTTGTCACGACTTTTGCATTTTTCTCAAAAAATAATAACACACTGGTAAGGCCGTATAAAATTAATGTTTTGGTTCTCGTCCAGAGGATTTTCATGAATTGATGAGGGAGGGAGGTGTTTTTTTTATTTTTTTTTTTCCAATGTAAAATTAGCATTGTCAGTAGTTTTCGGTCTTCTCCAACAGTGCTCGAGGAAACGATGAGGCCCTTTTTTTTTTTTTTTTCAAATGTGAGATTCTGAGGGATAAACCCCCTAGAGTACCACAAAAAGACTTGGAAGTGAAGCTTGTTCTCTAATAAACTTATTTATATGTATGAAGATTTCATAAATCATTCCAAAGTCTAAAAAATTGAAAAATCTAAAAAAAAAAAATCTGACAAATCCCAGAAATTGAGGAGGGAGGGACGAGAACCAAAATATTAATTTTACACGGCCTAACAAAAGTTATGTATATTGATTGGGGCAAGGAATCCAGTTACTACACTGGAATTTCAGTGACTCAAAACAAGCGGTATGTTATTTGTGATAAGAAAAGAGGTAGGCATACCGCTAGAATGTAGGCTACCTCATTTACATAACGACCCACTTGTCTTGAATCACTGAAATTTCAGTGAAGTAATTGGATTCCTTGCCCCTATAATATACATAACTTTTGTTACCAGTGTGTATAAGTACGTTATATTTTGAGAAAAATGCAAAATTAGTCACACAAGTATTAATACTAAAGAAATTCAATATAGTATTTAGTATTGATTTATGACTGTAAACTTACGCAATAATAGGCCTACAGATATTGATGTTTATCCCGGAAGTAACACTGCTCCATACCGATGAATAAAATCCCCCGCAAACACAGAACCGGAGGGTTGTTTTCAAAATGTACACAACCACCCCAGCCCCGTCCATGTGGGGGGCCATCCGATATCCAACCACCCCGCTCGCACCCGCAAAACAGGTGACTGCGCGGTCGTCATGGGCGGTTTTCAATCATCAGGCCGATGACAAAATGGCCGTAGGTTAAATAATTGGTTGAATCCGAAGACTCGAAAGTGGGGTTGGGCCGCCGAGAAACTGCGATCCCAGGTACGGGACACTAAGAAGTGTACCCGTACCGAAGTAGACGTTACCTAATAGGCACAGCTATTGGAACTTGAGTCGATGTAGACGGTGAGAATGCCGCGATACGCCACCCGGCCATAGTAGCGATATTTCACAGCACCTCTGTGGTGACACACTGCAGAAAATGTGTGACGTGGACCTGGTGACAAGCCTTTTTATATCCGCAAGAATGCTTCCGTTGTCAAAATATCACAGGCAAACAATGACGAATAATCTAAATATAGAAATTACTTACCTGTTGATTGTCACCAACGGACTTCGATCATTTGTGCTGACTTTGACATTATGATAATATATGTACCATCATAATTACAAGCTATTATACCAAAACAATATTTTAAAATAAATATTTAATTTTAATTGACATCTACGTGACAATGAGCTTGTTTAAACTAAAAAGGGGTTATCATCATCAAGGCTTGATGATGATGTTATAAACTGATGTGACTTTTTCAATTATGTACTGCTGTACATGGGTATATAAAATTATTTATATATTTTCATAGAGCCTATTATCTGGTATTGATTTCCTATGAAACCACACTAGCACTAGGATCCATAACGTGCTCATCTATCAGGGCACAGTTCTTTAACCACAATACATTTGTACATTCATTGAATGACCTTTGAAAATTTGGGCACAAAAACCCATACTCTACTTAAAGAAAAGTGACCGGCCTAATATAATTTATTTGACTCGAATTCTTAAAAACTTAAACGTAATAACATGTCGTCCCTTTCAAACATTCGTGCAAAAAGAACACGTAAATGTTCCTTGTAAATATGATTCCCTATGGATTTACTGACATTTAATACAGCGTGATACTGGTAACCATACAGTGTTTTTATTAATGATAGTCATCATGATCATGTAATAAATTTATATCAAATGAGAGATCCTATTTTTCTCATTAACATATTAGGAGTTCCAAATCGGTGTATTTCCGAAGATTTCATCAAAAAGCTGTTGAATGAGTCTAAAACGTGATATACCACATTCGAGGGCTATTATTAAATTCGATAGTTTTTTTGTTGATTTTTCCGGAAATTACCGATTTGGACCGCCTAATATCAATATGTTAAAGAGAAAAATATGAGCTTTCACCTGAATCAGCATGATGGGGTAAAGTGGGGGATGAGGCTGTCAATGAGGTTACCCACCTTTAAGTAGAGTTTTACAGATTCATGTATTATGTCTAGTGTGTTTTATGTACGGCTTTCGGGTTAAACCACTAGCAGGATATATAATAGGACATCGATGACATTAATAAAGGTGCCAAAATCTGAACTTTGATGATGATTTTTACAATCCTCCGAATGAGCAAATCACTGAATGGGCCTTTAAGATGTCTTTCTTTACATGAAAAATGCATATATTCTGGCTTATTTATTGTAGGGGCTTTGGCAGTGACGGAAGTTCCGAATCAATATCCCTTTAACATGTTTAATTGCACAACGTTTACGTAAGCATGGTAAGACACGATCTTGGTAGTCCTTCAAGGAGGACCACGCTCCATTTAGTACGATAGTCCACGCCGTCAGGCGTGGGTCCTTCTACATTAGACATATCCTTCCCGGAAAGTCGGGGGAAATGTCAAACTGATTAACCACGCCTACTGATTAGCTACTAGTGATATTCAGCCAATCCGATTGACTGAATATCATCAATAGCTGTCAGTAGGTGTGGCTTGCCTACCTGCTACCAGAACACTAGCTTCTAGCTTGGGATTGACACAAGTATTGCGTAACGAAATTGATTATTAATCCTCTTCAGTTGATATGTGTTAATGATATTATAATACTCGGTTTTCTTCTTACCCTCAGTTCACTGACCTGTAGGTTGCACACAATCAATTCCTTTTGTTTGTCATCACTACATTTAATATTGTCCTGGTTAACCACGATTCGTTACTATTTTTGTATAGAGATTGTGCTTGAAATTAGTGATTGGCTACAAACAAAGGATTTGAACCGGTGTCCTTCACCGTAATCATGGGCCAGTGCAGTCCATTTAATCAAATGTTGTAATCAACCTATTTGATCGTAGTGCATTTGTTATGTATGTGAGACGAACTGTCTCGGTAGATTGCACTCATGCTTTTGTTGAATGGATTTGAGTAGTCCGCCATATTTACGGTATATGATACATCATATGCACAACCTCTATTAACTGTGATAGTTGGCCTATTCGTTTAACATGTTTAAGAAAAATATAGAATTGGAGGACACACGCTTCATAAAAACTTTGGGTTTCACTCATAAAAGAAAGAAAGAAAGAAAGAAAGAAGAAACAACGAAAGAAAGAAAGAAAGAAAGAAAGAAAGAAAGAAAGAAAGAAAGAAAGAAGGAAAGAAGGAAAGAAAGAAAGAAAGAAAAAAGGAAGGAAGGAAAGAAAGAAAGAAAGAAAAAAGGAAGGAAGGAAAGAAAGAAAGAACTTGCTGAACTTATTATTTTCAAGAAAAGGAATTAACCTAATGTGTATTCATTAATTATTCGTTAATATATATATTTATTTCTATTCATCAGTATTGGTTTTATTATTCATTTATTTATTTTCTATTCATTTATTGATTTATATATTGCCATTTATCAGGCTTATGGTTGTTATTTATTTTATTCGAATTATTTGTTGATTTATTTATCCATTTATTTATAGAAAGAAAATATTTATTTATTTACATTAAATTTATATTATTTTATTAAATCATCAATTCATTTTTCGATTGATCAATTAAAAGTGGTGAATCCCATGCCCTCGGTTAAAACGAGAGGACCATGTTGTTTTTTAAAGAGTTGAGTGCTGAGTTGATATTAAAATAGTTTAAATCAAAACCCTAAATTCAAATAGTAATCACAGGCCCTTTCATGCCTTCGGGATTAAAGAAATATACTGTAATTTTTCCGTTCCTTTTTTCTTCACATGCATTTGAAATATCAACAGTACTTGCGAGTTGTATCGCCTCTTGTTTTATTTTACTCACTCTATTATTTCCAGTTAGGTGTTAAAGGCTTAATGTACGATTTCCTTCAAATTTTAAATTTGTCATTATATATTCAAAATGCTGAAATAATACCAGTAATAGGCCCTAATTATCGGGAATGGTTTCTGTCCATTTTGAGCGGAAATAACGAGGTAAACACTGCTTGTTATTTTGGCCGTTTAACACGCAGTTCTATAGGAGGACATAAAGTCATAATTCTTGAATTATGACTTTATGTCAAACTTTGCTCTGTTTACATACAAACACAACAAATTTGGCTGATTCCATTCAGGTGGAAGTTGTGACATGTGTATACATTACAAATATGCCAAAAAAATCAGGTTTGAAAAAAAAAAATAACCAAATTCATATTTATATAAGATCGTACATTATGACTTTCAGACTTTAATAAATCAAAGTTCAGTTCCAAATAAACGGTGTGTAGAATTAATGTTCTTTTAGCTTTTTTAATTGTATCACGGTTAGGCCTATCGACAAATGTGACAATTTTAAATAAAAAAGAAAACAAACCTAGAATCATATAAATGACTTTTTGTTAACACTGATTATGCCTACATTATCTCTGCACTGATATAGCAACAAAAAACTTTCATTTAATTCATACTAGCCCGATTTACACTGGTCATGGAAATAGTAGATATCAATGAGCGTGTTTATAGTGGTGTACGGCATTTATCCCAGAACAACGCCAAATATGGATTAAAAGACCTTTGACCTTGGATGTACAACAGCATGTTATGATCTAATGGGAAACTGTGCACATCAACAAACACCATTTCTATCAAAAGGCAACGTCTGATATAATTTGAAACCACATAAATTACTAGAGTTGGTTCTTCTCTTGGATTTGGACCAAGCTTTAGAATATCGAATGTTGCGTTTTGAAATAAAACAAACCAGAAATTTATCACCCATTGTAAAAGATATGACACATGTACCGAATACATGTACATACATTGGCTGACCTTGTGGATTTCCTGGCCCAGCCATGCTATAACCACATAAGGAGATTATACGATTAACCTAGTGCAGCTATTGTCATAGCAGGGTATTATTATGTAATACTCCTGATCCATATTTGGCGTTCTCTTGGACTGTTTATACGGTATCCTTATACGCATATGGGATTAGGATGGAATGTGACTTATCCGTTATCTCGGCTGTTTATAGTGGCAACCAATAGCGCTATTCTGAATCCGAGGTGGTTGAACTCTGCGTGTTCGAGGTCACCGCAATGCAATGTGGGAGGCACAAATATTTTCACAGTTTCAAATAGTTTGCCGTCGCAACGATACCGGCCTATTTTTTAACATTTTTGCTACAGTACTGTACCATATTTGTAGGTGATGTGTTATTACGGTGATAAATTTGAGCTGGGAGAGTTATACAACCATGTTCCACTTCCCTGAATAACGGTATCGTTAATCCCTGTCTGTTTATAGTGGCCGTATACGGAATAAATATACTGCAATATCCATCGATATCGAAGGATATCAGTTCCGTATAATATGTGCGGCAAATAGCGCTATTGGTCTGTTTATAGTGGCGACTAATACCGTATAAGATGTACTTATACTCTAAATACCGGATAATCTGGCTCACTATAAACACGCTCTACTATGCACTGGTAAGCGACCTCAAAAGTTTGTATTGCTTTTATTGCATTATCAAAATCAATCGATTGAGATACCAAGTACTAGAGATGACTTGAGAGTCCCAGTTATGTAATAGATGCGGTTGAATGATGGCCCGAATGGTGGGCGGGGCTATTTTCCATATTTGGATTCATGACGTAACTCATCGAGTGGTTTGGTTTTGGTCACTGTTTATTATAATGAGGGTGCACTGCTGGGGGTAGCGACCCAATGTGTAAGGACCAACGCCTGACGGCGTTGATTATGGTGCTAAATATTCCGTTGGTCCTGTATGGACTAGATCTTGGTGGTGCAATGATAGAATAATGTAAAGCACTGAAATGAATCATAGCTGTTTAAGGTACCGATGACCAGGTTGGAAAGCTACCCTATATTCGAGCTATTCTGTTCACACAAACTTGAATTGTATATTTAGCTTCTGATTTTTCTCGTGCTTCGCGCATCTGTACCATAATACTTAGGGGTGGTGCAATTTTAATCACGTGTACCCCTGGGTGGTAACATATGGGGGGGGGTTGGCAGGCCGAAAAATGGGGAGCAAACCTTTTGGGCAGGTTGATGGGGGAGGGGGTGGACAAGGGATTTTTGGCATGTCAGAAAAGGGGGGGACAAAGGTTTTTGGCACGTCGAGGGAGGGGGGGGGCAAAGATTTTTTGACACGGCCAGGGGGGACGATTTTGGCAGACCATTTTGAGAATTCATCACCCCTAGATCTATACACAGTATTGCACTTCCCCTTATCTGCGATTTACTATACTTCAAAAAATTACCCCGCATGTCAAAATAGAAATATGCGACATTGTTCGTACGGGTTAACGGGACAATTAGTACTAGTAGTGAGTTCCTTGTTCAGCATGTTCAGGGGAATTTCAAGATATTTTTATTGCAATAATTATGTGTACCCCGGGGTGGTGAATTCTCAAAGTGGTCTGCCAAAAATCGCTTGATCCCCGGCCCTTTCGACCTGCCAAACTGCTTGCCCTCCCCCTTTGGCCTGCCAAAAAATCTTTGCCCCCTATAATTCAACACCCCGGGGGTACACTACACATAATGCACCACCCCCGACTCGTAACCTTTCGCACCGTCATCGTGGTTTGCACTAAAGTACTAACACGACATATTTTGCAAATCTTGGTAATTGTGCACTTGAAAACTAACCAATAAAATTATTGGTCGTAAATGGCGTATTAAAGAATATAACATTAGGAAACGAATTTGGAGAAAACCTTCTGTTAATAAAATACTATGCTGAGCCACCAGCCTGGGAGGCTCACGCTCCAGTAATTTCAGATGATTGAGCTCAGTAATACATCAAAGAATGTCTTCCAATTCATTAAAACAAATAGATAATCAGCTTATCGGATTAAAAGCTTAGAGGGAAGGTCTTGCTGCTCAGAGACTGTTTGTAATTATCAGAAGGTTTTCTCCAAATTCTCTAATGATTATACTGTGAGGAAAAATCCACCCATTTATACAGCGTCACCTTAACGTGCATGCTGTAATTCACAATGAAAGGGCGTGAAAACACCGTCTAAAGAGTCCAAATGGTATGCATGTATTAATACACCTTCAAATGATATACATCGGTATACTCTAGTATATAAATAAATATTAATAATATAAATATTTAATATTGCTCCATAGACAATGTGTTGTAATATTCAAATTTCAGAATATTTTTGCTAAACTATTAAATTAATCTGCAAGAAAATTCTTGTACATGAACATTACATGTATGTAGCCAGAGGTTTCCAGTGTTATAAAAATCTCAACTTTTGTTGTTGTTTTTGTTGAGAAAAGTGGGGGTGGGGGGAATGATGCTGTAGATCACGAAATGCCCTTTTAATAAGTTATATTCATCTTTTCGTATGTATTAAATTTACTTCCTCATATTATTTCATTTCATTTTATTCATTTAGAAATAATAATGATCGATGCAATTGGCTTATTATAAAATCATGAATAGTTTTGATTATATTACCTCTGTGAACAACTGCATGGAATATTCTAGAATGTAAAATGACGCGTGTCATCCACACAGACGTAAAAAAGTGACATCTTTTCTTTCAATGGTATGTTGGCAATATACATCCAGTTCATTTACCGTGTCCAGTGTTTTTTGTATATAATTAATTTTTACTGCACTGCAAAGTTCATGAAAACGTTATTGCTAAGGTTGACGTTCAGATGTGCAATAAGCATAATAATGACATAATGTAATCACCGTTATTATAATGTTAATAAAAAAAATCAACATAAACATTCCCTGGAATAATTATGTCAGTAAAAATGAATTGTTTTTCTTCTTCCGCAGCGTTAGGGACCGTTCACAAACACTTGTAGGGGGGGGGGTGATGCAAAAAATATTTCACCGCGAAATTTTTTCGTAAAGCATATAAACTTTCCAGGAAAAATTGTGGTCATTTTTTTCAGGGCCCCCCTTAGGAGGGTCAAAAATTTTCAGGGACCCCTTTTTGCCTCAGGCACCCCCTAACAAGTGTTTGTGAACGACCCCTTAAGGCAATAGGCTTATTTAATTCCGCGGGATTCCAGTTGGTATTGCTTTGTATCCTGCAATATATTTAGGCATTCAACAGAGGAACGTGGAAAATTATCAAAATATTTGCCCAGCAAACACAAAACGTTTAAATGTCGAGTTATATAAAGGGTATAAAGACGTGTTAACATGGTTAATAACATTCAAAAAACATTTTTGCAAACAGAAATGTTATTTATGTGTTTAAAAAATATGTTATTTATGTGTTGAAAAAATATTTTGCAAAAATATTTGCCCAAACTAGTTCACAGTAACGTTTTAAAAACGTTTTCATGACCTTTATATAACTCGACATGTAAATGTTATTAAAACGTTTTAAGAACATGTTTGTGTTTGCTAGGTTGATACTTAAAAAATGTCCGTCTTTCGTTCTTGAACATAAATACAACTAACTGAAGTAAACACCATACGTGTGTTGGAAAGATCTAGAAATGAGTCATTGGCTGGTCATGATCATCGACCTTTTAAATAGCTGATGCAAACAATATCGGAAGCGTTATAATACGTGTCAGAAAAATCTAGAAAACCTCAGCTGAAAGCTATATAAAGACCAGCAGAATCCAACTTTGGTCACCGCTCTCGTTGGTCACCGCTCACGTCGTTCACACCGTCTTTTTTCCCAAAGCTTTCCCGTCGGTTTTCACACCGATGGACCGGGCTGGCAGTAACAAGGTCTATAATGATCATGTCTACTGTTAGTTCCACCACTCTTGTGCACGTTTACACTGCACCCTAACCCTGGTGCGCTGCCTGGTATAAGCTCTGATCGAGGCGAGCTTTCTAGCTAGCCAACCAGGTCGTGTAGCACTCCAGTCTTTTAGCATCTCTCCCTTTTTTGCCTCACCATTTTTTCGGCTCTCCTACTGAAGACTGTGAAATCACATACCGACGGCGCCATCACTTGATTGGTTACTCCAGTTTTGTGCTAGCCGGTGATTGGTCAGAAGTTCGAGGGCCCCCACTTGGCACATGACTGATATGCAGTGAGATTAACTGTCGTTTTGAGCCTGTAATTTATTATCGGTTTGATTTGGTAGTTATTCTAGTTGAAAATCTCATATCGGTTGCGTGCCGCATGTGGAGGCCTATCGATAATTTCATCACTGACCTACAAGGACTACTCCCGGGGACTACCGAAGACTTTGGTGCAACATGGATGGACACATGTCATTTTGAACGAGCCGTTTACTGGACCAGATGATGCCTCTAGGATATGCTAAATTCTAAGAATGATACTTTAATAAGTTCTATGGACTCAAAACAAGACCAGACAAATAAATCATGGCTACAGTAACATAGTTTTTGAAGTGACCGAACTCACAGTTAGGTGCACGGTCTGGTTTTATGCCCGGGTTTATGTTTCCAGTGTGATGTTTTGGACAGATAGTTTGGTGGAAATAACAGGCACTCCTTTAACTATAAGAGTAAGACCCTGGGGTGGGCATTTAAAACACCAGTTATCCGGCCATGCATTCCTACAGTCTGACAAAATGGAAAATCACACTATTTAAGGGGCATACCCAGGAAAAAATAATCAGTCAATGTCTTTACATATCAGGCCAGTCAAAATATGATATCACCCACCATTAATTGAAATAGAATCCATTTCACATGCTTCCATCTCCCAAACAAATATCGAAAATCGCCGAAAATCCAAGTGGTGGAACAGTGGCTAATTTGCATAAATCCAAAATGGCCGCTTATCCACGGTGTGAAATTTCAGAGCTGGTCAAATCTTGTTAAAAACAATACTAATGTATTCCTCTCGTCATAAGAAAAAGTATAGTTTAACATATCTGACGATATTCAGTTCTTGAGTTATGCGAAAAGGTCAAATTCCAGGGGACAAAAATTGAAATATTATCTGATTTTAAAAGAAAAAAAAAATGGTCTCAAATTGCTCCGCTTGCAAACAACATTTCAATAAAAGAATAGCTTGACATATCTCAGATGGTTTGGTACCTTGGTAACATGGCCAAAAAGATCAAAATCCATTGAGCCCAACTGGGGGGTGTCTGAGGGGATGTGCCCCATCATATAAGTGAGAAACCTTTGCAAAATGATGATCTAATTGAAGCCATTTGGTAAACAATTTTGGCAATATTATTGTTTAAAAGATTGGTTTGAAAAGGCCGAACATTTCTGAAACGACAGCACATATGCCCGGCACATATGAAGCCTTTCGTGGACAAGATTTCCCTATTATCATGATTTTATTATTGTAGGACGTTGGTGTGTTGAACTTTAAGTGGCGGGTGTCAAAACCACTTGTTTAGGCCCTTATCCACTACACAGGACGTGTGACACGTGTCTGAAAAAGTGAGAAACTTTTGCAAAATGAAGTCCTAATTGAAGCCATTTGGTGGGCCATTTGGGCACTATTATTGTGTAAAATGTTAGTTTGAAAACCCCAAAAATTCAATTTGCAACATTTTAAATGTGGTCCACTGGTCTACTGACACATGATTGCATGAGACTCACGATTAGTGATATTTTTCGAATTACATGAACAAACAGGGGATTAACTGATAATATGATCCACAATATAAATATTGACCCAGGTCTTACGAGAAGTGTCACCCCGGTGGGGAAATATTTTTAAAATATATTCTTTACTTTCTCCTCTTTCATTTGACACCACTCGGGGGTCATATCTTATTGGAATTTCGAGATATGAAAAGGATCCAAAATAGGATTATTGACCTGGGTCTTATGAGGAATGTCATCCCCGGTGGGGGGAAAACAATTTTGATACATTCTTTACTTCTTTCTTGTTCATTTGACACCACTCAGGGTTCATACCTTCTTGGCATTTTGAGATATGAATTATGAAAAGGACTCAAAATATGAATACTGACCCAGGTTTTATGAGAAGTGTTACCCCTGGTGAGGAAATTATTATTTAAAAAAAAATTATGCACAGTGCAGTGTGCATTTTTTATAATATTATTTATTTTTATTGCTCTGCAAATTCATGATAACGTTATAAAGGTTGGCGTTCATAATGTGATCACCGTTATTTAATTTCAATCAAAATATCTTATTGTAGGCCTATACCCTAGTTATGTGAGTAAAAAAAATAATTGTTTTTCTTCTTCCGCAGCGTTAGGGCTAGGCTATAGGCTTATTTAAGTTTATCCTGTAAAATATATTTAGGCATTTAATTTCACAGAGGAACGTGGAACATTAAACAAAATATTTGCCCAGCAAACACAAAACGTTTTGAATAAAAATGTCGGGTTATAGGGTATAAAGACGTTTTAATAACATTTAAAAAACATTTTTGCAATCTTGATGCAAAACATTCTAAAACAGAATGGTTTTTATGTGTTGAAAAAATATTTTGCAAAAATGTTTGCCCGAAATATTTTACAATAACGTTTTAAAAACGTTTTCATGACATTTGTATTACCCGACATTTAAATGTTATTAAAACGTTTTAAGAACATTAATTTTTTGTTTTCTCTGGGTTGATACTTAAAAATATATTTTTGTCTTGAACGTGAAAATGGTTCAATTGTTGTACACATGCGATAATACGTGTTAGAAAGATCGAGAAATGAGTCATCGGCTGGTCATGATCATCGACCTTTACTCACATAGATGATGCAAATAATATCGGAAGCGTTTGTTAATACGTGTCAGAAAAATCTAGAAAACCTCGGCTGAAAGCTATATAAAGACCAGCAGAAGCCAATTTTGGTTACACCGCTCTCGTCGTTCACACCGTCTTTTTTCCCAAAGCTTTCCCGTCGGTTTTCACACCGATGGACCGGGCTGGCAGTAACAAGGTCTATGATCATGTCTACTGTTAGTTCCAACACTCTTGTGCACGTTCCTAGAACTGCACCATAACCCTGGTGCGCGGCCTGGTATAAGCTTTGATCGAGGCGAGCTTTCTAGCTAGCCAACCAGGTTGTGTAGCACTCCAGGCTTTAGCAACTCACCGTTTTTTGCCTCACCTTTTTTCCGGCTCTCCTACTGAAGACTGTGAAATCACATACCGACGGCGCCATCACTTGATTGGTTACTCCAGTTTTGTGCTAGCCGGTGATTGGTCAGAAGTTCGAGGGCCCCCACTTGGCACATGACTGATATGCAGTGAGATTAACTGTCGTTTTGAGCCTGTAATTTATTATCGGTTTGATTTGGTAGTTATTCTAGTTGAAAATCTCATATCTGTTTCGTGCCGCATGTGGAGGCCTATCGATAATTTCATCACTGACCTACAAGGACTACCGAAGACTTTGGTACACCATGGATGGACACGTCATTTTGACCGAGCAGTTTACTGGACCAGATGATGCCTCTAGGATATGCTAAATTCTAAGAATGATACTTTAATAAGTTCTATGGACTCAAAACAAGACCAGACTAATAAATCAAGGCTACAGTAACATAGTTTTTGAACTGACTGAACCTACAGCTAGATGCACGGTCTGGTTTTATGTTTCCAGTGTGATGTTTTGGACAGAGAGTTTGGTGGAAATAACAGGCACTCCCTTTAACTATAAGAGTAAGACCCTGGGGTGGGCATTTAAACACCAGCTATCCGGCCATGCTTTCCTACAGTCTGACAAAATGGGAAATCACACTATTTAGGGGGCATACCCCCGGAAAAAATAATCAGTAAATGTCTTTACATATCAGGCCAGTCAAACTATGATATCACCCACCACTAATTGAAATAGAATCCATTTCACATGCGTCCATCTCCCAAAAACCATATCAAAAGTCACCGAAAATCCAAGTAGTGAAACAGTGGCTAATTTATGTGTATACCCACACACATAGTCAGTCAGTCAGTCACAACATTTCCCTATTTATTTATTTATTTATTTATTTATTTATTTATTTATTTATTTATTTATTTATTTATTTATTTATTTATTTATTTATTTATTTATTTGTTGAAAAATATTTTGCAAAATGTTTGCCCAAAATATATTACAATAACGTTTTAAAACGTTTTCATGACCTTTATATAACTCGACATTTAAATGTTATTAAAACGTTTTGAATAAAGGTTTTAAGAACATTTTTGTGTTTGCTGGGTTGACACTAAAAAATGTCTGTCTTCCTTTCTTGAACCATACGTATGTTAGAAAGATCTAGAAATGAGTCATCAGTTGGTCATGATCATCGAGCTGATGCAACTAATATCGGAAGCGTTATAGGCTAATACGTGTCAGAAAAATCTAGAAAACCTCAGCTAAAAGCTATATAAAGACAAGCAGAAGCCAACTGTGGTTACACCGCTCCCGTCGTTCACACCGTCTTTTTTCCCAAAGCTTTCCAGTCGGTTTTCACACCGATGGACCGGGCTGGCAGTAACAAGGTCTATGATCATGTCTACTGTTAGTTCCACAACTCTTGTGCACGTTCCTAGGACTGCACCATAACCCTGGTGCGCGGCCTGGTATAAGCTTTGATCGAGGCGAGCTTTCTAGCTAGCCGACCAGGTCGTGTAGCACTCCAGGCTTTTAGCAACTCACCCTTTTTTGCCTCACCCTTTTTCGGCTCTCCTACTGAAGACTGTGAAATCACATACCGACGGCGCCATCACTTGATTGGTTACTCCAGTTTTGTGCTAGCCGGTGATTGGTCAGAAGTTCGAGGGCCCCCACTTGACACATGACTGATATGCATTGAGATTAACTGTCGTTTTGAGCCTGTAATTTATTATCGGTTTGATTTGGTAGTTATTCTAGTTGAAAATCTCATATCTGTTGAGTGCCGCATGTGGAGGCCTATCGATAATTTCATCACTGACCTACAAGGACTACCGAAGACTTTGGTGCACCATGGATGGACCCGTCATTTTGCGAGCAGTTTACTGGACCAGATGATGCCTCTGGATATGCTAAATTCTAAGACTGATACTTTAATAAGTTCTATGGACTCAAAACAAGACCAGACTAATAAATCAAGGCTACAGTAATATATTTTTTGAACTGACTGAACTCACAGCCCGGACTCACAGATACAATCCAGGAAAAAAATAGTTGGCACACTTGCACTAAACAATGGAAATGCGTGCCCTATCAAAATTGGAGAGGCGAGTGAAACATGCATGCAACATAGGGCCTATGTGAAGTACAGACTCCCCCTATATATCTCACCCTTCCCCACTCCCCATCTTTCAATGTTGGAGGGTCTCACGGACCTGTTGACAACATGGCTTGGTCCAATATTGAATTGGGGGCAGGGGAGAGATATACCAAAAGACAGGCAAAGTGTGCCAACCTTTTTTCCTTGATAGTAGGTGCACGGTCTGGTTTCCAGTGTGATGTTTTGGACAGAGAGTTTGGTGGAAATAACAGGCACTCCCTTTAACTATAAGAGTAAGACCCTGGGGTGGGCATTTAAACACCAGCTATCCGGCCATGCTTTCCTACAGTCTGACAAAATGGAAAATCACACTATTTAGGGGGCATACCCCCGGAAAAAATGATCAGTAAATGTGACGTGTCATGTCAAAAGGAGACACTTTTGGGGAAGGTTAGCAATTTTGAGGTTTTTACATATCTTAAATACGGAGATATTTTGCTCCATAACGCCGTTTTCCCCAATGAAATTGGACATTCCTAAGCAAAGATATTGAGTTCGTAAGCTATGGTATTATAAAATTGGAAATGGAGATATCGGCCTTTAAATATTTTATTGACAATGTTGAGAGTAGGAATTACCTTGAAAATGTCTGAAAAAATACAAGATGCCAGTTATATTCCGGTCTGAAACTATCAGACAATAATTTTAACATTACTAACATCACAAATTCGCAACAAATCCAAATTGTGAAAAAATCAACCCCGCGCCCCGGGCAGATTTTTGGCTATTTCTCCATTTACGATCCTGCCCAAAAGTGTCTGATTTAGACATGACACATCACAAATGTCTTTACATATCAGGCCAGTCAAAATATGATATCACCCACCATTAATTGAAATAGAATCCATGTCACATGCGTCCATCTCCCAAAAACCATATCAAAAGTCACCGAAAATCCAAGTAGTGGAACAGTGGCTAATTTGCATAAATCCAAAATGGCCGTTTATGCACGGGGTGAAATTTCAGAGCTGGTCAAATCTAGTTAAAAACCATACCAATGTATTCCTCTCGTCATAAGAAAAAGTATAGTTTAACATATCTGACGATATACAGTTCTTGAGTTATGGAAAAAGGTCAAATGTTAAAATTTGGATTCCAGAGGAAAAAAAAAAAAAATTATTTGATTTTAATTTTTTTAAATGGTCTCAGATATTGCTCCGCTTGCAAACAACATTTCAATAAAAGAATAGCTTGACATATCTCAGGTGGTTTGTTACCGGATACCTTGGTAACATGGCCAAAAAGATCAAAATCCATTGAGCCCTATTGTTGACCTTGACCTAGCCATTTGGTGGACCATTTTAGCAATATTATTGTTTAAAAGTTTGGTTTGAAAAAACCGAACGTTTCTGAAACGACAGCCTTGTGTGATACGACCTAAAACCAGTGATATTTTTCGTATTGCATGAACAAACAGGGGATAACTAATAATATGAAAAGGATCCACAATATAAATATTGACCCAGGTCTTACGAGAGGTGTCACCCCGGTGGGGAAATTATTATTTTTTTATTATATTCTTTACTTCTTTCTCTTTCATTTGACACCACTCGGGGGAATTATTATTTTATAATGCACAGTGCAGTGTGCATTATTTATATTATTAATTTTTATTGCTCTGCACAGTTCATGAAAACGTTATATTGCTAATGTTGACGTTCATAATGTGATCACCGTTATTTATAATTTTAGTCAAAATAATTATGTTATTGTAGGCCTACCCTGGAATAATTATGTGAATAAAAATTACTAGTAATTGTTTTAAAACAGAATGATATTTATGTGTTGAAAAAATATTTGCCAAAATGTGTGCCCAAAATATATTACAATAACGTTTTAAAACGTTTTCATGACCTTTACATAACTCGACATTTAATGTTATTAAAACGTTTTGAATAAAGGTTTTGAAAACGTTTTGTGTTTGCTGGGTTGATACTAAAAATGTCTGTCTTTCTTTCTTGAACCATAAGTATGTTAGAAAGATCTAGAAATGAGTCATCGGCTGGTCATGATCATCGACCTTTTACATAGCTGATGCAAACAATATCGGAAGCGTTATAATACGTGTCAGAAAAATCTAGAAAACCTCAGCTGAAAGCTATATATAAAGACCAGCAGAATCCAACTTTGGTCACACCGCTCTCGTCGTCCACATCGTCTTTTTTCCAAAGCTTACCCGTCGGTTTTCACACCGATGGACCCTCACCGGGCTGGCAGTAACAAGGTCTATACTGATCATGTTTACTGTTTGTTTCACTACTCTTGTGCATGTTCCTAACACTGCACCATAACCCTGGTGCGCGGCCTGGCGCTTTGATCGAGGCCCGGTATCGAGGCGATCGGCGAGTTTTCTAGCTAGCCAACCAGGTCGTGTAGCACTCCTTTTTTCGGCTCTCCTACTGAAGACTGTGAAATCACATACCGACGGCGCCATCACTTTATTGGTTACTTCAGTTTTGTGCTAGCCGGTGATTGGTCAGAAGTTCGAGGGCCCCACTTGGCACATGGCTGATATGCAGTGAGATTAACTGTCGTTTTGAGCCTGTAATTTATTATCGGTTTGATTTGAAAGTTATTCTAGTTTAAAATCTCATATCTGTTGCGTGCCGCCTGTGGAGGCCTATCGATAATTTCATCACTGACCTACAAGGACTACCGAAGACTTTGGTACACCATGGATGGACACGTCATTTTGACCGAGCAGTTTACTGGACCAGATGATGCCTCTAGGATATGCTAAATTCTAAGAATGATACTTTAATAAGTTCTATGGACTCAAAACAAGACCAGACTAATAAATCAAGGCTACAGTAACATAGTTTTTGAACTGACTGAACCTACAGCTAGATGCACGGTCTGGTTTTATGTTTCCAGTGTGATGTTTTGGACAGAGAGTTTGGTGGAAATAACAGGCACTCCCTTTAACTATAAGAGTAAGACCCTGGGGTGGGCATTTAAACACCAGCTATCCGGCCATGCTTTCCTACAGTCTGACAAAATGGAAAATCACACTATTTAGGGGCATACCCCGGAAAAATAATCAGTAAATGTCTTTACATATCGGGCCAGTCAAACTATGATATCACCCACCACTAATTGAAATAGAATCCATTTCACATGCGTCCATCTCCCAAAAATCATATCAAACGTCACCGAAAATCCAAGTAGTGAAACAGTGGCTAATTTATGTGTATACCCACACACATAGTCAGTCAGTCAGTCACAACATTTCCTATTTATTTATTTATTTATTTATTTATTTATTTATTTATTTATTTGTTGAAAAAATATTTTGCAAAAATGTTTGCCCAAAATATATTACAATAACGTTTTAAAACGTTTTCATGACCTTTATATAACTCGACATTTAAATGTTATTAAAACGTTTTGAATAAAGGTTTTAAGAACATTTTGTGTTTGCTGGGTTGACACTAAAAATGTCTGTCTTCCTTTCTTGAACCATACGTATGTTAGAAAGATCTAGAAATGAGTCATCAGTTGGTCATGATCATCGACCTTTACTCACATAGCTGATGCAACTAATATCGGAAGCGTTATAGGCTAATACGTGCCAGAAAAATCTAGAAAACGTCAGCTAAAAGCTATATAAAGACAAGCAGAAGCCAACTTTGGTTACACCGCTCCCGTCGTTCACACCGTCTTTTTTCCCAAAGCTTTCCAGTCGGTTTTCACACCGATGGACCGGGCTGGCAGTAATAAGGTCTATGATCATGTCTACTGTTAGTTCCACAACTCTTGTGCACGTTCCTAGGACTGCACCATAACCCTGGTGCGCGGCCTGGTATAAGCTTTGATCGAGGCGAGCTTTCTAGCTAGCCGACCAGGTCGTGTAGCACTCCAGGCTTTTAGCAACTCACCCTTTTTGCCTCACCCTTTTCGGCTCTCCTACTGAAGACTGTGAAATCACATACCGACGGCGCCATCACTTGATTGGTTACTCCAGTTTTGTGCTAGCCGGTGATTGGTCAGAAGTTCGAGGGCCCCCACTTGGCACATGACTGATATGCAGTGAGATTAACTGTCGTTTTGAGCCTGTAATTTATTATCGGTTTGATTTGGTAGTTATTCTAGTTGAAAATCTCATATCTGTTGAGTGCCGCATGTGGAGGCCTATCGATAATTTCATCACTGACCTACAAGGACTACCGAAGACTTTGGTGCACCATGGATGGACCCGTCATTTTGCGAGCAGTTTACTGGACCAGATGATGCCTCTGGATATGCTAAATTCTAAGACTGATACTTTAATAAGTTCTATGGACTCAAAACAAGACCAGACTAATAAATCAAGGCTACAGTAATATATTTTTTGAACTGACTGAACTCACAGCCCGGACTCACAGCTACAATCCAGGAAAAAAATAGTTGGCACACTTGCACTAAACAATGGAAATGCGTGCCCTATCAAAATTGGAGAGGCGAGTGAAACATGCATGCAACATAGGGCCTATGTGAAGTACAGACTCCCCCTATATATCTCACCCTTCCCCACTCCCCATCTTTCAATGTTGGAGGGTCTCACGGACCTGTTGACAACATGGCTTGGTCCAATATTGAATTGGGGGAGCGGGGGCAGAGATATACCAAAAGACAGGCAAAGTGTGCCAACCTTTTTTTCCTTGATAGTAGGTGCACGGTCTGGTTTCCAGTGTGATGTTTTGGACAGAGAGTTTGGTGGAAATAACAGGCACTCCCTTTAACTATAAGAGTAAGACCCTGGGGTGGGCATTTAAACACCAGCTATCCGGCCATGCTTTCCTACAGTCTGACAAAATGGAAAATCACACTATTTAGGGGGCATGCCCCCGGAAAAAATGATCAGTAAATGTGACGTGTCATGTCAAAAGGAGACACTTTTGGGGAAGGTTAGCAATTTTGAGGTTTTTACATATCTTAAATACGGAGATATTTTGCTCCATAACGCCGTTTTCCCCAATGAAATTGGACATTCCTAAGCAAAGATATTGAGTTCGTAAGCTATGGTATTATAAAATTGGAAATGGAGATATCGGCCTTTAAATATTTTATTGACAATGTTGAGAGTAGGAATTACCTTGAAAAATGTCTGAAAAAATACAAGATGCCAGTTATATTCCGGTCTGAAACTATCAGACAATAATTTTAACATTACTAACATCACAAATTCGCAACAAATCCAAATTGTGAAAAATCAACCCGCGCCCCGGGCAGATTTTTGGCTATTTCTCCATTTACGATCCTGCCCAAAAGTGTCTGATTTAGACATGACACATCACAAATGTCTTTACATATCAGGCCAGTCAAAATATGATATCACCCACCATTAATTGAAATAGAATCCATGTCACATGCGTCCATCTCCCAAAAACCATATCAAAAGTCACCGAAAATCCAAGTAGTGGAACAGTGGCTAATTTGCATAAATCCAAAATGGCCGTTTATGCACGGGGTGAAATTTCAGAGCTGGTCAAATCTAGTTAAAAACCATACCAATGTATTCCTCTCGTCATAAGAAAAAGTATAGTTTAACATATCTGACGATATACAGTTCTTGAGTTATGGAAAAAGGTCAAATGTTAAAATTTGGATTCCTGGGGACAAAAATTGAAAAATTATTTGATTTTAATTTTTTTTAAATTGTCTCAGATATTGCTCCGCTTGCAAACAACATTTCAATAAAAGAATAGCTTGACATATCTCAGGTGGTTTGTTACCGGATAACTTAGTAACATGGCAAAAAAGATCAAAATCCATTGAGCAATATTGTTGACCTTGACCTAGCCATTTGGTGGACCATTTTAGCAATATTATTGTTTAAAAGTTTGGTTTGAAAAAACCGAACGTTTCTGAAACGACAGCCTTGTGTGATACGACCTAAAACCAGTGATATTTTTCGTATTGCATGAACAAACAGGGGATAACTAATAATATGAAAAGGATCCACAATATAAATATTGACCCAGGTCTTACGAGAGGTGTCACCCCGGTGGGGAAATTATTATTTTTTTATTATATTCTTTACTTCTTTCTCTTTCATTTGACACCACTCGGGGGAATTATTATTTTATAATGCACAGTGCAGTGTGCATTTTTATATTATTAATTTTATTGCTCTGCACAGTTCATGAAAACGTTATATTGCTAATGTTGACGTTCATAATGTGATCACCGTTATTTATAATTTTAGTCAAAATAATTATGTTATTGTAGGCCTACCCTGGAATAATTATGTGAATAAAAATTACTAGTAATTGTTTTAAAACAGAATGATATTTATGTGTTGAAAAAATATTTGCCAAAAATGTGTGCCCAAAATATATTACAATAACGTTTTAAAACGTTTTCATGACCTTTACATAACTCGACATTTAATGTTATTAAAACGTTTTGAATAAAGGTTTTAAGAACATTTTGTGTTTGCTGGGTTGATACTAAAAATGTCTGTCTTTCTTTCTTGAACCATAAGTATGTTAGAAAGATCTAGAAATGAGTCATCGGCTGGTCATGATCATCGACCTTTTACATAGCTGATGCAAACAATATCGGAAGCGTTATAATACGTGTCAGAAAAATCTAGAAAACCTCAGCTGAAAGCTATATATAAAGACCAGCAGAATCCAACTTTGGTCACACCGCTCTCGTCGTCCACATCGTCTTTTTCCAAAGCTTACCCGTCGGTTTTCACACCGATGGACCCTCACCGGGCTGGCAGTAACAAGGTCTATACTGATCATGTTTACTGTTTGTTTCACTACTCTTGTGCATGTTCCTAACACTGCACCATAACCCTGGTGCGCGGCCTGGCGCTTTGATCGAGGCCCGGGATCGAGGCGATCGGCGAGTTTTCTAGCTAGCCAACCAGGTCGTGTAGCACTCCTTTTTTCGGCTCTCCTACTGAAGACTGTGAAATCACATACCGACGGCGCCATCACTTGATTGGTTACTCCAGCTTTGTGCTAGCCGGTGATTGGTCAGAAGTTCGAGGGCCCCCACTTGGCACATGGCTGATATGCAGTGAGATTAACTGTCGTTTTGAGCCTGTAATTTATTATCGGTTTGATTTGAAAGTTATTCTAGTTTAAAATCTCATATCTGTTGCGTGCCGCCTGTGGAGGCCTATCGATAATTTCATCACTGACCTACAAGGACTACCGAAGACTTTGGTACACCATGGATGGACACGTCATTTTGACCGAGCAGTTTACTGGACCAGATGATGCCTCTAGGATATGCTAAATTCTAAGAATGATACTTTAATAAGTTCTATGGACTCAAAACAAGACCAGACTAATAAATCAAGGCTACAGTAACATAGTTTTTGAACTGACTGAACCTACAGCTAGATGCACGGTCTGGTTTTATGTTTCCAGTGTGATGTTTTGGACAGAGAGTTTGGTGGAAATAACAGGCACTCCCTTTAACTATAAGAGTAAGACCCTGGGGTGGGCATTTAAACACCAGCTATCCGGCCATGCTTTCCTACAGTCTGACAAAATGGAAAATCACACTATTTAGGGGGCATACCCCGGAAAAAATAATCAGTAAATGTCTTTACATATCAGGCCAGTCAAACTATGATATCACCCACCACTAATTGAAATAGAATCCATTTCACATGCGTCCATCTCCCAAAAATCATATCAAACGTCACCGAAAATCCAAGTAGTGAAACAGTGGCTAATTTATGTGTATACCCACACACATAGTCAGTCAGTCAGTCACAACATTTCCCTATTTATTTATTTATTTATTTATTTATTTATTTATTTATTTATTTGTTGAAAAAATATTTTGCAAAAATGTTTGCCCAAAATATATTACAATAACGTTTTAAAACGTTTTCATGACCTTTATATAACTCGACATTTAAATGTTATTAAAACGTTTTGAATAAAGGTTTTAAGAACATTTTTGTGTTTGCTGGGTTGACACTAAAAAATGTCTGTCTTCCTTTCTTGAACCATACGTATGTTAGAAAGATCTAGAAATGAGTCATCAGTTGGTCATGATCATCGACCTTTACTCACATAGCTGATGCAACTAATATCGGAAGCGTTATAGGCTAATACGTGCCAGAAAAATCTAGAAAACGTCAGCTAAAAGCTATATAAAGACAAGCAGAAGCCAACTTTGGTTACACCGCTCCCGTCGTTCACACCGTCTTTTTTCCCAAAGCTTTCCAGTCGGTTTTCACACCGATGGACCGGGCTGGCAGTAACAAGGTCTATGCTCATGTCTACTGTTAGTTCCACAACTCTTGCACGTTCCTAGGACTGCACCATAACCCTGGTGCGCGGCCTGGTATAAGCTTTGATCGAGGCGAGCTTTCTAGCTAGCCGACCAGGTCGTGTAGCACTCCAGGCTTTTAGCAACTCCCCCTTGTTTGCCTCACCCTTTTTCGGCTCTCCTACTGAAGACTGTGAAATCACATACCGACGGCGCCATCACTTGATTGGTTACTCCAGTTTTGTGCTAGCCGGTGATTGGTCAGAAGTTCGAGGGCCCCCACTTGGCACATGACTGATATGCAGTGAGATTAACTGTCGTTTTGAGCCTGTAATTTATTATCGGTTTGATTTGGTAGTTATTCTAGTTGAAAATCTCATATCTGTTGAGTGCCGCATGTGGAGGCCTATCGATAATTTCATCACTGACCTACAAGGACTACCGAAGACTTTGGTGCACCATGGATGGACCCGTCATTTTGCGAGCAGTTTACTGGACCAGATGATGCCTCTGGATATGCTAAATTCTAAGACTGATACTTTAATAAGTTCTATGGACTCAAAACAAGACCAGACTAATAAATCAAGGCTACAGTAATATATTTTTTTGAACTGACTGAACTCACAGCCCGGACTCACAGCTACAATCCAGGAAAAAAATAGTTGGCACACTTGCACTAAACAATGGAAATGCGTGCCCTATCAAAATTGGAGAGGCGAGTGAAACATGCATGCAACATAGGGCCTATGTGAAGTACAGACTCCCCTATATATCTCACCTTCCCCACTCCCCATCTTTCAATGTTGGAGGGTCTCACGGACCTGTTGACAACATGGCTTGGTCCAATATTGAATTGGGGGAGCGGGGGCAGAGATATACCAAAAGACAGGCAAAGTGTGCCAACCTTTTTTTCCTTGATAGTAGGTGCACGGTCTGGTTTCCAGTGTGATGTTTTGGACAGAGAGTTTGGTGGAAATAACAGGCACTCCCTTTAACTATCCGGCCATGCTTTCCTACAGTCTGACAAAATGGAAAATCACACTATTTAGGGGGCATACCCCCGGAAAAAATGATCAGTAAATGTGACGTGTCATGTCAAAAGGAGACACTTTTGGGCAGGTTAGCAATTTTGAGGTTTTTACATATTTTAAATACGGAGATATTTTGCTCCATAACGCCGTTTTCCCCAATGAAATTGGACATTCCTAAGCAAAGATATTGAGTTCGTAAGCTATGGTATTGTAAAATTGGAAATGGAGATATCGGCCTTTAAAAATTTTATTGACAATGTTGAGAGTAGGAATTACCTTGAAAAATGTCTGAAAAAATACAAGATGCCAGTTATATTCCGGTCTGAAACTATCAGACAATAATTTTAACATTACTAACATCACAAATTCGCAACAAATCCAAATTGTGAAAAAATCAACCCCGCGCCCGGGCAGATTTTTGGCTATTTCTCCATTTACGATCCTGCCCAAAAGTGTCTGATTTAGACATGACACATCACAAATGTCTTTACATATCAGGCCAGTCAAAATATGGTATCACCCACCATTAATTGAAATAGAATCCATGTCACATGCGTCCATCTCCCAAAAACCATATCAAAAGTCACCGAAAATCCAAGTAGTGGAACAGTGGCTAATTTGCATAAATCCAAAATGGCCGTTTATGCACGGGGTGAAATTTCAGAGCTGGTCAAATCTAGCATGTCTAGTTAAAAACCATACCAATGTATTCCTCTCGTCATAAGAAAAAGTATAGTTTAACATATCTGACGATATACAGTTCTTGAGTTATGGAAAAAGGTCAAATGTTAAAATTTGGATTCCAGGGGACAAAAATTGAAAAATTATTTGATTTTAATTTTTTTTTAAATGGTCTCAGATATTGCTCCGCTTGCAAACAACATTTCAATAAAAGAATAGCTTGACATATCTCAGGTGGTTTGTTACCGGATACCTTGGTAACATGGCCAAAAAGATCAAAATCCATTGAGCCCTATTGTTGACCTTGACCTAGCCATTTGGTGGACCATTTTAGCAATATTATTGTTTAAAAGTTTGGTTTGAAAAAAACCGAACGTTTCTGAAACGACAGCCTTGTGTGATACGACCTAAAACCAGTGATATTTTTCGTATTGCATGAACAAACAGGGGATAACTAATAATATGAAAAGGATCCACAATATAAATATTGACCCAGGTCTTACGAGAGGTGTCACCCCGGTGGGGAAAATATTATTTTTTTATTATATTCTTTACTTCTTTCTCTTTCATTTGACACCACTCGGGGAATTATTATTTTATAATGCACAGTGCAGTGTGCATTTTTTATATTATTAATTTTTATTGCTCTGCACAGTTCATGAAAACGTTATATTGCTAATGTTGACGTTCATAATGTGATCACCGTTATTTATAATTTTAGTCAAAATAATTATGTTATTGTAGGCCTACCCTGGAATAATTATGTGAATAAAAATTACTAGTAATTGTTTTAAAACAGAATGATATTTGTGTTGAAAAAATATTTGCCAAAAATGTGTGCCCAAAATATATTACAATAACGTTTTAAAACGTTTTCATGACCTTTACATAACTCGACATTTAATGTTATTAAAACGTTTTGAATAAAGGTTTTAAGAACATTTTTGTGTTTGCTGGGTTGATACTAAAAAATGTCTGTCTTTCTTTCTTGAACCATAAGTATGTTAGAAAGATCTAGAAATGAGTCATCGGCTGGTCATGATCATCGACCTTTTACATAGCTGATGCAAACAATATCGGAAGCGTTATAATACGTGTCAGAAAAATCTAGAAAACCTCAGCTGAAAGCTATATATAAAGACCAGCAGAATCCAACTTTGGTCACACCGCTCTCGTCGTCCACATCGTCTTTTTTCCAAAGCTTACCCGTCGGTTTTCACACCGATGGACCCTCACCGGGCTGGCAGTAACAAGGTCTATACTGATCATGTTTACTGTTTGTTTCACTACTCTTGTGCATGTTCCTAACACTGCACCATAACCCTGGTGCGCGGCCTGGCGCTTTGATCGAGGCCCGGGATGGAGGCGATCGGCGAGTTGTCTAGCTAGCCAACCAGGTCGTGTAGCACTCCTTTTTTCGGCTCTCCTACTGAAGACTGTGAAATCACATACCGACGGCGCCATCACTTGATTGGTTACTCCAGTTTTGTGCTAGCCGGTGATTGGTCAGAAGTTCGAGGGCCCCCACTTGGCACATGGCTGATATGCAGTGAGATTAACTGTCGTTTTGAGCCTGTAATTTATTATCGGTTTGATTTGAAAGTTATTCTAGTTTAAAATCTCATAGGCCTATCTGTTGCGTGCCGCCTGTGGAGGCCTATCGACAATTTCATCACTGACCTACAAGGACTACCGAAGACTTTGGTGCACCATGGATGGACCCGTCATTTTGAACGAGCAGTTTACTGGATGGACCAGATGAGCTCAGATGATGCCTCTAGGATATGCTAAATTCTAAGAATGATACTTAAAAGTTCTATGGACTGAAATGAAAAATTCACATTTTTTTTCAGGGCCCCACTTTCGAACCTAAAATTATTTCCAGCCCCTCCCCTTTTTGGCAATGAAAATTGTACGTCAACCCCATAGAAAATACAGTAAGCCAAAAAATTAAGGTACCAGTTATGTTCACCCCTTGCATATCCTAAACAAAGACAGATATGTCATAATTGGAACCAGCAGCCAATATCTGCATCTTTTAGCTCGAATTTAAGACCTCGTTTGTTGAAATTGTTCAAGAAATAAAGACACGACGATCCAAAAATCCATGGAAGATTCCAATGTAAAAGTTGCAGTTTGCTACATTGCGTGCCCTATTGATTTGCACACAATGCGTTCACGAACAAGAGAACCAGCGCCGTGCTTCCATTGATTACCACGTTAAAATTAGCGTCGTGCTTTCATTGATTAGAACACGAAAGTGCAAGTTTTGATTTCGTTTCTTTATTAGGTTTTAGACCACCGTTTCTTTAATTTTCAACCAATTTCAACAAATGAGGTCTTAAATCAGAGCTAAAGAGTACAGGTATTGGCTGTTTGTTTTAATTTTGACACATTTTCTTTATATAGGATATACAGGGGTGAACACAACTGGTACCTTAATTTTTTGGCTTACTGTAGTGTAAACTCATGTTCTACAGAAAAATTAAGCTGATTTTTTTTAAAGGCCCCAAAGGCGTAGTTCGGGGGGGGATAAATCAGGCCCAATATTTTGTCAGGTGGGATGGTCCATCATTGGTAGTTCACAGCATCTTACGAATGGTAGTGAGCTTTGGCAAAAATTGCATTGCTCAATTCATAGCGAGCGTGTAGAAGAATTAAAATATCACAGATAGGCCTATACTTTTATAGGTGCTGCGGTTCTTGAGTTACGTTGTGAAGAGGGCTGAAACAACAACACTTTTGTAAAACGTACATAACTAATTAACAACAATAAATTAAGCAAGTTTGCAGAGTATACGATTTGTAGAATGAACTTTCGCAAAACATCAAGGTGTTAATTTTCAATACTATATTGATCTAGATAATGAAACTCGATTTTTAGGTTGCTTCGACCAACAATACCTCGTGTAGCCTGTTACATAAAAAAATATTCAATTAATGATACAGATTGTACAAAGTGTTTGGACATACTCAGTAACTAATAGATTTTGAAAACAAGATATGAAGATAAATATAAATTGGTGAAAAAATAAGGGGAGACCAGGCTGGGCCTCGCCTTAGCAAATTTGATAATATAGGCCTATCATGATAAGTGTGAGATCAATCGTGAATCGGTCAAACAAAGAAATAAATTATTTTGTGGTTTTAAATATTACATTTGTATAAGTCATAAAATTTAGAATTAATGATCAGTATACCTGTAACCTACTCATGATGTGCCCGATGAAAGCTGATTTGCAGCAGGGTTCGGTTTTTGCCGGTAAAAACCTGTTTTTGCCGGCAAAGTGGCAACAATTGGCAATAAAACTGTTTTTGCCAGTTTTAAACCGGCAACAATGGCAAAAACTCACATGTAGTCAGTCAAATATTAAAAAGTAACACAGACAGCTCATAAACAATAGGCCCTAAACTGATACCATAAGGTATTATGGTCTCAGGCCCTAACACCCCGGCCTAACACACAACTTTTGATTAATCATACAACACGGTATTTTTTGTCTCGTCAAGTCCTTAAAATGAAAAAGTTTTTAATTTGATATGCCACATTACAATTAAATGCACTAGTGAGCAATGAAAACCCACTGTGTTTAATTTCTTACTTATAATTACCAAATCTGGCCTTGTTAGGCCTACACTCAGGAAATTATCTATTTTTGTAACTTAAATAATTTGTTTTGAGATGACTATTTGTCACTTTTTAATTTTTGCCATTTTTGCTGCCAAAAACTGTTTTTGCCAAGAGGTTAAAACCGCGTTTTTTTCACCTGCGGCAAAAACCTGCGAACCCTGAGTTGCAGTTTTTTTCTGCAACATCACCATGCGACATGTCCTATACAACTGGCATGGAGCTTGTCCTTTTTTAAGGACTCTTCTTGTTGAAGGCATGTACTGTTTTAAAGGTCAAAACCAGGTCAAAACGATGTAAACAAAAACGTACACAGAATGGACAGTAAGATGCCTCAAAATAACGCCGAATATGGTGGTGTTGAGTATTGGGATGATCGTTATGAATCAGAGGAGAGTTATGACTGGTTAGCGAGTGTCAAATTTACTGATCTTATTATGCAATATCTGAAGACATCTCATCGAATTCTTATACTCGGTTAGTACATGGTTTAGTAAGCTTAGAATTACAACAAGTTACATACTATTACTATAGCTAGGTATGAGAGGGAAACGTCAGTTAACACATTTGCTAGTCAGCCAAAATGGCCTAAACCGGCAATACAAATTTACATTGAAATTTAAAAGAACCGCTTGCTCAAGGAAACCTACGGCTACATAAATATGTTGTCTATTCTATACTTCACTTGACCCAAATATATTCATGATTTTTTTTGGTGATGAGAGACTCGCACATGGAATTTCAGAGGGATTTTGATAGCAGTTCCATTAAAAAAAGCTGCTATCGTCATAAGATCTAGAAACACCCCCGAAATGCTTTTTTTTGGGGAATTTTGCTAGCTGAATCTTTTTGATGAAAGTCAATCTTTGACTAGATGTAACTTTGCTACGGAAAGTGCTATGACAAAAAGGTTTTCAGTGTTGGCTTTCTTTACTCAAGGGCTTTAATTTGATATATAAAATGATGCAGTTTGATGGCAAATTTGAATTCACCTGGCATACCTACATTATAACATACTACATAGTAGATACATAAGGGACTCAATTATATTTCACCGTTGTTCATCACCGTTTAACAACGATGCATCTGCATCGTCTACTTCGTGAGGGCAGGTTAGCTGCCCTAGCGAACTAAACCCCGGGAGTAAACCCCGCAGATGCGCCGGATGCGAGTTCTTAAACGGTGATGAACAACGGTGATGAACAATGGTGAAACATGATTTGATTGAATCCCTTTCAACAATGAAACAAGCTAAAGACCGTATAATTCAAAGGATTATTTCATGAGGAATGTCAATTAATCATTGCCACTCAGCCTTACAAAAAGATCGGCGGTGATTTCAGCAATAAAACTACAGAATAAAGTGGCATTGTTTAGCCGCCAGCTCTAAAAGATACAGAATTCAACTTGTAAGTGTGTAGGCATGACGA
The DNA here is from genome assembly GCF_039555335.1 of Amphiura filiformis. Lineage (NCBI taxonomy): Eukaryota > Metazoa > Echinodermata > Ophiuroidea > Amphilepidida > Amphiuridae > Amphiura > Amphiura filiformis. The sequence continues at coordinate 1,349,508 of NW_027305494.1, forward strand.
ATTTACGCGCTCACACATATTCGCGTAGACGCTATTGTATAAGTGTACGTGGATTCATCACGGATTAACAATGGTTGACTCCTGTACAAAGGTACCGGTATAGGAAGAGTTGTTGAAAGACATAGTAGAACCGTCTCACCGGGGTGATATTAGTTTTATTGATAAACATTTGCAAAGGGACTACATAGTCAGAGGCAAGGTTCATATTGATCGGATAATAAGTATTTATTTAGACAATAATAGCTATTTTGAGGCAATTATGGGAAATTGGATGGTTTTGTTTTGGGCCGAGGTATTTTTCTGAGGGCGTGGTAAGTGCCGACAACAAGAGATACCAATCACAAAAGCGGGTTTGGTTTTGGGCCTCGGGAAATAAATACCTCGGCCCAAAACAAAACACTCCAATTTCACACAATGACCTCAAAATAGATGGTACCGTACATAGTTATTATTGTCTAATTAGTGACCATGCAATAAGTGTGCGGTCAGGCAATCAATTTCTTTTGATTGGATCACAGGCTTTGCGTATATACATGAGGTTATGAATACAGTAGTATTTACAAATGTATAAGTAATAGAGTTAGTACGTATTATTGTGCTGGGATATTTGGTCAATACAATCTGTAAATAAGGGAGTGTTCAGAAATACTTTGGTGGGGGGGGCTGGAAAAATTTTTTTTTCATGTAGAAATTTTTTAACACCCCTCTTCAAAACCCAAAACTTTGACCCCCCCTCTTAATGGACCTAAAACTTTTTGACCCCCCTCATATAGGTTCAAAACTATTTTGACCTCCCCCATCATAATGTACCATTCTACTAATTCAATTCTACTACCATTCAAATGGCATTAATGATACTAAAATTTGTATTCAAGTGCAATGAAATTGGACCCATGTCATTGATATAAAATATGTGGAATTTTGGAAATGTTTTAAAGTAGCACGCTAAAAGGGGATTAAATACGTGCGAAGCGCGCAAAATGTTGTACTTTGGGAGCTAAAATGGCCAAATTTGGTCAGAAACACACATACAGGCGTCAACAATGGGGGGATGATTGTATGGGCCACCCCCCCGCCTACATGTATGTTTACTGGGACTTTTTGTTGCGGCGCAGCGCGCAAAAACAAGACTATTTTAGCCCAAAATACAGGGCGTAGCCAGTTTTCTTGGTCGGGGGTGAATAAAATTTCGGGGCACAGACGAAAAAAGAAATTGCAGTTGCAAATACATATACCGGTTTTGTTTTTTAGAGAGACTGTACATGTATTTGAGCTTCCAAAAAGGCTTTATTGGGACAAAACGCGTGCAAAAATTGTGTATTTCGCCCATGATGGGATGAAAATGATGTTATTGTGACAATGTGCGCACACAGCGTGCAAACATTTTGTATTTTATTTTGGCCCATGATCGGGTTGAATTTATATGGAAAAGGGTCTCCTTGCTCCTTTTCTTTGCCCTCCAGATTTTCTCTTTCATTTTTTGTCAGAGGGCACTTTTCTCTTTCATTTTTTGTCAGGGGCCCGTCCGCCCTGTCTACACTACTGCCGAAATGGTGTGTTTTGCTATTAAATTGATGGCCAGTTCGCGTGATCGCGAAGCGCAAAATTGTGCAATTTTACCCTATTTGGGCCCAAAACATGGTGCTTTTCGATGTGCTAAAAAAGTTGCACATGGCAATTGAATTATTGCTTTATTTTTTCTTCTTTAAGGATTTTTAGGGGATGTCCCCCATGGAAAAAATTAAGGGGGGGGGGGGGACGTGTACCCCGGTTTTCTAAGCTTCCTCCGCCAACATGATTTTTTATATCAGTGATAATAAATTAATAATTTGTACTACATGAAACATTATTGTAAACATTGTCAACACTAAAGAAGAGCAAAGATATTGCAGCTTTTAGTGATTTAAACAGCTTTACCAGAAAGAACTGACACAAAGCTCAAAATTAAGTTGTGACAATTTTTAACACTGGATCGAATGTACTTTTGTTCTGCTTTAATATGGGAACATTTGTGCGCACAGTGCGCGAAAATTTTTTACACCCCCCCTCTATGTGCCGAAAAACTTTTTAACCCCTCCTGTTCATACACCCAAAACTTTTTTAAATCCCCCTATTCAGAACTCATAAAATTTTATGACCCCTACATATTTTCCAGCCCCCCACCAGAGTATTTCTGAACACTCCCTAAATTTAAAAGTGTGCAAACAGAGGTCCTCAAAAGTAAAGGTAATTTGAAATTCAAATTGTAAATTGCTCCGATTGACTAAAAGTTGCGGAAATAACTGAGGATGGGAATAGAAATCAACAATTTGCACAAAACTTTTTGTGTACTTATTTTCGAGTTCCAAGTCAAATTTTTGAGTTTGAATTCAATTCAGGTATTGCTTTTACAGTAAAACCTCATTATAACGAAATCTGATACAAGAAAAACCCTGTTATAAAGAAGTATTTTTCCAGAACCAAGATACAAAATTCTTTTGTTATTTATTGTTTTTACAACCTTGATATAACGAAATTTGGATATAAAGAACTAATTTCTTTGTCCCTGACAACTTCGTTATAATGAGTTTCCACTGTATAATATTGGTGGTAACAAAATTTAATACTTGTACTCAAAATTTTTATTTTATCCTAGGTTGTGGCAATAGCAAGATGGGTGAAGAGTTGTACAACAAAGGTTACGTACACATCACAAATATAGACTACTCACAGGTGTGCATCAACAAAATGGTTGCCAAACATAAACACTGCCCTCACATGACATGGGAGTTTATGGACATGCGCAATTTGGATTATGCAAATGAGATGTTTGATGTTGTGTTGGAAAAAGCTACCCTGGATGTCTTAATGGTGGAAGAAAAACACCCGCATAATTTATCACAGGAATGCTTGGACAACATGGACAAAGTTCTATCAGAGGTATGAACCTTTTTCTCAGGCTGAGTTCACATGAGTATACTGTATATGGTATACAATAATTAAAAAATATGCTCATTCGATCAGGCTGAGTTCACATAGTATACTCCTATGTAAACTCAGCCTGATCGAATGAGTGTATACTATAGCGAATACCGTATGCAATGCATTATATTCCTACATGTATGCGAACTCATCAGCCTAATGAAAGATAATATTGGATGAAAAGAAAAAGTACATTCATGAGAATCATTCATATTTTTTAGCAGTTTCTAGCTGTTTCAGGCTTTTAAAGTGGTACTTAGTGGCATATCTGCTATACTGTTTTAGTTACCCCAGCTACACGTGTATGCTGATATGCTCTCTATTCACCATCGAAGTGGTTACGTAATTATATTGGTTACCGGATCACACTATTTTGGTATGCCTTCGAGTGTCATATACTTTGTGTGGTGATTGTTTCGACCATGGTTCAATACTCAGGCGTGTGATTTAATTGACATGGTAACATTGCGGAACTTTGCTGGCAAATAAGGGTCGATCCTTCATGTAATTATTTTGTGTAATCTAATCCTAACTCTAACCCTAATCCTAATCACAACCCTAATCCTAACCCTAAACTAACCCTAACCTTAACCCTAATTTCGTGTAAAATTACATGAAGGAATATAAGCCTTCTATGAAACATGTATAACACTGCCCAGTGGGGCATCACAGTTTTTAGATGAGTTCAGTTCTTGTTCTGAACTTACATCATTGTGAGATGAGTTGAAATTTCAAAAAGTGGCTATGAAGGAGACTACATTCCACTACCCCTGCATAGAAAATTCTTATAAAATTCATATTATTTCCTATTCATTTTGCAGGTTTCCAGAGTCTTATCTCCAGAAGGCATCTTCATCTCTTTCACATTTGCACAGCCTTACTTTAGAAAACCTCTGTATGCAAGGTCAAAGTTCAACTGGTCTGTAAATCACAGGACATTTGGTGAAACGTTCCATTATTTTTTATACATCATGCAGAAAGGGCAAAGTTTGAGCCAAGAGGACTTGGCAAAAGAAAAATTGCGGACTAGTGAACCACAGGAGAATGACAATTTGCAACGTAACTTTGGTGATGTTAACGAACTACCTGAAGATGAAAACTATTTGCTAAATATTGATTTATGATAGTGGTTAGATCAGGGTTCAAAATATACGGGGGCCCAAAGGTGATGGAGATGTTCAGCCTTACGACATATGTGTATGGGAGTACCTAAGTGCATTTCAGTCTCAGATACTGAAATTGAAATTTTAGCTTTTATGATGTTTTATATACCGGTAGTGAAAGTAGTAAAACATTCATATTTTTTTTAAAGAAAATGGCTAATTTTATTTTTAAAATGGAGTCAAATCACTACTTAGCAGGATATGTGCAATTTTCTCTCTTTTCAGACAAATTTTCTGTTTAATTATGCTTACTTCAAACTACAGATTTGATTTCCACATGCAAGCATAAGATCAGTTGCTTTGACTAGTGATTTGACCAACCAGATGCCTTAAATGTCATACAAACTCAGATTTTGGCAGGCATGAAAACAAGGTAAACCAGAAAAACCAAATATCAAAAAAGTGAATTATTTTACTTTTTGCCCGGGGCACTAAACTTTAAAGGGACCAGAGAAAACATTTTTGAATAACATTTTGTGCCAAAAATATTTTCAATTTAAAAAATGTTTGCATGACCTTCATATAGCATTGTGTATAGCCTGTCATTATAAGGGAATTTCGTGATCCACAGCATCATCCCCTCACTTTCCTCAAAAAAAATTTCTTGCAGATTAATTCATTTCTAAGCAAAAATATCGTGAAATTTGAATTTTGTTCTGGTATTCCAGAATGAAATTACAACACATTGTCAATGGAGCAGTGTAATACACATAATCATGCATATCACGTTAACACAAAATCGGAATCAACTGAAATTATGGGAATAAGTTTTTTTGTGGATATCTACTGACAAATTTCATAAAAAGAGAATGCTAGGATCACAAAATACTCCTTTAAATGAACAAAACCAAAACATGTTTATAACATTTTAAAAACATTGCCTTTGTTGGAATATAACAAAAGTTACACAGTGAAAGTTGTGTAATATATGGCCAATTGAAATGAAATACGATAATAATACAAAACTCTCTGTAGTTTCTGTTTGACTAGCACAATGTAGACTTGTATTATATTCGTATCATAATCAGATACCGTATTATACTGAGTCGCAAATTGTGCAATCTGTAGAAACACATTGCCAATAAAATAATTTTGTTCATAGCTAACCAAAGACTTGTACAAAGATTAGTATAGACTAAGGTACTGATATTATAATAATATGAACACTTAAAAAAAAGTAAGTTCCCCTTTCTATTTGGCATGATATCTGTAAAACTAATAATTCAATTAAAATGGGTCTTGGTAGTGGATCACATCACACTAACTGAGAATTAATTGTTGGTACAATGTTCTTGATGTGTGTGCCAAAATCAATTTCAATCAAAAAATTTGCTTTGAAGATATAATTCCAAATTGAAAGGGGAACTTACCTTTTTTGAAGGAAGAGCATGTAGAAACATTGTTTACATTTCAGTTTTGAAATGGTATTAATTTTCATTCGCAATGAAACAGAAATTCACCAACAAATTGCTTTCAAGTTTCGTATGAAGAAATTAACCTAGTACCTGATCTGATCTTAACACGAAAATGATGAAATCAATACCCAACCAAAGAAGTTGGTATTCAGGTAGCTATAATGAGAGTGTCATTTGAATACCATGTACACCATGGAAACAGTCAATGCAACCACTAATGGCTCTATCAATTTTCCCATGAGTGTGAATTACTGGGAGCAAATTTTTACAGCCATCCTTACTTTGCTTATCTCCGTAACTGGTATCATTGGGAACACACTAATTATTTTAGCAGTGGCCTTCTGCCAGAAACTACAAACCTCTACAAATGCTTTTGTGACAAGTTTAGCAGTGGCTGACTTGTTGACATCCATATTCCTGATCTGGTTTTCTGTTAGCATTCTTGGTCATAATGAATGGCCTATTCCTAATGCTATATGGTTGTGCGATATAACGGGGTTTACAATATACGCTTGTAGAGGTACGAGTCTGTACACTCTCGCAGCCATTGCAGTCAATCGTCTTATCCTGATCACCAAATCATACACGTATAGTAAGATATTCACTTCATGGAAGCTTGTCATGTTAATCGCAATTCCTTGGATCATACCATGGGTGGCTTTCATCATTCTCATACTGGCAGGAGTGGGTCAGTTTGGTTATGACATTGGTGACCTGTCGTGCTCTGCTATAGGGTCCGCCTACCTTCCTGATATAATGGCAATTTGCATTGCAGCCATTGGATTCCCTGTTCCATTGTCCTTGGTGGTCTTCAGCTACACCGGGATATATCTGTACTTGAGGAGACACTTCCATGCTAAGAAGAGTACTATACAGATTCCATCGTCTCACGGAACAGATGACACTGGATCCAATGCACTGGATCTTGACGCGAAGGACAAACAGCTGCAGGTATCAACACCAGATTTATCCGACAACGCTAATATGAACCAAACCAAACGCTATAGACAAATATCCCGAGACCAAATCAAGATCACCAAGAATCTCTTCTTGATAGTGTGCTCTGTATATGTCTGTTTTCTACCTTATTTCATATGTCTCTTGTTAATTCAGAAGTCTTATATACGTGTACATTTCTATGCTCGCATAGTAACATTTGCTAATAGTGCGATAAATTTTGCGATCCATACCAGTAAGCATCCAGATTTTAACATGGTGATAAGAAATATGGTGCGGGGCTCATATTCGAACATCCCTCAACCGTCTCGACTTTTAAGGTTTCTCTTGTCAAAGTGGAAGTAACAACTGAAACACCAAATTTGAACTTTATGTAATTTAGCATACCAAGCCAGGACACCAAGGCTATATAAATCCATGTACAGTTAAGATTAAAAAAAAATGGAACAAACTAAACAGATGGATGAACTCTACAAACAAAACAATTTCATTACAAAGTCCCTTCCCCCACCACCATTGATATATCAATAGCCACTTTTCTAGGCCAATTTTGGGATATATGGATGGGTACTATTTCCACAATTTCTTGGGAAAATAGCAGAATTTTGCCTCATTGTAGCCAAAATTGTCAAAAATTCAAGAAAAGTTTTAAATCTCAGCCAATTTATATAGATAGTTCTACGTTCAGATATTCAGCAGTAGATCCCTATCCAAACCAAACTTTACCCCAGATACAAAGCTTATAACTTCTACCTGACTATGCGAAATGAAACTGAATGACTGTTGTTTTAAGATGCAAGATATGTATGGTCATCAGCATTTTTATTAGTACCCATCCTCCCTAATGAAACAAATTGCCTATTAAAGCCATATTATAACATTTGCTGAGGATTTTAAATTCTGGTTTTTACACGATTGTAATGTACTTTAGTCAATAAAGATGTTCTGCAAAATTAAATCAAGACTTTTGTGCTGTAGTTTTGTCAAAATCCAAGATTTTGAATAAAACAATGGAACCGGCGTTTTATTATTACGATGGAAATATTAGTCGAACACGTATGCACAGTACGTACACAGCGTGTGGGATACACATACACACACCCCGAGGATCGTACCGTATTACAACCGCGGGAGTAACATGCATGGGCGCTAGTAGTAAATTCCAATTTTCTCTGCTTGACCTCACTTGTTCGGCTCAAAATTAAAAGGGGACATATCTGACAGTAAAAGCTAACATTTAATGGAAAATAAATACTAATCTACTTTTACAGAAATGTTATAATATGGCTTTAAGGGATGGGGTATGAAACGTTTGGACAGTATTTATTGTGGGACATTAGAGCACATCAGACATATCAATTGCATTCTGAATACGAAGAATGTCCTTCTGATATCAAATAATTTTGATTTTTGAAATTGCAATGTAATACACATTTTATGGCAAATGATTAAAATTGATATTTTTGATATTTAACAGTACTCGGTAAACTTTATAAATCTGATGATTTATACTTAAAGTGTATGTAAGTGGGATGAAAAGCCGACGATCAATTGAAAATGTTGACCTTTCAGTATTTTAGATATGGATTTTTTTCCCAAAACACCAAAAAAATTAGGTCTTTTTGGGAAAAAAATCCATATCTTCAATATGAAAGATCAAAATTTTCAATTGATCGTCGGCTTTTCCTCCCAGTTACATACACTTTAAGAATATATCATTAGATTTATATAATTTACTTCGAGGACTGTTATATATCAAAATGTGAAACATATCAAATATTTATAATTTGTCATAAAATTTGTATTATATCGTGAATTTCAAAAAATGAAAATTATTTGATATCAGAAAGACATTCTTCGTATTCAGAATGCAATTCGATATGGCTGATGTGCCCCGTGTCCCACAAAAATACTGTCGAAACGCTTCATTCCAGATCCCTTAAGTAGGACTTCATCTATTATCTGTTGATTATGATTTATAGGTTAATAAATGCGTATTACTTGTTGGGAGAGAAATTGGACAAAATAATGCACGCGCGCTGATGTTGATGCGTCTAATCCACGAGCCCCGATGCGTCTAATACACTGCGCGTAGTACGCGGAGTGCAATTAGACACAATCAATGCATGGTTTGGATTTTTCTAACGCTTGCTCTGATTGGTTCTCGCTATCGAAGAGTGTATGAAATACCTATAATCTCTTATGCTACTATTCCAAATCTCCTTTGTTCTAGCTGGATAGGTGCACATTATATTGGCTATGCAAAACAAATAAGTGACCGTTCACAAACACTGGTTAGGGGGCCTGATGCAAAAGGGGCACTGAAAATTTTGATCCTCCTAGGGGGGGGGCATGAAAAAATGACCACAAATTTTACTGGGAAAATTGAGTTTATATGCTTTTCTATGGGGTTGACCATAATTTTCATGTAAAAAAAGGGGGGGGGGCCTGACATTTTTGAGGTCTGTAAAGGGGGGGCCCCAAAAACATTTTTGTGATGAAATTGTTTTGCATCAGCCCCCCAACAAGTGTTTGTGAACGGTCCCTAACTGGTTCACATTAACTTCGCAAGTACCCTTCTTTAATTTGAAGGCACATACATGGTAGCTGTAATCACATTATAACAGACGAATACAAACCAAAAGCAGATGGTTATCATGTATGGATGAATGGAGAAGATATATAAGTAAAATTTGTAGTAAAATAATTTTTTATCGATATTGAGTGGCCAATATAGATATTTTTAAAAATCGACGGTCCTTAGAAAGTGCTGCTACAGACTCTGAGTATTCCATGTAGAATATTTGATGTAACATTTCTATGTTATTTAATCTAGTCCCATTCTATTTCCAGTGATGTTTATGTTGTTACAAAAGTTTGATGACGTAAAATCGATAATATGTTACATAAAATATCTGGTAGAATTATCTTACGTCATCAAACATTCGTTAGAACTTAAACATGCTGGAAATAGAATGGGAATATGTATAAATAACATAGATAATGTTACATCAAATATTTTATGTCGAATAAAAAGTCTGTAGGGTCACTGAAGGTACAAGCTAGCGTAGACTGATGAGTTTCACTTTCTTGTATGAAATCTGTATTGAAACAGTTTTGATAATTAAATGTAGGTGACTCCATGCACATACCGTATCCCAGAAAGAAAGTGTAATACAGTTGAACCTCTTTAACATGAAATCTATGGGGACACAGGTTTCAGTTTGTGTATTAAGATTTTGTATTATTATAGGTACTTTTAACTTACAAAAAGCAATGCCAGAAACTTCACTTTCAAAATCACTTTGCGTTATTAGGTTTTGTTGTGATGAGGTTCCACTGTATTGCTTTAACAAAAGTGTACATTGTATGTCCATTGGACACACAGACTACAATCATTATGAAAATGTTTAAAACTACAGTCTTTGTTAATGTTGCTTGTAAGTATTTTTAGTCCACTGTAAATATATGACTACTAGCAGTGACATACCGATCAAGGCGAACAAAAGGCGATCAAAACAGGGACAAAATTGACCACAATTTGTGCACAGCTTCCTTTAGGTTTGTCCCGGTAATTTCATTTTGGTAGCGGGTCTGTGGGATGATTTCGCAATTCCCCCCCAGACATTTTGCCTGGTATGCCACTGATAGTTGTAAAGCTATCAATATAAAGTAAAATAAATATTTAAAATGTTCATCTGGACTTACTATTTAAGTTGGCTACAGTATCACGTTTCATCCCAGACGCATCTTCAGGCCTATAAATCAGTTGGGGCTAAAATGTTGACCTGTGACCCAGCTGGAGTGATGTCAGTAGACGCCAGCCCATTAGGCCTGAAGATGCGTCTTGTATGAGAAGACTCTGGAGAAGTGATACTGTAGCCAAATAAGTCCAGATTAACAGTTTAAGTATTTTACTTTATCTATCTACACTGTACCTAGATGATTTAGAATATTCACGAATAATTATATAGTAAACAAGAAAACAAATCATGGCTATAACTTATTTTACAATATTTTCAAATTCTACCAAAACCAGCCATCCCTTGCCACCTCTGCTTGCTATGACACAAATTTTACCCAAAGGAGACTACACTAAACTGAAAAGTTCAGATGCAAACACCGATATCCATTTTTCTCAGTAAGTAATAACTGGTCAAATATAAAGCACATAATAAGAAAATATGTGCTATTTTTAATCATAGATTCAGTTTACTTGAAACTTTTGGAATAACCCTGCGAGAAAGTATATATAACCCTAACCCACCCTAATTATAACCCTAACACTAATCCTAACCCACCCTAATTATAATCATAACCTACCCTAAAATACAGGGTGTGCAGTACCAGAATTGTACCAAACTTTTAAAGTGGGGAATCAATTTACAGCATGAATTTTGCAGCAGATTTTGGTGGCCTGAGCCCCGAACTCAAACAATTTGAAAATGGCTTTTATCGTCTTTTGCATCTGAACTCTGAACAGAATTACACAATGTAGATACAATGAGTACAATACATACATGCACAAGCTCTAAAACATTTTACATTTATTGGTATAATCAAAGACAGAATTAAAAAGACTAGTTTAAGCGTCTGACATATCATCTGTCAATTAAACTCTGGCACGGTTTGTTTACTAGTGTTGTGATGACTTGAGAATCTAAACGCGGCGGTAAAAAAGTGCAACTTATGTTCACAATGCCTAGAAAGGTTGCTTTTTACCTTGTAAAGTACCGTAATTTTCTGTGATTCCCTTTTATCCGATCGACACCAGATGAATCAACCTTTTTTATGCTATTAATTAACCAATCAAGGGTCATGGTGAGTTTGATTGACTGTGACATCAGATGCAAACTAGTCTTTTTAATTTTGTCTCGGATTATGAGAATATTTTTCCTTCAGGAATGTAAATTCAGTCCTCTTTTCTAGTGTTTGTTGCTCTGTAGTGTATGGACTTTTTTAGGGGCCTTGGGTTCCCAAACTGTGCTTCATAGCTGAGTAACTTTGCAATTGCATAAATAGAACTAATGATTGACATTAGGTCGCAAGGTATGGTACTCAAGAAATGGGGTATGGCCCAAAAAAGTTAAAATCAAAACTTCTTATGACTCCTATTTGAGATATAATATACCTACATGTAGGCCTGTATATTGTTTCTATATATAGGTATAGGTGATCAGATTCTCATAGAATCAATGTCGTAACACTACAACTGTTAGTTTCGGTATCGCCCTTTTTTCCTTTCTGCAATATTGTTACTTTTGATAGAAATATTTTTTGGATGCATCATCCCCTCTTCCATACCCCGGTTCCATACATGTTCTTGCATCAGCTAATCTAGCACACCCAATGGGAATGGGACTCACATTCACATGCAATCTTTGTCATTCCTAGCTTCCGCTTGTCAAATGTGAACAATGGTTGGTCTAAACACCCCGCATATGTGCCAAATGTCTCTATCTCATCCACCCTCTCTGCAAAAGTAACAGTGGGCTCATTGTTATCAAAGTTGCAAGCAAGCCGGATCACCTTAATGTCACGTACATCCCCTTCAACATATTTGGGTACATGGACAAAGTAGCAAATCCCTTTGTGAACTAGCAAGTACTGTTTGTGGCTTCTCTCAGTAATGTATCTTACCGTTTCGTGGACGCTAACAGACACTTCAAACCATTTATTCTGCTCTGGTCTATAAAGTACAAATTGCTGAAGGAAACCTACGCACAATATGTCTCCACCAATCACTACAGCACTTTGTATGCTGAGATTCAGTTCATCTCCTGGTATACGCTCCCAAGTCTGATGGGATAAACTGTACCTCTGAATTATCTCCGTAGGTATTATTTCAAACTGCATGAATGCAATGGAGTATAAATAATCATCCAACTGAAGAAGAATCGGAAGCGACTGGACGCTAGGCATCGGTGGGAGGACTATCCACTCATTCTTATCCCAATCATACTTGAAGAAGCTATTTTCAGATGCCCACTTGATATGTTCTTCATCTTCTTCTGGGTCTATTGTTGGAGGATTATCATTTGAACCAGCAACGTATAAATGGCCTGTATCCATAACAATTGCTTTAAAACCATGCACGTAATCTGGATCTTCTTGTGAATGATAAGGACATTTGTTGGGGATGTCGGCTAGTTGAGTAAGTTTGTAGCAGCCTGTATTGGTAGTGCATTCTATAAACAATGTAGAATCCTTAACATCTTCTGTGGAAATTACAGCCTGAAAAATCAAAATGAATGGAGTTAGAGGGGAGTATATCCTCACCTAGTGGTGTTTGCATTCACATATTGAGATAAATAAAGCTGACACATATGAGGAATGGTATGGGTTCTATAAGGAGATCCCAAGGCTTGTTAAAATAAGGCCTGAAATGGGTGCCATTTCTGCCCCATGCACGATTTTTCTCAGGTGGGAAAAATTACCCAAACTTTATTGGCCGTAACTCTTAGACTGATCTGACTGATGTAAATGAACTATTACATGATTTCAAGAGTTACCTCTATTGTCTGATAAGAGTACATCACACTTGAAAACTTAATGTTTGTGATCTATAAAGTTTATATAAACAAATTTTATTCAGATTTACTCCTGATCACTTCGATACAGTACTTATACAATGTATAACAGTCTTCAATTGTTGGTTTTGATATCATATCCTAGTTAGTAAAGGTACATAGAGTGTAGACTGATGAGTTTCACTATGAAATTTGTAGTGAAACAGTTTTGATAATTAAAGGTGGGTGGCCCCATGCACATATTCTATAAAGAAAGAAAATATACAGTGGAACATCTTTAACATGAAATCTATGGGGCCACAGGTTACAGTTTGTGTTATCAAGATTTTATGTTATCAGGTACTTTAGCATACAAAAACAATGCCAGGGACTTCACTTTCACTTTCAACATCACTTTGTGTTACTGTATCAGGTTTTTTGTGTTAACAGATTTGGTTTAACGAGGTTCCACTGTATTGCTATAACAAAAGTGTAGATTTCATGTCCATATAAATTACACGGAGACTACAATCATTTTTAATATTTACGTACATGTTCAAAATAACATTCTTTGTTGCTTGTAAGTATTTTTAGTACACTGTAAATGACTACTAGCAATGACATACTACTGATCAAGGTGCAGGAGATGGGGCAAGTTGGCCCCCTGAAAATACAGGGTCAAAATTGACCACAATTTGTGTGCATCTTCCTTTTAGCAATTTAAATGAAGTAAAATAAATATTTAAAATGTTTATCTGGATTTACTATTTAGCTACAGTATCACATTTCATCCCAGACGCATCTTCAGGCCTAAATGAGTTGGCGCTGAAATGTTGACCCGTGACCCAGTTGGAATGACGTCACAGGAGAGTTGTCACAGGACATTTAGATGCCAGCTCATTAGGCTTGAAGATGCGTCTTGGACGAGAAGTAAATACTGTAGCCAGCTTAAATAGTAAGTCCAGATGAACAGTTTAATATTTTACTTATCTATCTATACCTGGATGATTCAGAATATTCACAAATAGTTATATATAGGAAAGAAGAAAACAAATCATGGCTATAACTTATTTTGAGTGGTCTGGTAATTTTACAATATTTTCAAATTCTACCAAAAACAGCCATCTCTTGCCACCTCTGCATGACACAAATTTTACCCAAAGGAGACACTAAACTGAAGAATTCAGATGCAAACACCGATATCCATTTTTTTCAGTAAGGCCAATTAATTTAACTGGTCAAATATAAAGAAAAAAATAAGAAAATATGTGCTATTTTTAATCATAGGTTCAGTTTACTTGGAACTTTTCGAATAATTCTGGAATACTCTGCACATAAGTATAATCTTAACCCCAACCCACCCTTATTATAACCCTAATTCTAACCCACCCTAATTATAATAACCCTAATCCTAACCTACTCTAAAACTCAGGGTGTGCTGTACTGTGTAAACCAGAATTGTACCAAACTTTTAAAGTGGGGTATTAATTTACAGCATGCATAATCGGGCAGATTTTGGTGGCCTCAAACAGTTTGAAAATGGTTTTTATCATCTTTTGCATCTAAACTAGAATTTTCCTTAAGTTACACATTGAAGTACAATGAGTACAATATACATACAAGCTCTAAAACATTTCACATTTATTGGTATAATCAAAGACAGAATTAAAAAAACTAGTTTGCATCAATTAAACTCAGGCATGGTTTGTTTACAAGTGTTGTGATGACGTGAGAATTGAACGTGGCGGTAAAAATTGTGACTTACATTGTATGGTTAATTTTACACCTTCAAACCTTTCTTTCCTGTTGGCACCATGTCCACAATGCCAAGAAAGGTTGCTTTTTGCGTTGTAAAGTACAGTAATTTTCAGCCATTTTCTGTGATTCCTTTTTATCCAATCAACTCCATATGAATCAACCTTCTTTTTATGGTACCAATCAAGGGTCATGGAGAGTTTGATTAACGTCAGATGCATACTAGTCTTTTTTAATTTTGTCTCGGATTGTAAGAATATTTTTCGCTTCAGGAATATCAGTTCTCTTTTCTAGTGTTTGTTGCTCTGCATGGACTTTTTGTCTCAAATACAATTTTGCCAAGCATGACTTAAAAATATGCCTTTTCAAAGGGATAAAATCAAAAATGCAACAGTCAATGCACTAGGCCAGGGGTACACAAACTGTGTGTCATAGGTGAGTAACTTTGTATTTAGAGAATAAACGATAGGAATTTTTATTTTGACTATCCTCTACCGTGTGATAGACGACAGGCAGGTCCAATACTACGATAAAAAAAAAAGAGGATAGTCGAAATAAAAATTCCTATCGTTTATTCTCATTCTTAGTCAGTTAAATATTATTTCAATAACTGGAAACTATTTTTTTAAAGCAAAAATTAAGTTACCGTCATAAAAACTTTTTCTAAAATGAACAAAACTTGTTTACAACTTCACATCTTTTGTTGCGTGCACTGTTAGCGTGTGTGAGTATTCTGCACTGCGTCTACGCATACAACGCGATACATATGCGCACCTCTACGAGCGTGTTACGCGTTGTCAACACTCATGATGATGTGGGGTCGTCTACCGCCTGATAGACGACACTCAAAATCCAATCAGATTATGTGTCTACGTAGTAGACCACTCCCACTGACTAAGAATTAATAATAATTACTATACAGTAGTTAACAGTTGACATTGGGCTTGGCCGATTGTTAAAAACAATTGATTTTGATTCTTTCTTTTTTTTAAAACCACCTATCAGTTGAAAACATTGCTTAAAAAATCTATTTGCTTAGAAAAACAATAGATTATTTTAAAAATAATTGAGTACCTGATTAAAAAAAGTAATTGATTAATGATTATTTTTGATTAATCTAAATATCGCTCAAGCCTGGTTGACATTAGGTCGCAAGGCATGGCACTCAAGAAATGGGGTATGGCCCAAAAAAGTTGGAGCCTCTCCGCTGCCATAATCAGAACTTCTTACGACATTAATTCTAAACCAATTACCAAATATAAATACCGGGTATAGTTTAGGTATGGCCCTATGGCCAGCATTGGATAGTGGCTTGGTGTTGCAAAATGCTACTCAATTTTATAAATTTACTATACAATTTTGGAACTGGATAACATTTTTATGTCATAGACTAATACACTGAAATGTGTGAAATATACAATGTACCTCGAGATATTGTGACAGCAGATTTTGTTATGCAAAAAAAACCGTTTCTTAATTCCAACATTGTGCCATTATTTTATTTTTTTCTGCGATATTGTTGCTTTTGATGGGAATATTTTTGGATGCATCATCGCCTCTTCCACACATGTGTTCTTGCATCAGTTAACACATGCTTCCATTGGAAGTGGGATTTGCATTCACATGCAATCTTTGTCATTCCTAGCTTCCGCTTGTCAAATGTGAACAATTGTCGGGCTAAACACCTCACATATGTGCCAAATGTCTCCATCTCATCCACGATCTCTGCAAAAGTAACAGTGGGCTCATCGTTATCAAAGTTGCAAGCAAGCCGGATCACTTCATTGCCACATACATCACCTTCATTATATCTAGGTATTTGGACCAAGTAGCAGATACCTTTGTGAACTTGCAAGCACTGTGTGCTGCATCTCCTGTTTTTAGTGACGTATCTTACCGTTTCATGGACACTCACAGACACTTTATACCATTTACTCTGCTCTGGTTTATACAGTACAAACTGCTGATAGAAACCTACAAACAATATGTATCCACCAATCACTACAGCACTACTTATGCTGAAATTCAGTTGATGCCCTAATAATATACGTTCCCAAGTCTGATGGGATAAACTGTACCGCTGAATTATTTGCACATGTGCAAACTCCATGAATGCAATGGAGTATAAATAATCATCCAACTGAAGAAGAATCGGAAGCAAGTGGATAGTAGGCATCGGTGGCAGGATTATCCACTCATTCTTATCCCAATCATACTTGAAGAAGTTATTTTCAGATGCCCACTTGATATGTTCTGCTTCTTCTTCTGGGTCATCTGTTGGAGGGTTTTCATTTGCACCTGCAACGTAAAGGTGGCCTGTATCTATAACAAAAACTTTAAACCCATGCACATAATCTGGATCTTCTTCTGAATGATAAGGACTCTTGTTGGGGATGTCTGCTAGTTGAGTAAGCTTGTAGCAGCCTGTATTGGTAGTGCATTCTATAAACAATGTAGAATCCTCAACATCTTCTGCGGAAATTACAGTCTGAAAAATCAAAGTGGTCGAATGGAGTTAAGGGGAATTAGAGGGTAGGGTATTTGCATTCAAATATTCAGGTAAATAAAGCTGACACATATGAGGAATGGGTCCTATATAAAGGCGATCCCATCAAAGCTTAATAAAATAAGGCTTAAAGGGGTGTCATTTCTGCACCATGCAGGATTTTTCTCAGGCGGGAAAAATTGCCCAAACATTTGTTTTAATAGATTGGCCGTAACTCGTAGATCAACTGCTCTGACTGATGTAAATGAACTATTACATGATTTCAAGAGAGTTACCTCTATTGCCTGATAAGAGTACATCACACTTGAAAACTTAATGTTTGTGATCTATAAAGTTTATTAAAACAAATTTAAATCATATTCAGATTTAATCCTGATCACTTGGATACAGTACTTATAATATAACAGTCTTCAATTGTTGGTTTTAATATTCTTATCATATCCTAGTTTGTAAAGGTATATACTGTACATGTAGTGTAGACGGATGAGTTTCACTATGAAATTTGGATGAGAAGCTTAAATAGTAAGTCCAGATTGAACAGTTTAAATATGTATTTTACATTATTTATATATCTACCTGGATGATTCAGAATATTTACAAATAGTTATACATTTTTTGTATTTTAATAGCAAAGAAGAAAACAAATCATGGCTATATAACTTATTTTGAGTGGTACTGGTAATTTTATAATATTTTCAAATTCCACCAAAACCAGCCATCCCTTGTCACCTCTGCTTGCTATGACACAAATTCTACCCAAAGTAGACTACACTAAACAGAAGAGTTCAGATCGATGCACACACCGACATCCATTTTTCTCAATTCGGCAAATTTAAATGGTCAAATAATAAGAAAATATCTGCTACTTATATAATCATAGGTTCAGTTTACTTAGAACTTTTGTATCAACTTACAGCATGCATTTTAGGGCAGATTTTGGTGGCCTTAAACTCAAATGGTTTGAAAATGGTTTTATCATCTGTTGCATCTGAACTTTCCAATTTTTACTTTACACAAGTAGCTACAATATATACAACCACTAAAACATTTCAAATTTATTGGTATAATCAAAGACAAAATTAAGAAGACCCAAGTTTGTGTTTGACGTCACCTGAAAATCAAACTCGGGCATGGTTTGTTTAAGAGTGTCGATCGTAACGACTGAGTTTCTGAACGTGGTGGTAAAACAGTGTGCCTTTTGGTTAATTTTACACCTTCAAATATACAAACCATCTTATAAGTCAGGTACATGTATCAGTAAACTTTCTTTCCTGAAGGCACTGTGTTAACAATGCCTAGAAAGTTTGCTTTTTGCCTGGTAAATGTACCATAAATTTTCGCCATTTTGTGTGATTCCTTTTCTGAGCTAGGTTTCTCCGAACGACACCAGATGAATCAATTACCTTCCTTTTATGCGCTACTAACTAATCAAGGGTCGTGGGGAGTTTGATTGACAGTGACACAAACTAGTCTTCTTAATTCTGTCTCGGGAAAAATAAGAATATTTTCCCTTCCAGAATGTAAATTCAGTTATCTTTTCTAGTGCTTTGTTGCTGTGTATGGAAACATGTTTTATCCCCGGGTTTTATCCCATACATAATTTTGTCAAGCATGGCTAAAAAATATGCTTTTTCAAAGTTTAATCAAAAATGCAACACAGTCAATGCACTAGGCTAGGGGTTCACAAACTGTGTGTCATAGGTGAGTAACGTTGCATTTAATAATAGAACTAATGATTAACAATTGACATTAGGTCGCAAGGTATGGTACTCAAGAAACGGGGTATGGCCCCAAAAAGTTGAAACCTCTGCACTACCGTATGTAAAAATCAAAACTTCTTATGGCTCCTATATGAGATATATACCTACATGTACATAGGCCTATATATTAATTGTGTCTATACAATGTAGGTAGCTAGGTTCTCATAGAATCGATGTCGTAACACTTTGAAATGCACTACAACTGTTAGTTTAGGTATTGCCATTTTTTCTGCAATATAGTTGCTTTTGATGTATTCTACATGTAGCACAATTTTGAAGTGGGATTTGCATTTACATGCAAAATATCTTTGTCATTCTTAGCTGTGCATAATGGCTCATCTAAACACCACGCAAATGTGCCAAATGTCTCTTATCTCATCAACCATCTCTGCAAATGTAATAATGGGCTCATTGTTTTCAAAGTTGCAAGCAAACTGCATGGATCACCTTCATCCTTCCTGGGCATTCTGACAAAGTAGCAGATACCTTCGTGAACTACAAAAGTCAGTGGTGGCACCAGGATTTTTTTTTCGGGGGGAAGTGAATTTCAGGGGGCAAAATCAACAAATTTTGTGCAAAAATGGCACCAAAGAGTGGAAATTTACATGATTTTGGGTTTTTTTGCATCAAAGCGGAGGGGGGGGGTACTGATTGATGTATCTTCTACTGTCATCAGTGTATACCATTTTGTTGACATATTTTTGGGTATGCATCCTGGGGAATGTATCATCCACATTCTCTTCTTGCATCAGTTATTCTAACACACCCATTGGAAGTGCAGGGTGGGACTTGCATTCACATGCAGTCCTTGTCATTCCTAGTTTCCGCTTGTCAAATGTGAACAATGGTAGGTTTAAATACCCCGCATATGTGCCAAATGTCTCCATCTCATCCACCCTCTCTGCAAATGTAACAGTGGGCTCATTGTTATTAAAGTTGCAAGCAAGCCGGATCACCTTAATGTCACATACATCCCCTTCAATATATTTGGGTATATGGACAAAGTAGCAGATCCCTTTGTGAACTAGCAAGTACTGACGTTTGTAGCTTCTCTCAGTGATGTATCTTACCGTTTCGTGGACACTCCCAGACATTTCAAACCATTTATTCTGCTCTGGTTTATAAAGTACAAATTGCTGAAGGAAACCTAAAAACAATATGTATCCACCAATCACTGCAGCACTTTGTACGACAAGATTCAGTTTATGTCCCGATATACGCTCCCAAGTCTGATGGGATAAACTGAACCTCTGAATTATCTGTGTAGGTATTATATCACACTCCATATATGCAATGGAGTATATATAATCATCCAACTGAAGAAGAATCGGAAGCGACTGGATACTAGGCATCGGTGGCAGGACTATCCACTCATTCTTATCCCAATCATACTTGAAGAAGTTATTTTCAGATACCCACTTCATATGTTCTGCTTCTTCTTCTGGGTCATCTGTTGGAGGATTTCCATTTGCACCTGCAACATACAAGTGGCCTGTATCTGTAACAAATGCTCTAAAGCCATGGTCGTAATATTCTTCATCTTCTTGTGAATGATAAGGACATTTGTTGGGGATGTCTGCTAGTTGAGTAAGCTTGAAGCAGCCTGTATTGGTAGTGCATTCTATAAATAATGCTGAATCCTCAACCTCATCTGTGTATATTAAAGCCTGAAAAAGGAAAGTGATTGGAGTTAAAGGGAGTCAGAGGGGAGCATAACCTCACCTAGCGATGTTTGCATTCAAATATTGAGATAAATAAAGCTGACACACTAGAGGAATGGTATGGGTTCTATAAAGGAGATCTCAAGGCTTGTTAAAATAAGGCCAAAAGGGGTGCCATTTCTGCCCCATGCAGGATTTTTCTCAGGCGGGAAAATGACCCAAACATATGTTTTAATAGATTATTGACCGTAACTCATAGACTGATCTTACTGATGTAAATGAACTATTACACGATTTCAAGAGAGTTACCTCTATTGCCTGATAACTGATAAGAGTACATCACACTTGAAAACTTAATGTTTGCGATCTATAAAGTTTATTAAAACAAATTTAAATTATACCATTATATTCAGATTTACTCCTGATCACTTGGATACAGTACTTATATAACAGTCTTCAATTGTTGGTTTTGATATTCTTATCATATCCTAGTTTGTAAATGTATATTGTTTAGGCAGGGATTTTCGGGCTGGCTCACAGGTGCCCGCCCAAGATTACATGACCCGGGGGTACTCACATACAAATGCTATACGGGGATGTGCCGCCCAAATGGGTAGGTTTTCCACAAAAAATCCTTAGCTATGGGTCTGTGTTTTGAAGAAAAAATCCTTTAAGGAAATCTGTACCATAAACTAATCAATGGCTATATAGTTGCAGTAATAATAAAAACGACAAACAGTAAAAGTCCCAAGCTTATATACGTCCAATTAAAGGAGAAATTCTTAATTCCTTACGACAATCAGCGATCAGTTTGTAATCCATGGTGGCGGCCATATTGATACCAATGTATTTTATTACGCTGTAACGGTACCCCGATTTTGAAACCAGCGAAATCCGTGCCACCAGCACTCGCGCTCGTGAACTTTGGTGACACGAAGAGAATACTACCAAAGTTCAGATTTAACATTCGTTCAAAAGAAAACGTGACAATTTTTACCCATAAAACTACAGAACATAAAAAAATGTATTTTTAAGTAATATTTATGATCAACAATGTCTTTTTGAGAACGAAAAGTAAAAACAGCACTAAAAACCAAAATTCGCTGTGGGGGTCGCGAATGCCATAGCAATATACACGCTCGCCGCGGGTCTGTGTGAAAGGTTACACTATACCGCTTGTGGCAGAAAGGACTCGCAAACAGCTATCATGGCGGCTTCCATGAATCGCAGAAACGAAGGATTAAAAGTGCTTTTTCTTTGTTAGGAATATTCCGAAATTCATATAGACCATCTGGTATGTTTAATTTAGGGGTATATAACTATATTAGCCATTGATTAGTTTATGGTACAGATTTCCTTTAATAGACATGGGTCTCCCTTTTAGATTTTCCATGCTATGTGTGAAAAACATGCGGGAAAACATGTTGCTTTTACTACTTTCAAGCTCAAATCCTTATATGTGGGTCCTTATTTCCTGAAAATCCTTAGGTAAAATTACCCTTAGAAATGGGTATGGGTTCTGAGCTTGGGCCACACATCCCCATCGAAATATAATCCAAGTACCCCCAGCCCCGGGTTCTATACCTATTAATTGTTTCTATAGGTATAGGTTCTCATAGAATCAATGTCGTAACACTTTGAAATGCACTACAACTGTTAGTATATTGTTGCTTTTGATGGAAATATTTTTTGGATGCATCATTGCATCTTCCACACATATTCTTGCATCAGGTATTCTAGCACATCCATTGGGAATGGGACTTGCATTCACATGCAATCTTTGTCATTCCTAGCTTCCGCTTGTCAAATGTGAACAATGGCTTGTCTAAACACTGTGCAAATGTGCCAAATGTCTCTAACTCATCCACCATCTCTACAAATGTGATAGTGGGCTCATTGTATTCAAAGTTGCAAGCAAGCCGGATCACCTCATCACTTTCATCCTTATTGGGCACTCTGACAAAGAAGCAGATACCTTTGTGAACTACCAAGTACTGTTTGATGTATCTACGGCTGTCTTCAGTATATACCATTTTGTTGACAGACACTTCAAACCATTTATTTTGGTCTGGTTTATAAAGAACAAACTTCTGATGGTCAAATCCTATGTTATAGACATCACCAACAAACAATATGTATCCATCAATCACTACAGCACTTAATATTTGGCAATTCAGTTTCTGTTCTGATATGCATTCCCAAGTCTGATGGGATAAACTGTATCTTTGAATAGGTACTCCATTCTCCAAGAATGCAATGGAGTACAAATAATCATCCACCTGAAGAATAATTGGAATGAACTGGATAATAGGCATCGGTGGCAGGACTATCCACTCATTCTTATCCCAATCATACTTGAAGAAGTTATTTTCAGATGCCCACTTGATATGATCTGCTTCTTCTTCTGGATCCAATTCTATCGGAGAACTATCGTTTGCACCTGCAACATAAAGATGGCCTGTATCCATAACAAATGCTGTAAAGCCATGCAAATAATCTTGATCTTCTTCTGAATGATAAGGACTCTTGTTGGGGATGTCGGCTAGTTGAGTAAGCTTGTAGCAGCCCGAATTGGTACTGCATTCTATAAACAATGTATAATCCTCAACATTTTTTGTGGAAATCACAGCCTGGAAAGAAATGAGTTAAGGCAGGTCAGAGGGGGAAGCATGACCTAGTTGTGTTTGCACTCAAATATTGAGCCAAAAAGCTGACACACAAGAATGGTTTGTGTTCTAGACAAGGTGTATAAAAAATGCCACTAGATCAACTAGAATTACGCTGTTGTGCCCCCACACAAAGGTGTGCAAATAAAAGGTTTGTAAATACAAATAACATGCAATGCAAATAAGTAGGCCTGCACGAATAAGTCGCCAATAGTCGCAACCTCGACTATTTGGCGACAGTTGTGACTACTACTAATGATTGCCAATTAGCGACTATTCCTGAAAGTTCAACAGCAACAAAATTGAATTAAAGGGCTCTAAAAATGAAGAACATGTGCTACCGCCTTAAAAAAGCAAAGACAACATCAAGAATGAAGTGTGTTTTATTGATTGTAATTTTTTTGAGTCATCATGGTCTTCACTTGTCAGTTGTATGTGTGTACAATAATAATGTCCCCAGCAGTGTTCTGTAATCGTCCCACTTTTTACTGCACAAAGAGTGTATATTTTTAAGTGCTGGATTCTGAACCACAAAAAAGTAAGCTTGAACTTTTGACCTTTGATAGTCACCGATAGTCATAGTCGCTACTATTTGGGTGGCGTTTAGTCGACTACTAAAAAGCCCATGTTGTGCAGTCCTACAATAATGCAAATAACATGAGTCAAAACTATCACAATACCAAGTTTGATATAAAATTGGACGGATTGAGCATGATACCTTGATCGGTTATTGCGTTTTAGCTACAGAATGCATTGATGAAAATATATGCAAATAAGCTCATTAATATTCATAAATATTCAAATAACATGACACAAAATTATACAGCACATCAAGTCACCATATCCATTCCCCATACCAAGTTTGATATAAAATTGGATGGATTGAGCATGATACACAAAGATATTGGTCAAGCTGTGCGTTTTAAAAGATTCAAAGAATTTCACAAGTCTTCCTGCAAACCTTGATGAACTAATTTGCTTCTAATGAGGCTAATGAAGTTCTGTCTGTACAAACATGCATGTGTACATACCTTTATTGTGTTTCTAGTAGCAAATAAGGCAGGATGACTAATCATCAAAGGCACCACAGCTTCCTCCATCGTAGCCTGCAATTAATAGAGATGTTCAATTGTCAAGTAGGATATTTCACATGGAAAAAGGTGATTATTTTGATTTAAGTTAATGAGGGGGTCAACCATGTCTGCCGGGAAAAAATTAACAAAGTTATGGGCAAATGTCTTTTTTCAAAATTATCCAGCCATCATTGACGTCTGTGACAAGGCTTTAGAATGCTTTACTGTACAAAAAAATCAAGAAATGCACCATTTTTCACCACACCGATCCATTTTACACGAAACACAAGCTATTTTATTTGATGAAATCTACTGAATGGTAACTTCTGTATCAAGGATAAAGTACCCAGCACTTTTTTACCTTCATCCTCTAGTTTGTGGTGTCCACATTTCAAATATTTGTATTGTATAGGGATTACACAAGCCATTTTATACTGTGGTTTCAATTTTGAGTCGAAGGAGTCCCTCTATAGTAAGCAATGTGGCCATGCCTACCTGTAACTTGACAACCTCCTCCATCATCTCCTCGCACCCTGGTTTAGCAAGTATCTCATCACCAAGGATCTCCTTGAGTCTGTCTCCTGGTATCAAGCCAAGGCGTATTTTCTTCAGGATATCAACTGTATAGCATTGACGATCCTCCCATTTATGTCTAACCCATTTGATGGTCACCTGTAAGATCTGGATGTGAACAAATTGTGGGAAAAAATAGTTAGGGGTATACTATACATACACTGTATATTCACTACACTACATGTAGGCTAGGCTTTAAAGACAGTAAAAGTAATTTCATATTTATCATTATCATCAAATCTGTAGTATATATTAATGACCTACATAGAACTACTTGGTATCATTAGCCAAGTGTAAATGACTCAAAAGTCACTAAACATCAAATAAATATATGTTCTTAAAGGAGGATTCCGTGATCATAGCATCCTCTTTTTATGATATTTTTCAGTAGATATCCACGAAAAAGCTTATTCCCAAAAATTTCAGTTGATTCTGATTTTGCGTTTACGAGTTATGCATAATTATGTGTATTACACTGCTCCATAGGCCACTGTTGTTCAAATTTCACGTTATCTTTGCTAAACGAATGAATCTGCAAGAAATATTTGGTACATAAACATTATGTAGCCAGAGGTATCCAGTGGTATAAAAATCTTAAATTTTTTTGAGAAAAGTGAGGGGATGAGGCTGTGGATCACGAAATGCCCTTCTAAGTTAAAGATGTTTCAATGATGTTCTTTCGATCGCACATGGCACATATGTTGCAGTACATGTACCAGAAACTATTTAAAACCTTATTCAGAGATAAATGATTTGTGAATTACAGAGATCTGATACTTGTCTCACTTGACATGATAATACACTTTATATAGTTGATAAGAACAAAACTGACTCAAATGCAAGATGTTCTTGCAAGTTACATTCACATGGTAATAAATGCTTAGTAAAATGTTTAACTCACCTGCTCTTCAGTACATGAATCCGTCTCAATTTCTTCATCGCAAAGTCCTTTCAAGATGAAATCTACAGGAACAGATTCCAGACACAACTCCGACTCAATGCACTTGATAAAGTTTTTCATGAGATGTTTATGATAACACTGGGCAAGGTCAGACAGCAGATCATGATCCTTTGCATGGAACCAGATCTTTAAACAGTCATCAATGGAGAATGAATCTGTCAAACTAATCAGGAAGTCAGCACATTCTTGCATGACCTCTGTGAAACCCATGTAACAAGCTAATCCCAGAATCCCTACAACTGTGTTCAGAGACACATAAAACTTTCCAGTATATGCAAAGTCTAATATTGGTTCAAAAAATTCCCCAATTCCAGGAACTTCAACCTCATTTTCTTCATTTTCTTTCCAATGACATGCGAACATGTTACGGAAGTAGCTGGTGGCGCAACTCAGAACGACTTTGTGCGCCTGGAACCTGTCATCTCCAGCTGTAATGGTGACGTCACAGAATCGACCTTCTTTTCTCAGTTCATTGAGTTCTGATGATGTGCGAGTTAAGTACGTATGATTTATCAATTGCTGTTTTGTGTCAAATTTATTTTGCCGAGATGATGCCATCTTTCTCTTCAGTCGATGTTACCTGTAAAAATGATGAAAATGTTTTGGTCTATTAGTCTACAGATCACATCAATGCTTTCAATACATACATAAGGTGGTATATAAGGAATTTTCTGGAAACAAGAAAATGGTCTGGTCTGAGCAGGTTTTAAATAGATTAAATAGGATAAATGGTAGCTCCTGGATCCTGGTCACCTCAGATTCATATCACGGATGGCGTAATGACGTCAGTATCAAGCTGCTCATTAAATATTCATGAAACCGAACCATGTGGTCACAATCGGGGAATCGATGTGGTTGGAATTAACGCGACGTGCTCGACCTTGACCAGAGATAGCGTGGCCTAGCGGTTAAGGCACTGGACTGTGAATCCAAGGGTCAAGGGTTCAAATCCCAGGTCCGCCTGAGTTTGGCTGGCTCTTTGTGAGGGTACTTTAAGCTGTCGGTCCCGTGTACATGCATATTTTCTCACATTAATGTACATTTCTTTTGTAGTGTGCACGTAAAGAACGTCACAGGCTATTAGAAAAAAGCAGGGGATCATCCTAGTACTGTTGACTGTACTTCAAAAATACACTCATCTGCTCTAGGTTCTTGAGTAAAAAATATAATATAATACTCATACATATCAGAGAGGCACTTATAAGGAAGAAGTCATGTACAGTACTACATGTATGAATCATAAGAATGGCTGCTGGCTAAACAGCGATGCGGATATAGTATTCATCACTGGGACTAGACTTCGCCGTAGTCCACTTGCCCATTTTGCATACTCTGGCCATTACATTTAAGCATAAAACTGATTTATATCGATTTGTGTGCAACTGATAGATTTTCACATCTGTATCTGATCTTTTCAGTCACTGCACTCCCTCCGTTTGTTAGCTTCCCAAGTGGACTACTGACTTTGCCTTGCGGTTAAGATTTTTAACACGGGACTCTATGGAGAGTTAGGCCAATTTCTGGCCTAACTAAAATTGGCCATGATGTAATGCATCTTTAAATGAATCTGCCTTGTGATTGGTCGCCCATATCTCGCTATTGTTTAAATCTTCCGGGCCCGCGCCATTACCATTAACTACACTGTACACAACTATCTGTGGTATTTGCGGCGCTTTTGTGTTGACGCGAAAGTTAATCTCTCATCAAACATCTAGCGCGTCTTGTACTATACCATGCTTAGTACTTGTGGTTAATGGACTGATAAACAAGTATGCTTGACTGTGTGCTTTTAGAGAGCAAAGTCCCGGGCAACCCTCGAATTAAGGATCTGAAGGGGCACAGCAACTTTTTAGGGCAAGTTGACAACTGCCTTGGATTTTCACTGAAAAGGCAAGGCAGCACAGCAGTTTGTAATATTTCAAGAGGGCATCATGGCAACTGTTGAAAATTTAAGAAGGGCACCAAGGCAATTTCTCAAAAGTGAAAAAAACACACACAAAACGTGGATGATTTTATAATGAATGGGCAGGGCTGGGGCACCGACGGCAACTTCATTAGAGGGCACGGCAAGTGACTGCCTTGGGTAAAGGACATATTTTGAGGGCATTACGGCAGTGGGGTTGGGCACCCACGGCAAAATGCCTTGGGTGCCGTGGGTTAATTCGAGGGCTGGTCCCGGGGTAAAGTTCTGCTTAAAATTCAAAGTCCATAGTCGGATTTTCGGGGTTCGCTATCAATAAAACTGGTAGATTCCAAAATCAGAATTGTTCAGTATTAAAGTGAGCCATTATAATTATGCAAGATAATGTTGCATTCAGTTACTTTTATTGTCACTAATTACATGTATCTGATATTTTTAACTCTTTATGACCATTTTACTATTGAATATTTTAATTTTAATAAACATCAGTATAATTTTGAGTTCAACGAAATGGGTTCATCATGACTAATAATAACATATTTTTAATAAAATTCGACTATGGCATAGTCTACACTGGGACTGAAAAATGCGACATTTTTGACGTTTGTACCGGGGAATTTCAGACACGGAGACTTCTACAAATTCGTCCAAGGTAACCAAAGGGTTGGGGATCGCATTTTTAACTATCACTAAATGTTTCGGAATTGAGGTAGGCCGGCTAAAAAGTAGACCATTTGATTTCGGGCCGGGATTTCAGGGACTGTAATTGGTGTAAATGTCACATTTTGAACAGTGAGCTTTAAAGTGAACAACTTGGCTTTCACTTCAGCATAGAGTCTTAGCCAGAAATCAGAAACCACCCGTCCGAGCAGACACCAAAATTTGACCCTCAAATATAAAACAACTTGTCTAATACCCATGGAAGGGTCACTAGGGTGAAATATGTCCTCATTTGGCCTTTACATGTCACTCTGAATTTATAGTCTCAAGTTCATATAACCTTAAAATTATCTGTTTTAGAGCTATCACATCTGTAAAATCCATAAATCCACCCGTCTAAAATTAGATTAGGGCGTCTTAAAGAGAGGTAGACGCATGGCTGCCTAAGACCTTGCTTCAGCACAAGCATTGGGCCTTGCTCAGGGACTGTGCATTATTATAAACACTTTATTCTGTCGGTCAGACATCCGGGCATGAACCGGCTGACAATAGCCATGCACTGGAGTGAAAACAACATTCGCATTCACTGAACTCTGGAGTGTATGCCCGGTCCCCACACTCGGTGCATCCGCGGGTATGCATGCGCGTCGAAAATTTCGCGAAATAAGGGGTGTTTTTAGATGAAGAAACATGATTCGCGAAACACACAAAAAAGGGGTGTTTTTTCAAACCACATGTTCACGAAATTGAAGAAAAGGGTATTTTCATCGAGCAGCCTACGTGTTTCTGCCAGAAAAGGGTATATTAGAAATATCGTTCGCGTTTTAGCGAAAATAGGGGTATTGTCAAAGGGCAAATAATTCGCGAAATCGCTATAAAAAGGCGTGTTTTTCCCTAAAAACGTCGCGAAATGAGATACAAAAGGGGGTATTTTTAAAGTTCACCGACAAGCATGAATACCCGCGGATGCACGGAGTGCGGGGACCGGGAGTGTATCACAAGCTATCACACTATTGTGCCAGGTTCGACTCCCTGCAAATAAAAATATGGTCATTTTCACAGTAAAGGGTGTAACTTTTGATTTTTAGGGTCAAAATTTCAAACCACTTAAATATGTTTCTGTTTACTGAAATCATGCATAGAAGCAACTTAAATTCCAGTAAAATAATGTTTCAAGGCTTAAACCTTTTGATTTCTAATAAAAATTTGACATTTCCTTAACATTTTGGTTAAAATCTAAGAAAAAATGTATTTTACATAAGCTCAGAAAATTATGACATGAAAGCTGGAATACATGTGAAATCCCATTCCAAAGTAAGTCAACAGATATAAGTTAAATTTTATACCATGTTTTGCTATGTTTGTAATTGCAGTTTTGAAAATTTTTAACATCAAGTGTCATTTACAATGGAAATTTCCCAACCTTAAACATATTTTTTAAGTTTTAATTGGGTTCCTAAAATAATTTGAATGTCTAACTTCATGTACAAATACTACTTGATGAAAGGAACCTCCCAGCCAAGTTTCACAGAAATTGGAGTTATTTTTTAGAATTGGCAATTCAAGCGATTTGTGTTTCGGAGGCTTCAGTTAACAACACAGGTGATCATAAAAGTAAAATATTTGGCTAACTACTACAAGCTGACATGAAAAAATAGGTAAAAAATATCACAAAATTACCAATGTTCATGCTTTGCTTCTAAGTATTGAATTTCAGTTGTGACAAAAATTAAATTATCACATGCAGCAAGTCATTTTTTTTGTTGAATCGGAAGCTTCATGTTAACAATGGTTCAACATTGCAGAAGTAGATTTTTTGAAAACAACACTGTTGGGATCATCTAAGCTATTATTTTCTTGTGTGTATTGAATCAATGATTCTATGCGGCAGATATTGTAAATTCATCACATGTTAATTTTTTCACCCATTTGTTAAGTATGGTGTTAACTTGCATGTGAAGCCTCCGAAACAGGCTTTTTTGGGTACCGGTATCGGTATATTTTTCAAACATAATTAACCATAATATCAAAATGTTTTTTAATTTATGACATTCTGCACATATCAAGTAACAATTACAATGCAGATATCAGTATGAAACACACCAATATGCATAGATGATAATTTATCTTATTGTTGTTTCGGAGGCTTCATTTGTTTCGAAGGCTTCAATTGTTAACGGAAAGTTTGTATTGGGTCCCATTTTCAAACGGTGATATATATCTCCACGATTTAAAAACAAGTGACTTGAGGATCTACTTTGCTACATTTTGATAAATAGATTGGATGAGCTCTTTTATTTATATTTGCCCAAGCTTGCTGAACAGTTTGTTTCGGAGGCTTAAAAAAAAACCGGCTCTTTGAAGTCAAGAATTTATAAAAATTTTAAAAGCTTGCAAATCGACTAATTTTTGTTACGCATTTCAAGTTAAGATATCAACTGTTATGAATCAAGAAGAAGTGAAGAAATAACCAAGAATTATGAACCAAAGCTATACCCACAAAGTTTGTTAACAATTGTTAACGGAAAATGAAGCCTCCGAAACGACAAATATCGAAGTCCGGTTCTCAAAAATACAGGGCTGTTCACAATTAAATCTAATGTGGCAGTGTTTACCGAACATATGACCGTACTTTCAGGATAAGAAAAATTATCCATTATGAACTAACTGAAGAAAACACAGGGTTTTACAAAAATGTTACTGTTTTTTATAGTTTTTCAAAATGGCAAGCCTGCTAAAACTGAATGCAGTAACTCCCAAAGATTATGCTACCCAAGGTAGCTGCTAACTAGATGACTTATGTGGCCAAAAATCATGGAATTCTGTGGCTTTATTAGAACACTACGGATCAAAATGTTAAAAATCCAAAGTTACACCCTTTCCCGTGAAAATGACCATATGCGATAAGTTGTTTTCACTCCAATGCATGAATGGATGTGACGTGGTCCCGACTAGACTCGCTTGCCAGTCCTACATGTATATATATACGCCGTACCTATGTATATTAAGGACCAGTTGGCTTACGCCATTTTGGATGTCAATGGGAAATACACACTTAATGATTTGCGCCGGTTATAGAAACTTGAAAAAAAATCTTTAAAATTTCATCAATGTATAAAGTGGTAGGCCTACCAACCTTATTGTGCTTGCTAATTTAAGACTCGGTTGAAACAAAATTAAGGATCAAATGCATTTTAGTGCCCAAAAAGGCAAAATTATCGTCAAAGTTCTGCCGAAATCGGCACCCTTGCGAAGGGTTCAGAATTCGAATCACGGGAACAAAAATATCCGATTTTTGCGATCAAAAACACAAAATTACAACTTAAAACATAGGCCTACTATATTGGCAAAAGACATTATTACCAAACAATATATAGAATAGAATATTTGACATCATTTTCTCAAAATATTGAAGAAATTTGCTCACTAGACATCGAAAAAGTACGCAATCCAATTCCCGTTCAAATGCATGGGAAACTGAAAGTACATACCCAGTGGGCACAAGTTGACATGTCAACGTTGAATCAACGTTGAATCAACGTTGAAATGCAAATCAACCTGATTTCAACGTGATTTCAACCTGAAGTTGAAATCAGGTTGATATTTCAACGTTGATTCAACGTTGAAATCTGGTTGAAATTTAAATCAACTTGATTTCAACCTTATTTCAACCTAACATTGAGTAAGGTTGAAATAAGGTTGATATTTCAACATTGAATCAACGTTGAAATTAGGTTGAAATAAGGTTGATATTTCAACGTTGATTCAACGTTGATTCAACGTTGATTCAACGTTGAAATGTCAATTTCAACGTTGATTCAACGTTGAATCAACGTTGAATCAACGTTGAAATAGGGGTCTATCAACCTTATTTCAATATCACTTCAACCTCATCTTGCGGGCTTTTATTTGCACCAGAGCTAAATACTCAGAAGACAAATTCTATTAAAACATAGCATGTGTAGCAAGTCGGCCTAAATGGTTAATGAAAAATATTAATGTGCATGCACGATGTGCACCATCTGCAAGACTGGGACAAACAGTGTCGGAAACCATCTTGTAGGCCTATTCTTTTGCACCAATAGAGCTAAATAGTAACTGAATACCTTCAGAACAAGACATTAACATGCATATGTGTAGACGTATAATAGCAGTTATATGGTTAATGAAAAATATTAATGTGCATGCACGTAAAGTAAAATTTAGGCTAATATAGGCCTACAATAATATATGGTTTCCGACATAATATTTGCAACACTTTCGGATCGTGCATCCACATTAATATTTTGTATAAACCATCAGCCTGCTACACATGCTAGTGGGTGGGGGGATCCATACAATCCCCCCTTCCCATGTTGACGCCTGTATGTCAGTACATATGTTTCTGACCAAATTAACCTCATATTTGCAAGCTACCGGCCATTCTAGCCCCAAAAGGACCAAATTTTGCCCGCTTCGTGCGAGTTTATTCCATCTTTGCACCATATTTATCATAGGCCTATCACTTTAGCTTTAAATGGCATTTTTTCATATCATTATGGCCTATTTTCAACCAATAATATAGATTGCTCAAATTTTGGTAGGGGCCTACCATTTCTGTATATCCACCTTTTCGTAATTCAAGGTATTGACCACTTCGCTGCCGTTTTGAAAATTGAGATGAGAGTAGGCCCTTTTTTCTCTTTAAAGCAATATATTTAAATAGGTGTAAAAATGATGCACCCTTAAATGGCTTCAATTGGACCTTCATTTTGCAAAATTTTCCAACTTCTGGCGGGGGAACAGTCACCTCAGACACCCCCCTGCGTATTATGCCTAATCGATATGTAACTGGCCATATTCGCTTTTGCTTTCGTGCATTGCATTTGCCAATGTTTAACACAATTTATAGGGATAAATGAGGGAAAACTTGTCCACGAAAGGCTTCATGGACCACTCATTTCACAAATTCGGCTTTTTCAAACTACAATTTTACAAACTGATAGTGCCAAAATGGTCCACCAAATCGCTTCAATTAGGTCTTCATGTGCAAAAGTTATACTTCTGAGGCGGGGGAGGGGGGGCACATCCCCTCAGACACCCCTTGCGTTGTGCATGCAAGCGTCAAAACTTGCCCCCCCCGCTCTAGATCCACCACTGCTATCACCCCCCCCATGACGCCTGTATGTATATAGGTTCCGACCATTTTTTGCGCGACCATCTTTGCACCGTATTTATCAGTTTCGCTTCAATATGGCAAAACGTTTCGTCCGCTTTGCGCTAATTAATACATATCAACGTATTCTAAGTAATATAGTGCTAGGTGCGCGGGATTCACATTACTTTAAGCACTTTTTTTCCAACTCCCCCCATGTCAAACAGAAATCTATGCCATTATACTGTCTGCATGAAAGGTTTTGTTTTTAATTATGTTTTTAAATTTTCATGCAAAATGGAGTCTTTCTACATCGTTTAGTTTTCCACATCTTCCTTTCATCTTTTCTTCTTCCTGTACAACATTTCTGTTATCATAACCCCGTACCCGTGACCCGTCCATGTACATTTTTGTCCTTTCTCTTTTTCATTTTTGGTGAGAATTTTCCTCCTGAATGATTTTGAGGTAGGCCTAATGGTGGTCTTTTGGAGGTGCAAACGATCAAAACAAATGTTCTTTCTTGCCTTTCTGGTTGGAAAATCACCTATACCAAAATTAGTTTAGGTGTCGTTTAGAACTGATATCAGTCCCGGGGGATCAGTCAGCGCTTAATTCAGGGGCTTTCGGAGCTGTGCGCGGTCTTTCCAGGGAAGCATACCCGGCGGGTCATTTGTTTCGTGACGGCCTTACGTGAGGCTGGGAGTGAGGGAGAATTTCCCCATCCAATTTTCTTTGCCCCCCCGCTCTTTTAAGGCAAAACCCCAACTTCTTACAAAAAATCCCCTTTTGTGGCAATTTTGTGCAAAAGTTGTTGCTTTTTTGCCCCCTCCCCTGAAATTCACCCCCCCCCCAAAAAATAATAAATAAATTCCTGGCGCCGCCACTGTTTGTGTTACGACCCCCGGCCCGGCAAACATAATGAGCTGCAATACCCCTATAGGGGAAAGTTGGGTAATCCCGGGCACCTTTTGTTAAGGCTACACAGGTACAAGATTAAATAAAGTTCATCAGTGAAAATCATATCAATGCAAAGCAGGAGTAATGTTCTAACTAGTAACCAGTTTTTAATAACTCAACATCTATAGTTAATAAGTTATAATTAAAAAACAAAATGGTAAAAAATGATGGGGTAATGCCGGACACGGGGTAATCCCGGACACAATGATTGTTGCTAAGAGGAAAGTGGAGTAGGATGATAATCCCTAGAATGCATTAGGTACTTCTGTTACCTCAAGTATACAACTATGGGGGCTGTTGTTGTTGTCTATATTTTCGAAATAACAAGTGTCCGGCATTACCCCATCTGTATAGAGATGCATGTGTGTCCGGGATTACCCCTCACGGTCCCGATTTAATTTTTCAGTGCTTGTTCTACTAATCCATTTTTAAGATATACCAAAATTCATACATCCAGCTAACAATCAAATATCAAACATAATGTTCATCCATACTTCATCTGTGTCCCTTGTCGTATTAACTGTCACCCAGCTAATAAATCACTTTTCAGATAAAAAGTCAAAAATGACAATTTATGTTTTTTCGCAATTTTCACAAAGAAAGACGAGTCCCAAAGCGCTGGTAGTAGTAGGCCTACACGTGAGGTACACCTTGAGGTAGCTAATACCCCAAGGTAATATGATAGTGCCACCCTTCTCCGTTTAGCTGCAATCGATGTGTCCGGGATTCCCCACAGTCAGGTATTACCCCATTTTCCCCTAACCCTTAGTGTATAGGTTGACATATCAGTATATATGACGCTAACTAGTTAATCTCCTATACCTACAGCACAGCGCTTCTAGTACAGGTCAATTACCTATGTGAGTGCCCCTGTGTTGTGTGCATACATAACTGCATGATAAGGGTTACCGTATTGCAGCCCTGTAGGCCTATGATGGGCAAGTTATAGGCCTACGGAGAACGGGAGAATTTTTCTCCAATGCAATTTGAAGTAAAAGTTAATACAAAAAGGGGGAGGGGTGCGTTACCTATAGGGGTTCGTAAAAAGTAAAGAAAACATATCTTAATGGGCCCATAAAAGCAAAGAAACGGGTAAAGAAATGATACCTTGTAATTATGGCATATATAATCTTTGCTTTATTATGCGGGCCAACTAACTATACATGTAACTAGGTATCTTTTCTTTGCTTTTACGGGCAAATTAAGAAGATATACGGTATATCTCTTCTTTATTTACGAGCCCGTGGTGCCTTGCCTTTTCTTATTTACGGGCCCACTACGGTCTCTTCTCTTATACGGGTTCATTAGGGCCTACAAGATTTTTTCTTTAAAAATGTATAACCCGATGATTCCACAAGTACGACTAGTCCTTCAAGAATGGTTAAAAACTATACCGTAGGCCCTATATAGGCCTAGTGAGGTTTCCACAAATTTTCCTGGAAAAATTGAGTTTATATGCTTTTCTATGGTGTTGACCCATAATTTTCATGTCAAAAAAAAAGAAGGGGGCCTGAAATTTTTGAGGTCTGTAAAGTGGGAGGGGGGGGGGGACAAAAATGTTCGCGATGAAATTTTTTGCATCATGCCCCCTAACAAGTAAAGTGTTTGTGAACTGTTCCTTAAGTGGCAGCTAAACGCGCTACTTTCGCTCCGGTTCAACATGTGTTCAAGGATTTCACACCAATGTCACAAAGAAATTTCCACTGCTGTTAACATGCGGTTAGTGTCTCGGTCTCGGTTTCGGACCTGCTGGTCTCGGTCTCGGCCCTCCTGGTCTCGAGGTCTCGGTTCGAATTCGAGACCGGCTTTGAGACCAAGTAAAATAGCACCATTCTGGTCATTTGGCTGCCCTTTAATTAATTCTGCTCAAACAGTTTTCATAAATTGAATCATTACAGATTAATTAGGCCCAGTTATTAATTGTTCAAAATATCATAAACTCTATCTCAATAATCCTAGATCATATTTAAGCTCCGTTAAAATCTATTTTAAGCAACACATCATATTTCTTAACATTTGCCCAATAATCATATACGTTACGTACATCATTCAAAACGTAGCAACATCAGTTAATCCCAACAAACATGACCCTTCTTGGTTTTCTTCATAACACTTCAAAGGACTCGAAGGTTACCAAATAATGTTAAAATGTATACTCTAGACGCTAGGAAACTAAGGAAAGATTATGAAACGTTTTCTTTTTTTTTTACTTAATTCAATAATTGTTTAATATTAATTATTTATTTAATTATTAATTAATTGTTTATTTATTTATTTGAATTAATTATTTAATTATTTACTAAATTACTTATTATAATAATTATTTATTAAATAATTTGATTAACCAAGTAATTGCTTTAAGGGCTGGGGTATGAACGTTTGGACAGTATTTATTTTGGGACATCAGAGCACATCAGACATATCGAATTGCATTCTGAATACGAAGAATGTCATTCTGATATCAAATAATTTTGATTTTGGAAATTCGCAATTTAATACACATTTTATGGCAAATCATTAAAAATTGATATTTTTGATATTTAACAGTACTTGAAGTAAACTTTAGAAATCTGATGATTTATACTTAAAGTGTATGTAGGTGGGATGAAAAGCCGACGATCAATTGAAAATTTTGACCTTTCGTATTGAAGATATGGATTTTTTTCCCAAAACACCAAAAAAATTAGGTCTTTTGGGAAAAAAATCCATATCTTCAATATGAAAGGTCAAAATTTTCAATTGACTGTCGGCTTTTCCCTCCTGCTACATACACTTTAAGAATATAACATTAGATTTATATAATTTACTTCGAGAACTGTTATATATCAAAAATTAAAAAAATATAAAATTTTTTATAATTTGTGATAAAATTTGTATTATATTATAATTTAAAAAAAATGAAAATTATTTGATATCAGGAAGACATGCTTCGTATTCAGAATGCAATTCGATAGGTCTGAGGTGCTCTCATGTCCCACAAAAAATACTGTCGAAACGCAATAAACGCTCATTTTAGATCCCTTAATTTAATAATTATTTAATATTAATTATTTATTTAATTATTAATCCATTGTTTATTTATTTATTTAAATTATTTATTTAAATTATAGGCATATATTTAATTATTATAATATAATTATTTATTTATTAAATAATTTGATTAACTAAGTAATTGCTTAGTTTAAGGTTATACAGGATTTTGAACTCTTGTGTAGGCAAATTGGCTGCACGTAGCCACCTAAAATATTTTGTTTTTCAAAAAATAAACATGGCAGGCCTAAAAATCATACTTCATCTTAAAGTTGACACTCTAATGATTATTATTGTAATACTTTTAACGTCATAGCTCATACACAAATGTACTTTGTAAGTGTTTCAATTTGTGTTCAATTTCATGAGCATGAGGTTTTTTGGGAAAGAGGCCAGGAAAATATGGGGAGAGGGTCCGATTTCATTGCGATTTCGCATATGTGTTACAAACAAACCAATGAAATAATGTACCTATTTATTCTTTCGATAGGTCCTCCTGATTTAAAACAGTAAGCTTACATGTTCACAGAATGTCAATGAAAATGATGGGGTAAATGTCGTCTTTTTTGCAACAACAATATTAATTTAGTGTGCCAATATATTGACACAATTATTCCCTACATTATTTCTTTGAAGTATCAGCTAACACATGCATATCAAAATTTTATGAATCAGCTACGGGAAACATTAAAAATAATTTATTTCATCTCAGCATATCAGGCCAAATGGTCCAAAATGGAGTTCTGAGATATCCACACATTTAGTTTCAAGTACTCACATTTTCTGCTATTTCACAGTATCAATTCACAATCCCATAATATTCCAGGTGCAGTGCTCCTGTATTACTACTGATAATCCTTACTGCATGGGAAGTATCAATTGATTTTCACAAAACTTGCAGAAATTGACAAATTTCTGCCAAAACTTCCACACTATCTATTATCATGTTCAAACCATGTGCTAACTTGTTTACAATGCTAGTTAGTGTTGCCAGGGCCAAGGTGATAGTTTATTGATTATTTATTGATTTTGTCTAGTATAGTGCTGGTTGAATACTCATGCTCCACTGTGCATATGCTTCAGTGATTTTAGCAATCAAATGAAAATGATAGGGTTGCCAGTTCATGCACTGGAATAATAATCACTATAAGGGGCACATCACTAAATAAATGTCCCATTGAAATACATGTGAAAATACAATAAAGTAACTAGGTGCATAATAATTATGAGTCCTGGGGAGGGTAGAATGGGGGGGGGGAGCAGTTTTGGCAAACATTTACAGTGCATCTTTATAAGGCTTAGGAAACACTACAGAAACATTCAAATCTGCATCATAATATCTAGGCCATTTAAAGTTTCCACATTGGCAAAGTTAGGCTGGCCGAGAGCAGGGCCAGGGAGGATGACAGGAAATGTTGGCATACCTTTTAAAATCTAACCCACGGGCCCCCATGTATATTTGGGATTCCCCTTCCAAAGAAAATGATAGCCCTCACACCTTCTCTTTCTTCCATGAGTTACACCAAATGCGGAAGGATTTAGTGTAGTGTCCCCTTAAAACAAGAACTGTCTTTAAAAAAGAATTAGTGCTGTGGGATATCTAGAGCAAATATTGATACACAAAAATAATTTAAAAAATACTTTGTTGATACAATTTTTTCAATCTACATCTCTGAGATGTTTAATATATACATATACTTCATAAATAAAAATTAAAAAACAAAAGACAAGTTGAGTGGAATTTTCACCCTCCGTAACCTTAATAATTATTTAATATTTATTATTTATTTAATTATTATTTAATTGTTTATTTATTTATTTAAATTATTCATTTAAATTATATATTTTAAAAATTATGATAATTTCAAGCCGCCACGCCCATACTTTTCCCAGCCGACTAACGGCAACATAACTTTCATTGTAAAACAGAACTTGTACAATGTTTATGTCAGTACGTATTATCTCTACAAAATCCACAGAAAGAAAACCGGTAAAGGCGTTCAGTACAATTTGCATGCAGGTGTTAGTTTGCTTGTTGCTGCAGGGGACATAGAAACAAATCCGGGACCAGTAAAGAAGGGGAGAAAGCCAAAGTTTCCTTGTGGGCTTTGTCAATACGCTGTTAAAAACAATGATGCTGCTCTTGAGTGTGACTCTTGTAAAAACTGGATTCATAACAAATGTTCAGGGTTACAGACACTAGTTATGAAACTTTCATTTCCATGAAAAACTTCAATTGGATTTGCCCATCGTGTGAGGTTTTGAACTTTGCTAGCTCACTTTTTTCAATTGATCAGATTGATGTGCATAACTCCTTTGATAGTTTGACAGATGAAGTAAACAGAGAAACATTTAATCCAGGGGTTACCTCTAGCCCCCTTGGTAAGGAGAAAGTTAATGGTGCTGGGTACAGGAAACCTACGTTTGTGCCAAAGTTTCCTAGCACCGATCGTGGTTCATCAGAGACGATTAACCGTTCTTCAACCCGAGATAAAACCAACTTTAAACCAAAAATAAAACCTAATCAGAGAAATAAAAAGACTAAAACCATCCAGCACAATGGTATCAAGGTGGGCATTATAAACTGCCGTAGTATCAGTGGAAAAACTGCATTGTTTGATGCTTTTGTTGACCTCGAAAATCCCGATGTCATCATAGGATCGGAGTCGTGGTTGAATGATTCTGTACAGTCATCTGAAGTATTCCCCCCCAACTTCACGGTCTACCGTAGAGATAGGAACTCCAGAGGTGGTGGTGTTTTTGTAGCGGTTAGAGACAATATTACATCCCTTGAACGTAAAGATCTGGAAGTTGATGGCTGCGAGATACTGTGGTGTCAGCTGTCCCTCAAGTCCAAGGATGATGATATATTCATCGGAGCATACTATAGATCAACTGATTCATATAAACCCGAAACCTTGAATGGTCTTGAAGAGAGTTTACACAAATTACAGAGCAGTGTGAATGTACCTTTCATAGTGTTAGGTGGTGATTTCAACATACCAGGTATGCTTTGGAAAGTGGATGATACTACTTTCCCTGTGAATGGTCTTCAAAGTAAGATTTTATACATTGCAAATGACTATAACCTCGACCAGAGAGTTGATTTTCCTACAAGAAAAGACCCAGTTTCTGGAACAGAGAACATATTGGACCTTCTTTTCACAACTCGTCCGTCTTTGATTAAAAACACAAGACCTAGTTCTGGAATTAGCGACCACATAGCTGTGTTAGCAGACATCAACATCAGAGCTCCTAGAGTGTCGAAAGCGCCCAGAACTATTTTCAGATGGAAAGACGTTGAGGAAGCGACTTTTATTGAATCTGTGTCCAAGCTTCAGACTCAGTTTATGCGATCTTCGCCTAAGTCCAAACCAATTGAAGAGAACTGGAATTTCTTCAAGGATGGGTTAACGAACATTATCAACAAAACAGTGCCTCAGAAAATTGCTCAGGGAAAACCAAGACCTTCGTGGCTCTCAACAGACCTTGTTCGCCAGTGCAGAAAGAAAGAAAGAAGCTATGTTAAAGCAGTGAAAAGTGGACTGCCATCAGATTGGGATAACTTCAAAACTCTGCAGAAGAAGGTTAATAAAGAGATTCGCGGAGCTAAAAGATCTCATCTCCAGGAAATGACATCTTCTGAGAACCCGCGGCAATTCTGGCGGTTTATAAACTCCAGCCGCAAGGACAGTTCAGGTGTTCAAGTGCTCAAAGTTCAGGATACAAATATCACCTCTGATAAAGGGAAAGCTGAGACTTTGGCTGACCAGTTTAGTAGTGTCTTTACAAAAGAAAGCGTGGCTGATTCAAAACCTGAATTACCTCCAAGTCCGTATCCAGATATGCCAAATATCACAGTATCTGTTGATGGTGTTGCCAAACTTTTGAAAGAACTAAAAACAAGTAAGGCTGCCGGACCTGACGCAATTGCAAATAAAGCACTCCAACTAGCGGCCGATGCCATTGCTCCTATGCTTGCAGTCATCTTCCAGCAATCCTTGGACACAGGGACTTTGCCTACTGATTGGAAGAAGGCGAATGTGACCAAAAAAAAAAAAAAGGCTCCAGAACTGACCCAGCAAATTATAGGCCCGTCTCACTGACGTCAGTGAGCTGTAAACTGTTAGAGCATATTATTGATAGTCAGCTTATGAAACACCTGGAGAAACACCAAATCCTGAACGGAAATCAACACGCGTTTCGCAAGGGCTTATCGTGTGAATCACAGCTCGTCATGACCATGCAAGATTTCACCAGCAACTTTGACAGTCAGATTACTACAGATATCGCGGTGTTGGACTTTTCCAAAGCATTCGACGTGGTACCGCACCAAAAGTTAATCCATAAACTTGGTCACTATGGCGTTAGGGGAAGCGTACAGAAGTGGGTTAAATCATTCCTGTCGGACAGACTGCAAAGAGTCGTCGTCAATGGTGAAACATCCGAGTGGCATAAGGTGGAGAGCGGCGTCCCACAGGGGACAGTTCTTGGCCCGCACTTGTTCCTGCTTTTCATTAACGACATAAATGCTGCAGTCGGTGGAACAACCCGCCTTTTCGCGGACGATTGCTTATTATACCGGAAAATCCAGACGTCAGCTGACGAATCTCTTCTCCAACAAGATCTGGACACCCTCGCAGACTGGGCAGATACCTGGGGGATGAAATTTAATCCCAGTAAATGTAACATCATGAGAATCTCCAGAAAGAGAAACGGCGACCAACGAGACTACACCATGCAAGGTGTCAACTTGGAAGAGAAATCTGAAATCACATATCTTGGCATCATTATCCAGAATAATTTGAGCTGGAATCGCCAGACTGAACATGCAGCCTTCAAAGCTACACGCATTCTCAATTTCATTATGCGTAACTTCTACCCAGCATCAAAAACAGTCAAAGAGAAATTATACTCAACACTGGTGAGACCTCACCTTGAGTATGGGAGTGTTGCATGGAACCCATTTACTTCTAAGAACACTTCGTCTCTGGAAAGAGTCCAGCGACGAGCTGCCCGCTTTGTTTGCGGAGACTTCAAGAGGAGGAGTAGTGTCTCCAAAATGTTATTTGACCTGGGATGGACGTCCCTTGAAGACAGGAGGAATCAAACCAACTCACTTATTTCTATAAAATCATCAACAACATTGTTCATATTAAACCGGATGTCATCCAACCCAAGAGCATCAGATCACGCAGGGGTAACAACACACAGTTCAATGAAATAACAGCAAAAACCAACATTTACATTCAGTCATTTTTGCCAAGAACAGTGAGAAAGTGGAACAAATTATCGCAGGAAGTTATTAGCGCCCCCAACCACAACCAATTTAGAAGCAAGATTTAGCGCCACTCATCCAGGGCCTCTTCGTCAGACTTCCTTGCGGAGTACTAGAGAGGACAACCACCAAGTACCAAGTACCAAGTATTAAAGTATAACGTAATTATTTATTAAATAATTTGATTAACTAAGTAATTGCTTAATTTAATAATTATTTAATATTAATTATTTATTTAATTGTTAATTAATTGTTTATTTATTTAAATTATTTATTTAAATTATATATTTATTTACTTTTAATAATATGAAGTTGAAATGTATTGCAAATTTGCAATACCTAATTCTACCGATTGCATTGCATATCACCCAACACTGTGACACCTGAGTATTGGATACTGCCCAACACAACTTAGTTACCAGCTAATTAATTGGAACAAGCAGCAGGAGAAATGATGCACGTATTTTTGAACTTATTTTGCAAATAAAAACAGGTAAGTACACCTTTATTTTTCTGTAAATTATTGTATGAATTTTGATTGATTGTGAATTGTGCATTATCAGGAAACAAAATAAAGTATTTAAGTTTAGCCAGCTTGTAATAATATGACTGTATCGTGTGTATGATAAGCTTAAATTTACCATGGCCATGCATGCATGTTTACCTTGCTCATTGACCATGTTGACTAATGACTATGATGGTAATTGGTATGTATTGTTTTGTATAATGACCTGTCTAAGACTAGCTAGCCATAGCATTTCTACGTCCAACTTACTCAGTTACTCTACCTTCATTTTGGTGTCTGGTGAATTGAATTTTGCATGGATTGTAGTCTTAGGCTTACATGCATGACATGGCCTGGGCTTAGCCTTAACTGTTTACATGCTTAGGCGACGTTAGGGCAGGCACTAAGTCTAAGCACATGACATGAGCAATTGAGCATGCTTGGTACCGTCT
Source organism: Amphiura filiformis (assembly GCF_039555335.1). Lineage (NCBI taxonomy): Eukaryota > Metazoa > Echinodermata > Ophiuroidea > Amphilepidida > Amphiuridae > Amphiura > Amphiura filiformis. The sequence continues at coordinate 1,393,405 of NW_027305494.1, forward strand.
AGCTGTTACTAAGGGAGCGATCGTTATTTATGGCAGGGGGGGGAATGGGTATATTTAGGGGGAACACGAAATTTTTTGTGATCTTGAGGGGGAACCTGAAATTTTAGCTGAACCAGGAGGGGGATTGTTAAATTTTAAATGGAGAAAATTGGGAAAACAAGGGGAATGCGAAAATTTTGAGCGGACGCGAGGGGGAACGTGAAATTTTTATCGATATTTTGCCAAAACACCCATTCCCCCCTGCCGTAAATAACGATCGGTCCCTAAGTACGAGTATAAAGCTGATACAAAACTAGTAGTACTAGTACTGACTGGGTTAGGCCTAGCCCTAGGCATAAATAATGTAGCAAAACATGATCATGATGATTGTCTTATTTTGGATTTTATTATGGTGTACATCACTACATGTGTAGCCTACCCTACGGCGCATGCTAGACTAAAGTTGTTTTCTTTAAACTTCCGTGGTCGTGCCTGTGCGAATCGCGTACACGAGCGTAAACACAAAAGCAATAAACAATCACGCTGATTGGTTGATCAATGCACTTGACAACAAGCCGGCTGACCGGCTGACCCATTGGTCTTCGGCGCGGCGCGTAGTAGGCGACCTTGTCACTTCTACGCGATCGCAATTCACCAGCGCGTACCCGGACCACGGAAGTTTAAAGAAAACAACTTTAGCCTAAAGTAATATTCAGATTTCCTTTTACAAATTAAGCGTACTGCTAGCCGTCGAGCGGGTATTATTTTGCACAAGGTCCAATGGCAATGCACGTGCTTGACGTCGCGCGCGTATACGTGATGGTCTGTCAAAGGAAATCTGACTATTACTTTAGGGCAGGATACAGCAGGGCTGTCAACTCTCACGCATTGGGTCACTTTCTCACGGTCTCACGCCAATGTAGTATAATCTCACGCCTAGGTAGTAAATGTCACGCAAAAAGCTGGAAAATGAGTAAAATCTCACGCATCATCATGAATAATTTGTCGTTCCTACCCCCCCCCCCCCTTTTCACATTCTTGTGCGCCGTGTGGCTCAAATAATCATGAATATTGGAGTCGGCAAATCTCTGTACGCCTCTGTCTCACGCCAAGCAATTCCAAAAAGTTGACAGCCCTGGTATAGGCCTACAGTTTACAATGAAATGTACCTGACAATACATTGCAAATATTGTAGGCCTAGCCTAGACGAGAAACCGGGTTTTTCTATCAAGAAACCAGAGTTCTCAATTATTTGTGCATTCATTTAGGCTTGCTATGCATAAATTTGAAGTTCACATGTAAAAGGTGATACGTGTACATGCCATTTTTAAACCGTTTGCACCAGGGTTAGCGGTGACCTGCCAAGGCCAGGGGTCCAAATTGGCAAATAAAGGGGTCCAGGCATCTAATTCTACACAGACGCACAAAATTAAGGGGTCCAAATCATGGGGACCTGCCAAACCAAGGAGTCCTGGACCCCAAGACCCCTTAAAACGCTACCCCTGGTTTGCACTAAGACCACCAGCATCTGCCATAAAAGTATAAAGCATGGTTTGCTAGGCATAGGGCCCATTGAATGCCTGTAAAATGAGGTCTAAAAAAAACTAATGCTGATGCAGAAGAAGTGACAATCCATGATGCAATCGATTTTAAAATGGCATGTATCGCCTTTTGCATCTGAATTATAAGTTGATCTCAAATGTTTTTGTAAGAAATAACTGGACATGTCTATTTTCAAGTATTAAAACAATTAATTTTTGGAAATATACTTTTAGTAACCTCTGTATCTTCTTTTGTTCCTTAGATGCATTGGTGCATCAACACAATCCGAATCATGCATCAAGCAGAAGAGGGAGTATGTTGTTAGGTGATAAGAATTCAGGAGAGCAGTGGTACCAACAATAATAATAACAATAACAATGTAATATCATAGGGCTTCGCATTTAATTAAAAAATAAGGATGTAGACCCAACTTCAGAATAGACACGGATGATATAAAACGGGATCAAAGCTTCGCCATAAACACCTTGCGCAAAGCAGTCGCAAATTTTCTTTTACATGCATTGGTTGATTACACTTGGAGCAACAAAACTGGTATCGGTTCTCTGATGTGCTATGGAAAAGAAGCAGAAGTAAACTTTTCTGAGTCCTAGAAAAGATGAATCAAAGCCAACAGAAGTGACTTGGCCCTAATTAAACAAAAGTTTGGTACTTTAATACGCTGATAATAGTGATATTGAAAACTTGTCTGGATTTGATGAAAACCATATAAATGGTGATAATGTAGGCTATGCCTTCTCCCAGAAACAAGAAGCAAATGCCATCAAAGACCCCCAGCAAAGACCAGGGTGAATAACCCTATACTGAAAACAAGGTTTTTTTCTATCGGAAGTGGGGAAAGAAGAATTAAACGAAAAAGAAGAAAAACATATAATATGAATTATTAAGGTAGTAGCTTGGAATATACTTTATATTAATGTATGCCAACGTCTGCAATTCTGTGAAGTTCTGGCCAATAGCAAATAATGTAGAAACGCTGCCCAAAAATATCTGTGCCAAAAAATCGCTTGCCCTGCCTCCTATCGCTTGTCCCCACCCTTTTTGACATGCCAAACAAGTTGCCCCCCGTTTTTGGCCTGCCAAAAATATTGTTGCGCCCCCCCCCCCTCATAATTCACCGGGGTACACATAATTATTGAACCACCCCTACCCTATATAATTTAAAAACATATTGAAAGTGTGCAGATAGATAGGTCGAGAGAACAAACCAAAAGTTCGATTATGTCCTTTAAAGAAACGCCCATTTGTTAGAGGGAAGGGGTCAAAAAGTCTGATTATGTTTAATAGTTAAAAATCTGTAAAATTTTATCTTTTGGGTTGGAATTTTCAACATTTCACACTTACGTTTAAGGAGGGAGAGGGATCACACCAAAAGCACTTTATAGGATTAGGGCGTCATCGAACCTCTGTTTTGTTCTATAAGGCCAAATAAAAAAATAACATGTTTCACGTCCCTCCGGGGCCCGCTTCCTTTTTGAGGTTTCTTCAATTATATTTTTATTTTTTGAAATTCAGTCATAACTTTTTCTAAAAATATGTCTAGGACCTAGAGATGCTTTCAATAGCCTTGCTGATAATCAAGAAACACTTTTGGAAGGTTTTGTGATAATTAGAGGGGGTCTATCTCTCGGAACAATAAAAAGAGGCCTCCTCCTTTTCCCCGGCATTATTGTGTGCCCTAAAACAGCTCTAGTTATGGGTATTTACACTGATTTTGCGATAAAAAATAAAAAGCCCCATCTTCCTCATTTTTTTCAAAAACCCGGACGTGAAATATGTTTTTTTATTTTACTTGGCCTAATGTTGTTACGTTTTCTCTCTACTTTCCTGACTGCTGTGCCATTTGTCTCTATTTCTTGTCTCCTCCTTGTTCTTTCGCTTAGTTATTTTGATTTTTGATTTTTGGTTTGCTATTAACTTGATGCCTTTTTTAGTATATACTTTTACTTATTAATTTCTTTCCCTCATACTATAACTTCAATCCTCCTTACTTTCAATTCTTTTTTTATGCCTCCACCGGAGGTATTATGTTTCCTGGTTGTCCGTCCGTCCGTCCGTCCATCCATCCATCCATCCGTCCGTCTGTCCGTCCGTCCGTCCGAGCTTGCGGGTGCAATATCTCGGAACTGATAAGATGTACAGTGATGCAATTTGGTGGAGGGATGGTCATTAACGGTCTTCAAATTCAGTAGGTTTGGTTAGTGGGTCAAGGTCACCCAAGGTCATCTAGGGGTCATCTGAGGTTTAAATTGGCAAAAAACGTCGTATGGGCATGAAACTTGGTGGGTACTGTAAACATTTAGAACCAAATTTGTTGAGGGTCATTTTGGGGTCATCCGGGGTCACCCAGGGGTCATCTGAGGTCAAATAACTTAAAACTGTCGTATGGGCATGAACCTTGGTGGGTACTGTAAACATTTAGAACCAAATTTTTTGAGGGTCATTTTGGGGTCATCCAGGGTCACCCAGGGGTCATCTGAGGTCAAATTTTTTGGAAGGTCATTTTTGGCCTTACATTCCACTCGGATAGTATCAAAATACTTCCTTGCTTCTGGTACCAAAATCAAACCATTTTGATGAAGACAAAATGGGTCAAGGATCTTTCATTTGTTACACTTTTTCTAGAAACCTACACTGTCATCTAGAGATGGCCAGTTCGTAGTGAAATTGCACCAGTTAAAATGATACGCATCAAGGTGGAGGCATTGCGGCCGGCGCTTTGCGTCGAGAACCGCGCAAGTCGAGAACCGCTCTAGTTCATTTCTGAACTAATTAATTAATTTTCTTCTTTTTTTGTGATTTTTCTCTTTAAATAGAATTAAGTACCGGTATACAGGGTGGGCCATTAAAAAGTTCACACTTTTTTGATGGCTTATTTCTCAAAAGTGCAAACACATATTGAAATAAGTTGAACATATTTGTAAACCTCTATGTCTGGACTGTCATTGCTGAAAAGGGCATTAACATCCATGGTCTAATTACAAAATGGCGGCCATTTGAAGCAAGGGGGTCAAAAACCACTTTGCACACACGTAAGTCAAATGGAGCGGATGATCACGCGATATATGGTGGTCGTTGGTTCACACCACAATGGATTAGGAACAAAGGAAGAAAAATAACAGTACGCATGAAAGTTCTGTCAATATTTCTCTTGTAAATTAACCATATTTAAATAAATATTTCTTTTTCAAACAGAATATGTAGCCTTCCAGTTGAACAGAATATGTAACAGTAGCTTTAAATAATCTGCGCAGTTAACGTTTGTTTGCAGTCGCATTCTAGATAATGTACATAATTTTATACCCGAGTCTTCATGATGGTTATTGCACTATAACATAAATCTTATATTGAGATATAATAAGATAAATTTATAAATAGGTGTCAGGAATGTCTCTCCTTCTCTTCGGAAATTATTTCTTCATATAGACACATGTAAACCGTAGCAGTGCTTCAATGGAAACGAGTTATTTGTCTCAAATTGTCATGAAATTAAAAATATTGCACTAGAAAAGTAAGAAAACAAGTAAAATCATATTTGACTCTGATAAAAATAGGATCTTGTAAGGGTGCCATTCGATATCATGAGTGATGATTCGTCTGAACGTTGTCCTTGGAATATGTTCCGTCGAGTACTCAATCTTGGGTTAGCTTGCAAATCCCTTCTAACATCGGCAATGTGATTGGCTGATCTTCCTGTTCGTGGTCTCCCACTGTTAGATTTGTTCCGATTGAGAACAGTTCCATGTAAGTGAAACTTTTGTTTAATATTATAGATGTGTCAGCGACTAGGAAGTCTGGTATTCGGAAACTGGTTCGGCCATGCATTCATGACAGAGCGCACCTTTCCGGTTCTTGAAATTTCCTCCTCGATGAAAATTCGTTCCTCCTTTGTAAACTGCCGCATTTTGAACAGCAAGAATCACCTCAAAGTACTGACACGGGTATCTCTAACATAAATGACAAGAACGCACGCAAGGCATTTTAAATTTGAAGTTCCCTCCAAAACTAATGTATTTGTTATGTAAATGAGCATGTCTAATCAGCCTTTTGTGTCAATTTCACAGGTGAATGATTTTCAAACAGTAAACAACTCATACACGCATGAGTCCGATGACCCCGGCAATGACACTCAAGTAAATGCATATAGAGTCATCAAACTTTTTTAAAACTTGCTTAAGCCTAAAAACTTTATATGCATGATCATTGTCTATAGTCTTACGTGTGTGCAAAGTGGTTTTTGACTTCTCTGCTTTAAATGGTCGCCATGTTGTAATTAGACCATGGATGTTAATGCCCTTTTCAGCAATGACAGTCCAGACATAGAGGTTTACAAATATGTTCAACTTATTTCAATATGTCTTTTCATTTCTGAGAAATAAGCCATCGAAAAAGTGTGAACTTTTTAATGGCCCACCCTGTACAATATATGAATTTGTGAAACATTATGTGCAAAAAAAAGAAACGTTGTAATTAAAATAAATGCAAATTACACAACGTTATAAAACTACTTGCATATCATTTTTGTAATGAATGATCTTATTCAAATTCTTTCTAGTACATGTTTAAGAGAATGAAGTGATTATAGGATTGATTACTATTATATTAGGGGCGCTATAAAACAAAGACTCCAAGGTTGGAATTCCGAAAGGTGGTTTAACTTAAACCGGTGCTAACTTAAACCTGGGTCTAACTAGTATTCGACGTAGACTATTTTGATGTAACATATCTACGTTATTTTTTGTTTTTTTATAGTCCAGTCCCATTCTATTTCCAGTTATGTTTAAGCAGGGAATTGAGACAGACTTCCCTGGTTTAAGTTGTAACGAATGTCGAAAATTGATAAAATAATATGTAGAATATCTGGTAGAAATATATTATCGATTTTACGTCATCAAACATTTGATACAACATAAACATAACTGGAAATAGAATGGGACTAGATTAAATAACGTATAGGCCTAGGTAATTATGTTACATCGAATATTCTACGGCCGAATAATAAGTCTATAGGACCTATAGGTTTTCCCAAGTATTTCGCACTTTGTCATTGATATTCGTGCAAAAGACGTTTTAATTTCCTCCCGAGATATTACATGTAGTCCGACGAAATTATAGGACCCGTTTTTTTTCTCAGATACTTAAGTTCTATTACTATTAGGCCTACTCATGCAGACTCTGATCGCTCAAGAAAGATTGTAAAATGTAGCATTAAGGTTCGTGTTTGAGTCATTGATTTTCGTCAAATTGCAGGTCAAATTCGTCATAAAATACTTAGCGATACGCAAAAGTATTTTAAAAGTAATTCGCCATTTGTCATTGAAATTCATTATCGTTTCATTTTGTCTCCTATTTATAGGCCTATATGGAATATTTATTAATCGTTCATGCGTTCTTTCATGGAATTTTTTTTTTTTTTTTTTGGTCTTTTTGTTTTAAATGTTTTTATAGACATTTTTGTCTTTTATTTATGCTTAAATGAGCTCATCATGTATGGAGGCTATAATTTCTTTTTACTTTTTTAAAATCTTTTGTTAATCGAATAAATTGTTACAAAGATTAAACATGTTAAATCTTAAAATTTATATTTATAAGTCCAAAACATTCTTCTTAAGTTATTTTTGTTCGGGGATCGGATGGCTTTTATCATTGCATGCCATTCTGTTCTGTCGTTCTTTCTTTCTTTGATGTTCTTCTCTGATAACTTTACGATATAGGCCCCTATAGATATTATATTGATGCAATTATATATAACATGTTTAAGATCATAATAGGCCTACATTCCTTCAGGTTATACTATGTATATTTCTCTTCTTTTCTTTAACGTTACTCTATTTGTAATCTTTGATATTTCTTAGAATGTGTTTTCTTTCATTTTCATAACTTTATGATTATTTTCTTTTTAAGAATAAGATCATGCAACATCATCTAAAATGAACACCGTCCTTTTAAATAAGCATGTTGTACATCCATTAATAACATATGATGAATGACAAAAGACGAAATTGCTTTAATGACTCAGTAACCACCACCATGCGAGACGAAATTGAACCCTGATTTGACCAATATTAATGATACAAATGTGAAATATGATTATAAAATTCAATTATCGAATAATTATGAAATTGGTTTTGAGTTTGTGCGACTTCGATTTTTAGGACAAATTTAAACTGTCCTTTTTACAAATATGAATGATGTAGGCCTAAGTGCGAAATACTCTGGGAAAACTTAAGGTCTATAGATGATAGTATGTCGTGTTCAAGCTTTTGCATATCGGACTTTAAATCATCTGTAGATAACTATAACTGGTTGAAAGTACGTTAAAATCATGCAGATGGAGTTTGGCTTTAAATTCTACAAAATTATTAACTTCCCCAATCGCCGCGCGCACCCTTTCAATGCAATATTCATGAAAGAAATTTGAAAATGTGCACAAAGCGTGCATCGCTTTTCTTCAAGGAATTCGCCCCCTCCCAAGAATAAAGCCTATGAAAATTAGGTTGAAATGAAGTTAAAATTAGGTTGATATCAGGTTGAAGCTAAAAAGTAATGTTGAAATCGGGTTGAAATCAGGTTAAAATTAGGTTGATATCGGGTTGAAATGAAACGCAAGGTTGAAATCGGGTTGAAAGTGGGTTGAAGTCAGGTTGAAGCTTCAACGTTGATTCAACGTTGAAATCAGGTTGAAATCCGGTTGAAATTAGGTTGATATCAGGTTGATCATGAAACACAAGGTTGAAATCAGGTTGAAATCGGGTTGAAATTAGGTTGAAGCTTCAACGTTGATTCAACGTTGATTCAACGTTGACGAAAAGGTTGATGTCAACTTTCACTTTTCAACGTTGAATCAACGTTGATATATCAACGTTGATTCAACGTTGATTTCACGTTGATGTGCCCACTGGGTAGTCCCAAGTCCCGACCGAGAGAATAATTATAAAAGTTTATTAAAAACGATCATTTGCCATGTTTGCGCAGGTCAGAAATTTGAAAAAAATTCTTTAAAATTTCATCAATGTATATAAAAGTGGTACCAACCTTCCCAGTGGGCACATCAACGTGAAATCAACGTTGACATGCCAACTTGTGCCCACTGGGTTTAGGCGTGTGAAAGTCGATGAAAAATGAAAAAGTCACCTCGGCTCACCAACCTGGGAAAAAAAGGGGACGATAAACTCGGAATTGACTTTCATGGGCCTTATATTGTGTTTAGTAATTTAAGACTCGGTTGAAACAAAATTAAGGATCGAATGCATTATAGTGTCCAAAAAGGCAAAATTATCGTCAAAGACTAAGTTCTGCTGAATTCTGCACCTTTAGCTAGTTACCGTACACCAATGTGATTCTGCCAGAAAATCGATATATTGAAAATAAATTGGGCGCTCTATCATGTCTATTGGGTGTAACAGTGTGGTATTCACAGTACGTCGTCTTAAAGCAAGATAGCACACCACTCAATCCTTCCGCATTTGGTGTAACCCTTGGTAGTTTCAGCAAAAATAAAAATTCCTTTAAAAAGGAACAGGGCGAATCAAGAGGAAGTGCCATGATAGGTGTAGTTATTTTATTCGAATTGTTTTTATAATTATTCATAATAATCACTTGGTGTTTGTCAAATGACAAGTAGGGCATGTAGTAAAAATACACTGGATAATTCTTGATAGGCAATTGTTGGCTAAAGGTTGGTTAAAAGAAACACAAATAATTACTACAGACACATGCAATGTAGTTTTGTAATTTTAATAATACTAGAAATAGAATCTTATAAAGATCGAGATAACATAAAAGCATTATCATAACACAGTAGTTATTACGTTGACATTATTATGTAAATAAGTTTATGTGCATCAGTCATATCCATAACAAAATATGAATGTCATTAGAAGGTTAGTGGTGGTTGGCATATGAATTGTTTTCATGTGTTTGTTAAGTCACTTATAATGAAGATGAAAGACTTAAAAGTGAAAGTTTGGCATTATATTGAGTTTTGTTCGTGCAAAAATATATAGTAATTTTAATAATGTACATATTTACATTTGTAACTGGCAGGCTTTTGAAGTTACTGATATATTGTACAAGGAGGAGCATAGTGTTAAAGCTTACGTTTGAAAGTTACAACATTACATAGTATTAAGTGATGGTACATAAATTGCTTAAAATTGTTGATATAAATTTTAGACAAGGTGACATTTGTGAACATGGTAGAGAGCTGTTTAAAAAAGGAAAGAAATAAGTATTTTGCTGACAAATATGTATTAAGAGTAGAAGTTGTAAAGGTTACACTAATACACATTATGTGATGGCATCAAGCAGAAGTTGGAACTTTGAAATGTTAAATTTGCTATAGGACATTTGTTAAGTTGCCTATAGGATAGTAAGCAGCATTTACAACCCTGCATTTTTCAGAGACTTCATTGAATTTGAATAAGTAGTCCTAAAGATATGAGCAAGTACAGTGTTTCCAAAAGAGGAATGAAAAGGAAATATTGCTTTGGATCATTTTTTCCAATGAAATATGTTTGTTTTTGTTGATGGCATCACATAGTTATTAAGTTGTTAGCTGGATAAAAAAGTATAAAAATATATGTTGATATGTAAATAGTAACTATAGTTATGAGCATACAAGGTTTACGCAATAAGAATGTTATTATTGTGCATGAACGTAATGTCTTTGATACATTGCATATTAATACAATGAAAGTTTAGATAAATACTAACAGCTGATGATATCAAAAAGGATTATTAGCATGAGAAAACTTATAAAAGGATGTTCAATTGTTGGCAAATTATAGATATGTGTTTTTATGGGCCTGGTTTTTATTATGTTATACATGTATTTCTTAATATACTGGATTGAAAAGATTGTACACGTTGATGAAATTCATAAGCATTGAATAATACTTAGTGCAACAGTCAATGAACGTGAATTGTTAGCATAATAAGCAGTTTAGGTATTGTGTTTATTTAAAGAAATGTGGTTACAAATGAATAACTTTTGTTATATATACATCTACTTCCTAATACACTGAAAATCTAATAGAAATGAAGAATAAAGAACTATTACAGAACACATATTGGTCATTAAAGTAGGTTTTCAAACACGGGGTCCAAAATTTTAAATGTTGTGAAATTGTGGATCTAAAACAATAGAAATAAAAGGTCCAAATGACCCTTTAGTAACCTCTACATTGAAGTTTGTGCGCTAAAAGCTAAAAGAATGCGTTCAGATTCCAAGCGCAGGTTAGTGCTACCCCTGAGCTATTGGTATACAATATTTACATGATAAGAGCGTTGGTGTTTACATGAAGTAAATGTCTTTGATACATAGCTAGATACTGGTAGTGTACAGTGTTGTCATTAATGATAATTATCATGATAATTTAATATTATTATAAGTGAATGGTCATATTTGTCACATAAACATACTAAAATTATTAGTACAAGCGCAGTTTGAAGTTATAATCAAAGAATGCTGTATTGGTTTTAAATGTGGTATACCATATTTGAGACTATATATTGGCAGTAATAATGACTTTTTCTTATTTATACTTGAACATTAAATTTCAATATGTTAATGAGAAAAATCTGAGCTTTCACTGGATTCCAAATCTACCTTTGATGATTAGTAGGGGGATGACGCGTTCAACCAAGATACTTCCTTCAATCAGAGATGATATTTTTGGAGTTGTAATTACTTTTTGCAAAACTAGCAACGTATTAAAGGTACACTCAAACAATATCTGTAAGCTATCAAAATTGACTTTCTAAATGATTGGTCAGAAGTCTATTCAGACGACAGTCTTTTGGAGCTGACAGATTTGAAGCTATCGATGTTTAGGTCCTTAACGTCTCGAGTCCAGGCACAAAATTGAGAAGATTCAACAAAGTCTTTGTCACGATATTGACAAGGCACGCCGATCGATACCGATGCTACTTCAAGTTTATCACCAAAAGTATCCAATGAATACAATTGTAAGTATTGCACATCAACAACAATTGACCAATGAAAACACAGGTAAGAGGAAGTCAAGTGGAAGAAGTGCATGATCAAAGCGTGCCAAGCTACTTCAAGTTTGACACCAAAAGTATCCAATGAATACAATTGTAAGTAATGCACATCAACAACAATTGACCAATGAAAACACAGGTAAGTGAAAGTCAAGTGGAAGAAGTGCGTGATCACATCATGTAATTTACCTGATATCATGATGACTATGATGATGGCTTGCGTGTATTGTGAGATAGAAGTGCATCAATCTTCTAACAATTCAATGCTATTTTATCTCCGTGTTCTAACAATAAATTTCATCCGCAGAATAACATTTTCACATGTAATTTTGCCTTTAGCCTTAAATGTTTGATAAATATAAATGACGTTCTTTGTAAGTTAACTTCCACGTTTACCCAGATATTATTACCAGTATCAGATCTCTCATACAGATTTACGAGTCATCTTACCCCCCCCCTTCAGAAAGTCAAATTGGCACGGTACATGTACAATAATTTACTTCCGAATGGTACCTTGCGCCTTTTAGCTCCACTTATTCATTTACACCGATTAAAGGATTCTCCTTAAACCAGCAAGCCTGAGTGAGGGCGTTACGGTGTTACATCAGCAGAGCCAAGTGAAGGCGTATAGTATCATTAACACATTCTATACGCTACAGTAAAGCAACAAGCACATGCAAGCAAGTATTTCGACAGTATCAATAAAACTAAATGAGGCTAAATGTAGCCCAACTGTACGTACAATCTGGCAATACCGCTCAGTCTGAAAGAAATGAAAAATATATGTTGCAATTTTCTGATTTGCATAAAAGTAATGCTAGTTCATGGAAGTTGTAAAACAATTATTTCTTTTAATACAAACACATTTCTTGGTACGACAACTTTATAGCACTGTTTGAATATCAACATGAAGTAGTAATGACAAATTTTAATGGATACTAACGCCTCTGTAGTTTCGTGATTACATAGACAGCACGAATATTTCGTTGTTATTCTGAAACGCCGTGAAGAAGTAAGTAGAACAAAACCCAGCGCAATATGGGTCGAAAATC